>NC_135533.1:47373569-48641069 GCF_045843805.1 Urocitellus parryii
AAATTATGAAAGCAGTTAAAGCAGTATTTTCAATGTACTATTTTATATGAAATTTCAGTTGTAGCCAAATAAACATTGAGCACATATTTATTTCATCAATTATTCTCGTCAGTCAGGTGCATAATCATAACTCCTAAAATGCTCCGAGCTCTCTGGTTTCTCTAGCACCCCCAGTGGAGGTCCCCTCTGCCTGTTGGCCCCCTGCCCAACCCTTCATATGTCCTCTGCTTCATTAGAGGTGCTTCTCACACTAAGCTCAGACATCACCTTCCCTGGATGCATCCTCTGATTCCTAAGGCAGAGGACCCTCCTGAGTGTTTCCACATCACCCTATTCACATCCTGGTCATAGGAGATAACACACTATATTCCTGTTTTACTTGTATTTCTTCCACTTGAAAATAAGATCTTCATTAGAGAGACTGCATCCTATTTATAACTGTTTCCTTGGAAACCAGCATAACACAGTAATTGTTGGCAATAAATATCTAATAAATGAATTTGCTCATTAATTTAAGTACTATTTATTTAGAACTTTGAATAAAACCAGGCATTTTTCTATGCATTGAGAACACAATCATAAAGAGACAAAGAGACTGCCCTTGTGCAGCTTACAGTCTGGCAGGAGAGACATAAAGATGCAAACAAATCAGCCTTTAACACAAGATGCTGCTGCATGTTAAAAGCAAAATAAACCAGGGAAAAGGGGTGGTGGGGGAGGGGACAGAGTGCTCTTTCAGATGGGATGCTGAGGCAGGGATGAACTCATTTAAGGATATACAGCTAAATGAGAGAATAAATCATGCAAATAACATCAGTGGGAAGAATGGTCCAAGTAGAGGAATAGCCACGGCCCAGAGACAGGAGCATACTGGTGCATTCAAGGCAGGCATGCCATTAGCTGGTTAAATCATTTTGCCTCTCTCTCATCTTTTTTTCCCCATTTACAAAATGCAGTCAACACTTGCAGTCCAGCCATCTTATCCCAACTTTCCTGCTTCTGTACTCCTACCACAGCCCAACTTGATACAATAAGAGCATTAACTTCTGAGACACAAAGGCACTCCCCAACTCCCTGCTGATGAATTTCATCCACCCTGAGGGAATCATCTGAAATGGTGGTGGATTATATCAAGTAGGTTGTACTTGATATAAGTAACTGCATGTTCTGGCAGGCAGCAGAGTGCAGGCACTCCAAACACTGTGACCCAGATCTGTCTTTAGAAGGTTTACAGTTGTATGTTACAGAAATCAGTGCTTAAGTTAACCATTACATGGAGCATGGCTTCAGTGTCTCCCTCTCAAACATTTGTAAGTTCAAGCCTAAAAGCACATGTAGCTCTATGTAGTTCCCTTCTTCTTGAAGACAACTGATTAAAATGGCCATGGAGAATCAAAGTCAGCTTATATTACTTACTTTATTATTTAAAAAATGATGAATTAATAAACACGTTCTGGAGGCTAAGGGTAGACAAAGACCAACCACAATGGTGCCTAGAACATGGAGGGAATCTGAAAAAAAGACCTGCATGTTGAATGGCTGGAAGACGGCTGAACTGGTTAGAAACTCATGAGTCACACACACCCAGGCTCTGCATCTGAAGGACCATGGCATCAACTTTTTCTGAGCTCCAGGTTTCCTTATAGCTTCATTTTACTAATAACATCAGGAGGTCTAAAGAAAATATTATGGACATTTTTATTTTCATAATTAAAGTATACCTCATTTTTTAGTTTCATATCATTGCCCTCTATGTGTAGGAACATATTAAATAATAAAAAGTATAGCAGCTGAAATAGCATTTATTGGTAATGGACAGTCTCAGATACACTATGCCTGCTGAAATGTAAACTCATTTCATCAACAAAACAAACCTATGTGGTTATCTTTTATCATCTCTACCTCGTGATTGAGGAACCATAACTCCAGACAGGTGACATTCCCAAGGTCACTCAGAGCTAGCTGGATAGGAAGCTAGTTGGCAAAACCCAGGACTGTTCCATTTCTGGGCTCAGTTTATCTATTTCTTGTGAAGGTAAATAGAAAATTTGTAGAAGGCTTAAGTTATTAAATCATGATCATAATAAATACAATATAGAGTCCCTGCTAGCCAGCTATAATCTAAAAATATTTTATATTGATTTAAGAACATTCCTACATGTCTGGTCATTTTGCCAATACCATTTGGTTTACTTCCCTCGCAAGGGGCTAAGGAGATGGCTGGGGGCCCTGGGTCAGATCCTCAACACCACAATTAATTTTTTTTTTCATTCCAACACACATAGTTTTGATCTTTTTTTATTGGTATTTTTATTTAATGGTGCATTATAGTTGTACATAATAGCAAGATTTGTTGTTACATATTTGAACATACACACAATATAGCAATATAATTTGACAATATCACTCCCTAGTCATTCCCTTTTCCTTCCCCTCCTTCCTATCCATGGTCCTTTGCCTCAACTGATATCCTCAATTTTCATGAGATCTACCCGATCTTTCTTTTTCATCAATGGATAAATGCCTAAAAAAAAAATTGTGGCGTATATACATATATAATGAAATTTTATTCTGCCATAAAGAAAAAATAAAATTATGTCATTTGCAGGAAAATGGATGGAACTTGAGAACATTATGTTAAGCAAAATAACTCAAATTCAGTAGGTCAAAGATTGTATGTTTTCCTTCATATTTGGAAGCTAGAGAAGAAAAAGCACCACAATTAATTAATCAATCAATCAATCAGAATAAATTTCACTCTCCTTAACCTAACCTAATGACACTGTTACCCAGTCCTAAAGCCCATTATCATTGAACTATGGGTAGGGAAAAGAGGATAACTGTTCCCTCTTTTCTCTCTCATTTCACACCAAGATAATTTTGAAAAGCCATCTTGCTAACACTTAAGAAAATGTGCCAGTAAGTGTACATTCCAGAGCATAATACAATAAATCCCAAACAAGTAAGGGCTATTACAAAAGCTTTTAATAAACTTATCAGGACATAGAAATGTGGAAGAATATGCATCAGCACCTCATGATATCCTAGTAGTCAGAATAAGGAGTGACAGCAACAACTCATGCCCTGTTGGCACAACTGATGCTACATCCCAGCTCTACTATTTACTAATTGCAGGGGAAATAACCTCAAATTCTTAAAAGCTATGTTTCTTACCTATAAACTGGGGATGACAACAGTATTGATTTCACAGGACTCACATATGAATGAAATATATGTAATATGTATATGTAGTATAAGAATATAAAAAAACATAAGAATATGCTCTTTATAAGAAATCTTTAAATTTATAAATCTTTATAACATAAAGATACATATGCATATATGTATTACACATATATGTAATACATAAAAAGAACAAAAGACAAATGTAAGAAACAAACGGCTAGTCCTTAATTAACTACTTTATATAAAAAAAAAATTATTCCCTAAAAATTTCAAGAAAAGATTCAGGAGGAAGCTACCCTCCAAAGTAGGTCTCAGCGCAATCAAATGTAGAATGTTCTGAAATAGATACTTTTAGAAATTTCACTTAATGAGTTTTTAAATACACATTTAATGCCATTTAAAATTTTTCCCCTAGATAGTTGGGAGATCTTCATTTACTAAATGCTTCCTGGGTTTTAGGCACTAAACTGAGAAACATTTTTCTTATCTAATCCTCACAAGGTGGTATAGCCAAAGTTATTATCCCCATTTCATTAGCAACAAAATGTGAATGCTGAAGGTAAGGTAACTGCCCATGCAGATAAGTGATAGAGCTGGGATTCAAAACCCAGATCTGTTTGATTCCAAAGTCTATGCTTAGAAATATTATGAAACCCTAACCCCTTATTTCCTTGGAGACCACGGTTGTGCCAGCCACAGTGCTTTTCAGGAAAGTTAAGCCTCCCAGTTGGAGAGGGATTACCGTATGATTATTTCTAAAAGGAAAAGTCAATAGTTGAGAGAAGCATTCAAAAGCATGCAGTTATACCAACAAAGGCTTTAATTCTAAACAGCTGGCGCACTCACTATGCCTTTCTCTTATTCTCCTTGACCTGCCCCTAGATGGTATGTAAATAAATATAGTAACTATAATTAGTTATTGATAATTTAAATAATGTAACTTCAGTACCTTTGGTAAAATCAGCTTTTGCTGATTTGAAGAATACCCTGATTTTTAGTCTGTTCATCAGATTAGAGTTTAAAAGGTTGAAGTAAACATTTCATATAACTTAGATAATCTATATTGAAAAGTTAAGCTTTCGGATTTCTGGGATCCTTACTGTGACTGATCTGCTACCTCTTATTTGTTATTCCACTAGGGACACAATAAGCCTGCATTCCTCTTTGTGCACAATTCTAAATAAATAAATAAGATCAGACGGCGGAGATGGCAAAAATAAGTTTCTGGTCTTAGGTATAGCTTTTGTTATCTGCAGCCAACTGTCAATCACAAATTAACAAAGCTGAATGTGGTCATTAAAATCAAGCCTCTCCCCAATAAAGTAGGGTTTAAAACAGGAACCTTCAAGTTTCTGCAATTGCCAATTTGGCTTAGTGAGATAAGCACCTGACATATATTAGTCATAGATAAACATTTGTCATTGGCAAGTCCAAAGCCAGGGTATGACCTTCATTTCCCAGCTACTGCTCTAGAACACCAAGACAGTAAGTGTGAAATAATGTAAAGATTTAGTCATTCACATCAGAAATATACAACAAAGCCATATGTAAATCTAAATAAAATCATCCTACTAGAAAAATGGAAATTTTAATTTTAAAAAATTATTATTTTGTTCCATAATAGATTTTTAAAAATACAGCAAATACAGAAGATAAAGAGATGACCACTTACTCTTTTGTTGTTGTTTTGACATGGTGGGGACTGAACCCAGGGGCACTTTGCCACTTAGCTAAAGTCCAGCCCTTTTGGCTAAGGCTGGCCTTGAACCTGTCATCCTCCTGCTTCAGCCTCCCAAGTCTCTGGGACTACAGACATGCACCACCACACCCAGCATACTCTCAAGGTCAAGTAAAAGAGAAACCTGAGAGGTTTATAGAAATGCCACACTACCTTCCCCACTGTTCAATCCACAGTTATCCTTAAGATGGTGCCAGAGAAAATTATGATTTTTTAAAAAATCGAAAACAAAATTTCTAAAGTGGATAAAAAGAAATGTTTTCAATTTTGCACAGTGAAATAAAATGTATGCTATTTTTAAAGTTTCTTATATGTGAAGAAAATCATATTGTAGATAATTATATAAGTAATAACAGTTCCTCTGGAAGCCATATGTTTAGGCTTATAAGCAAATATTTTCCTTTTTATGTTTTGTATTTCAGTACTGACAAACCCCAAAATCTCATGCATATAAAGTCACAAGAGAACACAGAAGCTGCATTTTATTCTAAAAAGAAAACCCAAATGAAGAATGACAAGTTGCAAAGCACAGAGCTTAGGATAGAAAATGCAGATAACCTGAAAGGCAGCATATGCTGCTAAGTGCCACTATCAAAAGAAGTCACAGCTGTCATAAGCTTATATTTCTAGATCCCAGCAAGGCTGTCACTCAAACTGCACTGTCACATTGGGTCTATGTTTAATGTGAGATGCACACTGCAGGAGTTTCAGGGAGTCAAGTAACTGAACAAGACAACCATAGCTAGTGTGCCTCTGCTCTTTCAGTAGCACTGCCCTTCAGCTTCGTTTTATGATTACTGGATAAGGAAACACTTAGGTCCTATTCTTCTGCCGACACAGAAGAACAAGTTTCAAAATCCATTAACAAAAAATTAGAAATCAAATCTCATCCTCACTCTTTGGGTAGAGCTTTGACAATATTTCTTTTCACTCCAAATCCATAACAGAGCACAGCTACCCCTACATTGGGAAAGCAGCACTTGGATCCATGACTCATGCTGCCACAAGTCAGAGGACTCCTTGTGACATCCAGGCCACAGTGTCTGGGCGATTTTATTTTCTTCATTCAAAACCCATCACCATCAGCTCCAACTTTTTATCTCTACAGTCCTGATCCCCCAAATTATTCTATGCACAGAACATAATTTTCTTGAGATTCACCCATTTGCCCAAAGTCAGTATTTTCAATAGTCCCACCAGATCAAATAAAAACTAAAACCTTCCTAACTACAGACTTCAAAATATTAGTGGTTTAAATACCTTCCTCTTTTTTTTTTTTTTTTTCAGAAGCAATGAAAGATGGTGAGATGGCATGAAAGACACAGGATTCAGGATCAGGCAGACATAAATTTGAATCTGCCAATTGTCAACTGTGTGACCTCGGGACAAGTAACTGAAATTCTGAGGCTCCTTCCCCCTATGAAATGGGGATTGTAATAGGGAACTCAAATAGCTGCTGTGAGGGTTAACTTAGTTTAACTGTCATGAATATAATTATAGCTCACATTAACTGAGCACATTCTATGTGTCAAGTATTATCCTAAGGACTTTAAATGCATTGACTCCTTTAATCCACCCAACCACCAGTGAGATGGGAACTAGCATCTCTGCTTTACAAATGAAGAAACTGAGGGATACAGAGAGGTTCAGAAACAGAAACTACCAGCTATATTTGAAGGAAGCAGAACCAGACACTGACCCTTGATATGAGAACACTGTAAGATCTGTTCATATACAGCCAGCCACACATGTTCTTCCTTTTCCTGTCTTTCCCACCCTTTTCTTACCATACCCTACACAATGCAGATCATGAAATCAATTTAAAAACATCAGTAAGGAAAGAATACAATACTGTTTATATATATATGTATATGTATGTGTATGTATATATACATTGTGTGTGTATGTGTATGTATGTATGTGTGTGTGTGTGTGTGTGTATCTGTAAAAATGTGAGGAACTAGTAGAATTCCCTAAATTTAAAAAACTTGCTCTGAAAAAATGCCTAGAGGACCCCTCTCCACCTTACCCAGATACCAAAACCCTACTCAGAGGGGAATCTGCATAGAACACAGCCTCTGCAGCTCATGAGCATCACTGGCCCTGCTCCCCCAGACTCAATACATATTGGGACATAATGTACTTCATTTTATTTGATGTCCATTTAATAAGGCATAACACAAATAGACAAAAATGACTCTTCCCTCTTCAACCCACTGCCCAGTATGGCTTAGGTAAATATAAAGATCACATATCCAGAAGGCTCTAAAGAACATGGCCCAGCTTCTGCAGGCTGATTATCTCAGCATGCCCACACTGTGGACTGTGGCACCCACTGAACAGTCCTGAACACCCATACCATGCTGCTACTCCAGGAGGCAGACAGATGCACCATCAATTGCAGCACAAGCTGCTGCAGGGACCTGGAGCAGATTTGCACACATCTAGGGCAGCAGGGCCCTGAGGACCCAACTTCAGAGCCAGGAAGCTGGTCTCAGCAGAAAGTTGGGAAGCCAGGCACTTCTCCATAAGCCCTCGGGCACTTCCCTATAGAGAGAGTAGCTGGAGGCTGCTGTAAAATGCAAAGCTGTGGACTCAGGCAAGTCTTATCATGTTGCCTATTAGAATCAAGGCACATACTGAGGCCACAGAGATTGATTTGCAGCAGGGGCTGGATATCTTGGAATTTTCAAGGCTCCCCAGGTGATCCTAACTACAATTGGAGCTAAGAGCCACAGCCTGGCGGTTGAAGAAACACTGCTGTTAGGATACTGTTGTAAAAGGATTAGTTTAATCTTGTAGAAAGAACACTCTGGTAGCAGCACAGAAGACAAAACCAGGGTCTATTAGAAGGCAGGGTATAGGCAGCCAGTTCACCCATGCTTCATCCACTCACCCAGTAAATATTTGATTTTTTATTATTTAGGAGACACAAGAAATAAAATGAATAAGGTACATAACTCTTGTTCCCAAGAAGTTCCCTGTGGAGAAAGAAGAAAATTAATTAGAAAAGAGACACCCAAACTTGTATGAATGGCAAGTTGTAAAACATTTCCAAGGTGAATACAATCAGTGGATTCTGAGCCAAGGAGGGAAACTACAGGAGTAGCCAAGCCAACCAGAAGATAATTCTAGGCTCTGAGAACTTCATATCAAGTTTCTATAAAACTAAGTGACACAATGAGGCTGGAATGAGGGCAACTGTGGCGACCTGAAGGCAGTCAAAGCCAGAAATGACTTGGCAAAAGAGTTTCAATTTCACAGTGAAGACAAAGGAACACCACAAACTGGCTTTAAAAATCGAAATGACATGATCGGATTTGTGCTTTAGGAAGAAAATCATCCTGACAGAAGAGGAAGGATGAGAAAAAAGCAGGTGGCAAGACCTCTTAGAAAGCCATTCCAATCAACCAGTGGGAACAGGGAGGAACAGTGGGCAGGTAGGCAGGGAAGACAGTCCACATATTTATCTGTCCAACTGGGTTTGAGCTGATCCACTTGATTTGGAGGAGGGAACAAAAGGAAAAAGGTTAGAATGAAGTTCTAGCGACAAAGTGAACCCCCTTGGACATGAAGAACAGTGGCAGAATGTAAGGTGTGAGTAGCCCAAGGAAACTGAAGAAAATGTGATTATGCTAAATATTCAGGGAAAAAAGGATCCGTTTCAATGGCAAATTAAAATAATTATCCTTTGACAGGAGGTCATAAAAACATTCTCTAGGAATATTTATAATAAAAATGTAATATATGACTTTAATAGGTTAAACTTTGGAAAACCATAAAATCATCTTAATGAGTACCAAGAAGATATTTGTCAAATTCAATATCCATTTCAGGTTTTTAATTAAATAAATAAATCTTGGGACTACCATTACAAGATAAATCTCAAAACAATAAAAAGTAACATTCCTAATGGGTAAAAAAATTGATGAGTCCCATTAAAAGCCAGAACAGAATAAAAATGCCACTTTAATTTTATATATTGCTGTCTATCTAGAAAACAAAAATTAATTAACTGAGCAGCTATTGATAAATATGAGAGTCTGGTAAATTCAATGGATACAAGTAAATTTGCAAAAAAAAAAAAAAATTGAGACCTTTCCTATGTACTTAAAAAAAATGTAATATAAAATTCCACTGTCAAAAGCAATCCAAAATTGATGTTTAAAAAAAAAGACTCAAATATTCCATATAAAGAAAAAAATCTTTATTGAGACTTGGAAAGGAAAGTTTAAAAACTGAGGAAAAAAATACCCTGTTTCTAGATAAATAATCTAGACCACAGATGGCTCTTCCCAAATAAACATGCCTAGTTTTGCAGAAGCAAATACAGTAACTACAGTGGACTCTTCCACATCTAGACAAGACACCTTAGAAGGCCAAAAGAATACAAAGGTAAAAATCTAGACTTTTGACTGGGAAGGAATTTCCAGGCAAAGGAAATGACAATGAATCAATGATCTTTAAAAGCACAAAAATTTTACATGTCAAAATGGAAAATCAAACAAAGTAGAAGAAAACCACACCATACCAAGTGGGTAAGAGTTAGAACTTACTCAAGAAGGACAAAAGACAAGAACAATTTATATGTGACAGCAAACTCTCTTAAATGGACAATTGCTCTAGAATTGAATAAAAGGGCACGCTACAGCAATAAGAATATTGTGTTGATTAAAATGAAAGACTTTAGAACTATCATGCATAAACCCGTAAAGGACACAGTGACATGGACACTTCCCCACCTTACTGGTGAACATGGATACTGGGATAGTGTTCCTGAAAGGTTATTTGGCCTAAAGCCTAAAGCTTGTTTACTCTACTTAAACAAGCAATGCCTCTTCTATAATAAATCAATCCTAATAAAATAAATGATTCAGAAAATCAATGTTCATTTACTCAGCGCTATTAATTACAGCACTAAATGATCAGCACTAAGTTGCTGACATATATAAATGAAGATGTCTAGACCATATCCAGGCTACCGAGAAGGATAAACATAGATAACTTTAACACCTAGCACTGGACACTCTAAGAGAAGAATCAAGAGGTAGCCTCAGCACCAAAGGAAGTCTCAGCACCCAGGCTACTAGTTCAGAAAGGGCCTCATATGATTATTTTTATATGTTTACACAATCCTGTATGTCGTACAAAGGGCAAGTATTACCTTTCCCAGCATTGATTTAATAGCAAAGAAGGGTAGATAAAAAATGCTTTCTTAAAAACCTTCTTCAGTACTGGTAGCAAACTACTCCCATAACTGCACTTGAGATTCTCATCCCACTTTTTGCAACACTTTCCTTAAATCTCCTTCCCCATTTTAAAAGGAATGAAAAAAGCTAGAAAATTTTCTATCTTACCAGTTTTGTTGTCTGATGTTTGGCTGTCACATTTTCCTTCACTCTGTTTGTTTTGATGCTAGATAGATTATAAATCTGCCTTCTGCAAAGCTTTCTACCTTCTGCAAACTTTATATATTATAGGTCAAAGTTTTTACTAATAGGCTGTAAAAAAATGAGAAATAGCTAGAAAAATCAATGTAGTTCACAGACAGTGAAGTAAAGTCTTATAAGTATTTTATATTTTAAAAATAAAGAAAAGAACTTTTCAATTTTCATTTTTCTTTCAACCATAGACTACTAATCTTTAAAAGCAAGACTAAATTATTGAAAGTTTATTTTTGAAGTGCAGAAATTATTTTGCTGAAGTTTATTCTAATCTTTGCTACAAAAACAAAAATATATATACTCTGGAAACATACTGACAAAAAAGTCCTTTTAAGCCAATTTATTTCCTTTAAAGTGTAAAGAGTTATATTTTTTTCTTTTCTAAAAATGGAAGGATGTGTTAACACAAGCTTATATTTAGCAATACGAACCAGAATCATTCCAAGAAAAATTTAGTTAAGCCTCTCTAGTTTCTTTCCTTGAATTCTTTGTTCATTTGTTTTGAGATCATCTTATTTAATAAAAGCATAGTTATAAATTTTCTATCAATTATGATTCATCCATTTACCATAACCTTTTACTACAGAGTTTAGGAGTGCATTTTATGTTTATCAATCCTACAGTCTAATTTACTTTTGATATCATGTTTGATCACTAAATTATTTGGGAAAATGTTTAATTTCTATTAGGCTATATTTGGTTGTCCCAAATTTCTAGTTAAAATGGATTTATGCAAAGAAATAAAGGCAATCATTTATACTCCTGAATATTCACTGAATTTTCCTTTGACACTTACAATATACATTCAATGTTTTTAACTATTTCATGGGAACTTAAAAATTTATATTACCTTTTTAAAATAAAATGTTATTAGGTCTATGCATACTCCTACATCTAGTTATTCAGTATATACTCAAGTGTTTTGAGGACTATAGTCAAATCTTCTAAATTCTTACATTTGCCTACTTGATATGTTACATTCTAAAAACTGTATTAGTCGCTAAAATGTGATTTTTTTTAAATACAAAAACCCTGATACTAGAAGTTTGCATTTTACATATTCAATTTCTCTGTTGTTTTTCATTATACATTTTTGTAACAATTATTCTCTCTGGGGTATACTGTAGCTTTCATTCAAGAGTGATACTAAAAACATTTAGCAACCATTACAGCACAAAATCTATGAAGAGAATTGATATTTTACTCTATCTGAAAGCTAATAAATTAGCTTGCCATGATTTCATAGACAAAGGCACAAGACATGAGACTGCTGGGTCAAAGATAACCAATATTATTATTCACAGCACAGAGGGCAGCATTTGCTTCATGTTCACATGGGCTCGGTGCCTCCAAATCCTATAGGAGTGATCTGAGGTTGCCCAAGGGGTGATGTAAACACAGTGGGTTTGTGTCACAGCTGAGAAACCCTTGAGTCAGGAAATGCCAATCTTTTTTATAGGGGCTACAGCAATTATTCAAACCCAGAGGGGAGGAAATATATTAATCACCCTGGTTAGGAAACAAATCTACCCTCAGTCTCAGAGGGAGAAACTCTATTTTTTGACATTGCATTGTTGTTTTGTTTTTAACTAGTGGTTAACTTTAAATTAGCATATTTTAACTTCTCATTTGCCTACCACAATCTAGAATTAACACTAATTATGATCTTTTCCCCTAATGAAATATGACTATGAACATGGTTTTAAATTCTCTTCCTTGTCAAATATCTGAAATTTACTGGAATTAGAGTTTCAATTTTCTTGAGCAGCACAGATCTTGAATTTGAAATCCTTTCCTAACAATTGTACCAAGCTTCAAGCTTTCCTATGAACATTAAATTTAATCCTGTTTTATTAGTTTCAGTGTTTTCTGCTATTTCTTCCATTCTACTTCTTTCTTTCTTATGTTCCTTATTATGATTCTATTTCATTTGTTACAGTATTTTTCTAAGTTTGAATTTTTTTTTTTTCTGGAAAAGTTAGAGGAGTAATTTTTTAGAGCTATAAAACAACAAAAAGGTATTTTTTCTGTGTTAATTGTATCATTCAATTATCATTATCATTACATAACAACCAACCACAGGATCTCAATGCACACAAGCCTCTGTTCTCATACACACTAGTCCTCCAATAGGATGCCTCTGCTTCAGGCTGCAGATCAACCAGGGTCACTGTGGGACAGGCACAAGAAGAAACGTTACCAAGACACGTTCTTTTCATGGTGGGAAATCTACAGTGCTCAGGGACCATGTTAATCCTACAACACATTCTAAGCCTCCACCCATATCATACTAACATTCCACTGGATAAAACAAATCAAAAAGACAAGCCCTAAGCCAGAAGGCAGGAAAGTAAATCCTGCTCAGAGGGGGCAAGGAAAAAAAAAGAATTTGCAAAAAAAATAATCTGATAGATAGGAACCTTTTGGGTCCTTATTGCATCTTTTCATAAGTTTGTTGATCAGTTTGTTCTCAACTTTTTTATCATTTCCTTTCCCATTCTCCTTTTTTTCTTTTTTTTTTTTTTTTTTTTGGTCTATTAGTAAGAGGTTTCACCATATAATGACTATAAAAAGACTTGTCATTATACCACATCTACAGGGGTTGTGTTGTCTTCTTCTCTACCTACTTGACAGTCTCTCTGCCATCTCAAGATTTTTTTATTTCACAAAGTCAAATATTTTAATTTTTAGTTTCTGTGTTTGTAGCCCCTATCTGCAGGCAATTTTTATTTATTTTTTGCTTTTTTGTCTTGACCCATTTGTACTTTTTTCCCTAATAAGAAAATTCACATGCATTTCCTTCAACTGTGTCAACATTATTCATGAAGAATCTATCCTTTCCTAATCCATTATCACCTACATAACATTATATTCTCTTCAACACAAAATCATTTTCATTTTTTTTGCCTTCCTGACCTACATAGCTTTTCTTATGTTGTTTGTAATAAATTTACAATATTTTATTTAGAGATGGCTCTGATTTGAGCAGGCGATCCTCCTTTGGATGTAGCTGGAGAATATTGTGCTAAGCAAAATAAGCCCATCCCCCCAAAAAAACCAAAGGGCAAATATTTTCTCTGAGAAGTGGATGCTAATTCACAAATTCAGGGGAATGGCTAGGGACGAATAGAGGCACTTTGGATTTGGCAGAGGGGAAGGAAAGGAGGAGAGGTGGTATGGGGGTAGGAAGGATTATAGAATGAATCGAGCATTATTATCGTGTGTGTGTGTGTGTGTGTGTGTGTGTATGACTATATAACTGGTGTGATTCTACATCATGTACAACCAGAAGAATGAGAAGTTATACTCCACTTATGTATGATGTGTCAAAATGCATTCTATTGTAACGTGTACCTAATTAGAACAAATAAAAAGTGCAGGCTGAAATTAAAAAGTTTTAAATCTGTAAATATATTGTGGATAACTTCATATTTTCATGCTACAGAATCTAAGGACAAGAATCTACTTTTTAGTTCTGATTATATGTCAAGGAAGTTTTAGTTTTCTTCACATAGTTCTTCGGCTTATCTTGTTGAACTTATCTCTAAGTGTATTTGTGTGACTATTCTATTCCTTTTTTTGAGGGGGGAGCAGCATTGGGGATTGAACCCAGAGCCTTGTGCATGCTATACAAACACTCTACTACTGAGCTACACCCCAACCCCTGCATTTCATTTCTGAAGCTTAATGTCTAAGAAAAGTTATTTGTGTTTTTATCTTCTATCTAGAAACTTAAAATCTCACAATTCTACTGTCTTTTTTTTTTACTAGACTCCTTTGCCTTTTCAAAACACAAAATGGCATGAATTGGTAAAAAGAATAATCTCCTCTTGCAATCCTTTGCTATTTTACTATTCTATTTGTAAAACCTTCAAAAAGATGTTAAATATATTGCAGTTGGAGATCTTGGTTACTGAAACAGTACTCTGAAGATTGGCTTTAAGTTTCCTTGTAGTCTTATTTTACTTAGCTTTCATTAGAAATGACCAATAAAATTATAGCACACATCCATGGGTCCTAAAAATGTACTTGATTGTACCAAATGTACTGATGTAAAGTAGGGGTGCGTGGATCTTGTTACAGTCATATTTAACATTTAAAACAAATATTTTAGTTGATATGTTGTTTGAGATGCCTATATTTTCAACTCATCTTCTAAATAAATTCTTTTTTCATTGCTCTTTATTCTACTTCTCATTTTCTATGATTAATATTTCTCTACTGACTTATTTTCCATTTCCCAGGATAATTTTTATATATATTTAAACATTCTTATACTACCAAAACAATTAGCACTGTTAGGTTTGTTTCTTTAACAGTCCAACACCTGAATTTCAATTTTGTAATTCAACCTGTTATATTTAAAATAATGCTATTGCATCTGGTTTTATTCATTTCATCTTGCTCTGTGTTTAGCAGTCAGTTTATATTGCTCTTGCTCCCCCCTCCTTTTTTTTTTTTTCCCCAGGGGCTGATCAAGTAATCCTCACCCATTAGGTTGGAAATTCTGCTTTACTCTTCTCTTCATTAGTACTTATCCCCCTTTCATTGATCATAGCTAGAAAATTTATTTGTTTAAAAACAAGATTGCAGTTTCCATTAAAATAATTTTTCCCATAATCACCCTTCATTTGTCCCCTCTTCCCCCTAATAAGCTTAGTCTTTTATAATATTTTTATTTCGCCCTCTCATTCTTCTAAGACCTTTTTAGATTACTTCTAATTTTTGGTCACCACTTCCAACTTTTTGGTTGCATATTATATGTTACTTTTGGACTTCCTGGGGAAGGTTAATATGTCCTTATTTTACACTTAAATTACAAACCCTATATAGCTACCTCCATTCATCCAAGGTAATTTCTAAACACCTAGGCACTAAAAGAGTTACTGTGTTATTTCCTCTTCATCTTTTCCCACCTTCACGTCTCTGTTCTTGTTCCTTTGTAGTTTGGTCAGCATCAACCCCTAGGTGGGACATATGGGTAACACTCCGTGAATCATTACATGTAAGCAACCCCTTCCCCATTTTTTTTCCTGCCTAGGCAGGTATTTTATTCAGCTTTTCGCTGCTATGACTCAAAGGACAATTTTAGGAGAGGAAAAGCTTATTTGAGGGCTCATGGTTTTGGGGTCTCAATCCATAGACAACAGGCTCCATTCCTCAGGGGCTTGAGGCAGAACATCCTGACGGAAGAGTGTGGCAGAAGGAAGCAGCTCACATGGTGATAAAAAAACCAGAGACTCACTCACTCTCCAAGTACAAAATATATACCCCAAAGCCAGGCTCCCAATGAACCACCTCCTCCAGCCACACCCCACCTGCCTCTAGTTACCCCCAGTTAATCCCATCAGGAATTGATTTATTGATTATGTTAAGGCTATAACTCAATCATTTCTCCTCCAAACCTTCTTGCATTGTCTCCCATGTGAGCTTTTGGGGGATATCACATCTAAACCCTAACAGCAGGTAAATGACCTAAGTTGGAAAAATCCAGGTCATTAGAAAACTTGAGAATTTTACAAGAGTATATCTAGCCATGAGTCTTTTCTCATTGTGTAAGCCCAGACCTAAGTCCTTCTGGTTTGCAGGCCCAGATCTTTCTTTAATATTGTTTTTCATGTAATTATCACCTTTCCTATTTATGCTTTTTGTACCTTGTTTAATTATTTTCATTTCATTTCGGTTCTCTGAGATCTACTCTCGAAGGCTCTTACTCCTCCCTCAGGATTTCTCTTTTAATCATCTTTCATACTTTTGCTCTGTGATTTGAGATATATTTGTATTTGATCATCCAGATAGTAAATCAGGAATCAGCAGTAACCACCCCCTTTTCCTTTTATTCATGAACTATATAATTAAGGGAAGAATTATGCCTAAGATTCTTTTAGGGGCTACAAGTGAACCTCTCTAGGTGTTTTTTTTTTTTTTTTATTATCTTTCTTTCTTTCTTTCAAATGAATGCCCAGCATCTCCTCAACACTCCTACCTCACATTTCTCTGTCTTTTTCTTTGCCTGGTCTTATTATGTAGATGGCCATCACATTAGCTTCACTTGGACAGCTTTTTTGTTTGATTTCAAATTTATTATAATGTCCAGGACCGATTCAATGAGAACCTCATGAAAAAGTACCTAGGCATTAGTTCTTCTGTCACTAACCCAGATCAATGACCAACTTGATAATCAGAACCATGAAGGATTTGAATCTCACTGGACATGTTGTATAAAAAACTGAGACATTCATTAATGATCTAGGTTGCTTTTCCCCCGGTAACAGTTTTGTCAGAGGATATTACATTTGACTTCCCAATCTGGCTGATGATTCACTGATGTGATTTATTACCTTTGCGTTGTTGTGATATTTTGAGGTATTTAGGAGGCCCCTGTGGAAGACAGCAGGGGAAAGCACATTTGTTTCCAGGCCCCCTTACCTCTCAGAATCCTGGGTGTAGATGACCCAGTCCATCCATTCAGCTCCCTTTTGGTTTTGATTTTGTTTGGTTGGTTGGTTTTCGGAGCGGGGAGTGGGTCAGGGAGACACAGCCCACTTGCCTACCTCTACCTTCAGATCTTTGGAGATCAGTTTCTCTCTAGAATCTACCACTTTGAGGCTCTTCTGGGGTTTCAACACTCATCTCTCAGTGAGGCTCAGAGCATTTAGAAGAAGCCTCACACCTTTTCCCTGAAATCCCACAGAGCCCCAGAGCTCCTTGAAATCAGTTGCCTATGGGTCCTTCTGGATCAGAAGAGCCGGGTAGCATGGCTCTGGGAGGAGAAATAAATCACATCCAGACATTCCAAGTATAATTTCTTTGAAGGGATCATGTGGGCCGATTTTGGCTTAAAATTCTCCAATATTGATAGCCAATACCTAACATAGCTTTTGTTCATGTGAGTGGGAAATTACTATCATTGGGGAAGTGCTTGAGAGGCCAGGGAGAATGGCAGATCTGCTAATAATATGCATTAGAATGTCAACAGCAGAGGAGGGAAGATTAAGCCATCAAGACACTGAGAGCAGAGTGATCAGATAGTCTGAAGCAAAGTCAAAATGATTTACAGACACAAACAAACAGATAAGCACTATACTTGGGTTCTGGTCGATTTATACAGCAACAATTTTCAGCTAGAAGACAGGGAGTGACGTTTCTCTCTTCTAACTAGTTTTTGTCAACCTCAGGAAAAGTTGCTTGTGAGAATTCACCAAGAATTCTGATATTTATGGATTTAACAGTATCTGGTACCCACCAGTGAGATAAATAATATGGCACAAATTTTGTGGATAATTTTGTCTTCCAATTTTGAGATGTAAATGTTTTTACTGATATTACAAATTTGGGTATTTAATACAGGACTGCAAGCGCTACTTTCCAAGCTCTTTTCATTCATAAGAACTCAATAAAGGGCAATGAAGCACCAACTGACTGATGTTGCTTTATATTTGATAAGCACAATTTTTAACCTTGTTTTGGCCACCCCTAGTTCAAAGGAGAGTTGAACGAAAAAGGTCGCATTTCAAAATAGATGAATATGGAACCAAGCCTGCTTATGATACCAACCTCCAAGCCCTGAGCATTCTCCCCACTAGAAATCAGGTTCCATTTTAACAAGGTCTTTGCATTTCTCACAGCTGCTTCCCCACTGCTAGAACACATCAAGCACACATTAGGCCTTGCTAAATAGGTAAGAAATGTATACCCAAGAGAATGCAGGGATGTTTGGAAACCACCACAGGAGGCCTTTTTGTCTCAGTTTTCTTTGGGGAGACCAATCAAGAATGAAATCTGAGCTTCAAGAACACATGCTGCCCCACCACACCAGCTGAATGATTCAAGGCTAGTCATCCAAATATCTCATCTCTCATGAGGGTCCTGAAAGATGCCTCCCCACCGCAAAACAAAGCGGGCAGAGGTAAAAACATAATGACTTGTGCCTAATGCCATTCAACAGCAGCACAGAAATATCACAGACTTTTGCATGACAATTTTGGGGTCACAGAAGCCATGGCCCTACCAATCTGTTATCAATTACAGCCTTTCTGGATAATGCTCTCATTCTGTGCCTCTTTCCCTGTGAATTACAACTTCATTCTCAGTTTTCAATGACTTGTCCAGACAAGTCTTCCAGTGCAAGACTCAAATTCCAGAATACTACAGAATTACTGAAATTCTAAGAATTTCAAATTCTAAGAAAGGTTAGGAACAGGCAATTGGGAATGGCTTTGGGTCCTAAACACATTTTATTTACGGTAACTACAATATGGAACTACATCATACTGTAATGATGCTCCATCTCCCCACAGAGGCAGCGGGCTCCTGGATGAGAACCACATTGTATTCACCTTAGTGATTAACCTAACTGTACAGTACATGAGGTGTCATAGTATCTCAATTCTATGGCGGGGGCCAAGACAAGGGTATAAATTACTTAAGATAGTAACTGCATTCCAGAATACTTGGCATTAGCAGGTCTGGCAGCTCTAGAACACTGCTGCTCACTCACAAAAATCCACCTCGCTCAGGGAGTGAATCAAAGCAGCTCTCAAACATCTGGTCCTTCATCCTCACGAGATACCTTCCAGGGTCCAGCCACCAGCTTAAAACAACTGGAAAGATATGTATATTCATGCTCCCAAAGTCCAACTAGAGAGAAAAGAGTCCCAACATATAGTATTGAAGGACTAGATGGTATGCATGTCCCCCTGTAAGATCAAGAGCAAGCTATGGGAGATTGAGAAGTAAAAATTAACCCAAAGAGCAAAACACCATGGGGCCACTCATCAGGCTGGAACTGCAGACACCATGAAGCCAGCTGTAAAGGTAATAAGAAATGACACTTTCCTCAAAGCTAATCTGCTACTGTACAGTGTCAGAGTAAACTCCTTCTTTGACTCTTCTGTTCTCTTACTGAGAAACTTTTTATCAGAAACTTTTCCGTTTGAAAGTACAGTAGTCAGAATGAACTGCTCCACTTTTTTTCCTGGAGGATCTACATCCCTTTGACATGGATAATTAGCCTTGATTTAAAGTCCAGGTGCTAACATCAGAAAAGGGAACTCTGGACACAACATTGTACTTTCTTCTTAATTTCATATTTTACAAAGGAACAGGACCCTGGCCCACTTCCCAGAGACACACACCCCTTTACTCAAAGCCTGCTTTGCTCTGAACCTATAAAAAAGTTGCTTCATTTGTATTTCACCTTCTCAACAAATCCTATCATAATTCTCTTTTCCTTTGTTTTGTGAGACTCCTCATAAGTGGTTAATCTGATGTTTTCTCCCTCACTGTCACAATAACCTTTTTGGACTGCAGCTTTGTCCATCATGGTTTTAAACTGATTGAGATATGGCAAGACTCATAAGAAGTGTTTCAGAAATCACCTTTCCATGATTAAGTTTAGATTCAAGCAAAGCTTTATATAATAAAACTGGCCTCCTGGAGGTCAGAGGACTCTGCTTTGTCTTTTGTGTTTGGGCTTCAGTGACTTGTCCTTATAGAGCTTAGTCCTCAACCAGTCTCCAGAATGGAAGAAAAGCCTGCTTCAGCAGTAGAAACCATTCCCTCATTGCCAACCCTTGCTTTCAATACTTAGAACTGCTTGGTTCTGATGGATGCTGACTTCAAAGGGGCAAGCAGGACTCGCCCATTTTTCTCTAATTCTTGGTCCTAGGGTTTAGCATGCTATGTTCTATATGCCCTTGGTGATGGGACTTGTCAGACTACAGAGGCAATGGTAATGTTTCTTCTTGGTCCTCACATTAGCTGCATGGGAGGTAGGAGGATAAGGAAGTGAAGAAAATGTCAGCGGAAGAGATCTTGGTTATCAAGAAATCATTTAGACTGGAAGAATACAGAATGCCTACTAGGGCGACCCAGAGTAGTATAATTAGGGCAGAGTGCCTTTGTAACCCCTTTATCATCTGCAGAAAGGCAGGGTAGGTTGTACGAACCCATCCCTTCAGGGCAAGGACATTTCAAGGAAGGGTTAGCCCCTAATTGGTTCATTCCTCCAAAGGCCCAGTCATTAGTAGTGAGAGTTCCTATTTAATTGCCTCACTTTGTCTTGCTTTAGAAAGCTCTCAAAAGGAAAGGGGCTTTACAGGGAACAACTGCTAAGGAATACAAAAAACTCACCCTATTACCACCAACATCACAGCCTAACCCTAAGATATCTTTAATTCCCAAGCCTAGAGGGCATCAATACAAATCTTACCCCAACCATGGCAATAATCACAATAACATGCCATATGAAACTAACTTAACAGCTAAATGTATCTGCATTCTGCACATATTTAAATATGAAATGTACATGCAGCAAATACTTTCAAAAGTTATTTGTGACTAAGTCCAACAGTCAAAAAGAAAACAGACAATTGGACAAATAATTTCATAAATTTGTTTATGAAAAACAAAACACAAATTAAAAACCAAAATAACATGTGGGGAATGCCCTGCAGAGAGACAGTCAGCTTCCTACCCATGGGACAGTACAAATCATGGACATGAATAAAGCAGTACACAGAAAATGAAATCAAAACAATACTTACTCCTTTTCTTAGAAAAACAAACTAGAAAGGTAGAGTGAGGGAAAGAAATATAAGAAATTCTAAATGTTCACAGAAGAAAAAGAAACACTGGGCAATTTTGAGGTGAGAAACAGAGGGCACTATATCAAAGCATGCAAAGATAAGATTGTAGATTAAAAATAGAAAAAAAAAAACAAGAAACCGTTTCTGAGTGGATGTGTTTTGCCTCACGTGGGACTTTATTAACTTTATTATAATCCAAGAATAAGCTAACCGTCCTCTCTCTCACCAATTGAATCTCTACAGTAATAAGTGGAAAAACACAGGAACTACAGGACTTAAAATAGCAAGGCATATAAAGATCAAACTAGCTCTTCTTATGAATAA
Organism: Urocitellus parryii; assembly: GCF_045843805.1. Taxonomy (NCBI): domain Eukaryota; kingdom Metazoa; phylum Chordata; class Mammalia; order Rodentia; family Sciuridae; genus Urocitellus; species Urocitellus parryii. The sequence goes on from NC_135533.1 coordinate 47,394,851, forward strand.
AACATCCAACTTGATCCACATGAAACTATTTAGTTAAGTGCCTAAATCTAGTACTCATATCCCTCATTCTTCCAATTATAGCTCATTGACACCATTGGGGTCTGAAACTCATTTCAAGACAGCACTTCAAGATACCATGATGCACAACTGGTTCTACCTGATTGATCGACCACCTGAAGATGCAAAATAATAAAATCCAAGCCTTCTGCAGAGCCATGCTCTCCCAAGACTCCATCTGTATCCTTTTCCTAGCCACCAATTCACAACACTATATGATTCAACCACAAGCAGGTACATATAGAAATGGTACCATCCAAAATAAGAAAAACAAGGAAAAAGATACAAATCATTTTAAATTCTGTTCAGTATACGGTTGGTCCAAAGCATATGTATGGGCCCATAAATTGCAGTCACTCAACCCTTTGAATATCCATTTAAATCCATACTGACCAGAGGGGTAAAATCTATGAGAGACTTTGCCAATAGAGTGAGAGAATACAATAGACCAATTTGTAATGTATGAGGCTCAGATGCTGACATTCTTGTTTTGACATCACAGTCTTATATAAGAAATGATTCTTCCTCTTTTGTATGAAAAAATATTGTTTACCATTCAGATTCAATATTACAGAGTTTATGTTTCAGATTTTATATTTCATAGAAATTTATATTTCAGATTTTGTATTACAGAAACAGGGAAACCACTGTTAGGATGAGACGATTTTTTCAGAGAAATACACACACACACACACACACACACACACACACACACACAAATTCTTAAACCCTGCTATTCTTGGTTCTTTTCTCAAACACTATAATCTTTCCTGGGTCATTTTGATTCTCAGTGTGAATTAAATCTTGAATTTACCCTCAAACTGAGCAAAGGATCAGAGAGTCAAGCACATTGTGAGATATACCAGCACAAGAATATAGCAGCTGCCAGATTAACAACCATTTTTCAAACACATCTGGAGAAAGACTACACAGAATGTCATCAACAAGTACATTAGGATTAAAAGACTATTTTAATACATTTATTTTGTTGAGATTTAATAATTCTAGGCAAAGCTCCACAGGATGAAGTAATTTTTTACAAAACAACCATATAAGTTTCACAATTTCAGAGCAAATTTTTAAATTAAAAAAAGAACTCCATCTAATTTCAAACCACCACCTAAATATTTATTCAAAACTAAAAGCCTAAGCATCAGAAATTACCAAAAAGTTTGATTAATCATAAATAAATGTATTTTATCTTGATTACATCATTTACATAACCATTTAAAATGATTTGAATTATATGTATCTATTTTTTTTGCAAAAATGATCACTGGTAAAGAAAATATAATTTATATTAAGGTCTGATGCTTTAAAAGAACTAAATAAAGTGATTAATAAACCAGCAAACAACAAACCAATTCCTACATACCACTTTTCCTTCTTGTGCTGAACATGAAAAAGAAATCTCAAAACAAAAGGCAAACTCAGTGTTTTCCAGTTAAGCCATAAACTTGTACCAAGTAAAGTATTGTGAAGCACACCCATTAATGAGGAGATCAGAAATTCCCTGGTAATAATCTGTTTGGAAAAAAAAAACACCCAGAAAACGTTCCATTTTAAGGTACCTGTTATGACTTGAATGTTTGTGTCCATCCCCCTCATATCTTGAAGATTCAAATCTTGAAGCTCTCGCCCTCCAAGTGATATTTGGAGGTGAGTTTTGGGAAGTGATTTGGTGATGAGGCTCTGCTCTTAGGAATGAGACTGATGGCCTTTTAAAAGAGGCCCTAGAGAGACATCTTGCCCCTTTAATCATGTGAGGTCATAACAAAAAGACAGCTATCTATGAAACAGAAATTGAAACCTCACCACATGCCAAATCTGCTAAATTTCACCTTGAACTTCTCAGGCTCTAGAGCTGTTAGAAATAATTTTTTTTTTTTTTTGTCAATGAGCCAATTAGTGTATGGAATTTTTTTCATTACATCCTGAATGAACTAAGAAACTAACACTAAAAAAAAAGAAAGAAAGAAAAAAGAAAAGAAATGGCAAGAGAACTTAGAGAAGCAACCACAAGATTACAAAAAGTATTTCCAAGTATGGCATGATGGGTTCCAACTAAATTAGACTTAGTGGACTTTCAAACAGTATGATTTCTGTTTTCCTCCTAAAGAAAACAGGCTGATAATGATTTCCCAAGCTTTCTCTCATCTTTCTTTCAAATTCCATTGGTTAATGGTACATGCCTCCAACCCCTATATGAACATTATTCACTCATTCATTCATTTATTTATTGGTACTGGGGATTGAACCTAGGAGCACTTTAACATTGAGCTTCATCCTCAGCCCTTTTTATTTTGAGACAGGGTCTTACTAAGTTTCTCAGGGCCTCAGTAAGTTACTGAGACTGGCCTAGAACTTGTGATCCTCGTGCCTCAATCACTCCAGTCTCTGGGATTACAGGCGTTTGCATCACACCTAGCATGAACATTATTCTCTTTCTGAAGCTCTGATGTGAGTATTCACACGTATAATATTTTTAAAAAGTCTCTAAAAGCACTAACACCATGGAAAAGCTATAATCAATGGGATTCCTCTTTCATTCCCTAAATCTTTGGAATAACTGTATTTTAACTATTAAGAGCAAGAAATAGTAGAGAAAAAGACATCAAGAACCTCCCAAGCACACCATCCTCCTTGACATACAACTATCAGTTCTCATGCAGGTCAGCAGCTCACCCACCCTTGGCTCCCAGATAAATGCTTCTATTCCTGAAGAAGAGTCCAAATAGCATACAGACTTCTTTACAGACTAGCTCAGTTATCATTAGTGCAAAGTATTAGCTGAAATAATGTTAGCTCTCTATTAAAACCAGAAAGACACTCCCCAAAGGAGATCTGTTACATACAGCACCTGTGTCTACATCACTGTAGGTAGATACCCTGTGCCATCTCAAACACAGCAAAGCCAACCTGAGGTTAGTTCATAAAGCTCATTTTAATTTTGCTCTTACTATATACTAAATATTGCAGCAGAATCTTTTTGACAAATGATTTAATGGGGGTCTCTGACTGAATTGCCTGTAATGGTAGATTCAATTGTTGTGGAACTCTAGAGAGAACTCTGTCTTATTATAAACTCTGCTTTAAAAGGTATTTGTTCTGGGAAGAAAATATAGGGGCTACTCTATGAAAAGAATATTGGTTTGAAGTTTCCTGAGCTCACAGAAGGTATCTGAGCAATTTTGCCTGATCTCCTGCTCCATTTTTCCAATCTCTGGAGTAGAGAGGGGAAGAAATCTCCCCATATGGGAGGCAATTCTCACACAGCTACCTTGGACAGTGAGGTGCCCCCCATGAAGTTGCCTCATCTTCATGACAAGGACAAGAAGTCCAACCATCTGTTCAGCCATGGCTCACACTTGGAGAAATGCACTCCTTGTGATAATACTGTCACACTCTCACCCAGTCACAGGATAAATAAACCAGAAATTGCTTTACAAACAAAACTCTGAATAGATTCAAGAGTGCAATCTTTCTACCATTCAAGGACGCTACCATTTCCTTTCATCGCCAGCTCTGAAATATGACCTAGACCTAAAAATATGGTGACCAAATAATGCAAGAAACAGAATACAAATGAAGTATTATTCTTATATATATATATATATATATATATATATATATATATATATATATATTAAGGAGGAAGTATACTCTGTTAAGTATAACAAATATATAATACGGAATTAACTTGAATAATTTAAATGGAATCATATATGACCACTCCATATAAGTGTCAAAAACACTCTGAATAGACCAAAAAGCTACTAACCCTAGTGCTCAAATTAGCTAATACATACTTACTAATTAAAACTTTTAAGAATGTTCAACTATTGGTCTTTTCTCAGGATTTCTTCAATGCCTTGTGCGTGTACTTCTTTAAGTCAACACATTGGTCTAGGGAAAACATCACTGGATGTCCAGTCAGGGATGTGAATTTGCATCCTGTTTCTGCCACTTTACAAGTTCTGTGACTTATGAAAGAATGACCTCCAGCTACTCAGAAAAGTGCATCTCCTACCACTCAATCATCTTGGGAAGTAAACAATATCATATGCAAATAGTACTCAAAAATGCCATTCACCAAGTGATATTTACAGGCATGAGATTATTTCAATACTTACTAATTCAGTGTCTGGAATACATTATGTCTTTAAAATAAGGAAAACGTAAAATTCAGAGCCACAATCATACTAGTTATATTTCTGCCTACACCTATATTGGTCCACAATACCAGTATTCTTTATAAGAAGAACACTGAAAAATTTAGTGTTGTGTTGGAAAACTAACACACCTCTCAGAATTCTCAAAACAAAAGCACAGAGTGTTCAATACAATTTGTCAAATTATTGAAATTTTTACTTTACCAACAGATGATATGCATCAAGGAAAAAACTCATATAACCTTTATCAAACCTAATTAAATTCCAGAACAGAGATTATAGGTTTAACTTTATGTTAATAACCTTGGAGTCCTTCTAATGCAGATTTTCATATAATCAGTAAAATACGTGGTCAGAGAGACTATACCCATAGTAAGTTCACAAATGACAATGATTCTGCCTATCTATAGACCACATTTTGAATAGTGGGGTTCACTCAAATGAAAATACATGGGCATACACAGAGGATACTGAAAAGAGAATGAATATTCAACTGTGAGACTAATATAACCCAGTAACCAAAGCCAGACAAGGACAATGCTGTATGCCAAAGTTAGTTACAAGGAATGCCTCAAAAATCCCACTGGAGTTTATACCATGATGATGTCCCACATAGAAAAGATACCATAAAGAAACTTGTTACATTAACAGATCAAAGGACAAAAGCAAAGTTATCAGGAAATAGTTTGAAAAGATTTAATCTATGTAATTTATCAGGTTTTTTTTTAAATATATTTTTTAGTTGTTGGTGGATCTCACCCATGACCCATGCAAACAAGACAAAGTGGGTTTAAAAGAGCTAGCTGCAACATTAAGCTAGGAAAGCAGCAAAAAATCAGGCAAGACAGTAGTTTTTAAAATGAGGGCAGGATGGCTCTTGGACCTTAAGGGTCAGCTTGAACACTGGAAAAGAGAGCCTAACCCTTCCCATTTCCTTAATTTTATAGCGGGAATATCAGAGGCAGGGATAAGGTTTCAAGATGTCCTCATTTGCATTGAAGAATCTAAGCTGTGAAAATGAGAAAAATGCCTAAAATTACCCATGGGTGAAAAGAAAAAAAAAAAGACTAGCATTTTAAAACTTACACACATCTAGTTTATTTTCATTAAGGGAAAAGAAACACCAGCGGTGATCCATGACTGAAAGGATCTTTCCTCTTTCTGAACCACGTTGAACCTTTCTTGCATCAGGGCCTTTGAACTTCCTGTTCCCTCTGCCACAAATGTTCTGAGCCCCGACTCACTGGATCTCAACACGTAATGTAGACATGCACACACAGCCCTATGCACTCCATGTGTAGGTGCATCCCATTACAATCTCAACCTATAGCCATCTTGTCTTTTCCACGCCCACCTGCTTATTCACCAGCACTTTCATCAGGACATGCTCCACCTGCCTCAGTATCATGCCTCTTTTCATCTCCAGGGACCTGGAGTAAAGACCAGGACATTGGCTTGTACTTCTTAAAACTTATTAAGTATGTGTTGAACTTTTCCCTATTATCCACAGTCCAAAAGACTGCATGGTTAAATAGTTACACATGAAATAGAGTGGAGCAGTATGCAGGGATTAAAATGCTGCTGCTGAATAACTACAGGCAACTGTTAAAGCATAAAAAATAGAATGTGGAGCACAATCTCATTTTTACAGGCACATTTTCTTGCACAAAAGACCTATTAAGGATGTGTACGACACACAGTAACTATCTCTAATCATGCCAATAATTGGTTTTTAAGTGATTTTTATTATATTTAATATTTCCTATTATATTTAGATCATTTTATGTTTACATTTTCTAAAAATAACCGTGAATTATTTTTAAGGAAAAACAACACTTTTGTTGTAATTGTGTGCCTGTGTGGGTGCATAAGAAAATGGGCCTTACTTCTATTCAACATAGTCCTTGAAACTCTAGCCAGAGCAATTAGATGAAAGAAATTAAAGAGATTTGACTAGGAAAAGAAAAACTCAAACTATCATTATTTGCCAATGATATGATTCTATACTTAGAGGAGCCAAAAATTCCACCAGAAAACTTCTAGAATTAATAAATGAATTCAGCAAAGTAGCAGGATATAAAATCAATACCCATAAATCAAATGCATTTCTATACATCAGTGATGAATCTTCTGAAAGAGAAATTAGGAAAACTACCCCATTCACAATACCTCAAAAAAAATAAAATAAAATACTTGGGAATAAATCTAACAAGAGAGGTGAAAGACCACTGCAATGAAAACTACAGAACACTAAAGAAAGAAATTGAAGAAGACCTTCCTTAGAAGATGGAAAGATCTCCCATGCTCTTGGATAGGCAAAATTAATATTGTCAAAATGGCCATATTACCCAAAGGTGCCAAAAACATACATTGGAGAAAAGAGCTTCTTCAACAAATGGTGCTGAGACAACTGGAAATCCATATGAAGCAAAATGAAACTAAACCCCTATCTCTTACCATGCACAAAACTCAACTCAAAGTGGATCAAGGACCTAGGAATTAGACCAAAGACCCTCAAAAAAATAGAAGAAAAAGTAGGCCCAAATCTTCATAATGTCAGATTAGACCCCAACTTCCTTAACAAGACTCCTAAAGTGCAAGAAATAAAATCAAGAATCAATGAATGGGATGAATTCAAACTAAAAAGCTTATTCTCAGCAAAAGAAACAATCAATGAGGTGAAGAGAGAGCCTACACTTTGGAAGCAAATTTTTGCCACATGCTCGTCAGATAGAGTACTAATCTCCAGGACATATGAAGAACTCAAAAATCTTATCAAAAAAACAAACAGCCCAGTCAATAAATGGGCTAAGAAGCTGAACAGACTCTGCTCAGAAGAAGAAATACAGTCTATCAAGATCAACAAATAGATGAAAAAAAATGTTCAACATCTCTAGTAATTAGAGAAATGCAAATTGAAACTACTCTAAGATTTCATCTCACTCTAGTCAGAATAGCAGTTATCAATAATACAAGAAACAATAAGTGTTGGCCAGGATGTGAGGGAAAAGGCACACTCATACCTTGCTGGTGGGAGTGCAAATTGGTGCAACCGATCTGGAAAGCAGTATGGAGATTCCTTAGAAAACTTGCACAATTCACAATTGCTAAATTGTGGAAGCAACATGTATGTCCTTCAATAGATGAATGGATGAAGAAACTGTGGTATATATACACAATGGAATATTACTCAGCATTAAAAGAGAATAAAATTATGGCATTTGCAGGTAAATGGATGGAGTTGATTTATTATAAGTGAAATAAGACAATCTCAAAAAAGCAGGGGTGGAATGTTTTCTCTGATAAGTAGATGCTAATTCACATGAGGAAGGTGCATGGGATAAGTGGAGGAACCATGGATGAGGCAAAGAGGAGATGGCAGGGGGCTAAGGGGTAAGAATGATGGTGGAATGAGATGGACATCATTACCCTAGGTACATGTATGATTGCACAAATGTTGTGACTCTACTTCATGCACAACCAGAGAAGTTAAAAATTCTGCTCCATTTGTACAATGAATCGAAGAGCTTTCTACTGTCATGTATAACTGATTAGAACTAATAAATAAATAATTTTTTAAAAAAAGAAAATGGGCTTTTTTGCTGCTTCCTACTCCCCCTTGTTAACATTGTTCCAATGTATATAACCTCAAAATAAATAAATAAAGACCACCAAATACTATACTACTGAACTCAACAAGTTACACTCCAGAAATACAGTTAATACAGAAATCCACCTGGTACTTTTAAAAAAATCCAAAATTTTTATTGGGGGAAAAAAAAGGTAAGTGTGGTCATTATTTGGTTTTCAAAGGGCAAATACAGTTCAGGAAGACTCATTTCTTCCCTTTCAAGAAGAAAACCTTCCTAAAGTCTTACCTTGGTGTTGTAAGAGGAAGAACAAGGGAGAGAGAGTAGTCTATTATCATGGAATCTCACTTTAGGGACTGAGAAATGTCACGCTGCAGCCACAGGGACATACAGTTTGTCATTTTCTATGGTGTTTTCTATCAGAATCACGGGTGAAAATGTAACACAAAACATAAATCACAGTCACCTTTCACCACTAGATGGTGAGCTTGTGGCTTGGCAGCTCTTGCCTCTGAGGTCACAGATACTTCTTGAGAAATCAGACCCTCCACATTTGGACGGAAATTTTAATGATTTAATTAAGAAAATGAGTGTTTTGCAAGTAAGGATTATGCTGCTCAACCTACTATCAGAATATTATTCAAAAAATAGCCAAAGTGACACCTTTTTTTTTTTTTAAAGAGAGAGTGAGAGAGGAGAGAGAGAGAGAGAATTTTTAATATTTATTTTTTAGTTCTCGGCGGACACAACATCTTTGTTGGTATGTGGTGCTGAGGATCGAACCTGGGCCTCACACATGCCAGGCGAGCACGCTACCGCTTGAGCCACATCCCCAGCCCCCAAAGTGACACCTTAAAGTCTGAGGTTTGCTAATAGATATTTTAGACTCAAAATTTGCCTGAGGTCTGATAGGGAGTAGTTAATAAAGTGAGAATTCCTATACTTAGGATCTCTAGCTTTGACCTCCCACTCATCTGTCTTTTTAAATGGGTCTTCAATAGAAAGAACCACTACTGGGATCACACTAAGACTTTTGCTTAAAAGGACAGCTACACTTGGGCAATCCACTATGGTCACTCCCAGGCACCTTCAGTGCACTGCTGCCTTCTTAATCCCAGAGGATGATCCTGGACCTGAACCCTAATTTGTTTGGGAAAATCAACATTTCTCTAAAGAGATATAATCCCCCCATAGTTTCCCTTTCCCACATCACAGCCACAGTATCAGCAAAACAGATATTTCTCTACGAGTGCAAACTGGTGGATTTGTATTAACATGACTTCTTATGAAATGAAACTAGGCATATTTTTAAACCATGATTTGAAGTACATACTCACAATGGTTGAAAACCATCACATGGCATTTTATAACCATGGGTATAAACTGCATTATGGTTATCTTCTTGCTTTCAGGAATAATATTCTTAATTAACCATCTGTTCTCAAAAATCCTGTGCAAATGAATGACTGATAATTTTTGAATTGCTGATAGTCTGATTTAAAGAAGGAAAGCTCATTTAACTTATCATTTTTATAGAATATTTCTTAAATGGCTTTTTAAGAAAATGCCAAGGATTTTGGCAGAACTAGAGCATGTGATATTAAGAGAATGAAGCATATATATATGTGTGTATATACATATATATGTATATACACACATATATTTAAACCTTTCTTAAACTGCTGAATTATCATTGCAAAAGGCAATAATTACTCTAGATTATAATACAGAGATACCTTCAGGACACAAAGGGCCAGTTTCCCTATATTAAATGACTGTAGATTGTCAGGCTTTTCAATTTTTCAATAAAATTTCCTAGATCCTGCCTTGAATTTAACCATCATTTTTCATTCTAATTCACTATGCTGCCTTTAAAAACTCTTATCCATATAATTTGCTATCTTTTATATCATATACTTGAAATTACACAATTTACCTTATTAAAAATATACAAAAGAATGAATCAACTCTGGATATCGGCAAGGAGTATTCTTAACACAAGCTTGTGCACTTCAGTGGGAGGACTCTGTTAAACCTATTTCGAGATATGTTGTCTCTTTTACATTACTTGTGTATGTGTCTTGTCTTCTTTTATTAAATCCAAGTTTCTTAAGGACAAAAGCCTGGGAATCTTCTCTGTATTCCCATAGCTGAGCCACAGGAGAGGACCTGGAGCAATGTCAAAAAAAAAAAAAAAAACTAATATAATTTCACTATTTACTTCCTTTAATTATGTTTCAGATAGTATAGGTCCAGATGAGAAAAGCTTTACTAATCTTAACATCAGAACCAAAGATCAAAACCCTCCATACTTACTAGCTTCCAACCTAACTTATAGTCCTTCCAAAATTATCTGTTTTACACTGACATGTAACCATCTTTCCTCGGTATGATATGAGCACCTACATTGTTAATCAGGCAGGTATCAGGAGAAGCCACAATCTCTGAACTGGAGGCCAGAACTGACAGTGATACCATTATGCACACACCAGCTACCAAGAAGCCTGTGCCCCCCACCTTACAAGAGACTCCTGCTCAAACAAAAAGAGAAACGCACATATAACTAACCTGCAACAGCCTTCCATGTGCTTAAAACTTGAATAGGGTAGTAAAATGAAGCACAATGATCTATAAAGTGTTCATAGATGTTTCACATTTTTAAAGTTTGAATCCTCTCCCAAAATAGTACTTGCCTCTTTTAAGTAGACATCATGCCCTCTTATCTGTATTTATATTCAGCACTAGATACACAAACCTTTGTTGTATGATTATTTCTGAAAGTAGAAATAAAACATACTAACACTATTTACTTCAAGATTTTGGATATTCTTTCTGTGGCAGTAATGATGGGATAAGAATTGAGCTGCTAGGAGATATTCATAAGGTAAGTACAAAATTATGAATTACAGTTCCAAGAATTCACTCTACATAAACATTTTCTCATTTCTGGGGATATAGATCTATTCTATTTTGAAAGAATAGATCAGTTTTGTGATGAGCTCAGTTCTATGCTGAAATATAAGCACTCAGAATTAGTATTAAGGAATAACTTGACTTTCGAATACTGTGCCCAAAGAATAAAAATAAAACATATCTAACAAATGTTCTGATTTGAGAAATAAAGGCCAGAATCTAGAATTTATTACCCAATTAATTCTTCCCTAGTAACTCCACTATATTATCAAGGACAGTAATGGATTTACAACAAAAATGCTACTTTAACTATGACTTAAATACCTTACGGTGTCTAGATAAACAAATCAATCACTCCAAGTCCTGTCATCTATTAGCAGCAACCCTAATGATTTTTCCTTTCTCTTGCCGCTCACTATGAATGTAGCCTGTGAAATATTCTATTACAGTAATCTCATGCATATTATTTAAACCATGAGAGACTTAAGTTAGTGCTAAGAATTTCTGCAGGATTACCACTTGTGAAATCCATTCCTCTATGATTACCTTTTTGTATTTGAGTCAAGAAATCCATTAGTTTAGCCTCTTGTCTAAGGATGAGTGGTTTTAGAACTAAAATAAGTTGACTGGAAAGTTTTAAAGACCTTGTTAATTTATGGAAAAGTTGAAGAATATACTCAACAGCTACTAATCTATTGCCTCTTGGCTGGAAATCCATCCTCCATTGCTTGCTTTTGTCTAGGAGAGTTGAACACTGAAGGCAAGCATTCCCTCTTTGTAGTGGTGTGTTAAACTTTGCCAACAGAAAATACTGGAGGTACACTGCAAGAAGAAGGGCCTTTTCCAGGCTTAAATGGACCCACATTTGCTTCTGTTTGATCCTGCCATCCAGCTACAAAGCAAAGCATTCAGGTAACATACAGTAGTGCTCCACCTAAGCTACATGCTACAAACCACAGACTTTCAGTGAGCTGAGTCCTGCCCTGGCCCAGTGAACACTCCAGCATGGCTCTCAAACATGGACACTGCACACTCCAGAATTCACATTGCTTAGCTAGTTTGTGCCCATTGCCCAAATCCCTCTGTTCATCCACACACACAAGCCTGGGCTCACCTGAACACCCAAGAGGCATTCTCTGTCTTCTACTCTCGAGTTGCCTGTCATCTGTAATGAGTTTTCTACCTGCCTGACAACCGTTGACCAGCTCTAGCCTGGTTCACTCAGCAAACTTCTCCAAAAACCAATAAGCTGCATCTACAACTTGTGCAATCAGGTCTGACCTCCAGCCTTGGGAGGGGCTCCTTTCAATATTTATTCATTTGCTGGTGATTAGTTTTCTGGGTTTGCTATTTTTAAAAAGTACCACAGACTGGGTAGCTTAAACAACAGAGTTATTTCCTCATAGTTCTAGAGGTTGGGAGTTCAAGACCAAGGTGTTGGTAGGTTCAGTTCTTCTGCTGATGGCCACCCTCTTGCTGAATCCTCATATGTTCTTCCTGTGTGTGTGTATCATTGTAGATCTCTCTGTTTCCAATTTCCTCCTCTTGAAAGGACATCAATCAAAACTGACCTCAGTCTAATAGCTTTATTTTAATTTAGTCACCTTGTTAAAGACTATTTCCTCCAAATATTTACTTACATCTGAAATGCTGAAGATTACAACTTCAACACATGAACTTCGAGTAGGGGGACAATTCAGCCCAAAACATTCTAGTATTCTCCACCTATTAAGAACTTGTCTAAAGTTATTTTTTTAACTTTTCATTATTAATCCCTGTTACAATTAATAATGCTTTTATTCAACTTTTCTTTATCAAATTACTATGTGGTTTCTGCCTCCTGATTGGACCCTTTCCCATATATATATATATTAATGGTACCATCAACTTCCCATGTCCTGTGTTCATGTTTTAATAGCTTCAGCATTCTTATAGTGTTGTACACTCCTAGTTTAAAACAGCCCTGTTGAATTCTTTGCCAGTTTTTATTCTTAACTACCAAGATACCTTCACTGATCAAGCATGTGAAGTTCTATGATGTAAACATTAAGAAAGTTGTAACAGTGACTTTACATACTGCTGAAATGACAATGCATATATAACCACCTGCTTATTTTAAGAGAAGACCCATGCAGACATTTACAAGTGTTACTTTGAGGCATATGTAGATTAGATAGCAAACCATCTACTTCTTAGATCTAAGTTTTTTTTTAATTGTAAATGTAAAACAAACCAAATTCAGATAGCTCTAAGCAAAGGCAGAGTATCCCTCTGACATTTCCTAAAATCCTAATAACATACGCCACAATAATGTTCTGCTTCAATAAAACCTAAGATATTGGATGAATATATAGAAAGTAGTATTTTTGGACATCAGCATATGTACTGGGAATGCTATTACTAGATTGGTCATTGTTTTGATGTATTTTCAGCAGAAAGAAGAAAAAATCTAGGGATATCTTATTTATATTTAATTATATCTATGTATGAGACATATGAGATCTATGTATGGTACATATGTATGTGTGATGTACATATGTGTGTATATATGTATGATGTACACATGTATGTTATACATGCATGGTGTGTGTATATGACATTTTATACTGTCATAATGATAACTCAATTTAAATTTAGGACTATGGTTTGCTTGCCTTCAAGAGCTTCTGGGGTACTTGGCAAGTCACCAAATCACTTTGTCACCAGAACAAGGGAGTTTGCCTGTAATAAACCATCAAGCCATATATTTGTTTCATGTGGTATTATATATGCATTTAAATTGTTTCATATAATTTTAAAAGTTTAAAAATAAACTTTAAAATTTCAAAGTTAAAAATAAGGGTCTGAGATAAAAATAGGCTCCCACACATCCTAGCATGAAGCAGCAGCTTTGTGATATGATATTTTTAAAATCGACAATCATAAAATTAAAAGATTGTCTCATACTAGGAGCTCAAAATGATGTTTCTCAATTAAATATCTGATTTTAATTTGGAAATTTTAAAATGGCCCAAGAATTTTCTGTAATTTTAAAAATTAACCTTTTTTTGATGCACACTAGATAAAATTATTGTGGAGTTCTCCTATGTCATGTTTACTTAAGCATATCAACATATATTTCTCTATATCTTCACCAGATAAAGTGGCTTTTATATATGAAGATAAAAGAATGAATATTTTCAAGGACATTTTCTTATATCACACTATGCTAGGCAGGACTACTGATTAGGCAGATAATTTGGTCCACTGAGGAAAAACATATTTCATTTAGTTATCTACTCAATCACTCAAATCATCTATGGATTCTTTTTCCCCTTCTAATTTTAGAATTTCAGTATTCTCAGTCCTAAATGAATCTGATTCCACTCCTTTTTTTTCCCCTCCTGTATGTTTCCTTTCATGAAACTTAGTGAACCGAAGTCCCAAAGGACTAAAGGTTTACTTGCCCCTGCTAAGTGACTTCTGAAGCAAATCAATTTCTTCAACTATGAGACTTGGTATATCCATGGAGATTATATATGTTGATAAAGAATTATTCTAAAAGATTTTCATGGCACTGATAGAAAAACTAAAAAAATATACAAAGCATTTAGTTCTTCTAATTAGTTATGGTCTTGAAAACTTTTGAACCAAAAAAAAAAAAAATGCTTAAAGTTAATGTCATCTTCAAGATGATAAATGCAGAAAACAAAACTAGAAGTTTTAGAGCTTCTTTTTAAGGTACAAATCATAAAATGAGTAACAGGGGAAAAAAGAGTTTTTTCTTTATGATGTGACTAATATCTTATTTAACTTCAGGCTTCCTCCACAGTGCCCAGAATAGTATTTATTCATTCAACAAATATTTCACTCCCTGATATCTTCCAGGTATTATGATAGACTAGATGCTAAACATAAAACTTCATTCTCTTACTTTCATTTTTAAAGTAACATTAATGACTTGCTACAAGTTTACTCTATAAAACCAACACTACCTTTGTTTCATGCACACTGAATACCAACTGGGCATTGGCTCTCTGTGTTGCTTCTCAGTTATCCCTGTGGCCCTGCAAAGCTAGGAAGCAGATTGCTTTGGTGTCATAGCCAATATGGAAGCAGTAGAAAAACTTGCAATAAAAGAAATTGCAGGAGCTGGGGATGTGGCTCAAGTGGTAGCGCGCTCGCCTGGCATGCATGCGGCCCGGGTTCGATCCTCAGCACCACATACCAAAAAAGATGTTGTGTCCACCGAGAACTAAAAAATAAATATTAAAAATTCATTCTCTCTCTCTCTCTCTCTCTCTCTCTCTCTCTCTCTCTCCTCTCTCCTCTCTCACTCTCTCTTTAAAATAAAAAAAAAAAAAAGAAATTGGGTACAACCTACCACTTCCCAGTGTTGTTCTTCTACTCAATCAGACTTCAAAGTAGCATGGGCAGGGAAAACAAAGTTTTAAAAAGTTAACATATTCTCCCAGAGCAAAGTGCAAGCTAATTATGCCTGCATCAGTCCCAAGCCTCTTTTGACCCTCCTGGAGGATTAAGTCAATACCTGCACTCATGTATTTTTCTTTTCTTGTCACTTTCAATTAAAACACATATTTGAAGCAAAATCATAAAAAGAAACAAATACTTTAATTTTCTCTACAAGTTCAATTTTTAGGTTTAATTACATGAACAACTTACAGTAATTATACTGCTTAATTATGCTAATTTGTAATAATTACATTTAAACCTCTTTTTGCTAAAATGTTATTGTGAAATCATATAACTGATCATTTCAAACTGTTTATTACCATACATGGAGTGTTTATCATTCCCTAGCCAAAAAAACACTTAAAACCACTGTCACTTGTAAATTACTTTGCTTATTTATGCTAAGACCTCTCAAGTATAGAAAGGTTCTTAAAAACTGAACTTTATTATCATCAAATTGAATTTAAGTAAATGAGTGGAAACAGATGAAGGCTGATAGAGGCTGACCTCCATTTCACTGAATAAAAACTGTACTTCTGAAGAATACGTTCATTTTCACAATATTTTTTTTGGGGGGGTACCAAAGATTGAACTTGGGGGCACTCGACCACTGAGCCACGTCCCAGTCTGTTTTTGTATTTTATTTAGAGACAAGGGTCTCACTGAATTACTTAGCACCATGCTAATTGCTGAGGCTAGCTTTGAACTCGAGACCCTCCTGCTTCAGCCTCCCAGGCATCTGGGATTACAGGCCTGGCCACTGTGCCCAGCTGTCACAATACTTTTTAAGGTGTTATTTTGTAACACCATTTCTTAGTGCAATGCGTGCATGCACACACACACACACACACACACATACGCACACACAAATGAGTGGATATTGGACAATACTTCTTAATGAACAGATGGTGCTTCTTTAAAATGATATGTGTATTGACTTGCCATTTTTTCAGATAATTTCCCTTAAATTAATGTTGAACAAATGAGTGTGTCTCATAAAATTGCCAGAGGGAATAGAGCTTTGAATGAAGTTTAAAAACTAACATCCCCACAAGCTTTTATTTTTTGCCTTGAAAATTACCTTAATGTGTATGCACACTGTGTGTGTGTGTGTGTGTGAGTGTGTGTGCGTGCGTGCGCACGCGTGCGCGCGTGCATGTGTGTGTAGGGACCTAAGGGAAAAGCTGATCACCGCACACCTGTTTTATAGCTGAATCAACTTAGGCTGAAGAAAAGTTAAGTCACACAAAGCTGGTATATGGATTATAATTCAAAGTCCTTACCTACACCAACCTGTTCTGCTTCCCAATTGACATCTTGAAAAATTAAAAAAAAAATGTTTTGATGCTACTATTATGACTAGCAAAATCCTAAAGAAATAGAGACTTACACCCAGCGCTTGAGGTAAGCAAAATTAGAACATGACATCTTCTCTCAACTTAGTGAAGCAGAAACTCATAGATTTTTGAAACATTAAATGAATTACTGTAAGAAGCATTGCAATCACACCACTGAAACTGTAAGAGTATTGGTAAAAACTATAAACTCTGCAACAAAGGGGTTGGCAAACTGTTTTTGTGTGTCCTACAGTCTAGTCTAAGAAGATCTTCAAATGCTTAAATGGTTGAAAAGAATATTCATGACACATCAGAATTGTATGAAATTAGCATTTCAGTGTCTATAAACAGAGTTTTATTGGAACATGGCAGTACCCATTCATTTGTGTAATATCTTTATTGGCACTTTTGCCCTACAAGTTCAGAGTTGAGCTGTTGAGAAAAAGATGGTATAGCCCACAAAGTGTAAAATATTTGCTATGGGCCTTGAATAGAAAAAGATGGCTGACCCATACTCTCATACATACATTAAATTGAATCTGTTATGTTTTCACTACTTGGATTTGAAAAGAGCACTTCAGTATTACTTTTATTATAAACGACATCACTATGGATCAACAAACTGACACCAACCATTAATTGGAGCTCAAGTTGCTTCGCTTCATTTGTTGTATTTTGGGTTACAAATCACTTTAAGTGTCTGTCTACTGGGCTATGTAGAATGATTCCTAGGTTACTCTCAAAACTACTGCACAATGTTTAGAATCCAAGTTAGAAAGCATAAAGGAAAAAATAAGTAGGCATTTTTTCAGGCAGAAGACAAAAGGGAGTTAAGATATAAAGGAGACTAAAAAACAAACTGAAAAACCCACTTCACATAGACTTTGCAACACAGTTACAACAAAGTGGTCTGAGAATGTTACTCTTGCAAATCATTAAATCACCATTCTACACATAGCTTGTTTTCTTTAGTCAAAATTGTTAATTGAGTCAATCTGCAAAACTCATCTGCTTTACGTAAGATGCACTTCTGAACCAACCAAAAATGTTAGCTGATTTGCTTCTGGCAAGAAATGTGCTCAAGGTCCCCACTAATGCTCTAGAGCTTTAACACTGTTTACGTGATCATGCCTTTACCTCACATCTGGAACACAGGCAAACAGATAATTGCAGAGAGTCATTATCCAAAAAAGTTCATCCATAATTTGCAACAAAAGATCAACACATTAACCCTCATTTAGAAGTCAATGAAAGGAAGGAATTCTAAAAAGTTTTCTACCTCTCCCACAAGATGTGCTCTGAGAAGAAGAAACATGAAGAAACTTAACAGAAACCAACCGAAAGGAAAATGAACCTGTGGCCAGGAATAAAATCTAACAAAGAACTGTAGCATATCCCAGAAACTCCCTTAGACTTTGACAAAACTAATGCAGAATAAATCCATATGAATTTCCACATAATTACAAAAAAAATCAATTGTTACTTCTAACCTAGCAGTCATTCGAAAATAAATCATTTCCTTTTTAATCTCATAATGCAACTCCAATTGGAATAATTTTGCTAAAGAATTAACCAACTGAATTACCAGAAAAGATGAAGTCTTTCTCAAAGGTTAAGTTTTATTTAATTTTTAAAGGCATTGTTTTATATCAAAAGGCATGCTCCAAAAAAAATTCAATCTGTATCATAAAAGAAACATTTGATGATCATCTCATAATTTCTTAATTATATAATGCCATTCTATTCTAGGGAGACGGAAAACCCTACCTTGGCCTCTGTTTCCTTCTCTGTAAAAAAATGTGTATATTAGAACTTATCTCCTAAATTTAATGTTTAATTTAATGTATGTATTAAGTGACATAATGCATACACAGGATTTAATACATCTCTATCCCTACCTCACCCCTCACACCCAGATAACTTTATTACAAGAGTTCTGACCATTATTTGAATGTGCATAGGAATCACCTGAAGATCTTTTTTTATATGCAGATTCTAGTTAAATAGGCTTGGAGTGGGGCTATAAATTTCTAACAAGCTCTGGTGAAGCTGATCTTGCCTGCCCGCAGACTAACAGCAGGGCTCTGTAGTTAACTAGGATGAGAATCAGCTACAACTAGAAGGAATATTTTAGTTGCGAAGAACAGAAAATGCTACTGAGAGTTCAATAAGAAAACAGGAAAATATATGACCTGTAATAGACATAAACTGAAGCTGCGTCTCTGAGAAAGGCTCTGGTCCCTACTTTGTAGCTATCCTATCCTCCTCTTCTTCTGTCCAGTTCCGATTACCTATTCCAGCAATTATTAGACTGGGTATTGTGATAGGGCGCATTTATATTTTTTAAGAAAAGCTCTCTGGGGATCCTACTACAAGCACCTCAGTAGCCAGCCGCAATTTTGAGCTCTGACTTCACCAAGTCCAACAACTTACACATGCAAAAGGCACTGATTTACAAATGTCCAGTTTCACACTCATACTGCAGCTGAATGGCTGACTCCAAAGTTTCCCAACCCCTACAAAATTACATCTTTTAACAGGAAAAAGATTTTTAAAGTAATAAAGATGATACAATGAGCTGTCACAGTAATCACTCAAGAGAAATTTTTCTAATCCTCATTTTACAATGAAAAGACTAAAACTTAGAGAAGACAAGAGCTTGTTCAAGGTCACGGCTACTAGGAGCTAAGACCTGGCTAGTCATAATGCCCGTGCTCCTAACCATGACGCCCCGAAACAACTTCTATGTAGCCACTAGAGAATCTGAAATCATAGTCAATGTCTAAGAGGAGAGCTATCCCTCAGTATTCATGGGGAACTGGTTCTAGGACCACTACAAATACCAAAATCCTCAGATGATCAATTTCTTTATATAAAATGGTGTAGCATTTGCATGTAACATACACACATATTCCTGTATTCTTTATGTCATCTCTAGATTACTTATTTAACCTAATACTTAATGCAATCACGATGTAAATAGTGTTGTACTTCTTTCTTTAGGGAACAGTGACAAGGACAAAGTCTGTACATGTTAAATACAGATGCATTTTTTCCCCCAATATTTCTGATCCACAGCTGGTTGAATCCTAAAGATATGGAATAGCTGAGTGTGCCTCTTTTCTCAAATCTTTACCAGCAAAGAATATGTTAAACTTCTAGAATTTTGACATCAAGATACCTCATTGTAGTTAAATTTTATTGATAATTGAGTATATTTTCATTTGTTTAAGTCCATTGGTATTTAGTTTTCTTTGAACACTCTGTTGATATCTTTTTCTATCTTGCTATTAATCTTTGTATTTTATATTTTGGGGGATTCTTTACAAATCAGTATTTAATAGTCCTTTATCTGTGATAGTTGCAAAAATCCTTCCCCATTTTTCTGGGTATTTTGACATTGAATCTGATGTTTTTTCCATGTAATGTATTACTATATTTTTAAAATTGCTTTTGGGTTTTAGATCACATAAAGGATAGTTTTAACCACTCCCAAGTGCTTCTACTACTCCATTTTTTTTTATATTTAGAATTTATTCTGATCTGGAGTTTTTTTGTTTTATATAATATGTGAGAAACAAATCTAATTTTACCTTTTTTCCATATGTCTATCTAGTTGTTTCAACACTATTTATAAAAAAGTCCTTCTTTTTCTCACTGATTAGAGATACTGTCTTTTTCACATACTCACTTTTTGATCAATGAAATAATAGCTGTTAAACACATGAGGGAGCTGAGCACAGTAGCACAAGCCTATAATACCAGTGACTGGGGAGGCTGGGGCAGGAGGATCACAAGCACAAATCCAGGCTCAGCAACATGGTAAGGCCCTAAGCAATTTGGTGAGACCCTATCTGTAAATAAAAAAATTAAAAAGGCTAGTGATATAGTTCAATCCCTGGGTTCAATTCTGGGAGGAAAAAAAAATACACACACACACACACACACACACACACAATTTGATGCTCAGAAATTTAACATCTTACCAAAAAAAAAAAAAATACATCAATTACTAAAAAGAAGAAGAAAAAAAAACTACCACAAGTCACCCCATATGAAGTAGATGCTTTGAATAGCCCTCTTAACTAATATAGAAATTGAACTTTTAATTTTAAAATATACAAAAAACAAATCCCCAGACCCAGATGGTTTCACTATATTGGTATATTTCTAGTAAACATTTAAAGAATTAAACACGATTCTACATAATTTTTTTCCAGAAACAAAACGTCTAGGGGGAATAGTTCCTAATTCAGTTTATGAACCTGGCATTACCATGATAGCTATGTCAGACCAAGAAAGGAAAGCAGACAGGGGAAGGAAGAAAAGAAAGAAATCTATAGATCAGAATCCCTCATGACTATAGATGCAAAAAATCATAAACAAAATATCAACCAAATGAATTTATCAATACTTAAATACTTCTTCACTCTGATCAAGCAGGATTTATTCCACTAAGGCTAAATCAATATTCAATGGAGGCTTGTGCTATTTGTATCTTCAATAACCCTACTAATATTTTAGGTTGTAGTTCTAACCGTGGGTAAGGTTGGGGGCTGGTAATAACCCCAAAGGTAAACGTGAATGTGTCTTTTTCGTTTTAGTTCTAGGAACTATTTACTTCACTTTGAGATGCTGTTGCTTGGTACATACATATTTAGGATCTCTCTCTCTCTCCCTCCCTCCCCTCCCCCTCCCCCTCCCTCTCTTGGATTTATCCTATCATCTCTATGAAATGTCTCTCATTTCGAATCATTTTCTTTACTCTGACTCTAAATGACCAAATATTGACATAGCAATTCCTACTACTTTTGGCCAATGTCTGCATGGTATAATTTTTTCCAACCTTTTTACATTGAACTTACCTATGTCATTAAATTTGAAGTGAATTTCCTGTAAACAGCTATAACTGGTTTGTTGTTTTTTTTTCAAATCTACTCTGCCAATCTCTATATTTTGGTTGGTATTTAGAACTTTCATTTTTTATGTAATTATTTCTATGTTCACATTTAAGGGATCATGTTATTATTTGTTGTCTACTAGTTAACCTCTGGCTCTCC
This sequence comes from Urocitellus parryii, assembly GCF_045843805.1. Classification (NCBI taxonomy): domain Eukaryota; kingdom Metazoa; phylum Chordata; class Mammalia; order Rodentia; family Sciuridae; genus Urocitellus; species Urocitellus parryii. Next base: position 47,416,432 of record NC_135533.1, read on the forward strand.
TATTTCTTTTTCACTGTGGTATTTCCTTTGATTATTGAACATTTTTATTTTGGAATTCTATCTTGGTTTCTTCAATGTTTGAAAGTATCATTCTGAGCAGCAAAATATAACATTAACTCCCATAAATCAATTACATTCCTATACTTCAGTGATAAATCCACTGAAAGATAAATTAAGAAAACTGCCCCATTCAAAGAAAAAAATATTTGAGAGTCAATCTACCAAAAGAAGTGAAAGATTTGTACAATTAAAACTACAGAACACTAAAGAAATAAATTGAAAAAGACCTTAGAAGATGGAAAGCTCTCCCATGTTCTTGGATAGGTAGAATTAATATTATCAAAATGGCCATTCTAGCAAAAGTACTATGAAGATTTAATGCAAGTCCTATTAAAATTCCAATGAAATTCTTCATTGAAATAGAAAGAGCTGTCATGCAATTCATTTGGAAAAATAAGAAGCCCTGAATAGCCAAAGCAATTCTCAGTGAGAAAAGTAAAGCAGGGGGCATCACAATACCAGACCTCAAATTATACTACAGAGATACAGTAATAAAAATGGCATGGAAGTGGCACCAAAAATTACAAGACCAATGGTACAGGAGACACAGAGACAAACCAACATGAATACAGTTATCTCATACTAGACAAAGGTGCCATGAACATACATTGGAGAAGAAAGAGATAGCCTCTTCCACAAATGGTGATGGGAAAACTGGAAATCCATATGTAACAGCATGAAATTAAACCCCTATCTTTCACTCTGCACAAAACTCAACTCTAGTAAATTAGGGACTTAGGCATTAGACCAGAGATACTGTGCCAACTAGAAGAAAAAGTAGTTCCAACTCTCCATCATGTAGGCTTAGGAACCAAATTCCTCATCAAGACTCCTAAAGCACAAAAAGTAAAATCAAGAATCAATAAATGGGAAGGTATCGAACTAAAAAGTTTCTTCAGAGCAAAGGAAACAATCAAGAACATGAAGAGAGAGACTATAGAATGGAATAAAATCTTTGTCACCTGCACTTCAGATAGAAAATTAATTGCCAGGATATATAAAGAACTCAGAAAACTTAACACACAAACACACACACACACACACACACAAATAAAATCAAAAAATAATCCAATCAATAAATGGGCAAAAGAGATGAACAGAATTTGATCAGTCAACAAATATATGAAAAAATGTTCACTATCTCTAGCAATTACAGAAATGCAAAATAAAACTACACCGAGATTCCTCTTACTCTACTCAGAATGGCAATTGCCGAGAATACAAGCAGCAATATATGTTGGTGAGGATGTGGAGAAAATGGTTCACTCATACATTGCTGGTGGAACTGCAAATTGGTGCAACCACTCTGGAAAGCAGTATGGAGATTCCTCAGAAGGAATTTGACCTAGTTATCCCAGTCCTTGGTTTATACCCAAAGGACTTAAAATCAGCATACTACAGTGACACAGCCAGATCAATGTTTATAGCAGCACAATTCACAATAGCTAAGTTATGGAACCAACCTAGATGCCCTTTAACAGATTATACATGGTACATATACACAGTGGAATACTAATCAGCCATAAAAAGAATTAAATGATGGCATCTGCCAGTAAATCGATGGAACTGAAGTCTACCATGCTAAGTGAAATAAGCCAGTCCCCCAAAACCAAAGGCCAAATGTTCTCTCTGATACATGGATGCTAACACACAATAAGCAGGGGATAAATGTTCTTTGGATTAGACAAAGAAGACAGAAGGGAAGGGAGGATGGATGAGAATAGGAAAGAGAGTAGAATGAACTGGAAATAACTTTCCTATGTTTGTATGTGAATACAGGACTAGTGTAACTCCACATCATGTACAACCACAAAAATGGGAAGTTATACTCCATGTATGTATAGTATCAAAATTCATTCTATTGTCATGTATATCTAAGAAAAAAGTTAAAAAATAAAAAGTATCTATAATTTTTTTGATATTGTAGTTTCTCTGAGTATTTTATGTGTCCATATGACTTATAACAGTCTGCAGACCAACATTTTATTACCTCAAATGAAGTATGGAAATTTCACTTTCACTTAATTCCCTTCATATTCCCAACTTTTAAATATCCTCATTTCAAATACTGTATGGTGCTATATATTTTGTCTCAATCATCAAATATCATTTACAAAAGTCATGAAGTTTATTCTACTGTATGTAATCATTCTTCCTTGAGCTCTTTGTTCTTTTACTCTTCCAAATTCTCCAAATTTCTTGTTTAATCATTTCCATTCTACTGGAACAACTTTAGCCAGACTTTGAGCAAATGTTCAGCAACAAGTTCTTTGTTCCCCTTCAATTCTATATGTTTTTATTTCCTTTTTTCCTGAATGACAGTTTCAATGGAAATAAATCTTGCAGTTGATAGTTCTGTTCTTTAAGCAGGTGAAAATATTCTAGGCTGTGCATCAGGAAACACTAGATGGAGGCAGTCTTTCACTGAATGAGGAGACACAAGTTGCCCTGCTACCGTCCTGTCCCAAACTACCTTGCCACCTTCTTATCACATTGTAGGGGTCTCCTTTGCTAGCCTAAGCCATCTTTCCTAGATCTAAATTATGCATATGTTTTAAATAATTTTAAAAGAACGTTTTTTAAAAGTCTCTTCATCTCTAAACTGGCATTTTAAAAACTAAAGTCAGACACCAAAAATGGGATGTCACTGCTAGTCTGTTCTTTCTCAAGAAGGAACTGGTCCATTATTACCCAGGTGTGCTCAGCCTGAGGTCAGTAAGAGTACCTACATATTCTTTCATCAAGAGCACTGTTCCTATTCTCCAAACTGATCAGTCTTGCTCACATGTTAAGGAGATATATAAAATTTGTACTACTAGCTTTAATCAATCCCAATGTGCTATATTTTTCCTTCAACACAAGGGTGAAGCAGAGCATTCAAATTTTCTCCCCTTCACAACTTGAAAAGATAATCAATTTTGGTTTACAAATGTGTGTTATAAACAAGAAGAAATCTTGTAAACAGTAATAGGAGATCACCTTTCAGATCTTTACGCCCTTGCAGAATCCAGATGCAAAGACATCAACTGTTTAACCATCCCATGAAATTAAAAAAAGATGAATGTTAGACTGATAACAGATTCAGCTGTCTTTTAGATCATACCATGTGAAACAGGCTTTACATAAAATTTTCATAGAAAAGACATGCAATATAGTTCAATAGTTATGTAAATAGTCTACATTTTTATATAGCTTTAAAACATCAGCCTCCATTATCTAATGTATTAAATGCATTTTTAAAACAATGTTAAAATATAACTTACAAGGAGTCTTAAGAAAACAATGAGATGCTGGGATTGTGGTTCAGAGGTAAAGTGCTCACGTAGCACATGTGAGGCACTGGGTTTGATACTCAGCAACACATAAAAAATAAATAAATAAATAAATAAAGATATGTTTCTACCTCTAAGTAAAAAAAAAAAAATTAAAAAAAGAAAACAATGAGGCCAGAAGCAAAGATGAAATCCATACATTTTAAAGGTTGTTTTTAAAGGTCTTCAATAACAACAATTTTCTTTATAGGGACTCAAAGATGGCTTTATAACTCAAAGGTCATCAATTAAATTATTATAATTTATTTTATCCCAGGTCACTCAAAATAGCACAAGAGCAGTCACCTTTCCAAACATTGAGGCATGCAGTAAGAAGAGCAGGAGGAACAAAAAGACTGTTGTATTTGTGAAAAGAGATATACTATAAAACTATTCTTTATACTTCATACCAGTGCCCATAGTATTAAAAAGACAGCATAGGCAGGGACCTACATCCCCATCTCAAGGTAAGAAAAATCTAGACATATAAATAAGCATGTTGATGTACATGAATATATTTCATTCACTCCAAAAATATTAAAAAAATATTTAGTAATCAGAGCCAAGCATTAAGACACATAGATGAAAAAAATAAATTCTGTGCTTAATAAAATTCTGATCTCATGGTGGAGAATAGCTTGTGAACAAAAATTGCTGTCTTCTTTAAACCATAAGCAAATTAGTGTCTCAAAAATACTTTGATTTGCAAAGTTACAGTTTTGGAGGTCAGAGTCTTAAGTAAAACACGAAAATACTGGATGAAGGCAAATATCAAAAGTGTATATAACATATACATACATATATATGCACATCAAAGGCAGTAAATAAAACTGATGAGTGGTGTGAGCTTACAACAGTCCTGAGGCATCAGCATTTAGATGTATGGTCTTCTAAGGTGGCCCTCTGCTTGAACCAACTGTTCAAGAAAAATGTAGTAGCATACATACTGTCAAAACCTATTTATCTGCGAATTAATTGTATGCAACCATCCCTGTCCAGAAGTCATTTGGAGACATAGGGCATATTTCCCAAGGTCTAGTCTTCCATCATCATTAAATGGAAATGGAACATAAATAGACCTCTTCTGCCTGTGCAACCAGAGATGCACCCAGCATGTCTAGAGGAGTGGACAGCAGTACTGCTGTCTGGTTCTACCATTTCAAGTAAACATCACATATGTAAAAACATGAACAGATGCTAAAATGCTACTATACAAATATAAACTAAAGTAATACAAACTGTGGCTGGCAAAATTGTGAAAACCAAGAAATCCCAGTGCAATATGGAACCTGCCCTTAAGACAGTGAGATCCACACAGGAAACCCTCAAGTTCCCCTTTACCATGACATCAAGAAATTTTGATACTGAGAAAGAGATTGATGGCTTTTTAAAAAGACATTTGAGGAGCTGGAGTTGTAGCTCAGTGGTACAGCACTTGCCTCATACATGTGAGGCACTGGGTTAAATTCCTAGGACATATAAATAAGCCAATAAAATAAAGATCCATCAAAAACTTTAAAAAAAAAGATAGTTGAAAATAAATTTCCCTTGACTTCTGTCCCCCCTCCCAAATTATATGAGTGAATTCCCATCTTTAATTCCAGAATGGTTTAATGGTTTAATTCAATATTCTGACACCAATTTCCAATTTGAAAATATGGGAAACAATCTAGGGAAGGAAAAAGACAGGCTTACTATCTATGCACAACTTCAATTCATATTTTCATACTTCATTCCAGTATCTATTCTGTCCATAATATTTTTGTTTTACTGACAATCATGAGATAATATTTTAAGGGCCACATACCAGACAAGGTTAAAATTTTTTTTTTAGATGAAAATAATATCTAGTTATCTACATTATTTTAAGCATTACCAAAATTGACCATTTTCTACCATATTAACATTAAAATATTATGGTCAATTTGAGGATTAATTAAAGAATTGATATTGTACCATGTTTGATATTGTACCATGTTTTATATGTAAATACTAAAAAAATTGTAAAAGGAAATGATTGAATAACAAAATATTTTTAAAAGAGAAAATTTCATTTCCAATTCTCAAAGTTCAGCTTGTACCCAAATACAGTTCCATAAAAAGAATTAACTTCAACAGCAATAAGAGGTTCTTGAATCATAGTTTAACAATAAAAGTCCTTGATTAATTTATTCATGAATTTCTTTATATAAATTATTATAAGAATTAAAAAAAAATTATCATCATATTGGAGCAGTCTGGAAAGATTTCAGGTTCAAAACAAATTTGAGCTGAATCTTTAACAAAGATGCAGTTGGTGTGGGGAAAAAAAGAATATCTAGGAACCAGAGGGAAAAAAATTAATAAGCAGGCTTGGTTATGGTAAACTTATAAGCTACTCAGGAATGTATGCTCTTAAAGATAACATCCAGGACAGGCCTGGAGCAGAGCTGACAGCTCAAATGATGGCAGCAGGTAAGACAGTTAAGGTAGGAATGCTAAGCAGAAAATAAATAAAAATCAAAGCCTAACCCTTGGCAAAGTATCTTATGAAAGGAACTAAACACCAGCCAAGCGTGAACGCACACACCTGTAATCCCAGCAACTTGGGAGGCTGAGACAAGAGGACCACAAGTCCAAGGCAAGCCTCAGCAAGTTAGCAAGACCCAGTCTCAAAATTAAAAAAGGTCAGGAACTTAAATTCAGTGGTCAAACATCCCTTGGGTTCAATCCACAGTACAAAAAAAAAAAAAAAAGAAAGAAAGAAAGAAAGAAAGAAAGAAAGAAAAAGAAAAAGAAAGAGAAAAAGGAATTGACCAAATGTGAAGCCCTACCTAAGAAAGCAAACAGGGAACAACAAAATAGTAAGAAAAGAACTTGGAACTCGGAATAGACAGATTAACAAATTTAGCAAGGAAAACAGTTACAAGAATCAAGGGGGCATGCCATGCTTCAAGGGGAAGGACAATGCCAATTTTTTATTTATTTTTTTCCAAAAATGATCTGCATAAACCTGAGTTCTCTTGATGGATAATTTACAAATGCACTGGCAAAGTGAAAATCAACACATCTAATTTTCTAAGATTGGTGTCACAGAGAACTCACATGGAAGCTGGACTTTGTAAAGGAGAGCCAGGCACCTGTCTGGGAAAGAGCATCCCAGCAGAGGGAACATCATGAGCACTAAGAAGAGCAGGCCTGGAAAGTATGTACAAGTGCAGAGGCAAGTGGGGAGTAGAAAAGAGTAAAGAGGACATGATAGTTAAGACTTGAAAGTCAGAGGCCAACAGATGCTGGAGGCACTGTAAGGAATCTCTTTTTTTCTGGTCAATGGACAGGGAATCACTTGGGTGTATGAGTGAAAGAGTGATAAACTAATAGACACAGTCCCTTCCATGGAGCATAATTAAATGATTGATGCTGCTCCAACATGGCTTTCCTGTGTTTAGCAGTAACAATGTGGATGAACCTGCATTACTTGTATTGGCTAGATCTGTAATGAACTCTATAGCAGAGCCATGAACCAGCAGGGCTGGGCATGGGCAGCACAGCAGGACTCACCTGGTCTATCAGCTCCAAAAGAGCACAGCCTTCCCACGTACCTGATGTTGCTACACAAATATCATTTCTCTAAGAGTACTCTGACATGGAAAAGATGAGGAAGTACTTTCTACAGGTAGGCAAGTTTGGATTATCCATATAAGCATTTTACTGTAACAGCAAAACTACTGTAAACAAATTTTCATAAATCTTAGATTATTGCAGAAATACAAATTCCTTAAGGTGTTAGAATACAAGTTACCTTTGGTTTTATTTTTTGACAAAACAGGAAATCAAGATGAAGGGAACCTGTTGAAAACTTAGATGCTTTACTGTTTTATGGATAATTATACAAAATGATAGTTTCTTGGTTCCTCTATTTCCTCATCTGTTCAACAACTGTAACTTACACTATTTATCATATGTAGGTATTAAATAATGCATATAAAATGAATCTCACTTTTTCACATAATGAATTTACTTTCTATGAAATAATATAAGCCATTTCATTTTACAGCTGTAGGTTAAAATGATTAAAAACATCCAACAGTTCATAAAAACACCAATAAGATTTTAATTTGCAAACACTCATATTCACACCTGTAATCCTGCAACTCAGGAAAGGAAAAGGCTAGAGAATTGAAAGTTCAAGGCCAGCCCCAGCCAACTTAGTGAGGCCTTAAGCAACTTAGCAAGACCCTATCTCAAAATAAAAAGTAAAAAGGGCTTGGGATGTAACTCAGGGGTTAAGTGCCTCTAGATTCAACCCCTGGTACCAAAGAAAACAAAAACAACAACAAAAAGAAAGGGTCAAGGATGTAGCTCAGTGGTGGAGCACCCCTGGGTCCCATCCCCAATACTGAAAAATAAAAGCTATATTTGGTCTTCTAGCCTACTTACAGTAAAAATCACTTCAGTTTGTCAGCCAAGTGGTGAAACATATTTATCACAGGTGTATGTAGGTGTCTTGTGTATAAATACACCATAACTGCAGAGCTACTTTTCAATTATATTACTGGCCATCTCCAAACATCATTAAATAAAGAAATACAGTTTAAGGTAACATCAGAGCAAGTGTTAAAAGGAATTTCTTCTTGAATAAAAGTCAAATGATCTCAGACCACTGCACATAACCTCCATCATTGCACTCAACAAGTCAGAATTTAAAAGAATGAAGGTGATTAAAGAAAATGAGAAGAAATCCACCATCAACAACTCCAGAGACCTGCTGATTTTCTTGCTCCACCTCTTCTGTGCTTCTGTACCCAGAGCAGAGAATGAGTGGGCTCAGAGGCACCTGTGTCATACCAAGCCTCCCCCAGGGAAACACTGGTAAATAGTACAGATACTATAAAAATAGCAATTCTCTTGTGTTTTTCTTTTTAATCTTCACAAAATAATTTTAATACTTTGTGCCTGAGCTAGCAGTATTTTGCACTGTGACATTCCTATACATGCGTAGGTATTTTAGCCAAGTACAAATGTTAAAAGCGGAGTAAAATAAGCAAATGCTTATAGAAAGGTGAATAAACACTGTAATATTTTGTTCTTGAATCATTTTTGCTGCATTGTAAATTACAATTACACATCAGTATGTTACTGATCTATAGAATACACTTTGAACAGTGGGGTATGGCAACTCCCTATGAGAGGGAGCTAACATGTAAACCTGAAATTTTTTAGTGCTATTTTCTTTTAATAGCTGCCATGAATAGGAAAGACAAAATCCAGCATTTAAAAACCATAGAAACTTGTTTTTCTAATCAATAAAAAATAAACTAAAATACTTTAGTAATTTTTAGTTACTTTGTATTATTTTCTTATGGATAAATGGACAAAGGTAAATACTGAAATGAAGCTTTGTTATGGCATTATTGATTAAACCAATTATTTAAAGAGAAATCTGCCATATAACTGCTTATTTACTTTACATTAAGTTGAGACCTGATAGATAGATCTCAACTTTATAATTCAATATTGCAGTTAAATACTTCTAATTCACTTGAATTACCATGGTACTAAGACAAGTAGAAACCTTACTTTTTCTTAAAAGCAATTCTCTTTTAATTTCTTTATTTTCCAGAAAATTAGTCCATCAGTAGAAATTCACTAACAAAACAAACAATAAATAAAATGTTGACAAGTACCCTATTGTACAAACATGAAAAATAAGGCTTTTTAGACTTACTTAGTACAATAATTACAAAGTAACAATCACTAAAACCCTGGTGAAATGCCATAAAATTAGAAAATCAGATTGATATTAGAAGATCTAGAAAAGACCTAATTGTGTGATATTTAATATAGATCAATTAGACATCGCCAAGCCAAACTGAGAAGCATTACATGAAAAATAACCATTTCACATACCACCATAGAAAACTTTAAATTTAAATCTACATGTGATAGCATAAAAATATGATACCAATAAAAATTGTTTAAAGACAAATTATCCAAGAAGCAGTAAAAATAAAAATTGAGTATCTCTTAGGTTTCTGTAGTGATTTTTAATTTCCCTCAAGCTGTGTTTCAAGAGCGGGAGTAATCACAAAACAGAGAAGACCCAAGGATCTGAATATGGGAGGGAGGAGTAAGAAACATCATTCAATAATCCAAAAAAGAAAAAAGGAAAAGTTGACTTTTAGATTATCAGATGTCCAGAACAATTCTAAGAAGGAATAACTGATGGACTGACTTCTACCAGAGTCAAAATATCAAAATACAAATTTAATACACTTTCAGAACCCAATTCCTCCTGGGGTGGTTTCCAGAACATCCCACTCCAAGCCAAACATCCACAGGAACAGCCAAGGTCCCAACAGAAAAGAGATACGGGACTGGAAATGGGGTGGTGCAGAGGATTTAAGGCGCAACCGCCCCTGAAGGGTTTCCACTCTGGGCTGGTAAAGGAGGACGTGAGGAGCAGTTCCTGAAACACCTAGAACAGTCACAGGGCTGGCTGCCTCATCAGGAGCACAGCCTACCAATGCCCTCCGAAGGGGAGACCCTGAGGAGGACATGGATGCCTTTCTTTCTTCCCTCCCTCTAGCTTCTACCATGTACCCCATGGGTTAAAAAATCAACCTGGTAAAAAGAGTAGGAAACCCCACAGGTCAGCTTCTGGCATGGAAGACAGAATGGACAAGGGAAGCTAAGTGGAGAGAAGCAAATGGTACAACAGGCAAAGACTACTGTGTATTTATCCTTATAACCTCTTGAGCTTCAAGTGATGGTATACGGCTTTGTTCTTGCTAGTTTCATCCCTGCCAGAAAATCCAGTGAAGGAGCCTTGTCAATCTGAAGCCTCCACACCCACATCCACCCCACACTCACCCCCGTTTCCTCTTTAATCACCACAAAGACATTCACACTTAATATCAAAATGCAAATATTCAAACTAGTCCAAACGACCAACTATATGACTATACAGAAATGATCATGAAGCTCATTATTATGAAATCCACTGTAGAAAGAGCTTCTAGTATTATATATGGAAAACAAAGGGCACAGTCTTTAGTATGTTAAAAGTTTGTGAGGAACATATGAATTAAAAGAGAAAGCCGATAGGTTAAAACATTGCATTTTAATGTATTCTTGAAATTTAAGAATGATTATGCCAAAAAATATGGCTTGAACTTGTAAAGGGGAAGGAAGAAAATGAGAAGGAAAAGGAAACATTTACCTACACTATCCAATAAGAGCCCAGACAATGCTCAAGCTGAGAACAATCATGATTTTGCTCTACAGAAAATTAAAGGAAATAAGCCAGAGAGCATGCTATGACTTTTACCAACCATAATACTAAGGAAATGTTTTTAAATTGGAACTATAATCAGGGGCAGAAATCAAAACACAACTATCGTATTTGCATGTGAAGAAGGCACAAGGGAAAATGTGTTTTAATCTCCTATGATTAAGGTGCTTAAGAGACTGATTTTCAGAATTAACAGGATATCTAAGTTGGAAAAACAAAAGGCTTCATTAAAAAGAGCAACAATTTCTGTGAATACTAGATAACCCTCATTTTCAAATGAATGCAGACAAAAGCCTGTGTTCATTTACTACATGGGATATTTTTGTTTCCAACCGTATACAAAGAAGTCTCTGCTTAACAATATACAATGATGAAGATACAAAGTTAGAGAATTAATTGCATATGTATCTGCCAAAATGTAAAAAGAAAGAAAAGAAGAAAAATCTACCAAAATGGTGAAGGATTGTACCACTGCTTTGAGCTATGATGTATCACCGCCTAGTGCCAAACACTACGACCAAATTTTGGAATGAGGGGATGTTTGACATAATTAGTGAGATCATGACCTGAGATGTATTATTAATTAATGCCAATGTCTTATGGCCACAGGTGAAGGTCTCATAAGGCATCTGGCTGCCAGGCAAGCTCAGGTCTATTGAATTGTCTCTTCCAACTGGATAGGAAACTGTTCCAAAAGAAATAAATTCAACAAATCACTTTCGATACCTAACCAAAATCTCTACCTGGGACAGTCTGACCATTTCTGGAACTCAACCTGCATTAGATCAAAACCTCAAAGGAGGCTCACAGGGTTTCTCAAACCTAACAATGCTACTTCTTCTGCTTTTCCAAATCTTGGGGAAATCCATCATCATCCAACCACTCACTCAAACCCAAAAGTTGGGAGGCGTCATAAATCCCTACCTTTCCCTCCTGCTCATTCAACTCACCATCGGATCCTGCTGATCCTCCCAACCCAGCATGTCTGTATCCACCATCCACCTACACAGCAACCACCTTGGTTCAGACTTGCCAAGACACTCAACTTACACTTCTCCTGTAGCCGTTGTGATGGTCCAGACTAGCCTTCCAAAAGCACTCATCGGCTTTTGTTATTTCCCTCCTCCAAACCCTCCGCCAGGTCTCACTCAACTGAGTAAAGCCCAAGCTCTTTGGCAAGCTGCAAAAGGCTCTGCACACCAGGTCCTATCTACCTACTGAGTTTCATGGGTTTTGCTACATGCCCCTCCTCAAAGCCCATCTTCAAATTTGCCATTTCATGCCTCAGTGCCTTAACACAAATGTTCTGCTTTGCAATCAACCCATCACTTATTTCCCACCATTTATCCATATGTTGATCACATACACTGTTGCAGTTTCACTCTCTTCATGGAGCCTATCTTGATTAACTCAGGTCCTATGTACACAGTATTTGTTTAACATATGAATAAATATTCTTATTCATAAGTACCACATTTTAGATATATAGATTAGCTAAAAATCTTACCAGAACATGGTAACTGTAGTCTGAACAATGGGCCAGCCTAGTAACTACTGCTGATCCCCATCCTAGGTTACACAATAGAATTATCTGCAGATTTAAAAAAAAAAAAAAACATCCAGGCCACATACCCAGAGATTTGATTCACTGGGTCTAGGATGGAGTTTTCTTGGTTCCCTAAGTGATTATAATATATAACCATGGTTCAAAACTATGGGGATTAAAAAAAGAGCCCTTCCCTCGTTTTCCATTCCCGTCCTTGAGACAAATCAGAGCATTTAAACTACGACTGCCAATTTTATTAAAGAGGTAAGGACTACCATAAAGAGTTCTTATCTAAAGTATTTCAGACCCCATTCTTCCTGAAGCAGCTCCCAGAACTATCGTCTTACCACCCTCAGTTCTAGCTGCTCTGTATAGAGGTTGAAATTGTAGTTATCTAGCCAATAGTTTCATTATATACTGTAGATATATATAAGCAATATAGAGGGAAGATACTGAGAAACAATCTCTTCTCACCCACAAGGTCTATAGATTCCATTGCTAACTTGGGCTTTATAAATTAAGAGAAAAGAAAAAAAATAAGGCTATGCAGAAAAACTTGCAATGATCATGGGATGTCTGCCTTACCCACAATAGCTCCTTCTGTGAACTTCTCTGTTCCATTTAAAGACAACCCCACTGCTCCTACCTCTCAGCACACTTTACCTGAGCAAGGTCATTCAGAATGTCTTTCTCATAGAAACTGGGGATATCTGATTTTAGGTAGTCTATTGGTAGCTAAGGCAATAACATGCCAGTCAATTCTTCATCATCTCTCTATCCCAGGGTCCCTAAATCTGAAAACACACACTAGACCAGTGCCATATAAAATGCCTTTGCAGTCGCAGACAGGAAAATGGAAGTCTGGCCACCTTTGTTCCTAAGAATTTCCAGTTCCTGAGTCAAGTTCTCTCAAGACCAGGCTGCTTACCCTGCCCTTGACAACTGTGAGACACTTCAGTATAAGAAATCCCTGATTCCTCTCTAGCTCCCTCAAGTAGGTTTTATTAAGTTAAAAGAATCATGACTAGGACAAGCTTAGTCCAACTTTATCTGCTGCGTGCAGTACTGAGCAAAATGAATGAGAGATTAAGAATGGTCACAGGCCAAGGTAGATAAGGAAGGACTCAAATCTAAAAACACAAATTACATCCATGAATCTCAGATTCAAAGTTAAAGAGAGATAAACACAAAATTCATGGGTTTTTAAATGCAGTAGCAGCACGTTACCAACAAATAAAGACAAAAACTGAAAGAGCAAATGAGTTCAAACATGAAGAGCTTAAGAAACATTTTGAAGAAGACCTTTCCCTAAGGTCTCACAGCTAATAATTAGCATAAACAGAATTTTTACTACAGTATTCTAGCTTCATATTTGATATTAACCCCACATGCTATGTCTACCTCATAGTAAGAGCCCACTGTGAAGTTATGAGTGCAATTTCAGAGGTCACAGAGCTAGCTGCAACAGTCTCTAGAGTACAGTTGTTATTATTTTTTTATTTAGGCCTACAAATGAATACTTCAAATTTAACACCATAATAATCACCTAGATTATACAGATTTTGATGCAAATGTGAAAGGTGAAAGGTCAACTTTAAGTCTCTACAAGAAAACTATTTGAGAAAGAAACTGTACCACTTCAAAGAATACAAAGCTTATGTTACAAAAGAGGATGTGCACAAACAACAGACCCTTGGAGTCATCTAGTTTTAGAGGTATTCTCATGGTGGGAATCATGACTATTAGCACCAAACAATCAAGACTTACCAGTGAGTGATGGTGGTGAAGGTGTGGTCCCTCTTTCCTGCCCCAGGATGGGTCAAACAAGTGAGCACCACTAGCCACGTGGCTAGAGTAGGCCTTTCAGAGAAGAGCATTCTGCAGATCTGTGTGGTTTCTGATAGTCATCTCACTGATAGAGGGTATAGTCAGCATTAACTGAGCAAAAACAATGATGCTAAATGAACCTGAGGTTTTAAATGCCCTACAGGACATCCACACTAATGGAAAACCACTTAGGATTATTTGAGTCTAATGCTAACTCCCGTTTACATAACTACAAGTTTTTTCGCTTGGTTTTTACACGGTTTTTCAGAAATGTAATCACTGCATAGATCAAGGGAAGATTGTTTTACAAGGAAATTTACCAATGGTTATTTGCCAACCTAGAAAAGCATAGGGCCAGGCAAGGTATTCAAACAAGCATTAGAATACCCTTATACGATTCTGCATTAGTGACTAATACACTCTGATTTTATATAAATATGTACAAATGCTTCTTAAATTTTATCTTCTAAGGTGACTGTAAGTACTTACTGATATACATGGCACCTTATTAAAGTCATTTTTACTTCCTAATAAGATAGGTTATTATATTGATTCATTTAAATTATAAATAATTATATTATCAACGAGTTCTATTTTAGAACAGAAAGGTGGTATTATAAATTATTTCTTATTTAAAATCAATCACTGGTCCCAATGAAATTGGGACTCTGATTTTAAATGCATATGTCTAAAAAATAGTGAAGTTTGCAAACTAGCTCTACAATATTAAGTTTTGGGTTACTCTTCTAGGTGATGTAGGTAGGATATAATCATTCATATAGTTGAAAGTTGTTTCCTTCTACTCTCATGGTACAACAAATTCCTCATCATTTCTCTATCCCAGGGTCCCTAAATCTGAAAAAAAAAAAACACACTAGATCACTGCCATATAAAAATGCCTTCGCAGACACAGAAAGAAGAAATCTAGGAATCAAGTCATAGCTTATGTAGTTCTAGTGGCAGCTTCCTAGAAGATAAAGAGGTGAGAAGACAAAGAATCAAGAGATCAGCTTAACCACTGCCCCATGCCCATTAATGCATGTGCTAGTCAGCGTTTTGTCACTGTGACAAATACCTGAGTAAATGAGCTTAGAGAACAAGAGATTTAAATCCAGGATCAGTTGGCTCCACCACAGAAACATATTGGTGGAACAAAGCTGCTCACCTCATGGCAGCCACGAAGCAGAGAGAGAAAGGGGAAGGAAGGGGCCAGGGACAAGATAAGTCCTTTCAGTGCAAGCTTCTAGGGACCTACTTTCTCCATAAGGCATGACTTTCTATGGTTTCTACTGCCCCCCACCCCCCAAATAATGCCATCAAATTGTTAATGCATTGATAGGTTACTCCACTAATGAGGTCAGAGACCTTATGATTCAATTACTTTTCAAGAGCCCCTCCTCTGAACACTGCTGCATTGGGCACCAAGCCAGCAAGACATGAGACTTTGGATGATGTTCCATAACAATGCATTAGCATAAAATTACAAAAAAAAAAACAACGAATATTTCACCAAAAGTTTGGTTGCTTAAACATTCTTCCTAGAGAAGGCTCTATGAATCAAAAGATGACCAGAAGAGAAGACTTACAAGCTGTTTCATCCCTGGATTTCTGACACATCCTTGAACTATAAAAAACATATTAAGAGCTTTTAAATTCTTCAGTTGTAGATCTGCCATATGTAGACCTGAAATCACATCACAACTTCTATGAGGATAATAAAAATTTACACTCCCTAGAAAGGGAAACAAATAAGGACAGAATACTGGTACTTTAACAGACAGGATAATATTTTTAAATGTACAGCAAAAAAAAAAAAAATGCATGTGACTTCTCTACTGAGCAGTCTGGTCCCTTAGGAAGTTATGATGGCATCGTGACAAATTAGAGCATTTGACAAAGAAAATTGAGCAGCTTGACAAGACAGACTAGGGAAAGACTGACATGAAATTCCACACTGATCAGAACACAGGAGCAAGAAAAAGAGAACATGAGTTAATGAAGAGGTGGTAAGGAGGCCATGCACCTAAGAGCAGATGTGAAGTGGCAGGTGAGTCTATAAGATGAAAAGGCAGGAAGGGGGTTGTCAGGAGGCAAAAGTTCAAAGGGAAAACAAGATCTAGGTGGAGGCCAGCAAGCCTGGAAGACCTGACAAAAAGGGACCAAAGAATTCAAGATGAGTACGCTGAGTCTGAAAGGAAAATGGGATGCCCAGCAGAGAAGGGCTCAGGGATGAGTAAGGCAGGAAACCAGTTTCCTGGCAACTAGGCACAAAGACAAACGCAGACCCCATGATAACAAGCCCAGCTCAAACCTGCCAGCTCCTTCTACAGCCCCACTGGGACAGCACTAGCCCTGCTTGGAGTTGAGGCTTGGGTCCAGGCTGGGGTTCAGTGTCACAAAGGCAAGAACAAGTGAACTAGCAGAGTAGGATCAAAACCCAGGTGCAGCTGGGCTACATTTCACATTCAAGTGAAAATTCATCTCTTAAAATTTGTGGTAAACATTTCCTTTCATAGCATTAAAATAAATACCCTGCATGCTCTTTACTCCCAACAGGATACTCAATGATAACATGCTAAAAATCAGGATTCTTTATAACAAACTCCTTCTTTCCAGTAGATGAATTATTGAAACAGCATCCAATTTCAATCACTTTATTTCTAAGAGTTTCTTTATCAAACAACATCTACAATAATGCAGATATGGTCAAAATCATGTTCAACATTGTAGGAGGGATTAAAAATAACACTGGATATTCTACATTATCACATTAATGCACTGGAAACATTTTAGGAAAAGTGGAACTCAAATTGAGTGTAGAAAGTAAATATTAACAAGATGCTACAGATGTAAAAGAGATTTTTTTTCAATTTAAAATATCCTAAGTAAAACAGTTTGAGGCCAAGGATGCAAGTACCATGTATGCAATCAAGAGTTTAACTAAAGTCACATTAGCTAAAGGATTTGATATCCAGGAAGCCTGATGTGATTACAAAGGTCAGACAGATATTTAAGTTTAAAAGACAAAATGAGAGGAGGGATTCACCTAGGGCTTAAGAGACAGAGCAAATCTCAGAGGTAAAGACAGATGTGAGGTGGAACGCAACAACATCAAAATGAAAAGTGGTTAAAAACAATCATTTTATTCTAAGGCTTTTATGTTACATTTTTTCTTCCAGTTTTTCTTATCAGCCCATAACTCATGGTAGGGGCAAGATCAAAGTGCTTTTGAGAGTGTAAAAATATCAAATGAGGCTTCCCAGTTACTGTTTTCCACTGATAAAATCTGAACCAGATAAATATCCTATATTCTCTACCACAAATCCCAGGAATGAAGAAGAGGGATTATCACTAGAGGTTAAAATCAGCATAACAACAACAACAAAAAGGCTTGAAGTAATAAATATTTTTCTCACACGTCCTTGGATCAGTCCTTGCAACATCACAATGGACCCCATATCACCTTCAAAGACCAGTGCACTGGAGCTCAGCCCCCTAGATAGTGTGCTGCCCTAGGACTCAAGTGTTGCTTTTGTAAAGGCCACACCACTTGGGGTCATTCACAGTATGACCTTTCCAATTTTAATTTATATCCCCAACAATGCACATGTTTCTTCAAATCTCACGAGATTACATAAAACCCTCCGGACCTACCTACCACTCTCCTACACCCACGTCCTGGCTCTTGATGTCATTTCACTTGTCTCCATTGAACCCAGCTCTTTTGATAATATCTTTCTTACTCAAGATTGTGTTAAAATGCCACCATCTCCTTTGTGCCTTCCCTCCCTCCCTCCCTCCCTTCCTTCCTTCCTTCCTTCCTTCCTTCCCTCCCTCCCTCCCTCCCTCCTAGTACTGGGGACTGAATCCAGGGTCTTGTGTAAGGTAGGCAAGTACTCTTCCACTAAGCCACATACCCAACCCCGTTGATGCTTTTTTTATACCACCCCAATGAAAACCCTCTTGCAAGATGTCACATCTTTTTCATTCAATTTTTATACAATATTTGAATTATAAATTGTTTATAAATGACATAAATATATAAACTCCACCATGATATTATAAATTCAGCTAATTCAAATCAACCAAAGGTGGTTGCCTACAATGTCCTCAAGGTTCATAAAATGCCGACCAAAGTCAGATTTACTGATAGCTGTTACACAGTAGGTACTCACTTGCTTTTTGCAGTTTTAATTTTGCTAGTTTTAATACAATGTAACACAAGAGGACACAAAAACAGTGCTTCTTTGATACTGACTTTAGTCAAGGCATTAAAAGACCAACAGCAACCAACCTAAGCCACCAAATAGTGCTGCAAAGATCGTGTCTTGCACCCTGTATTCAAGAGAAGGAGCAGAAGCAGGCGAACTCTAGCACAGGTGTAGCTACCCAAGGGCATATTCTATCTGGGGGTTCTGGCCTAGGAGAAAGGGAGCCAGGTCAAACCTCTGGTAGTTATTCTTTGATCTAGAATGGAGGGAAGAGAGGGAATGAAAACTACAGGTGAAATACTTCAGGATTTAAAGGAAGTAGCAAGCATTTTTGTAAAAAAAAAAAAAAAAAAAAAAAAAAATTGAGGGCCTTAGTCAAATCTCCAGCTTGAAGGTACAAAATGGGTTGAGCTGAAGAAGCCAAGAAATCCTCTGAGAATTCCATCTGAGAGAGTTGAAATGCAATGGCTGTTCCCCCTCTTCCCACCCTCAATTCTCTAGGAAAGTTAGGAGAGACTTAAAAGGAAAGTCTTTAAAGGAAAGCCCGACATTTCCCCCTGGGTCACAGGGAAAGTCATCAGGCACAGCAGTTAGATCCACTCTAAGAACCTGCAAGGTGAAGAAGTGACTCAGCAGGTGCCTGTCTTGTGGTGCAGCACAGAGACATGCAGATTGCTTCCCCAGGCCACTTCTGGGCCAAAGTGCACCTGTGCTAGGTACAGCTATGGCCCCTGAAGTGCGGAATGGTCCTGGGACCCATTTTATCTTGTGTAACTTCACACAAGGCATCCTCCTGCCTGGTACGAGATGATCTTAAAAATAAAATATATGATGTCATACACCCAAGAGGAAATCTTCAAAAAACAATGGTAATGAAAATCGGGAGCACATACACTAGGAAGTTAACTGTAAACTCTTGCAGAGTATGCCAGTTGCCACACAGTAGCAGTCTTTCCTATCACTGTACCTTCCCACTCTTGCCACATCCCCCACTGGGAGGGACACCATGCCAACAAGCTGGACCAAACAGCAAACCTCTGCACCAGCTCTCCCACCACTGGCTTCAGCCTAGAGCAGTCTTACCTGGGGAGCGAGAATCCTCAACTTTAAATGCAATTTGAGGTTCTGAGTATGATACAGGACTGCAATTAATTACTGAGTGAAGACTTTACAGAATTATAGCAACAGGAGAACTTAATATATTATCCATGTTATCATCCAGGAAAGTTATGATACCTACCGTATTGCATCCAAGAACAAAGGCTGAAATACTATTAAAAAGTATTTAAAGGGTAAAAAACAACACACATAATCACATTATTATTACATCAAGATCATACATTCCCTCCTTCAATGCAGTGGCTACACAGGATCCAAGTAAAAAACTGGAATAATTCTAAAAATTCAGGAGTAAGGAAATAAGATGGGTTCCAGCTGTTTATAAATTTCAGTTAAATTTTTCACAGTTAAATTTTTGAAACATTTATTGTAATGCAAGGTGCTAAACAGAAAGTGTTGCATCTTGCAAATTCCATTTAACCATATTAAAATTAAAGTAGTACTGAGGCTGTTCAAATATTAAGTGATAAAGGTACTATCAAATCTAGCAAGCAAAGTTATTCATCTTTACTCCAAGGAATAGAAAGACATAAAACTGATTTAACAACCCTGTGCTAGAAAAATTGCTTCATATGCTGGAAAGATTGTATACTAAATTGTAGCCTAAAGCAAAAGGTATAAATCTCTAAAATACCAAGAAACTGTAACTGATTTACAAATGTTGAGATTCTCAATGGGTGTGCTTTGTAAACCTCAAAAGTAAACTTTAGGTTGAGTTTGATTAGATGCAAGAGTGGTCAAAGGCCAGAAATCTGAAACCAAGAATGACATGTTTAAA
The DNA here is from genome assembly GCF_045843805.1 of Urocitellus parryii. Classification (NCBI taxonomy): domain Eukaryota; kingdom Metazoa; phylum Chordata; class Mammalia; order Rodentia; family Sciuridae; genus Urocitellus; species Urocitellus parryii. Next base: position 47,436,557 of record NC_135533.1, read on the forward strand.
ATGCCACCTTGGAATATATGAATGAACAGTATATGTCCACACTCAGCATGAAAACATAAAAATAAAGGAATTGTGATATAAGATATGAAATTGAAGACTACATTGTCACCTCTCCAAATATAGGGGCCAATTATTTTAAGAAAGAGGTAGACCAGTTATTAACATCTTGATAAGAACAAGTCAGAGGGAACAGGATTATGCACCATCAAAGATGCAGTGCTAATAAAATGCAGATGCTCATGTGACCTCTGCTGACCCAGTCTGCCTGGTAGCTGGCGAAGCAGTGTGTACTATAAAGGACTCCTCAGGTAACTATAAGGCATGCTAGAGTTGGATGGCCACTTCTCTTATAACCTCAATGATGTCTCTCTTCTCAACACTCCTAGTTTCATCCTCAAATCCTATCAGAAGACTTGTAAGATAAATTCCTTTCAACTTCAGTGGGGCTTTTACATTCTTCAATAATTATGTGTCTAGTTCTGCATGTTTTCCATTTCATTAGCATTATTGTTCTTCTATTACTCATTGTTGAATTAAAATGGCCAAAACAAACTAAGCCTCTGTTATACCTACTTCCAATATTTTTTTCATTTGATCATAAGCAACAACCCTATGGAAAATATGATTTTTATACACACTTAACATGTGGGAAAACCCAGTTTTCAAAAGGAAGATTGCTTTAGCTCACACTACTAGAAAAAGATAAAGTTACAATGCAAATCCAGATACCTTCATTACTGTTACTTATTTAAACTTTGATCTCCCTGAAGCAAATTTTATTTTGCAATATGGAAAGAAAAAAAATGTGCTTGGCACCAAACAGGTGTAGGGTTAGAGCAGAGAAAGGTAGTAAAGGTCTCAGTAATGACTTAAGGCACTTGAGCAAAGCTGATAAAGAAAACATCATGGCCAGGTGCAGGCAGCTTCTATGGGTGACACCGAAGTAAACTGTTATTCTGGAGCAACTACAGGGTCATTTTTCTGAACAGAACCTTCATGCAATCTCATTAGAATACTTTGCCTATAGCTAAGTTGCATTAGAATACCTTACACTTTGTTCATAGCCAACGTCTTGTAGTTTATAAATGTCCCAGACAGTAGCACTGTCCTTCCTCAAGTCCAGTAACCATTGTGATCAAGAGAAAAGGACCCATGAGGCAGTATTCTGGGAAGACCAGCCTTTCCTCAGAGACACAGACAGCCCCTGGAGGCCACTGCCCAGAGCCATAGCCTGAGACACCCACACTTTGCTCCCCACTATGCTACTTCATTTTCTTATTTAGAGGCCACCAGAGGTTAAAATAAATACTTCCAAGTTCATAGACTATATTAATATTTTACAGCTGTATGTAAAATGCAATGATCTGACTTTTCCCTCCCAGAGTTTCACACACCAAAGCAGCTGGAAGCTTCAAGCAACTCCCAGGAGATAACCATAGTAAAAAAAGGAAACCTGGAGATTTACACACAAAAGTTATCTTTCTGAAGACTTCACAAAGAGAGAAAAATGCTTCTGAAATATCTTGCAACAGCTTTTCATGTTGTACTAAGACTTTTGATGTGTGAGCATGGAACATATTTTCCAAAGTCCCAGGCAGGTTAACAAATAATTATTAAATATTTTAATCTTCTGCATCTACAGTTTTCATTTGAAGGCTAAGAAAGACATTCAGGCTAAACTTAGTCTCCTGACTAAGCTATCTAGAGATGATTCAGAAATTTGCATTTCTATCAGTGATTAACTTAATAAGCATGATAGTCACCCACTATTTTTCATAAGCACAAATCTAATTGATTCATGTTTATCAAATTTGTAAAGCTTTCTTTACAAATAATATTAGAGTATTCTATAAAATATCTGAGGAAACACATTTTTTCACTATATTTAGTCTACTTCATCAAAAATCATCAATAAGATATTTTTGCTTACATTGTACCAATATATACTCATTGTACCAATATACACTTATATCATACAAGAATTCTGAAGGCTTAAACTCAGGACATCAGGAATACCATTGTAATAGATTTCTGGGAATGCTTCCCTAACAAAGTTGCAAAGTGCATCAATTCTGACTGTCGGTCCTTGCCTTTCCCAGTGGCCAGCAATGTATTTGCACTTCCCAAGTGAAGTGAAAATACAGGCCATCATTTAGAAAATTTTAATTTCACAGATTTTTAAGTTTTATAAACCATAGTAGGTTGCTTCCGTGGAAAACAGAGAAACAACACTTGGTCGAGTCTGCCTTCCATTTCACAAAGCCAACAATCTCTCTCAGGAGATATGGAGCCAACAATGGCCAGTGAAGATACTCACAATTTTAATAAATGTTCTCTGTGAGCTCTTCATGGGCCAGCCACACACTTGTGCTCTCACCTGGACCAGTTAAATTATACACCTACGCTGAGACAGTTGTCTCTTTCTCAACTCATTCATGCCCATTTCACCCACAATTGATGGTAATTGCAATCATTCATTGCAATTATCTCACATTCTATGCATTAGATTGGATCACCAGGAAGCAACACTAAGATCAGACTGCAAAAAACACACTGGAGTAGGAAGCAGGAGAAAGAGGGATAGCTCCCTCAGAATCATATGAAGGTCTGATGCCTCTGAAAGGCAAGAGGGAAGGAGGGGGAACTGGACAACAGCACAGTCCCAAGAGAGGTGCAGACAGGCCAACAGGGAGTCTAGGAGCTTAGACAGAGGAGTGCCATATCACATAGAGATGGGCCTGCCTTAGTGTCCCTTCTGTGCCCACTCATCAGCTATGAGGTCCCCACAGACAGCATCACCCCACAGGAATCACCTCAGAATGAAGGTGGACAGAGGGATAGCAGCTGAACTATCAGCAAATGATGCTTATGACAGTAGGAGACCCAAGGATGCATTACACTGGTTGTTGTAGCATAAACCAACACTAATCATAGCCAAGACACAGTAAACACTATCTGTTCAGACTATTCAAGGTATTAAGGTGTCAAGATGAAACACCATCCATGCTTTGTGCTTTCCATAGAACACCACCTATCGGCACAGCAAGCAGCACAAACTCAGCTATGCTAGAACAGTGTGCCATGCACATGCAAGGACAAGAGAGACAACCATGAGCATCCTTGAGGCTAATGCTTATTACTGCTGCAGATAAATAGTGTGCATAAACAGTGACAGATGTCCAGCCTCAAGTATGTGCACAGAGCAAAAGGTTCTATAGAAAAACACTTAAGGTTATATTGTGCTGCCTATGTATTTGGTGCACACGAACGGTGAAGTGACCCTGGGGAACATGGATACTCTCTTGCTCTCCGACAGGAAAACACTGCTTCAACACTGCAGCTGTCAGACACCACTTAGTCTAATTCAAAAAGGACTCATGTCCTTGAAATTCCCAGAACAAAGGGACACCATTATATCTGTGTAGGACTCAAAAGAATTAGACAATGTTTACTGACTTGATATATATGAAAATATAACCCATACAAATATAACCTATAAAAGGCTTCAAATTACTTAAAAGCCTTTCTGCCTGGGGAGGAAGCAGTTTGTAGTAGAGTTTGAAAGCTTTTTAGGTGTGACTTTGATCCCCATCTGCTGTGGGCAGGGCAGGAGGGGGACACTGATGGAAAAGAAAGCAAGACCCTAGAGAAAGAGGCTGCCAATTTCCAGGAGGGATCATTTCCTCAGGGGTGGTGGTAGTACTCCTTGGCAATAATTTGCCTGAATGTCAGTGCTTTCCTATGTCAAGATCATGAAGAAGGAGGGAGGGGAGCAGCCATAGAAAGTGAGAGATAATAACCACACATTAATTTATTCAGTCCTGGCCAATCCATTCCTTCATAGGTAAAAATATGTTAGAGAAAAAGATTAAAAATTTTGGCTATTTATCTCCAATGAATGGCAGATTGGAATCCAATTTCAAAACACAGATCAAGGACCCTCCCTTCATACTATAATCACATCCAAAAGAATGCATCCTAGAATTTTTTTTTTTTTTAAAGTGCCAAATTGGACCTGAAGGATGGCATGCCATGGGAAGTCTGCCCTTGTGGCTGGAGGTGGAGGCTGTGGTCCTGATATAAGAAAGTAGCACGAGAGCCAATGAGTGAAATTTAGAGAACAAGAAAAGTCATGGAAATAGGAGGAAAACCCTATAATTTTGAAATTCTTCAAATATAAGACTGAATATGAAGTAAATCTGGACTTCATCTCTCTCTCTCTCTCTCTCTCTCTCTCTCTCTCTCTCTCTCGCCCTGACAACTTCTGAATTGAAGGCATGATTTTTCATTGCATAACAGTCTCCTTCACAAACATGGCCAAAATTAAATTATCTTTGTCCTTGTGGGCACACTTGGTGGCTTAACTGCCATTTCAAAGCCTTTCTCTCTTTCCCTCCAGGACAGAGCCAGGTAGGAAAAATACTAACAACCCAGCCTTCCCTAATAGCTGTGGTTCAACTGTAAGGTACAGACAGAACTGGATGTGGAGAGGTGCTCCTTTCCAGAATAAGCGTCTCCAGGAGAGTCCTTAGCCTCGTCCCCTGTCCTTCAGCCTGGTACACACACCTCACCTGCAGGGAGTTGCAACCAGGAAGGTGAACACCTCCTGCCAGGGATGAAGACCAGGAAAACACAGGGGCTGCTGCATGATGGTACAATGGGCCACCAACCCAGTCTTGGAAACAAAGTCCAGAGGCTTAAACTACTACCAACCCTGCTTTTGTTCAGAGCCCACATAACCCTCGCAGGGGTATCACCCTCTATTTAACATCTTGGCGATGGTGTCCCCATCTTGCACTAGCATGATCCTAAGAATAATCTCTACATTCTCCTTATTCAGTCCCTATGCGTTTGCTTCTCCATCTGTTTCTTAAACCTCCTTAATGGGCCTTCTTTCTTCTCCCTCTTAGCCCCTTTATTCTCTCATTCCCTGCACTACTGAATTATCACCGAACTCAGCCAGCCATCTGCCAGTCTTCCTGGACCCACCAATCTCTACTTCCAGGCTTCTCACACACCCCAACCATGAAATCTAGACTCCCACAGGCCACATAAGAGCCCTCACGATAATGGGTCCCACTTATAAGCTTAAAAATGTGAAAAGCAGGCATTTGTCCTGCATTTTAACATAAAAAAGTAAAAGTAAAGTAAAATAAGATATCACTTGTGTTAGTCAAATATAGAAAGATGTCAAATAATTTCTTTATAGGGCACAGGAGGCACTACATAAGATTTGTTAAAATAAATAAATGAAACTGACTTTATAAAAGAAATATTTTTAAGACTACCAAAGATTTACAAGGCTACAGTGAGATGAGTATTCTTATAACTATTTACAGGACTATATATATATATATGTATTGTTGTTCATCTAATGATGATTCAATATGTGCTAGAACTCCCAGAGTGTGTGCACTCTTTAACTGGCTAATACCAATCTAAAAATGTGAAATCTGCCCCTCATCTCCCCATAAGACACATGAAGATGGTCATCACAGTACAAATGTTAAGTACATTATGGTATGTATGTGTGTGTGTGTGTGTGTGTGTGTGTGTGTGTGTATATATATATATAATTAATATATATATATATATATATATATATATATATATATATATATATATAAAGAATATAGAACCATTAAAAAATAAAGCATTGCAAGAGTTTTCTGAGTGGTGAAATATTTGGTGTATTACACTAAATGGTAGAAAAGAAAGCAAGACAGGAAACTGTGTTCATGGCATGATCAATGAAGAAAAACCTTGGAAACAACAGTAATAAAGACCCGACTGCTCCGCACTCACCGTTACCACTGCTCAGCTTACAACTGTCTCCCCCTCTATTTTTCTCTGTTTCTGAGCTTTCCAAGTACTTTACTGCAGGCATATGTTATTTCTATGTTCACAAACATAAAAGACAACTCTGGAGATATACAAGGAATAAAGAAACAAAAGAGAGTAAAAACTGAAAAAGTAAAATACTTTCAGGCTGAGTTATTTGTTAAATAGAGATAACTCTCCCAAACCGGAGTCCAGGACAGGAGCTTACAACAAGATCAATAATCTCCTTAGTTTTGAGACCGGCTGTAGTATAGTTTATGAGAATTCACAAGTCCAATCACATTTTAAGATTTCCTATTCAAACAGCTTTTCAAACAATCGTAAATAGCCCCCTTCATAAAACCACTGTAGAAGATGACACTAAAGATAGAAACTATCCAAGGCGCCTACATCAGATTTAGACTGTAAGCAGTACTGCTGTGGGGGTTACAAGATTTGTCCCATGATATGCCCACACACTACCAAATTAGTGTACTCTAATAAAAAAATTTAAGCAAGAGCTCTTTCCCCCCAAGACAAACTAGTTCTTAATTAGCAAAAAAGAAAACCCTTGAGGCAAAGAACCAGGGACGTGGTGACAGGAGCCAGAGTTCAAATTCAGACACCATCATGAGCAAATGTTTGACCTTGTTCAGGCTGTGAAGAGTCTCTGAGAAAATGCAGAAATGGAAATAAGATGGGATTGAACTCCTACAACCTAAAAGCGCCACTGAATCCTACTCATTTCTTTCAAACGCCACATGTGCTTTATCACTTACTTTTCAACCTTCCTCCTCTGAAGAACCACATCTTAGAAACTGATAAGCATTAATATTTCAGGCACATTATGTATGCTTGACATTTTCAACTATATATTTTCCTGATGATACTGAGACTATTCCTCTGTGAAGTCTCTGGACAGCAATATGTAATTCTGAAATGAACGAAAATAGTCAGGGCCCAGTAAGGTCCCTGGTAAGGAAAAAAAAAAGTAAAAAGTATAGTATTTTTTTAAAAATATGCTAAAGAGAACTGTTTTAATGAGAATAAAAGAAGCCGCTTCATAAAAAGTTAAAATGTTCTCATTGTCATGCATTTGGCTCTTGTGGGAAAAAACACAGATGGTACTACCTACTAAGGCCATTACAAATTGATATGGTCAGGGAGCAGGGCCTGAGGGCCGTGCACATAAAAAGAACTGGACAACTTCTGCCCACAAGTTTCTCATGGAATTCAGGCTTCTCTCTGACCTTAGCACACACCTCAAAAGTCGTTTTTCACAATATACTCCCAATTCCCTAACTCCTCCATTATTGTTTTGTTCTTAAAACTGCTTAAGATTTTCAGTTTGACTGGGTTTAACTAAATGTGTTACCACTTTAAAGAATAATATACCAAAGAATTCTTACAAAGATTTTTAAATGATTGATTAAACATGGGATTAATATATTTATTAAAAAACTGGATAATCATATGAAAACCTTTCCATTTTTCTTCTTATCCTAATGTATGCAATATTTGATTAATGCCTCTAGGCAAAAACATATTGCTAGGATGAGCAACAAGTTTTGTTGTTTTTGTTTTAATTCCTTTCTCCAGCCAGCTGTTTACATTCTGATCACATCAAGGTCATTTTAGAATCTATGGGTCTTATTCCAGTCGATGGCTTCATTATTACACAGGGGAATAAAAAATAAAACTACTAAGTCAAAAAGAAAACCAAAACATTAAATAAGGAATATTTTAATTACCTACATAATATGAATATACTGTTGCAATGATCTTTGATTCTCCAATGCCAACTATATTAGTCCATGTGCCTAAAGTCAAATCAAGAAGAGGTGAAAATTCTTGTTTGTTAACAACAATCTTAACAGTGTCATTGAAAAATTCATCCAAGCAGATCATTGCAGGATTTATAATGTGTTCCAATAAAAATAGTATGATGATTTCAAGGATGTGTCTCACCCTAAAGAACAATAAATAGATCCTTTCCCTTCAAACTGCCCCTCATCCCAAGCTCCCAAAGAATAAAAGGACATCCCAGAGTTGAAGGACATGGTCCTATCTTCAGATATAACCAACAAAACCTTCTACATATTAAAAAAAAAGCTAAAAAATTGTTTTACATTTTAGAATACCCAAGGAGAAAGACAAAAATATTAAAAGTGCTTGAGAAAAGAAGAAATGGGTCATTTAAAAATGAATGAACCCAGACTTCAAACTTTTCATCAGCAACACTGGATGCTGGAAGATGGGGCAGTATCATGCCTTCAAGCTTCAGAGGAGGACGAGTCCCACTCAGAATTCTATGCCTTGCCAATTTCCCTAGCAAGACAAAGAAAAGTTCAGACCTGCATGGAATCAGAAAATTTATCACATACTCTTTCTTACAAAGGTACATGGGGAAAGGTTCAAACAGAATGAGAGAATCAGAAAGCAATGACTCCAATTCAAAAGAATTGTGGAGAGTGAATGATGACTCTTAGCATCTGTCCAAACACGGGTTCAGATTAGAGCAAGACAAAAGGCAGCCACAGGAAGGTCATATCTGGGGAAAAAGACAAAAGCAGAGAGATTAATGCTGTCCTCCAGAACAGTGATCCTCAAACCCACTAAAACATGACATCCCATGTCCTGAGGATTCTCTCTGCCCTTCAGATCCACTCTGCCCTGCTCTGTGCCTTGGGAGACCAGTGAATAACAGTCTATGCTTGTCAGGTTCTTTTTGACTTTCCCTTTTGGTGAGGTACCAGCACAAAATCAGAGGCAGAGAAAAGAAAGATGGAAGATCTATTCCTTTGGCTCCTTCCCTGACACACAGGGTTTGACAGTAACTGGATTCCTCATGTGCCAGAGCTCTGTCACTCAGCGGCTTCCACAGTGGAAACTCCCACCCAGTTCTGGCTGCAGGTCCTTCCTTATGCCCATTTAGGCTGCAGGCAGTAAGGGTTTACCTCCGTGTTTAATCTCTGTCTGCTTCCCCATCCTTCACAGGTTCCCCAAGTCCTGTCCAATTCTGTAATGTATTGTCACTTGGAGTGGGACAGCTATTTCCTGCTGAATTCTAACAGTTAACTACCCCTTTAAAAATAGATAAATAATAACCCTTTTGGCCAACCAGAAATGAACTGTATAGCAAGGCTTTATTATCTGCACAGATATTCTCAAGAACAAGGAAATATTCATAACTGGAATAGAAAGCAATAAAATGAAATAATTGAAAAAGCATGTTGCAGTATGTAAACGCTTAGACATAACCAGTCTAGAAGACAAACTAGGTGTGCATACCCACAATATAATGAATACATCTGGGTTTAGGGAAGTCAGGCAATATTTTACTGAATACTGTCAACAACATTCTTTATTTCTGACATTTTGAAATAAGGGCTAAATAGTTTTTGTATATATCCATAAAATCAAGGAGCATGTGACAACTGAAAATGAAGTCTTGACACAGCATCCTGTACTGGGAAAACAAATATCACAAGCATTCTTGCTGTTGGTGACATTATTTTCCAAAATGGTGAGCAATTCAAGAGAGTTCCTAACAAAATAAAGTTGAATATCCCTTAATTGGCCCAGTTGTCAAAAAAAAATTCTGTTTATTAAACAACACAAAAGATACTCTGTATTTCAGAAAGCATCATTCATTAGGCTCAAATAATCATAAGGTATTTATCTATATAAAAGATTAGCAGGATATTGAGTATCATATAGGATGAAATACCATTCTTCTTTGAGTATCATATAGGATGAAGCACCATTCTTCTAGAAATCTCCTTAAGATTTCTAGAATCCTGACTCTACCCACTAAATACCAATACCAAGCTCCAATCACTGGGAAAACCAAAAACACTCTCAAATTTTTTTCTTCAATGTCTACAAGGGAGTATTACCATCCCCACTGAGAACTGTTGATTTATAATTTGGCAATGAAGGAATATAGGTGGGTAAGGGAAAAAAAAAGAATACATGAAAAGAAACTCCATCAAAGCATGCCATGTAATTGTGCAGAGAAAAGTGGTCAGTCTGGATCATGGAAACTCCATTAAGTAGTTTTCAATTTGTAGAATCAACTACTTAAAGTGCAGACATCATAATAATGGTTACAGGACAGACAATGAATCATCAACCTTGGAAGATTATTTTCCTCCCAGAAAAAATGTCTGCATGCAGGTTCTGTTGGCAATAGTTTGACTCGTGTGTCTGAGCTATTGTCTCAGAAATTCCCTGAGTATTTTCCTCATAGTCACAAGATGGTTGCTACAGCTCCAACAAGACTGTGCTGGCTCTGAACATCAAAGGATGATGAAAAAAGCAAAGCTAACAATGTCTGTCTCTTGTCCGTACACCAAACGTATACCACAAGGTCACCAGCAGCTGCAAGGGAAGCTAGAACATCAAGTACCATACCTAGGACTGGAAATGGAGCAAGATGAAAGGAGGGAAAAAGACAACAGGCAATTAACACTCAGGCAATTATCACTCAGCAGAAAAAGTATGGACCCCATGTCTACAGAAGGAGGAAAATTAACTTAAATAAATTAGCTTAAACATGATATATATGATAGACATGAAAAACATGATAGACATTCACTTTCTCTCACACAGAAGTCTGAAATGGGTGGCAGCACTCCTCTGCAAAGCTGTCGAATCCCAGGCTCCTTCTAACTTGTTGCTCTGCCATCCTCAACAAGTAGCAACCCTTGCCCTATCTAAATGGCTATTCTAACTCCTGCCACACTGATACTCCAGCCAGTGGAAAGAGAAAAAGAGAGCAGGGAGGATCTGTTCCCTCACCTCCTTCAGGGATGGCTCATAGGTTTGCACACATCCCTTTCATTCATACCCACTGGGCTGAATTTAGTCTCCTGGATACATCTAGCTGCAAGAAAAGCTGGGACAAATCAGGATCCTTCTGACCTCAAGTCGGCGACTGACGAGTCTTTGGGACAATCATGTAAGCCACATACTTGATCCTATTCTGGAAAGACTCACTTTCACTCTAAGACACATCTCAGCAGTCACTGGCCCATCTTCTACATTCTGTAAGAACAAAGACATTGCCTCTACAAATTTCTTAAGACTGATGATCTCAGGGGACCTGGTGTGGAGAAATAACAAAGCTGGACTGAACCACATTACTCCATGGACAATTATGTTCAGTCCCACTGCTGGTGAAGAAGAGAGACGGGGAAGGTGAGAAATGTCCATTATCATGTACCAACTGAAAATTCTGCTGCTTTTAAAAAGGGGAAAGCGAAAATAACCATACTCCAAGTAGAAGAAAGGAGATCCAGATACTTGTGGGAGTGAGCCAACCTCCTCCTCCAAACACACCTTGTAGGAATGATGGTTAAAATCTAAAAAATGAAGAAAGGTAGCATAGGTCTCTTATTTCAATTTCTGAATTATTAGCTAGAACAATGAAAAACAATAATATTTAAAATGGAGTGAAACTAACAGTTAAGAGTTTAAATGGGTAGGAATGGGGCTGGGAACTGTTGCTTTTTGATGTAAATTCTATGTGGCCCAGACTTTTCACCACACAGATATATTTATTTATTATTTTTTTTTTAAAAAAAACACTATTCTCTCATCTCAAAATAGCACATTTTTTGTCCTAAGGTTCACTACAAGGTACCTATGAACTTACTAAAAAATACTGAGTGAATACTCTGCCTATATTCTATACCATCCGCAGCTGTCACCCTATTCAAACCTGTACTGGTGAAGCCCAACAGGTCCTCCTGCTTCCACTCTTGTCCACTAGAGGGGGTGACTTAAAGGTCTTTTTAAATCTTAATCAGATCATTTCCCTCATGTGTTCAAAATTTCCAACAGCTTATCACCACACTTAAATTCTGAGCATTTTACTGTGGCCTGAAGAACTTCCATAAGCTAGCCACTGTCATCCTGACAGACATTTTTGTCCACCTCCCCCTGTGCACTCTACTCTAGTCATCCTGGACCTCTTTGCTACTCTTTATGAGAAAACCATATTTATTCCACCTCAAGGCATTTTATACCTTCTGTTAAAGTCAGCTTGAATACTTTCCTCACCCCCTCCCATCTCCAAGTAGCTCAATCCTTCTCTTAAGTCCTGTTCAACAGCTATTTGCTCCTCTGGGTACCCAGGTACCCTGTCTGAAATAGCTACTGATAGCAGGTCCTCCCACCATTTTCCTTAATAATAATGTATACACATGTATCTGTTGATCACTCATCTCCTCTACTGGAAGATCAGCTTCAAAGGGGCTTCCAGTCCACACCTATACTTCAATATCTAAAATAATGCTGTTCAAACAGCTGTTCAAATGTTGCTCAGTATTTGTTGACTAAACAAAAAATGCTTTATAGAGTGAATTTTTTTTTTCCTGTTAATTATTAGAAGATTTAAACAGGAAATTCTGTGAGCTTCTACATCATGCCAGGCACTGTACCAGGTGCTTTTCAGGAATGTGTTACATAATAGATTATGTAAAAATGTACAGCATTTGCTAAAGCAAGTACTGTTTCACAAGTATTGCATTCAATAGATGAGGAGCAGCAATTCAGAAAGGACAAGAAATGGCATAGCCCTACTGTCCAATAGATAGGGTTCCCACAACAACATAAGAAATTGAAAATGGGAAAGTCAGAAAGGAAATGATGCAGGACGGGAGAGATATATAACTACTGGGCTAAAATATATATTACAACCTGGTTTCATCTTTTAAGTTATGTATGCCATCATTTGCATAAGTACTTTAAGTTTCCTTTTTTTCATTCGCTATTGAAATGAAAACAACCAAACTTAGTAAGTACCCCATTGATGTTGAAGGCTCACTGTGGGCAGCATACTTCATGGTCTTTGTCTCTACACCACATTTGAAAGGTATGCTCGTCATTTTTCAATTCACTTTAATAAAAAACAAAAGCATAACAAATACACATGAAAGTTTTATATATATATATATATATATATATATATATATATATACAAACATATATATATACACACACACTTATGTGTATATGTGTGTGTATATATATTACATATATATATATATATATATATATATATAAAAACATAGTTATGTGAATACATATAGTTCCCCCGCCCCCCCAAAAAAAAGTCTATACAAAGAGCAACACACTGCTGAAGCTTAATTGTTGGGTGGGAAAGCTATGAAGTAAAAACTCAAGCTGTTCAACAGCTAAACTAAGAAAGGCTGAATTCAGCACACAAAATACATAGTTTAAGAATGTCAATATGTGGAAAAGTGGGTTGTGTGAAATTAAACCTAAAATGGGTTCCTAGCGTCTCTACGCTGGGGTCAACACCATCCTGTTAGGTCCACCTTAGCTAGCCTCTCTGGGGCACCTGGCTAAGAAGCTCTTTCCACAGTTTCTGTGACGCAGACCATCCCAGTTCTCTTATGTCTGTCTGGTTGTTCTTTCTCCATTTCCTTTGTCATTTCAACCTTCTCCCCTGTCTTACATCCTGAAGTTCTTCATGTTCAAATCTTCTGGGGACATTTCTCTTCTCTTAGGTCACCTCATCCGAGGCCATGGTTGATAATTACTATCCATAACATAAGACAATCCTCAATTTTAATTCTGGTGCCCATTCATCCCCTCAGCACCAAACAATTGGCTTTTTCTCCTCTACTTATTTGAAGGATCATAAATTCAACCCACCTATTACATTTCAGGCTCTTATAGTAAGATCTATGGTGGATTAAACTGTATTTCTCCCAAATCACTTATCTCTTCAATAGTTGTAAGGAGATAAAAATGAAGGGGGAAAAGTCAAGTTCAAAGTATAGGATTCAAGATCTGGTGATCAAACTTCCATGGGCATTTCTTATGGTATGATATACCTAAGTCACATGACTAATTTTTCAAAATTACTGGGACATTTTAGACTTCTCCTCTGTCACAGGTATATTTTTCTGAAACAATGAACTTCATTATAAATAACTAGGAAGTTTTATCTCTTTGGAGAAAGCCTTAAATACAAGTTCATTATATAAAATATGTAAAAATAGACTGGGCCTAGTTGAAGCAGGGATATAAGGATAAGAATGGTCTTCTTCTCAATCTCCTGCTTACTACTGATTAGGAATACAGACAACCCTTCTAATTAAAAAAAAAAAAAATGAAAGCTTCATGCTTGGAGGCTTGAGTTGTCTTGTTACATTTCAGAATTCTTTGATGATATTCAGCACTTCTTAAACACTTAGCTAAAACAGTATTTTGAGTTTTAGATATTTTTTTTTTGGTAGAGAACCAAATTAAGACTCATCTCCTTAAATAGAATTTGGAATATATTTCCCTTAATTTGAAGTAGTAAGAATGCAAGTTTCATGGTAGCAGAATTTCTTTTTTCCACTTTCCAATAAAGAAAATTCATGTAGATCCAGAAATTTATATATTTTTCAAAAGGGCAACAACACTGTAGACTAAAGATAAAACTATAACCCAGTTTCCAAAGTAATGTCTACTAACTTTGTAAACCAGGAATAAAATTGGAAATGTAGCCTCTTAAAACACATGTGCTCTGTCCTTTAAGTCATAACAGTAAGCATACCCTAGAGTCCAGCAGGCGAAGGCTAGTACAGTGTCATTCCTCAGGTCCCTAGGTCCAGGAAGAGACAGCCAAGTGCCCTGAAACACAGGCAGCCAGAGCCCCTGAGAGTGATCTTAGGAGAAGGTAACACACACACACACACACACACACACACACACACACACACACACACTGTTCCTGGCACACCCTATATATTAAAAAGGTAACAAAGAGTGTCCATGTGGCAACTGAAAGAAAACAAAATCCAAAAGAAGCAGAAAACAGTAAACAAAAGGGAAAGCAATAATATTAGACATTAGTGATGACTAAGAAAATGTTTCAAATCCCTTTACTAAGCAAAGATCAGGCAAAAAATGTATAAAATGATCTTATGCAATATAGAATATATATACACACATGTAGATGCATATGTAGATATGTATATATACATGCTTAAATGTGCATATGTAGGTGAATATGGGTGTGTATGTAATATGGATATTTATGTCTCTGAGAAACATGCCCAAACAAAAGAAGTTTCAGTCTTAAATCTCAACCAAAGAGAGTCCTTGTCTAATATAGGCATAAAATGAATCAAAGGGAGTTACTTTTTAGTAAGTTTATACTTATGAATCTGGACACTGCTCAGGCTGGCATAAAAATTCATGAGTTAGATATGACTAGAAATGCAAAATAAATTAATACACTATATAGAATAGCTTATGACAGAAAAAGACAAAAATATAGGAATGATTACTATAATAATGCTATTTATTGAACATATAGCAAACTTTAATCCCTATGACAGAATACACACCGAATGTGCTAGAAAACTTAAAACTAATTATATACTATAACACTAAGAATAGTCAGTAAACCACTTTCTCTGCCAACACAAAATTTAAAATCTATTAATAAAAAAGAAAACAAAAATTCTCAAATACTTGAAATTTTTAAAGTACTCTTTTGATTAACTATCTTGTTCAAGGAAAAAGAAAAAAACTGAAAAAGGATTGAATATTTCATTGAAAATAAGTTTCATAATAAAACATACGAGCTGATGCCAAACTGTATTGAGATAAATTTATAGCTTTGTCTATTTTCATTATCTTACAACAAAGCAGAATATAATAATCGTAACCAAGAAGTCAGATGAAAGAAATATACTCTTATGATTTCCCTTCCCTAAGCCTCCTTAAAAAGGAAAAAGAATTCAGTCCAAGACTACTGATTATTGAAAGAACAGATTTCATAAACAGGTATATTTCTACAGACAAGATGATCTGACAAATCTAATGAAGATTTTCAAAAGGGAAAATATACTCTAAAGACTTGTAATCAATGTAAAAGATAGAGAAAATAAATTCAATTCTTTGTTAATAAACTTGAAAATATGACTGATTTTCTGAAAGCATTCAATTATCACTTTTTTTTACCTGAAATAAGAAGGAATTCTAATCGACAAAGAAAAAATAAAAGAAAAAAATCTAAACTAAGTTCTAGATGTAGATAATTTAATAAATAAATTCTTCCCAAAGTACAAGTAGTTATACACTCTTCAAGAGCAAAGATAAAAGTAAACTGTTTCTCACTTCACATCATTGTTCCATAAAAGCAAACCTGTGATGACAACAGGTCAAACTAGAAAGTAATAAATCTTTCTCTTATGACTATCAGTGTAAAAAAGAAGAAATAAAACCATGGGGAACTAAAATATCAAAGGTGTGTTAAAAAACTCATAATCAGAAATTATCTTGAAAATGCAAATATGGCTTAATAACAGGAGACCCAATAATCCAATATGGAAACACTAACAAAACTAAACAATCAATCACCTCAATTGATGAAGAAAGGAAATTTGATAATATTCAACATCAACTCCTGATTTTTTATCCTATTAATGCAATAAAAATATAACTATTTAATAATGAAAATACCCATCCTAAATCCCAACCAACAATATGTAATCTGAAAATGTACCAAATGTACCAAAATACATACATAATATGGTAAAGTACCCAAAACATTCCCCAATAAAGATTAGACAAGGATGTTGGTAACAAGTACAAATATTGTTCTGGACATTCTAACAAGTAGTGACATAAAACACAAGGAAGGTATGAATACTGGAGAGGACCAGATAAAGTCACCCCTATCAGCACATGATTCGACTCCCTATCAGAAAACCTTGAAGGATCAATGCTAAACAATACAGTTTACTGTGTACAATCAAGATGAACAGTTATAACAACAACAACAACAAAAAAATCAGAATTTTAACATCATGCTAAGTGAAATAAGTCAGATTCAGAAAATCAAGGACCAAATGTTTTCTCTCATATGGGAGGGGGGGGGGAGACAAAAAAAAAGAAAAAAAAACACCCATAAAAAGAGAGGGGAGGGGGACCTCATGAAAATAAAAGACCAATAAAGAAGAAAGGGATGTAGGTAAGGAAGGGAGGGCACAGGGAAGTACTAGGGAATGAAATCTACAAAATTTTGCTACATATAGTATGAATATACACAATGAATCCTGCAGATTACATAAAATATATATAATGTACCAATTAAAATAACCGATATGTATATTTTTATACATAATGAGTCAATTAAAATAATAATAATAGGAAAGAGATCAGTAGAGTAGAACAAGTGGATCTAGGTGGAATGGAAAGGAATGTACTAGGGAATGGGACTGATCAAATTATGTCCATGTACAAAAATGGCATAATAAACCCCACTATGATGTATAATTACAATGCAACAAAAAAGTTTACCACTTATCCAAAATTGAATAAACAAAACAGGAAATGATAGGTCACAATAGGAACAAAACATACTTTTAAATAACCTACATTATAAATGCAAGGTGTCAACATAATGAAAACTACAAAACATTACCCAAAAATAAGAGGCTTGACTAAATAAAGAGATATGCTCTGCTCCTGGAAGACTGGATATAATAAAAATACCATTGTTTTTCAAATAGGCATTTAAATTGGCAACTAAAAGTGAGAGCATTTAAAGTGAAGTATATGCATGCAGTGGGCACAACATCAAGAAAATTATACACATCATCTCCTGCAATCATAATAGGAATTCTGTGGTGTGACTATCCCCACTTAACAAATGAAGTACCAGGGCCCAGAGAGATGAAATGTGTTCATACAACGAAAGAGTGCAAGAGAAGAAAGAGGCTGAGCAAATATTTTGTCCAGGTGTCCTATTTTTAAAAAAGGGATAAGAAAGAGAATAATAATGAAAGGAAGGAATTTTTTATACAGGATAGTGAATTAATCCCATCATAAAATAGTATAATATAGTTATCATAAGTCAAAATTATAGAACAAAATTACATGATGTGGTCCATAGGGGAAAAAATAGATTAATTTATTCAGTTAGGTAACTCAGAAAGGCATGTAAGGAAAAAAATTCACATATAAATTACTGAACATGAGCCCATGAAAGAATTTGTTTTTACTCCCTATGCTATATCCTCAGATATATGTGGTTAGTGTAAAACTCACACATTATTGGCTCCATAAATAGTTGACAAGTGAATTTATGAAGGAAACGACATAATTAATTTGGTCTTAAAGCGCAATAAAAATTAGACTGCAACAACTGCATAGCTATTTGTGAAAAAAATAAATTCAACACCTCACCTCAAAGTTTCATTCCAGATGGGTAACTGATTATTGTCTAAGAGCATAAATGAGAAATAAGAAGTTATTAAGACCAATTAAAGTGAATCTAAAAACCAAATGAAAGGCAGATTACAGAAATACCCTCCGCAAAGGAACACTATCCTTCCTATATTATCGATTAATAAGCAAAACCAAAATGTCAATGGAAATATGGGAAAAGGACATTTGAACACACACAGACACACACATTCATCCTCACAAGCAATCACAAAGGATCAAATTACATATCATCTCAGCTATTAGACAGCTTTAAAGCTCCCAGACCCTTTGCCCCAGTAACACTTCTATTGTAAAAATTCATCATCAACTTCAAGGTTATAAAAATGAAGATATTCAAGCCATAACACTTACAAACTGAAGTCATAAAGTTTCTAGGAGCAAAGCAGAGAACAATGATGCTTTCCAAAGTAGAAAGCTCCCAAGCGTAAATCAGTGATTAATCCAATAATGCAATTTGAGGAAATCAAAGACTGTCCTGTACTTCTCCTGTACTGTCCACTTGATGAGTGCTAGAATTTTGAAGATGGCAGAAAAATATCAAAATGTTCATAAATAAATTTTTATTTAAATAATTCTAAAACTTTACTGAATAATGCAATTACTTGGGAATGCCTTCCAATGTTGGTTTTTTTTTTTTTTTTGTTTTCGGGCACTGGGGATTGAATCTAGGGATGCTTCATCACCAAGCTACAAAAGAGCCCTTGTTTATTTTTATGTTTATCATGAGACAGATTCTTGCTAAGATGTTCCTGAGGCTGCTTCAAACTTGTGATCCTCCTGACATTAGCCTCCAAAGCCACGTGCACCATCGTGTCCAGTTTACTTTTTGAAAAACCTGTATGCATTACTAATGCATACACAGAGGAAACACTCTGCCCACTAAAGCTCTTGTAAGACCTCTGTGAAAGTGACTCTTCAGTTGGGTATTAGTGTCATTGCCAACTTTGAGATTTCACTGTGTCCTCCTTCCCAGTTCAGTTTGGAATGGAAAGCACCATTCATGCTCAGCATCTAATATTTACTTTCTGTCATTGCTAATGTAGTAATCTATCCATGGTCTTATAATGAATAAATTACAAGTGCTAATGTAATTTAACAGCCTCCAGCTTATCACCTAATTAAGGCACCTTTTAAAAGTCCAAATACATATGCATGGGCTTCCCTCTGTCCTAACTCAAGGAACTCTAGATTATTACTTAGATGTCCTTTTTTGTTCCTTGCTTAGAATATCACTATTGCCTTTTCCTTAGTATGGAACAACCATTTAATTGCTCAGTAGCCGCACTCATTATTGCAAACACTTTCCCCTTTCCTAGATGAAAATAAGCCATTTTTCCTGTAGCTTCTCTTTAAAACAGTGGTTTTCAACCTTAGCTGTACATTGAAATCACCTGGGAAACTAAGATTATACCCCCAGAGACTGATTTAATTAGTTGGTGGTATAACCTGGATAATGGGATTTTTAAAAGCTCTCCAGGTGGTTCTAACATGCAGCCAAAGATAAGAATCATAATTTTTCTTAAGAAAGGAAATCATATAAAAACCTTTAGGCAGTCTGAATACAGTGATCATAAAATGTTAGAGATTTGGGACAATAATTCCAGAATGTAATGCTAACCTACGCTTCAAATTCTAGGGAATATGTCCTTTGTCCCAAGGATATGTCTACTTTTTACCATCATTAGTTCTTTTCCTGCCTAAAAACTGAAATAGCATCATAGGTATGTAATCCACCTCTTACTTCCTAATCAAATAAGGTCTCATTAATTTGAAATGCATTTAAGTAGCACCACAATTCAAAAATAGCCTGCTTCATAGATTACAATATCTGGTAGGATTTTTCCACTCCAAATTCCCATACTTTATCACCTGGCCATCAGTTTAATCACTTTTGTTTTGAATGTCTTTAATGACCTACAAACTGTGTTGTTTATCTCAGGAAACTACAAATGAAGCTGTTTCCATTTGAAACAAAACAAAAAGAAAGAGAACACACAATTTTAATATTTTATTTCACTTTAAAAGTAGTCATCATATATCAAAACAACAGCTAACTTCATTTTTGAACTAAAGAAGCAAACAGCAATATCAATTAATCCATTTGAGTTCTCATTAGCACAACTCATTTCACCAAACTAGGTGCTGTGGTGTTGGGACACTTGTGGAGGGTTAGACGAACCAGGTGAAGCAACAAGTATCTCTCTCTCTGAGATATCATTAATTTATTTATTTTGCATTACAATTCTGAATACACCATTATACAATAATTCATCATATCTCTGATTATATATAATATATGTTGACACCAAATTCACATCTTCATACATGAATTTAAGTCCTGCCTGAGGACTTTCTTTAATGCCTCACTTCAGACTCATTCCCCAGAGGACAAGGTATTCCCTTATCAGAGAATAAATGATCCTATCTCCCTCAGAGTGTGGCTTTTTAGACTACTACCAAGTTGGTTGGAAACCTGCAGGCAAAAAAGGCATACTGTGGAGTTTTCAATGCTATTTTCTTGCCTCTGAGGTCTGGTACTGACAGTAGGAAGATTTATTTGAAGTCATCAGTTCCATACCAATAGGTATGTCCATTTTTATGGTTTTCTTTAGAAGGATAGTGTGAGCCCTGGAGTTCTCAGAATATGTTTTAGGAACACTGGTTTCCAAAGAGTGAGAGACATTTTTATTTTGCCTTTATATTATCTTTCCTCTACACTAATTCTTTGAGACATTAACTAAATCTAGGCTTGTGTGTATCCTATCATGTAGTAAGTTCTTATATGACGTGCACTATGCTAAGAACATTCAGCACCAGGCCACAGATGTGTTTTAAGCTTCAAAGGTAAGGCAACATACCACTCAGTACAATGGCTGTAAGAAAAGTGATCCCAGCCTTTGCAAATCCGTAGCTCATTTATTATAAAGTTGGCTCTTTCCCTGAGCTCCTGAGTGTGGGAATAACCTAAGCAGTCAGAAGACTTGGGAGTGGGGGGAGGGGAGCTACTATTTCCAAAGTGACAGAAAGGGGTGACTTTACTGAACAGGTTGAATAACTCTTATCTGAAATGCTTGATGGGACCAGACATGTTTCAAGGTTTTTTTTTTGTTTTGTTTTGGTAGTACTTATATATATAACAAGATATACTCAAGAGTCAGGTATAGTGGCATATGCCAATAATCCCAGCAGCTCGGGCAGCTGATACAGGAGGATCGCAACAACGCCAACCTCAGCAACTTCGCCAGACCCTAAGGAAGTTGGCAAAACACTGTCTCAAACTAAAAATAAGATAAAAATGGCTGGGGAATGTGGCTCAGGGTTTAAGGGCCCCTAGGTTCTACCCTGGTACCAAAAGAAAAGTATCCTGGAGATGGGACCCAAGTCTAGATATAAAATTCATTTGTTTTATATATACTTTATACACGTAGACAAAAGGTAATTTTATACAATATTTTTAGTGTGCCTGTATTTTGACTGTGACTGGTCAGATGACGTCAGGCCTGAAATCTTCCACTTGTCAACATTCAGATAGTTTCAGACTTTGAAAGATTTTGGATTTTCATATTATTGATGCTCAACCTTTATAATATTCAGATGAGAGAATTGGAGGCAAAAAGAAAATCACTGAATATTATTTTACTCAATACTATTTTTCCTAATGCTCTCCTGCAGATCAGTTTTACCTAAGAAAATTTTATGCAGCTTCACAGTATTATTTGTATATACTTCTCAAACTCAAAATTATGAAGGAAAATTATGCAAAGTGGTAGGAGTCATTATATAAAATGGTTTACTTAATAAGGCACATTTCCTGTGCCTTAATAAGGTGGCACAGGAAATAATAATAATAAGACACAATTGCAACACATAGAAATGCAAAGAACATGAGCATGTGGACCATATGGAAAGTTATTAGGAGACATGTAAATCTTTTTAATGCCCTCTTCATTTTTTTCTAGTTAAAAAATTAATAGTTGGCTCCTTTCCAACATTACTTTTACTAACATAAACAAAAATAATGAAAAGATAAATCAGTGACTACAAACTTATAGACCTGTTTAACCCAAATTATGATCACTTTAAGTAAGATGCACCATAAATGTGGTTTTGAATTCAGACTGGCAACCGGCAAATATACCTCCATACCTCCGTAAGAGAATATTCTTAACCCCTTCAATGTTGACCATTTTACTTATCATAGGTTAAAAGGTAGGGACCTTTTAACCTCCAAGGACCATTTTATTATTTTCCCCCAGGTTCTTAATGATTTCAATAATTGCCTTTGTTAAGTATACATGATACGCTTGGCTGTGATATTGTTGTTCTTGTTTCAACACTAATCCCACCTTTACCAATGATCTAAAGTCTTGCAAACTTCATAACTGTTAGCACTCTGATGGCATAAAGTTAATCAAGAAACTTGATTCACCATTGAAAACAGTTTGTGATGGCTGTGACTTCATACTCCTATCATGCACGCAGCCCTGGATATGTTCACTTGGGCAGTGTCACCACAGTATGGTGCTCTCACATTATCTAGCCCATATTCACCCCAGATTGGAGAGAATCAGAGGGCATGACCAGCATAAGCTGACAATTCTTACTCTTCCGAGTTGAAATAGCCTGGCCAAAAGCAAAGAAATACATATTTTTAGTTAACTTTGTGTTAATGATATTAAGCTCTCAAAAACAGTTTCTGGACACAATTCTTACTAGTTTTGTGGGCCATTTTAGACAAGTGAAAAAATAAAATAAAACTGTGGCTTAGCTCTTGTTCATAAAGCTATCCAGCCCTACAATAAAAGGGCTTTGATGAGAATCCTGAGTCCTGGTCTTCAGGGTAAAACTCTTCTTCTCTGTGATTAATTTTCTTCACTTACAAAATGAGGACCCTTTCAGATCTCAGTTTCTGAGTCTCCAAATTCTCAAAGTTGGGAGAAGTGAGTAAGCAGCAATATGCATTTCAATGACAACAATTTAAGCTATTAAATCTTTTTTACTGGATGTCTGATGACTTCTAGATACAGAATAAAAATATACAATGGATTAGTGATTTTGCAATTATCCTGTTATGTCTTTTATGTAACCCAACTGTATAATTCAAGATTTAAAGTAAGTTTTTGGCATTAATTATTGGCTTGTGCGTCAAATTCACATGAACATAGTTAAATTCCCATTTCATTTTGTCCTAGGAGGAAACTTGACTGCCAAGAATTGCTACAGCTCCCTTTAGCAAGCAGCATGCTTTGTAAAAGGAAAAAAAGAAAGTGGAGAGGCCTTTTGAATAAGCCTTAAATACAATCCTTGCATTGATATACAGCCTTCCCCTTAATAAAAATTTAAAAATTCATTAAAATTCATCTGATTATGCTTGATAGTCTCAACATTTAGAAAACAAACATTTTTAAGCATTAAAATATTTTTGCATAGAATATATGTGGAGCCTTGTTTCTTTTTTGAAGTTTGGAGTTATTTTTGGTAATCTCTAGATAAGGTTATATCAATAGTCTCCTCCGTAGTACTGTGAATGCACCTGGTTACCAATTCAAATAATTTCTGGAGAAACAAACATTCTATTTGAACAGAAGTCAGAGAGATCTACACTATTTGAACAACTAAGGGAGACTCTCCAATAACAAAAAGCAACAAGTACTCACAGTACAAGTCAACTACTAGTAAGCAACATTTTGCAAAAGCATATTCAAGCATAATGTTCCAAATAGAAACAGATTTGATTCTACTGAACATTGGTTTTGGACTTAAACACACTAAAAACAATCTTAAGTATAATACAAAGGGTAAAAGTGAAGACTGGTTGACTCTCCGATACTATGTATGGGCTGATACTACAACATAAATGTGAAAACTATACTTAAGAATAACTACTAAAGTAGGCAGCTGTTTGACCTAGAGTTGAGAAGATGCAATGGGTGAGTACCTGGGAACAGACTCAGCTCAAGCAACAAATAAGGACATATGGTCTCATCTAGGAGTGGAGTAGCAGGCTTACAAAAACAAACAAACAAACAGGCATTCAACCTTGACCTGAGGAATGGTGGCTTCTGTTGTGCCAAATGGTTTGGTCTGGGAAATGCTAATCTGATTTATTTCTCTGCTCCAACATGAGATGTAGGCCTACAGGATTTCAAGATCTCTAAAGCTCTGTCTGTGAACTCCCTAAAGGGTTGGGTTACCTGAAGGATCTATGTGATTAGCCTTCTTCTGTTGAGAAGCACCCATAAAACACTTCAAGAGAATAAAGAAATCCAAAAGAGCTGTTCACTTTGTGCCTTCCCCACTTGGTACTGGGGAATGAACCCAGGGTACTTGACCACTATACTATGTCCCCAGCCTTTTTTTATATTTCTTTATTTTGACATAGTCTCACTAAATTTCTCAGGTTGGCCTTGAGCTTGCAATCTTCCTGCCTTAGACTCCCGAGTTGCTGGGATTGCAGGTGTGTACCCAGCAGTCTGTGCCTGTTTGTAAAAGTTTCAAAGAATAGTTAATATAAAATCTATCATCTTAGAAAATTCTATGTAGTACAGTATTGTTAATTACAGGTAGTTTCATAGGTGTGTACATATCACCAAACTCAATGAGTTGTATTCACTAAACATATACAGCATTTTCCATTTATCATACCTCAATAAAAAACATGTTGGGTAAATGGAGTTCAGAAGGTTTTGGGAGGAGGTGGGGGACTTGGGAGGAGGTGGGGGACTGTTAGAAAGGGGTGGGGAGACTACATTTACTCCCACCTACAGTTATATTTCCAAAGTCAATTCAAAGGATATCCAAAACCTCAGAGAAATGCTTCACATTCTGAATTTACTACTACAGAAAAATTTTAATAAAGGACTGTGCATCTAGGTATGCCTTAAGCAAACTACAATCTCTCTGGTTCTCCCGCTATTGCCACAAACTAAAGGGACTGTTACCGAATTTTACAAAACCTTCCAGGTTCAGCATTCTATTAAAAAGATTTCCTAGACAGTTTCTATTGTAAACATTTATCCAATTATGGCAATTGGAGTCATTACCTTTGTCTACATAGAGCATCAGACCCCTGGGGTCTTGTTTCAAAACTCAAGTTGGCAAACATTTCTCCTGATACAAACTCCTTCTCTTTGTGCAGAAAGAGCCCAAAACAAAGCAATTGCACCAATCCATTATTTTTCATCAATAGTGGGTTTCAGCAGGCCTGTCCAGGCCAGGAATTACTTACCCACAGCCTCTCTACAAAGCTGTACCTTCTACAGTGTTTGCATTTGATGTCCTGGCTATATGACAACACAGGTAACTTATAAATTTAACTTTGTTTTTTTAATTCACCAAGGAAAATTCTACCCTTTCCCCCTAGTGAAGATCTCTCTACCTAACAGAAGAGTGCTCAGACTCCACCTGTTTCACCTAGCTACGCACTCATTCTGACCCACAGTAAAGCCCAGTTCCAGCAACACCACACCAGGCTAGGTGAGCAGGAATGCACCACTGCAGGTAGAAATTGAAGTTGATGGGAGTTGCATTCTAATCCGACCATAGCCCAGCCAGCTCAGGTGCAACTACTGCAGGGTGGCCACTGTAGGTCCCTCTGTCTGGGTTACAAGGGTGGTGAAGCTGTCAGCGCGGGCCAGAGGGATATGAATCCGTTGCAGCCTCATACCCGGCAGACGAAAGCACTGTCTTGCCCCAAAGATTCCCTTGTCCCCAAAGACTAACAAAAATATAGTATATCCTGCCGTTTGCAGAGGACGGAGGCAGGTGCCCTGGAGCTCTCCCAAGAGAAACCCCGGGAAGAAGTGGCAGTAGGAGGCACCCGGTCCTGCAACTCACCTTCTGCTGCCTCCGGGCCATGTCAGTGGGCTGCTTAGCGTTGAAGGGGTAAGCGATGCACCTCACCACGAAGACATAGAGCTGCAGGCGGATCCTGCGCTCCTGCTCTTCGTCCAACTGTCTTTCGGGCTCG
Source organism: Urocitellus parryii (assembly GCF_045843805.1). Classification (NCBI taxonomy): domain Eukaryota; kingdom Metazoa; phylum Chordata; class Mammalia; order Rodentia; family Sciuridae; genus Urocitellus; species Urocitellus parryii. Next base: position 47,462,610 of record NC_135533.1, read on the forward strand.
TCTCGCCCCTCGCTGAGCACAGAGGGGCTCGGGCTTACGGGTCTGGCTGCGCCGCCGCTGCCCGAGCGCCCCGGCGCGTCCCGCCGCCCTTCCCGAGCCGGGGCCGGCGGCGCTCGCTGAGAGCCGCCGGCCGCCACCAGCACATCGCGGCTCTCCTCTTCCAGCCCTTCGTCCGACTCCTCTTCGCTGGAAGACGGGTCCAGCATGGTTCTAGGGGAGCCCCGCCGCTTGGATCGTCGCCCCCAGGCGTCTCACCCGCGGCAGCTGCACCCGCGGGTTCGAGGGAGCCGCGGTGCTGGCAGCAGCGGCCGCAGAGCGAAAGGGAAACTGGCCAGGGCTTTCCGGACACGTCGAGTTAGATACTGAAGTGTTTCCTACCACCAGGGCGAAAGGGGCGGGCAGGAGCCTGAGGAGGACCGGGAGGGGGGAGAAGGGGAGCCGCCGGGATTGAATAGGCGGAGTTAGCGTTGGGGGTGAGCCTTAGCTCCTCGGGAATTGCTTGGCCATCCCGGAACCCGCCGGCCCTGTGGTCCCTCAGAGCCCGAAGGCACAGCGGCCGCGCGCCCTGGCGCAGGTGGGGAACCTGTGGCGTCTACAACAAGCAACACGTGGAATGGAATGTTGAGGAGCGGGCACGGGGCCATGGAGTGCGCGTGCGCGTGCCGCTACCGCGGCCGGGGCCCAGGTGCCTGGGCGCCTGGGAGCACAGTTTGCAAAGGCAGGGAGTGGCTGCGTGGCGGGGCTAGGTGAGCGCCCACCTGCGGCTGCTAGGACTGCGGTGACCCCACCACCCTCCACCTTTCTATACGCACTGCCACACGCTTTCTGAGGAGATTGGAGTGGGGTTGGGGGCGGGGAGGGCAACTCTCCGACCTGAACATAATGCCCAGAGTTGAACCCGAGCGCAAAAAAAAAAGTGAGACCAGGACCGTTCACTTCAAAATATAGTTTCGACGAGATTGAAAAGTCTCTCTCCGTTCTCTGTTGCTGTTCGATGCTCAGTTGAAGTGCCAATTATAAAAGTCAAGGGCATGTACGTAAAAAGAAGAGAGGAGAAAGAGGCTTTTTGAAGTGTTTAATTTCTGCAGACGAATGAGCAAGACAGATTTTATAGTTGCGAAATGACACCGATTCAGCTCAAACACAGCTCGATTATTTTCTGGGTTGGGATACGATTGACTCAATACAGTTTGTATAGTGTGGACATTCAACAAATATTTGAGCGCCTGCCGGCTGTTCAGCGCTGTTAGCCTTTGGCCAAGCTGGAGGTGGATTGGGGCACACAATACACAGTCGCTGTCATTTCTGGCCTCAAGTGGGCGTCTTGTAGCTGCACCTGAAGCCTGCCTTTTCTGCGAAGATTTCTCAGTGCCAGAACCACCTAGCAGTTTCTTTGTGAGATTCTGTTACTTGTGTCCTTAGTCCTGACAAGAGGGGGAAAGAAGCAAAGCGCATTCACCACGCAGCAGAGCGAGTGTGCAGAGGGCCAGACTAGAAGAGAGGTGATGAAGCTCAGTGAAAATAACACAGGACAGCTCTGAGCGGCTCTGACACATGGCCAAGTAATAGTTTTAGCTTTTTCAGACCACTTCAGTAGTTAGGTACACAGAGAAAGGCTTTTCTTCCACTTTTGCTAACATTCTCCCTAGATGGGGAAAGATGAGAAATTTACCCTTGAAGAGCCTTACTTACATGTCAGTGCTTAACTGGTCCCATAGTGACAAAAGGTCTTCACTAAGGCTTGGCACCAAGCTGATGGCCACCTGCCAAGGAAGGGAAATCTCAAAAACCCATGTATTTAAAGAGGAGTGCTTTATTTATGGCAAGGTAAACAATAAATGGCAATCTTACTTATTTAGGTCCAAATTTCTAATACTTATTAGTTCACAAAACTCTATAATGTCACCAAAGTAATCGTCCAAATCAGGTGATACTATTATTATGAGTGCCCTTTATGCCAGATTTTGAACTAAGCTCTTTACACACATTATCTGTTATTTATTTTTAGTTCCATTGTACAGATAAGGAACCTGAGGTTACGAACTCTGAACTAGTGGAACAGGGATTCAGCACAGTTCCTTAGTTCAAATAATAGCCTTTTCTACTGCCTTGGTAACAGTCAGTGTATTAAATATGTTTATTATAGTGATAATTAAAATAAGAATTCAATTTCTAGGGACATAAGACTACAACTTAAATGTATTTTATTTACTTCATTGCCCTTCCTTTTCTTTCCATTTGAAAGTATATTTTCAGTATCTTATTAAATAATCATTACTACTTGATTGTTAGCTTATTTTTTTTCTTCCTATCAAAAATGGTTACAGGGCTGGGGGTTGTAGAGCACTTTCTTCACATGTGGGAGGCCCTGGGTTTGATCCTCAGCACCACATAAAAAAACAAATAAATAAAAATAAAGATATTGTGTCCATCTACAACTAAAACAAATTTAAAAATAAAAAAGATAAGAGTATATTTTTTAAAAAAGATTACAAATAAAAAATCTTCAAAGCCTTGAGAACACCATGGGAAATCATATAATAATTTTTAAAATAACATATAGAGCTGGGCACAGTGATGCATACCTATAATCCCAGTGGCTCCGGAGGCTGAAACAGGAGGATCATGAGTTCAAAGTCGACCTCAGCAATGTCAAGGTGCTAAGCAACTCAGTGAGACCCTGTCTCTAAACAAAATACAAAATAGGGCCTGGGATGTGGTTCAGTGGCCGAGTTCCCCTGTGTTCAATCCCTGGTAAGTCTTCCCCCTGCAAAAAAAAAAATAAATAAATAAATAAATAAACAAATAAATAAATAAATAGAGTTTTCTCCAGGAAGTTTAAGTAGTACAATTTGAGGGGTTGGTGTTCAGTGGAAGATAGAACCACATAATAAATAAATAAATAAAAGTATTATGTCAATTTATAACTAAAAACAAAATTAAAAAGTGGTATAATTTAAATACTCAAAAGATAATAAAGAGAATGTTTAAGGGTTTTCATTAATTAAACATATTGCTTAAGAAACTAACATACATTGAAGCCATACTAATATAGCTTGCAGAACAAGATACAGTTCTTAAGAAGTTTACAGGTTAAAGAATGACAAATGATGGCTGGTGTTGTGGCTCAGTGGTAGAGTGCTTGCTTAATGCTTGTGAAGCACTGGGTTTGATATTTAGCACCACATAAAAAATAATTAAAAATAGTATCTACAACTAAAAATATTTTAAAGAGGAATGACAAATGAGAAAAATATTTATTTTAAGTAATCAGTAGATTGTAATGCAATGCTTGTTTTAATAACTGGGGAGATAATGGTAATACGTTGAAGAAATAGCTCCTTCAGGAAACAGTAAGGGAAAACTTCCAGGATTCTTGACATGTCTTAAGGAGCGATTCCAAACTGTTGAGGTGAAGGCACTATAGACAGGAGACAGCATTTGCAAGGGAGGAAATTATTTGCCACATTTTGAGAACTACAAGTACACTGGCCTGTAGTGATGGATCCACATAAAAATGTGGGAGATGAGACCAGTGAAGAGGTAAGAATGGACCTTGTAAGTCAACCCTTGGAATTTAAACCATATCCTGAAGAAAATGGGAGTCTATATAAGGGATCTAAGTAAAGTAAGACTACTATCCTGTGTAAATGTTAAAGACTCAGTCTGAAGCAATTTGAGGGCAGTGAAGCCAGGGACAAGTTACCAAGAGAAGATTAGTAGAGAAATATGGGGGGAAAGTAATGAGGGCTTTTATTCAGAACAGGGAACAAGAGGAGGAGGAATGCTTAAGAGATGGAAAGAGATATTAACAGTTTATTTATGAGGAGCTGGGAAATACTGAAGGTTACATAGAATATACCCCCTAGGATATAGTAACTTGATTAATATTAGATAAAATATGGACTTTTAGAAGACAAGTAGGTTTGGAGAAGCATCAAATCTTTGAGGAGCTAATGCACCATGTCAGAGAAATTCTACACATAGTTGGAAATGCAAATCTGTCATGCAAATCTGTATTAAAAAAAATCATCACCAGGCCTGGGGTTGTGGCTATGTAGTGAAGTGCTCGCCCTAGCATGTGGGAGGCCCTGGGTTCGATCCTCAGCACCACATAAAAATAAATAAAGATATTGTGTCCAGCTACAACTAAAAAATAAATATTAAAAAAATCAACTACTGCTGGTGGATAAAGTTTCAGGTGTGAATGATAAGTACAGAAATTATGTGTTCAGAATGAGAATGGGGGCCAAAGATGGGACTCTGGGGAATTATTCTTTCCTTTCTTCCAATTAAGGAATGGTTTGAAGCAAAGGAAACTGAAATGAAGACCTATTAATAGAAATCAGTTCTATCCTAATAATTTTAAATAAAGTTTTCAATTTTGTGCTGTGTTCTTGCAAAAGGTATACCTTATATAGTTACTTTTCACATCATTATTTCCAACAATATTAATTGATTGGTGCTCTGGAGTAATTGATTAAATAATGCCTAACATAAGATTTTGATTTAATGTTATGAACGACCAATAAAAAAAAAGATTTTGATTTGTACCATTTCAAAAACACACACAATATACTTGAACTTATTCAGTGATTCATTTTTACTTTTGTAAAGGTGAGTATAAAAACAAATTGAGGTTACACTGATTTTAATGAAACACCTTGAATGCTAAGGAAAGATGAAGGCACAGTACTAAAATACAATATAAAATGTGTTTTAGCAATGGTTTTTAAGGAAACAGGTGTGGGACCTGAATACCTTATGTGGGCTATCTTCTGGTTGAGAATTGATTTGCACATTTGACCTTAAAGGGAAGTACTAATTCTTTCAAGTCAGAGATGAAGTAATTCTTTCACTAAGACATTTTGGTGCATCTGCTATAAGCTATGCACTACTCTAAAGATTAAAAACAATAAAATATAGCTCCTAAGAAAATAAACACAAACTAATAAATGTGCTGTAGTAGAACAATATATGGTCTGTGGTGTTAGAGAAAAAAAATTCTCAAAATACCCTTTACGTGTTTTGGAAATGGCCAGTCTCTTTTATAGTATAATTATAACTGAAATTATTTTACAACAGAGAGAAATGTTTTCACATCAAGTGAGAGGATCAGAGATCAGTTTTGCAATACATATGTGGTGCTAAAAACTAAAAACAGGAATATGTGTTTACAGATATAAGATAAAGATTTTGAAATGCAAAGGTGAGTATTTATGTCTTATGAGGAAATATTTTCATTTTATGATCATCTTGAAAGGCTCTTTTAAACCCCCCTTTTCCCTTTATTTTTTCCTTTTCTCCACCAGTTAGAACATTTTACAACATTTTACAAGTAATGGGTGAAAATTTATGCAGAAAATTTGTACAAATTGACCAGTAAATGAGCAGTATACACACACATATGCACATACACACACACACACACACACACACACACACACAAATACATCAAAGAAATGTTGAGAAGATAATGCAAACACTTAAAAGACTAACTGGTATATAGATAGCTAATGCCAAGAATTTTACTTTTATTATAATTGCATTATCATTGAGCTCACTTTTAGTCATAGAACTATGGAAACATAGTGTAGATAAAGTTGCAAATGATTCTATTCCTTTGTTTGTTGGATTTTACACAGTTCAGATTTTGTATTTCTATATTATTAGCCTTAAACCATCAGACTAAACTAACGCCTTGTTATGGTTTCCATAAGAAGTGTGCCCCAGAGTCTCCTGTGTTGAAGGCTTATTCCCCACTGCAGTATTGTTCAGAGTTAGGGCTTTAAGGAAAAAAGGTGGCTAAATCATAAGGGCTCTGATCATGCATGGATTAGTCCACTGATGGATTAATGATTTGATGGCATCATGGAGAGGTAGTGGAACCTTTATGAGTTTGGGTCTAATTGGAGGAAGTAGGTCACTGGGAGAGCATCCTTGAAGGATATTTCTTTTTCCTGGCCCATTCCTTTGTCTTTCTCTGCTTCCTGTCTGCCATGAGCTGAGCAGCTTTCCTCTTCCACACCCTTCTGCCATGTTGTTCTGTCTCCCCTCAGTCTCAAAGTAATGAACCTAGTTGACATAGACTGAAACTTTTGGAATGATAAACCAAAATTAAAAAAAAATCCTCCTCTGTTTGTTTGTTTGTGTTAGGTGTTTGTCACAGCAATGAACAAATATGTGCTGTAATATTTATATATTTATTAATATATAAATATTAATATAAATATTATATTATATTAATATAAATATTAATATATTTCAGAAATTTCCTAATTTTTATAAGAATGTTTGACTTCAGATAAGAAGCTGCCATCCTTCTGTTCCTATTAAATCAGTGTGCATTCATTAGTTATTGATTACAGTTCTGCTGTTTTTAATTTTCCATGTCATTAGAATTTGAAGGAAGTAAATGTGAGTTGGATTGCACAGCAAAAGGTAGAATAAAGGTAGAAGCATATTGTAACCCATGTGTTCCAAGTGTCAGGAGGGAAGTCTTGCTATGATTCAAGATATGTGTATGTATGTGACTATTATAGTCTATACAGAAATATATATTTAGCATAGGATAGGATGTTTGTGTTTCAAATGTTAGTAGAGCCACAAACTCTATGGGATTTTTGTGACACTGGATAAAGTAAGAATTATGCACATAAATGGATAAAGCAAAAAATAACTAGAGTCTTGTTCTTTCCAGCTTTTATAGTTTTCTGAACTTATATTGAATTTGTTGTTAAACACATTTTTTGCCAGTCAATAACATATATTGAGTGCCTCTTTTATATTAAGAACTGCACTACAGCATTGTACATAGAAAATTGCATTGATTGACTAGGAATTCAAACAGTCTCACTCAAGAGATGAGAATTCTACTACAGTTTAAAATAAAACTTATACTACTTCAAGGATAATACTAAAGAAAATAAAACTAAAGTGAAGCATACTTTTAAGGAGAAAAAATATTTTTGTTTTTATTATTTACTGTTTTTCTGGTCTACATCAGTTGTTATCAAACTTTTTGTTCTCAAGACCCATTTGGACCCTTGAAAATTAGTTCTGACCCCAAAGAACTTTCTTTTGGTGTGAATTATATTTATATTTTTAAATATTTCTCATATTAGAAACATAAAACTTCTAAGAAAATTTAGAAATAGCTATTTATTCATCTTAAAAAAGCAAACCTGTTACATGCCATATATTATATATCTTTATATTAAACATACTGTATTTCCAAAATAAAATGTTGAGTGATAAGAGTGGTACTATTTTACACTCTCTAAATCTATTTAATGTCTGACTTAATAGATTTATCTGAAATGTCATATCAGCTTCCACATTTAACTTAGTTCAAGTAGATGAAAAAAAAACTAGACTTCACATAGATATGTAGCTAGAAAAGGAATATTTTAATAGCCTTTTTATATAATTACACATATTCTTTTTTATATATTACACAAAAATTCAACAGTGGTAGCTTCTGAAAGGTTAGGTACAATGTAAAATGAAAATCATATCAGTAAACTTTTCTTGTGAGGTAGTATTTTAAAATCCATTATTGTATGGTGTGCTTTGAATCGATCTTTTCATATGCATGGTTTTGTAATATCAGTTATTGGTCATTTGGAAAACATTGGTTCTCTAAATTATGTTTTTTCAAAATGTGGACACATTGTATTACACAGTATAAAAAAACCACTTTTATCAATAGCCACCAATCTCATGAGAAAAGTCTTTTAGTACTGGGAAACTATCGAGCTCATAGTTGCAAATGCAAGTTTTACAAAACTATAATTTTCACTTGAAAACTTGAATTTTATTACTGGCAACAGTGCTGTTAGTTGTTTTCATTCAAATGACAAGCTTGCTTTATTCGGTTTTGAGAAAATGTCTGCAGAATATCCAGGTCTGAATAATTACAATTTGTCTGTCAGATCTTCCCTCAAGTAAAAATGGGGTCCCATGAAACCACAGCTAGTTCAACCTGCAACTCAAACTGTTGCTTCTCCTTAAGAGACCCATTATGCTTCATTATGCAGAAGCACTTTATGTAATACTTTCCATTTTGCCCACAGAATATTTTTTAAAATAACCCAAGGGTCAAGATTTAGCAAAATTAACAAATTTTACTGCTTAACCAGGATCATTTCTCTCTCCCTTTCCCCTCCTTCCTTCTGCTGGCTGGCTGTCTCTCTCTCTCTCTCTCTCTCTCTCTCTCTCTCTCTCTCTCTCTAGTGAGTGTGCACGAGTAAAGAACTCATGATTACTAGCACCTTTGGGTCTACTGCCTTCCCTCTTGATAAGGCCACAGCAATTTTACCATCACAGCTTCTGTGACATCAGGGCCAGACCATGACACTGAAAATGACTAGCAAAATCTTAGCATTCTTAGGAAAATAAGCTTTCCAGAATGGGTCTCAGCGTTCCCAAGGGTTTGAAGGACCATTTTTGAGAACCCCTTGTCTTCAAGGTTGTGGCTTCAATTTTACTATTGCACAACAACAAACACACTGAAATTACTCACCAACTATTCACCTCAAATACTATTCTCTCAGCCTTATTTAAAGTAAAGGTAGATATTAAACTATGTTGAACAAATTAATCTAGTGAATCCTGTTACACTTATATATATAGATCCCAAAATGTTTTCTTTCCTACTTCAGATGATCAGATATCTAATTTTTCATGAACTTTTATGCAATCTTCCCTTCAAAATGCATTGTGCTGGGCTGGGGATGTGGCTCAAGCGGTAGCGTGCTCACCTGGCTTGCGTGCGGCCCAGGTTGGATCCTCAGCACCACATACAAACAAAGATGTGTCCGCCCAGAACTGAAAAATAAATATAAAAAAATTTTATCTCTCTCTCTCTCTCTCTCTCTCTCTCTCTCTCTATCTCTCAAATAAAAGGGTTGAGAAAGAGAGAGACCATATGTGGAAAATTAGATTCTCTCCATTACAAGAAGACTGTTCATATCTTTATAATTATGTCTCTTATTTCACTTATCAAAACTATGAACAAAAAGAAATGCATGTTAAAATAAAGAGAATACTATTTTAAAATAATAGAGAACAAATGAGATCTAGAGAAACTAAAAACTCTTAAAATTATACACAGAATGAATTGTACCCTTGGAATTTTTTTAAGGAGAGGACCCTAAATTTTTATCATAGGTAATAAACTTCCCCCAAACTAAGAACCAATAGGTCTGTGTTTTGGTTAGAGTGGATAAATCACATAATGCCTCAAGTTTGTATCTAGTAACTAAGGTGAAGAAAAGATTGAGGATGTGAGCCATATGTAAGTAACTGAGCTTAATAACTCATTAGGGAGTCATATCAATCAGTTTTTCTCCAATGTTCTTATACTGGCTATATACTGTACATTAAAACAATAAGTAAAATTGTTAGATAAATTATACATATATTTAGTTCTGGTTGGACACAATACATTTATTTATTTATTTATTTATTTATTTATTTATTTATTTATTTTACTGTGGTCCTGAAGATCGAACCCAGTGCTTCGCACGTGCTAGACAAGCACAATACCTCTGAGCCACAACACCAGCACCCAGGAAGATTTTATTTAAAAATTTGTGTCTGAAATCTGAACAATGATAATGGGCATAAGTCACCTCTGAAAATAATTAAAAGCTAAATAAACATAAGGAGACTTTTTTACTATCTGTACCGCTTTAGCAAACCAATGCATTTCTGAACATCTCTAAATTTCTCTGCACTCTTCAGGAAGTAGGGCTAACAGCTGGTGAGAACAATTCTATTTCTCTAAAGTTCTGTAGTTGCATAGCATCATTGCCAGATAATATTCAGTGATGTTCCAGTATCCTTTAGAGACTGAACAGTATTTGGGGCCAAATGTTTTTACCACCTATAAATCTGTATTGTAATAACAATTGCTTATTTTGCTTCTTAGTAGAATTCTTAATTTCAAAAGGAAAAAAAAATCTCTGTTGTGCCTTTTTATTCAACACCATCACAATCACACGTGTCCACACACGTCCCCTTGCATGTATGTGTACACACAGGAATTCCTCACTATTGCATTGCTTTTCTCAGCCACATAACAACATTTTCTTCTCATAATCACCTAATGCCTCAAGTTTGTATCTAGCTTTTCCATTCCAAGACTCAAGAAGATTTTTTTGCATTTCCTAATTTTACAAATATAGAAATATCCATAAGATGGTGCTGTATCTTTAATTTAATTTGATCAGATTCTTGAATGCTAAAATGCATCTATTATAAGTGTAGATAGGAGACTGAGTTGGAGTTTCATATTTAATAAGTCTTATGCTGTGCGGCTGAGAGGCAATTGTAAGCAGAATTTTTTAAATAACTTTATTTTCCCAAATCATACAATTAATTGCTAAAGTGTCTTTGTTAGAGATCTAGTTGCCAGCTATAGGTGAAAAAAAATGAAATTCTCATTTCAGCCAACGTTTTCTGAAGAATAGCCACTTTGCACATACCATATTAGACAAATGAAGTACTTGAATTATATGCAGTATCAGTGTCTACCAAGGTCAGCAGTAGTCTTCAAAATTGCTTTGAAATACCTAATTTGATGGAAATTAGAAATGACTTAGCAAAAAAGCACTTCCTTTCACATATTAAAGAACTATGGAGGAATTATCTAAGAAATTTTCAATACCTAGTAAGATTATTTACTCAGTGAGGGCAAGGTAATTTAAAATATGCTAACTGTGTAATCTATTTCTGACTTAGGAAAATGTAGCCCTCAAAAAGTAATATTTCATTCCCCATTTAATTATTACTTGTAAACAGAATTAATAAGTAGAAGGCTTAGAAACTGGTTATATAGTACTTTATTTTTAAGATGAATTATCTCATGTCAAAGTGACAGAAAGCATTTGTGGTGAAGGTGACTAGGTGACAAGGGACAAAGGAAAGCATGTTTATGAAAGAAAATATTAGGAGACATGAGGGCAATAATATCTATTTAAGTACATCCAAGGCAGACAACAAATCACCCTCACATAACCACATGGAATTCTCAGATGAAATATTTATCACTATGATTTGGGAATATATTCAATTTCATAAATTTGCTTCTCTTTCAATTGCTCTGAAAATTTTCTCTCTTTGAACAGTTCCACTGAATGAAGCATCATTATACCTCTTAATCCAAAATGATGTTATAATTTTGCACACAAATTTTGAATAGATTCATAGGCATGATAAAGTGATGGTAAACAGATTCCTATATAGCATTATATTGCAAAATTTAAAAACCTAATGAATATGTATTATGAAAAACTTTTATATATAACAAGCTAACTTTTCTGTTGGCCAGGTACAGTGGTACATGCCGGAATCCAGATAGCTTGGGAGGCTGAGGCAGGAGCATCATGAGTTCAAAGCCAGCCTTATCAAAAGTGAGGTGCTAAGCAACTAAGGGAGACCCTGACTCTAAATAAAATACAAAATAGGTGTAGGGGTATGGCTCAGTGGCCGAGTGACCCTGAGTTCAATATACTGATCTTCTAAAAAATTATAAAATCATTCGAAGAAACATTAGATACCATATTTGTGAGAGCATTTTTGCCTTTTCAAAAATTTCCCAGAACTTTTAAATTTTTTCTTCATATATATTTTTCCTGTTCAAACTTTTCAAATAATATAGGGGTTTATATAAATAAAATGACAACAGCAAAATTGAGATTACTTTGATTTAGAATAAAAGTTAAAATTAAGAATCTAAAATCAACTAATATTCTCAACAACCATTTTCATATTAAGATAGCCCACCAACATTTTGACTAGTAATCTTTCCACTCCCTTTATCAGAATGTTTGCTATACCACAATAAAAAAAAATAGACATTTACATCATGGAACCTTCCCATAGACCATTTTTCATGACAGAGTTGTTCTGTTCATTAGGGGAAATAGTTTTATGATGTATAAAAAACATGTCCTATGAGCATTAAAAGGATTAACAAGATCTACTTTACTCACAATTTTTGTTTGTGCATTCATTTAAAAAATAAACCAACAGGATCTGCTAAAAAATACAACACCTTTTGAGATACTTCAGAAGAGATCAAAAAGAAGATAAATATCTCCATATAAAAGACTAAAGGAGTCTAGGGAAAAGGCTATCTACAGGAAACCTTCTGATGTCAATCAGAAGACCATGAGAAATGCCAGGCAAGAAGCCACAGACAGGGGCTTTTATTATGGAAATCCCTAGAACTTAATTAATCCAATGGATATTTATTAATAATTCACTTTGAGCCAGGCACTCTGGTGAATGGAGGAAATAGAATGATGAGCAATATCGATATAATTTCTCCTTATGAAACCCTTTATGGGCATATTATTTCAAAAATTACACAAAAATGTAATGCATTCTGAAATAACTGTTAAAATGCCAAACTTGCCAGGGGCAAGGAGTTTGTATAAGGTTACCTAGTATGGCAGAAGAATGAGGGAAGCAAAGCAGCCCCTGAGCTGACATCTTCAAGATAAGTGTGAACTGGAGAATGCTTCATAGTATTTCTGGGATTTGCTTCAAAATTATGGGATGGGGTTGGGTGGGTTCTTTGGATGAAATAAGATTAGACACATTGTTAATATGAATGTTTGATAATTTCAATAATAAAAACTGTGTGTGTGTGTGTGTGTGTGTGTGTGTGTGTGTGTGTGTGTGTGTGTTTAGGCAGAAGGTAGGACATGCATGAAGGCCCTGAGGCAAGAAGGACTAGGTTTGTTCTCCGATCTCCAAAGGAAAACAGAGTAGGTGGAGCGTAAAGAACTAGAGGCAGTCAGCCCAGGCCCTTGAGGACTATAGGAAAAGTTTTGGACTTTATTCTAAGAGCAATGATTGCTGTTAGGCATCAGAGTAATATTCATGTTTTTAAGTTTTTTTTATGGTAAAAAAACACCCCAGTTGTACTGTAGAGGTTAAAAGAAGGCAAGAATGGATGAAGGTAATGAAAATAAAGGAAATGAAATGATTGGAAATGGAATAAAAGATATATAATTGAAACACCTTGATGAGGAAGTGAATATTAGTCAAAAATTAGAGAACAATGTTAAGATAGTCTCCCCATAATTTTTTTAAATTTAATTCTCTTCTACTTTACACATACATGTGATAATTGTGACTAAAATATAACATATTTCACCACCCCAAATTCAAGTCAATCATTTCTTTCAGTGGCATTTTATATAAATCAAATTATTATAACTGACCCAGAAAGATATAAAATGCACAAATATGAAAAAAAAATCTACCAAATTTTTGTTTGTGCAAGTTTGAGCTTAAAAAATTGTTTTAGTTAATTTTGTTTCTTTTTTTCAACAATATTTCAACAATAACACTTTAGTCTTAGTTTCTGCTTCATACTATGGAAATTTGAGCATTTTTTTTTACCACTTTTTCTCTTTCAAAAGACATAAGTCCCTACTATAGTGCTAACTTCTTCCCATTTAGCTTTGGTTTCCTCTGTTGTCTGAGGACCATAAAATTAGGTAATTTTTGTTAAGTAGGGTAAGATGCTGGATCCTGCTAAGGAATACAGGGTAAAAATTATACTTGTATTCTTGCTATTTAATTCCTTCAGCAGTTCTATAATTTTGCATATCAAGAACTATAAGCATATAGTCTTTGGACAGATACAATAGATATTCAAGACTTAAAATGAATAAATCATGATGAAACTCCACATACAGCAAAAGTAATTAGAAGATTGATCTTTTCCTTCCTTTCTTTCAATACTGTGTTTGGTCTATAACTTGTAACACATTAATGACCCTGATGTATTAAATTACATTGCTAGCACATATTAATTAGTGCCAGAAATGGTTCAGGATTAGGAACAGCTATTAAAAGATCTTAACTGAGACAGAAGGAGTTTCACTCAAAACTCTCATGAGACTATCTGTCACAAGATGAGGCACTCACTACAATGAAGGATATTTAAGTAAAATTTATTGCTTCCAGATTGTTAGTAGGTTTCACGTTGCTGATGTAATATTGTTCAAAGACTCCAGTTTAATATTTTAACAGGAAAGGGTTGGATCTGAAGTCACCCTTTAATTATACTATCAAAAACTTTCTCAGTAAATCATCAGAGAAGTTTTGAGATAAAAAGGCAGACTAGGTTATAATAGAAAGTAGAACAAGTTAAATAGCATCTCTAGTTTGAATTTCTCTATGATTTGATGTGAGGAACCAACTGTCTACATGCAATCTCTTACCATAGTCTTGACCTGAATCCTAAATCAACTAAATGCAAATGTCTTAAAAGTGAGGAATATCATCAGGCTATCTTGATTTATGGCAAATAGTGAAAGAAAAGAATGAATGGAAGTTTTCTTCCTAACACAGTGAACTAATTTTTAAACTAGAATTCATTTGGTTGTTTTCTGAACTATTCATATTTTATAAATAAAGCTCTTATTAAAACTGCAGAATAAATACTAATTAAAATAGCTGCCTACTAATAAAACACTCTTAGGACCAAAGAGCAACCTTATGTAAGACTGCAATGACACTTTCACATTAATATCAGGATTTATAGAACATGAGTTTGGGTACCATTTGTGGGGTCTGGGGGTAGGTAATGAAGTGAACACCTTCTATATATTGAATACAAATCAACTGTTATAAGAATAGTGACCTCTTTGGCTTTTTTCCTCTATTCTTGTCAAGAATAGAAATTAATTGCACCCTAATTATAAACATTTTGAGTATTTGCAATTTATGAACCAAAGGAACTGTTTTAAAAGAATTTATTCAGTTCAATTTAACAAGTATTTACTGAGCATGTACTACACATTGGGCACTGTTCTAGACACTAAGGATCCAACAAGAAGCAAAACAGGTTTTTAAAAAACCTGCATTTCTATCACACTTTAAACATTTTCAAAGAACTTTGGTGACTATTATTTTATTACTTACACGAGACTATAAGGAAATCACAGATTATAAGATATACCAGGTTTTAGATTTCTGAATTCCAGACCCATAACTCTCTCCTGAGTTATAGATCTTTAGTTAATCTGTCAACCGTTTTGGTTTACCTGCATATCTAAAAGTAGCTATTTATTTCTTCAAAGAAGGACAGTGTGGTATGGACCCTGTGCCTATCCTTTTAAGGGTTCAAATCTCTTTTCCACCCAGGTGGCTGAATAACAAATCTCTTAAAACTTGGTGGAATAACTGTGTACCAATCTCTTTTGCCTGTAGGTTACCCGATCCATGCCAGCCAGTGCTCTAAGTAAAAGGTTGGTTCCAGATCTGCTCTACTGACCTTTCATCTTCTCTGTAGCTATTTAAGGAATACTCATCTCATGGTGATGCAGAGGCAAAAGAAGAGAACCCACCTCTGCATGCATATTTTTAATCCTCTGTTGGTGTCATATTGGCTAACATTCCATTGGGATTTGCTTCAAAGATAGATAGCAGTCTTTAAAAGTCCTTTGAAATATCCAATTTGTTGGAAATTAGAAATGACATTGCATGCAAGCACTTCTTTCAAAATGTGAAAATGTTTACCTGGGTTAGAAACAGAGGAAGAGACGGATTGCAAGGGGCCACAAGAAGTATTCTGAGCATACATTTGGCAAAGCTCAACAAATTATATAACTTATATGGATGCAGTTTACCACTTGCAAATTATACAACAATAAAGATGATTATAAAAATTAAAAGATTTCAAAACCACATTGAATGAAGGAAATAGCCTATGGAGAATTAACATTTTATTGGCAGCTAATATTTAAAACAAAATAGAAGAACAATAATATTGCCAAATACTCGTAAAAATGTACTTTTTAAAAAATCAACATTGTATAGAAGAAGATAGAGAACATTATAATCAAATATAAATTTTTCATTAATTTTTACTCACAGGTTCTATGAAATTCTTACTCCTGTCTCACCTCTCCTTTCTGCCTTCCTTGGGTCGACAGATAATCATTGCTTTCTCTTTATTCTTTTACCTCTGTCCTTATTCCCACAACAGCCCACATTGGAAAAAGATCCATTACACAAAAGGGTTGATGTTTTCTTTTTAATATGAGAAAGAAATTTCATGTATGAAATAAAAATACTAGAGGTAGTATATGTACTTCCATTAAACCAATTGGAAATACTTACAAAGAAAAAAAATAAACATTTTACACATAATCTCCAGAATTCAGAGAAAGTACTCCTACGGTTATGATATTAGTGCTTCCCACAGCTCATGAAATTCAGGCCTAACTTAGTGCATCTCTGAGAAGACCCTTGTTGGTTTGTAGCTGCTTTCTCTCACAATTGGCATACTTGAATCTGCAAGTTGATCTTACATTTGTTTTTCTTTCTTTCTAACTTAGAGAGTTTACAGAGAATAAAGTGGCATTTATAGGTCCCATTTCCAAAATAGGCTCATTTTTTTTTCTTTAGTCCAGTCAAAGTCACTGTAAAGTCTTTAACAGAACAGCCTCTATTAGTTCCAGCTAATTTAATGTTTTCAACTTCAATAGTTCAAAGGACTACCATTAAAGAATTACTGTAAATACAGTTGTTTTAGTGTAACTAAAAGACCCGACCAGCCCAAAAGTAGAGGAGGAAAAGTTTATTTGGGGACTCATGGTTTCAGAGGTCTCAGCCCATAGATCAGCTCCATTACTTGGGCTTGAGGTGAGGCATAACTTTATGGCTGAAGACTGTGTCAGAGGGGAAGCAGCTCACATGATGATCAGAAAGCAGAGACAGACAGTCCACTTGCCAGAAACAAAATATATACCCCAAAGGCACACCCCAATACCCACCTCCTCCAGCATAACTATCCAAGTTCAGTCACCACTCAGTTAATCCTCATCAGAGGATCAAGTCACCAATTAGGTTAAGACTCTCATAACCCAATCATTTCTCCTTGGAACCTTCTTGCATTGTCTCACATGTGAGCTTTTGGGGAACAACTCACATCCAAACCGTGACAACAGTCACATGAGATTCTTTAGAACTATAATCGAATCTGCATATTTGGAGACTTTTAGAAGCATTGGCATATTATGTAAATAAAGTTTTCTTTGGTACACATATACCTACATGTATGCCTACCAAACCCACCATAGCTGAAATTGGGAAGAAAAAAAAGAATGATTTTGGTGAATAGAATTAAAAAATTAGCATTTTAGTAGATGATTTTAATGGTCCATTATTCAGATCTTTCAAAATCCATTTGTATCCACAGTGATTTATCATGCAGGGAATGTGGGGAAGTTTGCAGCATTTTGAATATACAGCAAAACATTATTAATATTCTTTCCTGTCACTCTCAATAGTTTATTCGAATTCCAGAGTTTGTGTAATAAGATAGGCTAACACCCTGAAGACAGACACCAATGAATTCAAATAATGAGTAGATGACTACCTGAAAATTTAAAACTTGCTTTCCTATAAGACAGTAACCAATGAACAATAAAAGTACAATCCTGGCATGACAGCCTCTTGTTGACGCTATTAATTTTCATCAGTAAAATTACCTGTAATTTTCCCAAAGCTACCCTAAGTTTGCAGCCTTCATTCCCATAGTATGATTTCATTATTATTTGAAATTTAACATCTAATCACACTGAGAGTAAATATTTCAGTAGCTAATAGGAATAAAAGTAAGAGTAACAGCTGCTGTTAAATGCAAAAACCATTGTTTCAACAACAGGATGAAAACGTCTAAACGTGCCAGGCACTCTTCTAGAGCTTTACATAATTTTTTTTTTCACTTGAGTCTCACAAACCTCCCATAAAATAGGTTTTTATTAATGAACCCATTTTGCAGCTGAAGAAACTGAAACTTGAGGAAATGATAAGTAATTTCTTCAAAATTGTTCATCCAATAAGTAGTAGATATGAAATTTGCAGATAGTCTATAATTCTAGAGTGCAGTCTCTTAACCTCTTCAAATTAAATATTTGCAATACAAAGAGGAGATGGAAGGTTACTTTTTCTAAGTTTTAGTTAAAATAATGGTAGAAACTAAGCACATCCTTTGAAGACCTTGACTTAATTAGGGTTATAAGAAACTTGCTTTAATGGCCCCTTTGTTCGGTTTTGTGCTAGGCACTAATGCCTCTACTCTGTAACACTGGGACCTACTATTGAGATTATCATAGACTCCGAAGAAGACAGTTACATAAAGATATAAAAGAAAATGAGGTAAATGCTGCCTGTAGAGATCCAAAGAGACTACTACTAGGGAAGCAGAGGGGGAGAGAATTGAGAGGATTTGCAGAATCCATACAGCCTACTCAGAGAAGGCATTACCTGAATTCATCAATTAATTATTTTCTTAGAAAGTGACTTTTAAAATATGAGGAGGCATCTGTGAAGCAAGAAATAAAATACAAAAGATTACTAGCAGCAAGACCTGTGATACTATCAAATCCATGGACCAGTGGCAAAATAACTGAATAAATTTTTAGTATCCTGAAAGTTGTCAATAATTTCCCCTGAAGCTTATTTCTGAAGAGTAACTTATCTTAGTATTGGTGAAACAATTATAAGAGAAAAAAAACACTGAAATATCATTTACATGGATTGGAAATCAAAAGTATTTTGAAATGATAGTGATTTAAGATCAAAGTAAAAAAATCAACTCTTGAAAAGAGAGATACAAATTCTCAATTATTTTACCTCTAGTGTAGATTTCTTTAATTCAAAATATTCTGAATTATTAATGTGGCAATAATTCCAAAATACTTAATACAACATACAGAGCATACTTTTCTATTTACTATAAGACACACTAAAAAATTCATAATCTAATAATGATGTCAAATTAATTAAATTTAAATAATATTTAAAATGATTAACATTTATTGTTCCACTTGTTTTACTTAATTTAGACAAAGTTGTAGATTATTATCGTTTTTCTTTTTCTCTCCCAGAAGCTTGCTTTCTATGAACTATTGTTCTGAACTAGAAAGTATATGCATGTTCTGAATCTAGAGGCCCTACATATAAGTCATATATGAATCTACAAGACAAAGAACTGGAGGAAAGTAAAGCCAAATCTTTTGTGTACTACATTCAAGCTGTGCTTACATTAGCAAAAGAAAACATGATAAATAAATACATAATTCTGTTAATTTGGAACAAAAGGACACATAAGCAGAGACTAGTGAAAGATTTTTCTGAAACAATGGCTTCTAAACATGTTTTTAATCCTTTGGCCTATTCTTTAATCTACCATTATTATAAAGTGACTGAACTGAGAGTTCCCTGAATATTTGATGACCAATAAGGCCACTGGAGAAAGTGCACTCTTATGAGGTCAACCAAAATGGATCAATGGCCTTCCCATCAGAGAAGGAACCAAAGCTGTTGTTGTTGTTGTTGTAAATATGTAAATCCAAATAACAGACAAGTACCTCTCCAATTCAAATAGACTTACTCAGTAAAAACATTTATTGGCTTTTGTGGCTGAAGTCCAGAAGCCAGACAGACTTTAGGTGCACTGAATTCAGTCATTTTGGGTGTCTCTTCAGTATACTAGCTTGTGTCTTCCTGTGTGTTGGATTCCTCCTTCATGGCAGTCGAAATGCTATAGCACATCACCCATGTCCACACCAGTGTCTATCATCCTGTTTCTTCTGCATCTTCAAATCTGCAGGCTCTGGTTTTCACAATTTTTTTTTTTCTCTTTCACTGGAGTTTGCCATAATGACGTGCACTAGGTCCATCCATTCTAATCCCTAATGAAAAGCGGATCCTTAAGAATTAATGTACTTTTATTGAACACTTTCATATTTTCAAGAACTATTTTGTCAGGCAAGAGAGAGATTGTCAAAAGGCAGATGTGTAACAAATAAGTATTCCAGACAGATTGATTTAATGCTGTAGACTAGTTGATAGTACATAGAATTGATCTGGAGAAATTTAACTAGGAGATGATCAATCAGTGTTTTTTCTTGTTCATACTAAAACCTACATTAGAAATGAACTACAAAACAGAAATTTCCCTGACACATGTGGATATCAAACAAAAATTAGATTTTAAATGATATTTTAATTTAGACGTGTTAAACTAATGTAATTTTTATCTATAATTCTTTATTATAAATAAATAAGGCATATTGATTTACCAATATTGTATGTGTTCTCCCTGATAGTAATAAAGAAACATTGGTGTATGGGATTCTACCCTTTCATGCATGTCTTTCACCCATCACATCACTCTGATGTTCACTGTTCTACTTCCTCCTTCCATGTTTCAAGACTGTTTTGATTGCACTGAGCCTACCCAGACTATCTGGTTTAATCTCCTCATTTTAAGGTTGTCTTATTAGCAATCTTAATTTCCTTCTGCTACCTTAACTTAATGCCTCTTTGCCATGTAACATAACGTATGCAGATTTCAAGGGTTGGGATGCAGATATCATTAGGAGGCCCTCATTCTGGCTCCCAAACAGTTAATTATGTATGTATCAGAGCTAGGATGCAAACTCATGCCATCAGGCTTTGAAAGCTGTGCTTTTATTCTAATCTATACCTTACTGACTCATGAACTATTTTTCTCCTCATTTTAGGAGCTATTGTTTTCTGCTTTCTGCCCACTTTCTTTTTTCTTCTTAGTTCCATCTTCATTATTCTTCATCATTGTAATGAGTTCCCCCAAAATGTCTTGACAACAGAACAATTTTCTACTGGTTTTCTGTTATTCAAGTTTTTTTTTCCATACCTATATTATTCTGCCTATTTTAAGCATGTATAACTGTCCTTTCATCTAGAACTATTTCAAGCAAACTACCTTTCCTAGATCTTTTGAGTCAGACATTAAGTGTTTTTTTTTTTCCCCGTTGTTGTTTTTGTTTGTTTTGTTTTGGTACTGGGCATTGAACCAAGGGGCACTTAACCACTGAGCCACTCCCCCAATTCTTTTTAGCATTTTATTTAGAGACAGGGTCTCACTGAGTTGCGTAGGGCCTCACTAAGTTGCTGAGGCTGGCTTTGAACTCACAATCCTCCTGCCTCTGCCTCCTGAGCCACTGAGATTACAGGTGTGTACCACCATGCCTGGCTTTTATTGTTAGTTTTGTTTTCACTTTCTTACATTATTGTATTTTCTGTAACCATATCCCATGTACTATCATGATGTTTAAAAGTTCCTGGTCATAATTTGAATGAAGAAACAAGAATTGCAGACCCTACCAGGAAAAAACCAAATCAGTTCATTTGATTTATATTTAAATTTTTTACTGTGAAAACTGCACATAATTTTTATTATTTAATTTCAAAATATGGTATCCTCATTGACGTCACCAGTTTTCTGGAGGAAATATTACATTTGATTTCCACATATTTTATAAGGGATATAAGTTTAGGTGAAGCTGTAATTTAATAAGATGGAGATTTTAGCTTTTTGTATTACTAGATTTCAGCATGTATCTAGAGTAAGAACCCATCCCTGCTGTATTCCCATGGTGCTTTTATGAGGAGAGAACCTTCTTTTCTTCAAGAAAGGTACAGCTGTGTACCTATGTGTACATAGGTACCTTTGTACCTATGACAAAGATATAATACATATACAAGTCCAGGGTGACTGGATATGAATTACATCCCCTGGAGCTGACCTACATATATCCAGGCTCTGAAAAAGACCCCTTCACTTTATTTCCATGAACTCTTTCTAACTTTACTCAACCAGCACAGAAATAAATTGCAGTAATCAGACCTGAATAGTTGAATTCT
Source organism: Urocitellus parryii (assembly GCF_045843805.1). Taxonomy (NCBI): domain Eukaryota; kingdom Metazoa; phylum Chordata; class Mammalia; order Rodentia; family Sciuridae; genus Urocitellus; species Urocitellus parryii. The sequence goes on from NC_135533.1 coordinate 47,484,336, forward strand.
TGCAATTGAGTCCCAGGTTTACTAAGATAAAATAATAATTTGGTCTTTTAGGTTTTTATGTCAACTTCATTACCACTCAATGCCACTGCATTTTAGTATATAGGGGAATTCAATCTATTCCCAAGTTTTCCCTACTATCTTGATGATTGAATGTAACATTCCAACACTTCCTAGAACAATATGAGATGAAATGACATATTAATAGAAAAATAGAATTTCTTCAAATCACAATATTTCATTAGTTTTTTGAAGAAATCACATTATATGATATAATAATGTGTAGATCCTATTTTAATTATAGGAGCCACATTCTTGATTAGTACTGAAAAGGGCAAGACAAAATAGATGATCAAGTATATTCTTGAAAGTTATTACAATTGAACTGTAACTAGAAATTAGGTGGGTTTGTTTGGACATGGAGACAGGCATACACATTTTTTTAATGCTAAATGAAATCTATGACCTCTTATCGTGAAGCAAAAGGCCACCTCAGTAACCAATTCTGTACAACATATGATGAAATGGACCATTTTTTTTAACAAGTTAACAAAGAAAGATTGGTATTTAGAAAAAAACTATGGGAAGGAAATTTCAAATATGTATCTCAATCATAAGAAATGTACAAAATACTATATGGAATTCAGGGAAGAGAAAATAAAACTTATTTATGTGTATAGTGTGTGTGTGTGTGTGTGTGTGTGTGTGTGTATGTAGTGGGTATATATGTGATATAGTACTAATTAAGTTGGATCTTAAAATGTATGTTGATTTTTTAAATATTTACATTCTCTCCTCAACCTGCCTAATTTCTATTTTAAAAACATATGAAAGACTTTGAAGAAAGTCTATAGAATATTCTTCCTATTGTCAAATGTTCATTTTTTTAAAAAAATTGATGAGTATGATGAACAATGATTATATATTTTTTGCATTTGGGGACTGAGGTTAGGGTGAGCCTTTGAGATTATTAGCCTATTCATCTATTACGTTTTTTTTTTCTTACAAAGTATAAAAACTAGGAGTGAGACTAAAATGAAACTTAGAAATCACTATATTCATAAATATTCATAAACAAAAAAAGATTTGGTACATACTCATAAACATGTTCAGTTTCTAGTTTATTCTTAAATGAATACTAATTTTGAAAAGTAAAATTTAGTCCAGGACATATTACGAAGATGTTTAATAACCAAATTTCAACCTAATATCAAAACCAGGAAGTCACAAACTAAATTATTGTTAGTAAAGAAACAATAATTTAAAAGTAGGAGAAAAAGATACTCTTGAATCTAAATCAAGTACCCTAAAGTTCAAATGAATATAAATCCCAGTGGCTTTGTATCTTAAGTAATATATAGGCGAGGTAGCTGGTAAGGTTATATCCATGACATGATTTTACATGGAGACAAACTAACGTACTGAAGATGAACCGTTCTGGAAAAAGCCATGCTGGAATATTAAAAGGATGGATGAGAAATGTACACAGATTAATCTGAAGTGAGATTTTTCTTTTTCTTAGAGCTTCAAGTGAAGAAACAGTGACCAAGGAATGTTAGAGAGACGAAAGTTCAGCTCCAGATAATCAATGATATCTTGAAATTTCACAGAATATTGAGTCCCTTTCTCTTACAAAGCCACCTAAGAATCTGGATACCCAATAATAATTTTCAGGAAGTAAAATTTCCAGAGATATGTATAATATAACTTTATAAATGATAAAGTACTGCATTCTGCCAATGGTGTAGTTATTGATTTAAAGAAAAAGAACAAAAACACTGTACTGTAGTACCTGGGGAACAGTGAAGACTAATGTGAAGGTCAAAATAAAGTGGTATCATCCACCTGCTGTCTAACCAGCCTTTGTTTTAGAGATGTTAGCAAGGGGACACCACAATAAATGGTTTTCATTGTTTCTTAGTAGAATATAGCTTCTTTCTACCTTGATAAATTAGTTGGATATTCCAGATCAAATTTGGAGACTCCCTAATACCATTCTTCAGTCAAAAACCAAGAATATCATCTGAGCAGACAACACTTGTTTTAACAATAAACAACTCTTGATAGGAAGACAGTTTTTTTCAGTCTAATATCTTCTTGTTGAAGAAATCTTGCATGAAAATGTGCATACTTATAGGAATTTACTAGAGAAGGCATGCCACCTCTTTATTAAGACTTCTCACAGAATAGCATTAATTTTGGAAGTTCTTCAGAGACTAAGAATTAGTTCTCAGACTTACAAACTTAGAAATTTGATATTAAGAAGAGGGGCAAGCAGAAAAAATCAAAGTGATAGAGTGCCAGGGATCCCAGCAGCCTGCAGCAGGGCCCGGAGAGCCAGGCCAACTGATTCGCGTGGCCTGCCCTGCGGCTACAGAAGGCGTGGCGCTTCAGTGAAGCCATTAATTGGCAAGCAGGGAGGTTAGGGAAGGCCATTAGGTGGAATCCCACCAGCCAAGCCCACACGGACCCTTGGGCCGAGCACGGGTTCTCAGAAGGGGAAGGAAGCAGTACAGTCCCATCCCCCACAGCGGACACTCCGCCGAGCCAGTCAGCGGCCACCATCCGGGAAAGCTGAAGGATACACCGCCACTCTCCTTCAGAGTGCGACATCAAAACAGGTCGGTGTCATTCAGCTCACCCCCCAGACAGCGGGAATTCGCATAAAATCTCTCCTAGGCTTGCCGGGAGAGGGAGTATCAAGCTGAGCCTCCATACAGGCAAGGGGGAAACCAGAGACACCTGACCTCCAACCCCTCCTCCCAGTAGCAGCCAAAAGGAAACCTGGCTAGCCAGCGCTGGGGGAGGGGCAAGCAGAAAGAATCAAAGTGATAGAGTGCCAGGGATCCCAGCAGCCTGCAACAGGGCCCGGAGAGCCAGGCCAACTGATTCGCGTGGCCTGCCCTGCGGCTACAGAAGGCGTGGCGCCTCAGTGAAGCCATTAATTGGCAAGCAGGGAGGTTAGGGAAGGCCATTAGGTGGAATCCCACCAGCCAAGCCCACACGGACCCTTGGGCCGAGCACGGGTTCTCAGAAGGGGAAGGAAGCGGTACAGTCCCATCCCCCACAGCGGACACTCCGCCGAGCCAGTCAGCGGCCACCATCCGGGAAAGCTGAAGGATACACCGCCACTCTCCTTCAGAGTGCGACATCAAAACAGGTCGGTGTCATTCAGCTCACCCCCCAGACAGCGGGAATTCGCATAAAATCTCTCCTAGGCTTGCCAGGAGAGGGAGTATCAAGCTGAGCCTCCATACAGGCTAGGGGGAAACCAGAGACACCTGACCTCCAACCCCTCCTCCCAGTAGCAGCCAAAAGGAAACCTGGCTAGCCAGCGCTGGGGGAGGGGCAAGCAGAAAAAATCAAAGTGATAGAGTGCCAGGGATCCCAGCAGCCTGCAGCAGGGCCCGGAGAGCCAGGCCAACTGATTCGCGTGGCCTGCCCTGCGGCTACAGAAGGCGTGGCGCTTCAGTGAAGCCATTAATTGGCAAGCAGGGAGGTTAGGGAAGGCCATTAGGTGGAATCCCACCAGCCAAGCCCACACGGACCCTTGGGCCGAGCACGGGTTCTCAGAAGGGGAAGGAAGCAGTACAGTCCCATCCCCCACAGCGGACACTCCGCCGAGCCAGTCAGCGGCCACCATCCGGGAAAGCTGAAGGATACACCGCCACTCTCCTTCAGAGTGCGACATCAAAACAGGTCGGTGTCATTCAGCTCACCCCCCAGACAGCGGGAATTCGCATAAAATCTCTCCTAGGCTTGCCGGGAGAGGGAGTATCAAGCTGAGCCTCCATACAGGCAAGGGGGAAACCAGAGACACCTGACCTCCAACCCCTCCTCCCAGTAGCAGCCAAAAGGAAACCTGGCTAGCCAGCGCTGGGGGAGGGGCAAGCAGAAAAAATCAAAGTGATAGAGTGCCAGGGATCCCAGCAGCCTGCAGCAGGGCCCGGAGAGCCAGGCCAACTGATTCGCGTGGCCTGCCCTGCGGCTACAGAAGGCGTGGCGCCTCAGTGAAGCCATTAATTGGCAAGCAGGGAGGTTAGGGAAGGCCATTAGGTGGAATCCCACCAGCCAAGCCCACACGGACCCTTGGGCCGAGCACGGGTTCTCAGAAGGGGAAGGAAGCGGTACAGTCCCATCCCCCACAGCGGACACTCCGCCGAGCCAGTCAGCGGCCACCATCCGGGAAAGCTGAAGGATACACCGCCACTCTCCTTCAGAGTGCGACATCAAAACAGGTCGGTGTCATTCAGCTCACCCCCCAGACAGCGGGAATTCGCATAAAATCTCTCCTAGGCTTGCCGGGAGAGGGAGTATCAAGCTGAGCCTCCATACAGGCTAGGGGGAAACCAGAGACACCTGACCTCCAACCCCTCCTCCCAGTAGCAGCCAAAAGGAAAACTGGCTAGCCAGCGCTGGGGGAGGGGCAAGCAGAAAAAATCAAAGTGATAGAGTGCCAGGGATCCCAGCAGCCTGCAACAGGGCCCGGAGAGCCAGGCCAACTGATTCGCGTGGCCTGCCCTGCGGCTACAGAAGGCGTGGCGCTTCAGTGAAGCCATTAATTGGCAAGCAGGGAGGTTAGGGAAGGCCATTAGGTGGAATCCCACCAGCCAAGCCCACACGGACCCTTGGGCCGAGCACGGGTTCTCAGAAGGGGAAGGAAGCGGTACAGTCCCATCCCCCACAGCGGACACTCCGCCGAGCCAGTCAGCGGCCACCATCCGGGAAAGCTGAAGGATACACCGCCACTCTCCTTCAGAGTGCGACATCAAAACAGGTCGGTGTCATTCAGCTCACCCCCCAGACAGCGGGAATTCGCATAAAATCTCTCCTAGGCTTGCCGGGAGAGGGAGTATCAAGCTGAGCCTCCATACAGGCTAGGGGGAAACCAGAGACACCTGACCTCCAACCCCTCCTCCCAGTAGCAGCCAAAAGGAAACCTGGCTAGCCAGCGCTGGGGGAGGGGCAAGCAGAAAAAATCAAAGTGATAGAGTGCCAGGGATCCCAGCAGCCTGCAGCAGGGCCCGGAGAGCCAGGCCAACTGATTCGCGTGGCCTGCCCTGCGGCTACAGAAGGCGTGGCGCCTCAGTGAAGCCATTAATTGGCAAGCAGGGAGGTTAGGGAAGGCCATTAGGTGGAATCCCACCAGCCAAGCCCACACGGACCCTTGGGCCGAGCACGGGTTCTCAGAAGGGGAAGGAAGCGGTACAGTCCCATCCCCCACAGCGGACACTCCGCCGAGCCAGTCAGCGGCCACCATCCGGGAAAGCTGAAGGATACACCGCCACTCTCCTTCAGAGTGCGACATCAAAACAGGTCGGTGTCATTCAGCTCACCCCCCAGACAGCGGGAATTCGCATAAAATCTCTCCTAGGCTTGCCGGGAGAGGGAGTATCAAGCTGAGCCTCCATACAGGCTAGGGGGAAACCAGAGACACCTGACCTCCAACCCCTCCTCCCAGTAGCAGCCAAAAGGAAACCTGGCTAGCCAGCGCTGGGGGAGGGGCAAGCAGAAAAAATCAAAGTGATAGAGTGCCAGGGATCCCAGCAGCCTGCAGCAGGGCCCGGAGAGCCAGGCCAACTGATTCGCGTGGCCTGCCCTGCGGCTACAGAAGGCGTGGCGCCTCAGTGAAGCCATTAATTGGCAAGCAGGGAGGTTAGGGAAGGCCATTAGGTGGAATCCCACCAGCCAAGCCCACACGGACCCTTGGGCCGAGCACGGGTTCTCAGAAGGGGAAGGAAGCGGTACAGTCCCATCCCCCACAGCGGACACTCCGCCGAGCCAGTCAGCGGCCACCATCCGGGAAAGCTGAAGGATACACCGCCACTCTCCTTCAGAGTGCAACATCAAAACAGCGGACACTCCATCCAGGCAGTCAGTGGCCACCATCCGGGAAAGCTGAAGAATACACCACCACTCTCCAACAGCTTGTAACATCAAAACAGCCAGCAGCAGGACCCCGGAGATCCAGGCCAACTGATTCGCGCGGCCTGCCCCGCAGCTACAGAAGGCGTGGCGCCTCAGAGAAGCCATTAATTAGCAAGCAGGGAGGTTAGGGACTGCCATTAGGTGGAATCCCACCAGCCAAGCCCACCGCCCACGCCCGGAAGAGGCCCAGCGATCTGCCAGCATTGTAGTCACGACACCCCAATTGGAATAGGGACAGAGCAGAGCCGCCTTCCACTCCCGGAACAGGCCCAGAGAGCCGCCAGCGTGATAGACACGTCACCCCAATTGGAGTAGGGGCACAGCCGCCGCCCGCACCTGCAAGGGAGACTTTTCAAGTATACAAGAGCAACATTTATAAATAGGGGTTAAATTTCAAAACACAACAGTTGCACCAAACAGAAAGAAACGTGGGCAGTATGAAAAGACAAGGAAAGAAAGGACCACAAGCAATGCAGGTCAACTCAACTTTAGAAGAGGTAATAGCTGCAACAGATGGAATATCAGATAAAGAGTTCAGGATATATATGCTTCAGATGATCTGGAGTCTCAAGGAAGACATGAGACAGCAAAATCAGACAATGAAAGATCACATTGACAAACAAATCCAGGAAGTCAAAGATCAATTTCACAGGGAGATAGAGGTAATAAAAAACAAACAAATTGAAATTCTAGAAATGCAGGAAACAATAAACCAACTTAAAAACTCAATTGAGAATACTACCAGCAGAGTAGATCACTTAGAAGAGAGAACATCAGACAATGAAGACAAAGTATTTCAACTGGAAAAGAACATAGACAGCTCAGCAAGTCTGCTAAGAAACCATGAGCAGAACATCCAAGAATTATGGGACAATATCAAAAGACCAAATTTAAGAGTCATTGGGATACAGGAAGGCACAGAGCTCCATTCCAAAGGAATAAACAGTCTATTCAGTGAAATAATACGAGAAAACTTCCCAGAATTGAAGATTGAGACAGAATCCCAAATCCTAGAAGCCTACAGGACGCCGAATGTGCAAAATCATAAGAGATCCACACCTAGACACATTATAATGAAGATGTCCAACATACAGAATAAGGAGAGAATTTTAAAAGCTGCAAGAGAAAGAAAGCAGATTACATTTAGGGGTAAACCAATCAGGATAACAGCTGATCTCTCAACACAGACTCTGAAAGCTAGAAGATCCTGGAATAACATATTTCAAACACTGAAAGACAATGGGCTCCAACCAAGAATCGTGTATCCGGCGAAATTAAGCTTCAGGTTAGAAGATGAAATTAAAACCTTCCACAATAAACAAAAGTTAAAAGAATTCGCAGCTAGAAAACCATCTCTTCAAAAAATCCTTGGCAAAACATTACAGGAAGAGGAAATGGAAAACAACATTGAAAACCAACAATGGGAGGTAGGACAGTAAAGGGGGGAAAGTAGTCATAGAGGATAACAAATCAGGTTTAGTAACATCAATAAACAAATATGGATAGAAGAACAAACCATATCTCAATAATAACCCTAAATGTTAATGGCTTAAACTCACCAATTAAGAGACACAGGCTAGTAGAATGGATCAAAAAACAAGACCCAACAATATGCTGTCTACAGGAGACGCATTTGATAGGAAAAGATATACATAGACTGAAGGTGAAAGGTTGGGAAAAATCATATCACTCATATGGACCGCGGAAACAAGCAGGAGTGTCCATACTCATATCTAATAAAATAGATTTCAAGCCAAAGCTAATCAAAAGGGATATAGAAGGACACTTCATACTGCTCAAGGGAACCATACACCAACAAGACATAACAATCATAAATATATATGCCCCAAATAATGGTGCAGCTGTATTCATCAAGCAAACTCTTCTCAAGTTCAAGAGTCTAATAGACCAACATACAATAATCATGGGAGACTTCAACACACCTCTCTCACCACTGGACAGATCTTCCAAACAAAAGTTAAATAAGGAAACTATAGAACTCAATAACACAATTAACAACCTAGACTTAATTGACATATATAGACTATACCACCCAACATCAAGTAGCTACACTTTTTTCTCAGCAGCACATGGAACCTTCTCAAAAATAGACCATATACTATGTCACAGGGCAACTCTTAGACAATACAAAGGGGTAGAGATAATACCATGCATCTTATCTGATCATAATGGAATGAAACTGAAAATCAATGATAAAAGAAGAAAGGAAAAAGCAAGCATCACCTGGAGAATGAACAATAGGTTGCTGAGTGATCAATGGGTTTTAGAAGACATCAAGGAGGAAATTAAAAAATTCCTAGAGTTAAATGAAAACACAGACACAACATATCGGAATCTATGGGACACATTGAAAGCAGTTCTAAGAGGAAAATTCATTGCTTGGAGTTCATTCCTCAAAAAAAGAAAAAACCAACAAATAAATGATCTCATACTTCATCTCAAAATCCTAGAAAAAGAAGAGCAAAACAACAGCAAAAGAAGTAGAAGGCAAGAAATAATTAAAATCAGAGCTGAAATTAATGAAATTGAAACAAAAGAAACAATTGAAAAAATTGACAAAACTAAAAGCTGGTTCTTTGAAAAAATAAATAAAATTGACAGACCCTTAGCCATGCTAACGAAGAGAAGAAGAGAGAGAACCCAAATTACTAGCATACGGGATGAAAAAGGCAATATCACAACAGACACTTCAGAAATACAGAAGATAATCAGAAATTACTTTGAATCCTTATACTCCAATAAAATAGAAGATAGTGAAGGCATAGATAAATTCCTTGAGTCCTATGATCTGCCCAGATTGAGCCAGGAGGATATAGACAACCTAAACAGACCAATAACAATAGAGGAAATAGAAGAAACCATCAAAAGACTACCAACTAAGAAAAGCCCAGGACCGGATGGGTATACAGCAGAGTTTTACAAAACCTTTAAAGAGGAACTAACACCAATACTTTTCAAGCTATTTCAGGAAATAGAAAAAGAGGGAGAACTTCCAAATTCATTCTACGAGGCCAACATCACCCTGATTCCGAAACCAGACAAAGACACATCAAAGAAGGAAAACTACAGACCAATATCTCTAATGAACCTTGACGCAAAAATCCTCAATAAAATTCTGGCGAATCGGATTCAAATACATATCAAAAAAATTATACATCATGATCAAGTAGGATTCATCCCTGGGATGCAAGGCTGGTTTAATATACGGAAATCAATAAATGTTATTCACCACATCAATAGACTTAAAAATAAGAACCATATGATCATCTCAATAGATGCAGAAAAAGCATTCGACAAAGTACAGCATCCCTTTATGTTCAAAACGCTAGAAAAATTAGGGATAACAGGATCATACCTCAACATTGTAAAAGCAATCTATGATAAGCCACAGGCCAGCATCATTCTGAATGGAGAAAAATTGAAGGCATTCCCTCTAAGATCTGGTACAAGACAGGGATGCCCTCTCTCACCACTTCTGTTCAACATAGTCCTCGAAACACTGGCCAGAGCAATTAGACAGTCAAAAGAAATTAAAGGCATAAAAATAGGAAAAGAAGAACTTAAATTATCACTATTTGCAGATGATATGATTCTATACCTAGCAGACCCAAAAGGGTCTACAAAGAAGCTATTAGAGCTAATAAATGAATTCAGCAAAGTGGCAGGATATAAGATCAACACGCATAAATCAAAGGCGTTCCTGTATATGAGCGACAAATCCTCTGAAACGGAAATGAGGACAACTACTCCATTCACAATATCCCCCCAAAAAATAAAATACTTGGGAATCAACCTAACAAAAGAGGTGAAAGATTTATACAATGAAAATTACAGAACCCTAAAGAAAGACATAGAAGAAGACCTTAGAAGATGGAAAAACATACCCTGCTCATGGATAGGCAGAACTAACATCATCAAAATGGCGATATTACCAAAAGTTCTCTATAAGTTCAATGCAATGCCAATCAAAATCCCAACAGCATATCTTGTAGAAATAGATAAAAGAATCATGAAATTCATATGGAATAATAAAAGACCCAGAATAGCAAAAACAATACTAAGCAGGAAGTGTGAATCAGGCGGTATAGCGATACCAGACTTCAAGCTATACTACAGAGCAATAGTAACAAAAACAGCATGGTACTGGTACCAAAACAGGCGGGTGGACCAATGGTACAGAATAGAGGACACAGTAACTAATCCACAAAACTACAACTATCTTATTTTTGATAAAGGGGCTAAAAGCATGCAATGGAGGAAGGATAGCATCTTCAACAAATGGTGCTGGGAAAACTGGAAATCCATTTGCACCAAAATGAATCTGAATCCCTATCTCTCGCCGTGCACAAAAGTTAACTCAAAATGGATCAAGGAGCTTGATATTAAATCAGAGACACGGCATCTGATAGAAGAAAAAGTTGGTTATGATCTACACGCTGTGGGATCGGGCTCCAAATTCCTCAATAGGACACCCATAGCGCTAGAGTTAACAAATAGAATCAACAAATGGGACTTACTCAAACTAAAAAGTTTTTTCTCAGCAAAAGAAACAATAAGAGAGATAAATAGGGAGCCTACATCCTGGGAACAAATCTTTACTCCACACACTTCAGATAGAGCCCTAATAACCAGAATATACAAAGAACTCAAAAAATTAGACAATAAGATAACAAATAACCCAATCAATAAATGGGCCAAGGACCTGAACAGACACTTCTCAGAGGAGGACATACAATCAATCAACAAGTACATGAAAAAATGCTCACCATCGCTAGCAGTCAGAGAAATGCAAATCAAAACTACCCTAAGATACCATCTCACTCCAGTAAGACTGGCAGCCATTAGGAAGTCAAACAACAATAAGTGCTGGAGAGGATGCGGGGAAAAGGGCACTCTTGTTCATTGCTGGTGGGACTGCAAATTGGTGCAGCCAATTTGGAAAGCAGTATGGAGATTTCTTGGAAAGCTGGGAATGGAACCACCATTTGACCCAGCTATTCCCCTTCTCGGTCTATTCCCTAAAGCCCTAACAAGAGCATGCTACAGGGACACTGCTACATCGATGTTCATAGCAGCTCAATTCACGATAGCAAGACTGTGGAACCAGCCTAGATGCCCTTCAATAGATGAATGGATAAAAAAAATGTGGCATTTATACACTATGGAGTATTACTCTGCATTAAAAATGACAAAATTATAGAATTTGGAGGGAAATGGATGGCATTAGAGCAGATTATGCTAAGTGAAGCTAGTCAATCTTTAAAAAACAAATACCAAATGACTCCTTTGATATAAGGGGTGTAAACAAGGACAGGGTAGGGACGAAGAGCTTGAGAAGAATATTTACAGTAAACAAGGATGAGAGGTGGGAGGGAAAGGGAGTGAGAAGGGAAATTGCATGGAAATGGAAGGCGATCCTCAGGGTTATACAAAATGTCATATAAGAGGTAAGGAGGGGTAAGTCAAGAGAATACAAATGGAAGACATGATTTACAGTAGAAGGGGTAGAGAGAGAAAAGGGGAGGGGAGGGGAGGAGAGGGGAGGGGAGGGGGGATAGTAGACAATAGGACAGACAGCAGAATACATCAGACACTAGAAAGGCAATATGTCAATCAATGGAAGGGTAACTGATGTGATACAGCAATTTGTATACGGGGTAAAAGCGGGAGTTCATAATCCACTTGAATCAAACCGTGTAATATGATGTATTAAGAACTATGTAATGTTATGAACGACCAATAAAAAAAAAAAAAAAAGAAAAGAAAAAAAAAAAAAATAATGCCATAGCCAAAATCAGCATCAAGAGTCAGAAGTTGTATTGGTTAGATGTATTTCTGACATCTTCAGACTGGCACCCATTTCTGTTTTTTCTCCCTAAAACCCAGAATCTTGCTTTATCTTTGGTAAATATCAGACTAACACAAATTGAGGGGCATTCTACAAAATACCTGAAATTTTAGGACAAGTACTCCCCCAAATTGTCAAGATCATCAAAAACAACAGAAATCTAAAAACTTTCATGTTCCAGAGAAATATATGGAGGACACAGTACCTAAGTGTAGTGTGTTGCCCAAATGGGATCCTGGAACAGAAAATGGTTATTCACAAGAAAGTGATGAAATCTGAATGAAGTGTTGATTTTAGTTATTTAGCATGTGTCTATATTGGTTCATTATTTGTGACAAATGAACCATATTAGTATAAGATAATGTAGGAAAAACAATACAGAGTATATAAGAACTCTCTGTTCTATGTCTGTTCTATACTTGCAAAAAGCATCCTAAACTTAAAATTTTATTTATTTATAAAAAAATCATTCAACTAACTATATGAAGGTTCTTTTTTATTCAGATTTAAGAACACCTGATGAAAGCAGAAATGCATGTTTTGTCTTTCTATATTGTTACAAGGAAATTTGTGCAGAATTGTAGGTTATGATAAATCTTAGTGTATAAGTTGGTTGTCTTCTACACCTTTGAAAATCTGAAAAGCTTAATCATCATTTCCACTTTTAAACTAAACCAATGGTCCTCATTCTTTAGCAATTCTGTTAAAGTGGGAGTCTAGTTATAGTGAAAAACTTCTTGCTCATGCTCAATTTGTTTCAGAGAGAGTTAACATCAATAGGAAGGATAATTACTTCCAAAAATCTTGGGAAACAATATTGGTACAGTCATTTAACATAAGCCAGGAATCCTGACACTTCTTGAAGTGGATTCTAAAAATAGAACACTACTTTTTTTTTTTTTGTATAGCCAGTGCCATGATTATACTTCATCTTGCATTCCAAACTCTCTCTGTAGGAATTGTGTCACTGTATTTTTAAAATCTTATATAGAAGGAGCATTTCCTACTTTGATCATGTATTATTCCAAGAATGCATATAGTGTATGCATCCTGAGTCACTGTTCTTTCTCTGAATAAATAATGTAAAAGATAGTAATTACATAAAAAAAAAAAAAAAAAAAAAAAAAAAAAAAAAAAAAAAAAAAAAAAAAGAAATTTGATATTAAGAATATCAAGTTCAGGGGCTGGGATTGTGTCTGGTTGTGGGGTTGTGGCTTGCCTAGCACATGTGAGGCACTGGGTTCAATCCTCCCCACCACGTGAATATAAAATAAAGATATTGTGTCCACCTATAATTAGAAAAAAAACTAAAAAGAAGAATATCAAGTTCATATTGATATTAATAATATCAATGTCATATTGAGAATAGACTCTTCTTTTGGAATGTTCTAACAATAACCAGATAACCAAACTCATAGAAAATACAATCAAATGTTTATTATTCCCCAAAAGGAATAATCATGCAAATCAAAATTTTTTATGAAATTAATGCACTGGACACAACCTTTTTAGAAAAAAATCATTTTTTATCAGGAATTGGAATGAGCATAAAATGAGGGCAAAGGAAGTTAGTTCATTGGGAAACAGAACCAAAATCTCCTTTCAACCCAGAAAACTTCACTATTAAGGTAGAAAGGACAGAATGCAATTTTGTTATTGAAAAAGCATTAGATGATGAACAGCCCATCAAAGGAAGTCCACTGAAGAGACTACAAAAAGAATTTACCCTTTTAAAAGACAAGTAGATACAATCTACTTCATACCTGTTCTCAAGGTGAAAACCTACTGTTCAAATAAGAGAACTTAACACCATTTTTCATCTATTTCATCTTCCCCTTGCTAATTGGGGTATGTGTTAGCTAATTAGCTTTCCAGTTGTATGACAGGAGCTTCCAATGAAGTCAGGCTCTATCCTCCCATGAAAACTAGGAGACGATGGCACCATCTTCCGTGTTAGTTTCTTTCCAAAGAAATGGTTGCTAGATCCTTGAGAAAGTCATTTTTCTTGGGCCATTAAACTCTCAAGAGCCTTATTTAACTTTTCAAAGATTTACATTTCAAAAAGAAGATTAAGAATTTACAGCTTTCTAAAGTGAGTGCTCTAAGAAAAGGGAAGGGTATAAGTCTCTTATTTTCAACCAGGAGAATTCAGTCTCTTTTTAAAATTTGTATTTGCTTTTAGGGTTGAGATATTCCAGTGTTTAATTTGCATGAGGCTTGCCTTAGCTGGATTCCTCTCTAGATACTTGTTCACTTCCTACCTTAGTTTTTCAATACCCCCCCAAACACCCCCATACTCATTTCTCCATTCATTAACACATTCAATCAGGTTCAATTAGCCAGGGGAGCCATTCAATCTCTTTGAGGCAAATTTGCTTACCGCTGCTTTATGCATTGATTTCAAAGTTTGTCACTTAAGGCAAACTCATTTCCCCATTTTCTGAGTTCTTGAGAGGCACTTCTTATAGTTCAACATAAAAGAATCTAACAACAGAGTTTACCTGAAGTAGCGCACCCCTCAACCAGGCACTCAGCAACTACTGCTGATTGATTGAGAAACCTCATTAACTTTAAGAAAGCTGGGCATAGCCTTCCTCCCAGTTCAACTGGTTTCTGTGTAAAGCTGCATATTGGCAATTAGAGGAATGGTTTCCATTTCCCTTTGCTGTTAAAGAAACTAGCAGAATTAAACAATCAATGACATTACCAAAATAATGACTACATCTAAAATGAAAACATTACAATTGGCTTGTGAGTCATTATTCAACCCCTTGAGATTTCCTTGAGCTTATATAATCACTTTACTGTGAAAATTTAGAATAGAAAGAAATTTGGTGGTTGAACCCAGGCTAGTGACCTATTCAGCTTATCTTCCCCATTTCTACATCCAACTACTTTATTGGCATGCTCATTGCTGTGGGTTCTGTTACTGCCTTTGGCACTGTGAGACAGTCAAATTAACATGCCCATAGGAAACCTTTGCCTTGATTCCCTGAGGGCTTAATTCATCCAAAATTACCTTTAGAGGCAGCTCTGCTGATCTATGTCCACTGTCTTAAATAAAGAACAATCAACAATCACATTCTCAGGAGTAACACACTTTCAGTTCCTATGTTTTTTTTGTGTGTGTGTATCTGCCTCCAGATAAGATTGTTCCTGGAATTAACATGAAAAAACAAGATAAATTAATACTTCTATTTTAAAAGAGTTCCTAAATTAATGAACAAATATGTTTATGCAAGACATTCTAGGAACACAGTTTTTACAAGACCTCTCCCACCTGCATTGATAAATCTAGAATTAGAACCAGTTTGTTCTTTTTTGATGTCAAGAATTTTTACTCTCCACCAGATAGTACATAACAGCTTATAAAAGTCACGACCCCTTAATATTATTCCTGCATGTCTACAGACTTGTCCTCATTTGCTATAAATGTGCCTAAGATTCAAACATGGCAAAGGTGTTTCAAAGGGAAAAATTTTCCAGACACTAGGCAAGAATGCAAAGTGCTCCCTCTGTGGAGATTACAAGAAGGCATGGTCTTAAAGTTGGAAAGACAAGGGACTCAGAATGATCCAAGCGAGACACCTGAGAACAAGTTCTTCCCTACCAAAATTTGTTATTTTCCCTACCAGACCTGCAAGTGAAGGTAAATTATTGATTTCCTTGAGCTCTAATTTCCTCATTTTTCTTTATAGTTACTACATATAACACTGTTATATAGCTTATAAGAGTGTATAAGAACTCATGAAACAGCTGACGCATAGCAGAGTTCAATAAAAGGTGGCTATCATCATTTTCCTATCAAAGATTCCATAGCATTCTGTTTAGAGACCACTGAAAAATTACAATTATAATTTGCTTGGCACTGTTCTCCTGGATTCTGGTGACATAATTCTGTACCTGCTATTAGTGCAACATGTTTTCATAATGAGCTCTAATTTTTCTTAACACATTATTGTTCCCTGCAAAAGCATTCAAATCATGATTTAGTCAAATTTGAAAAACAATCTCATTAAAATATGTATCCATGACTCTATTAAAAATATTTCTTACATATCTGTCTTCTGATAGCAAAGCTTTCTTTTTACTCAAACGTTTAATACCAGTCAAGATTATTTCCATGCACATATCTGAATAATAACCCTGAAGCATGATAAAGTGAAAATAATTTCTTAAAGAGAAATAGCAAATGGATGTTTTGCCTAATCAAGAATCTTAAAAGATCAAGAAGTATAAAATTTTAGTACTGATAGAAACCTGAAGCTTTCATTTTACTTGATCTCTCACTCCTTTCCTTCCATCTCACATTTTTAAAATGAGAAAATTGATGTTCAGAGATATTAAATAATTTTGACTTGATACAGCTAAGAAAGGAGCTCAGGTTTGCTCGAATTCTGTTATATTATGTTGTCATTTTCTTCATTATTTATTTGTACACAGAACTTCAAGGAAAAAAATATAAGAACTGGTAAGTTTCAGAAGATCAAATCCTCACTCTCATCTTCCAGACTTGTATAGATTTTGGAAAAATTAAACGGAGTGACTCTTTGTTGTGATGGCAAAAGGTGCGACTTATGCAGTTGAGGGGGAGAAATAAAGAATGTCCGTGCGCTTCTGTCTTTGTCAATGCTTTATTCACTCAAATCGCTCAGTACAATTTCACTCTATAGGTTCTTAATCAAGAAAATGACAATCCTTAATGCTAGGCACTGCAATAGACATAATCAATTCACAGCAAACAATTCTACATTAATTCTAAGCACTGCAAACACACTTAATCATGACAGGCTCATGACAGACATTCCCTTTGCATGCTAAGTTCAGGTGTCAGATCAAAAGTCTCAAGCCTTAGGCTTAAGTCCAGTAGATGCACACTCACTCAGGCCTCAGTGATCAGGTCAGGAACCGAGGCAGGCTTCTCCTGGAATGGAGCTGATGGCCAGTTGCAGGGAGAAGTTGTGACTCTCTCCAGGGTCAAGATGTGTAGAGTTTGAGAGCGGTGAGGAAAATACAGAGGATCAGGCAAACGATGAAAAATGTTGGGATGTCAGTCCAGGTCCTCAACAGGCTCTCAGTGTGAAGGTATCATTGTCAACTGGATGAATGTCTGTTCATTTGCTCCATTATTTATACCAAATTCGGGGGCTTTTGATCCCCCTTTTAATCCTTATCAGCTGCTACTGGGTCTCTCAGTGATATCATTTACCCTGGGGTTAAACATCTGGTCTGGTGGTTCCCACCCTGATCTTTTTGTCTTTCCCTCTTAAGGAGTGAGGACAGCTTGCCAGAGACTTCACTCTGAGTTTATCATGGTGGGAAGAAGTGACTTGTTTGTGCCTGAGGGCCATATTGGAGGGCTCCCTTAGGCTGCCTGGTGAGACTGCAGGTTTCAAACTGGAGTTTTTAAAATGGAGTTGCTTAGGCTCAGGCCTAAGGCCATCCTCACACTCAGGACCTGAGTTTTGCCTGTTTAGAATGGATTGCCCTTCTTGTGGTAACAGAACTGATGATTTCTTTGAGCATTTGTTTCTCTTCAACTCTTTGTTCACATGATGGTATGGATGGACTATCTCCCCTTCTGGCTCCTGGGGTGGGTGACCCTGGCCTAGCCAATCAGAAGACCTTCGTAACACTGATCAGTTCATCAATGGAAAGGTGACCCATTGTCCAGTATGATTCAGTTTGGGACTTTGAAATTGTTGAAAACAAAAATATCCTTTGTATTCTACTTCATCAGAAAAGATAAAGATTTGGAGCTTTTGGGAACATCACTAAGGAACCTTTGTGACTAGGGAGCTGACACAGGAAAATGAAGCAATAGAGGGAGATCAAGTCCTAAAGACATAGTTTGCTTAAAGTCCAACCCTATCCTTGGACTTTTCTATTGCAGGAGTCTATAAACCTCCCCCACACACACACACTTTTTGGCTTAAGGAGATTTGAATTGGGTTCATCACAAGTTTTGTGAAAGGACCCTTAATATAAAAAAAAATGAGAGAGAATAAATAAGACTTGAAGAAATAGAAATGATTCAGGGGGCTATAGTGAGGAATTAAATTAAATCACCCTCTTACCGTAGACCTGGATAAGTCACAAAAACTCAAGTATGTTGACTGGATCAACTTCTTTTTCTGTGTTGAAGCATTAGGTCTTATTTGGGTAAAACTCACCTATTCTTTCCCTTGGTTCTTGAATTTATTTAATCTTATCCATTAGTTTTGAATAAGTAGTTGAAATTTAAAGTCAAGGTCTGATTTGAGAGTTTTATCCTTCCAAAGTGTATTTGTTTCTGCTTGACCAAGAAAGGCATTGGCATTCTAAAGCTTTTGGAAAATAAGAATTAGCAAAGGGAAAATAATGAAAATTAATAACACCATATCCTAGTAAAGTAATTGTTTTAATATATACATTTATTAAAATTTCTATATAATAATTTTGACATAAGTGTATCATATAGAATATATATCACATGGTTTTAATATGTTGAACATATCACATGGTTTTGCAAGCTACTTTTTTTTCACTAAATAATTTGTTGCAAATCTTTGTCCATGTTAAAAAAATGTTCTAAAATAAAATTTTATCACTTAGGGCTTTTGTTAACAAGTAACAGAAACTGGCTCTAGTTATCCTAAACCAAAAAAGGAATTTATGTGAACAGAGTATAGTAAAACTCATATAAAATTTAGAAAATACAAAGAATAGTCTTAAGAACTCAAGAAGTCAACATTTTGCTTCATGAATTGAGGGAGAAGAATATAATAAAATGATTTTTTCAAGTTTGGATAAATAAATTCCACTAAAAGAACTTTCACCTTTCAGATTACATGCTCTGAAGATCTCATATGTTCATATATTCATCATTTGGCCAATAAAAGCTGGATTATATCAAGATTATATCCAGTGTTGGCAGGGATATTACTCCAAAGAAGAATTGGGATGCAACTATTTAAAAAAAAAAGGAAAAATAAATGCTGGGTATTGTATTTTATGGTATGTGATAACACAGGAAAACATACAAAACAGACCCACTATTATTAGACACATAGGTTGCCTCTGATATTTTATTATTGTAAGCAATTATGTGATGAAACTCCTTATAATTGTAAATAATTTTCTGGGAAAATGCAGATAATAGTAATTGGGGTAAGTAGAAATACAGAGAATGACATAATTTGGAGGAAAAACCAATCTCCATATTTTAGAATATTTTTATGTCATAATGCTGATAAACTTAACAGTTTTATCTAATTATTTTTTCTACAAACAGGTTTTTAGTATCTTATCATGGGCCAGATACTATTAGTAGAGCTGTATTGGAGGCCAAAAGGAAAAACTTATTTCCTATTTTCAAAAAGTACATAAAATAGCCAGGCACAGTGAGGCACACCAGTAATCCCAATGACCCAGGAGGATGAGACAGGAGGATACCTGTCTCAAAATAAAAACTGAAAAAGGGCTGGGGATATGGCTCAGTGGTAGATCATCTCTGAGTTCAATCCCCAGTGTGGCAAAACAAAATCCCATTCAATATATGCATAGATAGATAGATTAGCTTCAAAAAAGACTCAGAAAGTATCATTTAGAAATGTGGAAATATGCTGAATATTGGGATAAACTGTTTCTTTAGTCACTCATTCCTGAAATTGTACTGGGACATTTATCAGTTTTACTTGTTTTTCAACTTCTTATAATTCCCTTCCTCATTCTGATAATTTCACCTCCTATCATTTGTGTTTTCCAAGTATAAAGCAGAAAATCCATCATCTTACACTCCTGTGCAAAAGGTTTTGACTTAGAGCTGCAGATATAGCTCAGTTGGTAGAGTACTTCCCTCCTGTGCACACAGCCCTGGGTTTGATCCCCAGAACCACGGAACAACAAAAAGCACAAAAGGTTTTGACTTAGATGAGATTCTTCAATTAGATGTATCCATGTGGCTGCATTTGCACAAACCTATGAATGTCTTCTTAAATTTTGTTCTCTAGGCACCTCGCTTGCCCCACCATAGTCCCAGATCTGGTATCTCAGCTGATTACTATATTTGATGTAGTTCAGACTTAACACATTTCATAGATGTGAAACAAACCAACTGAAGAGGAGGCAGTAATATTATGAAAATATACCATAAAATTTTCCCTGTGTTTTCCAAAGGAATCAATGACCACTTCTGAGTATAAACTATGCATTGGGAAAAATAAATATCTAAACTTTGTGGGGAGAGATCATTAGCCAAATCTAATTCATGGGGATCCAGAATCTCCTTTTTGTTAACTATTGGCCCAAGTCTATCTCACAGTGAGTCCAGAGGTTTTTCCAAAAAAAAATAATGTGATTATTTTCCTAAGTGCTTATATGGATAATTCAGACATACTTAACAAATGGTAGGCTTCTGATGTGAAGTCATTGCTCTCATAAGAAAAAATAAATAGAAGCCTCTAGAACTCCCTCAACTTAGTAAAATTCGAATCCAAATTCCAGGAGTATAATTTCCCTAGACCTAGACAAATAGAAGCCCTGCTCTGGGCCCTAAACACAGAGGCCACATATTGGGATGCCCTACTTGAAATTTTCAAGCTGTTCTTCTGGTGTCAGTATTTAGCTAGGGCTTATAAATGCTGTATGGATAGCTAGCCCCATGTCTGAACAAGGTCATTTTGTGGACTCCATTTTCTATTTCTCTGTTTTGGTGTGTGCTCCAACCCTCTGCCTGCTACCAGATGCTCCGAGGAGATCCAGATTCACAGTCTGGTCCTTGGACAGGCTCTGATCAGAGAAAGATGGCATTGTGAGCCTACTCGTTCCTACTTGCTGGTGTGATATTTGTTTCCTGGCATCCTCTTAGATTAGGTGGAGAGACTAGGGCTGACCTGTTGATTTTAGGTGAACTTGACTTTGTACAGAGGCCAAGGACAGGAGTGTGGACTACTGACAGGCTGATGGTTCTTGAGATGTGTATCTGTGTATCTGGCTTTCACCTCTTTGTGATGTGGTGGTAGTGCTGCCCTCAGGTGCAGTGAGAGCAGTGGTAGGAATCCCTTGTTCCACGGGCACTTGGGCAGTCACTCTGACCCCACCATGTGTTCTGTACCATGCACTGGGAAGTCAAGTCATCTGCCACAGGTGACTGCACCTGTTTCCTTTGAGCTTTTCCAAGACACCCTTTCAGTTGATGTCCTTTTTGACCCGAACCAATGTGGGAGGGTCATGTTCTGGGGGGATAGTCTTAATCCATGCAACATGAAAGATGAGCAGTCATAGTGAAGATAGGAATATTCTTCTCCCTCTGCCCAAGGACTCTTCACCTATTTTCTCCATTGTGGGTGGTTTAATAAGAGTAGGAGTGAAATCAACATTGAAAGACAAAGTATTCTAGGAATGCTGCATATAGCCAGACTTTAAGAGAAGAAATTGTTGCTAAGATGTGTTGCTCTATGTTTAAACTCTAAAATCCTGCATAGTAAATTTATCATGATCAGAAAGCAAATTGTTGTTTGCCTTTTCTCACGAACTCTGTTTAATTTTTGCCTTTGTGGTCATTATCAATGAAACACAATAATAGCAATCTTTGAGAAAATTATTGGGAGCCTGTATTCAGGGGTAGCAAAATAAATAATGCAATATCATATGTAGACACCACAATAAGAGATATTAGGGCATTGCAGAAACATGAAGATCTGTATAATTTTAATGTAATAAATTCTAAAGAGCTGTGACCTTGTGAATAATAAAGCATTGTTACTGTTACCTCATGGCAGGAGATATGAAATCAGACAAAAATAGGACATTTGACAATGAACATGAAAAGGGCCCTTTTGGAAAGGTTTCTAGGCTACAAAAGGAACAAGACATCACCTGAACACTTCTGGTTGAATAATAAGAAATTAAGAACATCTTCTTTGTTGTGTTACTACACAGCACATGGATCCATAAATTTTCTAATAGATTTTTAATCAAAATGTTTATATAGATGGAGCCCCTGCCAAAAAAAAGTATTTTCCAAGGGCCCCAAACATTCTCAATGCCAGAATATCATGTTCCCACTTTGAATCGCTTGGTAATTTTTGCACCAAGTCATTCATCTATCATATCTAGCAATGTGACTGGGCTAAAGCTAGTCTTGAAAGCCCAAGGAAAGTTGGTGAAGACAAGCATTCCCAGTGTGCCCATGCTTATGTCACCACTGTTCCTTCAATTCATATAGTTAGTTGCATTGTGTCGTGCATACAAGGCAAAGCCAGGCCAAGATGGAAAGATTTGGCTAGTATAGTAATAATGAGTCCTTTTTAGCTTTCCATAGATTGTTTCTTTCATAGACAGAAAAGGGAAGAGCAGCCAGAGGTACCAGCTACTTATATTCCTTGTTCCATATAATCAAAAGGATGATTGATGACTTCAATATGAGGTGTGGTACTCTATTCCTGAGGAACTTATTATAGATTACAGCAAAGGGGTTTTATATCTAGAAGCTAAACCCAGAGGGGCAGGATAGAAAATTTTATTCTTCATTGGAAACTAGAAGTGATAAGAAACTGTCTCATGACAGTCTCCTTGGTAGATAGAAAAACAAGTGAGAAAAAGAATTAGCAGCTCCTCATTTAGCAGCTCCACACAAGCTTCTCAAACTCCTATTTCAGGAGGATTTTAGGCATTCTGCCCAGACTCAGATTAGATGTGGTTCTTGCCTGGCTCACATGACCTATGTCGATGACTGCAAGGTTGTTAAATGCCAACCAAGAGCCATTCTCTTCTTGGGGTGCCACCTTGTGGCAAGATCCTTCCTTTGTTTCCTTTCCATCATTTTGGGAGAATTCCTTTGTCCTCAATGGATAGATGTCTATTATGAAATTAGATTTGCCTGTCTTGCCCACAATGCTGTCAGCAAAGTTATACAGAGATTACATAATTAATTACATTGTAAGTATAATATCTATAATGGTAAATAAAAAACAAGAGAAGTATCCACTCATATTCTTTGAAAATTGCCTAAGATTGGCATTATGTCTTCCCTAACTATTTGAAAAATTTCACTACTGATGATTTTGCAGTTTTGGTTTTCTTTTTTTTTTTAATAATTGATTGAATTTCTTCAGATTTAGGATTTAGGATTCTTATTTATTTATATTTTCTTTCTTGCATTAATTTTGGTATATTGTATTTCCCAAATAAGTTGCCAATTGCTTTTAGTAGTCAAATCCACCAATTTAAAATTGTTTCTAATGTTCTTTTACATTTTAAATGCTGGTAGAATGCTTTTATTTTTGAGGTTGAAATTTTTATAATTACATATACATCTTGAATATAAATAATTAAAATATAAAATATTCTGTTGTACCCATGTGTCCAGTGAGTTCTTCAGGACAGCTATTATGTTTTATTGTCATAAAATGTTATTTTACTTCTTTTTATAGATTTTAATTGTCTTTTGAAAAATTTCCAAGTCTTTGTCCATTATTCCAAAACTTCAATGTATATGAATGTTTTGAAATGTTGAATCTGACTCTATTTTCTTCAGTGTCCTTTTTATTATTATCATGCTGTTCCAAATCTTTGCATCTCTCATAATACTTTATTTTATGTTGGATATTGCATATAAAATAAGTATAGAGGTTGAATTTGATGTTGTTTTTTCCTAGTCAGGTTTTGTTCTTTTGTTAGGGAGAAATAGTAAGGGGATGACAACCTTGATCTAATCAAAGATTAATTTGAGTTGCTCTTTATTTTGACTCAGTTAACTTCTGAATTGCCTGTTTTCTTGATCCTTTTCTGAGTTTTGTCTGAGAGCCTAGGAGTTCTCGGTGACCTCAGACACAGAACATGAAGATATAACTTGGCACCTCAGAAGTTCAATCTTAGATTTGTCTTTGTACTTGATGCATATTCAAACTATGAACGTTTTTTCAAGTCTGAGACTGGACATGTGTTTGATACAAGCTCCTTTCCGTTGGCAAGGCTTTGTTTCCTAAGCACTGCAAGATGAGGAGAATTTCCTTACTGCTTCATAGAAGTTTCTGGCTTAGCCACACCCCATCCTCCTGTTTTTCACTAGCCCTCAGAAAATTCTCAAAAAGAAAATTAAAAATGTATTTTGGGATCTTCTGAATTCTGATCCATCGTGCCAGCCCATTCGGACATTAAAAGCTACACTTGTGGGCTGGGGATGTAGTTCAATGGTAAAGCACTTGCCTGTTATGCACGAGGCCCTGAGTTCAACGCCAGCACCCCCGCCCCCCAACACACACAATGCTACAGTTGCTTTATCTTCTAGTAGAGTCCCACTCCCCAGGCCATGTACAATTATATCAGTTATCTCTTAATATGTAACAATCCATTCAAAATTTAGTGTCTCAAAGAGCAACCAACAACCATTTATTTGACCATAATTCTCTGTGCCAGTCATTTGTTGACTTACTGGCTAGGATTCTCATGCCACTGTAGTCATCTCTTAGCTTGGGATTCTCATGCCTCTGTAAACATCTCTCAGCTCCACTGGGGCTGGATGATCTGAGAGGGCCTCGTACACATGTTTGGTGAATGGTACTAGCTATGAAATTAAGCATCTCCATTATCCTCTACCTGTCCTATCATCATCTAGTAGGTTAGGCTGGACATCTTTACATGGCGGTCTCAGATCACTGTTGTAAGAAAAGACTTCTTGGGTCATAGGCTCCAGAACTCACAACTTCAGTTCTGAGACAACTTGTTGGTCAGAGTTAAGTCACAAAGCCAGTATATATCCAGGTATGTGGAAATAGACTCTACCTCTTGATGAGAAAGGGTGTCACTGTCACATTGCAAAAGGCATGCACACATGAACGGATGAATTATCAGAGCCATCTGTGCAAACAATCTTTGGCTCCTTCTCAGATTGGCAAATGCCTCCAGGGAAGAAAATGTCTGGTGTCCGTCTTCCAAGGAAGAGAACTTCTTTTTTCATATTCTGACTCTTCTGGTCTCGTTTGTTGATTCCACAGTGTTTTTTTAAAAAATATACTTTTTTATTCAATCTTTTTAGATATACAAGAAAGTAGAGTGTGTTTTGACATATTATACATAATGGAGAATGACTTATTCTAATTAGGATCCCGTTCTTGTGGTTGTACATGATATGGATTTCACTGGTTATGTATTCATATATAAACATAGGAAAGTTATGTCTGATTCATTATACAGAGTCTTTTATATTCATAGGAAAACCTTCCCTCATTCCCTTTTGTCTAATCCAATGAACTTCTAATCTCTAACCTCCCCAACATTATGGGTTAGCATTTGCATATCAGAGAAAACATTCAGCCTTTGGTTTTGGGGGACTAACTTAGCATAATAGTCTCCAGCTCTATGCATTTACTGGCAAATGTCATAATTTCATTCTTTTTTATGGATGAGTAATATTCTACTAGGTATATATATTACCTAGGTATATATATATTATCCATTCATCTGCTGAAGGGACCTAGGTTGGTTCCATAGCTTAGCTATTGTGAATTGAGCTGCTATAAATACTGATGTGGTTGCATCCCTGTAGTATGTTGATTTTAAGTCCTTTGGGTATATACCAAGGAGTGGGATAACTGGGTCAAATGGTGGTTCCATTTCAAGTTTTCTGAGGAATCTCCATACTGCTTTTCAGAATGGTTGCACCAATTTGTAGTTCTACCAGCAATGTATGAGTGAACTGTTTTCCCCATATCCTCATTTATTGCTACTTGTATCCTTGATAATAGCCACTCTGACTGGAATGAAATGGCATATGAGTGTAGTTTTAAGTTACATTTCTCTAATTGCTAGAGATGTTGAACCTTTTTTAATTTGCTTTTTTGTTGTGCTGGGGATTGGACCCAAGGCTTTGTGCATGCAAGGTAAACACTCTACCAACTGAGCTATATCCCCAGCCCCATGTTGGACATTTTTACATATATTTGTGGACCATTGACATTTGTCCTGTGACATACTCATGGTGTTCTTAAAAGGATGTTCTTAAAGGCATTTTCTTGGTCTTTTCTTTTAGTTTTAGTGGCTGTTTGGCCCACAGCCATCTACAGTAGCCAGAACTGTTATTATAGAAAGAGCTGCTTACAGAACTGCAAATCTGAAATATTGCTTAATTGTTATTGTAAATTTATTTTTTAAATTTAATAAAAGAAATAAAATTTCTTAATTGATATAAGTCTCAGTGGACAGAAGATGTTAACATGCAAACACTGTCAAAATTCAATATGTTTAAATAAAAAGTACACTAACAATTTCTTCATTTTTGTTCAACTAAAACAAAAAATTACTTCTAAATTCACAAACTTAATTATATTTGGGACTAAACAAAACTCATTAAAAGACTTTTTAAAATCTTTGGCAACACAGGCTGCCAAAATAGCAAATTTCCTCCAAATTAGTTAAGTAATGTAATGAGTGGTTCCCATGGTTTTTCCTACAGTGTTATTCATTCACTTTTGCAACTATTTTTTATACTGTGTATTTCACATAGAACATGGAATTAAGAAGTAAAATAAAATTACTTTTATCATGTTTGGTCATTATTAAGCCATTTTTCTTTCAGTTTCAAACATACTCTTTTGTATTCTGCTTTGCCTTCAGAGGGGATGGGATTCTGAACACCACATTTCTGCTTTGCCAGCTGCCTCTCTGGTAAACTTTGACAATAGAGCATTCTAAAGGAAGACTAGAGGCCCAGGAGAGGTAAAATGTATATGCTTTTTCCTGTTTTTCTTCCTGTGAATGACAACATTACCTGAGCAATGATTTTTCACCCTGGAAATGGCAGTGGGTAACAATAGCAAATGGTTCCAGCTTGTAGTTGTTTTCCCCCAATTCCTACAACTAGCCTCATTTTGCCTTTTCAGGGGGACCAGCACTAGTTGAGTGACATCATATCTTTAGATATCTTGAGTCCTAACACGCTGAGTCCTTTCCTCTAGGATCATGACTTCCAATCACAAGCCAGGAAATTCTACCTGCAACTACTAGTTTCTAGTTTTTACATGTTCCTTCCCTCATTGTCTCAGCCCTGGGGTGATAGTTGCTTGCTGTAGTTACCACCTTTAGAAACTAGCATCCTTCTATGACTTTTTGATCCTTCTGTACTTATTAAACCTACTAAACTAAATTCCTCCTATGATGTGATTTCTGCTTTCTGGACTAATAGAGCATTTTATAATTTATGTTTCTTCTTTGCAAATATCTTAACAGAAACTTAAGGTAGATTAAGAAAACAGTAATAATAATGTGTCTTAAGACTGTTCTGTGCTGCTAGAACTGAATACCTAAGGCTGGATAATTTATGATTAACAGAAATGTCTTTGGCTCACAGATCATGAGAAGTCCATGATTGAGGGACTGCATCTAGAGAAGGCCCTGTTGCTTCATGATAACAGGAGGAGAAGACAGGAGGCTTAATTTATTTTTATGACAAATTGTTCCTGTAATAATTAATCAACCCATTTATGAAGGTGGATCCCCCCAAGTCCTAATCACTTCTTAAAAGTTCCATCTCTCTGAAACACGAAATATCACAACAGACACTACAGAAATACAAGAAGATAATTAGAAAACTTGTACTCCAATAAAATAGAAAATATTGAAGGCATTGACAAATTTCTAGAGTCATATGATTTGCCCAAATTGAATCAGGATGATATATGCAATTTAAACAGATCAATTACAAGTGAGGAAATACAAGATGCTATCAGAAGCCTACCAACCATGAAAAGCCCAGGACCAGATGGATACACAGCCAAATTCTGCAAGAACTTTAAAGAAGAACTAATACCAATACCCTTGAATTTATTTTCAGGAAATAAAAATAGAGCGAGAACTTCCAAACTCATTCTATGAGGCCAATGTCACCCTGATTCCAAAACCAGGCAAAGACACATCAAAGAAAGAAAATTTCAGACCAATATCTCTAATGAATATAGATGCAAAAATTTTCAATAAATTTTTGGCAAATTGAATACAAAAACATATCAAAAAGACAGCTCACCACAATCAAGTGGGGTTCATCCCAGGAATGAAAGGTTAGTTCAACATACAGAAATCAATAAATGTAATTCATCACATCAATAGACTTAAAGAACCATACGATCATCTCAATAGATACAGAAAAAGCACTAGACAAATTCCAGCACCCCTTCATGTTCAAAACACTAGAAAAACTAGGGATAATGAGAACATATCTCAACATTGTAAAAGCTATCTATGTTAAGACCCAGGTCAACATCAATTCTAAATGGAGAAAAATTGAAAGCATTCCCTCTAAAAACTGGAACAAGACAGGAATTCCCTCTTTCACCACTGATTTTTAGCATAGTTCTTGAAACACTGGCCAGAGGAATTAGATGATAGAAATTAAAGTGATACAGATAGGAAAAGAAGAACTCAAATTAGCACTATTTGATGATGATATGATTCGATACCTAGAAGACCCAAAAATTTCCACCAGAAAACTTCTAGAACTAGTAAATGATTTCATCAAAGTAGCAAGATACAAAATCAACACCCATAAATCAAAGGCATTTCTGTATATCAGTGACAAATCATCTGAAAGGGAAATGAGAAAAACTAGCCTTAAAAAAAAAAAAAACAGAATACTTGGGAATCAACCTAACAAAATAGATGAAAATCCCTACAATGAAAATTATAGAACCCTAAAGAAAGAAGTCAAAAAAGACCTTAGATGATAAAAAGATCTTCCTTGTTCTTGGATAGGCAGAATTAATATTGTCAAAATGACCATACTACCAAAAGCACTATACAGATTTAACAAGAGTCCAATCAAAATCCCAATGACGGGGGCTGGGGCTATGATTCAGCAGTAGAGCACTTGCCTGGCATGTGTGAGGCACTGGGTTTGATTCTCATGGTGCTGAGAAAGTCATTAATAACTAAAAAAATCATATTTTTTAAAAATCCCAATGACATTCCTCATAGAAATAGAAAAAGCAATCATGAAATTCATCTGGAAAAATAAGAGATCCAGAATAACTAAAGCAATCCTTTGCAAGAAGAGTAAGCAGGTGGCATCACTATAGCAGACCTTAAACTATACTACAGAGCAATAGTAACAAAAAAAGCATGGTATTGGCATCAAAATAGTATGGGTAGATGAATGGTACAGAATAGAGGACACAGAGACTAACACACATTATTACAGTTACCTTATATTTGACAAAGGCACCAAAAACGTACATTGGAGAAAAGATAGCCTCTTCAACAATTGATGCTGGGAGAACTGGAAATTTACATACAACAAAATGAAATTAAACCTCTATCTCTCACCATGCACAAATCTCAACTCAAAGTAGATCCAAAACCTAGGAATTAAACCAGAGACCCCGTGTCTAATAGAAGAAAAAATAGGCCCCAGTCTCCATCATATCAGATTAGGCCCCTACTTCCTTAATAAGACTCCTATAGCGCAAGAATTAAAATCAAGAATTAATAAATAGGATGGATTCAAGCTAAAAAGCTTCTTTTCAGCAAAAGAAACAATCAGTGAGGTGGACAGAGAGCCTACATCTTGGGAGGAAATTTTTACCACTTGTGCATCAGATAGAACACTAATCTCTAGGGTATATAAAGAACTCAAAAAGCTAAACACCAAAATACCAAATAACCCAATCAATAAATGGGCCAAGGAACTGCAGGGACCCTTCTCAGAAGATGATATACTATCAATCAACAAATATATGAAAAAATGTTCAACATCTCTAGTTATTAGAGAAGTATAAATCAAAACTATTCTAAGACTTCATCTCATTCCACTCAGAATGGCAGCTATTAAGAACACAAACAACAATAAGTGTTGGTGAGGATGTGGGGGAAAAGGCACAGTCATACATTGCTGGTGGGACTGCAAATTGGTGCAGCCAGTCTGGAAAGCAGTATGGAGATTCCTTGGAAAACTGGGAATGGAACCACCATTTGACCCAGCTATCCCACTCCTCAGTCTATACCCAAAGGACTTAAAAACAGCATACTATAGGGACACAGCCACATCAATGTTTATAGCAGCACAATTCACAATAGCTGAACTGTGGAAACAGCCTAGATGCTCTTCAGTAGATGAATGAATAAAGAAACTGTGGTATATATACACAATGGAATATTACTCAGCAATAAAAGAGAATAAAATCATGGCATTATCAGGTAAACGGAGGGGGTTGGAGAATATAATGCTAAGTGAAGTTAGTCAATCCCCCCAAAACAAATGTGAAATATTTTCTCTGATATAAGGATGCTGATTCATAGTGGGGTTGGGAGGGGGGAGCATGGGGGGATTAGATGAACTCTAGATAGGGCATGGGGGGGGAGGGGAAAGGAGGGGGCATTGGGGTAAGAAAGATGGTGGAATGAGATGGATATCATTACCCTAAGTACATGTATGAAGACACAAATAATGTAAATATACTTTACCAGAGATATGAAAAATTGTGCTCTATATGTGTAATATTCATTATAATGCATTCTGCTCTCATATGTAAAAAATTAGAATTTAAAAAAAGTTCCATCATTCAACACAACAGTGTTGAGATTAAGTTGTGGATAAAGTTTCCAACACACGAACTTTGGTGACACATTCAAAACATAGCTTATGGATTTCTCCTGGAATCCTGAGAGACGATGCACAGAGATTGGATTTATTAGTGGTGAAAACACCCCGTGACTAAGGTTACGCCTTTTTGAATCTGGTACTACAGGGTCTCACATCTTTTCTGTCCTTTCCTCACCTCCTTTTTATTTCACTAGAACAATTTTCTCTGCCTTTCCATTGAAACACCCCATAGCTCCGAGGTTGTTTTTATTTCAAATGAAGTTCACAAGTCAAACAGAGTTCTAGTTCCAGATAGGAGGAAAGAGAGCATGTTTTATTTGCACACGCCTGCTTCAGCCATTGCACATGCTATTGTGGGACTGTACCGCTCAGAAAAAGGACAACAGTCAGATGTGGAGGTTTGTGCTGAATATATGGATGGCAGGATTTCTAATACAATTTCCAATTTTCTCTCATTTAAAAGGGATCAAAACTTATGAAGATGATTTGGAGGCTCTATTTAAGGCATATTTATTTGGGCATAATAATAATCGATTATTTAACAAACTTTGTTTAGTACATGTTCACTGCACAAAAATTATAGATAAAAAATAAGAAATGAGATAAATGCCACACAAACACCCACCACGTGGCATATATCTCAAAGTCATATATATATATTTATACTTCAATAGTCAAAATTCTTTACAAACTCAGGTTTTTCCCCTTAACAATAATTTTGAATAACTTTACATCCCAACAGACTTTTCAATAATATCACTTTAAAAGACTACTCAATAGCTTATGAAACACATTTACGTATTTAACCAAATCTGAATTATTGGCCATTGTTGAATTATTCTGAATTAGCAGCCATATTTAGCTTTTAATTTGAAACTAAATTTTTGCACATACCATTACTAGTTCCTTCCTCAAAAGATTTTTAGGACATGAGTTTTTAAGTAAATAAATGTCTATTTCAAGTTATTTGGTACGTATTTTTCAATCGCCAAAAAATTGGATACATATTGCTCAATTGCCAGAAAGTCTATATCAGTATATATGCCCTCTAATAATATAAGGGGTTACAATTTTGTTTGTTGGTTGGTTTCTACACAGTGGTTGTTATCAAATTTTAACATATGACACTTTGGGAAGTAAATAACCTCAGCATCATAAAGTCATTTTAATGTATAGTTTATTTTTAAATATTTAGTCAGGCATTTAAAATTTTTGTTGGACATATTTTTTTCTTTTTCAAATTGTCCCATTCCTATAGAGTTGTTCTTTAGGGATTTTTAACAGCTGAAGAGAGCGTATTCAATTTGAATTTTTAGTTGTACTGTTTGATCCTTAAACCCATTAACTTTTAAAGTTATCATTATATTTACTTTGTAAATACCATTGAGGTTTGAGCTAATTGCTTTCTCATTCTCAATCTCCTATTTTACTTTAAAATTCTTTTATCTCTGAAATAAGTGTTCATTAACTTATCAGGAATCCTATTTAACCTTCTGTGACTCTGACCCAAAGCTAAAACACAGTTCCTTTGATAAACAGCATTTAAAATAACAAATCTGTGAACAGAGGATTTGAATTAGTTATAAGGCTTATCTATGTGAGTCTCAGTGAACTATATATTGATTAATTTGATTGCAAGATGTGTTAGTGACAAATAGACTTAAAATATTATTTATTTAAAGCATCACAGCTGAATTTTAACAGGAAATTACTGGAGACTAAATATATAAAGAGTAGAAAGATTATGCAAGTATGAAATATTTGGGGGCACTTATACATCTTTACAGTTAAATATCACTGGCCTTCTCACCTAGAGCTGCAAATTCACTAAATATCTTGTCAAACTTTTTAACCTAGAGGATTAAAAAATGAGTAAAATCAAATCTAAAAAAAATATATAAAATAAACACTTAATTTTTTTGAGAGTCAAGAAAACATTT
Organism: Urocitellus parryii; assembly: GCF_045843805.1. NCBI lineage: Eukaryota > Metazoa > Chordata > Mammalia > Rodentia > Sciuridae > Urocitellus > Urocitellus parryii. The sequence goes on from NC_135533.1 coordinate 47,516,641, forward strand.
TAAAACTATCTGATTACTGAAAGATGATTGCAAAGATGTAACTCAAATGATTGTAGCGATTGGATTCTAAACTTTAGCATCACATTGCATGATCTTAAATAATTTGAAACTCTTTTCCCACTTCTCAAGGACATATGGCTGAGATGTGATAAGTGATACAAAGAACTGGAAAATACTGTAGGCTTCTTTGGAAAATACCACTCTAAAACATTCTGATTCTTTTTTATTATATATTTTCAAATTCTGTCTTGTGAAAGCAAAAGAATCACCCATGTTAATGTTTAAGATATAAAACATATTTTGACACTCCTTGACAGAGAGAATTCTGGGTTTGTATAGTCAAAGACTCTGATTTCTTTCTAACAGGAATGGAATAGTCTAAAGAAACAACCTCAGTACTTAATAAGAATGAAAACCAGTCCAAGAACTCCTGAGGATGTGTTGGTTTAACAGAGACAAGTAGACATAAAACTCAGTGAACAAAGTACATTTCTCAGGGAGGAATCTATATTAGTTAGAAATGTGGCCAATTGGCTAACATATTATCAATAACCAAAGGTCTTTCTATCTTTAGATTAGGTGTTGATTTTCTTTCTTAGGTTTCCTACCTCGTGTCACAAATCACTACTACAGCTCAAGGTATTTCCTCTGGCTTCTAGCAAGGAAGTGGAGGGATGGACACCAGGAGCTCTATCTGTCTTTTCTCAGAAAAGCATAAACTTGGGCTGGGGATGTGGCTCAAGCGGTAGCGCGCTCGCCTGGCATGCGTGCGGCCCGGGTTCGATCCTCAGCACCACATACCAACAAAGATGTTGAGTCCGCCGAGAACTAAAAAATAAATAATAAAAATTCTCTCTCTCTCTCTCTCTCTCTCTCTCTCTCTCTCTCTCTCTCTCTCTCTCTCTCTCTCCTCTCTCACTCTCTCTCAAAAAAAAAAACCAAAAAACCATAAACTTCCTAGAGCACCCCTCTTCTTCTTCACTCAGATTTCTGCTTTCATCTATTGTTTAGGACCAACTCACGTGAACACAATTTGGTTCAAGGGTGTATGGGAAGTGTGTTTCTACTTGAAAACCTTGACATCATCAATAAAATTAGGTATTCATTGGCAAAGAAGAAGGAGGGGGGATAAGCAGTTGAATAGCATTTCATACTCTGAGGCATTTAAAAAAATTAAATCCTCAGAAGAGGTCTTCAGATGACTGCTTAACAGAGAATTTTTTCTCCATTTAGTTTTCACTAGTAAATATATAACTACTGAAACAAAAATCTTACAAAAATTGTAAAATACTATGATCTTAAAGCAAAACTATTTTCAGAAGACAATAAGTTAACATTTTTAATAGGTGATAGGCTCAAAATGAAAGTAAAAATTGAAGCAAGCTCAAAATGCAAAACTATAATTATCAGGATTTTAAGGACATGTTTTAATGATAGATAGATTATTAGGAAGATGGGGTCTTTGAAACAGATACAGTAAACATGAGAATTATAAAAGATTTTTAAAGAAAACATTTATGTTTTCAAAGCTTCCTTAGTATTTTATTTAAGTATAAAATTTTGAACATAATGACTTTAAATTTTTTATGTTTTAGTAATGAAACATAGTTTTATGATTTTTTAAAACTTGCAAACTAAAGAGTATTTTCAGGTATGATACAAATGGAAGTTTCCAGCTGAGGAAATTTGCAAATTATTTAATATATCACTTCTTTTATTGTTAAAGATCACTTACCAAAACCATACCACAACTCCTGTACTTACAGTCATCCAAATCTAATATCTGAGCTTATCATATTTTATTTTTTTAATGTATTAGAGAAATTTTGGAAAATATGAACAGGCAGAGAGAAAACAAAAATCATCCTAATCCATTACATTGTATTTCTTTTTTTTCTGTTGTTTTATTTATTTTTTAAAAAATGATAATTATATAGATACACGATTAGTTGAATACTATGTCCTAGGTCCTGTGTTAAACGCTAAACATTATTACTTCATATATACTTATGTAAGTATTATTCTCATTTATAGATAAGGAACTAAAAAGCAGACAAGTTAATACTGTCTTAGCTTGAGTTTCTGAGATTGGATTAGACATATGATAAATTATTTTGTGAAAGATAAAGAGGAGAGGAATGGAAGGAGGCACACACTTGTGAACAGGGAGGGATGGCAATTGCCATTATTTTTAATAAACACACTCAGAAATTAAGAAGTTACTTTCCAGATTTTTTTATTTGACCATTTGGATTCAGGGAGCACTAATGTTCCATGAATACCTATAATGGGTAAAATTTCTGTTGTTTTGGGTAAATCTAAATATATATGTGTGGTGTCCCCCAGCCTTCAAGTTACTTTTAAAAGTTAAAGCAAGATATACCAAATGTGTTATAAACATTAATGTTAAAAATAAATACTTGGATTCCCTAATGTAAAAATAGAACCTACATCATCCTGATTTAATAGATTAGACCCTTCCCTAACCTTTGATTTTAGCCATAGTAAGGAGTATAGATGAATGAAACTGTTTCTTCACATCTTTTGGACGTTAGTGATTCTCCATGCTGCTGGCCTAAAGATGGATTAAAAGACTTTCTCTAAAGTGCTTTGATTTGGAGTTAGTTTGGAGTAACATTGATTGTTTCTTTCCTGACACTACTTTGTGAAATTAGATTGGGACACATTTCTCCCTGAAGAGCTCTACATCCACAAATGTTTCCGATTATATGAAATCATTCAGAGTGTGAAGGGTCATCATGCACAGAGGAGTATCCGACTATTCCCCATTGCCATGAATGACAGAATAACAACATATGAGTTTAAATTGAAGAAGAAGAAGGGATTTGGCTTACCTATGGGGAAGGTTTTATTATTTAAACCCATCTGTCTTAGAGTAGCATGAGCCTCCTGTAGTTAATAAAAAGAGCTAAAAGCTGCTCAGAAGTTACTGTGTGTCAGGCACAGTCTTAAGCCCTTTACCTGTGCTAACTCACTGACTCTTTGCCATAGACCTATAAAATGGATTTTATTATCCTTACTTTACAGATAGAGGAGCTGAGGCACTGAGGATTTTTCTAAAATATAATAACACATAATAATGAAAGCTTAGATGGGATTAATTAACTGAACTTCATTTTTCATTGGTTAGTTAAAGATTATGCTTTTCTTTCCCAATAAGCATCCTCATTTCCTGTGTCATTTAGTCCTGCCTTGCTTTATTTTTCCAGCTACCATCTGCCACTGGGCTATGATCTCATTAGGTTCTCAAGCCCAGCTGAGTTGGGCCTTTTAATGGCTTCCATTCTATTAGCATCTGACGGTGTGGAAGTGATGAAGGTAGTGAATTACAGTTGCTTTGTGTAGTGTCATCTCTGATAATATGTTTTCTTAATTTGATGTGATACATAACATCTAAAACTGCCTTTTTCTCCCTATTTAATTCTCCTCTCATTCTGTAGTTTCTTGGTTCTAAACTGACACTGATACTAAAGCAAAATATGGCTAGGTAAGGTTCTAAATAGCTTCAAGTGACTCTGGACAACACAGACCACAATAAAAAGAACAATTTCTTAATTTTCTCCATACCAAATTTCTCAAGCATGATCCTCTACCACTTTCGTTAGAACACAAAATGTAGTTTTTAAAAATAGAGGTACTGGCCTTCCTTTTGATCTACACAAAGTTATCTATGCACTGTGGATTGAAACCTGCATTTTAAATAAGCATTGCAGCTTAATTTTACTCACATTTGAGAAATGATGTGTTCTTTAGATAGCACCTATTTTACCAGAAGGAATTGTGAACAAGCACATCCTTCAGAAACTTTCTTTGGAAATGAGCATATATTTTAGGACAACACAGCTTATTCTAGGTGCAGAAAATTTACCAATATGGCTACCTGTGGATCCGGCCGTGGATAGGTACCCTGTATGAAATAAACATAAGATATGCCATCTGCTCCTGAGATGAGTTTGTGCAAAATTCAGCCTAATTGAGATATTTCATATTAGATCGTCTCATCAATGTGAGATTCCCAATAAGAGATGTATTCCTATGCCACAGTTTGAAACATTCTAGCTGAAAACTGGCTGACTTTTTGGTTCTTTGTGGAGCTTGATGCCATCCCTGCCCTGGAGGTGATGTACCTCTGAATAAGAGTATGGCTTCTAAGATGGCTTCCCAAGCTTTTTTACTTTCCAGGGCATCCTTAGAATAGGCTAATGTCATCTCATTGGGCTTGTTGTTTCCTTGCAACTGCAAAAGGTCAGCAAGAAATACATTTAATTATTGCTATTCAGTTCCAGCAAATGGTGAGAGGTCATCAGTAATAGAAACAAAGAAATTTTCATTTTGTAAAAAATATCCAATTCACCATTATATTTATTTCTATCTATCTAATTATGTTTATTTCTATCTTTTATAATAGTAAAAGAGGAAATACTGCAAAACCAGAAAACTAATTTATACAGAAAAACATCTTGAAATACTTGGCCATCTTACACTGAGCATTCTTATGGAATATTTGTTTGAAATTTTAATTTTTTTTTTTTTTTTAGGATGATGCACATAGGTGTGGGGTTTGGGTACTGATTAGTTGAATGTGAATCAGTAAATGCAATATTCATGTAGAAGAAGCTTGAGGAGTATTCCTCCCCTCCTCCCCTCTCTTAGAATTCATAAACAAAATGAGGGAAATTAATAAGCAAATTCCAAGTACGTTAAGGTTATACTGAGTGTTTAGATTGCAAATAAGAATAATGGAGTGGAAGGAAAATGTTCAAGAACTGTATGATTCACTTCAGCTGGAAGTCTCTAAAACTTTATTTAATTTCATAGTCCTCAATGAGAAAGAGAAAATAGCACTTATTAATTCTTTCTATATTTTTCCAAACCTAAGACTGATTTTTATATTTAAATGTGAGATTTATATGTATATGCCTTTGAAGATTCTGCTAATATGCATATACCTTGCTATTGAGCTAGATTCTTGAAAATTATGTTTCATAATTGAGGTTACTGAGTACATAGAATAATTTAGTGCCAAAGTCATGAAAAAAATGTATTGTTCAATCTTCACTAATCCAAAATGCATGACTATGCTCAAGTGCAGTAGGGCGCGCTTGGAATACAATTAAACTGAAAGCTGATGAAATTCACAAGGCAAATCAAGGTGAAGCAATCTGTATTTTCCTGAAATCTTCAGTTTTGTTTTTATTCCTCCTTTCTTTAACACTAAGCACAGTTTTAAAGATCTATTATTCCCATCAATCATTTCTTTCCAGGCACTCTGTGCTGGCCTGATGGGGAAACATCCCTGATTATGGTTTCTCATCTTTCTTCACTGCCTCCTGTCTCCCAACACCATAATCATAAGCCATCTGTTCTCCACAGAGGAACCTGCTCTTCACCCATCCACCTGCCCTCAGCCTCGTCCCCATGTCTGTATTTTCTGCTCATTTTTCACTGCTCTCTCTTTCCTCCATTACTTCCAGGCCTGCTGTATTCAAACACATAGAGGTACATCCTATGCTTTGTCCTGTGAGCACCCATCCTTTATGTCTTTCTTCTTCTGTTTCATCTCAGTCAAAATATTTATATCTGCCATCTTTCCTGCCTTCTTCAAGTATTATGGTTCTCCACTGTGGTTTCCATTATTTCCATTTTACTGAAATAATTGAAATTCAAAATTGACCAATGTACTGGGCTGGGGATGTGGCTCAAGCAGTAGTGTGCTTGCCTGGCATGCGTGCGGCCGGGTTTCGATCCTCAGCACCACATACAAATAAAGATGTTGTGTCCACCAAAAAAAAAAAAAAAAAAAAAAAAAACCTAAAAAATAAATTTAAAAAAATTGACCAATGTAATCTAAATCAAAGGATCTTTTCCCATCCCCCTTCCTCTGTTTGGTAGTGCTGTACACCTGCCCACCTTGTCACAACCACACGATTCCTGTTCTCCATTTGTCAATTTGTGTGCCCTGAAGGGACTTTAAGGCAATTGTGATAGTTTCTGGAGGACTGACTGTTTCCTTGGAATATTGATGATTTGTCATAGTTTCTCCTATCTTATGTTCAGATACTCCCTAATATATTGCATCCATCTGATCTCTCTATTTCTGAAATTTCTATTTATGTTTGGAGCATACCACCTTGAAAGCACCCAACCTCCTGTGAAATTCTCCTTTATATCCTCCAGTAAAAATTCATTTTCCACCCTAAATTCAATTCAAATACCTAAATCTCATCCTACTCTCCATGTAGTCCATGCTGCTCACTTTTTCTCCAGTTCTATATGAAAGAAAACAGGATCCTTGCCTTCTAGGTTTAGTTTGTTTCACTTACCATAAGTGAAGAAAGATGAGAAACCATAATCAGGGATGTTTCCCCATCAGGCCATGGACTGTTTTCAGTTCTTAACTCCCCTCCCCCACAATGTTTTCCTGCTAGTTTAATTTAATGTATTATTTTCTTTGTGCTCGATTTCCATATTATTTGTGTCAATTAAAAAAAAACACAGTTGACAAAACAGCAAGATAAAATCACCACAACTAAAATCTTGCCAGCTACTTCTCAGTTTAGGGAGAGATTATAAGTTTGCTTGGTACAGCTTTTATTTGCCCTGGGAAGAATGGTTTCAGAAACTTGTATTGGTTGTAGTGATGTAATATAAGTAGGTATTCATTGCTCTGGGGAAAAAGTAATAATAACAGTTGAAAGTAGTCACCATTCCTATTATCCCTAATTTCAGAGAATAGGCCATTGGACAAGAAGAGGAAAAATATGATTAGAAGCCCATGTACCACTTGGGGCAAAGAGATCAAGATGCCAAGCCTATATTTTGTGTTCTCAACATTATTATAACATCTCTGATTGATTAATTTGATTAATGTGATGCTGATTTAGGTTTTCTCTCAGAAAAGGACATAGAGAGTCTAGGCACTTGGGTTTCCCTAGGACTGAAGACTTTCCAGGATGCAGGATGTTTAACGCTAAAACAAACAAACAAAAATCTTAGACAAACTAAAATCAGTTGGTAACAATGTCATGGGATACTTATCAGGGGGAAGAGCAAATCTGGCCTATATTTTCCCCACATTTTTTTTCTTGGTGCATTATAGTTGTATATAATGGTGGTGTTTGTTGTTACATATTTGTACATGAATATAATACAGTAATAGAGTTTGGCCAATTTCACTCCATTGCAATTCCCCCTCCCTCTCCTATTCTTGCCCTCTGGATCCTTTCCTGTCCTGATCTTTCTTTGATTTTCATGAGATCCCCTAAACCTTTCTTTTTGTTTTTCCTCTCCAGTTTCCACATAAGAAAGAAAACAGGATCCTTGCCTTCTAGGTTTGGTTTGTTTCACTTACCATAATGCTCTCAAGTTCCACTCATTTTCCTGAAAATGAATAATTTCATTTTTCTTTATGGCTGAGTAGAAGTCCATTGTATATATAGACTACATTTTCTTTATCCACTCATCCATTGATGGACATCTGGGCTGGTTCCATGTTTGGCTCTTGTGAATTGTGCTGCTGTAAACATGGGTATGCAAGTACCACTATAGTATGATGAATTTGATACTTTAGAATAAATACTGAGAAGTGGTATAATTGGGTCATATGGTGGTTCCATGCCTAGCTTTTTGAGATACCTCATTACTTATTTCCATAGTGGTTGTACTAGGGGTCCTGTTGTTTTCTTTTAGTATTTATAATTAATTAATGAGCATATATAGGTCTGGAAACCAAGGAATGAAAGAAGGATGACTGTATTACTACCACTCACAAAGAAGGATGAGGGACATTTTGTCTTCTGTCCCTATAATCCTGGACTCTACAAAGTTAGAGATCCTGGTCTCTGAAGAATACTTTCTCTTTCTAGAATCAACAACAAATTTTCCATCAAACTTTGATCTTGCTGACTGCCCTCATATTTGGATTACTTATATCTATGGACAAGTAGGAGAAAGGATAGTCAGCATCTTCATGGGGATAATTTTTACCAGTCAGAAGAAGGAACTAGAACTGTAGTTAAACAATACAGGCAGGTAGGAATAATTGTGGAACTCAGGTGATGGACTTGGATGTCTCTTGCCTAATTGTATCATGAATGGACAGCAGAACAATCTGTGCCTAAAAAGTATATGATGACTACTGGATCAGATCAGTTAGGAATGAGGTTATAGATCACATGACCAGGTAAGTTAGGAAGAACTAACAAAATGATGGCTAATGATGAAAGGAATTTATAACACACAGTGGGGAAGAAGACAATGTGTACCAGTTGCAGAACTAAGACCAATTTCATAAATGGAGGCCAGAGCTCATCTCACTAGTAAGTATCCAGTCAGGGTGTGAGAGGTAAGAGAACCATGTAGGAGCTTCTCTTGAAGGTATTTGAAAAAATAGATCGGCACAGTGTAAGGGTAGACTACTGTGGTCATAGGGTGGACCGCTGATCTCCAAGAGACAACCTGCCCAAAGGAGTGCAGTTAACTGACAACCTTCAGGATCCATCAGTCATATTGGAACCATGATCTTCCAGGGAATTCCCATTCAGCAAGTGAGCATTCTGTGAATACTAGGGAATGACTATCTTGGCCTACTGTGAAACTTCTCTGTGGGCTATCTTTGGCTCAAGATTCTTATTGGGTTAACATAGGCTTTTTCAAGTTGCCCAATAGTCACCAATCTTCCTTCCTTGCCTCTTTTTTTCAGACGTGTTAGGTCTGCATTGTGGTCTGAAAGCTTTTCCTAACTAATCTTGCTTTCCTCTAATCTTAATTTTTCTCAAGCAATACCTTTATTCATTCTATTTGTATTTCTAACCCTGTATTGGCATCTGCTTTCTTGATGATCAAAATTGACCAGTATCCCCCAAATTTTCTAAATCTACACCTGTTCTATTATATAAAAAAAGCTCAAATTCTCCTGAACAGGATTAATAATCCATGTTAATGTCATAATCTTATTATTATTATTATTATTATTATTATTGCCTGCTGGTTCAGTTGTGTAACTGAAATATGTGACTGAAAATGCAAAGTGGCCTGCCACAGTTCAATGAGACAAGTGTGTACCCTTCTGACTCCATTTACTTCTTGGGAAATAAAACCACTAACCTACTGATTCCAAAGTTGTAGTGACAAAATGATGAGAACTTTTACTACAGAGTAATATTTTGGGTTAGTGAGAGGAACTACTCTTATTTTTATCCAGTGACTTCTGGACCCAGGATATTAGACATCTCATTGTGTTGGCACTGTAACTGAATCTTCAGAAGGCTATTATACCCTAGTGTCAGGTCAGCTCAATGAATTTTATTAGTATATGCCCATTGATAAAGTTTGTGCTGAAATGAGTTCCTTGGGCAGAAACAGTGCTGTGTAGAATAACCTAATGATGAATAGGATTTCTTTAAATAAAGCAAAAATGGTATTTTTCTTGGAAGTGTAGAAAGAAAATTCATATACAGAATAGTGGGGTTTTTTTGCTAGAACAAAATGCTTTTCGTTCCATAGAGGAATGTTGGTTTCTTATGTAGGCAGGCTGGAAACTCAGAAACGTGAAGCCTTGGTAAGTGGAAGTACACAAAAGTTGGTGAAAATAAAATCTCTATCCTTACTGCTCATTACCCATGAGCACCCTGCCAAGTATGGAGTGTCTGTGGACAGAGGGTGACTGGCATCCACAGAATTGTTATATGCTCTATTTGCCTATTTAGTTCTTTTTTTTGTTGATGTTACTTATTAGTGAGTGTTTATTTATTTATAAATATATTTTAGTTGTTGATGAATCTTTATTTTTTATTTATTTATTTATATGTGGTGCTAAGATTCGAACCCAGTGCCTCACACGTTAGGCAAGTGCTCTACCACTGAGCTACAACTCTAGCCCATTATTGAGTATTTATATGTTATAAATATGCTTAAAATCTGTGTCATTCACAGTGGCCACATATGTTATTCCCAAAATTTCTTGGCATAAATATTCTAATTTGTGTTCCTTCCAAATTTTGCCATTTAGCCAAAGCATTACCATTGCCCTTGAATCAATTTAGGTTTAAACATTAGAAAATTTTTTTCAGGCAAAATTAAAAATCAGAAGCCCTATTCCTCATCTGCCTATGTTTTCAAACTCAGGAGTGATTAACCACTGAGCCATATCCCTAGCCTTTTTATTGTATTTTATGTAGAGACAGGGACTTGCTGAGTTGCTCAAGGCCTTGCTAAGTTGCTGAGGCTGGTTTTGAACTCAAAATGCCTCTGGAGGACTGGGATTACAGTGTTGTGCCACCATGCTGGTTGATTTATATCCTGCCTATTGAGTACATTTCATTCACCAGTGTCCTTCATGGTTACCCCTGAAGTAGGGTTGTAGTATTACACATCTTTACTTTCAGATGGGGCAGGAGTTTGTGCAGAAATATCTTCATAATTTTTTTTCTTCATCATTCAACTGGACATAGTGAATTTCTCACAAGATGATTTGTAGATTGAAAAAAGAGGAGAAGTAGCTCTAGTAGGAGTTATGAGTCTGAATCATTTGCTTTTTTTCTGCCTGAGGACCTGCTCAATCTTGATGTCATTTATAGTACTTTTTCCTAATGAGGGATTATTGCTTTGCCCACACAACTTCACATCTTGGGAGTTAGACAACTCTCAGTTCATCATAATAATCTCAGACAGTATAGGCTAATGGTCACACATTCAACCTACATGGTTTCACTGACAATATGAAAAGGACACTTCTGCTGTGGTTGACCGGTAAGAGCTGGCCTAAGATTCCATACACCATCCTTATCTGACACAGGCACTTTGAACACTGCTGGATTTACTGAGTCATATTACCCAAGGGGTAGAGCAACATGCACCGAAGCCTGGAACTGTTGCAGAGCTATCTTTTACTTTGGGTCCTCTCAAAAATGACAGCTTTACATGCATCTCAGGAAATGGTCTTGAGATAAACTATGTGATGCCTCTGGATGACAAAGAAGCCACAGGGCCTCTCTCACAACGGTAAAGAAGCTTTTCATTGTAAGGTCTATTTATACAACATACCCCAGAACACTAGATGCCTAGAAATGTCACTGAGGTTTCCAATCTCTGAATTTTAGTGGGAGTCCCTTCCCACCTTCTGACTCACATGTGCCATCATCAAGGTTTCTATTTCTGCTTACCAGCTCATCAGGAAGGTACGATCAGTGTAATATCATTGTAATAGCCGAGCCTCATATCTATGGGATGGAGAGGTCATCATAGTGACTGAAAACTAAAATATGACCATGTATGTTGTTTTAGTCAGCTTTTTCGTCACTGTGACTTAAAGACCTAACTAGAACAACTGTAGAGGAGAAAACGTTTATTTGAGGGCTCATGGTTTCAGAGGTCTTAGTCCATAGAAATGCCAGCTCCATTTCTTGGGGCTTGAGATGAGGCAGAATATCAAGCAGAGAGGGAGGCTGCACTCTCCAGATACAAAATATATACCCCATAGCCATGCCCCCAATTAATCACTTCCTCCAGCCACACCCCACCTGCCTCCAATTACCAACAGTTAATTCCATCAGGGATTAATTCACTGATTAGGTCAAGGCTAAGACCCAATCATTTCTCCTCTGAACCTTCTTGCATTGTCTCACATGTGAGCTTTTGGGGGGACAACTTATATCCAAACCTAAGTGTAAAACGTAAGGTAACCAATTTAACAAAGTAAAAGGTTCATTTTGGCTCACAGTTTTTGAGGTTCTGGTCCAGGGTTGGATGGACTTATTGCTTTTAGGTCTTTGATGGGGGAAGCACATAATATAGCAAAATTCTTTACCTCATGACTGGGAAGTGAGAGAAAGAGGAAGGGAGAGGGTTCCATTATCCACTTTAAGGACACACCCCCAGTGACCTAAAAACCTCTGAGTAGACCTCTTAAAGGTTCTTCTACTTTCCAAGAGTGCTACACTGGGGACCAAGCCTTGACCACACGGACCTTTGAGAGATACTTTAGATCCAAATTATAGTAATGACAGAAGAATACAGAGTTGAAAGTAAACCATTCCTGGTGATCTTTGCCAGCAAATAAGGGGAAAACTGTTTGCCCACTCCGTAGCCCTTCTCTAGAATAGTCACTGAAATTAGAGTCACAATCCATTTAGATTTATCATAATTCAGAGCCATTCCACTTCTAGAGGATTCTAATTAGCCTTTCTTAATCTAATAGCCCTTACTTCATGGACTGGGGATTCTGCCAATTGTTAAATATGTCTATTTCAAATCTACTTTCTGGACTGGAGAAATTACCATAGGATAACAGAAGACATAATAGAGCCACTATCAGACACACATGAACCAAAACTTTATCCCTTGACTTCCGTAAGCCTTCCATAGTGTGAAGTTTTGCCCCCCAAACTAGATTTGGTTTAGAGCCAGAGTCCAACAATTCCTTAAAAACCTGGATGTTTCAATTCCCCCGCCCAGGGCATATTAACTTTGCTCAATATCCATAGCCCTTCCGAGGAAAGCTAGGAAGAAGTATTATGAGATGTATTTTGGCAATGTAGGAAGATTCCTCCCCAAGAAAATCTAGCCCTTCTTGCATTCAGGGGGTTTGTGTCTGTAAACTGGCTCAAGTCTTGGAATTTGAGGAGCCAGGACTCTACTGAGGTGGCCTAGGTTAAATATCTGTTCATTTTTCTGAGAGCTGTTCTGATTATTCAAATAAAATACTACTTTTATAGGCTGTTCATATATTTCAGACCTAAGATCACCATAATCAATAAGATTATGCTGTTCACACTAATCTGTTTTCCATTATGATAACTTAACTTTGGAAAAAGACCTGAAAATTGGCTTCTAGTACAATGAGATTGTATCATCCCACACTGAATTCAAGTAACAAATTATAACAGTAGCATTTTCCATTGTTATTCCTAGCCTCTAAAGAATAGTTATTAGAGGTCTGCATAGATGTTGGCATGTTCCTCATTAGTGTACTTCTCAAAGCCTTGAAAAAGGAGATGTACTCTGGACCTTCCTTGAGTGCATAATTCGAAGATGGGTAAAGAGATCATACATACTGAAGTCATAACAGTCCCATTTTCCTAAACACTTGATAACTTTTGCCACAGAATTTCAAGGTAACTGTCTGAGTTTCTAGAGTCATAGACCATCTTTGGTTCCGAATTCAGTCAAGCAGTCAAAACCACAGAACCACTTCAAGCTACTTCAGTTACCATATTAAATAAAGAACTTATGGTTAATTTCACCATATCACCAGATTTGTCCTTGTATCTAACTGATTTGTCCTTCTCTTCTGATACTAAAACCTTAGAATCCATTACAATGGAGATCCTTAGGTTTTAGTTGATTTGTAGTGGCATAACCTTGCAATTAGCATGTGTACTACTTGCTCCCAGGTCATATTTAGTGCCCAATTCCCTAGATTCTTAGATAGTTATAGGTCAGGAGTAAAATTTCCCTGCAAGGCAGTTATTGTGGAAAGGTCATTTTGGTTTCTTTAGGCAAGAGAAGTCTGATCTCCTTAGTTCTATGACAAAGGCAGCACAGTAGAATTGGGTGGTTCAAGGCCTCTGGCTTCTCTGGAACATGCTCAGATGCTCTCATTATAATTAACATGGGTCTCATTTTTTCCCCCAAATCAATTCTGTACCTTAACATCAGAGAATATGTGACTCTAAATTCTATGCAAATTATAATTTAGCTACCTGCAGAGTTGGTTTTAGGGCATCTTTAAAAAAGTCTGAACCCTTCAGCTATGGGACATAAGGATTTTTGTTTGTTTGTTTGTTTTTACCAAGAAATGCAGGGATTCATTCCCTAGGCTTAAGCTGGGAATTTAAAGCTATAAACTGAAATTATTTTCTTTTTTCAGGTTTAATAGTGTACAACTAATCCCTGTCTAAAGATAGTTTACTTTTGATTTGTCAACCTTAATATGGTGTGAAAGAATATCCATGTAATTATCCCATTTTTGCTTTTAGTAATATCAAATAAATTACATGAGATTTTCAACAAGTTACATAATCAGCATTGTGTTAGATTACTTAGCCCAACTCTAGACTAGTGTATGTGTTATAGCATAGTTGAGGTGGGCCAAGCTAAACATGAAGTTAGGTTAGGTATGTCACATACATTTTTGACTTAAACATATCTTCCAGTTATTGGAAAATGGATTTAGTAGGGTGTCATCCTACTATATGTCCAGAAACAGTAATTAACTTAGAAACACGAACCAGCCCCCACATTGATTTTAAGGAAGATTTCCATTAAAAACCTGGCTTCCCATAGACACTTGACTCCAGATGATAAAAGTGAACATTTTTTTTCACCGCAATCAAAATTACATGACCAAGTATGAGTATGAAATGAACTCTGTCAGAAAACAAAGGTAGTGTTGATGGGAGAGGGTAGGAATAAAAAATAATCCAGCCACCCCCCATTGAATATAAGATCCAAAGTTGAATATAAGATCCTTATTTATAAGATTCTTCCATGAGAAGAATACGACTAATTGAGGTAGGCTAGACTCTAGGAGAGAGGGAAAAGATAGAAGAACAGGGGAGAAGAGAATATAAGGAAGCAATGTGCTTGAATGATTGAGAAAAAAAGAGAACAACAAGAAGACAAAATTGCCAAGTAACTAGTCTGGAAGCAAAGACATATGCTCTGTCTAGTGTCTCCCCGCCAATGCCTCAGATTTAATTATCAGAAGCAAACTAAATGGAAAGCTTCCACTAGAGAAGAATTACATTTCAGCACCTTTCTCTGTTTTGTTTAGAGCTGTACTTGATAACAATTAAGCTGACAACCTCATGTCCACTAATGTTTAGGTACAGATAGAAAGAATTATTCACGTTTAAAAGATGTTCTAAGATTTGAAAGAGAAATAGTGTTAGGTCATATATGTTTGGATAAAAACTTATTCTGTTCTGAAATAAAACTGAATTTTTATATTCTGCTACCATTGAGCAATCAGTAATCATATTACTTTATTTTGTTAATCATTGTTTTCCCTCTATTTTCACTTTTATATTGGAATGGCATCTATGTTAATTTCTGGGAGGGATCCCACTAAACAGTCTGTCACATGTCACAAGATTTCTAAATGCCAAAAGTCACGAAGTTGTTTTCTCATTGACAATCTGATGAATATCACTTAAGACTTATATCTAGGACAGATTTCAGGGATTTATCATAACTCGAATTATAAGACACTGGGGGCCTCCTACAAAATATCCCAGGATTGACAAATGCTAATCAAGCCTCCTGCCACTCCCAAAACTTTGAGCAGTTGCTATGGAATCTTAGACTAGAGCTTTCTCAAATATTGAGTAGACTTAAATTGGATGAGCTAAGTAACAGAAGCATCTGGCTTTAACTTTTGTTTTTCTGAAGTTTTGCCAGAGGGATTTTTATAATGACTCCGTTTAACCTCATTTTCATTTGTCAGTGTCAGTCTCTTCTGTAGGAGTCTGAAGTTTACCTTCTGTGACCTGCTGGTTGTTAGGCAAAGCTAAAAATATAAGAATACCTTTCAGATTTTCAAGAAATAAACCCTAAACATATGCTCTTAAAAATGCTGAAATTCTCATCTTGCTCAACACACTCACCCAGATCAATTCAGTGCCATTATAAAGTTTTTTAAAGCTTTAATATGTTGCCACTTCAAACATTCTTTGCCATACTTTTATATTGTGGACAACTGTAAAGGGACTTGAATATCACAAACCCAAAGGGTTTGTGTTTAATTTGGTAGGCAATGGAACAGTAATGTGTCATAATGTACTGTAATGATAAAATTATATGAAAGATAATTTCATCTTTTCTGTGGATTGAGAAATTCCTTGGAGCTTTAAAAAGACTCTAATTTGCCCATCAACATCCATTCTTTTCTTGTATAGCACTGGGATTTTCAATGAACCACATGACGACTAGTTTCTATTATACTTAAATGTGGACATATAAATTAGTCCTTATGAAGATATATCACTTAAAAGAAAGGAGATGTATTTCCTTTGGCCTCTTCCTTTATCCTGTTGCCTAGGATGCAGTCAGGGTGCTGAGGTATCTTTGAACCTGTAACTGCACCAGGAATGCAAGAAGAGCAACGAGAAAAATTGGAACTTCTTGGACCACTTGTAACATGACCACTACTATCAATACAGTTATAGTTTGGATCTGAATGATCCTCCAAAGGCCTGTGTATTAAAGGCTTAGTCCACAGGTTGGTGCTATTGGAATGTGGTGAAAACTCTGAGATTGAAGCCTTGTGGGTCATCTTCAGGTCACTGGGGGACACTCTCTTTGAGAGGATGGTAGAACTCCAGAACCTCCTGTTTCTCTCTCTGACTCTCCCTCTCTGGTTTTTTTTTTTTTTTTTTTTTTTCTTCTTGGCCATAGAGCAAGGGTTTTGTTCTGTCACACTCTCCTCACCATGATGGGATGCCTCACCATAGGCTGCTTCACCACAGGCCCAAGGGCAATGGGGCCAATTGACCATGGACTTATATCCCCCAAACTGTGAGCTCACATAAACATTTTCTCTTTGTAATTTGGTTTATCCCAGGGTTTTTATTATTGGTATTATTATTTATTTTTTTATTCTTTATCTTAACGTACTTGCTATAATAGAAAACTAACACTGATATCTGAGCCATTTTTCAATTTTATTACAAGGAATAGCAGCTGAATTTATATCATAACTAATTAAATCTGGCTTTAAACATGTAAATAACTTTTCTTTAGCATAGAAGGTCCCCTGAGAAGAATAATATAATATAGAAATATGATATCTTTAATACAAAAAAAAGATCTCTGATGGTATTTCCTTTCCCTATTTTAACTTAGTGGACCTCAGTTTGATGAATATGACAATGTAGAGTGTATACTCATTTTGTTCAGTTTTCCAAGTTTTCTGTGTGTTACTCCTGATAACAATAATCACAGATATGATAAACAGACCTGCCGTGCATAATTTCCTCATATACTATTTCCCAAAATTCTTCAGTATCATTCTACCTTCATACTTGCTATAATCCATGTCTATTTTAAATATTATTTTTCCAGTATTTTCTTTAAATTTACTTCATATGGCTCATTTAAATAGACACTGGTATGACTCGGAGTAGATAGTACTTTCCAAAATAAATGCATTGAAACACACCCCCCCACACACTCACACACAAAATTAAACCACAACAAAATGTTTATTGTCTGGAAAAGACCCCAAGCCTAGGACCTTATCTTTACTTATTTAAAGAGATCAGTTAAATTAGAGGTTTGTTTAAAACACCACTAGCAAAAATAAAGACTTTATTTTTGGCATAATCATTTGAGAAGGAAAATATTTCTATGTGATTAAACATCATGTACTGCTGCATGAACCCTAAATTAATTTAGGAATGCCTAGAAAATGCTTATCTTTGATTTTTTTTCAATATATAAGAGAGTAAGGGCCAGAAAAATTGTTGGTGGTAGGGTAGAGTGTCAGCTATATTCCAGTAGGGTGCATAGTTTTTCTGCTCCTATATAGTCCATCTTCCTGAAAGTAGATGGGAAGAGAGCTAAATACCTCAGTGAGCAGTTCTTGCTAGGTGTTACAATTTCTAAAGTTTTTGCTTTTGAATAGATATTAAATAATTTAAAAAAAGTAACTTCAGCCAACTGATTTGTGATCCTGAGTGTTAAAAACACATCATCATAGCATAAGGCTGAAATGAATATCAGGAGCAAACTGGATAAGCTTGAATGGACATTTAACCTTGGACATGCAAATAATAAGAATCATTAAAGAACAAGATGAAAAGAGAGTGGGTCATTTTACAAGCAAATCCCTATTTCTTTAATTTGAATTGTTTCTGATTACAGAGCACTTTGCAAACCTTTGAGTATTTCCTGTTTGGAAACTGTAAGAACAAAATGATGTGTTTCTGTTGAAATGGTGTGTAAATGCACTGCCTACAACAGTGAAGGCATAAGAGGGCTGTCCATATAAAAGAACACAGTGTGGGCAGATGTTATTGAAGCTTCCCAAGAGGGCTTCTTTTATACACTAGGTCATGAAGAAAAGGCTGATAATATATTGATGTACATTTGTCATTAACAGAAACCTGAGTGGTTTAAGATATATAGTACATCATGTAAATGTTTCTACTTATAATTGAAACTCCTGCATATTCTCTCTCTCTCTCTCTCTCTCTCTCTCTCTCTCTCTCTCTCTCTCTCTCTCCTCCCTCTCTCTCTCTCTCTCTCTCTCTCTCTCTCTCTCTCTCTCTCCTCACACACACACACACACACACACACACACACCAAAAAACAAAACAAAACAAAAGAAAACCCACCACCACCATCACAAAAAACCCTAGTATTTTTTCCTATAGTGCTTTCCAAAGAAGTTTAATTTGTTCAGGTTCTCTGTTAAGCACCTGATATTATGCAGTCTCTACACAAGAAACTTAAGAACTTTTCTTCTCTGTTTTCATTCTAAAATTCATCTGGATTTGCAGAACACCATGATGCATTCCTGCTTTAAAGATTATTCTCTGTGCCAGACAGCTGCATATTCATCATAAAATATTTCTTTTGCTCTTAACTCACAGGTATACCTCATTGCCCATCCATAAGGGTTGCCAAGTCATTGAGCTCTTACCAATGAAATGTAGGAGAAGAGGTTTATCCACCTTTTTCACTTCATCCCTAAGAGTCAAATGAGTGATCCTCCCTGCTTTCCTTCTTTCCCTGCCAGTCAAGTGGGTCCAGAAAACTCAGTCTGATGACTAGAAGATTACAGAACTACAGAATGTCTGTCTAGAATGACTTTGTGGAGCAAATCTTCCCTTTTCTTCCACTGACTAGATTTACATTATGCTAATCCACTGATATTTTGAGGCTATCCCTAAAGTAATGCAGTGTGATATGATGAAAGGTATTAGTGGCATGATAATTTTAAGCTGAAACAGAACTAGAGACTACCTAAGCCAGGCATGTACCTGACAGATCTTCATACAGCCCCTACAATACATAACCACCTTCTTGCTGCCCACAAAAAGAACATCAGAGAGCAGTACCCTCTTTCTCCATTGTCTGCTTCAGCACTTTAGGACCAACATATTCTCCCCAGGATAAATTCTCAAGACTTCAAGAAAAAAGGCAAAAGTCTTAATAAAAGAACCTAAAATCTATTTTACAAATGAAAAACAATCAAGACAGAGAGTTTGAATGATTTGCTTAAAAGCACTTATTTACTTAATCACTAAATCAGGACTCAAAATCCTCTAACACATGGTCCAAGTGATTTGTGTTCACAGTTATTAGAAGCAGCTCTCTTCTGAAGTATATTAAGATGATTATGAGTCACAGACTTGAAGGAACTATTTTTTGAATATAGGCAAGTGAATACTATGGTTGATTAAAACTGGTTTGAAATCCTAAAATACTTCTCCATTGAGAAGGGAAGAGCCTCTTCTTGAAATGGGTTATCCCTTTGTTAGTTGCTTAACCAATAGACTGTAGCCAAGGAGACTTCTAAGAGTAGGTCTTAAAAATCCTCCAAGCTGCCCCTACCTTCTTTTGGAATGCTCTGTCTGGGAACTCTGGTTCTCTAAAAGCAGTTTGACTGCCCTGGGACTGTCAACTGACATGGCCTTGTATAGACTCTCTAGTCAATCATGCCTTCATTGTCAGCTTTCCAGCTGTCCCTGTTGTGTAACAGACATTTGACTGAAGCCGTTTTGGACTCCCCACTTCAGCTGAAAGCTACAAGTTTACCTCAGTTGGAATTACATAGAGTAGAATTCTCCAGTGGATCCTCGCTTGAACCTTTGAACCAGGAAATCATGTGATAGGATAAAACTGGTGGTTATATGAAGCAACGAAGTTTTCTGTAATTGTTTCACAGTGTGACAGATAAATATTCTCTATTGTATGGTGTAGTGGTTAAAGCATGCAAAGGAGTCAGGCTGCATAGTTTCAAATCCTAGTCCACCATTTATTAGTTGTATGATCTTAAACAAATTTCTTAACTATTGTGTGTCTCAGTTGCCAGCTTGTAAAATTTGGATAAAAATAATATCTACCCAATAGGATAGCTATGGTTGACAAGAATTAATTGATATTGAATGTTTCCAACACAAAGAAAAAAAAATGATTAATGTCTGAGGTGCAATACAATGATCACACATGGTAGGCATATGTTGAAATGTCACACCATGACCCATAAATATGTGCAATTACTATGTCAATTATATTTTTTGAGATTCCAATTTTATAGTGGGGATTAATGGAACTGACCTATTCTTAGAACGCTGTCTGACATAGTAAATAATATATAATAATTAAATAATATTAAATAATTAACATAATTCTTTATTCATTAGTTGCTCACCATAATCCTTCCTTCCTCTGGTTGCTTCAGTAGGCTGCAAATGTATTAGTTTACCAACTATAACAACTTGGCTAAGTTAGAACTTCTTTTCCCAGAATCTGTTTTTGTATGGTTTTAGGTTGAAGCTGGACAGAAGTAGAACTTCTGTAGTGTTTGAAAGGCAAGAGGGAAGCAGCAAACATTTCTTTATGTATCAGTTTTCCTCAGGTAAAGATTTCCACAAACTTAATGACTCAAAAATGTATTTTTTTTCACATTCTGGAGGTCAGAAATTCAAAATCAGTTTGAGCAAAATTGGTGTATCAACAGAACCATGTGCCCTCTGGAGGCTCTTCGCCTTATCTCTTCTAGCTGCAGAACACAGCAGTCCTTCCTCTCTGAAGTCCTCATGCTGCTGTGGTGTCAGAGAGCTTGTGGTTGGCAGGTAGACATCTCTCACTCTCTAGTGTTAGCTTAAATTACAGTAACAATTTGGCCAGGCAACCTCAGAATCTTAGGTCCTCTTCAGCCACATTATGAGAAGTATAGAGCCAAGAGTGATGTAGGGGATAATTATGATCATGTTCTGTAGATCAGATATTGGGTGCTATCAATGTTTGTTTGAAGAGGTATGTTGATTTAAAACTACTTCAGTAATACAGAGAACAAAGGAAAAAGCATAAAGATTACCTTGCCCCCACAACTCATAAAAAAAATCATTTTAACCTCAGGTGCATGTCACTCAAAATAATGAATAGGTAACTAGAAAAAAGATGAATAAACAAAAGGATAAATTCATAAATGTGCAAAAGTAATTTTATTTACCTGAAGGGCGAGTAGGCTTGGAATAAAATTTGTGTTTATATATTTTTAAGTTCAGAACTTTTTAGAATTTCACTGACTTCTGGCTATGAATATTTTCTCCCATTTTTAATGACTTTTTCCCTGTGGAATAACAGAAGAACTTTCTCTTGATATTTGAAATAACAAAGTTTAGCTAGAATACGTTTACACAGATAATTCTACATTTATTTTGCTTGTTTTGCAGGGTGCCTATTTGGGTTTTTTCTTTAGGAAATTCTTTTTTAGACCTCACGGTATACCTAGATTGGTTTGCCATTGCTCTTCATTGTGTTTTAGTTAATTATTTTAATCCCTTTTCGACTTGTGCATTTGTTGACATTATATTATATCTTTCTCTACTTATTAATAGACTTTTAACCATATCAATTCTGTTCACTGCTGATTCTATAATTTGGCTAGTTCTAAAATTTTATGCTATTTCTTTAACTATTTATATAGTTGTCTTCTTCCCCTTGAGTTCATGGCTTAGTTGGATTCTTATTCATAGTCTACTCTTCCATGACTGAATGCACTTTGGGAAAATTTTCTTTATCTTCAATGATATCTTCTTCTACATAGAGTTCTTTATTTGTCATTTCATGCTTTGTTCTTTTCTTCTCTTCTTCCTTCTCTCCCTCTAATATGTTTATCTATTCTTTCTTGGTTGATTTTTGTGTCCCCTTTCATCCCCAGCTTGCTCATGTTTAAATGGGCAGCTTTATCAGACAGTCTCAATACTTTGGTGGTTGAATTCTTTTTGGCAGACTTAGCATTTGATATATGACTGGTTTAACTTCAAATACCAGAAACTGTGTTTTATCCCCCTTTCTGAAGTTTGAAGTATGTGTGAGAACTGGAGCTTTAGTAGCCTTCTTCATAGAAGAAGCCTTCTTCATAGAATGGAATTCTTGTTAATATTGTGTTAATGTTTCTCTCCATCCTTCATGAGATCTGTATTATCTTGTCCAAGGCATGTTGCATTTTTAAGAGGCAATGAGTTCAGGCTTTAGATTGTTCCCCTACTTAGTAATAAAACCCTGAATAAAGGTAATGAATAATAATATTTTCTGCCTCTTCTGAGCTTCTAATAGCCTTAAGAAAATCCCATGGGCTTCTACTCTCAATGATTTTTCCTCTTCTCCTCCCTTGCTGCCTACTCACCTTATAATATGTTTCTCTCAACATTGACAATATCAGTGAGGATTATTAAAATTTAGTCAATTTACTTTTTTTCCTTCAATAACACTTCTTGGGAGTTTGAAGTGAGATAGAAACCCCCAGAATTTTCAACTTTTCTCTTTGGTTGCAACAGATGTATCATTTTTAAATTTTTTTTTATCAAATTTACATCTGGAAACAGGAGACCCTATGATCCAGTTTTGTGTTGACATCTTTAAAAAGGCTTTAAAAAACACTTTTGAATAGTGTGATAAATCTGATTTAGAAGAAAACAATCAAGATGATAAAGTGACTGAAAATCTTGACAGTTAAGAAACACTTAAAATTGTAATTAAGGAATAGAGATCTGTAGTTACAGAAGGCTCAGAGTTATAATCAGCAATTATTAAAAATTTCCTTTTAAAGCAATGAATAGTTTTAGTATGTGTGATCCCAGAAAGAGAAGAAATATCCATGGATTGTGGGTTCAAATCACAGGGGAACAGATTTCATATGGATACAGTGAAGAAACTTCAGAATTAAGAGCAGATCTGCTTACAGATTTTTGCTCATATTTTTCATCTCCTCAAGACCTTCTTTCCCTGTGAGATCTGTGCAAGACACTGCATTCATTCCCCAAGGGGATTCTCCAAATCTTTCTATTATCATTTTGATACATCCCACATCTATTCTCCCATTACACTGATGAACTATCACAGCATACACAAAGGCAAGAGTTTGTAATCAATTGCATTTTTCTCACCTATTATATTTGATTCACTTTAAGTACTTGATATAGAGTCTTGAACAAAGAGTAGATATTCAACGATTTTGACTGAGAGAATATATTTTTTTAAAGTAAATCTACTCTTTACAAAGCATTGAGTCAGTTTACCTTACCACAGTTGGTTCTATTAATAGAAATTAAGATTACTGATAGCTTCATTCTATACCTTATGTGTTTTAGTTCATAAAGAGAAGACTTGAATATATTCTCTCTTACCTAAAATTTTATGCTTGAGAAATTTCTCAGACAGTGGAGTACATAACAATCAAAATCTGTGGGATATAATCCTTAAATTAAAAAAATAAGCTGTAGAGTATAATATTGAATTCCAATAAATGTTTGGCAGTATCATAACCCTTAATTTTTGGTATTCCAAAATATTGCAAATCTCATATTTCCTTAAATTTAGAGGGTTTTAACATCCACTATAAAGAACACATTTAAAAAAAAAACAACATAAATGCCTTTCTGACTCACTTCCAATAATGAAAACTTGTATAATTAATGAAGTTTTCATTATTTAAATAAATCATTATGCTGAAATCATTTATCTGAACTAGTAGCTACATATTAAAATTGAATTATTTAAAGTTGTAAGTGGGAAACATTTGAGGATTTATATATGTGATAAGTTTAATTCTTACAGATATATTTCTAAAACAATGCACTTAGCTCTGATTTTACTTCCTAACTGGTATACCATTTGATAATATTGGGAAAAAAATCTTTATAATGGATTCTCATACTTTTAATATCAATACTAAAATCACTGAATATATATTTTAACGATCCAGTCTATACATTTTTCTGTTGGTTTTCTATTCACTGGAAATACTATTACCTACCTTGAAAAAGTATGATTAATCTTGTATTTCTCTGTTCATCCCCAACCTTTTGGCTTGGTCACTCCTTTGTGCTTCAAGCTCAGGTCTGATTGCCCACAAGGATCATTGGATATTATTTGTATAAATTCCTCTCCTTCTCCTCTCCCTTCCCCTTCCTCTCCTCCTCCTTTTCTCCTTTTTTTCCTTTTCTTATCCAACTCTTTTCTCCTCCTCTTCTCCCTTCTCCTTTCCATTTGGTCCTGTTTTTGCAAAGGAAAGGAGGAACAGAATTGAAAAAAAATACCCTAAATGTTCTGATTTATTTCTATGAAGTTTTTCATCTTATTTAAAAACTTATTCTTCCATTGTGTTCTATGGTCATGAAGATCTCTTGCTATTAGGGAAATACAATGGGAGCTAAAGACAGTAAAAGAATTGAATGGAGTTAAGAAGAGTAGAAGGATAAATATAACAAGTTTGAAGAAGGAGAAAGAAAATTTGGATTGGGATTACAAGGACAATAGTTTTGTTCTAAATGAGATCCATGTGTTCTGATAAAATATAGGTGGAAGAATCAGAATGATTCTTCTCCATCTCATCCCTGGTTTTTGCAGATTTTGTTTAGTATGTTCATTTCTTATTATGTTCAGATTTATCTCTCTCTTTTCCTCTATCTTCCCTCCCTTCTTCTTTCTTTTCTTCTTTTTTCCTTTCTTCCTCCTCCCTTTCCTCTCTTTCTCTCCTCTTCTCTCCTCCCCTCCCTATGCTGCCCCTTCTCATTGCTGGGAATTAAACCCATGTAACACATGTTAGCTAAGCATTCGACCACTAAGCTAACCCAGCCCATTATTTCTTTTGTCTTTATTTTATACAATTGATAAATTATAATGACCTATCATGAAATAAATATGAAGGAAAATAAATCATAAAGAAAAAAGAAAAACACCTACCCCCGAATACTAAAACCAGATTATCTTCCTCCAATTGTTCTGTAAATCCAAGTTTGCTGTAAGCAAATCTTCCATGCTGGCACCACGCCATAGCCCGCCCCCTCCTACATCATGCCCATTGGTTATGTCTACAGACCAGGGTAATCTAATATAAACCTATTTTTTGTTGTTCTTTTATTTGCTTTCATACCTTAAAAATAAATCTTGACTACGGATTTTTATTATTCTCTGCTTTACAAGATAGAATTTAATATTCTTTTTTTAATGTAACCAGATATCTAATATTTGCATTTCCCTCCTCTGAATACTGAGTAAAGTGTTAGTAAGTTAAAAGTGTTTTTCTTAATTTAAGTTAGTGTTTTTCAAAATTTCTTTGTGTTCCAAAGTTGGCTAATCCAGTTTAAATTAGTAGCTGCCTGTCCCCCTGTCCCTTCCTGCTTCCTGCTCCCCACTTCTTCCCCTTCACTTTCCCTTCCTGTCCTGGGTTAATTTTTCCTTGGCCCTATAGAGACTTTCCCAATCTCTCAGTATAAAGAAAGCAGGCAGGCGTTATTTCCTGAGGGAGAGATTGCATTACTTCTAGTGTTTACACATGAAGACCTTATACTGCATAAAAACAGAAGCTGTGCTCTGTTTCAGTACAAGAAAATTCTCATGTGCTTAGGGTAGTTTAACCAAACAATTGACTGAAATATATTTTTCAGCTGGGAATGAACACTTTACTCATGATCCTGACCTAAGCTTATACTTATTTCTTCCCTCCTACCTATCCTACCACCATGTAGATGAGGAAAGGGGACTATGGAATCTTTTATTCTGCTAAGCATTCAAATATGAAAAATAATTTATAAAGCATAGGCCTGAAATGTTAATAATGACTTATATATGTAACTGAAGCAAAACTTAAAGTGGTGAACTGTGACAGTTGAGTGAGGCATGGAGCAAGATTAGGAAATGCTGTTGTATTAATAGTATTCCTGCTACAATTTGAGAAAGCAAATTCTAGCTGGAGAATAAAATCCAAACACCAGAGCAGAAGCCAATCTCAGCTTTCACATATAAATTATTTATGTTTAAGTGAAAAGTAAATCTTTACCTGCCCTTTCCTCCTTGCTTTCCCTGTCTCTTCAAGGTTTTAGCATTAAATGACCCTTTCTTCTAAGAATGAAAGGACTAACAGTCTACAAAAATCTTGTACTTCTCATATGGGATTTTTTTTTAAATGACTGGCTGTGCAGGACCCTTAGATTCCTAGGATTATGTTTCAAGTAAATCAACCTGTCACCTGGGCAACAGTGTAGAGGGCCTGAGCTGTGATCTTGCAGGGTGAACAATGGCATTTAATGTCATACCTGGCCTTAACCAAAGACAATGAAGCTTCTGTCCCTCCCCTGGAGGACATTAGCTCAGAATGTGACAAAAACAACCTGGGAAAGTGCATTTCACTGATATATTGAGTCACTATTTAAAATAATGAGCAATGAGGATCTGAACATTGTATCTCTTGGTTGGGGAGTGGGAGGATAGAACAGGTAGACAGAACTGGGCAGACTTAGAGTTAGCATAAGAAAGGGGCAAAAACTTAATCAGATATACAGAGGATTTTTAGAAATCAAGGAAAGCTGAAATGCACAGGGCAGTTTATTTTTCAGAGAATACTTGTGTTCAGGAAGAATCAAGAACTCAGAATGAACTGAACTGTTGTAGAGGAGCTAATTGTTTTGTCTCATTATGGGAGCAGAAGAAAAATGAAAATATTCAGAGGACTGGAGTTGAGCAGAAGGGAATGCAGAGCTCAGGAGAGCCTGGGAATAAAGCCTGGTCAAGGGAGAGTTCTTTCTTTTCGTACTTTTTTTTTGTCTTTTTAAAAAATTTATTTTGATTATGTAAGCAATATGTATTCATTGTTGACCATTGGAAAATAGAGATATGTATAGCAACAAAAATGAAAATTGCTTGCAGCCTACCATTAGGATGACATAATACTGTGAACTTTTGGTGCAAATTTTTCTTAACCATTTTTCTTCGGCTTTTATATCTGGAAATGTGGTTTTAGTTTTATCCAAGCCATATATTTATACACACACACGTGTGTGTGTGTGTGTGTGTGTGTGTATTTGTGTGTAAAATAAGCGAAAAAGTTCTGCAAAGTTTGTTAGGAAATAATGATACTTTTGAAACTTATTGGATTATTTTGACATTTACACCTATAATTCTAAGTAACACGCTTATTTTGTATTTTCAGAAAGTTTCAGTTTGGGGCTGGGATTGTAGCTCAGTGATAGAGTGCTTACCTTGCACGCATGAGGCACTGGGTTTGGTCCTTAGCACCACATAAAAATGAATGAATGAATGAATGAATGAATAAAATAAAGATATTGTGTCCATCTACAACTAAAAAAATACTTTAAAAGGTATCAGTTTTAGGCATAGTTTTTTTTTCTTAGAAAGAGGAAGATTTAGCTGTTACTATAGTTTTTAAAAAGTTAATATCATGACTGTTGTGAAATTTTATAATGAACATGTCAAACTTGTTGGTTTAAAACAAAATTCAGTTTATTATTTTTAATGATTCCATGGTTGACTGGAAAGCTTCTGGGTTCTTACAGAACAAGAATAAGGCTACCTGGTCTCTTAGACACACTCTTACTCCACTGTTGGTATATGGGTCAAAGCACTTTACAAGCCAGCTTAGATTGTAGGGTCTGAAAAATGGACTTACAGCTTCAGAGACTAGTAATATACTCTTGCAAAGGGTTGCATAGGGTGTGAGCACAAAGAACTGTGTCAACTCTGAAATTCTTTAAAGTCTTTTTTTCTATAAAGTTACTATTTCCTGTGTTCTTATTTCTTTGTTCTTCCTATTAGGAACTTTGCTCAAATATCTGGAGTTCCTTCAACTATCTAGAGATGTTTGAAAGTATTAAAGGATAAAACACTAGAAGGTTGATCAGAAGCTCTGTGCACAGTTTGGGGCTTCTCAAATATGGAATTCACTGCAGGGACATCTGGCTGGGCCATTTGTTTCGGAAATGTATAATGATCAAATTCTCCGGGAAACGTTTTTTACTCTCCTGCCTAGAAGATATAAACTTATCTGCTGGGGTTCTTTATGCTGGGTCCTGATAGAAGGCAGTTTTTAGTACTCCATCTAGCATAGCTGAGATGATACTCCTTCTGAGCTGTGTTAGCATCTCCCATTTCATAAACCCTTCAGATTTAGCAAAGGCAGGAAGACTGTGGATTCCATTGCTTAAGCATACTTTAGCAAAATCTCTTTTGGTGTAATTGGTTAGTTTCTTGGTTTTTCACATTGCCAGTTTAAAATTCAGCTTTCTCAGTAATGCTGTGTCAGTTATTAAACATCCTTCCAGCTTTCAAAACCTTGTTTTTTACTGTCTCCTCTCCCTTTGTCTTTATTTTTATGGGTTTATGCTCCTCACCCTTATCCCTACTCTTTAATCAGTATTTTATTGTGGTTTCAGGAGGAAGTGATGACTACTAAGGTCATTCCATTTCAACCAGAATTCTTTCCTTTATGAATACTACAGTTATATACTAGATACTTATTCACTATGCTTGTTCTCCCCTGGTGGTTTCTGCATAGACTTGGCCATGTGAAGTGCTAGCCATTACAATGACCCTTCTGTGAATCATCATGCCATCATATTGGTAACATCAACTAAGGAAACTGTAGGCAACATGATGCCATATTTTGTGCCACTGTCCTGGCTCCATTTGATTGAAATTGTCATGAACATCTGACTTAAAGGAATCAAGTGTATGGGCTAAGTCATGGCCTTTGAAATGGCCACACATGAGAGTTCTGTCTTGTATGGCTGTTTCAAATTGAATAGTAACTGCTGTTTTCTGAAGTGAGTTGATATTAGACAAGCACATATAGAAAGACCAAAGAATCTGTTATTCATGGACACAGGAGTATTAAATTTAGAGATTAGCCCAGTCAACATCATTTTCAGAGCACAGGAACAGGGACCAAGGCATGACTGCTGATGAATGGGAGCAAAAAAAGTGGGGTCACTGGAATTTTCTATGTATATTCCAGTGCTCTGTGAGGTACTATGGGATAGTTAATACTGTTCACTATTTTCTTTCTTTCTAAACACTTCTTCCAAATACTGGTTCTACATATGCAGTTCATGGTCAAGAAACAAAAATAAGTTTCACACTACATACCTGTGAACTTGAACAATCATAATGCATATTTGAAATACAGATGAAGTCCAATTAGAAAGATGTCTATTTTTGACATTGGCAAAATATTTTTCTAGGAAAGTGAGTAAATGAGTGTATTAGTTACCTTTTTTTTTTTTTTTTTTTGCGCTGACCCAAATACTTGTCAGGAACAACTTAGAGTAGGAAGGGGTTTATTTTAGTTCAGAGGTCTTTGTTTATGGTTGGCCAGCTTCAAGGCAGAAACATCATGGTGGAAGGGGAGGGGGAGGCAGAGGAGCCAGGGACAAGACAACCCTTCAAGGGCATCCCCTCAGTGACCTGCCTCCTCTAACTAGTTTCTACCTTCTACTTCCCAGTAATTCGTTCAGTTGTCAGTGGAGTAATCTGGCAAATAAATTAATACACTGATGAGGTCAGAGCCCTCATGGGCCAATCATTGTCCAAAAGCCCCACCTCTGAACATTGATGCTTTGGAAACTATGGTTTTAACATAGAAGCCTTTGAGTGATATTCCAAATCCACGCCATAAAAATGAGGTAAGATAGCTTGTCCACTTATTCTTTTTCCTCAAAGGCTATGTTTGATTTTTCCATTAGTTATATGCATATATAAAATGATAACTTTCAAACAAAGGTATATATCCCCTTCCAAAAATCCTTTAAGATATCAGACATGTCAAATTAAAAATAATTGGTCAGGAATCAGAGAGAAATTGTGAAGTTCTTAAAGGAATAATAAAAAATTACATCTTTGACTAAAAATTAAATTAACTGGGAACATATTTACCAGAGATGATAGAAAAATGTTTAAAATTCTTATTATACAAAGAATTCTTCAAAATCAATAAAGAACACTAATAGCCAAATAAAATAATAGAGTAATAAAAAGGCTATTTGAACTTGTATGTATAATTAGCAAGCAAACACTTTTTAAAAACAGTATTCATTTCATTTTAGAAAGAAAAAATGCTGATTAAACATTAATAGGATATCATATTTCATCTATCAGAATAGCGAACACATTAAAAAAGATAGTATTCAATTGGGGAAGAATTGGTGAAACAGGCCATTTGTACACTATTTATGAAACTGTGAATATGTATAATCATTCTGGAAGGCAAATTGGTAGTAGGTATAAAGAACTTTAATGAAATTGTTGCCTTTTGACTTTATAACTATAATTTCTATTAATTTACCTTCTTGACTAATCAGAAATACATACAAAGGTTTATGTAAAAAAAATCTGTTTCTTTTTAACATTATTAATTAAATAAAAAATAAAAGATAACCCAAATACCAACAATTAGGCAATATGATCTTTATACCATATTTATGCCAAATTTATGATCGATTACTATGCATTTGTAGTATAATGAGTAAGACTGCTGAAAATGGTCTTAGAAAGTTACTTTGGTTTGTCCAAACTAACCAGCGTGTAGCTGGGATTTCCATTCTCCTAGGAGGAGGGGCTGCAGCCAACTGCATGTTTCTCCAGACTCAATGGTGGCTTTTTCCACTGGCAGCCAGAACTGCAATTTCCCATGCTCTTCAGGTGACAAGGTACCCGGCCCCATCCTCCTCAGACAAGCCTGTGAATGGCTGGCAAGCATCATGTTCATACTCACACTAACAAGTCTGTTTTCTCAGGCTTATACTATGAAAAGGACTTCAGAGAGGAACAGATTTCATTGAAATGCAAACCTACTCTAGGTATTGGCCTCTGCAGGACTCTTTGGGGAACCCTGGAGGATCAAGTGCCCTGTTCCTTTTCTCTGCTTGCTGACCTATAGTCTATGCAACTTTCTACTTTACCAGTAGCCTATTTCTTTGCCCATATTCTGTGACTTTGTGAAACTTGTCCAGAAACTTGGTTCACAATGAGGACAAGGGAGGGTACAAGAAGTCCACATAGTGTAATAGTAATAATAAAATATAATCATTGTTAGCATTTTAATGACATTAAAAAGTGTTTACAATGCTATGAAAGATAAAAACACATATAAAACTCTAAAACTTTGTATTTGATATGAAATAATTTAAAAAAAAAAAAAAAAACCTAAAAGTACATTCATCCTTTTCCCATTAACAACAATAAAGGAATAAGTGAAGCATTAGGCCCCAAAGGGTAAGGTGGAAGTTTTAATGGAGAATATTATAATTTAGCTGCAGAACAAGAGTCATAGCCATTTTCTAAATAAACTAAAAGTAAAATAAGCACTTAATTATAATTAGAGTTTCTAAGTGAATTTTCTTATTAAAAATGTAATTAGAGTAATTAAGTTTTTAAGAGGTATGTAAAACAAAAAAATGTTCTGGATAAAAGTACTGTTTTGTTTATCCCTCTAGCTAAATGCATTCTAAAAGTATATATATATATTTTTTTTTTCTAGCGGTAAAAGGAAGCAAAAAATAAAATACTGAAACTATTTCTCACTAGCTCTCTCCAACGTTGAGTAGAGTCCAAAGCTACCAGGAGACAAAACAGTTAAGACAGGGAAACTTGTGCTCAGCATTCTCTGAGAGATTGAGTGACCCCCTTTGAGGTAAATGGAGTGGGAAATTAGTTATCATGACAATAAGAGGGAGAAGGCAAAGGAGATGAAGTGCAAAGGAGATGAATCCTAAAGGATCCTGAGCCACATTTGTGCCCTGCACTTCCATTCTTATCCTAAGGCGTTTTACTGGATGTATAGACCTGTAAATGTCCAGGAGCCCAGAGTGATTGAACTGAGTTGTGGTTTGCTGACTGGAGGAGGTGAAGAGCAAGCATTCAGAATGGCACATTGACTGCTTCTTTTTGCACTGAGGATAAGGGCTAGTTCTATGCTTTTCTCTGAGAACAGACATTTACCTAGTGGTCAGTATAGGTCCAGTCAGGGTTTCATCTCACTGTGATGTCATAAATTATTTTCAATTGTGGCTATAAATAATTATAAGGTAATTTTTTTAGTTATAACGGGACACAATATCTTTATTTTATTTATTTAGTTTTATGTGGTGCTGAGGATCGAACCCAGGGCCTCGCACATGCTAGACGAGCGCTCTACCGCTGAGCTACAATCCCAGCCCCATAAGGTAATATTTAAGAAACTAGGGGTTGGGGTTATGGCTCAGCAGTAGAGCGCTCGCCTCGCACATGCAAGGCCCTGGGTTCCATCCTCAGCACCACATAAAAATGAATAAATAAATAAATAAATAAAGTTATAAAAAAAAAGAAGGAAACTAAAACTTTATATAAATATTTACCAAGTAAGAGATTGCTGTGTGTAAATGTAACAGGAATCCTTTTTGTGGAACAGGGGTCCACTTTATGATCTGAATATAAAACTTGCTTGACCGCTGGTAGTTTATTTTAAAACTGACATTTTTCTTTTTTTTCCTTTTCTTTCTTCTTTGTGAGAAATAGAAAGTCTGGTGGCCCATTTTCAGGTACAATATTTAGCCTTAGATGTAAAATTACTTGAAATGTAAGAAAAACAGAGGGAAAGCAGAGTGGAAAGTTACAAGCACTTAACTCACACCATAGCACAATAGCCTGTGGGTGTGGCAGATTCAAAGTCCATGTGCCCAAACTGGCCCTTGAAAAACAGGAAGTGAGGAAATGGTCTGTCTGACCAACAGAGATAGAAATCTCTCTATTAAGAAAACAGTAACTTAGGTAAACAAGTAAGAACTATGTATGTGCCAGAAGGCACTGGATTCCAAAAGACTTTCCCACCACAAGAGAACAAAGGGAAGTGGGAACAACTAAAAGTATGTTTCTTTATATCACCCAATAGGAGACAGTAAAACCCAGGAGATATTTGGGAAATATTGTGCCCCCCCATAGTACTCAGCCAAGGAGGAACATGGGGAAGGACCTTGTGCGCTAGCAGATAAAATGCTGATTGAGCTGCTCTGGGTGTGCCTGCTCACCCAGATACCCAATTTGTGAGACCATCATTAAAATCTTGCTTTGTCTATACCATTGTCTCTCAGTCCATTCTTTAGATTTGGAGGTGTATTTCTCACATTCTTTTCCTTCTTTCCTTTCCTGTGAAAAACAGGAAAGGAAAGCCAAAGTAAGCCAAAGTATCTGTCCTTCCATTTACTGCCCACATGAACAAAGAAACATCAAACCTGGAAATGAGAAAACATTTCTCTTAAGGATAAAGTCGAACATTAATTACATCTGCTGACAATACCTGAAAAACAGCCCTTGTGTTCTGTTATGGTTTGGATGTGGTGTCCCCCAAAAGCTCCATGTAAGAAGGTTCAGAGAAGAAATAATTGGGTTAGGAGAGCCTTAACCCAAAGAGTTAATTCATCACCAGATGGGTAACTGAATTGGTAGGGTGTGGCTGGAGGAGGTGGGAACTGAGGTGTGGCTTTGGTGTATATATTTGCATCTGTCTAGTGGAGTGTCTCTCTCTCTCTCTCTCTCTCTCTCTCTCTCTCTCTCTCTCTCTCTCTCTCTCCCCTTTCTGATCACCATGATGTGAGCTGTTTCCCTCTGCCACACTCTCCTGCCATGATCTTCCTCACCTTAAGTCCCTAGGAATGGAGCTGGCCTTCTCTGGACTAAGACCTCTGAAACCATGAGCCCTCAAATAAACTTTTCCTCATTTAGAGTTGCTCTGGTCAGATCCTTCAGTCACAGAGTCAAAAAAGCTGACTAAAACAAGGGCTCCGTATGGTTCAATCTCCATCGGAAGCCAGATTTTTTGTTTTGTTTTTGTGTGGTAACAGGGATTGAACTCAGGGATGCTTAACCCCTGAGCCACATCCCTAGCCCTTTTTTATGTTTCATTTAGAGACAGGGTCTGGCTGAGTTACTTAGAGCCTTGCTAAGTTGCTGAGGCTGGCTTTGAACTCATGAACCTCCTGCCTCAGCCTCCTGAGCCTCAACGATTACAAGCATGGGCCACCATGTCCAGCAGAAAGTCAGTTTCAAAGAATAGTGGCCTAAGAAGATTAAACCTGTTAAAAACGCATCCCTAATCTTTGCCATATTTCTTGAAGGGTGTAAAATGGGTCTAACAGGTAACCAACAACAGTCATAAATTCCTTCATTTCCTTCTGATTTCCTGTATATTTGAACTAGCATTGAATGAAGAAATAGGTAGAAAGGAGATATAAAGGAGGACAGAAAGTACGATTTTAATTTTAATAAAAATTTTGCATATATTTTCAGGCTTGTCATTCTCCAAGCCAGTCTTTCTTCTAGGCCTGTTATTCCAAAATTCCTAAGGAATCTCTAAATCTACCTGTGTATTCTTTCATATCTTTCTATACTCACTCTTCACCAAGGTTTCTTTAAATGATAACAATAATGATTATTATTATGTTGGAGATCAAACCCAGGGCCTCATGCATGATTGGCAAGTATTCTACCACTGACATACATCCCTAGACCACCAAATTTCCTTTAAATATGGAGCTGGGAATCCCAAAATATGTCTCTCACTCTCACCATGGTCCACATTCTCCCGTGAGACTGTATTTCTTGCTTTTCCCCCAAAGTCATCTCTCTCTGAAATTGTCCTCTGTCTCCATTGAAATGTATCTATTTCCTTAAATAAACCTCTGCCTAGGCTTATAACTGGTGCACACTGAAATTCTTTTCTGTCACATATGCAAAGAACCCTACTGGCCCTCTCAGTGGAGTTTCCCCTTCTGTCTGGGAACTCCTGGGCCCTTTCTTAGAAGACACATCATCTCCTGTGGCACTCTGAAGTCTCACATGTGCCACACCTTCCCATTTCTCCTCAAGCCCCAACAAGAGCCGCTTTTCCTCCTCCCTCTCCTTCTCCCTATTTCCTAGCTGTTCATCATATGGAGATGAATGTTCTCAATGCTTTTCTCCTTCTGCCTTTGTGTCACACTCATGTATAATAACTATCACTTCTATTAAATACACATAGTCAAAATAGTAAAGAGAAACAAATGAAAATCTTCACAGTGGCTAACTTTTGGCTTTAATTTTTAAGCTATCTTAAATTTTCATATTTTTTCTAAAATAACCATGTATAATTTTACTTTTTTATAACTTAAGTGTCAAAATAATCAATGTGTGGTCATAGCACAAACTTAAAAAGAAACAAGAAATATAGTGAGGGGTAAATTTTCTCACTCTTGCTTCAATCCTTTACCTTTCATTTCTTTTAGAGAGCAACCTCTGCTCTCTTCCAGAGATAGTTTCTTCATAATCTATGATAAACTTATAAAGCCTTAATTAAACACATGAGAAAATATTCTAAACACTCATTCAACTAGATTTTTTTTTCATTTAGATGATCTTGGAGATCATTCCTATCATATATTCATGCATCAAAACTACATACTTTTTTCTTACTATAGACTTAAAATAGTTGCATTTTCCCCCTTCACTGCAGCGGATTGACCCTAGGGCCTTACCCAAGCCAGGCAAGTGCTTGTTGACTGAGCTATTCCCTGAGCTCTGTCATAAGTTTCCTTATCTGGAGTGCTTCTTTTATTAATCTTCCCAATCTCAGAATTTTTTAAACTTATATTTACATATTAATTTTAGAAAATGATTTTTCTAGTTTAAAAATGTTGAGCCAGACATGGCGGTGCACACCTGTAATCCCAGCAATTTGGGAGTCTGAGGCAGGAGGATCACAGGTTCAAAGCCAACTTGAGCTACTTAGTGAGCCCTAATCAACTTAGTGAGACCCTGTCTTAAAATTTAAAAAAAATGAAAAAGGGATGTGCTTCATTGGTTAATCACCTTGGGGTTCAATCTATGGTATTGAAAAACAAAACAAAACAAAACATTAAAGAGCAGTTTTAAGGACAGATTATTACTGTTAGGTAAGAGTCAGTCATGAGCAGGTGGGTAGAGGGAGAATAATAAAGGGCATTAACTTTTAGACAATATAAATTTAAGAGTCCAAGTCACAGGACTGGGAATAGCAGAAAACTTTATTAAAGCAGATTGGAAAAATGGGAACTGATACATCAAATCTCTGCCAGACATGGCTAATAATACCCCTTTCAGGAAACTATTGTTTCAAGACCATGTCTAAGCTATCTCCTGTGACCAGGTCATCACAAACCCCCTTATGAAAAGGTGATCATGGAAACCATATCACAGCTGCCCCTTGTGATCAGGCCATTGTGACCCTCACACACATACACACACACACACACACACAAAAAAAAAAAAAAAAAAGCTTGCTGAGAGCTACACAATGGGCAAAAAGCCAAATAGGGGTGTATGAGAAACTAAGGTAAAAACAAAGGAACCTAAAGCCCTTAAAAAACAAGGAGTCTGTGAGAGCTTTGCCGAGTGCCTGGGTTGGGTGCTTTTCTCAGTCATCTCACTTTCTCTAGTAAATCTCCTGCTTGTTACTCTGTGCAACTTGCTTGAAATCCTTCCTACAGGATGGCAAGAACTGTACGCTGCAGAGCCGCATGGTTGCTTTGGCTCCAGGAGGCTCCTCTACAACAATTACATTTATTGATTCAAGGAGAATTGTATGACTCACTTTGTCCAAGACTAAAAAGTGCCATTTTTTTTTCAAGTCTTCTTTTGTGTGCTTCAGTAGCATTTTAAAAATTACTCATACTTATATTGTCCATTTCCTGTCAGATTATTCCTAGAACTATTAAATATTGTTGTTATTACTATATGTATGTTATTTTCTTTCATTAAATTCCAATTTTTCTAACTGTTGCTAGTTTGTATAAAGGTTATTTATTAGTATGTTTTTTTTTAACCCATTGACTGGACTTTATTCAATCATCATGATATATTTTTAGTTGACATCCAATTTTATAATATTATCTGCAAATAATAATGACTTTGACCTTTGTCCTAATGTCTATATTTCTGGTTTATATAATTAAAGATTTTGGTAGAATTTCCTTGTGTAAAGGTTTTGTTATGAGAAATAGCAAAACAAATATTTTTTCTATATCTTCCATGGAGTTGGATCCATGTGGGTTTTCTCTCTCTCTCCTCATGTTTGGGTAAACATAAGTCAGTGCCTAAAAGGCTTATTGTTTCTGAGGGTGAACCAAGAAGGACTCCCGTTAGGTGGGAGTAGGAGGAGGGAAACTGGTAACTTTCCTTATGTCCCGTCTTTCAGTGGAGATCAAAGCAGAAATACCTTGGTTACAAAGAAAAGTTATGTAATTATAAAACATCTGAAGAAACCCATATGAGCAGTTGCCATGCAATCAATCTTGTATATATTTTCCCCTGCCTGTAGGCACAGAGAAGCCCTCCATTTTCCCTGGCCTGTTGCCACTGAGGGAACCCATCAGTAATAATATGTCCAAACTCTCTCCATCAAGTTCTACAAGTTCTTTCATTGGGATTGGAAAACAGTATGCTGGGGCCTTGCAGTCCTAGGTTGAACACCTTATATTAGCATTAGCAATGTAAATTCTCACACACACACCCACACCAAATTATCTTTCATTAAATTTCAAATGCTTCTCCAAAGACTAGGGGCTGGTTATATTTTAATATTTTTCTCTGAATCTATAATGATTTTTCAATTTTTATTGAAAATTTATGTGTGACTTTTACCATTTCTCTTGATTTACTTTCTTCACAATGCTGGTATTTTATTTAATTATTTTTGATGCAAACTTCTTAAACACTTTAATTATTATTTTTTTTTAAATTTCAGGCTATTAATGCATGGATTTTGCTTTTATTTTATTGATCTTCCCACTGTAATTTCCTCAAGAGTTTGTTCTCTTTTTAACCTCATGAGTTAGATAATTTTATATGCTGATATTATTTTTTATTAATGTGACTCTATATATTTTTAATCCTTCTTGTGCACTTCAGTTATATTCCTGGTGTTATGATTCAGACCTGAGATGTCTTCCAAAAGCTCATGTATGAGACAATGCAAGAATGTTCAGAGGTGAACTGATCAGATTATAAGGGTCATGATCCCATCAGCAGTGGAATTCACTGATATTTATTAACTGGATGCTAACCACAGTCAGGCAGGGTGTAGCTTGAGGAGGTAGGTCACTGGGGGTGTGCCTTTGGGGTTCATATTTTTCCCCTGGTGAGTGGAGCTCTCTCAGTTTCCTCGGTTTTTTCATGTCCTGAGCTGCTTTCTTCCACAGTGCCCTTCTGCCATGATGTTCTGCCTTACCTCATGCTAGAGTAATGAAGTCATTTGAACATAGACTGAATCTCTGAAACCATGAGCCAACAAACTTTTTCTCTAAATTGTTCTTGTCAGATATTTGGGTTGCAGTAATGAAGAGCTAACTGAAACACCTGGCTTCTGTTGTTTAGCACTTTATTACTATTTTCTCCATTGTTGTGGGATTTTAGTTTTCTTTTTTTACTTAAAAATTGCTGAAGACATTAATAAAATTTGCCATTTTCTTTTCTGGTTTTGATATTAGTTCCTTGTGTTAACTAGAAAAGAGTATGCTGTATATGCTATTTTTTTTCTTGAAATTTGCAAAAGATTTATTTTGATTTCCTAATGGTCACTTGTTTTTTACAAATGATACATGGAAACTTGAAAAGAAGGTTTGTTTTATTTTCTGGGTACAGATTTAGACACAAAGTGATCAGATCTATTTTATATTATCTAATTGTCTTTAATATTTTTTAGTACCTGTACTATTTTTTTAATCTATTGAATTAATCATTAAAGTAGGTAAATTACAGACTTCTGCAAAAATGCCTCTCCTTTTAACTTTAATGAATTAAATTTACATGTTTAACTTTTACGAGTTAAATTTACGTGTTTTTTTAATTGTAGCATATAAATATGTATTATTTTATTGTCCAATCTGAGAAACATTTTTCTTTTAGTAGGTATTTATTTAAATTTATCAATGCAACTAGCATGTGACTTGATTTCTGATATGTTTTGCTCAAACAATACATTTTTGTATTTCTTTTGTTTTTCATTACTCTATTTGCTTATAAATGTATTTATAGTTTGGTCATTGGGAAAGTGTTTTAGTCAGCTTTTTTGCTTCTGTGACAAAAAGACCTGACAAGAACAATTAGAGGAGAGGAAGCTTATTTGGGGCTCACAATGTCCAAGGTCTCAATTTGTTGACGGCTGACTCCACAGCTCTGGATCCTATTGAGGCAGAACACACAGCAGAAGTGGGTGATGAAGGAAAGCAGCTCAGAACATGGCAATCAGTAGGGACAAAATATAAACCCAAATGGTATACCCCAATAACCCACCTCCTCCAGTCACATCCTATCTGCCTACAGTTACTACCAGTTAATCAGTATCAGTGAATTAATCCACTGATTAGGTTAAGGCTGTCATAACCCAATCATTTTACCTCTGAAAATTCTTGCATCATCTAATGTATAAATCTTTCGGGAAACCTCATGTCTAAACCATAGCAGAAAGCTTGTAATCTATACATAGTTATGCTACTGATTACATTTGTAACTAACTATATAATTCAATTTTCTTGCTACACCATTAGCTCTGGAAAAATGTTAATTATGCTCTTGTTTCTATATTATCATAGTTTAAAACATGTATTCATTGTTTAGTTATTAGTCTCTGGTTGTTTTAGTTTCAGACTTACATTTTAGGGGATTCAATTGTTCTATTTTCCAATTACCTTCTTTTTTGCATGAAATTTGCTGAAATGTGACTCAGTGTTGAGAGTTTTCTGTTTATTTTCACATATATCTGAGTATTTTTTTAATTCTGTGGTTTCAGATTTCTCTGATTTCAGAATTGGTTTCTTAATTATGTCTTTGAGTATTATGATAATATCAACATATAAACTACCATCTACTTCAAGAAATGGAATGTTGCCAATATTCCAAAGGTGTCCTACTTCTCCAAAAGTACCCACTACCCTTGTTTAAATTATTCTTTTTCATTTCACTTTGCTCTTATCTCAATTCTATTTGCCATATTTTTTTTGTTTGTATTCAGCATTTTCTTTCATTGACTTATTGTTTTTATAGAGAGGATATTTTCATAGTTTTCTTTGAAATTTGGAAGTATCATTGGTCATGAGTTTAATATACATTGAGACATTTGCTATAATATAATCTTTATTGGCATTCATTCTTTTCTGTCTTTATGTGCTTTTCATATGCTACCTATTGATTTTAAATCAATCATTATTCATTATTGAATATGATGGGTTCCACCTGGATGAACTATTTATACAGTGAATTGGTTATGAGAAAAGCCAGTGTAACTCTCATTTAGCAAAAGTTCTACCTAACTTGTACAATAGGATAGAGGAAGAAGACCTGGGCAGGGAGAAGTAAAGGGTAAGGGAGGCACTGGGGAAGTAAACTGAGCAAATTATATTTATCTATTTTTGTGCACATATGGAAATGTAACAGTGAATCCCACTATTATGTATAATTACAGTTCACTAAAAAGAAGAAAAGAGAAAGACGCATAAATTACATGTTATTGATTTTGTGACTCTGTGTATGAGCTTATTTAGTCTTTTCTTTTAGTTAAATTGAAAGAGATCAGATATTTAGTGATATTCATTGGGGAGGCTTCTACCAGTAGCTCATGAACTCCAATTTCATTGTCTTAAGGATTATTTTTGAAGCACACTATAATTTGAACTCTGTGGCATATAGGTGGTATTTCTTGATATTCAGTCTCAGCTTAGTTGAATTCTCATTGCACTTTTCAAACTTTATTTAACTGTATATTTTCAAGTTATAGCTGTATTCTGCTTTCATTCATTATGGGGAGGCTCAATGTCAACTTGTCAATGTTCTCGAATAGTTTAATAGCATGGAAGTAGTAGTTTTAGTCAGTCTTCTAAACAAATGGATATTTGAAAAAATTTTTTCCTCCCTTCAGCAAAATAAACAGGAAAAACTTTAATTGCTTGTTACTCTTTTGACCTTTACTTACATTACAGACTTCTTTGTTGAGGGGGAAATTGTAGTTTATATCAAGTCC
Organism: Urocitellus parryii; assembly: GCF_045843805.1. Taxonomy (NCBI): domain Eukaryota; kingdom Metazoa; phylum Chordata; class Mammalia; order Rodentia; family Sciuridae; genus Urocitellus; species Urocitellus parryii. The sequence continues at coordinate 47,557,688 of NC_135533.1, forward strand.
CGTTGTCTCCTTTTGTTATTTGCTGCTTGGGAGACAAGGAATATATTGATACAAATGCTGATAATGATTGTTTTTTGATTAGAAAGAGAATTAAATTATAGCTGGTTGTATCCATGATCAAGATCTCTTCCACGAAATAACCATACCAGAGATGGAATTTATTCTGAGTATTAAGAAAGGAAGAGGAGGAGACTGTCACTCCCCAACGCTTCAGCAACTGGTCTGTATCTGTCCTTGTTTCCTTTTTATTAGACTTGGTGTGAGAAAGAGCCAAACAAGATTCATGCTTTCTGGTAAGGGTTAAAAATCTGTGGTTACTAAGCCAAATCTCCTTGCTCACTTTATTTTGTGAAGTTTTAGTAGACCACAGCCATTTTTATGAGTTTTTGTGTTGCCAACGACTGCTTTTGTGTCACAGCAGTAGATTCCACTAGTTGTGACAGACTGTGTGATTCAGAAAGAGTACAGTAATTTTTATTTGGCTTTTTCCAGAAGAAGTTCACTAATTCCTGCTTTACGATGCCATTTTCCAAATTCAATGTTCATATGAACATGGAATACTTGTAAAAATACAGCTATCTGGGTGGCACCCTTGAAATATTAATTTTAGTAAGAGGCTAAGAAATTATCGTTTTGAATACTTCAAGAATCCTGACTTAGGTAATCTTGAGTTACACATTGAGAAACACTATGTAAAAGCCATTGATAAAGGCTCAAGAGGTAGTTTGTAAGCAAATTTAAAAAGCTCTATGCAGTATTTCATTCCTTTCTCCCCAATTAAAATCAAAAGTGCCTTTTGTCTTTCCCATAAAATACAAAGTTCTCACTAAAAACTCTTCATTTTATCTAAGACAAATATATTTCCACTGAAGTATAGCCCTGAAAATTTCACAAAGAGGTTCTCAAATTAGATTCAGTTTGAACCATATCTCAAGAGGTTTGGAGCAATGATTCCACTATGCCTCAGTCATGTGCTCAAGGATATATTTTTGATTGTCCCTGCTCATATAATTTTCTAGGCACTAAACTAATTTCTGAAAGATATCCCTTGTCCTGGAATAATTTTCTAAGGGAAACTATTCTACCCAAATTAAATACTTGCTTAGTTTGCTAAAATTTAGCAATTTTAATTTAATTGCTAAATTAACATTGAATCTTTGCCATCACTTCAGTTCTTTGGCTGTTTGCTGCTTGGCACATTTCACTTAGGTGCCCTGAGTCCCTATAGGGGCCAAATTTACTAAAATTTGCTTACTGTAAGATGAATTCAGTGTTGAGTGTCTTCTGTTTATACCACAGAAAGGCAATTACAGTTTAACACAAACAAAAGTAGCTCTCGATATTTAATATTTTTAGTGTTAATCCTCAGGATTATCATGACTTGATCATCACAAATGATTAGCTAGTAAAATGAAAATGCTTCATAGGCCAAGAAATTGTGAAAAGACAGTTCTAAGGCTTTCCCACGGGCTGAGAAACCCATAGACCTTGCTTAAAAATGCATTCTGGGCTGTGAGTATTGCTCAGTTGTGGAGTGCTTCTCTAGAAAAGAGGAGGCCCTAGGTTCAATACCCAGCACTGCAAAACAGAACAAAACAATAAAACTGTGCATTCTAAGAAAATTCTCCTGGATATTCTGATTTGCTGGGCTGGAACAGATCCCAGGAATCTACATTTTTAATAAAAAGTCAGATGATTCTTGTGTTAAAGGATATCTAGGGAACACTATTACAAGGTTGGATCTTACTAGCAATGATAATAATGGTAGGCTTTTAGTCTGGCATTTAAGAATTACAGAAAAGCCAGGTGTGCTGTGCTCTTCCGGCATAATTTTGTAGATGCTCCTTATTTCTTGTTCACAAAGATTTTTGCCTCTGGTAAGGAAATAGAAATGTTTGGCTTGAATCTTTGCCATCACATCAGTTCTTTGGCTGTTTGCTGCTTGACACATTTGTCTTAGGTGCCCTGAGTCCCTATAGGGGCCAGTTCTGCTTTATAATACCCATCTTTTAACCTTGCAAAAAACATTTAGGTCTAACCTCGTCCACTCTTTGCATTTATTCATTTCCTTCTTTGTGACTACTATGCAATATCTCTAAGAATCTGTAAATTCTATAAAGAATTTTATGTATAATAAACTTCTATCAGCACATATACAAAGCAAAAAAAAAAAAAGTTTCATGGATGTTTGGGGTAGAATGAATACCTTAAAACTAAGGAGGAAGAAGATTCCATATGGTGGTTTTTGTTTTGGTGAACCCAGAGGCACTTAACTGCTGAGCCACATCCTCAGACCTTTTTATTTTTTATTTTGAGATAGAAACTCACTGAGTTGCTTAGGGCCTCTCTAAGTTGCTGAGGCTGGCTTTGAACTTGTAATCCTCCTGCTTCAGCCTCCCAGTTGCTGGGATTACTGGTTTGTACCACCATGCCCAGCTCCATATGGTGTTTTCAACCAGGATCAGGAAATCAATGTGTTATTTGAAAGCATTCTGAACATCAGAGTATAATTTTTATTTGTTCAAAGAAAAACATATTTCTAAGTCTTCCATGATTTCAGCAAAAAATAAGAGTAAAAAAAAAAACGTTAAAAGGTAAAAGTACAAAAGACATTCCTTGATTGGTGGGGATATGCAGAGACATACTGATTTTTAACTAGAAACCATCTCCTCCTGGAGGGAATATTAAATATTAAATTTTAACCCTTCAACATTAAGATTCTGTGAGTTTTCAAACATTCAGAATTTTTTGTTCTAAATGTATTATTCTAATCACTTTTCTCTATTTTTCCTTCTCCCACATGTATTTCAAATGGTTGTATATACAGCGTTAAGAGGGTGGGGATCCCTTGGGGGTGCTGTTTGCTCCTAGGATGTAGAAAACTGGAAAAAAAATGCTCCCTCTCCACAAGAAAGAGCTGGATAATAGATGACAAGAATCATACCTTTTCTTGAACTCATCAGAGGGCTAAGAACATACAGCAACCAAGAAGTCTGAAACCAGAAATGATCAAACTCCTACAAGGAGTGAAGAATTGCATGAAATTGATAACCTACGTTAGAGCAAGGGGAGAAGAGGAGCCAGCTACCACTTACACCCTGACAGAGGAATGGCATGACTGTCTTTAGGCAGAAATATTGTTGATCTCAGCCTCTGCTATTCTACTTAAAATGCCTGGCATTCAACCAGTTTCTTACTTCAGACACAAAAAAGAAAACTTACAATAGACAAAAAAAAAAATCCCCATATATTGGAAGTATTAGGGCATGTTTAAAATAAGCTTTCATTTTAGAATAGTTTTGGATTTATGGAAGAATTGCAAAGATAACACCAAAAGTTACTAATGTTTATTTCCCCCTACTTTAATTAGGCTACTATAGTATATATGTTAGATTTGCTACAACTAAGGATGCAACATTGCTATGATACTATTACCCTCTGATATTTATTCAGATGTCACTAATTTTTCCCTAGGATCCCTTTTCTGTTCTGGGATCCTCTCCAACGTGTCACATTACATTTGGTCAGCATACTTTTTATGCTCCCCTGGACTGTGATGTCTTCTCATATTTTCTCTTACATAGGACAGTTTTGAGAAGTAGTAGTCAGATGTTTTGTAGTGTATCCCTCAAATTTTAGTTTGTCTTACTTTTTTTTTTTTCATGGCTAGACTGTGTTTTGGGAAGGAAGATGGCAGAAGTAAAGTGTCATCTTATTATGTTTGGATTAGAATAAATTCTTTCAAATTAAGGAGGGAAAAGTTGCACAAGAAGTTGCATCCCAACTGCCCCAGGAGTGTCAAATGCCTCTATTTCAAAATTAAATATCTCTTACACAGCCAGCATCCCACATTGTTCACCTCCTCCATCTGTGACTACAGGGGTACCTCTGTTTGTTTGACCCTGGATCACCACCTACAGACGTAGCTGCTCAGGCAGCTCTATGCCTAGAAAATGTCATGATTCACTTCGCAATCTCCACTGGAGGCTCACAGGAATACAGCAAAATAGGGAACAGAGCCTGGCATCCCAGATGAGGTTAATCTTGATGTTGTGGTTTAGATATGAGGTGTCCCCCAAAAGCTCATGTGTGAGACAAAGCAAGAAAGATTAGAGAGGAAATGATTGGGTTCTGAGAGCCTAAGCCTAATCAGTGCATTAATGCACTTAAATGAATTAACTGGGTGGTAGCTGTAGTCAGGTAGGTTGTGGCTGGAGGAGGTGGGTCATTGGGAGAGTGCTTTGGGGGTTTATACTTTGTCCTTGAGCCCAGCTGTCTTTCTCTGCTTCCTGGTGTCATATCCTGAGAGGCTTTCTTCTGCCAGGATGCTCTGCTTCACCTTGGGCACAGATGGAGTCAGCCATCTATGTCCTTCGACCTCTGAAACCTTTAGCATCAAATACATTTTTCCACCTATAAAATTGTTCTTGTCAGGTCTTTTGGTCACAACAACAAAAAAGGTGACTAAAACACTTGATCACTTGCCCATGTAATATTTGCCAGGATTCTCCACTGAAAAGCATTTTTTTTCCTCCCTTTTCACATTTAGCTTTCTGGAATAAAGTCACAAGGTACTTCCATAATGAAAAGGTGAAGAGCTAAGTTCCATCTTTAAAACAGGGGAATACCTATGTAATTTTTTTCTTCACTGTTTTATACTATGGCACTGTTGAAATTAGCTAGTTTCTTAGTCCATATTCTCTTGAAACAAACATGAGGAGATTCTTGCTCAAGTGATGTATTGTGGAGATGTTCTCTGGAGGAAATGAGAGAGGGATGCTGGATGGGGCAAGGGGACAAAAAGCTAGACAAGAAAGTGTCTTGACAGGAGAACAGTCTCAGAGTGAAATCAGGGAGTATTCTGAGCATAAATTGCACTATAGTGTTAGTCTGTCTCAAAGGGGTTGGACTTTTATATGCACCCATATCATCTAGACATTAGCTGCAGACTGCAGTACTGTAGGCTTGGAATAATCTCCCAGTTGTGGCTATTCCTGCTGGCAGAACTCTAAAGAAAGGGGCACCTGTGAGCTGTTCGCAGGAAACACTGACTATAGCCAGGAAATAAATGCATTTATTTGGTAAAGTAGATCAAGGAAGGAAATGAGGTCCATCAACTGTAGTTAGTAGTCTCTTCTTCACCATTATATTTAATTTTTTCCCTCCATTGAAATACAATTCCAACAGCATGACAGGGTTGTAGTACAGCCTGTACTGTCAAGCTTACTAGGGTCTTACAGCCGAAATTAGTATGGTTCAGGATCCTTGAATTTTAAAAATGCCATGGTAAATATTCTTGTTTCTTTTAGATTTTGGAAGGATTATTAATTATTTGTGCATTTTCATGATTTATTTTCATATCTATTTTTGGTTAAAAAATAACTTTTTTTGTGATACCCATTTTTTAAAATTATTGACCAATGGTGATAGACACACGAGGTACAGTAGAATCTGTCGGGTATAGATTCTCTGTATTTGTGTAAGAAAGTTGGGAGAGATTGCTCTTTTTCCCATTCATTCCTCTAAGCCTCTAGTGGAAGCGGGAAAGTGAATCATGACCTTCTCCAGACACATAGAGAAGCCCTGAGCAGCTAAGTCTGCAGGTGTGATCCTGTGTTGGCCAACTAGAGGTACCTCTGGAGTCACAGAAGAGGAGTTGATCAGTGTGGGATGCTGGCTGTGTAAGGGATATTTGATTTCGAGACAGAGGCATTTGATGGTCCTGAGGCAGCTGTGATGCCAATTCTGTTGATTGTTCCCTAAGGTCAAGGAATTCAAGTGGCAGGTGGTGTTGAGGGAGCAACCCTGTGGTGTGGTTAGGCATTCCTTCTGGTTGGCTTTCTTCTGCCTAGTTTTCTAGTATTCCCTGAAATGTTATATGCTTTCTAGAAACTTGTAAGCCTTCTGTCCTCCAACCAACTAGACTGGATTTCATTGCCTACAACTAAGAATGGTGACCTAAACGGTGACAGTAATAATTCTAATTATTGGTAGAATTATTTTCAAAATAATATCTCAATGAAGTGACCACATTCTAGGTTCTACTCCTGAGTTTCATGGGCCTGAAAACCCCTTCCCATCAAGTTCTCCATGGTGATCATCTTGAGAAATAGCACTTATACCCCTGAAACTGAAGCTGAGAAAAAATGAGCCTGAGGATGGTATGGATTTATTACATGATTCCAATGTTAGGGTAGTTTCTACTGAAATGTGAGTTACAGGATTTCAAGTCTGGGTCAAGAAAACTGGGTCTGAGGATGCAAATGGTAGAAATGAACTTCCTAGACACTGATATGTCAATATATATCATGGATCAAAACATGATAAGGATAGAGATACAGAATGAATGTAGCTTTGTGGTGTTGCTTTTCTGTTTTTCATAGGATGCTTTCGGGGTGGTAGCAAAGGTGGTAGGACAGACTGTGTGGGGTTTTAGTAATCAGTTCCAATATCTGGGACCTGGGCCTTGAAAGTTTTGCTTTGCCATCTTTATGTATATGTTTTGACAGGCACCTTGCACTTTCCTGTACCCATATTTTAGGACATAGAAATTTTTCCAGAGGCATGAATAATCAACTCATGATCAGATGAGCAAGTAAACATAAAGGCTGAAAGACTTCATGCAACTGGGTGGCATATCATTTTGGTAACAGCTTGGAGGACATGTCAATAGGACTAGAAGCTTCAAAGTCAATTGACCAAACAGCCTTCTAACTTGGATGAATATAAGGAAGTTCAAATTTATTATCTCTTTGTTGTGAAAGTTTTCCTTTTTGAGTCCTGTCTTACGTCTTTTTCTATGTGATATATTACAATTTGGATTCTCCTTGGCTCAGATCCTGAAATTCAGTTTGATTACCTTTTCTAGTCACCCACTTTCTGGTTAATTCTTAGATTGTTTCATTTAGAGCAAAAGTAGGGAGGGAATTTGATTTTTTGATTTACGCTTCAGAAGACAATCTTATTTCCAAGTTCTTGGAGTCAGCTTCATTCAAACCCTCAAGTACTGACATCCCCCATCTGCCAATATCCTCAAGAAATAGCTACCTACACAGTCTATCTTTAGGGCTGAAGAAAGAAACTTGTGAAATTTATCTTTGCTCTAATTTTAAACTTAAATTTGAAGAACTACTTTCCCCTGCAAATATGAATGATTATTCTCAGCCATTTTGAGTGCACTTTGTCTGTGTGTCAGTGATTTACATCCAGCATATTTCAAAAATAAAAGTTCATTTATTTATTTAAAAATCAAGCATTTAGATTGAAACTTAAAGAAAAAATTCAGAATAAATAATGTAGCCTATCATTTTATATGAATTTTGTCCTAAAAAATTTGAAGAAACTTAGCATTGAAATTATGTTTAATCCAAGTATTGCTTTGTCATCAAAACTAGCATGAAGTCAAATTACACTTAAGATACATTTTATTAAAACAGAAGAAATCATCTCAAAGGGATGTTGTTTTAGGAGTACGAGAACATGGCAAATGGATAGTTACATGTATTGCCCCAATTCTTTCCTTTAATTTGCATTTCTGGAACAAAAGTAAATCTTAATGAATTTTAAAGATTGGTTTACAATTGCAGTTACATTGCAAATGTTTTATTGCTACAATGTTATGCATACTGTTGTCCTTTGTAGACTTTTTCCTCTCTCTTTTTCTCTTTTGTTGTCTCTTTTAAAATCAATAGGACCAATTTTGAAAACAACTTTCCATAATTTGTAATAGAAATACAAGAGCAATAAGAAAAAAAAACATCATTAATAAAGTCTAAAAACAAATACCAGAATGGAAGGAGAATGGAACCCTAAGTGAAGGGCTTTCCTCTAACATAGAGAGGTTTTTAAAAAAAAAATATTTAGTTTTTAGTTTTAGGTGTACACAATATCTTTATTTTACATTTATGTGGTGCTGAGGATTGAACCCAGTGCTTTCTTCATGCTAGGCAAGCACTCTACCACTGAGCCACAACCCCAGCCCCATAGCATGGAGAATTTTCATGTTCACACCCAAGATTTCCTGTTGCACAATCACAATTCAGGTGGAGGAGTTATGATGGCCACTATGGAAAAACTAAAGGTCATCTGAGGTAAGCCTTTCCCTTGGCTTTTGGTTTAGATCAGTTTTAGTCAGCTTTTTCATGACGGTGACCAAAATTCCTGACAAGAAGAATTTAGAGAAAGGGAAGTCTATTTGCAGTTCAGGGTTTCAGAGGTCTCAGTCCATAGACGGCTGACTCCATTGCTTTGGATCCAAGATGAGCCAGCACATCATGGGGAAAGGGCTAAGCAAAGGAGAGCTGCTTAACTCACAGTGGAATCAGGAAGCAGAGAGAGAAGGGGAATGGGTCGCAGGAAAAATATAGCTTTCCATGGCATGCCCCTTGACCCACCTCCTCCAACTATGTCCCATCTGCCTACAGTTACCACCCAGTCTATTCAAACTAGAATGAACTGCTTAGGTTACAGCTTTCATAATTTAATCATTTCACCTCTGGAGATTCCTGCATTAACAGAAGCTCTAGGGAACATACATTGTATGCAAACCATAACAAACTCCTTATGAAAAAAGGAAATTATCTTGGGATTCTGTTATAACTACTTATGTAATACACAATACCTGACAAGCAATCTCAGAGAAAACATAAAGGCCTTTCACATCTTACTGACTTTTATGTCTCTTGTAATAAATTTATTGAACAGACCGGGTTTAGAAGAAACCATTTTTTTTCCCCTCCAGCCTCTGCCTTTAAAATATTATTTTTCCTAAGACCATCCTTTCTCAACCCTTCATGGTATTATAGATCCCATGGCTTTCTAAGAAAGTCCTCCTTTTCATATTTAAAGACTTTAATCAAAACGTTAATCTCAAATCCAATTAAAAACTTCTTTTTTCCTGTCTTTGACCTGATATAGAGACTGAGAACAAGGAGAGAAGGAAATTATTTCACTTCCCCACCATATCCTCCTCTTCTCCTTCTTTATGGGATCACAATTTGAAGAGGGCAGGAGATACTAAAAGTAAAAAGTCTAACATCTTATTTGGTGTGATTGTACGATGGCATCTGTGCCTTCTGTCAGGGAAGGGATCCAAACACAGATTGTTTCCTGTACTTTAGAACCTTGGAGAGATTTCTTCACATCATTACTCCTTGGTAAATGAGAGGCATTCATCTGTAAATGCCTCTCAGCTCTGGCCCACTATGGAACTCCCATTGCCTCTTTGTACCCAGGTCTTCTCAAAATCAGAAGAACTGATCTCAGTGGACTGACCATGGATAATATAACTGTCATTGGAAGCCCTTATTTCTCAGAAGGAGCACATATTGTCCAAGCTGCCGTGATGTTCTAGGTAGTACACATTAGGGCAAGAGTAAACCTTTATGGGATAAATAAAACCTTTGGTAATCTCAAACTCCAGATTTCAGAATTGTGATTCATCATTCCATTGTCATCACTGAACAGTAATTGAACTTTTTGTGTCTAGAAAACTGTATTATAAGGCAGAGGTGGGGCTGGGGATGTGGCTCAAGTGGTAGCGCACTCACCTAGCACGCTACCACTAGCACTGAGTTCGATTCTCAGTACCACATATATGTAAAATAAAGATATTGTGTCCACCTAAAAAAAAACCCTAAAAAATAAATATTAAAAAAAGGCAGAGGTAAAAGAAGGAGAAGCTTAATAATGAGGGAGCGTTTATATTTGGTGCCAAGTAAGCAAAAGGAGGCAGCAGATGTAACAGAAAGGGGAGCAACTTTGGGGAGCAAAAGTCCATGGCAAGTTTAGCATCTGTGCATGCAGCTGGACGGGCGCTAGGTCTTAGAAGGAGGATACTAAGGCAAAGTCCTTAACAAGGGAATACAGAAAAAAAGAAAGGCAAATGACACTAGCAAATATGAGGGGCATTTTTCCCAGGCCTGAATACCTCCTATGCAAATGCTTGTATCTTATGCATGGGCATTCAGGAAGTAGTGAGGAAATTTCATATAAATACTTGGAGAATCATTCAGAGGCAGGCCTTAAAAAATCTTGAATACTAGGCTCAGAAAGATGCAAAAAGGTACAGTTGACGTTTTTGACCTCATGTTTGTTGCATAGTAGGAACAGGGGTGGGGAAGAGAGAATATCAAGCATTGAATAAAATCTGTATTGTGTCTAATTGGGAAAAAAAACTGTATTCCAGGCACTATTAGGAATTCACAGGTGGTGCCAGTCTCCTCGGTGTCACGGGCATTCATTAGGATCTTGGGCATTGTGTGAAAGGTAGAGTATTTACTTTCCAGTTGCTAATGATCTGGTGTGAATTGGTATACACATTCAGGTACCAGGCTGCTGCACTCAATGTGTTCCTCTTAAATTCACTGCTACTACCCCTGGGCTTCTATTTATTTGTTCCCCAAATCCAGAAACATAACTTTTTAAATCTTCTCTCCATTTGTTGTGAGTTATCATTCAGCACACTGTATGTGAATAATGAACACTATATAGGGAAGAATATTTATAAGTTGGACAATACAGGTGCATTAGCCTCTTAGTGCCTTTATCATGTATCTAACTTAAGATCTCTCTTAAGATCCAAAAATTTCCTTGTTTTTAGTCACAACTTCTCAATTATTCTTTCTAATGTATCTTCTTTTTATATTCCAACTTTTGTTTTTCCAAATTAAAACTCTGCTCCTTTAAAGTTTATCTCTTGGTCTCCTTTCTTTTCTGCTGGCTTTTGGTTTGGTGCTCATCAGCAGTATGAATTTAGGTAAATCATTTGATCTTCTTAGGTCTGTTTTTCAGTTAGGTTGGATTGAGTAACCTTGACCTGTCTTTAGTTTAAAATGAAATAATGTACGTAAAGTCTCTTCATGAACCAGTGGGTACCACAGATATGTAGGGTAGCTTTTATTTGTTTCTATTCTATTTTTCTCTGATTTCTGGATCCCTTTGATTGCTTCTAATGCCCCCATCTCATGCATGTCAAGGGTAAGTTTTCCATTACACTTTATTCAAAAGAAGATAGCGAGAGTATGAAAAGTATGTAACAGCTTCTGGAATAGTATCTGGGTGTGTGAAGGGAGTGGGGTCAGGTGGGGGAAGGTATTCTTTTCTTGCCTGTTCTCTATTTATATACATATGGAAATAACAGTTTCTATTTTTTCCTGCTGAGATTTGAGAGGATTCAAGAATTCTCTGGACATGGTACAAATGACACATTTCAATGGTTATTGCCCTACCCATTCCAACAGGATTCTGAGTCCTTGGAACCCACCTCTATCAGTGCCTAACGCATTTCTGGGAGTCCCTGGTCAGCTATTATAATGTCAATAACTACCTCCCCTGATATTTTCCACTCAGTCTCACTTCAGGTAGTTATGAGTTTACTCCCCAAACATCACAGCATCCACCAGTCTCCATCTCACCTTTGGCTGCAGTTGAACCACTGAAGCCCAGGTGATGCCAGGGGTGTGTAGACTGCTGATACAAGTGGGGCAGTATGCTTACTTGCCATGCTGTGCAGGAATGCTGTGGAGAGATGCTAAATGGCACAAAAGTCTTGGGTGAATGTGGTCTTTCAGTTTTTTTTTTAAATCATACTCACATTTTCATATGAGCTTAGTATAGAGAGAAATCAGAGTGATAAACCCAAAGTTGAATCAGAATTCCCTTTTCAGGGACCTTTCTTTCACAGTCAAACTTGAGATACTTGCTTTCTTTTTCTTGAAGGATGATTTGCTCTGTAGAGGTGTTTCTTTAGTCTTCTAACAGTAGAGCAAGAAGTTCAATTCATTACTCATATTCCACCTGCATTAAACGTGGAAATTTTATATTCTCCATCCCTAGCACCAGAATGTTGTAAGAAATATAATTGTCTTAGGAAAAATACCTTGATGAGTGCCTGGAGTAGATAGAAGTTGAGATTCAAAGGCTGGGGGTTGAGCATGACCAAGATACTTCATTGTTTGTGGGTGAGGGAGAAAAGCAGAGAAATGATGTAGAAAATGAGATGGGGAGGTTAGATTAGACCCTGCAGAGGAAAGGAGTATCAGAGAAACCTGTTGGGTCATGGAGGTAGAAATGACTTTTAAACAACAGTAATTTCTTATAAGTATTGTATAATGGATTACTGTGTAATTCTTTTTTTTTTTCCATTTGGGGAGGACATTGGACTGTTATGTAGCACAGAATAAAAGAGTATAGAATATCTAAGCCAACATCAGAAGTAAGAGAAGCAAGAGTGGTTCCCAGACATATGGGTTATGTGTGTTAAATAATAAAGTTATGTTTCAATATGGGAATCTTTCCAAAAAGTTTATTCCTACTTATAGTATGATGGAGAGACAAGAATCAAGCCAATGCAAAACCACGTTATTGACAAAATTAAATCATCAACTTTTATTGATGTATTAAGGATGAGCTAGATTGGCTAAGTAGCCTGCAGTTCTGGGGAACAGTGAAATGAATGTCTTGACAAATGAAATGAATTAAATTTTGACTGAAAGTTTTAAAGGATTGAAGGCACAGCATTTGGAAGAAGAGCAGATAAGGAAGGTGATTTGTATTAGTGGATAAAGGTTCAGAAACAGAGAAGGCGAGAGGGAGAGGGAAAGGAGAGGGAGGGGAGAGAGAGAAGAGAGAAGAGAGAAGAGACAGAGCAGGTGCACAAGGGCAATGGCTAGACTTTTCCTTGACTGAAATTAGAAAATGAATTAAAGGCTTATTTGGGAAGCATTCAGGGTATGGGAAATATATTCTTGGGATGAAAATATTCCTGTTAGTTTGTGAAGAAATCGGCAATTATGAGAAGGATAAAATGATGGGTGTACAACATGGTTGGGACTGGCATGCATAGAATTTACTGGGTTTAAGATTCCAGAGATGACATAGACTAAGAAGATATGGAGAAATCATGAGGAAGTTGGGATCAACCTGGGGATTGTGGAAGGAAAAAGAAAGGAGTGGAACAGAACAGAGAAAGAATTGGTTATTTAGAGACAAATGGCTGGGGATGACAGAGAATGAGAGAAAGGCTTACATTCATGGTGGACTGCAATCACACAGGAGATTATCAAGAGCAATGTGGGCTACCAATATTGACTGGATCAAGGCAAACTCCCATTTTCCCTGAGGTCAGTACCTGGCTTCTCAGGTAGCCTCTGGGCCCCAGCACTTCTTCTTTAGGACCCTTTTCAATGTAGGGCTGCTCAGCATCAGTGAAGTAGAATGAATAGAAATTAGAGCATAGATGATGGTTTCCCAGAGCCAGTACAAAGATCCGTTATCAAATAGTTTACTTGCAAATTGGATTACTAAGATCAGAAAATAAGAGGTGAATACTATGAAGAATGTAGCAAGAGACTTCAGGGCAGTACGGTGAGCTTGCATGCTGGAGTTGCAGTGGCCAGAGTTATGTTGTTGCATCTGCTCCCTGTGCCGGATCAGTGAGGCCATAACTAAGACCGTTGAGGCCAGGAACAGGAGGAAGGGAACAAGCAGCACACCCATTGTTTGAACTTTGAAAAAATACTGCTCAAACAGGTGAAATCTCCCAGTCCAAGTGCTGTTTCCGGGTAAATGCTTCATGGTGATTAATTGCATCTGTTTTTGATTCCTAATAACTGAAGGGATGACTGCTACACAGGAAAGTATCAGAGTACCCAGCAACAACCAGGGAACCAATCTCAAAATTCTCCACCTTAGCCAGAGGAAGATTGGATGGGTGAAGGAAGAAATCTTGACACAGTAGAAGGCAGCAAGCAAGCTGGTTAACCAGAATGTAAGAATATTAGTGAACTCCCAGATGATTGCTATGTTCCAAAATGTGTAATTATAGTTAAAATAGGAGCCAAAATTGTTCAACACTGATGCCCACGGCAGACAGAAATGGCAGATGCCCAGGCTGATGAGGATCATTTCCACTGATGACAATCTTTTGACCTGCATCCACTTTCTGCCCAGTACTGCAACCATGAAGCTGCTTTGTGCAATTATGGTCAAGGACTCAAGCACATAGATGACGATGAAGAAGATAGTCAGTTGGATGAGTACCATGCTTCTTTTTTGAAGTATCTTTCTGGACAAAGACTCAAAAGCTTTGTGTGAATTTCTAGGTAGAAAACAGGTTTCACTCCAGTACTGCCTGGTATAAAAAAAAACACATCCCTCTGGATGCAAATTCACCCCAGATCATTTTTAAGTTTGTCATTTTCCTACCTACAGGATTTGTTTATGCTTTGCTTGCTGATTTGTTCCTACATCTGGAGGCAGGGAAATGTGTTTTGAATGTGGATTCCTGTTCCTAAGATGATTTGATTATTTCCATGAAGGCATATCTATTTCATAACCATGCTGTTTATTTCCTCTTTATCTGTCTGTGGTGCCCTTAGATGATTTCCCCAGATTCTTTAAATGGTATCTTCATGAGTTTAGCCTACAATTTAAGCCACAGGAAAGAGAAATACTTCACTGTTCATTCATGGCCTGGATGATGCTTCCATTCTACTGAATGCTGTACCAGTGCTAACTTCAGAAGCCCTATCTACCAACTTACTCAACTGTAACAGTAAATAAAAATTATAATGAAGTCTTTCCTCTGAGATTCCACCCACAAAATTGCTGGAATCCAGTGCAGATCAATCTTGCAATTGTCTGCTGAATTTCATAACTCGGAGAAATCAAATCACAGAGATATCACTGCACATTTTCTTGAACTCCCTCCAATCAAAATGCAGTATCCTTAGCTATTGTTCTTCTGCCAATTCCAGTGCCTTGAGCATAAGCTTGCTATATTTTTGGAAATGGTTCTTCTCCCACTAACATCACTCTTTCTTCCCCCTCCTTTCATGGCTGGGTTCTTTTTGTCACTCCTCCTAGATGAAAGAGAGCACTTTTGCCATGAGTAAAGCACATTACTCCTAGATATGTGAGCATTATTTAATAGCTATAGAAGTAGGCTAGAGAAGGGATATCTTTTCCCTGGTCATGGATAACTATGTCAGGCAGGCACCAAATATGTAATTAGTATCTTCAGAAATGAGAGGTTACTTCCAACAATTATTGGTTGGTGAGTGAAGTCATAGACCCTATGTATGATACTCCAAGTCTGTGTGGATATTTCATCATTCAAGAAAGAGAAAACAGAAGTAATCCAACATGAAGCTTAGAATTTTTTAACCTAAAGCCAAAAAGACCCCTGAACTCATGATACAAAAGACAATAGTTAAGGCTGGGGATGTAGCTCAGTTGGTAGAGTGTTTGCCTTGCATGTAAAAGGCCCTGGGTTCAATCCCCAGCACCACAAAAATTAAAATAAAAAAGATAATAGATAAAGAATTATTCCAGAGAATCAATTGAAATTAGAAAGCATCTGCTTTACATTCTCAGTAAAATACTAAATAAATAAATAAATAGACAAAACAGTCTGCGATTAAAAGATGAATTGGTTGAGTTGCATCCAGAAATAAGGAAGGAGAGATGAGATGTTCAGTGTTGATTAGTACAAATGCAGTGGCAGCATTAGCATCTGCCTTGTGTCCTCTGCACACCAAGCACATTGCTTCTTAGTTACACAGTCTCATTCTGAGTAACCTTAGCATGATTGTGATGCTCCAAGCCTCTGTCTGAATCATGGTCACCAGGCATGCTACAGCCCTCAGGGCTGGGTATCGGCCATAACAGTTTACTAAGAGTAAGTCTCTGCTGAAAGCAGCCCTCATAGTGTGGCCTGTAGGTGGAGAGATGGCCTGGCACTACTCTCCTTTGCAGGGGCACTTGATAGTGGCCAACTATTTAACCCAGATACTCTTTTGGTAGAGTTTGAATGTGAGACACAGAAAGTGAGTTCACAGACTGGTGTTTCATAGGGGAGGAGTTCAAATACTGGATTTGGTATTGTGTATGCATCTTAATACTCCAGAATGATCTTTGGGATCTCTGCCCTGCAATGTCCCCAACTCTGGCTTGCCCTCTTCCACTCTCCTTTAGCTCCTATCCTTGGTCCTTTCCCTTATCAGGTTGGGCATGGTTGCTCATGAACCAGTGTTTGGTCAGGCACTGTTCATGTGACAGGTGTCCAAATACAATCTGTAGTCAGACTGAAACTGTGGGAACTCAAGGCATTTTTGCCAAAAGGATGGGAAGGCAGGCTGTGTGCTGTCTCCATTCTGTCATTTCTCCAGTTCTTTTTCTTTCTTTCTTTAAAATAACAAACTGAGGGTTTTATTTTTTTTATTATTTCTTACACACATCACAATAGAGGAGTGTATTACATTCATAATTTGTTGATGCACCTTTATTTTATTTATTTATATGCGGTGCTGAGAATTGAACCCAGTGCCTCACACATGCTCAGCAAGTGCCCTACCACTGAGTCACAACCCCAGCCCCTCCAGTTCTCTTTTTCAGACTTAAGCAAAATCCCAGCAGTTTGTTTGATAATTTAATGTTCAACTGGAAAAATAATGCCAGTATCTCCTGAGAGGCATTATAATTGTCACTGTTAGAAGTTTTGCCTTTCCTCCTTCTCGGATTCCCTGGGCATATTGCTAACCTGCTTTAATATTTTATTCCCCTTGAGGGAAGTTTAGTGATTTTTTTATTTGCAAATTTTGATAAGAATATTTACCTAAAACTGTATTTCACTACTAGTAAGCAAATATTACACATATAAACATGCATACCCAAACACACACACACTAGTTCTTGGAACTAATCATTATATGAGTCTCTCTTTCTCTCTCTCCCTCTCTCTCTCTTTCTCTCTCTCTCTCTACACACACACACACACACACACACACACACACACACATTTCATCGAAAGCAAGAGAAATTATCCAAAGTGTAAGAAATAATAGCAATAATTTCACAAAGAGATGGTTAACCTTACTAGCAATCAGAAAAACACAAACAGTGCATCACAATGCAAAAGCAAAATAAAACGTGGAGAATGTCAATTCTAAAAGAAGACATTAGGAAAAGAGAAGGCTTTATGCACTGCTAGAGGGAATATAAATTAATAAAGTTCCATTGATAAACAGCATAGTCATTTTAACAAAAAAATAATAGATCATATTCCACAGTCATTACTTTTAGGTATACATTGTATATTATAGGAAGACTTTTACACTGTTACACATATCAACAAAGGAGAAGTTTATAATTCTATTTGTTTCGGAATTGTTCATAAGACCAAAGGCGTATAAACTACATAAAGGGACAAAAGTTGAGTAATGAGCTGTGATGTAGTCATATGGTGGCATACAACAGACATTTGTTTGCTTTTGCAAAAGTTAATTTACTACATGTTCTCCAATGGCAGAACATGCCTCTTACCGAAGAGGTTTAAATGCCAGATTCTTAGTTTAATGCTTCTCTTGAATATTTGTTTTGGGCATGAAGATCAATTCTGGGCACTGGGAACAGAAGAGAAGCCTGTGAAAAATATTCCTCTCTGATAATCACAGAAAATAAATTTCACAAGGAGAAATCCTTTCCTCTTTTCATCCTGTATTGCATGTTATCCAGTAGTGTGTATGATGTTGGGAGCCGTGGCAGCCTTTCTGTGACCCTGCGAGGAAGTGAGGAGACATGCAAGGAATACAGAGTCTCAAATTGTTGCATGTTTAATAATACTAGACCAAACTACCTCTAAAATACTTTTTTTTTTTTTTTTTTTTGGTGAGCAAAACATACTCTAACAGTTTAAGCTACTTAGAGACTTTGGGATTGAGCATGGGGGACAGGTTGAGCATGGGGGACAGGTTGAGCATGGGGGACAGGAGGAGAAAGTGTCTTATGCTGTAGTATTTTTTTCTCTTGCTGAGAGTATTCCCCACCAGAATTTACAAGAAGTCAAACTAGTCTGGGGGGAAACGACATCACCATGGTTTGGTTGCTCCCAGCAAGTTAAAACCGCAGAACAAGAAAAAGGACATTAAACAGCTGCCCTTGGAGAAAGGAGATCTTAGAGGAGCCCTGGATTTTGGGCAGAGAGAGGTCAGAGTAAGTTTTGCCAGCAAGAGATAGAACAATTACTTTTTCATGTGATTTTTTTTTTTGGTTCAACTTATGGAATTTTCGGGAAAAGATGCCAACTCTGGCAAATGCAAGGGCATCTGAATTTCTCATCAAACTGTAAAATGAAGCACCTCTGTGTCTGGTTCTTGTAAGAGGAGCAATTGAGAAACAGTCTCAGGAGCCGACTTGAAAAGAAGAGAAAATCAGGTGTGGCCCTTGTGGGGAAGCTCAAACCATCCTAAGTCTAGAATATATAAAAGAACATATATTTGCAACTCTTGAACACAGGGCAAAAAGTTCTCTTTTACATGTGTTAACCTGTTTTAGAGCTTGAAAAAAAAATTCCACAAGTTGTTATGGTATAGATTTTTCAAAGGTTAATACTAGTTCAAGTAAGTCATAAGGAGAATAATTTCTAGCAAAACTGTACTTGAAAATATTACCTTCACTAGAGACATGAGCTTTATCCCCCGCCACACACACATACTACCAAAATCTAGTTTTCATGGGGGGATAGAACTAGAGAAAATAGAAGATAGAAATGCAAGCAAGAGGAACAGAATTAAGAGGAAGCATCAGTTCAGATGTAGAGGGACTAAAGGCAGCACATTATCTCAGCCTCCATAACTGAAACCTTAAGTGAAATCTAGGACACAGGATATGTAGTCTTTGCCTTTAGGCAGAAGGGTCTTTCAGGAGCTCCTGGGAGGAGGGACTGAATGAATTGCCTGTTTTCCTAAAAAAGCTATGTCCTTGTGGGTAGGCATAGGATTCCTGGGGGAAAAAACACTGATTCAGAAATGAAGAATGTCTTAGAAGAAAACTGAAGCTGGAAATTTCACACATCTTCTCAATTATCCTTATATTCCTAATGCTACATAATCCTTTGTCTTCAGATTTTGTATTGACCTGGCTGGCACCCAGAAACATACCTGACTACACTAGGAAAAATGAGGCCCAATATGGAAAACTGTAACTGTAAGGGAAAGTGAGAGGCTTTCCCCCATATTTAAGTCCATGTTTTCATTTTACATATATGAAAGTGAAAAAAAAAAAAAACCCTGAAGAGATTTTTGACCCTTGATTAGTTCTTAGCCCAGAAAAATTCACCCTTATCACTCATATAGCAATTAAAATATTTGCTTAAGCTTAGTGGATGATAACAGTAATGGCTTTCTTTCACTGGTGACATTGACAATTAAGCCTATTTTGTGGTTTGAAAGTTCTTTAAATGCTACATAAATGGTGGATTTGTAGGTCCCTTGATTCAGCAAGAACAGCAATATAGCAGGTAGAAGGTACCTGCAAAATGCCTGTTGAATGAATGAGTATAGGAGAACAGACTAGAAAACTATGTGTATTACCATTTTATGAGTGCAAAGGCCTGGAAAGTCATGACATCAATATCCTAACATAACAGAGAAATATACATTGCTATTTTACGTGATTATATTCCTTTATCATCCCAGCAACTGAAATTGGCAACAGTGCCAAAATATAAGTGTGCCCAAATCAGCACTCACTTTTTTAGGGAAAACTTGCTTCCTGGGCCATTTCATTTGAACAGATGCATTGAAGGTCAATGAGAGAAATAGTGTCTCATTCTTATGAATCACATATGATATTGAGGGAGGAGCATCACCCTGACAAGCACTGCTGTCAGTATGCATTGCCAAATAGCGCTTAGAACTATGGGACTGACAAAGTTGAAACAATCTGAATTCAGTCATGCTCAGTCACGACCCCATCTCATGCTTACTTACACTCTGGTAGTGAAATAATAGTCCCTCAAAATTTCCACATCCTACTCCTCCGGGAGGATGTTGTTTTATGTGACAAAGGGACTTTGCAGATGTGAACTCTTAAGAGTTCATACATTTGTGTGAAACACATGTTTCATACATGTGTGTTGTTTTAAGCTATTAAGTTGAGGTTAATGGTTTATTAATGCAGCAATAGGAAAACAATATAAATACCCAAATTACAAGAGCCAACTATCCAAACTTGTAGTATTATTTGATTTATAGTTTATGTGTATCTATACTTGGTTACTATGGAAATAAAGAGTGTATATGTAGGAAAATGTCAACAGGCAGAAGAGAGAAAGGCTACATAAAGATAGGCAGGCTATTTAGGAACTACTTGTTACACACATGAATGTCACATAAGACAACTGCAATCACTGGAGCTGAACTCAGGAGTCAACTGGGAGTTTAAAAACATCGGAGGTCTCGGTTTCATCTCTAACATTTTGGTTTGTCTGCGGTGCAGCTGGAAGTTTGGATTTAAAAAATCGGCTCAACTGATTCTAAAGGGCAGCTCTGTTTGTGACTACATTGCTTCAGGTCACTTCTATGGACAAAATAACTTCCACAGGCAGTGAGAATAACAAAACTACAAAATATTTTATTTTTACCTTGCAAATGAGCTATAGAATAAAATGAGTTCTTAATTTTATAAATCTTTAGCAGCTGCAAGATTTAAAGGAATGTCTAATTCTCCAGAGAAAATTATATATGTATGTAAAATCTACAAAATTTATATGTATTTTATAAATTTTGTGTATATATATATATATATATATATATATATATATATATATATATATATATCATCCACACTATGAAGATGCTCCTCTTTAAATCAGTTTTGTCCCTATGGTTTTGTGTGATTTTCCATTCACACAGTGAAAAAAAAAAATGAAAATTTTACTGGAGCTTTCTTAATCTCCAATTTCGTGCATATGCATCAGGTTCTTTTGCTATCACCCAAAATTCTGTTGCATTGATTATGATGGCAAAGCTACAGCATTGCTGTGATTACAAATGAATTGTTTAGTGTTTTGTGCTTCTATCATTTCAAATCTTTCACCACTCCACGTGTGTTTTTGTTATCTATAAGCATTAGAGCCCACACATTATACAAATATAGAGCCGTGACTTTTAACTAAAGACTTCTCTGATGGTCTTATGAAAATTTGCACTCCCTGTATCTCTTTTAGCTCCCCTGTGTTATATAAATCCAGAGATAATTCATCTTTGGAGGTAACTTAAACTTCACCTGCTCCTACATATAGTAGGCCAAGCTGCTCTTCAGTCTGACTCAGTCTCATTTTTCCTGGTATATATTTTTGTTCTGTGGGAGAAGATCATATCTATCCTGTAAGACTATAGGAAAAACTATTTCATCCTCACCCCAGACTGAACAGCACATGCTGTTTACCTGCCTTTCCCTTCATAAATCCCCTTCTCCCATAGGCCTCCCATGAACTTTTGTGCTTTTGACCCTTTTAAAAGCAAACCCAGATTGATAAGAAAGGAAGGAAGGAAGGAAGGAAGGAAGGAAGGAAGGAAGGAAGGAAGGAAGGAAGGAAGGAAGGAAGGGCAAAACAAGTAACAAAACAGTGGATTCAGACGTTTCCCAATCAGCCAAACATATTGTCTTCCCTGAGTTACTAGCATTCAATAAGCGTCAGAACTGATCTTTTTCATGTGGAAACAAATCCCAAAGAGTCTTCCTCTTAAAAGAATATCTACTAGTAGCTAGAAGGAAAGGTGGTTCAAGCATTCTCTCTCCTACTTCTGATTCTGCGACCAACCTGTTTGGCCTGAAGGAAGCATTTTTCTCCTGGCTCTTTATCTCATTCATCATAGCACTAATTTGTTTTGTCACCACTTTATTGAATGCACACATTAATGAAACCCTGGAAGCTTGTACCCAATCAACTAGCAAATTGCCAATTATAAAAATACAAGAACCAGAATTTAATACTAAAATGAAGTTACTCAAAGGCCTCAGCATATGATCAAAAGTAGTCAAAGAGTACCACAACCATCAACAACCAAACAGCAGTATTCAGGTGACATATATAACTTCTTAGAAGCTACCTGTATTTTCACCATTCTTACCAGGCACTATTGCTGATGCCTGGAAACCTCTGGACACACAAGGTGCAGGACTTTTGGTGATCTGTGATATGGTGGCATAGAAAGACTCTTCATTTCCCGTTGTAGCCAGTGGTAAAATATCAAAGCTAAACATGCACTCTATTACATTAGAGATCCTTTGTTTAATTGCTTCCCTCTCCCTAGGACACATTTAAAGTCCATGAGGGGACTGGGGTGTGGCTCAGCAATAGAGGGCTTGCCTAGCACTTGTGAGGCCCTGAATTCAATCCTCGGCAATACATATGAATAAAATAAAATAAAGGTATTTAAAAAAAAGTCCATAAGGCTGGGAGGAGTTCAGGCACAATCCCTACCCTTAGACATACTCCTCTTGTGTCATGTCTAAAGTAGGGGTATTATGGATTGACAGTTTAATATCACCTGGAAAACGGTTAAAAAAGTACTTTGGGCCCTATCCCAGAATTTATGATTCAGAAAGTCTGGGGATAGGATCCAATAATCTGAATTTTAACAAGCCTTCTTGATCATTTTGATGCTTGATAAAGTTTGTAAACCATCATTTCTGGTTCCTTGTACCTTTGGGGATGCACCACCACTCCTTCCACATTGAAGCTACTCATAGCCATTGCTCAAGATGCTCCTGCTATAAATAGATTGGTGGACTCCAATGAAAGGCACACATTTGACCCAGGCTGAGACTCCCTCAAACATGCAAAAAAAAAAAAAAAAAAGTCAGTGCTTAAAAAATATATGGTGATGACCCACTATGAAAAAATTTCTTCTTATTTTGACAGTTTTGAAGATTGACTACATAGTTTTGAGAGAGGTTTTAGAATAAAACCTTACTTAATAATATGTGGTAAATGAGAATTAGAGGTATCTGTGTTATAAAAGAGTTGTGAGGAACCTCTACTTGGTTATCTTCTGTATCTTCTCAGCTATCAGATAAATGACTATTCAGCTCTGGGTGTGAAGTGTAATGGATGCCTTGCATACCTCTGTGCCACCTGAAGGATTTGTATGGAAAAAAGAAAAAGGAGGAATAAAAATGACAAGAAGCATATACAAGAAGATGAAGAAAAGGGAAGAAATAAGAGAAATAGAGAGTTTCCACGCCTCCTATGACCCCCCACACCTCTCCACCATCACCATCCCAACATGCAGAGCTGTTCAGAAGCTGCCTCTGTGCTTTTTGCAGAGGCAAACAATGTTGCTACACTTTGGATATGAAATTCCCCCAAAAGCACCTGTGTTAATTCAGGACCATTCAGAGATAGAATGATTACCTTATAAGATCTACAAATGTAATCAGTCCATCCTAGTTTGAATGGAGCAACTGGGTGGGAACTCTAGAAAGGTGGGGTGTGACTAGAGGATATACGTCTCTTCGTGCATGCCCTGGAAGGATTCATCTTTCCTGTGGCCCCTTATCTTTCTCTTTGCTTCCTAGCCATCATAAGTGGAGCAGCACTCTTCCTCCAGGACCTTTTGCCATGATGTTCTGCCTTATCTTGGATCCAGCATGAACTGAACCTCTGAAACTGTGAGCACAAATAAACTTTCCCTCCTCTAACTTGTTCTTATCATGTATTTTGGTCATAGCAATGAAAAGCTGACTAATACAAATGTCATTCTGGAATTAATCCCCAGAAATAATGGAGCTTGGAAATAATTTTCAAGAATAAAGATACAAAGCAC
Source organism: Urocitellus parryii (assembly GCF_045843805.1). Classification (NCBI taxonomy): domain Eukaryota; kingdom Metazoa; phylum Chordata; class Mammalia; order Rodentia; family Sciuridae; genus Urocitellus; species Urocitellus parryii. Next base: position 47,581,300 of record NC_135533.1, read on the forward strand.
ATGCCACTCCCAACACTCTGAACTTAATGCCTAAATACAAAAAAAAGAGGAATGTGTTAATATCTTCTCAGAAGGAAAAAAAATGAATATCAGTAGGATAACAGTCAAAGGTGCAAACTGCCTTTGACCAAGTCATAGCTGATAAATGGTTGCCACTTCTTTTTAAAAAAATTCTAAGGCTGATAATTTTGAGGTGAGTGTCCAATTTGATACAATATCTTTATATGAATTAAAGACAGTAAAAAGCAATACTCCAATGCTTTGGCCAGGGAATGTGCATTAGATGAAAGCTTGTCAGTAGGTTTAGAAATTCCTTATATTCATTTTTCCAGGAAAATAATTATGAGAAAATTATAAAATGCAAGTTCAAGAGACAAAACTTTTTTTAAAAAAAATTTGTTGTTATGTAAAGACTAAATTTTCGGTTTAAACAGAGGACTCATACAAACAACCTTACTGGAAGCAAAGAGGATCGTGTACCTATTATTCTAACTGCACAAACATGTAAAGGAAACAAATACAATTTAGAAGGCCACAGTTTAATTCCTAAGAGAAGGAGTTTCCTCCAGAAAGATAAAAACCATGCTAATTATAAATGTGTTCATTCAATTATTCAGAAAATATTTATTAAGTATCAATGATTAGATTATGAGAGCTGTAACCTAATTCGTCCATCCTAGTTTGAATGGACTAACTGGGTGGTAACTGTAGGAAGGTGGGTAGCTGGAGGTGGGTCACTATTATGAGTCAAGCTCTCTTCTAGCCTTAGGAAAAAGGAAGGAGGAATTTATATGTATTAAGTTAGAGATTCCTGTATTAGGCATATCATTTTGAAGAAAATGTGTAGGCAGTTGAGCATATTATCTAGAGATGAAGGACAAGGGCTGAAATGAAGGTACATTTTAGGACTCCTTAGCATCTGTAGATGTTAACATTATGGGATTACATGACATTAACTAGTGAATGAGTATAGATAAGAGCTTTGAGGACTGAGCCCCGGGTACTCCAGGCTTTATCTATCACATTGATGAGGAAGCAGTAAAGGAGACCAATAAGGCAGAATTCAAGCAGGTAAAGAAGAAAGTGTCTCAAAGAAGTCTGAGGTATCAACTCTATGAACTATGATTGCTTGATAAAGTCAGGTGACCATTTAGAATTGACCACCAAATTTTAGTAACATTGGAGTTATTGGTAATCATGTGTTATGAACCAAATTGTGTCCCCCCAAATTTGCGTTGAAGTCCTAACTTCCCAGTATCTTAGAATGTTACTGTATTTGTAGACAAGATCTTGGAAGAGGTAATTAAATTTAAAATGTGTCCATTAATGTAGACCCTAATCCATTATAACTAGTGTCCTTATAAGTAGAACAGTTTGGAAAGCAGGTATGTGCTCATACAGAAAAAAGATGTCATCAGGAGATAGCCATATACAAAACATGAGAAAATAATCTATGTAATCTTGTTAAGGTAGTCATACTAAAATAATGCACCATGTTAAAAGGTTTTTTGGAAGAATTCTGGTGAATTCTGATAGGAATAATAGTTTAATTGACCCAAGAGAGAATTTAAGAAGAGGAGCTAGACAGCAAGTACAGAAAACAAGATATATTGATGATTTTCAAAAAGGAAATGGGAAGCATACATTTTTAAAAGATAAATAACAGCATATTTGTGTGTCTTGGGATTGATCTAGATCTAGTGAGCGTGGGTGAAGGATTGATGATATAATGGGAAATGGAGAGAAAGATTGACTTTAACATTGAGTAGACAAGAGAAGGTGGAATTCTGTCAGGTGGAGGCGTTGACATTGTATGAATGTTTTTTTCCTAGTAGTGAGGGGAAGATGTGTACATACACCTGACTGCCTGTGGAAGTTTCTTCCCTATTGCTTCTATTTAATCTGTAAAGTAGGAAGCAAGATCCCATTAACTGAGAACAAGGAAGGGATAGGAATGTTGGTGTTTTGAAGAGAGAGACGAATTTGTGCAGGGGGTGTTTAGGAGTCAGGGACATCTGGGGTTGAGCTTGTGGTTACTCTAGAGGGCAGCGTTTACATAGACTACTCAGCAAGGGAGCTGTGGTGGCTTTGCCTATGCAAACATGCTGCTCCGATTTCCTGCTATGGAAAAGGTACCTGAGTGAGCCTCCACCTTTTGCTTTTGTGGATCCACAACCATATTTGTGCCAAGAGCCACATTTCCTATGGGTTGCTGTCACTCAGTGACGAGGCACAGATGGTATAAAGAGGAGGAGTGATGCTTGCTCATTCCAGAGATGGGGGACTCTTCAAAATGTGACTTTGGCTCCAGGAGATTATTGTTAGCCTGACCAACCATTCTTAGAACTGTACTTGGTTTAAGAATCTTTCTACATAATCCTCTTTCTTCCCTCTTCACTTTATAGAGGGCAGGTCTGCATCTTAGTCTGGATTGTATCTCTGCCTTCTCTAGCTTTTTCTACTTTCTGCTTTGCATACATTTTCAAAGTCTGAACAACATAAGTGGTACCAGGATTAGTTTGAGAAACAGATGATAAGATGGAGTTTGTGACTATTTTCTCATATCCCAGGAGGCAATAAGGACATCAACCTGAGTGTTATTTGATGCATAAGTCATACCTGACACAATATGGTGGCCTCTTTGCTAAGATTTCACTGGGAACAAACTGTCCTTGCAGTTGCAGTGATTCAGTCATTTGAAAAATATTGAGGAAGAAATACTAGGACATTGGAGTTGGCTGGTTACTCCTAAGTCATACTGACATCTGAGAGAAATAAGAAGAAATTGAGGACCACTGGCAGTTAAGGTCAAGTGTAAGAGACAGAAGAACATTTGTTAGCTTATAATGAGGCCCTCATCTCATATAGTAGAAAAGCAAAGAGAAGATACAACCAAACAGTAAAATGAGGATATGAATGAGTATGTCACAGGCCCTGAGTTATCTAAATCTCTAACCAATGTGGGGCTGTTAGGGTGAAGTCAGGGTCCTGAGTGGAAAACTTGGAACATGGAATGGGGAGATCTGAATGTTTGTTCCTAAGGTTTTGGGTTAGGTAGACACCACTGAACTTTCAGAACTTTCAGAGGTATCCCACCATTCTCAGTGAGAGGTAGATATCTCCCATCCTGGAAGACACAAAAGAGTACTGTCCCTGAAAAGCAAGAGATGCAACCCTCAGGACCTGCCTTATCTCCTCCCATGGAGGACAGGCTGATAACAAAGATTAAGTCCTAACAGGAGTGAGATGGCGACACAGTGATCTTGATCAAAGAGGAAAAAGGTCAAACATAAAAAGAAGTGCAAGAATTGATTAGATGGATTTATAGCAGATGAGATCTGTGAATGAAATATTAATGAACTTGAGTAAATAACAATAAAACGATTTGAAACATAACTAAGTAAATAAAATCTGGGGGAGAAAAGAGCATGGAGATGCAGAACAACTTTAAATAGGCTAATATATGAGTATTTGGAGTCCCTGAATGAGAAAAAAATGAGGGAAGAGGAAGAGAGAAAAGATTTGAAGATACTGAAAAAAAAAAGGTAGATTAGTAGGCACACGGATAAGTAAACTACACTACATCCATACAATGGAATATTATTTAGCACTAAAAAAAAAGAGTTACTATATTGAGGCATGAAAAGACATGGAAGAACCCTAAATGCATATTTCTAAGTGAAAGAAGCCAATCTGAAAGACTGTGTATGGTATGATTCCAACTGTGTGACATTCTGAGAAGAGGGGAAAAGAAAAAAGGACTATGGGAACAGTAAAAATGTTGGTGGTTATCAGTGGCTGGAGAAGCACAGAGGATTTGGGGGGCAGTGGAACTGTTCTATATGATACTATATTGGTGGATAGATGTCATTAAGCATTTGTCAAAACCCATAATATGTGCAACACTCAGAGTAAACCAAAGGTAACCTATGGCTTTGGGGTGATAAGAAAGTGTGAATGTAAATTAATCACCCATAACAAATTCCAGTGTAGGATGCTGATGGGGGTGGGGGTGGGGTATGCATGTGTAAAGATAGGGTTTATCAGAACTCAAAGTAATCACTGTTCCATTTTTCCATAAACATAAAACAACTCTTAAAAAAATTTAAAAAATAATGGTAGGAAAAATTTCCAAATTTCATGCAAATTATAAATTCATGAATCTGAAGAGCCCAATGAACACAAGAAGCATAATAAAACTGAATAGAATTATATCAAAGCCTATTATAATCAAATTGCTTGAAGGCAGTGATAAAGAGAAAATCTGAAAAATAACCAAAGAGAAAAATTGTGCTCTATATGTGTAATAAGAATTGTAATGCATTCTTCTGTCAATAAAAGAAAAAGGAAAAAAATAGCCAGAGAAAAAAAGATGCATTAATACTGAGGAAGAAAAATATAAGAATGGCAGTGGACTTCTTGTAGAAAATAATGTACTGCCTGACCCATATATATAAAATCCTACCCAGCACAGCATTTATCCAGGTGACTCATTTCACAGAAAAGGATGCACAAAAATGGACTATGACCATGGTATATACTGATCATCTATCACAACTTTCAGAAGGAATAGGCTTCTAAAAACACTGCTGCTGTTTCAGCTCAGAGATAAGAATTTGAAAGGATGGAATGCTATTCCTCAATATGTAGCATATACACTCAGCTAGATATTTCTCTATGGCACTGTTGCACAAATAGGGAATATCACACGGGTCTGGAAGCCAGTAATTGAAGAAGTAGTCTTATCAGTGTTGTTCTCAGAAACCTTCAGGGGATGTGTTTCATATGCCTGTAGCTCTGGGTTCTTTAGGGTGTGAGTCCTGGTCCCAATAGAAGCAAGTTCTTGCAAGGGAAATTAATATGAGTTCCATTGAACTGTAATATGTGACTACCACCAAGGCTCTTTGGACTCCGTGTCCCAAGAACCAACAGCTGTTGGATCATCTCATGGCCACAGTAATTGGCCATGATTATCAGGATGAGTTAAGGCTAAGTTTATACAGTGTGACTGGAAGAAATATGAAGAGAAGCCCAGTTGCAGATTAGAACTCCTTACAGAAGTTCAAAGACTATAATGAGCATAGATAGTAAAATTAAGACTATGAATAACCTTCAAATACTTATTGTGATTGCACAATTTTTTTTGTGGAGGGGGGAGGGAATAAGACGTTACTTATTTCTTAGGGAAGACATTGAATCAAAGAGAAATTGTTTGATTACCCATAGTCTTAAGGCATCTATCAACCAAAGGAACAATAAAGGAAAAACTTTGTATTAATTAATACTAAGCTTAACTTGTTTAGAGAATGTTTATTTGTTGATACACCACTAAAAAATGGTGCATGAAGCAAGATTTATTTGTAACAATTAAGCTTTCTTTTTGGTTTGGTACTTGGTAGGCATATAATTTTTAAATTTCTTTTCTTTTATTTTTTTTTTTGAGAGAGAGAGAGAGAGAGAATTTTTTTATTATTTATTTTTTAGTTTTCGGCGGACACAACATCTTTGTTTGTATGTGGTGCTGAGGATCGAACCCAGGCCGCACGCATACCAGGCGAGCGCGCTACCGCTTGAGCCACATCCCCAGCCCAGGCATATAATTTTTTTCCTCTTGTTTTAGCCTGGAGTTGAATAAGTTTAAGAGATGGATGGCTTTCACGTTTTTCCTTGGATCCTCTACATATTTAAAAACCATTTATTATGAGAAAAGTCATACTTGGTCAGGGGATGCAACTGAGTGGTAGAACACTTGCTTAGCAAACAGGAGGCCTTAAGTTCAATCCCCAGCAACACACACACACACACGCACACACACACACTCACACACACACTCATATTAAGAGATCTCATATGTTTTAATATTTTTCCACCTAAAGGAAAAAAAGTATTTCCTTCATTTTCTGTTCTAGGACGAGCTTATGATGGGTTTAAGTGTTTCCTATACCATGTGAAAATCTAGCTATACTCAGTGTTCTTTATGATGGCCCCTTCCAGACTGTTTGTACAGAAGTGGTTGCCTACTTATCAATACAACCCAAAGATTTATAAAAAGAATACGTATTTAATATTTTATACAGTTGATTCAGAACCATTCCTCCGCACACTCAACCACAATTAGTCTTGGTCTGACTTGTCTGGAAGAAACAGAAGAAATCTGTATTACTCTGTGTGAATAAAAGAAAATATCAACAATAATAAAATCTAACAGATAAAATGCTTGCTATGTGCCAGGCACATGGCATTTTTCAATATTGTCAGTATCTCCATATCATCAGTGAAGAAGCTGAGAGGTGGAGCTGGGGTTCTGGCTTTAGAGCCTCTGCCTTTCCTGTTACACCCCGTGACCTGCATACATTCAGAACAGAACAGAATGGTATTGATTCATTGGAATACACATTCTGCCAAAAACACCTTCTTAAAAACAAGGAAGTGATGTAACAAAAGAGAACATTAAAAATAATCAAATCTTAGCAATGTAAATTCTTTCTGTTGTTGTTTTGGACTCTAAACAAAAAAAAATGCTTCTTTTCTGTGCAAAGTTTTATTAGGAAATGTACATGGTAAAAACAACAAGAAATGTGCTATTTTATCAAATTAATAGAAGCAAAGACTTTATAAAACTTTTAATACAATTTTGACCACAAAAGTTTTATAACTGCAACTTGCAACCTTTGGTTTACTAGTAAATACAATATTTAACAAGTATGCTAACAAAGAGAAAACAAATAGAACACATAGTCTTTGGTAATAGCATATTTTGACTATCAGTCTGGTTGCATAAATCTTTGCTTATTTTGTATTCTTTCTTGTTTTCATATATATGTATATTTGCAACATAATCTCATACCTTCCTTTAATCTCTTTATGGAGAAACAAGTAAGTGATATAACAAAAGGGAATATTAAAAATAGTTCTCTATTCTCCTCTCACTCCAGACCCAGGCAACCACTATTTTATTTTCTATCTCTATGATTTTGACTCCATTAACTATCTCCTTATAAGTGGAATCATAAATTGTGTTTTTGTGATGCTTATTTCATTTGGCATAAAGTTCTCAAAATTTATTCATTAATCTATTTCTGGAGAAAGAGATTTGGTTTAAAAAGACTCAGAATTACTTAGATTTTATCATATATGTGGAAACTTTATGTTAATACATATTGTCTGCTAGTTTTAATATCCTTCCATTTTTCATGATGAAATCTGTTATTTTGGGAATGATTCGTCAGCTTATTTATCTCCTTTGGCATGTAGGTAAACAGGGAAATGTTTAACAGCCTAAATAAAGAAGAATAAGGAAACATGACTTAGATGAATTATCAGACTTTTAGTTTTTAATGAAATCTTTATTTCTATGTTAGCATATGCAAGGTTTCTGAAGATTCACTATCCAGGGTCTTCCGGGTCTGGTTTGGCCTGTAGCATCTTCTTTTATTATACTGCACAACTCAAGTAAAGGAGAAGGGGAAGGGAAACAGAGTGAGCACAAAGGCCTCAATTAATGGATTTTCAATGGAATATTATAAAATTTTACTTGTCTTGAAAAGGGGGAAATCAGGAACAGGAGACAGCTGAAGTTATTTAGGTTAGTAATATGGTATATAGTATAAAAAAAGAGTATACACATTTTATGCAGCAGCTAATGTTTTGTTTTATAATCACTTAACTTTCCTTCCTTAGAGTCTCTTATATCAGTAAGAAAAGGATTTCCATTTGTATTCAACTTTGTAAAATAATTTTGTTTGTTTGTTTTATTTGTGGCATGATATATATACCTTAAAACTTAATGTACTACTCATTTTTGAGGTATAATTTAGTGGTATCAAGTACATTCAGAATGTGCAACCATCTTCACCATCAGTTTCCATAACTCTTTCCACGTGTAAAACTGGAACTCTAAACCTATTAAACAATAACTCTTCATTCTCCTCTCACTCTAGACCCAGGCAACCACGATTTTATTTTCTATCTGTATGATTTTGACTTCCTTAACTATCTCCATATAAGTGGAATCATAAATTGTGTTTTTATGATGCTTATTTCATTTGGCATAAAGTTCTCAAAATATATTCATGTTGTAACATGTTAGAATTTACTTCCTTTTTAAGGATAAATAGCATTCCATTGTGCATGTGTTTACTACACATGCATACACAGACATCTCTCACATTGTGCTTATCTGTTGATAATTTAATTGACGCACATAACTTCCAAGTTTTAGCTATGATAAATAATGCTGCTATAGACATGGTGTACAAATATCTCTTTGTGACCCTTGCTTTCAATTGTTTGGCTATACACCCATAATTGGCAGCACTATATCTTAGGGTAACCCAATTTTTAATTTCCTGATGGACTAACATACCATTTTTTTCCATAATGGCTGTAATATTTTACATTCCTATCAACAGAGCACAAAGGCTCCAATTCACATTCTTGTCAACATTTATTATTTAATATTTTAATAGTAGCTATACTAATGGATACAATGTGCTACCTTATTGCAGTTTGGTGTGCATTTCCCTAAAGCTTAGTGGAACATATTTTCATGTGTTTATTAGCCATTTATATATTATTGCAGAAATATCTAAATCCTTTGCCTGTTTTTTCTTTAGGTTGTAATTTTTTATTGAGATAGGAGTTCTCTGTGTATTTTGGATGTTAATCCTCTATCAGATATATAATTTGCAAATATTTCCCCCTTTCTATGTGTTGTCTTTTTACTGTTAATATTGTTTTTGACATTTTTAAAATTTTTATGAACTCAAATTTATTTAATTTTTCTTTTCTTAATGTGTTTTTTTGTGTCATACTCAAAAGCAATTTCCAAATTAATGTCATGAAGCCTTTGTCCTAGGTTTCCTTTCAAGAGTTTTATAGCTTTAGGTCTTACATTTAATTTTTTGATCCACTTTGGATTAAGTATGGTGTTTGACAAGGGTCCAACTTCATTCTTTTGCATATTCATGTCTAGTTTTTGCAGCACCACTTGTTGAAAAGGCTGCCCTTTCCCCATTGCATAATCTTAGCACTCTTGTCAAAATCACTTGACCAAACAGGAGAGGGTTATTTCTAGTCTCTCTATTCTATTCCTTTTGTTTATATTTCTTATTATCTTTATGCCAGTTCCATATTGTTTTGATTACTGTAGGTTTGTGTCAATTTTTTAAATCAGGAAGTGTGAGTCCTCCAGTTTTGTTCTTCAAGGTTGTTTTAGCGATTTGGGGCATCCCTTGAAGATTTCATATGAATTTTAGGGTGGGTTATCTATGTCTGCAAAAAAAAAAAAAATTGGGGGATTTATAAGATTTGCATTGACTCTATAGGTCATTATGGGTCGTATTGACAAGTTAACAATATTAAGTCTTCTGATCTATGAACAAGAGTTGCTTTCATTTACTTGGGTATGTTTTAAGTTTCGTTCAGCAATATTGCCATTTCCATTGTACAAATCTTATACCTCCTTGGTTAAATTAAATATTTTACTTTTTAAAAAACACAATACCTTTATTTCATTTTTACATGGTGCTGAGGATTGAACCTAGTGCCTCACACATGCCAGGCAAGCTCTTTACCTCTGAGCCACCATCCCAGCCCCTTTACTTTTTGGTGTCATTGTAAATGGAATTATTTTCATTTTCTTTTCAAATTGTTTATATTATTGATATAGTATAGAAGTACAAATGATTTTTGTTAACTTTGTTTCTTGCTGCTTTGCTAAAGTCGCTAGCGTTAGTGATACTAGGGTAGAATCTTTAGAGATTTTCATCATATATGATCATAATGTTTGTCAACAGAGGTAAGTATAACTTGTCCTTTCCAGCTGGACACCTTTTATGTCTTTTTCTATTCTAATTGCTCTGGTTAGAGCTTCCCAGCCCTCTGTTGATTTAAAGTGGTTAACGTGAGCATCTTCACCTTACTCCTGAACTTACAGGAAAACTAAGTTTGATTTGTGAGTATTTTTGTTGAGAATTTTTGCATTGGTGTTCACAAAGGATATTGACCTGAAGTTTTCTTTTCTTACAGTGTCTTTTTTTCTGGCTTTGGTCTCATGGAATCAGGCAGTGTTTCCTTATCTTCAGATTTTTAGGAAAATTTGAAAATAACTGGTCTTGGTACTTGTAATGCTTAATATGAATTATCAACTTGATTGGATTAAGAGATGCTAATGATTAAGAGGCTTCTTGGTGTGCCAATGAGGGTGTGTCTAGGAATGATTGACATGTGGGATAGCTAACTGAAGTGGGGACCCTCCCTAAGTGTGGGCAGCAGTATCCAACAGGATGATGGCTTGGGTGGAATAAAATTTGGAATAACAAGGAAGCAGCAGCAGATACAACCTTGTTTCTTCTTGAACAGGTTCTTGATTGCTGCTGTGATTGAGGATTTCAGACTCTCACTTCTTCATTCTTCCAAAGAGGATTCTGCCAGTGATTCTTATGGAGTTTCCAGAATACTTCAATCTTGCACTAGGGTAGCACCACTGATCCCTCTTATTCTGGGATTTCAGCCTCTTAGACTGTGCAGCTACTGATTTTTCCAGCTCTGCAGCCAATGGACTACCATTGGGGACTGTTCAGCTTCTGGTCACATAAGCCAACCTAATAAACTCCCTTTTTATAATTTTACTTCCTGGTGATTCTGTTCCTCTAGAGAATCCTGACTAATATAGTACTTTAAATATAGACATCACCCATGAAGTTTTTCTTTACCAGGTGATTTAAAAACAAAACAAAACAAAACCTTATGATTTATAGCAGTATTTAGATTTTTGTTTTCTTTGTAATTTAACCTTGGTCTGTTTTATGTTTCTAGGACTTGATCCATTTTATCTAAATTGTCAAATGTGTTGGCATACAGTTGTTCACAGAATTCTGTTTTAATCCTCATATCTGTAAATGATAATAATGCCCCCATTTTCATTTCTAATTTTAGCAATTTGAGTCTTCTCTCTCTCTCTCTCTCTCTCTCTCTCTCTCTCTCTCTCTCTCTCTCTTCATATAGGAAAAGGTCTGTCAATTTTGTTCATTCTTTCAAAGAACCAATTTTTGGCTGATTTTCTTTGTTATCTTTCTTTTCACTCTTTTATCTTTGCTCTGATCTTCGTTATTTTCTTTCTCCTAACTTTGATTTAGTTTATTCTTCATTTTCTAGTTCCCTAAGTTGTAAAGTTAATTATTGATTTGAGATCTTCTTGCTTTTAATATGCATTTAGTACATTTGGTGTGTTGTATTTTCATTTTCTTTTATCTCTTAAGTATTTTCCAGTTTCTCTTGTGATGTTGTCTTTGATAAAAAAGGCAAAAGACTGTTGTTGAATATCCCAATTTTTTGAATTTTCCCCGCTTTACTTCTGTTACTGATTTCTGACTTCATACAGTTGTGGGCAGAACAGGTGCTTTGTGTGGTATCTTTTAAAGCTCATTAGGACTTATATCATGTCCTAACATTCTCTGTTCTGGAAAATACCACATGCATTTGAAAAGAATGTCTGTGGTGTGGTTATTGGTGGGTGGAACACTCTGCATATGTCTATTAGACCTAATTAGTTAATTGTATTTAAATTCTCTGTTTCTTTAGTTACTTCTGTTATTCCATGCATTATTGGTACTGGAGCACAGAATTATCTGGCTATTATTATAGAACTTTCTGTCCTTTAAGTTCTGTCACTTTCTGCTTCATATATTTTGAAGATGAGTCACTAAGTAGGTTAAAGCTTATAATTGCATGTTCTTTCTATATTGAAACTTGTATTAATATTTATATATTTTTATAAACTCTTGACTTATAGTCTATATTGTCTAGTATTTGTCTGTCTCTCTCTTTCTCTCCCTCTTTTACTATTTGCTTGGAATAGTTTTTCCCTATCTTCTCACATTCAATCTATTTGTGTCTTTGATTCTGAAGCAATCTCTTGTAGATGGCATATAGCTGAAGAATGTGTTTTTATCCATTCTACCAGTATTATGGTTTAGATCTGAGATGTCTCCCAAAAGTTCATGTGTTGAAGGCTTGGTTCCAATGCAGCAATGTTCAGAGATGAATTTTCTGGACAATGAGTTCTCTGACCTCTTCGGGGGGTTATCCCACTGATGGATTCATGACTTAATGGAGTATTGGGAGGTGATGGAAGTTTTTAAGGAGGTGGAATGTAGTTAAAGGAAGTAGGTCACTAGGGGCATTCCCTTAAAGGGTATATTTTGTCCCTAGGTCCTTCCTGTCTCCCTCTTTGTTCTTCTTGGATGCCAAGAAATAAGCAAGTGTGTTCCACCACATGTCCCCAGTATAATGTCCTGCCCTACCTCATACCGAAAGTCAGTGACCATGGACTGAAAATTCTGAAACCATGAGCAAAAATAGATCTTTTCTCCTTTGGGTTGAATTTTTCAGGTATTTTGTCATAGTAATAGAATACTAACACATTCTCTTGATTGGAGAGTTTAATCCAAGATTTCATATTTTAAGTAACTACTGGTAAAGGTGGGTTTTTGTCATTTTACTGTTTCTTTTCTACATGCCTCATTGCATTTTTGTGTCTCATTTCCTTCATTATTATCATTTTTGTATGTGTTTAGCTGATTTTTTTGTAGTAAAATATTAAAATTCCTTTAAGATTTCCTTAGGTTTAGATTTCCACCTCCCAATACTCTATTCTGTGCATGGTTACGAGAATTGCATTTATCACCTGTAGTTATATCACTTTGATTTGAATTTATACCAGCTTAACTTAAACAACACTAAAAAGCTCTGTTTCTTTGCAGCTCTGTCTCCACCCATATTGGTTGTTGATGTCACAAAATTACAACTTTTGTATTATGTGCTCAAAAATATAAATTCATAATATTTAAATAGTTGTAAGATTATGTAGAATACAAAATATGGAATTACTAGCTAACATTAGAATAATACTAGGTTTTAGAGAAGTAATTTAAAAATTTCATTAGTCTCTTTAATAATGTTGAAAAAATAAAAAAGTAAAGCTACAAAGCACTATTACAATAATACTAGATTTTGTACTTGCTCACTTATTTACCTTTATTGAGATTTTAATTTCTTCATAGAGTTTTGAGTTACTATCTAGGTTACTTTCATTTCACCCTGTAGGACTCCCATAAGCATTTTAGGGAAATGGTGAAAAACAACTACAACACAACAAGAAAACCAAAAAAAACAAACCCTTAGTTTTTATCTTGTAATGTCTTTATTTCTCCCTATTTTGAGAGGGAGTTCTACAGATGTAAGATTTTTTTTTGAGAGAGAGAGAGAGATATTTTTAACATTTATTTTTCGGTGGACACAAATCTCATTTTATTTTATATGATGCTGAGGATCGAACCCAGTGCCCCGCACATACTAGGTGAGCACGTTACCGCTTGAGCTATATCCCCAGCCCAGATGTAAGATTCTTAGTTGAGAAGTTCTGTTTTGGTTTGTTTTCTTCTTCAGGTACTTGGAACATATTGTCACTGCTTTCTGGCCTCTATAATTTCTGATTAGAAGTCTGCTGATAATGCCATTGAGGATCCCTAGATGTGATGAGTTGCTCGGCTTTGAGTTTACCAGACATAGGATTGTTGAGCTTCTTGGATGGTTTATGCATGCTCACATCTTTCATGAAATTCAGGGAGTTTGGGGCAATTATTTCCTCAATATTATCTCTGCTCTTCTCTTATTCTTTTCCTTCTGGAAGTTCCACAAAATGAATTGATCCCTAATGGTGACCCCAAGTTCCACAAGGCTCTTTATAATTTTCTTCATTTTTTTTCTTATATTCCTTCACCTAATAGTTTTCATATCTTCTCTAAAAGTTCACTAGTTCTTTCTCTCACCTGCTTAAATCTGCCTTTGAATATTTCTAGTGATTTTAAAATTTCAATTATAATTCTTTTCAGCTCTAGAATCCTTTGGGGTTCATTTTGGGTTTTCTCTTTCCTGTTTTTATTATGTTTATACTTTGTTTTCTTGAATTTCTTCACATCTTCCTCTGGTTCTTTGAGTATTTCCAATTTAGTTGTTTTAAAGTCTTTGTATAATATATCTGAATACATCACATCTTTGTTAGGGGCTGTTTAGTTTTCTCCCCTTTGATATGGATGTATTTTGAGATTTTGTTGTACACTTTTTTATTGAAAACTGGACAGTTAATCTATTAATGTGATAGCTCTGGTAATCAGATTTAAGAGTTTTCTAGGATTTCCCAGGTTTCATTATTATTTTTGTTTATTTATTTATTTTATTTGTTTTAATTGTTGTAGGCTATTTCAATGCTAAGGATCAACCTGAGGTGTAAACTTAAGATCTTATTAAGTCTTTTCTTTGTCTTTTCTTGAGCATTCACAGTTATTTTCTTTGTTTGTTTCTTTCTTTCTTTCTTTCTTTTTTTTTTTTTTTTTTTTGTGTGTGTGTGTGTTTGGTACCTGGGACTGAACCTGGGACTGAACCACTGAGCCACATCCCCAGCCCTTTTTTAATTTTTTATTTTAGACAGGGAATCACTAAGTTGTCTAGGGCCTTCCTTAGTTTCTGAGGTTGGCTTTGAACTTGCAATCCTCCTGCCTCAGACTCCTGAGCTGCTGGGATTATAAAGCATGTGCCACCATGCCAGGCTGCAGAGTTGATTTTTTAATATTCTCCTCTTTTTCTGGCTGCCTAAAGGGACAAAAATGAAGGAATAAGGTGGAAAAAGTGCATTGGTCTTTTAAGGTCTTCCCCCACCCCCAGTCATTCAGCAGGAATGGGAAGGGCTTGGAGGGAGGTGCAACAGCATTGGCTATCTGTGCCTCTTTGGCTGCACCTCTGCATTCAGAAGCAGAAATCAGTAATTAGAGCACATCTCATGAATATTTGGATGACAGGTTCCTCCCTGCCCCTCCCAACCTGGCTCCAGCAAGATATTTGCAAGCAGTTCCAGGAACAGGTGCACAGTGCCTGCCATGTGGCTGAGTGGTGGTGGTGGTGGGGGGGGGGGGTGAGTAGCTGCTACTGTGCTGAGAGCTGAAATAGTCAGAAACTAGCCACAGTTTATCATGCAATACTTCTCTTGGAAGTTGCAAGCCTTTGATAGACTCTATCATTTCCAAATATTTACACCAGGCAGATTCTGCCAATGCAATTGTTGTCTATGTTGAAGGACAGATTCCTGGTATTTCCTATGCTCCCATCTGCCCAGAATCCTCTGTCAGAATTGGATTTTCCTCAGGAACTGATAAGCAAATGACAAGTGAGCCCCTCGTATTGATGGACGACATTGGATGTGGGTTGATGGTAGACGGGAATAACAGGGTAGGAATACTAATGATGCTAATGCAGGAGGGGAAAAAAGATTATTAAAGTCTCTGAGTCTTACCTGAAGACACGTGTAACACATCCTTGGTTCAATAAAAATTTGAGATCCAATTTCAATCTGTTTTTCTTTGCTCACCATCCACTCTTGCTATAAAAATCTTACTGGACCCCTCCCATAATTAAACCCCAGTGCAAGAGGAACATTTAGTGTTATAACCACTACTCCACCCCCATTCTAAGGGAGAATACCCTGGCTAAGGACAGGAACCTTTCATAAAACCAGAAGTGACAGACAGGAGGAAATGGAAGCTGGGGTTTTTCCCTCCCACTTTGTTCTTTGGAACAAAACGAATTCATTTTTCTCTCAAAAATTTGAGTTTAATGCACATTCAATTTTGTGGTGAATATTCAACTGGACTGAGTGAAATAAACTGTTTCAACTGCATGTTCCTCCAACTATCTCATCTGAAAGCACTACATAGTGTTTTATTTTAATATTCCAATTTCTTATATTTGAGCCTCCCAGATGTATTAGTACCTTATTCTATAATAGAAAGGCACCAGTCTTGCTCCTCCTGCAGTCATCCTGGAGCAAGTGCCCACCATCCTCATTTCAAGAGAAGTGCAGTAGCCTTTCTACTATCTCTCTGATTTTTTTTTTTTTTTACTTCCCATCTTCTAAAGGCCTACAAGGTATGATAAAATCTTTCTCTTAGGAGGCTGGAGATATAGCTCAGTTGGTAGAGTGCCTGCCTAGCATTCACAAGGCCCTGGGTTCAGTCCCCAGCACTGTTAAAAAACAACAACAAAAAAAACCAACTTTATTCCTGAGACCAGTTATACTGCACCCTTAGGGTCTCTTAGAGTCTTTAAATTTACTCTTCCTAGTCACTTTTAACCCCCCTCCATCCAATATTTATTTATTGCATCAATTCCCACTCTTTGCTCAAATATCACTTTCACAGGAGGCTTTCTTTATATTTTCACCTTATTTAGGACTGCATTTTGTACCTATTCATGTCCACCTCAACTGATATACTTTTTCCTCTTTCCTTTTTGCTCATGGCTGTTTTTGCCACTCGCTAATACACTTATTACACTAAATTATTCATTTAGTGCCTCCTCTGGGCACCAGAATATATGTGTCACATGGGCAGGAATTTTGTTGTGTGCACTACTGTGTTTACTGTGCCCACAGAGTATCTGGATAATAAGAAGAGCTTGGCAAATATTTTATTGAATAATTTATTGAATTTTGCAACTGGTATTATAAGTTTTTTTTTTTTTTAAGGCCAAAGTTCTTGAAAATATTTGCTCATTAAAACCAAAGAGACCAGACCAGAAAGTGTGGATAGATGATTAAAAATCTATCTGTTTTGAGGAAATGATTCAATGTGAATATTATAACAAAACAGAAAACAGAGGGATCTTTTCGTGGAAAAATCCAGCGTCTGTGTGAACACAGCTAACAGTCGCCCCTGGTGGCTGTTTAACCTTGTGTCTGGGGAATACGCTCCTTCATCACTTCTTGGAGTGATAGTTTAAGGTTTAATTTAACCACAAAGATACGTCTGTAACAAGTGTCTGGAGGGTAATATGTAGTGATGGCGAGGAAAATAGAATACTTGAGAAAAATGTCAGTTGGGAATAATGACTCTGTGATTATGAAATATGATAATAAACAATATGCTGTTACTTTGAATATCCTCAAAGATTAAACTTGTACAGGATGTTCTTCTTTTCTTTTTCTGTTGTCATGTGCTAAAGTAGCATATTTTTCTGTGTTACCTTGGAAAGCAATGTCCTGACTGCAGAATGAGTTTCAGGGAGGGCTACTCACTTCCCTGTTTCCTCACTCATCTCATCTCCCCTAGGTTAGGTTCCCTAACCCTGCCTCCAGTAATCCTCCAGCTTCACCCATTTTCCTTGTTCCTTTCCATGTCAGGAGCCTCCCTTTCCTCTTGGGACTTCTTTATTTTGTCCTTCAGTGGAAATCTTGACCTGCCCCATTCACCACTATATTCTTGGAGCTTTCTTTCTGTGCCTTACCTCCCATGTCTGGTTCACGATCACTCGCCTCTTTTGGGCTGGATACCAAACTTTTCCCCTCTTTTATTGCATTTCACTTATATTTCTTTTTCTACTCTCAATTCCTCAGCCAACAGGAGTGCCTTACCTGAACCTCTGTGAAGGAGGATAGTCATGGTTCCTAGGACTCCCTTTCAGCTCAGGCAGGTTGAACGCACTCTCCTTGTTGAGGCTGTGCCCTTCATCTGCCCCCTTGTCTCATCTGACTCGACTTACTTTGGGATTACTTTTACATTTTGTCTTCTTCCCTATAAACATTATTTCTCTTCAGCTCCTTAGGCTTTTAATATCCTCATATGTTCCTACATTCCCAGATAATAAAATCAAAGCAAACAAACGGAATCGGAACCAAAATCGCACCACACACTGTTAATTTTTGTGGTTTTTATTTAGCCTCTAACCTTTAATGCAAGACTCCTGGGTATAAACTCATCCAACATTTATGGTTTCTATTGATGTTTGCACTTTGTAAGCTCTGTGTTCCTTCACCTTTTGCTTAAAGCTACTCACTGGAACCACTGAGCAGCAACCTTCTTCTCGTCTCCTTTTCTTCTTCCCCTCATTATTTAGTGAGCACTTATTTTATGTAAGAGACTATATCAGGCAGTGTAGAGGAAGGATAAATACTGAACATACAAACCCTACATTGCTTCCAAGTAGGAATGATAGTTACTAGTATTGATTGGAAACAGGTAGGAAAAAAATACTTGTAAGTAAAAATATATGGTAAGTAGGTTAAGTATTATATATAAAAGAGCATGAAAGACAAATGATAAGAATATTAAGTGAAGAATGATGTTGTTCTACAGTGAAAACAAAAACTCTCTGTTGGGATGAATTGGATTAGAATCCTGGCTTTACCTATCTTCACAATTTGGGTCAAGATGTGTAAAGTTCATTTTCTATTACTATAATGAAGTACCCAAGGCTAAGTAACATAAAGAAAAGAGATTTGTTTAGCTCATAATTTTGGAGGCCAGAAGTCCAAACAGCATGGCATGCACTGGTCCTAGTGAGGGTCACTTGGCTGCATCATATGGCAGATGTGCATGCAAGAGGCAGTAGTCACATGGAACAAGGGTGTGAAGAGGGTTCTTCCCCAAAACGGGCTCTTACAAAAACTAACTCAGGATCCCACAGACCTACCTGAATACTTCTGAAGACAGTGTCCTCAGTGACCCAACCAACTGCCACTAGGCCCCACTTCTTAAAGAACCCACCACCTCTCACACTGCCACAATGGGGAATGAGGTTTCAAAAAGCCACATACAAACATGCCCAGTGCTTACCTTGCCCAGTTTTCTACCTTTGGGGATATAATCACCACAAAAATTTAGCTTGAGGATTAAAAAAACTGTCCATTTAAAAAAATCCCATCGCCTAATACTTAATAAATTCTTAATAAATATCAACAGTGATCAAATTTTCCACAGGAAATGCAAGTGATTCTATGAGAGTGAGAAGGGGGAAGGATTAACTGATAATTTTGCAAATATCCCTTGAAAGAAAAGAATATCAGAAAAAGGATTTTTTTGATGTTGTAGTACTTTTTTGTTCTATAGAGCCTACTCTATTACTTTTCTTATTCTTTTTGAAATTTGTGATAGATTCTGCTAGTTGCTCATAATATTTTCCCCCATCTTCTTCAGTAACAAAACTTTGATTTTTAGTTGATCGTCTCATAGCCAATGTATGACTACAATTTCCAGAGTCCTTTGCAACTCTATGTGATCTTATAACCAAATTCTGGTCAATGAGATGAAAGCAGACATAATGAACAGAACTACTAGGAATACTCCTTTCCCTCCACTTTTGTTGCCTGGAATGTGGATATGAGAGCTGGAGCCTTAGCAACCATATTAGATCATGAGTCAGAGTGCCAAGAATTTGGTCACAGAAAGGCACAAAGAGCATGAGGACAATGGGTCTGCCATCATTACCATGGGCTGCCTACTTTTAGATTCTTTTTATGAGGAAAAGGATTTATTTTAATTAAGGCTATTATTTTTATTGTTGTTGCCTGTTGTTGCCATTGCTTCATGCAGCTGTTCTAATGCTATCTGACACAGAATACTTTTCAATTACCTGTTTTTGATATTTAACTTCAGTTTTCTCTACTTTACTTATATACTTGTCTTACGATTTCCCCAGTAGCACTCATAAACAGAAACCAGCACTCCAAAATAGTTGAATTACATTTTTCATTTTCAAAATATTTTCTATTGGTTAATGATGTAATACTTTATTCACTTGGCAGCATAGCTTGTTGCTTTATTATATTTGTTCGTTCACTATCCTGGTAGTGATAAAAAGCAAAGAAAGAATGGTTTTGGTAGATGGGAAGGCAGAAAAGTAGATAACTCATCACACACTGGAGAGGAAGAAAAAGAAAAAGGCTTGATAAGAGTTTAAATTGTTTCTTTCCTCCAGGAGTAACTTAGTTGTGCTAAGGTGGCCTTGATATCATGAAAGGTAAAGAGATATTGGGAAAGTGGGGTTTGTGTTCAGAGGGTTCAATCACAATGTGGGAAGCATGTGATTGTAGTGGGTAAGTAAGAGGCCAGTGTAGATGAGGCACAGCAATCAAGATTTAATAAGCCTGGGTCACAAAGGCAGAGAAGTCATTGAGGCTGAATTAAGAAGATGAACAACACAGACCTGTCACCATGGAAACACAATAAACCAAAGATAATTCTAAACTTCTGATCAGTTTGTGTTTAGCATTAAATTCCATTTGGAAAAGAAAGAAAACAAAGAGCCCAAAGTAGCCAGTGTATACTTCACAAAACTTCTTTAAGCCAAATAAGCAGAGAGAGAGGTGGAATGTCTTCCATAACTAAAAGCAGCTTCCTATGCCACAACTTGTCTATTGTTCCTCATAGAAGAAGCAATAAGAGGAGGAAAAGTTTTCATTCTTCTAAGATACAATAGAAAATTAAAATTACTAAAGGCACATGACCATATGTGTGAAACAATTATAGAAATGGACGAATCCGGGCATTGATAGAGCATTTAGTCCATCTTACACTGAAAGGGGAGGAGCCATGATGTTACCTCAGCTCTCAGCTTATTTCTGTTTCACCAATTAACAACCATTGGTTGGCATCTCCTAGTGCATGAGACTGTAGTTAGCAACTGCCACCCAGCTGAGATTCAGCTCTTTGGAGAGCTTATGTTACAGGCAGAAAGCAGGTGAAGACACCCTTGGGAACAGAATGCATGTCCTTGAAGTTTGATCCTGGAGCTCATCCATCTGCATAAGGAAAAATTTTCACAGTCTTACTCACAAAACATTTATGCTTGTGTTATATATGACATAGTTAAATAGTTAAATTTGAATTTCTGGTTACTAAGCACCTACCAGATTAGAAGCAAAAATCTAACAAGAGAGGAATGAAGCCACTATAAAAGGACATTGGCTGATGTGGATGTTAAGTGTGACTATCAAGCACATGAGTGACAAGTAATAAGGGACAGAATGACATATGTTAAAAAATGATCATGAAAACTTTGTGGAAAATAGTTTATGGATATTTACATTAGGAATAGATGGTCCCATTTAATTCTTCAGCCATGAAAGTTTCATATTATATAATTGATGATAACTAATACTTATTGAGTGCTTACTATCATCTAAACACAGGGCACACATTTTAAACTCACATGTCTCATTTAACTCTTGAAATGACTATGTGTTAGACATATTATTGCTGTCATTTTATACATCAGACAATTTAATCAATTTACTGTATGTCAGTAAGCTTCAGGGAACTGAAATATGGAAACTGATCTCTAGAATTGCTTTTTCAAATATCTTTATATCATCTGTCATTACCTTACTCTATACTGCATCTCAAAGAAAAATAATTTTCTTTCAACCGATTTTTGAACTAGAAGGGAGGTGAGCTAATCCAGTTATATTTACAATCTCTCAATATATTGAGAAGTAAGTACATGCAGACCTTAGCTAGACTTATGTGCACAATTTCATTTTCTAGCCCAGTTTTAGTAGTGGAATCCCATTAGTTACTCCATTCAGCTTCCAAAGAAATCAAGTCTTAACTCAAAACATCATTATTTGCTGACGACATGATTCTACACTTAAGAGGATCCAAAAAATTTCACCAGGAGGCTGGGGTTGGGGGCTGGGGTTGTGGCTCAGGGGTGAAGTGCTCACCTGGTATGTGGGAGGCCCTTGATTTGATCCTCAGCACCATATATAAATAAATAAAAAAAAGGTATTGTGTCCACCTCAACTAAAAAAAAAAAGTTTAAAAAATTCCACCAGAAAACTTGTAGAATTAATAAATGAATTCAGCAAAGTAGAAGGATATAAAATCAATATCCATAAATCAAATGCATTTCTATACATCAGTGATGAATCCTCTGAAAGAGATATTAGGAAAACTACCCCATTCACAGTAGCTTCAAAAAGAAAAAGAAAAAGAAAACTTGGGAATCAATTTAACAAAAGAGGTGAGAGATCTCTAAAATGAAAACTAAAGAACACTAAAGAAAGAAATCAAAGACCTTAGAATATGGAAAGATCTCCCATGCTCTTGGATAGGGAGAATCAATATTGTAAAAATTGCCATACTAACCAAAGCGCTATACAGATTCAGTATGATTCTAATCAAAATCCCAATGTCATTCCTTATAGAAATAGAAAAAGCAATTATGAAATTCATCTGGAAAAATAAGAGACCCTAAAAAGCCAAAGCAATCCTTAGCAAGAAGAGTGAAGCAGGTGGCATCACTAAACCAGACCTTAAACCACACTACAAAGCATGATATTGGCACCAAAATATACATGTAGACCAATGGTACAGAATAGAAGACACAGAGGCAAACCCACATAAATACAATTATCTCATATTAGACAAAGGCTCCAAAAACATACATTAAAGAAAAGGTAGCCTTTTCAACGAAAGGTGCTCAGAAAAATGGAGATCAATATGCAGCAAAATGAAACTACACCCCTATCTCTCATGCACAAAACTCAACTTAAAGTAGATCAAGGACTTAGGAATTAGACCAGAAACCCTATGCCTAATTGAAGAAAAAGTAGGCCCAAATCATCATCATGTCAGATTAGGCCCCGACCTTCTTAACAAGACTCCTAAAGTGCAAGAAATAAAATTAAGAATGAATAAATGGGATGGATTAAAATTAAAATGTTTCTTATCAGCAAAAGAAACAATCAGTGAGGTGAAGAGATAGCCTACATTTTGAGAGTGAATTTTTGCCACATGCACATGAGAGCACTAATCTCCAGGATATATAAAGAACTCAAAAAACTTAACACTAAAAAACCAAACAACCCAATCAATAAATGGGCTAAGGAGATGATCAGACACTTCTCAGAAGAAGATATACAATCGATCAACAAACATATGAAGAAATTTTCAGCATCTGTAGTAATTAGACAGATGTAAACCAAAACTACTCTAAGATTTCACCTCACTCCAGTCAGAATGGCAGTCAAGAATACAAGAAACAATAAGTATTGGTGAGAATATGAGGGGAAAGGCACACTCATACATTGCTGGTGGGACTGAAAATTGGTGAAACCAATCTAGAAAGCAGTATGGAGATTACTTAGAAAACTTGGATTGGAACCACCATTTGACCCAGCTATCCCATTCCTCAGTCTATACCCTAAAGAATTAAAAACAGCATACTAGAGTGACCCAGCCATTTCAATGTTTATAGCAGCACAATTCACAATTACTAAACTGTGGATGCAACCTAGATGTCCAATAGATGAATGGATAAAGAAACTGTGGTACAGATACACAATGGAATATTACTCAGGATTAAGAGAGAAAATTATGGCATTTTCAGGTAAATGGATGGAGTGGGAGAATATTGTGCTAAGTGAAATAAGCCAATCTCAAAAACAGGGGCTGAATGTTCTCTCTGATGAGTGCATGCTAGTCCATATGGGGGGGGGGTGCTGATATGGGATGAGTGGAGGCAATTTGAGTGGGGCAAACAGGTCAGGGGAGGGGGCAAAGGGGAAGGAAAGATGATGGAATGAGATGGACATCATTACCCTAGGTACATGTATGATTGCACAAATGGTGTGAGTCTACCTTATGCACAACCAGAGAAGTGAACAATTCTTCTCCATTTATGTACAATGAATTGAAGAGCTTTCTATGTCATGTACAACTGATTAGAACTAATAAAAGTAGAAATCTCTATTTCATGGAGTCTTTTTGTAAAGGGCAAGAGGGAAATAAAGAAGTGGATAAGACATTTAAAAAAAACGAAAATAAAAGAAATCAAATCTTATGTAAGTTTCACTTTTCACAGTCCCAGAACTTTAAATTGTGGAGTGGAGTTGGAATTTCAAGCTATTTATAGCGCATGGTGTCTCAGGCAGGATAGAGGAACATGGTCTATGAGATTGTTTGTGTTCTTGAAGATCTTTGGAAGAATTCCCCTTATTAGATTTTGAAAAAGACCTGATTAATAGATTTCCCTCCTCCCAGAAATATGAAGTTAACAAAAAATATGTTAATTAAATCAGCTATGTCAAAATTTATGCATGCTTCTGAGAGTGATAAATTGCAACATATTGCAACAAGAGTCAAGATAATGTTTTCTAAATTCCTTTGAGAATCCTCACCTTTTCTAGAAATTATCATCACTTACTTCCTAATGTCACAATTCAAGGAGACAATGGGACAAAGTAAATGGCTTATAGAAACTGCCCCTCTGTGTATCAAAAAAGGAAATGGAGTTCTGATTAGCTGTTGTGACCGCCTATCACTTCTCTCTCAGTGGAAATTACATTTCCCATTTGAATAGTCACATGATTGTATCTACAGATGTTGACTGTATTGGCTTCTGTAGAGCACACAAGAATAGCTTTACAGATATCCTACCACAGGAAGTGTCATTGGCCCAGTGTCCCAGATGCGACTGCACATTAAAATCTATCATTGTACTTGCACCAAAGCCAGTGTCCCATAGACAGGTCCATGCCACTGATAGTGAGGTTCAGTTACTAAGGCAT
This sequence comes from Urocitellus parryii, assembly GCF_045843805.1. Taxonomy (NCBI): domain Eukaryota; kingdom Metazoa; phylum Chordata; class Mammalia; order Rodentia; family Sciuridae; genus Urocitellus; species Urocitellus parryii. The sequence goes on from NC_135533.1 coordinate 47,605,700, forward strand.
ACCTTTTTGTTTTCTTTTTAAATGCTTTTTTAGTTGTAGATGGACACACTCTATTTATTTATTTATTTATTTATTTTTATGTGGTGCTGAGTTTTGAACCCAGGGCCTCACACATGCAAGGCAAGTGATCTACCACTGAGCTGCAACCCCAGTCCCTAAGGCATACCTTTACTGGTCAAGTTTGACCTGACAGATTTGCAAATGTGCCCAAAATGTAGCTTCCTCTCCCTCTGTTTTATTCTTATGGTGAGGTTTGCATCATGTTCCAGTGCTCTGCCGTTCCTCTGCTCTTTCCCTGGTTCCTGTCGCATGACATGTTCCTTAAATATCCCTTGCTTGTCTAATCTCGCTTTTGTGTCTTTCTTAGGAAAGCCTGACTAGAAAAGAATAGAAGTGCAGTAGGATTAGACAATGGAGAATGTAAGGGAAGTGAGGTGGGATAAGTAAAAGAAAGACAGTGGAATGAATCTGACATAATTTTCCCAGGAACATATATGAAAACAACACAGTGAATCCCATCACCAAGTACATCCATAAAAATGGGACTCTAACTAGAATAAGATATATCCCATGCTTGTATAATACTATCAAAATGGATTCTGCTTTCATATATAACTAAAAAACAAACTCCAAAAAAGAAAAAAGAAAAGAAAGTAGAATCACGAACAGACTGAAACAACAACAACAACAACAACAACAACAAAAAAAGACACAAAAGCTAGAAACTGGAGGTTTGGAATTGCACCCACCATCCAGCAGATGAAAAGATGTCTTAATTGGTAGATAGAACATACATAGTCCTTGTACGGGGTGGTGGTTGCGTTCCTAAATTTTCACTGGTAATAACCCATATAAAGGTATTGGTGGACTGCTTTGGCACGTATGATGATGCAAACATTGAAACATGGGGATAATAATGCCTATATAGACAGCAGAATTGGGTGATTACTGTCAAGCTGTATTAACACCTGGGGCTGAGAGCTGTTAACAAGCAACTAAGTAGCCAAGTGGCAGTTTTTAAAGAGTCACTCATTCTTTGTGGTGGAAGATCAGACAAAATCAAATGGCAGGTAAAGACCTAATTGTGAGTAGCAGAGCCTGGTCAATATGTTTGTTTGAACTGTCAACCAAGGCACTTTTGTTATGTGAAACTCTGATAGAAAAATCCTGAGACTGCAAACCAGGAGAAAGACCAGTTGGATGCCGCTGAGGACACTGACTCTATAAACCTCTCCATAGTCTCTACATTTGCAGAGGTAGCTCACCATTCCCCAGGAAGGGTTAGGACTTCTGCTCTTCTGGAAAATACTGTAGAATCCTTCTGTTTGCTCTGGACACGAGGCAATAGTTGCCCCCTAGAAGCTTTACTCATCTTATTTCCCTGGTTGCCAGGTTGATGATTAGGGTTAAGTCCCAGCACAACTTGGCTGGAGCACATTAGACTGAAAAAGGAAGGAAGCAGGTTAAACACCTAAATCAGAGTTTCTCATGCATGGCACTATTGAGATTTTAGAGTGGATGGGTGTGTGTGTGCATGTGCATATGCAATGCAAGCTGTTCTGTGTATTTCAGGAGGTTTAGTGTCATCCTTGGCCTCTCCTCACCAGATAACAGTAATATTCCCCTTGCTTGTGACAACAAAAATATTTTTATATGTTGCCAACTGTTCTTTAGGGGGAATACCTGCAGTTGATAATTACTAACTATAGAACAAGAACTAGTGGATGTCTTTCCTATTAGTGTTCTAAAGTTTTCATAGCAGCAAGAGACAAGAAACATACTCTTAAGATTAGATTTGGGTGGTACCTGATCAGGGAGCTAGTTTGTAAAGCTTGGGACATGAACTTAATGCTACCTGGAAGATGAGAGAAGAAGGGATTAAAAGACAGAACCGAAGGGCATGGGCACGATAGAATGAATATATTCTGTGTAGCCAGAATACTCCCAAAGAGTATTATCACCTCCAAAAGAGCCCAGAGAAGACATCGTTTACTAAGGTTACCAGGAATATGTGGGTGAAACAGGCACCAGCATCACTGGAAAGTGGTTATGGGGCCAGGGATGACAGTGGGAGAGGCCACCACAAACTCAGGCTTATGGCCATCTGTGCGAATGATGAGGCCCCCAGCAACAAAGGACGTGTTGTGTTGCTTAACAATCAGAAGGCAGGAGACTGCAGTAATCACCATGAACCCCCAAATACCATCAAGTGTAGATGGTCAATAAGATCTAGTACTCCTAAAGGAAAATAAATGGAAAACCAACAACAGTGCTATAGAAACCCTATATTCTATACTTAGGAATATTGCCCTGGCCCATTTACTTGGTGACATGGAAGATTGCTATCTGAGTGTGGTGGACAGCAGGAACAGATTTTAGTAAATGTATATAGTAACAATTCTTAAAACATGGCCAATGCCTGAACATCTGGAAGGGGAAAATGACAGGAAAATAGGAGATAAGAAGTCCAGGGTACAGACGTGTGTAGCAACATGTGAGTTTACAAAATGTAAAGATTTTCATATACATGTTAATGGCCCACCAGAAATCATCCATCATGGGAGAAGTACTGAATGACCAAGTATAAAAAAATAACTTGACCAATTGAGGTTAGCTAGTCTTCATTGTTAGTCAATGTTACGGTTTGGTTCTGAGGGTTACCCCAAAGCTCCAGTGTTAATGCAGGAATGTTCTGATATGAAATGATCGGATTTTGAGAGCCATAAACTAATGGGTCCATCTTTCTTTGAATAAATTAGCTGAGTTGGAACTCTAGGTGGGTGGGGTGTGTGTAGGAGGTAGGTCACTGGGGGCATGCAGTGGAAGGATTTATCATCCCTGTGGCCTCTTCCTCTTTCTCTCTCTGCTTGCTGATCCTGCCCTAAGCTGAGCACCTTTCCTTTGGGCCCAAAGGAATGGAACTGGCTGAGCCTGAACTAAACCTCTGAAATCACGAGCCAAAATAAACTTTCTCTCCTCTAAGTTGTTCCTGTCAGGTATATTGGTAACAGCAACAGAAAGTTGATTAACACAGCCAGCCTAGGACATTTATGATGGGAAGATGAATAGAATAGTCAAGGAGGCAGAGAAAGAGGCAAGAACGCAGCCCAAGTCAATGATGATTTAGTTATTGCTGTTTTTGAATGTCCAGTTAATCAGCAACAAACACTGAGACATTAATAAAGCAATATTCTTTGAGAAGACTAACTACAAAATTCGTGGTAGGTAGACCTAATTGGCCCTTTTCCATCCTGGAAGGACAGCTGGTCATCCTCACAGAGATGATAGATATTCCTTGATTAAGGTTTGTCTTTCTTGCCTGAAGCACTTCAGCCAGCATGATTATGTATAAGCCTGTGGAGTGCCAGGTCCAGCACATTCTCCCAAGGAGGGACATCCTAGAGACTTTTCAGCATTTCATATTTGCAGGTTTAAGAAGAACAACTCATTGGTATAAGGAAAATAATAGAATAATACTTGCTAGAAGCAATCTGCGGGTCCTCTGCTATGACTTGAGTTCCTTAGACAAGTCAATTACCCCTCTGGCCTTTAGTTTAGTTTTTCTATCCTTTGATGAAAGGCAGGAGAGAAATAGTGAGACTTCAAATGTCTAAGTGACTCTTCATGTGTTTTAGAGAAAAGAGAGCTGGTATTTCAGTCTGACACTCTTTTGGCAATTAGGGAATAAGTGATGCCAATGCTAGACATGGCCAGGTACAGTCTCTTCTGAAGATTTGGGGAAATTTATCTCAGAGAAGATAGAGATCAAAGGAAAACGGACTTTAAAATACATGCAGAGCCATCACTGAGTTGGGATCTGGAGAACATAACCAAACATCAGGGATGATGCCACCCACAGAGAGGGCAAATGCTTTGAAGTAAAGGGAAGAAATTATTGGTTCCATAGTTGTAAGGACAACCTAAACTAATAGTGGAATAGGCTGTCATATGTAGGGCAGGATGCAACCTGACATCAATGTTCCAGAGAAATCCAGGAACCCTTTGGCTGATGTGTTGTAGGAAAGATTTTTGGAAGGAATGAGAGTCTGTGTTAGGAGACTTTTCTAATTTCAATTTCGAATAGTCTATCAATAGTCAGAACAATAATATTTCATAAATGAAAATAAACAGTTAAAGTTTATTTCATTATCAATTTATAGAATGACAGTTTGGAGAGTATAGTCAGTTGATACCTCCTAAGTGTGTTATTTTGATTAACTCACCTAGAGTTTAAAAGTTTCTTTGACTATAGCTATTAGTTATCTCATTCTTGAGTTTATTGTGATGTCAAATTAGAAAATAAACATGCAAAGTCTGCATATTAAACCCATTAGCATCATTTAAAGTCTTGGACAATCATGCATTTGCTATTATTATTCTTATCATAGCCTCTTTTACTGATCATGTCATAGGGACTTTCTCCATTCTCATTTCTATTCTAAAAGGATTATTCATCCCTGTTTTGAAATTTAAAAATGAGACTAGCTGCAGATTAGATTATTCGACATAACTAAACACAGAATAGAACACAGAATTTCTTCTCAGCCTAGAAATGAAGATGATCTTTTCAGGTAGAGGAGACATTGCTGTGAGCTTCTTTGCTTCAACTTACTGTGCTTGAAATTGGTGTTCAAGGTTACTGATATCTGATGTGTAATTTGATAGCAAATGGGTGAAAGCTGAGAAATGACAGAAAGAAGTAATGAGGCTGAAACTAAGGTGTAATTCACAGGGACAAGGCAGGGAGTATTTGTAAATTGCACAAAATGGGCTGGCTCCTGAGTAATCCTGACTGAGTGCACTAACTTACTTGATGAGCAATTATACAGTGGGGGAATCACCTAATTTGACATAGATTTTATCAGACTAAGCTGTCTCTTAATATGTCTCTCCGAAAGGTCATATTTTCAATTTCCCCAGTGGGTGAAGGAAAAATTGCCTTTCATTAACTTTAGACATTTTTCTCTTTACTTTGTGTGAAAGACTGAAAGTTTGAGAATAAAAGTAAAAGACACAGTATATATTTCCCAGCTGTCAGAAGTAGGAGGAGAAAATATAAGATAGAAAGAACAGATGAAACCAAGAATGATAATCCAGATCCTGCCAAAATGACATATATATATATATATATGTGTGTGTGTGTGTGTGTGTGTGTGTGTGTGTGTGTGTGTATTCAGATATCTATCTATCTATCTACCTATCAATCGAGTCTGAGTTACCTGAGCTGCCAAGAATATTTGCTACTTGGAAGAATGCAATAATCATTATCAAAGAACTATAGAAACCATAGAATGTGACTTACCCAATCAATCACTGAGATGTGGTCAGCTCAGAGATGTCTGGGCTATGTTATCTCTGAGTTGAGGGAACACACACGAATAAATGGAACAGCTCTGTTTCCTAAGCTGTTCTGATTCTTGATAGATAAAATTGCCTTTCTTAAGAAACAAAAATAACTCTTACTAGGGAGGTTAATGGAAAATAAAATTCTTGAAGGTTTTGTGTGGGATTATTTTCATAACATTGTCATAGCACTTACATTTTCCACTAAGTATTAATTTAAAAGGTAAATAGAATGGTAATTGCAAAGGAAACTCATGAATCACAGAAGGAGAAAACTTAAAAGGATTCAGGTGATTGGTGGGAATGATGTTTTTAAAGCAGGACTGTCAAAAGTTGATCCATTTATATAATAATCATGATCATAATAAATTGCTTTTACATAATGGGTGTTTTCTTAGGCAAAGAATATAAAAAGGTTTTCTGGAATAGAATGCAATACTTAGCAATTTTTTTCATTGCACTAACATTTGGTGTGAGAATGTCAAAGTATAAACGAAGACAATTTACTTACAAAGAATGTTTATTGGTAAATGAACACACACACACACACATAGACACACACAAATGCAAGAGAGAGGAGAGAGAGAGAGAAGAGAGAGAGAGAGAGAGAGAGAGAGAGAGAGAGAGAGAGAGAGAGAGAGAGAGAGAGCAAAGAAAGAGGATCACTTAGGAAAGATGTTGCATCTATAAAGGGTGTTTTTCCCCTAAAATCAAAAGGCTGCAAGCAACAGTTCTCTAATTCTATTTCTCTTAACTCTCTCTTGTTTTCTTCCATGTGTACAGACAAGCTTCTGAAAAAAAAATGGGGAGAATATTGTAGCTCTAGTCTAAACCAGACAGTGGAGAATGCCCTAGTTTTGTTTCTCATTTTCTTTCTTCTTTTTTTAAAGATCTTTATAGTTATACATTGTAGTTGGGTTCATCCTGACAAACTCATACATGTATGAAATTCCATTTCAGCTCATGATCCCCCTCCTTTTCTCTGCAGTCCTCCCTCCTCTCTTCCATTCTGCCTCCTCTACTGTACTAGTCTTCTTTTTGCTTGTCTATTAGTTTATATTTGATTGCTTCTTTCTACCTACACATGAAGGTGAAGTTTCCTGTTGTATCTTTATATGTGCATATAACATGATTTTTAAAGAATTCATTCTGCATTCCCTCCCCTTTCCCATCCCTCCACTCTCTTAATCTCCTTCTTCTACCTTACTGATCTTCCCTTTATGTTATCTTTCCTTCCCACCCACTTTCCTTTATTTTACTGTAGCTTCTGTGTTTGAGAAAAAACATTCAACCTTTTAGTTCCTGAATTTGACTTATTTCACTTAGCATGATAGTCTCCTTTTCTATCCACTTACCAGCAAATGTTATAATTTCATTCTTCTTTATGGCTGAGTACAACTCCATTGTGTATATATACCACAATTTCTTAATCTGTTCACATATTGACATTCATCTGAGTTGAGTCCATAATTTAACTATTGTGAATTATGCTGCTATAAATATTGAAATGGCTGTATCAATGTAGTATGGTGATTTTAGATCTTTTAGGAAAGTACCAAGGAGTGGGATAGCTGGGTCATATGATGGCTCCATCCCTAGTGTTTTGAGGAATCACCATACTGCTTTCCAAAGTGGTTGTACTGGTCTGTAGTCACACTAATAGTGTATAAATGTCCCTATCCCCCCAGGCCCTAGCCAGAATTTATTTAAGTTTGTATTCTTGATCATTACCATTCTGGCTGGAGAGAAATGAAATCATAGTGTAGTTTTGATTTGCATTTCCCCAATCGCTAGATATGTTGAACATTTTTTTTTTTTTTGCCGATGTCCTGCTGGGCAAAATAACCGAGAAGTGACAAGCAACTTGAAGGTTGAAGTGGGAACTACTTTATTGCGAGTGAATTCAGCTGGAACTGAGCCAGAACTCAAAGTAGTGGGCACCCAAGGTAGCAGGAGCCCAGGGATGCAGAGATGCCAGACCCAGGGCTGTAACTGGACCTGTCTCTACTCCTCTCCAGCTCCCCTTATCACCCTCAAGATCACTCTGTCTATTGTGCACCAGGGAGCCCTCAGGACTCCCCCATCAATTGCAAAAATGGTCATCGAAGCTATTGAAATGGAAAGTAGAGTTTAAAACGTAACACTGGTTTTCTTAAAACATAATACTGATTTTCTTATAGCTTGTATAAGGTACGGTGTGAGAAAGCTGCCCCCACTTCCAGCCACACAGCCACCAACATTTTTTTTTTCATATATTTGATGGACTTTTGTGTTTCTTCTTTTGAGAAGTTTCTGTTTAGTTCTTTTGCCCCTTTGTTGATTGATCTGGTTTTTTTTTTAGTGTGTGTGTGTGTGTGTGTCTGGGTGTGTTAAGTTTTTTTTACTTCTTGGATATCAATTCCCTATTAGAGGAGTAACTGGCCAAGATTTTCTCCCATTCTGTAGGCTCTCTCTTCATGTTCATAATTGTTCCCTTTGCGCTGCAGAAGCTTTTTAGTTTGATGGCATTCCACTTATTGATTCTTGGTTTTATTTATTGTATTTTGAGAGTCTTGTTAAGGAAGTTGGTGCCAGCTCCTAAATGATGGAATGTTGACCCTATGTTTTCTTTTAGCAGTTGTAAATTTTCTAGTCTAAATCTTTGAATCATTTCAATTTGAGTTCTGTTTCTCATTTTCTTAATCCTTATATTATTATGACTTTAAGCTTTGATTTGTTTAAAGATCATTTCTGGCTATACCAAGATATTTAAGTCATTAGCTAGAAAGGAGCTCTAATCTCAGAGGTAGCCCATCAATGTGGTTGTTACCATACACCTAAAGGTTAATACTTCTGATATGTGACAAATCAAAAAGAAACCAGGTCCTGGGGCTGTGAAGAGGATGAAACAATATAACATTTTCATTTCTCCTTTCATTTCTCCTTCACAAGAAATTTATACTTGTAAAACACTATGTCTCTCTGAATCAATCTCTTTATCAATCATCTATACACATACACACATTTTGTTACATTGATACTTATACTTCCCTAAAATGTACAGAAGGATAAAAAGGAGACATTAATAAATAAGGATAACCTATGGTCCAAAATTTACGACTTGGGTCATTGGAAATTTTTAAAAATATTATTTTATTTTGATCAATGGATTTATTCTTGACCACATCTAGAGATGAATTTAGGTTTATTATGAGAAATAAAACAAATTCAAAAATAATGAATTTAGAAGCAAATGGAGCCACATGGGTGGTTGGAATTTTAGTTTGTACATCAACTTGCCCTTCAGCTAAGTACAGAGGCAGCCTCCTATGGGACACCTCATTTCTCTACTCTCCTGCCTTTCTCTTCCTACAGATTCTCTTTGGTCTTCTCTAGCCTTCTGCCACCATCACAGGGTCCAATTCAGTACTGGAGACAAGTTTCAAAGTTCCTGAGATAAGATCAATTGACAGTCCCATGGCCAGATGAGTCCTTACCATCCCATCTCCTTGCTGTCCCTTTCTTTGAATCAGTGAAAAATGGGCCATCCAACACATGTGCTTAGTGGCATCTCAGGAGAAGATATTATGAAACCTATAAAATCTCTGTCTTACCAAAGGCCCCTCCTCATCGTGAGATAAAGAACATACAGAAATAAAGGAGGGAGAAAGAATGGAGAAGCTATCTAATCACCCTTTCTGCTGTCATCCTCTCATCCCCAAGACTATTTGATTAGCTTCTGTTTGTAGGGATTTTGTGCTTTTGTCTTAATATTGGCTTTTGCATGATTGTCTTTGGAGTGTAGACTTTTTTGATATCAACATGGACATTAACTGTTGTAATTTCCTGCACTTCCTAAAGGGTGAAGGAACTGGGCCTATGTATGATTAAACATATCCTGTCAATTCATTCAAAATCAATCAGTCTTGATCCTTATTATCATGACAAAAGCCTTGATCTTGTAAGATCTGGCTTCTAGTTTTATTTTCACTGCATACCTTTCTCGGTATTTCTGTTGCATCTTCTACTGATCTCACAAGGATGTTGTGAAGATCAAATGAGATAATGTAGGAAAAAGTGCTTTGAAAAGTGCATAAAAATTATGCAATTGTGGAGTAGGATGTCCTCAAAATAAGCCTTCAAATGATGTTTCCTCTTTTTAATCTATGTAGGTTGAGCACCAGGGACTACTGGTAATGTAACCAGTATTTAGTACCTCCTTTTCTATTTTGAACAAAACTTTGATAGCAGTATGCTTAACCAAAAAAAAAAAAAAATCACATCTTAAACTCCTTTGAAGGTAAAGGAGGCCATCAATCACATTTTTGACTAATGAGAAACGGTTAAAAAATATTGGGTAAGATCTCTGGAAATTCTTGAAGGAAGGACTAAACTCAATTAACAAATGACTGTTGTCTTGCTCTTCCTCCTTCTTCTTCACAGAATGTGGATGTTTTGGCTAAAGGCCACAAGGTGACCTTGTGGTGACCTTAAGTTTAGAAACTGTCAGAAAGAATAGTCTAGTAGAAAGGTTTGAGATGCCTGAGTTATTGATCACATCTGGAGTTTATGGATTAAGCCCTGGAATATCTAACTCCAAAACAGTTATATCACATAGGAGGGAAAATCCCTATTTTATTTAATCTACTTTTTCACATCTTTGATATTTACTGTCAGGGCAGTTGCTAACTAAACCAAGATAACTATAATATCTACAATTTCTACTGCTTGATTTTGTGTGTGTGTGTGTGTGTGTGTGTGTGAATAAACCACAGTGAATTTCACCTTTATGTATACCTATAAAACACTAGTTAAAGAAAGAAGGAAGACCAGTAAAGTAGGGGAAAGGGACCAATAAAAGGAGGAGTATAGGTAGGGAAAGAGGAAGTACTGGGGAGTACTATATTCCATATTTATATGAATATGGCAGAATAAACCCCAATATTATGTATAGCTATAGTGCCCTACTAAAAACAAATAAAGTACTCATCTATCCAATAGGAATATTTGTTATTTGTACTGTATGTATATGTACAGTATAGGTCATATGTACATATAGGTCTTACTGACATGTCTGTGCAGGGACTCTAACAGATGGATATGGAAAGAATATTAACAATGGCATATAGTAAATAATACAGGAACAAAAAAGTATATATACTATGTTGCCAATTGAATCTGCATTTATGGTAAAAGCACAATATTTATCTAAAAAATATGAGAAACTGGTAAATGTATTGGCTTAAGAAAGGGTCTGCTAACCTGGGAAGAGAAAGAGGATTTAAATTTACCTTTCACTGTTTATACATTTATACTTTTGAATAATCTATCAAGTGCATATGTACCTTGTTTACTAAACAAATTAGCAAGAGAAATAAATTTTAAGGAAATCCTGATCTTATTTCAAAAGAAATGAAGTTGATATGTCAATAACAAGGATTCAGCAAGTCAGTTTTGCTAAGCTACCCAAAATTTTTATGGAAAAGAATAAGTCTTACAAAATTGAAATCTGAACAGCTACTAGTTGGGGACAATGGTCTTATATAAGCAGGATGTACATATGATCAGTTTCTTTTGGTCAGTATGTTTTTTTGTTTGTTTTGTTTTGTTTTAGTGCATCAAAATACCCACCATAGTTTCTTAGATGGGGCAAGAAGTCAAAATATATATATTGTTTGTGTAGGAAAAACATTAGTAAAGGAGTTTAGCACTTTTATTAATTCCTTTGTCTAGCTTTGCGGAATCAAAGTGTAGTAATTTATTTCAGCACCTGCAAATAAAAACTTAGCATGTGCCATCTTCTTTAGCAATGGAGGGATTGTAGAGAGTTATTAGCTATTAACTGGATTTATTGAGTGTACTCCTCAAATAGGCCTCAAGATATATTCATAAAACTGTGAAATAAAGATGGAATTGTTGATGTTAAGGTTTATAATGAAAGTGATCTAGAGGCAATTCATATAGCATGTCTTCAATATAATCACACCTGTACACCTTACTGCTACTCATCTAGTTTAGGAAGAGAAATGGTCTTTTTACCTTACCATGCTTATCTTCCTTAATATCCTGTCATTACTCTTCGTCCTGTATAGCTATTTATAATGATACAGTGGAAAAAATTGAAAGGTCTTAACATAAATACTGAAGGAATGAATGTGTAGGGGCTGCCCTTCTAGGTACTAAGGCTCAAATAAACCCTTTGGAGTACACTGGAGGGCATAGATTTGCATGAGTGGTTTTCTTAGTGGCTTTTCTTTTCTAACTATAGGTAAAGAAGAAATAAATGCCAAAAGAGCTGAAGTAGGAAGGAGAACAAAAGGAGGTAGTGGAGGGAGTGGTGTGATGTATCTCCTATCAAACCTTCTATAGGAAAAATGAATATGCGCAACAGAGGGGTAATCCATTTTCGGGAAGGTCTTGTGAAGTGATGCAGCTATAGCCCTGTGAAAACATTAGAGTCCCAGAGTCCCAGGAAGACCCCGAAGGGAAGAGAATATTGCAGTGGTGATTTAGTGCAGAATCGGAATTGTGGGAGAATGTAAGGGAGATTTGTGTGACTCCTTCTCCCTCCCAAAACCAATGATAGAACTCTATATAGACTGAAGTTTTGGTTGATGGATGGGACAAGAAATGATATGAGCTTATTAGCATTACCCTGTCCCTACTAAAATCATAGGTGGAGTGTTCATAAATAAGTGAGGATAAGACATACTCAAACTTACATGAATGAATTCAGTAAGGAAATAAAATCATGTATATATATTTGTGTCATATTAACTTTTTCTGAATTAAATATCAGCTTGATATTTGGCATGAAATCAGGATGGGCCTTGTATTATTTGATCAAATGTTAAAGTTCACAATGAATAAATATCATCTCTGCAACTAAACTTCCTGGTATTTTCCTACTAAGATTGTTCTTATGCTTACAAGAACAGATGTAGTGATAAGAAAATCTTGGATTTTTTTCTACACCCTCCTATTAAAGAACTCTAAACCTAGAATGTACTTATGCACTTCTGTCTCTGTGTGTATGTGTGTATCTATGCCTTCATCTTCAAAATGGGAATATATATTATTTATGATAAGTGCTGAGGTCTTGGGTAAAATCCTCTTCATAATGTGAAAGGACTTACTTTCAAAGCAACCCTGTATTGTTTTTATTTTTCTTATTTAACCATCAGGAATTCAATGTTTGCTTTTGAATCATCAAAAAATTTATTTCAGAACGCAACTGACATTTTCTCATATTAAAAAAATAAATCCTTGAGTTGACAGACATCCAACTGTAGGAGGTAAGGCTTGAGCTGACAGTTGCTTCCTTGCACAGGCTTTTAATTACAGAGTCAGCATGCAAGCTTCAGAAGCCCCCAGGAGTCAGTAGCTAACATTGATTGGTGTGCAATCCATTACTAGAACTCTAACAGGAAGAAGTGTGGCAATTAAGTGTGGGTTTCAGTGGGAACACAGATTGTATATCTGCTTGAGGATCATGAGTCTTCATTTTATATAAGAAAAAAAGAGACTATAATTTCTTCTATTTAACTCTATCAGAAAATGCAGTTTACCATAATTTAAATTTCATAATAATTGAGAGTTAGAATATATTAACTAAAATATTTAAGTGATTTAGTTATCTAGGCTGCAACTCTTAAATGAATATTAGATCTTTTCCTGTATTTTAAGCACAGTATTCTGAATGAAATACAAACATCTCTCATTTAGCCTGGTACTAGTGGTCAGTTTCAATTCTTACAGGTTGACTATGAACAGACAAGTCATTTTCCCCCTATCTTTGCATCTTTTGTCAGCTGCTGTTTCTCAAGAGCAGCTTGTTGACCATGCTCCTTTGGGTCTCTGAAAGGCTGTTTTATGTAGTCCAGGTTACATAAAAGACCAATTTTATTAAACCAAAAAAATACTTCCTCATCATTTTAAGTCAGTGAATTTTAATCTGAGACTCAAAAGAAGGTTTCTTCCTCTATGAACTCAAGCATTTTATTATTGCAATTTTTCTAATCTCCAAAATATGTGCAGAACATCTGCAGTTTGAGAGAAATGTGTCCTTTACATGACCAAAGTGCTACTGAACTCAAATACTTTGGGAAGGAGGTAGCATGGGTTCCTATGTTTTCCCTCAGACTTTCCCTGTCCCCAGAAACAGTCGAGAACTCTTGCTTTTTAAGGCATCCTACATTAGCAGAGAACTGTACATAATCTCTCCAGACTTACACTTCTAGAATCAGAAGCATAGAGTTTTCTGTGTATGTCAAGCCTTAGACCCTCCTGGGAAAATTCCTGAACTAGCTAAAGAATTTATTCATATCTACATCTAAACAAGTTCTCTGGAAGCTTCCCCTCTAAAGTAAATTTCTGTTTGTGTATCTCATATGCTGGCTCAAAAGCAAAGGTCCCATGAATTTGTGTACACCCAATTTAAGAAAAATAGGAATTACAGACATAGGAGATAAAGGACTTTTACACCATCTGTTAGTCCTAAATCATGCCTACAAATAAATTCCTTTGTCTTGCAGTTTCCCCAACTCTTCAGTTTTCCCTTTTGGGAAGAATAATTTGGTTCAAATCTTGACTCTTTTTAGAAGCCTTACTACAGCTCTGTTAAATTAAAATTCTAGACTCCTCCTCTTTTAATATTAAAATAGCAAATAAGCCTTCCCCAATGACAGTAATGTATAGCTGGGGTGAACATCACTGAATTAGATTGATTTAAAGTCACAATAAATTGGCACTGCTTTTTTGAAGGTCCACCCAAACCACCATCTGATATCTTACTTTATCTAATTTCTGAGATTATTTCATTGAAATAGAAAGTTGGAATCTATCTGATTGCAAATCATCTTTGGGAAATTGGTAAACCAAAGGAAACTTATCAGAGATGCATTTTTCCTCCAAATCATGCAAACATAGACTGCAGAATGTGAAAAGGGTTCATAGTATGACTTTTCAATAATGTCTATTAATCTTAGCCTTATATTTTACTATCAAAATTTGTCATTTAAATTCCATTTGTGAACAATAATATTTTGGGGAGTCTATCCATATTTAATATAAAGGTGAAAATTGTTTATAAGTCTATTTTGAATTATACATCAAAAGGAAAAAATTTTTCCTAAAAGTAATCTGAACAGAAAAGGCAATACAAGACACTAAAATTGTATGCTCTGTAGAGGAAAGTAGGTGAGCTACTTTCTACTTATTTTGACTTTTTCCTTCACAAAGTCTTCATATAATAAAAGGGGCAATTTATAAAAAAAAATCTGGACATAAGAAAGTTACATTAGTTCCTTTTGACAAATATAAAAACTTTAAATGAAAGTCTTATACCTTTCTCCTCCAGGATGCCTAGAATTCCTCAAAGAATAAAATTTCAAAATAGTTGGAATTGAGGGAAAATTACTTTCCAGATTTTTAAAGAAGTCTATACTATGTTTGCCCTTAAATAAATAAATAAAATACATTATGAAACAGGATTATTTTGAGTATAGTTCATTTACATTTTGGTCAATTTTTTTGGAATTATTCTAGATAAAACTAAAATTGCTCACACAATTAAAAAAAATGACTAGAGACTGAAGATGTCCCAGATTTTTTTTTTTTTTTTTTTTTTTTACGACTAGATGGCAGAGATGCTCAGGTGAACTGGGTGATGAGTATTTTTACTGCAGATAGATGTGGAAGGGCGAAGTTTCAGGATAGCATCACAGACAGGTGAGCAGCTATCCTTTTGCCAGGACCTCTAGCCAATCATCCTCTGTTTTTACAGAAATGTGGCACAAGGTGGTTGATAACCTGCCAGGGAGTGGAAAGCCAGGAATCTCAGATCCTGCCCTTGTGACCCCTAACTATGCCCTGCTTCTCTGAGAACCAGGATCAGAGAACTAGGAGCCCACAGGAAGCCTAGAAACCCAAGTTGGGAACAGAACTTTATCAAACTATGAAACTTTGGAACTTAACTGATGTTTGGATTTCCTGAATAACCTATTAAATTCCTGAAATTATCAACTGCAAAAAAAAAAAAAAAAAAAGACAAAGAAGAAAAGATATTTGTTTACAAATATGCTGTTATACAACACAGTCGGGAGAGGAGAAAATGCTCTCAGGACCGTTCAGAGTGGCCTGGAGCTGGAGGAAGCCATTGGGTTTCTCCACATTGCCTGAAAGGGAAGCAAGAAACCCCGACAGCTGAATGGGCCTGGCTAAAAATTCTTCATACATTCAAGCTGGACAATCCCAAGGCAGCTGTTTTCATTTTGTTTGTTATTTATTTTTGAGAAAACAAGTCTAATTTTTGACCAGGTGTGTCCAAAAGCTAAGGGGAAAGAGAAATATCTAAAAATATCTCTGCAGTGTATTGATTTTTCTGATGTCCCAAGTGACCCAGGTCACTTAATAAGATCTGTGATTGTGGTTGCCGTCATGAAATTCTGATTGTCTCATTGTCCCTTTAATGTCTCATTTTCTAGAATGCTTGATTTAAGATTTTAAAAGAATGGATAATAATAATAATAATAATAATAATAATAATAATCAGATTTTAAATAGATTATAAATCCATCTGAAATAAGAATCACAGCTGCCGTGAGAACATAACACCTGGAACTTGAAGTATTAGACTTGAGAGTGGGAGAGGAAATCAGCACTCCTATGGTCCATAGAACATTGTCACACTTTCTAAAAGTTGAAAGCTCTATTTAAAAATATCCTCAATAGGGGCTGGGATTGTGGCTCAGCGGTAGAGCACTCGCTTAGCATGGCGGGACTGGTTAGATTCTCAGCATCACATAAAAAAAATAAAGGCATTGTGTTGTGTCCAGCTACAAAAAAAATTCTCTCTCTCTCTCTTTCTAAAAAAAAAAAAAAAAAAAAAAAAATCCTCAATAATTTACTCTCACAGAACTTTCATGTCAATCTCTTCTTTGTTTTTATTATCTTAGCTCCCCTGGTTTTCAAATGCATGCTGGAGTCTCTTTTGAAATGCCTTAGGACATTGGTTCTCTTTTGGTTAAAGGCTCACCTTTCACTGTGGGTTCTATTCCTGAAGGGTAGGTGGGGTAGCCTAGCATTGAACCATACGTTCACATGTCCAGAAATGAGACTTGACATTTCCTGGTCTCTGGCTGACAGCCTCCTCATTTCTTCCAAAATACATATGAAAGCCATATTTTAAAATTTCCAGTCTAGACTTTTATTAATCTTTAACCACACAGCAGAATTAGGTTTAGGCAGTATTATGAGATATCCAGAAGGAGAGAGTGTAAGAAATTGTACTTCAAACTCACAGGCTGGAAATGAGTTTTTATCTTGCCTTCTCAGATGCCCAGTGCATTTAAAAATCAGAGCCTTCTTGGAAAGGGAGTCAAGGTGTCTGACACTCATAATTAGATTGGTGCCTTATCAGTAGCTGAGACAGGTCCCTTGGAGACTGGTCTGCCAAGATCAAGTACGTTTTCGTAGCACTGCTGGAAGTAGTTTGCCTCCAGGAATTTCACAAGTATCATTGATTTAGGGATGAGGGAGGAAGACATTATTTTATAGTTAGAAACTATATGGAATTGCAGCAAAGTCTGCAGACCTTGGGAGCCACACAGAGACAAGTTCCTGGGATATTTTGCAGGGTCTGGCGGTAGAAAATACTTCCACCTCAATTTTTGTAGAATACTAATTAATCACAGGAATATAATAAAACAAGCTGTAGAGCTTCTGGTTTCACATGTTTAAATCCTACCTGCATGTAAAGATGAAGGCCTAGATGTGGCCTACCCACTTATGTACTTAGGCTTATGGGATATGGACTGGGGCCAAATCAGTGAAGTGTTGTCTTAACTGCATTAAGTCAATGCAGTACTCAAAGATAACCCAGAATTAAACATATGAACTTCAAGTAATAATAATTACTGGGAAGAAATTAAAACAGCAATGTAATTGAGAATGCATGAAGTGAACTTGGGCCACTTAGGCAAGACCTTACAGACAATATTTCAGCTTGCATTTGGATGATAAGAGTCCAAATAAACAAGTGTTTGGGTGACACACATGTGAAAAAAGTCTTAAGTAGCATTGAGATTGACCTTTTTTTTCAAAATTGAAAGAAGGTACTGAGGAAAAAGTAATAAATGACAGAGTTGAGGAGTAGAGCCTGAAGAGGTAGGAGAAGCCAAAGCATATGAAACACAATACAGCTTGAGTTTTCACTTATCAGAAACTTGTGGGACCAAAACTGTTTCAGATTTTGTACTTTTACAATTTGGGGAATATTTTCATAGGCTTTATTGGTTGAATATCCCCATTTAAAAATCTGAGCCCCCCAAATACTCCCAAACCTTTTGGTGCACTTTGGAATGTTTTGGGTTTGGGATGTTTGGATCAGTGATGCTTGACCTGTGCATTGGTTCTATTCTCTCAGTTATTAGGAGATACTTGAGAATTTTAAGCAAATGTGTTGTATTTCTTTATTTGTAATTTATAAAGTTTTAGTTATCATCCAGAAATGTTAGATAGGTTAGAAATAGTGAAATCAGGGAGATGGCCTTTGGAGTTTCAGACCCACCAAATCAGAGTAACTTAGGAAAGACTTTAGGTGTTTTATATATATGCTTACTCCACCCCGACCAATGTCAAAGTGAGCTCACTCAAATTCAAGGCAATCAGACTAGAATGGAACTGTCTACTAGAAAAAACGGCAGTGCAACCCACAGGGAGGAAACAAAATCCACAGTCTTAAGGGCACAACCTCACTGACCTACTTCTTCCACCTGCCCATAGTTACTACCCAGTAATCCGAAATATTAATCCATCAAATGGATAGTCCACTGATGATATTATAGCTTTAATAATCTAATCATTTTATCTTGGAACATTCCTGCAT
The DNA here is from genome assembly GCF_045843805.1 of Urocitellus parryii. Taxonomy (NCBI): domain Eukaryota; kingdom Metazoa; phylum Chordata; class Mammalia; order Rodentia; family Sciuridae; genus Urocitellus; species Urocitellus parryii. The sequence goes on from NC_135533.1 coordinate 47,623,908, forward strand.
TGTCTATCAAATGAGCATATTGGGGATATCTCATATCCAAACCATAACAATATCCTGGAGTTAGTAATTTGCCAAACTATGAGATATTCAAGAAATCACCATTTCAGGGCTTGCTGACTCTGACAAGATGACATATTTATACTTTTACATGGTTAAATTATGCATGAATAACTTTTTTCTGAAAATATTTTATTCAGATTTGTTTTCATCTCCACACTATGACTTGATTTGAACAGAGTCTACATCTAGCAATACATGTATTTAAAAAGGACATTGCATGTCTGCCACTGTAGTAGTTAGAACTCTGTAACAACGTTAGGAAAAAATTATATCTATATCATCTACATCTGTATCTATATCTAATTTACTTCCAAAGAACAATGAAAGATGCTTTTGTTGTGGTCTTTTAAATTCTACTACAAAAATTATGAAAAGAGAAAGAAAAATAAAAGACTTACATAAATAATAAATAAAAAAATTACAAGACTTCCATGTAAATTTGAATGGGAGAAGTGAGTAAGTTAACTTTCTCTTATGTTCCTACCTATCCATTGAAAAGACTAAGGGAATAACAAATAATATTTAAATGTATAATTTAAATTTAGAAACCAGGAAGAGTTATCAATCATGTGGCAGAAGCATCAAAGAAATTCTGATGGATTTATATGCTACAGAAAGTCACTCATACTTTTTGAGTAACCTAATATACCCAAAATTTTAACCTAATTAGCCAAATCTCAACACTAAATAATCAGTACTCAACTCTTATATTCAACCAAGGTCCAAGATAAGTTATATCAAACAGAAAATTTGGACATTAGTAATGCCAAGTAGAAAGTGAGCATGAAATAAGATGTGGAAAAGTATCTGAAGAAAAACTCTGTTGAAAATCCTCTTAGAAAATAAGGACAAGGGCAACATTACACTTATTTTTTTAATGTTTTTTTAGATGTTGATGAACTTTTATTTTTTTCATTTATATATACGTGGTGCTGAGAATCAAACCCAGTGCCTCACACATGCTAGGCAAGTGCTCTACCACTGAGCCACAACCCCAGCCCAACATTACAGTCATTATGCAGAGAAAAATCTTTGTTTTCTCAGAAGATAAAAAAAGATGGCCTATAAAGAAGAAACACAAGGAATATTTAGAAAATATTTGTTTTATGGTCTCAAAACAAAGCAAACCTTCATAAACTTTCCAAAATAGTAGATAAAAGAATTGAGGATAATACAATAAACTGAAAGGAAAATGTTATTCAATGACAGCCAAACGGAAACAATACCAAACCTGGAATCTGCATGTAGAAACAAACATCCCAAAATATACCTAGTAGGGAGATTCCTGAAAATGCTAAAAATAGAACTACCATATGCCAGCTACACTATTCTGGTTTTTTACCAAAAAGAATTTTAAGTCAGGATACTTTAATGATACATACAGCACACTTTACAATAGCCAAGCTCTGGAACCAGCCTAGATGCTCATCAGCATAGATATCTATCGGATGAATAGATAAAGAAAATATATATACACAATGGAGTTTTATTTAGCCATGAAGAAAAATGAAATTATGTCATTCGTGGAAAAATGGATAGAACTGGAGAACATCAAGCAAAGCAAAATAAGCCAGACTCAGAAAGACAAGTACCACACATTGTCTTTCATATGTGGAAGCTAGAGAAGGGAAATAAAAAGGGATTCCATGATGTGAAAGGGAGACTATTAGTATAGAAGAAGGGGAGCAGGGGTAAAAAGAGGGGAGGTTAAGGGGTATAATGAGGAATGAATTTGATTAAACAATGTTGTAAGCATGTATGAATATACTCCAATGTAACTCACCATTCTGTATAATTAATATACACAATTTTTTAAAAAAGGAAAACACATGAGTATACTAAGAAATCACATATCTTATAAACAAATCTGTTCTGTGAGTGATTGACATTGAGCAATCCATAGAAAACTAGCTATTGGGGGGATGTTTTAGCTTAGAGGTGAGGCGATTTTTGATGACCTCCAGCAGGAGCAAAAATGTTAAGGGGAACAATTTGTGTAGGTATGGGTGAGGAATCCCAACAAGGCCTGGTGGGTGAGTATTCACAAGTAAAGATCACACTATTGTACAGTGAACTTCCTTCTAATTTATTCTTTGCTTGTACGATGCTAAGTAGAATACAAAATATTTAGAGGAATTTACACCTGAAAAATTGTTCTTCAAATAGAAACCCTTATTTTTTAGAACAGGTGTTACAATTGCAGGGATAAAAGTTGATTTTCATTCAGAAGCAATTCATTTCAGTTTTCCTGAACCAACTTGAAATCTGATTCAAAATGTAATAAATTTTTATTTATGTGATGACTTCTGGCTTCTTGTGCCTAAAGAAACACAACTCAAAAAATACGTTTTAAGAAAAAGATGTTAAATAAGCTTCTCAGTTTCCCAGAAAATAAATAAATAAGTACCAGAGATTGAGGTGGAGTAGGGTTCATCTGGGAATGAAAACTAGTCTCTGATTTTTGATAAGAAAATGTATTCTGAGATGTGAGCATGCAGGGAACAAACTATTAACTCTACAAGTACATTTCATTAAAAAGGAGAAAAGTTTCTAAGGATTATTCCTCTACATTTGAGGATAAAGCAAATGCCCAGAAAACTATGTGGTACTTGATTTCATTTGCAAATGAGATTTGTGCTTTAATCACAATAGTCATTAAGGCTCCTAGGAGCATCCTGATAGCATGGGGTTCTCAGTGTATTAGCCTGAGTGGAGTCTGCCTTCCGGGGAAACTCCCCCTAGTGAGGTCTTCTGTTGCTAAACCTTCTTGAATAGAGTTAGAATAAATCCACTTTTCCCCAAATTTTGTTTCACAGGAAATAATACTCTGGGGAGACTCTTGTTCAGCAGTAATTAAAATAGACCTATGACCTAACAGTCTTGACAGTCCCCTCAGGCTTGCTGAATAGGTTTCTTCCTGACTGAGGCTCTTCACCTCCCTGTTCCTACAGCATTTACATTAGAAAATGTGCTCCTTCTTTTTCAGCCCTATTCAGAAGAAATTCTTTTTAAAAGCCTCTTGTCAGCTTTAGAAGCCAAGAATAGACCCTGGAGCCATCTTTCTAGGGAAGGTAAATTTCCTCTCTTCCAAGCCTCTTTGGTTGGGAAGGGTAGGAGCCTAACTTCCATGGGTGCCAATTAGCAAACACTGATGGCCCAATCACCCAGAAGAACATTTGCTGTCTCAGGTGTAACTCAGTAGGCTCCACATATTGCACTCATCACCTCCCTCCTCAGTGCCCTCAGGTACTCCTCCAGGAATTCACCTCAGTGCATAAAAGCTCCTCTCTCATCTGTTTCCATGGAACCAAAGACCAACACATTTCTGGTTGTTGCAAAAGCATTGATACTTGCTATTTATTTCCCACACCTGTTTGACTTTGGCTGGTGTCATTTTTAATCTTTGAAGCTCATGGACTGTATGTTTGTGCCCCGCCTCCCCATGCGTATGCTGAAACCCTGACTCTCAATGGATGTTATTAGGAGGTGACCAATTTGGAAGGATATTAGATTTGGAAGAGATCAGGAGGGTGGTGCCTCCATGATGAGAGTAGTGTCTTTATAAGAGGAGAAAGAGACTAGAATATTCCCCCTTTCACCTCTGCTCCCGCGTCTCTCTGATGTGCCAAGGAAGGCCCTTTGATAATGGAGAAGAGGGCTTTTACGTGGAATCTGAGTGAGACAGACACTCTGATGAAAATGTCTGTGGTGGATGTAAAAGAATCTTATGGGATGTTGTAAGTCCTATAGTCCTATAGGAACTCACAGTACGAGTGTGACTGGAAGGCTTTTTAGTGGAGGGTAGGGGCAGGTAGGGGTGAGAAGAAAATTTATTTGAAGGTAGTGGTGGATCTCTGTTGTTTTCTTCATATATTTGTTCTCAATGAAATTAACAGAATGAAACTATGAATGACATATCATGATTTGTGCAGCTCTTTTATCACAGATAGTTTTACAGTTTCTGGTGTTAATGATGCCTTCTGTTTTTTTTGTTTTCTTTCAGGACCATTATTGACTGAAGAGAAAGAACACATCCAATTGATTAGAGAGAGAGAGAGAGAGAGAGAGAGAGAGAGAGAGAGAGACACCAAGGGGGGAAATTCCTGCACTTTCCTTAATTATTTCTAACTTAATGTAGTGACCCAAAGGTGTGTTATTTTGAGGGACATTACTGAACTTAAAAAAGATTATACCTATTTGGAGTCTATCCATTATGAACTGAGCTCTTTAATGTTTTGCTAAAACTAAATTAAAAGAGTCTGAAAATATTAAATACATCATTAAACTTCTTTCCTTAAGACCTTTACAAAATTGCTGTTTGTCTTATAAACAATGTCCAGTAGAAAACAATTACACCAAAGATAAGAATTGGGTTGGCTTGATAGTGGTGGCAGGCAGAGGGTTGGAATTTGGAACAATAAAAAGAAAAACAAAGTAAGATTTTAATCATCTGCCATTAGTTGGGCTGTCCCCCATCTCTTAGAAATGATAATAGTTGTTGGTGGGAATGTAAATTGGTATAACTACTATGAAAATTGGTATAGAGATTTCCAAAAAACTAAAAATAAAACTATCACATGACTCAGCTAAACCGCTCCTTTGTATTTTTCTGAAAGAATTAAAATCAGCATACTATAGTGATACATGCATACCCATGAACAGTCCGCCCAGTTCACGACAGCCAAGTTATGGAATCAGTCCAAGTGCCCTTCAAAGGACAAATGATAAAGACAATGTGGCACATGTACACAATGGAGTTTTATTCATCCAAAAAGAAGAATCATTTTTGGGAAAGTGGATGGAACTGGAGACCAAAATAAGCTAGGTTCAAAAAGACAAGTACTGTATGTTTTCTGTCCTCTATGGAAACTAAAGGAATAAAGGACATTGTGCAAGTGGAAAGATAGAGGAAAGGAACCAAGGAGAGGGCACAGGAGAGGGGAAGGGAATGTATTGAGGAGTGAAATTGATCAAATAACATTATATACATGTATGAATATATCACAATGGAACCTAGCATTCTGTATAATTAATATGCACCAATTAAAGGTATGATAATAGTATGATTTAATACCAGAATATCAATATCACCAATAACAGCAAGTTATCTGCAGTTCTAAGTAATGTTGAAGTGATGAAGTACTTGGTGATGAAGTACTTTCTGAATTGTGGGAAGAATGTAGGTGGTGATGGGGTGGGGGTTGTTTCTGTGAGAGATGGAGGTCTTGTTTATGACAAAAACAAATTCTGGTAACTAAGACAAAGCATTTTCTTTAAGTCAACAGCAAAGCAAAAACCAGATGCAAGCTGATCTTTTGCAGAACTTAAAGGTGTCAGAGCCTGTAACTGTTTTGAAGTATTTTATCTTGAACTCACTAAGAGGTTTTCTTGGCCACTTGGCTTGAAGTATTTGTTTTAGCTTTTGGAAGTTCCAAGGATATCAAAGCTCTAAATCATATTGCACATTGAACCCAATTCCTACCCCACTCAGGGTCAAAAGTCTTTCACATACATGCATTGTCTCCGGAGGAAGACCTTCCCCTGGTGTTCCACAGGAGGAGATTCAATGACCTCTTCGAAGTCACAAAGCTGGTAGTTTTCTGATGTAAGGTTTACTCCTAGAAAGGAAGACAAATCCTTCTTGGTCACTTTTAGATGTGGGAGAGTGGTTTAGCCTGGTAGCACAGATAACGGAGACCTGGTTCCTCTCACTAAGTAAAAATTTGAGATTTAAAGTTTTTTACCCTTCTTCCTGAGAAGTACATCTCCTGTGTAGGTGGGAAGGCTCTCTCAGAAACTAGAGAAATATTGTTTTATCTCTGGGTTGCATCATTTCTAGAAGGAGAGGAAGTAGAAGAAAGAACTAGGTTAGGTACATAATGTCAATTTATATCACCTAGTGATATATTTATGGATCCAAAATTACATAACCACTACTCCTTGATTTGTGTGTTCCCTGAAGGATCAGATAAAACTTGTGCTGCTATGCAAGTACATTCTCTGAAAACCTTGCTATGTCACAAAACTAGTCATTTCCCTAATTTTTATAACCTTGTTTTGGCCAGGAAACTGTGGAACAGGTTATGTTAATTATTTGGATAATGTCTATATACATAAACTGACATAAAATAATTTTATTTTATTTAATTAATTATTATTATTATTTTTTGCTACTGGGGATTGAACCCAAAGGCACTTAACCACTGAGGCATATCCCTAGCCCTTTTTGTATTTTATTTAGAGACAGGGTCTCACTGAGTTCCTTAGAGCCTTGCTAAATTGCTGAGGCTGGCTTTGAAATTATGATCCTCCTGCTTCAGCCTCACAAGCCACTGGGATTACAAGCTAAAATAAATTTTAATTTTGCCAAAGAATTAGATAATAGTGTTAGCAATACTATTAGAACTTACCCTATAATTCTGTATTCTGATTATTCTTCCTTTAGAGCAGATAGGTACGTTCTGCATTGGCAGCAAGCAGCACTGCCAGACGGGTTCATCAGGTAAAGTAGGTGACACTGTGGTAAATGAGTCACCATGAATTCCAGTGGTTTATTATAGCGAAGTAATGTGTTACATGTTCAAAATCACTCAAGGGTCCTGGTTAAGGGGAGAACTGACACTTCAACACAGACTTCAGGGTGCTGTGGCAGAGGAAAGGAAAGACTGGGGAATTGCATGGTGGGTTTTTACTGCCTGAACCTGGAAGCATCTCATACTTTTTCTCTTCGTATTTCTTCGACCAGGACTAATCACATGGGCCTACCTCACTAAGAAACCTCCCAGGAACTGTAGTTCCCACATGTCCCAGAGGGGAAGGAGAACTGGGTATGTAGCAATGATTTCAGCACAGCTGTGACACTTTATAGCACATATATGGGATCTGAAAGTAAGGAAGATGAACAAAATGCATGAACTTATAAACTAGATAAAAGAGAATGCAACTGGCTACTCAGTACTGTCTATAATCCCACCAAGATATGTGGTCATCAGTCTGTCTTTCCATTTCATTAATTATATTGATCATTGATAATATTGATATTCAATGATTATGTATCAACATAATCGATGAACTGTTTATTTACATGCTCAAATGTAGTTCTACCAGATTTGAGAATAAAGAAGATGAATTAATTATTGTGACTAGTGCCCTCAAAATTATATTTTTTATACCCTATCTGGATTTATGATGTCATAATAATATTTTCAGAATTGCTGCAAAATAGTTTGCTTTTATTATTTTTCTCTTTTTGCAGTCCTAGGGACAAAACCTAGCCTACAACTTAATAGCATGTTAAAAAGTGGGAAGTGTTTTGTTGCCTGAGAGAAAGTCATCTGACTTTTATAGGTGGAAGAAAGGAAGAGACTATCAACTGTCACATGATGGTTCAGCAGAAGATTCCATCAATAGTTTTTCTTTCATAAAGAACATAGGTAAGAGCACTTAATCTACCTGTTTTTCTGAAATATTAAGACAAGGGCAGTTATGTTGTCACCTGTTTCTAGAGCATTGTCCCAGGATTAACAAGGTAGCATTAGTAAATTGCTTTAAGACTCCCAGATGAAGAGACTTGAGTAGGAAAGTAATTATCTAGATGCTGATAACAGTATACCCTCCATATACTCATGTATGCACATGGATCATAATGTGTCATAACAAATTCTGCATGTGCCTGTGTTATCTGGAACAGAGTTTCTTAGCTTGACCTCTACTGGCATTTTAGATCAGGCAACTCTGTTTCACGAGCTGTTCTGTATATTGTAGAGATTTTTAGCAGCATCCCTGGTCTTTATACACTAGATAACTCGTCCTCCAGCTGTGACAATAAGAAATTGCCAAATGTCTCTTAGAGGGCAAAAATCATCCCTGGTGTAGAAAAACTGATTTAGAGGTTAACATCAATGTGTGAGAGTTAAAAATAAGAAACAAAATTCATAGATTAGGCTAAAGTAAAACTTTTAAATTAAAAAGAATAAAGATGTTATTTTTAATCAGTTATTTAAAAGGACACACTTTGGTGGGAAGGTGGTGGGGGGGGCAGGGTCCTGACAGACTGATCCTTAAATTTATAAAGAAGAAAAACAAAAAGAACGAAACGTAAATAACACAATAGTGAACAAAATTGGTAGGGGAATTATCCTTTTGATACATTTTGTTATATTAATTTTTTAAAATAGTTTTAATATTTTAAGCCAATGTAATATTGGTATATGAACAGAAAAAAACAGACTAATTAAGCCTGATAGTGAACCTAGAAACATACACAAACATGAGATTGTCCTAGTATTTGTGGGATTTGGAGCAAGCATACAAATGGGAGCCCACATATGGTGGCGCACAGAAAGCAAGCCTGTAACCTCCACTAGCAGGACTTAACTCAACCCTGGTAACTTCCCATTTCCAATGGTCTCATATAAACACATGTGGCAGCCTATTAATATATAGGCTAGGGCCTATATATCCAAGTTCTTTCCACATGCACCTCAAGCAGCTTTCATTGGACCAGTCCTTGTGCTTAGTAAAAAACCTATCAGTGTTATGGTCTGCTCTCAGGGGAAGTAGGTTGTATGGGTCTTATAAATAGGCCGAAGACCATGAATCACTAATTATGAATCTATCAGATTAACCAAGATTATAAGAAAATAAAAAATGTCAACTGTTGCAAAAATTGAAAGTAAATGCAGATTTTTCAGTAATTTTGATGGGAGAAGATATCCATGTAACTACTTTGATGAGTTTCTTGGCAATAGGTAAGAAACTCTGGGTATCTACTACACAGGGTGGGTTCCTCATAAAAGGACAAGTTCAACTTCCTATTTTCTTTTCTCTTTTTCTCTCGAGGAATCACACAGCAAAAGGGCCCTCACCAGATACTTGTACTTTGATCTTGGGCTTTTCAACTTCCAGAACTGTGAGCTAATAAACTTATATTCATTATAAGTAAATTAGTCTCAAGTACTTTATTACAGCAGCACAAAATATAGTAAAACAGTTGGGAGGTATAAATTCTTTATAGCATATTCTAACAGTGAAAATTTCTATATACATTGCAAATGAATGAAAGATGTACATTTTCATGATGTATAATGAAAATATAAAGAGAAACCATAAGCTGAAGGTACACATGTGTGAAAGATCAATTTTAACTCATTTGGTCCATGGTACAGCACTTGCCAAGAGGCCTTGGGTTCCATCCCAAACATCAAATATTTTTTAAAAATAAAGTCATTTTAAACTAGTTATAAAAACAGAGCCCTAAAATTTTAATCAGAAAATTTGTGTTAATTGTAAAAATAATAATAATAATAATAAAGGCAAAAAGGGGTTTATTAAATTATTTTTGGTAATTTATAACACTCTTTCACTGACTAAATTTTAATTTTTTGCACATATGCAAAAGTATTCAGTTATTTGTGGAAAAATGATGTAATTTCAAAGTCTATATTTCTTAAATTTATGAAGATTATATTTTCAGAAAAACTATTTGTCATGCAACATTTTACCTGAATGCAATCAGACTTCATTTTTTCATTTCTTCATCTCCTTTTCTATACACATTTTCTAGAAAAGAATAAGCATTTCAATATAGCTAAACAAAAAAATACATAGTACATCTCAGTCACTATAATATGAAATGCCTAAAAGCCGGCTGCTATGCTCTGGTAGCTATAATGCAATATTCTCTTGGTGATGTTAACATTATTCCCATGTTTTAGATTATTTAATTATTTTTGGTAAAACTGATAAATTTTTTAAATATTATATTTTCATTTAAACATAACGTTTCAAATCCTTTTGTTATAATAGCCACCTTTGCTTTCTGCAATTATTTATTTTCTGTATGAGAGATTTAAATTTTTTATAATTAACTAAACTAAATATATTGTATATTTAATATATTTGATCTGTAGCTTTCAGCTGGGGGATACTTTTGCCCTCAAGGAGATATTTAGCAATGTTCAGAGATTTCTTTTTTCTGTCGTCATAATTGTCGGGAGTTGCTCTGGCATTTGCAGGGTAGAGGCCAGGGATGCTGCTAAGCATTCTACAATTCATAGACCAGATGCCTTACAAACAAGACTTATTGATACTGAAATGTCAACAGTGCTCCTTTTGGAAAACCTGGATCTACAATGAAGCAGGAGGGAAAAGGAAACAATCAAAGATTAACTAGTAAGCTAGTTTTTCCAAATGAACAAATGCATGACAGAAATCAGAATCTCCAGGAATAGCATATTTCAATGCATATTAAAATGCTTGTACATTTTATTTGTTTGCTTTACTTTTCAGTAAGGGAATGTAAACAGGGCAGATCCTGGCTAAGGGCAAACCCTTATATGAAGTGTTCAGGAAGGAGGTTTCAACAAGAATAGAGAAGAGAAAGAGTAAGCTTAAATAAGTTGGATCAAGAGTGTTAAAACTGTTTAGATACCCGGTGGAGCTAAAAAAAAAAAAAAAAAAAAAGTTGAGTACAGAGTACATTTGTAAACAATTGTCTCTTGGAAATCTCAGTGGGCAGGAAGATATAATAAAGCCAGATACTGCCTCTACAGTGTATATGAGGACTGAGCATGAGCTTTACCCTCGCCTATTTAAATACTAATATAACCATTAAATAAACATGTGGAGGCAGTGACTAGAGCTTTTGTAAACAGCATCAAATGAATGGAGAGAAAATAGTAAAAGGAATTGCAAGAATCATCTAATCTTATACAGTTCATGGCAAGAATTAAGTGCATTAGAGGCCAAATAATAAGTTACATTTGGCTGGTTTTGCATATTTTTCCATAGCCTATGCAAATAATAACTGAAATTATGCTAATCTAATGTGTTGTGGCAATCTTAACTTAATCTTAACAGTGAGGGCAAGAGGAAAATGCAGAAAACTTGTTTATTGCTAAACTAGCTAATACTGACTAAAACTAATTTTCCGTCTGAAACAAAAACATTAAAATATGGTTTATAACTCCTTTGAAATAAAATATACACATCCAAACTCTGTGAGTCCATGTATATAAATCCCCTAAAACTATGCCTGGCACACAGCAGGCACTCAGGAAGTGTGAGCAGCTGTTTTTCTTCCAGTCTAGGTTCCTATACAGCTTTGAATCCAGCAAACATCTTGAAACTAACCAAATAAAGAAAGCTTTAGTGTTCTCAGTCCACAAGTTTCCAGATTACCGATTCTGAAGACCAATGGAAAATCCATCTAATTATAAGAAAAATTTACAAAAACACATGATTGGCATTTTCTGTGTCCAGCATTCTTTTTCAGGGTCAGAAAAAGAACAAGTAATCTGGATAGGAACAGAAATCTGAGTAATAAAAGTCGGTGACACATGCCATTTCACAGCAAGAACAGATGGGATAACAGTTTTGAAACATATTGAAACAAGTGAGGGAGACCTGTAGGGAGGACAGCAAATCCGTTGAACTCTATACAGAATCCCACAGAAAGTAGTTGGGCTTAAAATTATTTGTCCTGAGATGATACGTAAAACCAGCATGGGACCTATAAAAATAAAACTGTAACATCTTATTAAACGACATAAAGTGAGATTTGAACTATGTAGTATAAAAGAAAAATACATATTGACTAGAACCACAAATTAATTAATTGTTGTGAGCACAGTTGATGTTACTGGCAAGTAATATATACAACCTATGTAACATATAAAACATCACCATATAAATCATATTGAATTAAATGTATTAGAAATGTTTAAAACTCTCTAAATGTATAGAGATGTTTTGAAATATCTTTTTGTCAATAACGTCTAACTTTATTGAACTGTGGTCAGAAGACACTGTCTAGAAACGATTTGTTGTTAATTCATTAAACTTGTTTCTTGAACAGGCTACTGGTCAATTTGTAAAAAAGCAGAGAGGCAATGTCAAAAATATAATAGCTAGTTAATATAGCAGGGATCATATTAAAATTTTTATTCCAAAAATGTGAACACTGAGGTAAAATCCACTCATAAAATAATTAAAAATGAATTGATTTATAACACTAAAGCAGAATAAAAATTGAAATCTACTTACTAACAAAAATTTTAGCTAGAAAGAGAAATGGGGGAACAGATAAATATGTGAAAGAGCAAGTAGAATGAAATGTTAAGGGTAGATTACAGGTATGGGTACACCTAAGTTGTACCTAGGTACACCTAGGATTGTTAATGAAAATTATTTCAATTTTGCTTATGTTTGAGAACTTTCATTGTAAAATATTAAGAAAAAATTATATATATCTACATAATTAATTTCTATTAAGCCTTAGAAGAAAAACAATCCATATTTCATATAAACAATTCTAGAAAATAGAGAAAATGGGAACAGGAGTCTAATATCCCGCTTCCTTATCTTGTAATGAATTTTGTGTGTTCTTTATTTTGTTTTTTAAAAAATGGGAAAGATATTCAACTCACATAATGCTTTTAACTAAATTGAACAAGGACAAAAAATTGTAGTCTAATTTCATATATGAACAATTACAAAATATAAAATATTACTTGGTGACTTTGGAGGCATGGAACTGTTTCTTAAATAAGTTGCAGTGGGCTAAGACACAAATGTTAAAGGGAAAGACTAAACATTTTATTATGTTAAGATAAAAAATGTAGTTCAGGGCTGGGGATGTGGCTCAAGCGGTAGCATGCTTGCCTAGCGTGCGTGCGGCCCGGGTTCGATCCTCAGCACCACATACAAACGAAGATGTTGTGTCCGCAGAGAACTAAGAAAAAATAAATAAATGTTAAAATTCTCTCTCTCTCTGTCCCCCTCTCTTTCTCACTTTCTCTTTTAAAAAAAATGTAGTTCAACGAAAATCTATTATGAAAGTATGAAAAAAAATTAAAAAGCAGCCTGGTCACCAGAAAAAGGATATTTATTTAAAGAATGACCATAAAAGAATAAAAAGAAATAATAGAAAAATAAGGAGATTTATTTAGAGACAATTCAAAGAATATGGAACTCTAGTGGCTAATAAAGATATGGAAAGTGTCAGCCTCATGACTTGTCATGGAAATGTTGGTGTGATAGAGCAAGATAAATTTCTATGAGCATGCCAAGGATTATAATATCTAACAAGAAGATTGGCCAAAAGAAATTTTTATGTATTACTGTCAGGAGTATAAATGGATGCAAATTCTACTGAAAGCAATTGGGCAATGACTTTTAAAATTTGGAATGCTCAAATTTTAGATAGTACTGAACAACTGAATGACTTGGGTTGCATTACTCTTCCTAGCATACATGTGCACAAGGAATTATGCACTGGATGTTACTAGGAAAAAAAATAGAAAAAATTCTGTTATTCATTATTAGGGAAATGGATAAAAGTGGTCTTTAAAATTAAAATTTAAGGCCAGGTGCAGTGGTGCATGCCTGTAATCCCAGCAGCTTGGAAGGCTGAAACAGGAGGATTACCAGTTCAAAGCCAGCCTCATAAAAAGTGAGGCACTGAGTAACTCAGGGAGACCCTGTCTCTAAATAAAATACAAAATAGGGCTGGGGATGTGGCTCAGTGGTTGAGTGCCTGAGTTCAATCCCTGGTACCCCACCCAAAAAATTTAACTTCATACTATATAATAATTAAAATTAATAAATTAAATCTAAATATATTGACATGGTTATAAGAAAAATCAACTGTGAAAATATACCCACAGAAGTAAGAGTTATATAAAACTTTTAAAACATTCTAAAATATTAACATATGGTATTATGTTAAAACTCTCTAAAATAATGCCACATATTGTTAATACATACATATAAATGTAGAAAATAAAGAAAATGTGGGTGCATGGGAATAATACATACCAAATTCACACTACTGATTCCTTCTAGGAAAAGAGGTAGTAGTAATTATTTGAGGGGTTTTAATTGTTATGTGGGATATTTATTTTGGGAAAAAAATAATGAAACAGATACTATAAATTTTATTGTTGTAAGGAATGTGCCCAGTAGGCCCATATGATGGTAGAAATCTAGGTGTTATTATTTTCTGTATTTTTATATATTTTAAGTATTTCATAAGTAAAATTTTAAGAATCAAAAGAATTTATATTCATGGAATATGTTCAGAACATTCTGAAATGCATTCTCTAGATAAAATGTTTAAATTCAAGCCAGTCAGTGGGATAGATTCTCAGAAGATGGCAGAGAGATGGGTGACTTCCCTGGTTGCTCCATGGCGTGAACCAAGAAAAGCAGATAGGCAGCTTTTTAGCAAGGTGGGTGAATGATCAAGAATTAGGAGGAACTTTACTGCAATTTAATACTGGACACTCAAAACAAATAAGGGATTCAGGATGTCTTATAGTTCCACAGCCACAGCAGTGTCTGGAGTCACAAACCAGAACAATCCCTCCATGAACACAGTAAAGCAATAAAGAAATTAAAGGAACCCCCATTCTCAGGAAGACTGAGATGTGTTGGGGTACAGAGTATAGAGATCAGAGTCACTGCCCAAAAAAACCAGTAAGCAGTGCTGCACAGTATCCATGTGCAGTAAAGAAGCCCCATCTTTCCCTGTAATATGTGTGGACTGCAGTGGAAGGAACCATTTTGCAGCTGCCACGTGGGGGCTGACAGCTAGGGAAGCTGGTTATTGGAAGACCTGAATGTGACTTGAAAAACAAGCCAGGAAAATCCATGCTGTGTGATGGAGAGTGTGCCTAAGTGACCAGGACAAAATCAAGCATGGAGGGGGTTTACACAGGGGAATACTGGTCACAGAAACCCACTTGGACTCCCCTCTTCCATTTGACTGTTCATGGGACTGGCTGGGAGAGAAGCACATGACCAGGAATTCGAAAGGGCAAGGATGGGAGACATTGGGTTTGGAACTGAATCAGAAACCAGAAATCATGGGGTCTACAGGCAAAATAGTGCACTAACAACTAGCTCCTACACCATTCAAATGTAATACAAAGGAGATTCCTGAGGCACACTCTTTTCAGTGTGTACTGGAAATTGTACTGGGTCCTGGGGGTATGTTGACTTAAAATCTCCAGAACAATTAGCACCCAGCAAAGAAACCAGAGCATACCTAGGCTTACACCCCACCTCCAAGAGTTCCACCTCCAGGACTGATTCTCTCAGGCTAGCAACCCCACTCATCCTGAGGGTGGAGCTTGCATCATATACCAAACAACCCCACCTACCTCTTGAGAAGGGAAGCTGAGAGACGTTTGAACTCCAATGGAAATAAGTGTTTGATTTTTTGAGGTTTTTTTTTCTTTTTTCTTTCTCTCACATTTCTACCATTTTTGAAACCACGTATTTTTCATTTATTTGTATATTGAGAACTAGAATTTCTGAATAGTATATTAGAGGTTTTTATGTGTATTCTTTTATTTTTATTGTTCTCTATTTTTAATTAAAAAATTTACATTATATGTATTTTTCCTCTCACCTACTTCCCTAGATTCTCTTTCTTTTCTTCTGCTAACAGCCAACCTCTATTAATCCCTCTTTTATTCTTCCTATAGTTTTTAGTTCTGTCTTTTCTCCTCCTTTCTCATAAGCATCAAATCCTACACCACTTCTGTTCTCTCTTTGCCCACAATTTGAAATTGTAAACTCTTTTGAAAACTCACTGTTTATATTGTATATTGTAGACAATAATTAAACACATCTTTCCTGTGTATTGCAGCAAAACTATAGATGTCTTAATAGGAACTATTTGATTTAAGGCTGTATATTGTTTGCATTTGGTTCTGTTATTATTTGTCTTTCCTTATAATCGAGGTACTGGAAACCTTCAAGGGCACTATAATTCTACAGGGTATAAAGTGAACTGCCTCAGATCCATATTGCTAGATGGGTAGACACACAAACAACATGAAAAAACAAGGGTACAAATCACCTCAAACAAACTTTGATACTTCAATAATAAAACTCATTGACAATACAGTAGAAAAAATGACAGAGAAAGATGCACATAGTTAGACTGATTTTGACATAAAAAATTATTTAAAGAGTGAAATCAGAGATAAAATTCAAGAGGTAAAAGGTTACTTCAATAAAGATACAGAGATTTTAAAAAGAAATCAAGCAGAAATCCTTGAAATGAATAAATCAATAAACCAAATTAAAAATTCAACACAAATCACCACCAACAGACTAGACCACTTGGAAGACAGAATCTCAAGCAATGAAGACAAAATATATAATCTTGAAAATAAAGTTGACCATGAAGAAATTATGTTAAGAAACCATGAACAGAACTTCCAAGAACTATGGGATAACATGAAAAGACCAAATTTAAGATTTATCATGATAGATGAAGGCACAGAGGTATAAACTAAAGAAATGAACAATCTTTTCAATGAAATAATATCAGAAAATTTACCAAACCTAAAGAATGAAATAGAAAACCAAATACTAGAGGCTTACAGGATCCCAAATGTACAAAATCACAACAGACGCACACCAACACACATGATAATGAAAATGCCTAGTGCACAGAATAAGGATAGAATTTTAAAGGCTGTGAGAAAAAAATATATCAGATTACATTTAGTGGAAGACCAATTTGTATCTCAGCTGTTTTCTCTACTCAGACCCTCAAAGCTAGGAGGTCTCGGAATAATATATACCAAGCTCTGAAAGAAAATAGATGCCAACCAATAACTATATATCTAGCAAAACTAGACTTTAGATTTGAAGATGAAATAAACAATGATAAACAAAAGTTAAAAAATTCACAACTAGAAAGCCTACAGTACAGAAAATTCTTAACAAACTATTCCATGAAGATGAAATAAAGAAAAGAAAATGTGAAAACTAGCAAAGGGAGGAACTACATGAAAGGAATGGTCAAAGGAGAAACTAATTCAAATTAAAAACCAGAAATAAACCAAATTGACTGGGAATACAAATCATACCTCAATAATAATCTTGAATGTAAATGGCCTAAACTGATCAATCAAAAGATATAGACTGGCAGATTGGATTAAAAAACAATATCCAACAATGTTCTGTCTCCAAGAGACTCACCTCCTAGTCAAAGACATCCACAGACTGAAGGTGAAGGATGGGAAAAGACATATCACTCAAGGATTGCATAAACAAGCAGGGGTTTCTATCATCATATCATATAAAGTTGACTTCAAGCAAAATTTAATTAGAAGGGACAAAGAAGGACATTTCATTCTGCTTAATGGAATCATACATCAGCAAGACATAAAAATCATAAATATTTATGCCTCAAACAATGGAGCATCTATGTACATCAAACAAATCCTTCTCCATTTCAAGAATCAAATAGAACACAAGACAATAATACAGGGTGACATTAACACACCTCCCTCACCACTGGATAGATCCTCCAAACAAAAACTAAACAAAGAAACTATAGAAATAAATAATACAATCAATAATTTAGACTTAACAGACACATATTGAATATTGCATCCATCAATGAGCAAATACACTTTCTTTTCAGCAGCACAGGGATCTCTCTAAAAAAATTAGACCATATCTTATGCCACAAAGCAACTTTTAGCAAATACAAAAAAAAAAAAAAAAAAAAACACCCAAAACCCAGAGATAATACCTGCATTCTATCAGATCATAATGGAATAAAATTAGAAACCAATGATAAAATTAAAAACAGAAGCTACTCTAACAACTGAAGACTAATAATACAATACTGAATGACCAATGGGTAGCAGAAGAAATCAGGGAAGAAATAAAAGAATACTTAGAAATAGGGCTGAGGTTGTGGCTCAGTGCTACAGCACTTGCCTAGCATGCATGAGAACCTGGGTTCAATCCTCAGCACCACCTAAAGATAAATAAATAAAGATACTGTGTCCATCTACAACTAAAATATATATATTTAAAAAAGAATACTTAGAAATAATGGAAATAGCGATACAACATATCAAAGTCTTTGAGACACCATGACGGCAGTGCTAAGAGGAAAGTTCATTGCATTGAGCTTATTCTTTAAAAGAATAGAAAGTCAACAAATAAATAACCTAACATTACATCTCAAAGCCCTAGAAAAAGAAGAACAAATCAACACTAAAAGCAGTAGAAGACAGGAAATAATTGAAATAATTAAAACCAGTGGAAGACAGGAGCTAAAATCAATGAAATTTAAACAAAAAAAAATTCAAAAATTTTACAAAACAAAAAGTTGGCTCTTTGAAAAAATAAATGAAATTTGTAAATTCTTAGCCACACTAATGAAGAAAAAGAGAGAAAACTCAAATTTCTAAAATTCATGATAGAAAAGGAAATATGATGACAGACACTACTGAAACAGAGGATAATTAAAAACTTTTGAAAATTTACACTCCAATAAAATAGAAAATCTTGAAGACATTGATAAATTTCTAGAGACATATGACAAACTGAATGAGGAGGACATACACAATCTGAATGGATCAATCTGAAGCAATGAAATAGAAGATGCCATCAAAACCCTTCCAACTAAGAAAAGCCCAGAACCAGACAGATTCTCAGCCAAGTTCTACATTACTTTCAAAGACGAATTAGCACCAATGCTTCTCATATTATACCATGAAATAGAAAAGGAAGGAACCCTTCAAAATTCATTCCCTGAAGCTAGTATCACTCTGATAGCAATACCAAACAAAGACACATCAAGGAAAGAAAACTTCAGACCAGTGTCCCTGATGAACATAAATACAAAAATTCTGGCAAATCATATACAAAAACATATTAAAAAATACTGCACCAGGATCAAGTGGGGTTCGTCTTAAGGATACAAGTTTGGTTCAACATATGGAAATCAATAAATGTAATTCATCACAACAATAGACTTAAAGACAAGAATCATATGATCATCTCAATAGATGCAGAAAAAGAATTTGACAAAATACAGCACAGCTTCTTGTTCAAAACACTAGAAAAACTAGGGATAGTAGGAGCAAACCTCAACATTGTAAAATCAATCTATGCTATAACCAAAGCCAACATCATTCTATACGGAGAAACACTGAAGCATTCTCTCTAGGAACTGGAATAAGACAAGGATGCCCTCTTTCACCACTTTTATTCAACATTGTCCTTGAAATTCTATCCAGAGCAATTAGACAGAAGAAAGAAATTAAAGGGATACTAATAGTAAAAGAATTTGAAATATCAGTATTTGCCAACAACATGATTCTATATTTAGAAGATCCAAAAATTCCACCAGAAAACTTATAGAACTAATAAACGAATTCAACAAATTAGCAGGATATAAAATTAACACCCATAAATCAAATGCATTCCTATATATCAGTGATGAATCAACTGAAAGAGAACAACTATTCCATTCATGATAGCCTTAAAAAAATAGGTAATCAATCTAACAAAAGAGGTAAAAGACTTCAACAATGAAAACTACAGAACACTAAAGAAAGAAAACAACAATTTGTTCACATCTTCTTTAAAATCAACTGACCTGTAAGCTTTTTATAATTAAATACCTTTATTCATTTATATTCATTCATAAAGTAAAAATATGGACTAAATGGCTTTCTCAGTAGACCAATGGCAATTTTTATTACTTTTTCCTTCTAGTGATAGAAGTATTTCATTATAGTGGTGCATTTTCATAAAGAACTAGAGCCCATCAGATTCTTGTTCTAAATAATGCTTTGCACAGTGGATGGAATCAGCCTGTGACTAATCCCAACCTCAGCATGAGAAAGAATAGCTGATCATCCAACTCTCTTGAGAATTCTTAAACACACTCTTGAAGGAATTCAGAGCAATAATTGAAAGGCAGAGAGCTCTATTAAATCATCATTTTTTCCTAAGAGAATTAAAAGAGGGATTAGAAAATGTCAACAAATAATTTTTGGAAAAATCTCATAATTCACAAACTGACATTACTTTATGGAGAAGACTTAGAAAAATAATGCTGGTAATATCTACTTAGTAATTCAGATACTTTCACTTTGCCTCTTAGGAGGCACTTAATCAGACTCTGATGAAAATGAACACTATGAAAATTCTTTGAGAATATATGATTATGGTGTGATACATTTTTCAGTCCACACACTGACATTCTAAGTGTTTTTAAAAGGTACTACATCAGCCATTTAGATAATAGGAATGAAAAATAGATGAACTGTGAAGAATAAATTAGGGACATAAAAATGAGAATCAATATCACTCCTGCACAAAACTTATCGCTCCTCCCCTCAAAACTTTTCCTACATCAATAATGTAAAACAACACTGACCCTAAAGAGATGTTCAGGACATGTCTGGTCAACATGTGATCAGGAACACTTTAAGAATTTGATTAGATCTGAGTTCTTAAAAGAGCCCTTCTCAGTGAAAAGTAAACACAGAGGATAATAATTTGTGATTATTAATTGAGTAAAGTTGAATAAGACTGATCACCCAGGAAATTTTCTGCAAACCTTCAAGCTGTGTAAAATTCCTTTTATTTTTTTTCCCATTGATATAGACAAAATTAAAGGTTACATTAAATGTTTGCAGTCTTAGAATCTTTAAGGAGATTAGACATACTGTTACTTCAGGAAGAACTGGAAGTAACATTTTAAACACAATCAGTTATAATTTTTCTTTTTGTGCCTTGTCTGGCCACTCAAAAACATTTTTTAAGTTAAATATATTATTTCAATATAATTACAGATTCACATGCAGTTGTAGGAAATAATACAGGAAGATCTGTATCGTGTGCCCAATTCCTCTAAGGGTAAAGTCTTCTAAAACTATAACAAACTATCCCAACCAGGATATCAACATTGAGACACAGATGAAGCAGAAAGTTTCCACCACCACAAAGAGTCCCGTTTCCTTTCTATAGCCATACCCACGGTATTCTGTCCACACCCTCCTGACAGCCACTAGTTTGCTTTTCCATTTTTTTATAACTGGAATCATATAGTATATAACCTTGAAAGATTTTTTAATTCATTATAATTATCTAGAGATGCATCCAAGTTTTTACGTGTACTAATAGCATGCTCTTTTTAAAAAACTTAAATTTTTTTTTTTAGTTGTAGATGTACACAATGCCTTTATTTTATTAATTTATGAGGTGCTGAGTATCAAACACACTGCCCCATACATGCAAAGCAAGTGCTCTACCATTGAGCCACAACCCCAACCCAATAGTATGCTCTTTTGAAATGTGGAGTCATTCCATGGTGTGGATGTACCAAGTTCTTCTTAACTATTGACACATTAAGGGAATTCAGATTGTTTACAATTTTTTTAAAAAAATATTTTATTTTATAAGCTGTGATAAATATTCATATGTAATTTTTGTATCAACAAAAAATTTCATTTCTCAGGAGTACAATTCCTGGGTCAAATGGTGGTTTCACTTCTAGAAACTACCAATAGGCTTCCCAGAATGGGTGTGACTTTCCTACTCTCACTCACACTGAGTAATTTTCTCTTCATCCTTGACAACCCTTGGTGTTCTCATAGTTTCTTATTTTAGCCATTCTGATAAGTGAGTAGAAACATCCCACTGTGGTTTTAATTTGTATTTCCATAATGGTTGATATCAAACATCTTTTTGTGTTTATTTGACATCTGTATTTCCTTCTTGGTGAAATGACTCTTCATGTCTTTTGACCATTTTTTTAAATTGGATTGTTTGCTGAAATTTCATAGTTCTTTATATATCATAGATATTGATCTATGTCAAATATGTGGTTTGAAATTCTTTTTTCCCATCCAGTAACTTGTCTTTTTATTTTCTTGACAAGGTCTTTTGATGAGGAAGTTTTTAATTTTGATGGTGTCCAACTTAATTTTTTTCTTTCATAGACTGTGCTTTGACTGTCAAATCTAAAACTCTTAGCCAAGTCCTATATCCTAATGATTTTTTTTCCAATTTTTTTTCTAAAAGTGTAATTTTATATTTTACATTCAAACCCATGTATTTTTTTGTTTGTGCCATGTGAGTTGAAGTTCTTTTTTCTTTTTATACTTTTGACTATACATGCCCACTTACTCCAGCACTGTTTGTTGAAAAGGTCATCTTTCTGACATTAAAATGCTTTTCTACCTTCCTCAAGAATCAGTTAAGCATAATTATACAGGACTATTTCTGGGTTATTCTGTCATTGATGTATGTGTCTGTGCCTTCCCCAATACCATGCAGGCTTGATTACTATAGCTTTATAGTCTTTAAGTTAGGCAGACTCTTCATTACTGTCTCTGTCTGAATTTAAAGTCTATTCTCAACTTACTTGAGAGTTTTTATTGTGTTCCTAGAACCACCCTCATGACTGTTTCAGTATATGGAACATTTGGAGAATAGATTCAGAGAGGGTTTACTAAGATACAACAGTAAATTACAGCAACTAACACTTAGATGTGTAGTTATTATCTCTGCTTTCCATGTAAGTTTTTCCAGGAGACATACAGTATTTGAGATTGTTATTTAAAAATTCTCTTTCTTAAAATTTACGTTACGAAACTGTGGTATATATATACACTATGGAATATTACTCAGCATTAAAAGAGAATAAAATTATGGCATTTGCAGATGAATGGATGGAGTTGGAGAATATCATGCTAAGTGAAATAAGCCAATCTCAAAAAAACCAAAGACAGAATATTCTCTCTGATAAGTGGATGCTGAACCATAATGGGGGCGGGGTGCATGGGAAGAATGGAGGAACTTTGATTGGGCAAAGGGGCGGGAAGAAAGGGGTGGGAGGATGGGGGCAGGAAAGATGGTGGAATGAGATGGACATTATTACCCTAGGTACATGTATGACTGCACATGTAATGCGACTCTACAGGTGACCGTATTAGTAGACAAGAACATCAAAACAAACATTAAAATAGTATTGTATTTATTCAAGAATGCAGACTACAAAAAGAGCTTGCTAATTAGGGACATGAAAAATACATAAAAACTAAAATACAATTTCCTTTTTCTTTAGTACTGGGGATTGAACTCAGAGACACTCACCATTGAGCCACATCCCGATTCTTATTTTGTATTTTATTTAGAAACAGGGTCTCACTGAGTTGCTTAGTGTCTTGCCATCACTGAGGCTGGCTTTGAACTTGTGATCCTCCTGTCTCAACCTCTGGAGCTGCTGGGATTACTGGTGTGAGTCAACATGCCTGGCTCAATTTCTAAAGTTGAACATTTTTTTTACAAGTAAGAGCAAAATAGAACTATGAAATTATTGAACTTAAAGAAAAGTAATAGAAGCTATCTAAAATGAAGATTTTGATAATTTTGATAGAAAATGACTGAGGAAAAAAATACCCCACAAACAGGTACAATGTTCTTTGGGACAACTTCAGATAGCAAATATATGTATAATTGTAGTAGTCCCTGAAGGAAAGTGGGTAGAGAGAGAATGTTTTAAGGAATAATGGATGAAGTGTTCTTCCAAATATGATTTTTAAAAATCTGTAAGTACATTACATTGAAGTTTAATGAATCTCAAACACATAGAAACAAAGAAAATTACATCAAGCTGCCTCCCAAATAAATTGCTCAAAATTAGTAATGAAAGATGAATTGAAAAGGTGTCAGAGGAAAAAAAAGAGATTATATATATATATAAAATATATATATTATATATAAATGTGTGTGTGTGTGTGTGTGTGTGTGTGTATGAACAAAACAAGGCATAAAAACACTTTTCTTAAACCCAGGAGACTAAGGACAAACATCTTTAAATTCCAGGAGAGAAAAACATTGCCAGTGTGGAGTTTTATTTTCAATGAAAATATTCTTTAAAAATAAAGGCAAAATTGAGATTGTTTTCAAACCTAAAAAGGTAAAAGAATGAGAATTTTACAAAGTGGACATATAAATTATAAGACAGTAGGAAAGGAATGAAGAAAGAGTGAATTAAGCAAGACTTTTAAATTTTTTGTGTGTTTTAAAATAATTGTAAAAGATAATTGAGTAAGGCACAAAATAATAGCACAGTATTTTGGGTTTATGATATATGTAGGAATAAAATCTGTGAGAATAGTGAAGCCAGATTTAAAGTTAGGTAGTCAGTGTAGTTAAGTAAATCGGGTCTAATATCTATCGAGTGAAATCCAAAATGAAGGCCATGCTGGGAATGACTCAGGGAAAACACAGGACAATTCATGGAATGTTAATGAAGTCCTGAAAAGGCCCTAGGCCAAAGTCCACCTCAAAGAAGTGTTAACCAACAGCCCCAACAGATTTGGAGATAGCCCATCCCAGAGAAGTGATAATCCCATCCCAAAAGGTGATAATTAGGTCCACCTGTGTCCTAACCCTTCCCCCTTGCATTCCATCACCAAACCTATAAAAAAGGGGAAACAACCACACTTCCACGGATTCCACCTCTTGGGTCCCCTTCTTCCTCCGGGAGAAGTCTTTTCTGCTGTCCTTTAATAAACTTCTAATTTCTACTCTGACCTTGCCTCGGCGTGCTTCTTTGGTGTTGTTCTTCAACATTGGGGAAGCAAGGACTCATCACCGGTCAACAGTGGTAACAATAGCACAAAGTTATAAGGGAGTTATATAGAACAATATTATAAAAATCTTATGCATGAAATAGTCTAATATCACTTAAAAAAACTGTGATAATTTAAAGTTGCATACTACAACTCATAAATAACCACAAGAAGCAAATAAGTCAACAAGTGAAATAAGATAAATAATAAATCAGTCAATTCAAAAGAAGGTAATACTAAAGGGAAATGATACTCATAACAAATAGTGACATGGCTCCTTAGCCACTGAGCCACATAGCCAGCCCACTAAACCCTGGTGAGAAATATTGTGGAGGGGTGCAACTGGTGGACTGGGAAGGCTGGAGCATGGGCAGTGAGGAGAGGCCACAGCTGTGCCAGAGGCAACCATGCCACATAGGTCTGAAGCATAGCAAGTCAGGGCTCAGGCAAGCCAGGGCATGCCTTTCTGTCATTCTCTGTTGTTGGCCTAGCCCATGAGCTATGGGAAAATGGAAGTGGGGGCATACCAGAAAATTCAGACTCAAGGGCTAATCAATAGTGTTGATACTTTCCAACACATGATTAGCATCAACTTGGACCAATAGTGTTGATGAAACCAGATTTACAGATAGGTAGTTAGTGTCCTTAGGTAAATCTGGTCTAATATTGAGAATGAAGGCCAAATTGAGAATGGAGTCCAGGAAAAGGGGAATTGAAAATGTCCCCAAGGCCCAGAGCCCATCCCAAGGAAATGTTAATGAAGCAGCTCCCAACAAACGTGGAAATGCTAATCCAAAAGTCCTTCCAGCCCAGATTACTTCTTCAGCCCACCTGTTCCCCATCCTTTGGGCCTTCCCACCTACATTCCATCACTGCAAGATAACAGAACTAAGGACAGGAATGCCACAGGAATGTGGGAAAGCTGAAAGAAGACTTTAGCTATAAAAAGGGGAAGACATGGCTCTTCCACGGATTCCACCTCTTGGGTCCCCTTCTTCCTCCAGGGAGAAGTCTTTTCTGCTGTCCTTTAATAAAGCTTCAACTTTCCACTCTACACTTGCCTCTACGTGTTTCTCTGGTGTTATACTTCAGCATCTGGGAAGCAAGGACTACTCACCAGTAACATTGATACTTTCCAAGACCTAATTAGCATAAATTTGGACCAGTAATGTTGACCTAAGTTATATAAACCCCTAGACTAACACTTAAAGAGTGTAATGTAAAATTTCTTAAAATTTTAGCAAACATAACATAGCATTGTATAAGAAATATTCATAGTTCAAAGTATCTTGCCCAGAGTTATTTTAGTTCAATATAATTCAGAATGTTATTAAACAAGATAAAGAACTATAACATTATCTCACAAGGTAAAAAAGAAACATTTGACAAACTCTAACATCCATTTCTGATTAGAACCCTCAGCAAACTAACAATTGATTACATTCTTCAATCTGATAAACAGCCTATATGAAAGTTCTGCTGCTACCATTCATAATTAATAGTAAAAAATGCTTTGCCACTGAAAGAAAAAAAAAAACATAGATATTGTAATGCTAGAATAAAAAATAAAAGTATCCAGATTGGAAAGAAATAAATAATCACTAACTTATTCAGCAACCTCATTACTTATATAGAGAATCATATGAAACTTAGATTAAAAGCAACTAGATCTAATAAGTAATCTAGATCTAATAAGTAAATTTATTGAGGGTGCAGGACTCAAAGTGAATTAATATAAATGTATTTCTAAATTCTAGAAATAATCAATCATACATTGAAGCTCAAATACCACTTATAATATATTGAACAATGAAATGTAATAGCATCAAAAATGAAATACATAGGGATAAATATGTTTAGATGCAGAAAACTATGTAACAGTTCTCAGAGAAATGAAATATCTAAGCATATAGAGAGATGTGGTATGATTTATGGATCAGGAGACTCAAAGTTTTTTATATGATGTCAATAATCCCCAACTTGATTTTTATTGATTATGACTAGAGTTCATTAGGTTTCTATTCTGGTCTCAAATACTTTTACATCTGCAATATAGTTTACTTTAGATTTTCTATAATAGTAAAAATCTATAAATTCTCTCAAGAAGTGCAAAGTAAGGAGGAACCCTGGAAATCTGTCTCAAGACCCAACATCTAATATATAAAATTTGTTAGCAGAACTGAAGTCTTTCTTCAGGGTAAAAGCAGATTTCAAAGCAGTGATGTTAAAGTTGATCAAAAAGCCTTTCTTAGGGGCAGCTTTACCTTCTCTCCAAGCTGCTTCCAACAACATTCTCTCCACCCTCTTTCAGGATGACTTGAAAGAACATTGCATGAACAATAATTTGAAAAGTATTGCATGGACAATAAGACTTGAACTTCATATTCAAGCTTTATTTTAAAATGTATTCCTGGGAGAGGTAGAAAAACAGCTATTTGTAATTTCTTTATGTAGGAGGGTTGTAAGAAGCCATTATTCTTAGACACAGATTCTGAAACAGACATCTAATTCTTCTGAAGAGTACAACGCATTTGCAGGTCTTCAAAAAAAAAAAAAAAAAGACAATGTGTCAAGAAAGAAGATGAGCTAAATAAAAAATAGTAGAATAAGGCAATTAGAGTAAATAAGAAAAATAATAGAGCGTAGAGCAAAATGGCAGCCCAGTAAGATCTTCTGGCAACAGTCTCCCCATAGACACTCCAAGTCAAACAACTATTCATGCAGCCAGCTATCAGCTCCAGAGCTAAGGAAATCAGGTGAGAGATGGGAGTACCTGTTTTTAGTAGAGCAAAATGATAAGACACATTATGTAATCCTTCTCTGAACTCTAAGCAGCCAGGAGAAAAGAAATACCTTTTACTCAGGGGAAGAGAAAGAATGAAATCCTGGCCTTAGACTTGAAACTCAATATCAGACTTGCTTTGTTTGAAACCTAGTGCTGGGCAAAGCCCAAGACTCCCTATAGCCAGGCTAAAACTTGTGGATTGAGCTACTAGAATTGTGTTAGGCAGGCCAGGTGACAAAGAGACTGTTTTTATGACCCCTGATCCCACCTGGGCAGCAGAACTAGAAGCAGGACTCCACCCACTGAGGAGCAGGGCACAAAAACTAGCAGAGAGCTTTTTCTTAGAGCCCTGTGCAAAACCATGGCAAAACCAAGTACCTCTAGAAACTAAGGGTCCTGTACACAAGTCAGAGTGCAGAGGAAGAGCCTCTAGACCAGATCCAGCATCGGTCAGAGACTTGAATTTCAGATTTATCAGTCCCAGCTTGACGTGGGCCTGGGAAATATCCACCATTCTCCTGAGACTGTGCAGGTCCCTAAGGCTGGGACTCAGATACAACCCAGTTTAGTACTGTTATGGTTTGGATGTGAGGTGTCCTGCAAAAGCTCACATGTGAGACAATGCAAGAAGGTTCAGAGGAGAAATGATTGGGTTGTGAGAGTCTTAATCCTGTCAGTGAATTAATCCTGTGATAGGGGTTAACTGAGTGGTAACTGAAGTGGTAGGGTATGGCTGGAGGAGGTGGAAATTAGGGGTGTGGCTTTGGAGTGTAGGTTTGTATTTGGCAGGTAGAGTCTCTCTCCTTCTCCATCTGATTACCATGTGAGCTGCTTCTCTTTGCCCTACTCTTCCACCATGATGTTCAGCCTCACCTTGAGCCGTGAGGAATATACTTGACTGTCTATGGACTAAGACCTCTGAAACCATGAGCCCTCAAATAAACCTTTCCTCCTTTATAGTTGTTCTGGTCACGTCCTTTAGTCACAGCAGCAGAAAAGCTGACTAAAACAAGTACCAACTTTGTCACCCAAGGGAGTATCTGCACCACCCAACCCCCAACTTTAGGCAGCACAGCTATGAAGGCCAATGCTCACAGATGGAGCTATAGAACTACCCTGGCAGAGAACTACACCCCAGGGGAATAAACTCATGTGTTTAGCCTACTTAACTGCTAGCTGTGGCATGGATCTTTCTGCATCCCTGAGTCCATACAGGTCCTTGTAGCTATGAGAATCCGGTACAGCCCAGCTTAGCATCAGTCCTGGTGGACAACGGGGTGTCTTCACCAATACTACCTTAATTTGGGGCAGCATAGTATGGTGTAAGACCCCACTCATTGAATGCAAAAAGCAGAAATTTTACCCTGGGTTTTATATTGGATTAGTAAAACTCAATATTGGGCAGACCCTAACAATTCCAGGTCAGCAAGTGGATGGAACTTCTGGAACTGTTCCAGTGCCAGGGGAAGACATCTAGCTCCAGTCTATCAGATTTCTATTCTAGTTAGCATCACATATGGCTAGATGCAACTGTTTTAAGTCGTGAGTCCACTTTAGCAATTGTCTGTCCACAGATGTGTGAGCCTTGGTCCCAATCCAACATTATGCTATTTTAGTGTGCTATGAGTTCAGGGTGTACAAAGAGGTTGGTGGCTTGGTAGTCACACATATAACATAGGCATCTGGTGCTAGCCCATCCATGGTGACTGTCCAGAGCTGGGGAAAATCCTGAAGTGTCTGTTCTTAGCCAATAACTATGGTAGGCATCTGGTCTTGTGTGGCATTCAGGCAGAAGTCTTCAGGGACAGGCTATTTTCCCTGAGTACTCCCTGTTTCTTTCTGCATAGAGCACCAACAAAGTATTTGGGACAAACTTGGTCTTGGATTGCCCTCTAGTACTGAAACAGAAGCAATATATTAACAGCAGACTCCTAGAAAATCTGAACATAGGAAACATCTAGTATTGAAACAGTAGAAATGACTATAGGCTTAGAGAAAATAAGCATCCTGCTTAGAATTTCTGGGAAGACAGGCACAGACAAAAGCAGATTAGGAAGACTAGAATAAATACATTCAATGCTCATATTACAATGCGCAACAAAATTAAGAGCTTTAGGAAATTATGTAATCACCTAATACTCAAAATAAGATGCCAGAAACTAAGCAGGCAGTAATCAACATGGGACAATTCTCAGGCAGAGAATTTAAGGTAGTTGTTTTAAGGAAACTCAATGAAGAGAGAAATATTTCAATATTCTAATTTAAAATCTTAACAATGAGATATAAAAAATTTAAAAAAAAACAAGCAGAAATTTTTGAGCTGAAAAATACATTTAGAGAAATTAAATATGAACTTGGAGGTATCACTAACAGACTAGATGAAACAAGAAATAATAAACTCAAAGACAGCTTAGTTGGAAGGGAAAATAGTGAAGAATGAAGAAAGCTTATGGAAACTTCGAGACAGGATTAAAAGAGCAAATATTTGGGTTATTCATTTGAAGAGAAACTGGAAAATGCCAGAGGGGCAAAATACCTTATTTAGTCAGTTTTTTCATCACTGTAATCAAAATACCAGAAAAGAAAATGTTAGAGGATAATTTATTTGGTGCTCATGGTTCCAGAGGTCTCTGTCTGTAGATAGCTGGTTCCATTGCCCAAGATGAGTTGGCTCATCATCTGGGAAGTGTCCAGCAGAGGAAAGCTGCCTAGTTTGTGGAGGGGTCAGAAGAGAGAGAGAGAGAGAGAGAGAGAGAGAGAGAGAGAGAGAGAGAGAGAGAGATTGCAAAAGAGTAAGGGAGCTCCTGGGTAGGGAGAGGAGGACTGCTGGGTGTGCCTCCAGTGACCCACCCCCCCAGCCTGCTCGGCCTGCCTTACAACCCAGGCAGTCCATTTAAACTAGGATTAACTGATTACAGCTCTCACAGTCCAATTATTTCACCAGTGAATATCTCTGTATTAATAGGAGATTTGGGGGGACACCTCACATCCAAACCATAACACAAAGATATGATAGAAAACTTCCTAAACCTAGAGAAAAATGAATAAATCCAGCTGCAGGAAAGGCAAAGTTACCAGTCACATGAAAAATAATAAGAAGACTCTCAAGGGTCGGAGAGAAAAGAATCAACACATAGGGGTGTCCCAGTTTGACTGACAGCTGACTTCTCAATGAAAACCTTACAGGTCAGTATAGAGTGGCAGGAGATTTTCATAGTACAGAGGAAAACAAAATAATAAAAAAACTATTGTCAACCAAGGATTCTGTACTTGTAAAGTTATCCTTTAGAAATGAAAGAGGGATACATTTTCCTAAACAAAGGCTGAGATAATACATCTCCATCAAACCTGTTCTACAATAAATGCTAAAAAAAACACAAAACTTCCTCAAACTGAAAAAAAGAGATGTTAGTGACTAAGAAGAAGACATAGAAGGTATAAAACTTACTCAGAGTATTTATATAACAAATTTAGAATGTTCTAAATGAATGGATGATTCAACATATGCAAATTAATAAATACAATACACCATCTCAACAGAATGAAGGATGAAAACCATATGATCATCCCAATTGATGCAGAATAGTCTTTCAGTAAAATTTAACATCTTTTTAAGATAAAAATACTGAACAACTTAGGCTTACAATAAATGTACCTCATCTTAATAAAAGGATTTATAATAAGCCGACAGCTAACATTACATTGAATAAGAAAAAGCAGAAAACTTTCTTTCTAAGATCTGGAATATAACAGAGATGTTCACTTTCATCACTTTTATTCAGTACAGTGCTGGGAGTCCTAATCAGAGCAATTTGGAAAGATAGAGAAATAAAGGGTATCCAAGTTAGAAAGGAAGAAGTCAAATTGTCACTATTTGCAGCTGACACGATATTATACAAAGGAAACTCCCAAAACTTCACCCAAAGTTATTAGAACTAATAAACAGATTCAGCAAAGGCACAAAAATACAAAATTAGGATGTTGTTATATGTTGATAGTGAATTATACAAGTACAAAATGAAAGCAATTCCATTTACAATAGCTGCAAAAAAATCTAGGACTTTAACCAAAGATGTGGAAAAATATGTACAATGAAAATTATAAAATGTTGGTAAAAGATATTGAAAAGGACACAACAAATGAGAAGACATTCCCCATTTGTGGGTAGGAAGAATCAATATTCTTAAAATGTTCATTCTACCCAGGGCGATTTACAGATTCAATGCAATTTCTATCAAAATGTCAATGGTATTCTTCACAGAACTAGAAAAAACAATCCTAAAATTTATACAGAAGTACAAATTGCCCTGAATAGGCAAAGTCATTTTGAGCAAAAAAGAACAAAGCAAGAGGCATTATTCAATCTGGCTTCAAAACATGCTATAAACTATAGTAAGAAAAGTAGAACAGTATTGGCATAAACACAGAGGAATAGAATAGGGGGCCTAGAAGTTAACCCATGCATCTATAGCCAACTCAGTTTCCACAAAGTTGCTGGAAAACATTATTAGAGAAAGGAGTCTGTTTGATAAATGAGGTTGAGAAAATGGATGTCTACATGCAAAAGAATGAAGCTAGTTACAAAGATCAGCTTGAAATGGATTAAAGATTTAAATGAAAAACCTGACACTATGAAACTACTAGAAGAAAACATAGGGGAAATGCTTCAGAACATTGGAATAGTAGAAAAATGTTTTGGAAAAGATCCCCAAGGTCCAGCAAATTAAAGCAAAAATAGACAAATGGTATTACATAAAACTAAAAAGTTTCTGCATAGAAAAGGAAATACTCAACAGAGTGCAGAGACAAACTTCAGAACAGTAGAATATATTTGCAATGTATACATCTGACAAGGGGTTGCAATCAGAATACATAAGACACTCCAAAAATTCAATAGCAAAACCCAAGTACCCTGGTTAAAAAAAATGGGTGCTAGATCTAAATAGACATCTCTCAAAAGAAGACATACAGATGCCCAACAGCTACATTAAAAAAAAAAATGTTCAACATCACTAATCATCAGGGAAATGCAAATCAAGAACACAATGATATATTATTTCATCCCAGTAAAAATGGCTAACATCAGAAAGACTAAAGAGAAAAAAACTAATGTTGACAAGGATGTGGCAGAAACCCTTGCACACTATTGTGGGGAATGTAAATTAGTAGAGCTATTGTGGAAAGCAGGTTCCTGAAAAAATTAAAAATCGAACTGCCACATGTTCCAGCAATATTATTATTGGGTATATATCCAAAGGAAATGAGATGGGTATGTTGAAGAGAAATCAGAAATACCGTGTTCATTGTAACAATATTCACAATAGCCAAGAAGTGGAGACAATTTAAGTGTCTAATATCTAATTAATAAATCAAGAAAATGTGGTATACACAATGAAATACTATTCTGTGATAAAAATGAAATGAAATTCTACATTTGTGACAACACAGGACAGAGATCATTATTTTAAATAAAGGAAGTCAGGCAAAAAAAGACACATACCACATAATCTTATATATGGAATATGAAAAA
Source organism: Urocitellus parryii (assembly GCF_045843805.1). NCBI lineage: Eukaryota > Metazoa > Chordata > Mammalia > Rodentia > Sciuridae > Urocitellus > Urocitellus parryii. The sequence continues at coordinate 47,656,699 of NC_135533.1, forward strand.
GTTGATCTCATAAAAGTTGAGAAGAGAATGGTTTTACCAGATGCTGGGGATAGAATGTGGGGGGATAGGGACATATTGATAAATGGATACTAAATTTCAGTTAGGTAGTAGCAAGCAGCTCTGGGGTAGTATTGCACAATATGGTAATTACATATTATGGTTTGAATCTGGAATGTCCCCCAAGAGTTCATGTAGTAGGAAATGCATCTGTGTTCAGAAATACAATGATTGGATTGTGAGGAATCCAACCTCATCAATGGATTAATCCACTTGATAAAGTAATAATTTGAATGGACTACTAGGTGATAACCATAGGCAAACAGGTGGTATATGGCTGGAAGAAGTAGGTCACTGGAGACATGGCCTTGGGTTCTCTATCTGTCCCTACCCACTTGTTCACCTGCTTTCTTTGTTTCCTGACTGCCATGAGCTCAGATGCTTTTCTCTACCTTGCCTATGGTGTTTCTACAGTGGAGTTGGCCAACCATGAACTAAATCCTCTGAAACTGTAGTCCAGAATAAATCCTTGGTCCTTAAGTTGTTTTTGTCAGATGTTTTGGTCACAGTGACAAAAGCACTTCAGATAACAATTTTATACTGTACTCTTCAAAAAGCTAGAAGAAAGGATTTTGAGTTTTTAAATGGTAAACATTGGAGAAGTTATGTCTAATACGTTTAGCCTGATTTAAGTCTTATTCAATGTATTCATGTATCAAACATTCCATGGCACTCCATCAATATTTATAATGTTTATTTTTGTGTTTTAGTTAAACATAAAAAAATGAAAAAAAAATAGAAATATTGGCTATTATGTAAGGATTCAATAGCACATCAATTTTCTTTGAATAAAGTAAAGGATGTGAAACATTTTTGGTATTTTGATAGTCTTCGAGACATATTTGTTATATAACAATAACTACAAAGGCACAGAATTGACTCAGTAGCCCTGTCAGGCTTGCTGCTGAGGAGAGGTCCAAGGGCTAGTTCAGCACAGTTGGTGTAAGGAACTACAGCTGCCCAGATTCATCTAACCCTACAGGTAACACTCCAGGGACCTCTAACAACATGAGGGATTTTGAATTATCTAAAAATCCCTGAAGTGAAAACTAATGATGAAGATCATTTAGTGGAGAGGCTCATTCTAAATTAACATGTTGCATTGTTCCAATAAGACAGTGAGCTTTTTCTTCAGCATTATACCCAGAGTCTTAATTTTCTTCCATTTTTTGTATGTTGAATCTTGTAAATGGAAATTTACTTTTTAAATACACACACTGTTTGCTCTTTTACTTCCAATGTTCTCTCAACCAAGGATTGGTTGTGTAAAAATTGAATAATCCTCTGAAAATTTCTGCTTGGGGGTTATAAACTATGAATAACCTTTCTGACTTAACAATATTTTCTTTTTGTGCTTTCAATTAGATTCTGGCTAACAGTCTTCTGAAGCCTAGTGATTGTGTGTGAACATTTACTTCTGTGTGTTGTGCTGAGGAATAATACTAGTATCTAGTATTTAATTTTACTATGATTAGTCACTGCTCAAAATGCTTTATATTTATAAATTTATTTAATCCTCATGATAGTAGGGAAATAGTCTTATGCTATTAGTAGCTCATTTAAGAAAATTTCAGTGTATCTCAAAGGAGACTACATTGAGTGAGTACTAATCGCAAAGACTAGATCCAGTGAGAGCTATGGACCCACAGAACCTAGATTAAAACTCCAAGAAAAAGGAAATTAAAGAGAAGCAAAAAACTAAGTTGACTAAGTTAAACTCTGAAATCATGATTAAAACACTGAAATGACTAAATTGACTTTGATTTGGTTAGATTAATTGTTCTACAATAAGAAAACTTAAAGCTTGAGAATTAAATTATACCAAGCACATGCAAGCAGAAGGCTGTAAAATTATACCATATGCACTTAAATTTTAATACACAGTAACGATGACTGTGTATGGTATTTACTTTTTGTGGTGGGAAAGATAGGGTGGAATACTGGGTAGGGAAGATATTATTATAGTCTCCAGTATAACCAATGTGATAAATGAGTCTGGGAAAAGTTATTAACTCAATGTTTTACTGCTAATAAATGATGGAGTTTGAACTTGAGTCCATGTCTTCCAGATCCAATTGTGCATACTTTCATTTGGACCACATTTATTTCTATTATGTGATGGTGAGCCCTACCAAAAAAAATCAAAGGAGGGCAGCTTCTACTCTAAGTAAGAAAGAGGAACTATTAATTTGTTAACATTTTAACATTCTTTCATGGTCATCACTTTGGATTTTATCTCCTGGATTTCTTTAAACTTGACTCCATGTTTTGAGTGAAAAACCTAGTATGTCCCCTTGGATATATTGGGGACAGGCTAAAAGAGAGATTTGTGAGTCTGTGGGGGATGTCATTCATCAGCATCATGTTCAGATGATAAGTTCAGTGAAGTAAGATATACAGATTCTTTAACAACTGTTGCTATGTCTGAGAAAAAGGCCCACTTCAACTACATTCAGCTCCAATTTCCCTTTCTTCTCTGGTAATTTTGGGTGTGAAAGTAGAGTTGGGGGAGAAAATATCACCATATCAATTTATAACTGGTTAAAAAGAAAGAAGAAACAGGGCTTTAAAATTATTCTTGAGTTACTGTTCACTTTTGGCAGTATGAGAATAAAGATGAAAGAATTGGACCATGAAAAGAGTAACTATAAGTATTCTTATATACAGACTTAGATTAAGGAAACAATTTGACACAATATTACTCATGGATTATATATTATATATGGATTATATATTATTTCCATATTATCATATGGAAGCCAGTGATGAAATATTTAACAGAAGAACCATCACTTTTGAAGAACTAACAAAAGTTTTAGCAAAGCATGATTGTTTTTGTCCGAAGTTCACAAAAAAATATCAATCAGCTAAATTAATTTTTAAAAGGTACAACATAAAGGTTAGGAAACATCATTTATGATTCAGTTATTGATTATTAGACTCTTGAAAAATACAAAATGAAAGTATTTGATGTGCTTATGAATTAGAGTCTTTGTATATTTTCTTAAAAAGTATTTCTCAGTGATGATGCTGATGCATAGATTCTGAAAAGCTTCTTTTTTTTGTCACTAGGGATTGAACCCCAGGGCGCTTAAGCACTGAGCCACATCCCCAGACCTTTTTATGTTTTATTTTGAGACAGGGTCTTGCTAAGTTGTTTAGGGCCTCACTAAATTGCTGAGGCTGGCTTTGACCTCATGATTCTTCTGTCTCAGCGTCCTGAGTTGCTGGGATTATAGGTGCATACCACCATATCTGTCTAAAAGCTTTTTTAAAAAATTTGGAGATATAAAAGACATATTGGGAAACAAATATATATAACTCTATTTTTATTTCCACCTTATAGCAAAATGTGGAGGAAGGACTTGAGCTAAAAGTCTAAAGACAGAAGCAGAGAATATGTTATCTGAAAGGATATTAGACTACTTATTGTCTACTGGAAGGGTTATCATTACAAAATTTTACTAGAACTTCTGGTGTTATGCCTTCAGATCAGGGAAAGGGGGAAAATATTTGAAGTTGTTCTTTAGTAGTGTTCGGGCTATTCTGGGTCCTTTCTTTTTAAAAATATTTCAAACTTGTCACATTCAAATCTACCTTCCAAATCGGGAGGGGTTTTGATTGCAATTACTTTGAATTGACAGATAATTGGAGGGAATTAATACTTGTACAATTAGCGTCTCCTTATCTCTAAATATATCAATTTTTGCTGACATTGTTAGATTTAATCCTAGGCATGACAGTACCTTTTCCTTTTAAATTCTTAATTTTCTACTAGTTTGTTACTATGGTATGGGAATATAATTAATTTTTGTATAGTGATTTTGTATACAGATACTTCATCAAAACAGTAATTTTGGCTTTCTCTGTAGAAAACCATATCACATGTAAGAAAAAATTGTTTCCTAATTTACACTCTAATTATTTTGCCTCTTCTTTTGCTTTACTTCATTTCCGAGAGTTTCTGGTTCAGTGGAAGAGGTGTTAGCAGGCATTTTTGTTTAATTCTTCATGATAAAGGAAAAGCTTTAATCCTAACCACAATTTTAAATGTTAATCTTACTTTATTCTGGATTTGAAAATTAACTTTGAACTGGTGGATACACTATTAAGTTTGATGTTTATTACAGGTTATGTGTTATAGTCTTTCTGTTATTGTTGTTAGTCTTTGGTAGTTTCCTTTCAAATGATTTTTAAATTGTAAATGGATTTTTAGATCCACTGAACATTTTTTTCTTCCTATATTGAAATAATTGTCAGATTTTCTTCTCACTATGTTAATGTGAAGAATCCCATTAAATTACTTTTTAATATAAAACTTTCAATTGACTGATAATATGCACGACATTTATGGAATTTCAACATTAAACTCAAATTGAATTAGCACACACATAAGATATTATAAGATATTATGTTTTCAGATTCGGTTTCCTAATTCCTATTTTTAAAGATTCTTTAAAAATATATTTTGGGGCTGGGATATAACTCAGTGGTAGAACACTTGCATAGCATGCACAAGGCCCCGGGTTGCATCCCTAGCACCACCATCATCACCATCACCATCACCAACAACAAAATCAAACAGGAGAGAAAATTAGTCCATAATTTCCCCATCTTGTACCATTATTGTCTGGCTTTGATAGCTCATCAAATTAATTGGGGAGGTTTTTTTTTTAAAAATTTTTTCTGGTCTCTGAAACAGTTTACACAGAATTAAAATTCTGTTCTAAAAGATTCACAAAATTGGCTGATAAATTTGTCTAGTTTTATTATTTTATGAGTCTTACTTAAAATATCACATGAAACTTAATCTTAGCAATTTTTGAGTGCCCACTTGAATAGCATATTCCTTTTGCTAGATATTTGAGAATAGTTTTAGAATAAAGTTTCAGGTTATGTTTTTCTCACTTATGGGTACTTACACTTGTGACTTTAGACCTACGAATCTCCAAGAGAGATTTTGCCCACATTGGCCAAAACACAGAAATCCCCTCTAGAAGGTGAGTTTTTTTCCCCCTATCTCATACTTTGAGAATATAGTCCTTGGGATCTTAACTCTGTGTCCCCCCTCTACTCCTATGTTTGTGAATCTTTGGATTCTTGCTTATGCTTTCTTTGATGATGTCCATTGTTTTCTTACAGACACAGTGATATATATTATACAATAATTTCTATTATTTGGCCTCAAGATTTCCCAGATAGACAAAGACTCTCGTCTTTGGAAAAAAACCTTTGAATTTCTGTCTTGGTTACATGCTATTTTTATTGTTTGCTCCAGATTACTGAGGCTTGTCTCTGCAGTGGGGGGCCTATGTTGGATATTTGCATTTCCAGAACTTACTAGGATATTTTTACTGAATTAAAGTGCTTCCCTTGGGAATGACATGGCTAATGCTGCCCTGGAGTAACAATTTTAACTATTTCCCTTTTTAGATTATGTTAGAATAATAAAACTGAAACCATGTGTTCACTTTTACTCTTTCATTCCTTAGAACAACACACTCCCTACTAAAAATAAGAAAAAAAAAAAAAAACATCTAATTTGGTAAAATCTACATACTCGAGTAAAAGCAATTCATTAAAGAAACCAATATAATTTTGGAACAAAGCTGTTACACAAAGCTTCTTATGGAATATTTGGCTGTGGCTGACATATAAAAATGTATTTAATAATAATCTTTTCCACATAATAAGATGCGGTGCCCATACCAGGACTGAAAAGGTGCCATGATATGGTTTTGTCAATTGTTGCCAATAGTGCTATTTGGCAGTATTGGTTAAAAGTGTGCTTCACTACCTCCCAGACTAAAAAGGAGAGAACAAAGACAGGGATAGTAAGGAAGGTGAAAGTACTGGACACATTTGAGTGAGAGGAGCTGTGAACCTAGAGAAGTCAACAGGAATGGCAGCAGCTGGGGTGAGTGAAAGGTACACATGGCAGAGGAGGTTTCCAGGAGCTTGCATTAATAGAGAATAGGCAGTTAGTGAAATTGCTACTATTATCTAGACAAGATCCAATCCTAAGTAAGACACTGGAATTTAAAGTGACAAAGATTTCTAGTTAACCTTTAAGTGATGTTCAAGATAATAACAAAAACACTATCTACTGTGGAGTGGGAGGACAGAGATTTGTTTGATCATCTGTTTTGGACTGCCTTTTAGAAACTTTCAGAGACAGTATGTAACCCTCAAACTAAAAGAGCTTGAGAACTTTGATGTAAATGAGACAAATGTGGAATGCAGAAGTCATTTTCGAAATATCAGCCAAACACGAAGATGTGACAGGAGAATGTAGTCCTCAATTAGACAATTTTGACTTAAGTATTACCTTTCTTGTATTTAGCTGACAGCTGTTGGAAATAATTCATTAAAATTATTCAAGCTGAAATGTTTGTATTATTTTCTTGAGACCCAAACTTACTATAATTTGAAAAGTCATTTTATTTTTTCACAGTGAAAATGTATCCATCAAAGAATATAATTCAGCTATAATAAATTGAATGACTAGAAAAGACCAGAAAAATGTTCAGTACTATGGATCATAAATATATGTGTAGCATATAATAGGAAAGAAACAAGCAAACAGAAAGAACAAATAATTTTCACAAAGTACCAACATTATATTTTAAGATTTAGAAGCACAAATTTTTTTTTGAAAAAAAATTTACTTTGTATTGACTAATAAAGAGAAATAATAAACATGGAAAATGTATCATATATTGTTTAAAAAGAAATATTTTAAAAACTATGTTTAATTTCAAAAATAATTTTATTTTCAAACAGTCCAAACTAGTTCTTTAACATCTATAAAGGTGCCTATGAATATGAAAAATGGAAAAGGTGTGCTTTTGACCTTGTCTTCTATTTTATTTTTAGCATGAGAATTCTGTGATCTAATATCTCCATATTTTCCTAATTGTGCACATTGTTTTGTTTTGATTGCTATCTCATTTGCTGTAGTCCAATTTTGTAATGCCAATTAACCTTACGTTTTTTAGGTCTTCTTTATTTTTTGTTTGTCTGAGCATTAAGGGTTTTTCCCCTTATTTTCCTTTTGGTGTATCCATAAATATTTTATTTTTCTCTTTTAAATATGTCATTTTAATTTTTCATTTTCCCTCTGATATCTCCTTTCAATTTTGATATAATGAAGTTACATGACATTTTTCTAGTTTCATATACACAGTGATAATCATTTAGATTTCTATATCTCCTATTTTAATATGACATTTCTAAAATAAGATGAAAACTTATGCATGTTGTATACTTGCATAAATGTATTAATAGTTTTATAATGTTTAGGTTTCCTTTCTTACTATGCTGTGCTAGTTAGTGAAAATCTTAAAAGTTTTATACATAGATATCCAAAATGCTTTCTAAGTGCAAAGATCATAATAAAGTATGAAATATTAATTTATAAAGAGGGTCAAATAGAAATTAATCTTTATGAGTTTTCTGTTGTTTTAGTGGATTCAGCTTATAATTTTGGAATTTTGTACTACTTCAAATTTCTATTTTCATATGATATATATATATGTATATATATACATATATATATATTAAAATTTATCCAATTGGATTTTTTAAGTGAGGGATTTCATTTTGATTAAACTTTTTTCTACACACCAGATGGCCCTGGCTTTTTGTTTTTCAGGAAATTTCCTTGAAAAACAGCACAGAAATGATTTATCTAAGTACATAATTGTTATGCTTTATTTTCTGTTTTTAGTTTGATGGGAAATTTCTGAAATAATACATTGCTGTATGAAATGTTATACTGAACTTTGAACTTTAACCGTAAGATGAAGCAAATGACCTACCCTCTTAAAGGTCAAGCTATAAAGTATTCTTATGATGAAGCAAGATGCAGATAGCCTAAGAGCAAAATCTCAACCCCGGGGTTCTTGATGAAGCACGCAGACACTCTGGTTGCATCTCAAAAGCAATATGAACTTCAAGTTATGACAGCAGGCCTTGAGTATTCATTGAAATAGTAGTGGCTACACTGTGAATGATTTAAATGAGTCCTTAGTTATACAACCGCATCTTATAGTGGATTCTTAATGGTTCTTCAAAGTCGCCATGAAATGGTAAGAAATTTTGTGCTTGTCATGGCATGGTGTCATTAACAATTGCAGGAGCCCAAGAAGGGTAAGTGTTGAGGTCAAACATGGGTTCAATCCAAGTGAACATGCCGAGCATCACCACTGCAACACCCAAAATATTAACACCAAGTCCAGCTTTAACCTTGAACAGGAAAGAGCACAAGTCATTCAGAATAGAGAAACAAAACAAAACAAAACAAAAAACCCTTGAAAAAAATCTGACCTGGCATATTAAATCAGTATTCAAGTTTTGTGGTTTTATATTTCAGTCGATGAGTTTCAGGATACCACATGATAACTATCTTTCATCTTCATTTAATTATTATTATTAATTTACCCAGAAACATTCTGTAATTGGAATTTTAGAATGTATCTGTATCTGTACTCATTTTTCTTAGTGTTCCCATTTTTCTCTCTTACATCATAATTATGGTGTCCATTAAACAGTTTCACTTATCTTCATTAAAATAGAGATTGCCAAACTCCTGCTCTTGATCTGTCTTTGTTAGTACAGTGTTACCAGACCATAACTATGCACATTTGCTTGCATATTGTCTCTGGCTGCTTTCATGATCTAATGGCAGAATTGAATATTTGTAAGAACAGACAGTATGGTCCACAAAGCCTCACATATTACAGAGAATGTTTGCTCACTCCTGAATTTTCTGCATAAAACATGGATCCCCAAAGTAAAAGAGGGACACTTATCAATGACTATTATTGAGGTCTCCTTCTCTCTCTATCTAAGCCAGTCATATTTCAGAATCTTATTTTTATTAATCTCAACACACAAACACATACACACACAGCATCACATATATTGTATGAAGCACCTTTCTTTTTACTAGAAAGATATTATGTGACTTCTGCATAGAAACATTTCCAGAATTTTTATGTTTCAGGGATTTAGACACAGCAATCTAGGTCGAAGGAAGGGATCAGGGACTTACCTTGGAAATGGATTTGAATAACAAGCTCACCAAGGGACATTGGTTATACTCTTGTTTGTATAGGTTTGAAAGTTGTTGATGAAAATTGGGCTGTCTAGAATATTCTCAAAGAAGTTCTTAACTGACACTAGTTTTGCATTTGGCAGAAATGTGCATATTTTATCACTTAAATTTACCATTTTACTTGCTCATGAATTAGAACAAGAAAGATGCCTTTTTATCTATCAGGCACTAAACCCAACGTCTTATTTAGGAAAAATGTTGTTGCATCAATATTCGTGATAGCAACCCAGTTAGTGGATGGTGTTAACCCTATTTTTTCCTTTTGCCTGGGTCGAGGTGGATTCTGATCTTGACACGTGAAGTTTAAGTTGTGTTAAGCAATTCTGTTTTTCTCCTTTCCCCCCAACCACTCCTGATGTGTTCCTTACATCTTTATTTGCATGTACAAATTCTAATGCCATGTTCACTACTGATAATCACTGTTATAAACAAGTTCCTAATCAGTCATGTGTACATCTTCCGAAGCAGAACTTAGACCGCGCTTTTCCTGATGGTTGATTAGTGTTTAAAAGTAGAGCTTATTCAAGATATTACATGCACATAATAATGTGTATTGATATGGTAGCTTTTTTTTTTTTTTAGCTAACTCACCATGTCTATAACTTTCAGATGGCCATATGAGAAAACAATGGCATTGGGTGGATTTGCTACTGGTAGAAGGAATGCAAATGAAGTACACAGAGTAGAAGGCAGCAAAATATGAAGAGGGTTCACACGAATGGCTTCAGACTATTGTGAAAGATAAAAAGGTAAAAAGAGTTAAAGGAAAATTTTGAGAGTGGGCACCATGCATCAAAACAAGCACATTTTTTTATAATCAGCTTTCCCAGAAGGAAGTTGAAACCTGAAGGCATAAAATTACACACATAAATGATTATTTAAATATTATAGTCCAATTAATTTAGAAAATAAGATATCATTTATTCCAGACACTAAATAAAAATATCAACCTTAGATTATTATATAGTGATAGCCACTGTGTTAATTGTTTTCATATACAATATAGTTATACATAATATATAATATAATAAATGCAATGCACCTGCATATATATTTAAAATTTTTATGAGATGGCAACTATAACCCCAAATAACACATGAATACACTGAAGTCCAGAGAGGCTACAGCAACTTCTCTAAACATGCATCTAGTGAGTAGGAGAGGTTTGGTAAAGTCTCAGGTTCCTCTGACTCCAAAGCTTCTAATTATACCACAAACTTTATTGCTTCTGTGAACAATATTCTGGAAGGAGAAGTGTCAACATGAGATGTTTAAATCCTAAAGTTGCCAGGAAACACTGAGTCCCCCTTATAGCTGGAAAGGATTGAGAATGGCTCTCTCATTTATGTGTAAATGAAAACAAAACCTGGTCAGAAAGAAGATAAATGGTTCACTTAAAATTATGCTATTTGAACATGGAAAATAGTTCTCTTGAGTCAAGGTCACCGAAGGAAGCATTAATATAAAGTCCCTATAAATTACTTCTAGGAGGCCTACTTAGGTCAACAAAGATTCCACACCACAATATTCAAATAAGCAGTCCAATGAACACTACTTTTTGAAAGAGGAGAACATAAATGGGATAAATAAGATACTCACCAGTGGAGCTAATATTGGGAAGAGGATGGTGATGGTAGCTGGGTTACTGGCTACCTCTGTTAAAGATGTGACCATCAAAGAAGATATCAGAATTATTAGCCATACTGGTAATGAACCTAGAGGAGACAATTTATTTCCTATCCACTTAGATAGTCCTGATACCTATAAGACAAATTTGCAATATTTATTCATTAATAATTCATTTTAATTGGACAGAATTTACACACATGTAAAGCATTATTGGCTGAGAACTTAGTTTCCAAAATATAATTTTTAATTCTGTAACATTTTTTATCGTATGGCACCTCTGGATGGCTTTGGTGTGGAGGACTGATAAGTCTTATTTCAACATTATCAACATGCTTGAGAAAGTTTAAATTATCTTCCCACTTTGTTTTAATTACATTTTAATTTTATATACTAATATCTGTGGGTATTTTCATAACTCACTTAGTACTATGTGATTTTAAGAAAAGAACAGTCCCTCTAGCTCATCTCTCCCTACTCCTAAATTGTGTTAGAGGCAGCAACATTCAATTCTTATTGGCTATTTATAGCTACATTTAGAGACTAGTATAGTTATCCTTCAAAGTAATATTCTAATTATGCATTTTTTCCTAATTTTCAAAAGTAGACATTATTTACTGACTTTCTAATATATTACATGAGGATTTAATTTTCTTACACCATCCACCGTACATATATTGTCTCTTCATTCCTCCACAATCATACACCAATAATTATTGTTAAATCATGATTTAATGCTTACCAATATGATTGTACAAATATTTTTCCTAGCTGAGCCACTTGGCATTCTGGGATAATATTTACTTTTCTTTGATTATTTTCCCAGGAAATAATGCTTCATTCTTTTGTTTGCTTAGTTTTCCAAGTATCTATCACCAATGCATTATATTCTCCAATAAAACTGGAAAATTCTTCCCCAAACAGTTACTCTTATGAGATAATATTTTGTTATTTTATCTTCCCATTTCCTCCCTTGGAGATATCTATTCTGTAATATTCCCTCCTCCTACTCCATCTGGACTAGATAGTCTTTAAATCTACTCAAATAATATTCCAGGACTTCCATTTGCTCCTGTGAGTTCCCTTCTCCCTCCAGCTATGGGAATCCTTCCTTATTTATGTGTTATGCTGGGGGCAAACAGCCTTCTATTAATTCTTGAGAACTGGCGCATAGAAGGTAAATTTTGGGGAATCTTTGTATACCTGAAAACCTTTTTAATTTTATTTTTATATAATTTTTATAGTTCAGCATTTTTAAAATTTGAGATTTGAAATAACTGACATGCTGCGTATTTAAATTATTGGACCATTTCTTGCAGATTTCAGTTGGGCTCTTCAGCCAAATCACATATGTCCAAAAAACTGGCTGCACCCAGATTAGCAGATATATTATCCTGTTTTTCTTTTCTAAATGGAATGGAAAACCTACTTTGTGAGACAATTTCAATGGGCTATTATATAATATGCTTATGACAAACTAGGATTGGCATCAGAAATGCATGAAGTATGAGCAGCATACTCTCAGTTCAAAAACTGGCACAATATCACAGATGTGGGTACCAGATATCCCTTGTTATTTGTGGCTTTTATTTATATTGTTGTTTGTTTTTGTCTATGACTTTTAAATGGAAAAATACTACTATTTATGTGACAAAAATTCATCCTAGAGCACACAGACTTTAAGAATGGGTTTTATCTATGTGCAATTAGACATGGAAAAGATGACACCATCTCTATCCCCAGGGTTTCTGAAATTCTAAATGAAGCACTTTGATATTGGGCTCTTAATAGCTCTCTCAGTATAGAATCTCTATATCTTTATCTATGAGAAATTTCTTATATTTTTTGGGGGGGGGGATGTTCTTCCTCTTAATTTTTCTCTATTTCTAACATTTCTATTGATTTACTACATTTTTATTGGTTTACATTGGTTTATATTTTTTTATTGATGCTCTGCTATTAGCTTTTTGTTTGTTTGTTTTTTGTGGTGCTGGGGATTAAACCCAGGGTCTTGTGCATGTGAAGCAAGCACTCTGCCAATGGAGCTATATCCCTAGCCTGAATGATGCTCCCATATTCTTATCACTCATTTTGAACATTTACTTTCTTTTACTTTTTTATTGTATTTCTGGTATATGTTCAAATTTCATTTTTTAACACTGCTACCATTTTTTTTAATTTTTGCTGTTGTATTTCTCATCTTTAAGGGGCTCTTTTTCGTTTTATGCCAATTCCTTAAAAAAAAAAAATAACGTTCTGTTTCACATCTTTAATGTTTCCAGCATCTCTTAGAGGCATCAGAAGCAAATGTGTGTGTGTGTGTGTGTGTGTGTGTGTGTATTGCTTCACACATTTATTTTTCTTAATTTTTTCTGTTTATTTTTTCTTTGTTTTCGCATTTTATCTTTTGTTTCTGGGTAATGTGTCAGTGCACATTAGTGTAGTGATTCTTGACTACCATTCATTTTAAGAGAGAGAATAAATTGGTGATTGGAAGCTCTTTGTGCCAGGCAAGAACAGCTGAAAGAAAAACTTTATCATAGGCAACTGAGCGTGGGTCATTATCTCATTGGTAGAAGAGCAAACTTTAATTTTCAGTAAGCAGAGAGAAAGAACAGCAGCCTGGCTATTCAGGACGAGGGAAAGCATCCGAGAGACTCAGAGCCCCTTTTAGACTTTAAAGTCATCCTCAGTATAATAAATAGACAAGTGAACAAATAACAAATAAATCAATAATTATTAATAAATAAATAAATAATAAAAATTTAAAAATAAAATGAAACCATCCTCAGTATTCAGCTCTGGCTTGTACCTCAGTTTTCCCCACATCCTTCAGTGTCATCTGCAGCCAGCTCTTTCTGGCTCTTCCAGGATCTCATGGATAAAGCCCCTTGTTTCCCTTTACTCTTGTCTTTGTCGGCCTGCAAATTTCATCTTTCATTTCCTTCTACTTGGACAGTGTCAAATGTCCTCAAATGTCCTCTTTCCCTCTTCTAAACTTTTCATCGTCTCTTGTCTGTTCCTGACCCAGTCATACAGATGGTTTTTGTCTTTGTGAATTAATGCCTTTTTGTTCTGTTCTTTCCAGTTTGGAGGAGATGTGAGAAAACAGTGTTTAATCTTCCATGTTTATTTTGGGGGAAACTTTTGAGGAATGTGTGAAAAGGGAGGAGCATGAGTTATTCCTGCATAAGAGTTTGAAAGTGTTTACCAGTTTGTAAGAAGTCACCTTAAAACAAATCAAGGGAGCCAGGCATGGTGGTGCCCACCTGTAATCCCAGAGACTCTAGAGAATGAGGCAGGAGGATTGGAAGTTTGAGGTCAGCCTGGGCTACTTAGTGAGAACTTGTCTCAAAATAAAAACAATAAAAAATAAGAGTGGGTATGTAGCTCAGAGGTAAGGTATTTCTGAATTCAATCCCCCCTACTAAAGAAAAAAAAAAATCAAGGGACATTTAAGAGAGATATATAGCAGCAAAACCAATGTTGTAGCCATTCTGTCTCCCTGTTTTCAACTAGAAGGGTTTTTTGGCTCTGGATGATTGCCAAACTACTTAGAATTTTGAAGAAAAAATTTTTAAAAATTAACTGTTCCCAAATTGTTTGTAAAACCAGTGTCTACAGGCATATGCCTACAACCATATTTTTGGCTTAAATCTGGCCACTTATGGATAGAGTTATTCTGGGTATTCTTGTAGGAATTTGATTCTGAATACTAGGATTTTTATAGTAAATTAGACCTCCCTCCATGGCTTCCTTAAGTCTCCTGCTGAGAGAGCCTAGTGCATCAGACTAAATCTACACCTTTCTACTTCAGATATTTTTGCTCAAGGGTCTAGTTTATACTTTCAAGGTTATTTTAAATTTCTAGGATCCAGTCTGGACATATTCTGGGGAGGAGAGGTGAGCAAAAGATGTATTAGTGTCAGATTTTCCCATTCTGATTTCCTCGAAGTTCAAATGGGCAGACACAGGAATGGAAATTATTTATTCTGAGAATTCAGAGCTCATTATTGTTGAAATAGTAGAAAAGTGCAATTGTCTCATATTTCTACCATTTCTTTTTGAGTCATCTATGAGAGAAGCCATGTCTAGACCTAAAACAATTTTGTAAAATGCACTCAAAATTGAGACAATTTCCAAGACTTTTATCTTTGACTAAATCCTTTCTAAAAACTCAGTATCTAAATACTATGCAGAAAATTGACAAAAAACAAACAAACAAAAAAAACACAAAAAACAAACTTAGAAGCAATGAACAGACTCCCAATAGGTTACCAAGGAGAGAAGAGAGAACTATTTGTTTTGAGAAATATAAAAAGTTAACCTCTTATAAATCCAAAGGCTTGACCTTCCTATCACCCCATTTCCTTCAATTTGATGATTGAGTAAGGAAATGGAGCTACCATAAGCTTTGAGTATTGCACAAAAGTCTATGAAATCCAGACAAAAGTAGTTTTTAAGTCGTAAAACATTTATAAAAAATTTTTAGAGAAGAGATTTTTCTTCCAGCCACCTTACAATGACCAGGGCAATTAAAAGGGACCAGCACTGCTTTATAATGTCTGGATAGGTCAAAGCAACAGCTGAGTGTTTTCCCCAAGGTATTTTGATTTCTTTCTAAGGCTTGACATAATAGAATATTAGATACCTGCATGAAATTCTCTCTGGGCTTCAGTCAGTAAACACTTATTATAAAATTTGATACTAATTTTATTTCTAATTCTACTTTTTTTGAAAATAGGACCATGACATATTGAAATCCAAGAACGACTCAAATGAAATAAGGTAAAAGTATAACAAACAAAAGTATGTTTCACAAGGTATCACTTTAAATATCATTTTTATGTATTTTTTTCTTACCAAGCTAGTCTTCTAATATTATTGTATGGATTAAGAATTTTAATCTCCTTTGAATTATCTTTTTTGACACAGTAGAACACCATAAAAACTGTTTTATGCTTGTAGCCTATAAAAAATATTGAACTCTGAACTCACTTCATCAGTGTGGTACACTCACTGCATGGTTACTGAAATCTGCATCATTAAAATGACATAGTAAAGCTGAATATGTCAAAAGTTTGAATGTTTCTGTGTTCTTCTTTTGAACAGTCTAGTTAATTGTTAAATATCTTACAGAGTATTACCTCACAGCCATCTGCCAGGGCAAACCCTCCACCAACAAGAATGGCTATATCCCAAGGCATGAATGACTGGAATTCTTTCCAAGTAATCAGTGGAGAGTAACCAAAAGCAACTGAAAAAAAAAAAAAAAGCTACAGTTAAATAGTGCTTAGAATGTGCCACTATTCCCTGTTTTTATCAGTATTCTACATAGTCATCTAACAGGAAGTTTGTAAAATTTCTATAACTTGGAAAAAATCCTTTGGCAATATTTTGAAATACATTTAAGTAGATGATAACACTGTCACTTATAATGCTATTCATTCATTCATTCATTCATTCAACCATTCCACTACTTCTACTAATAACACAGTGAATTAGACTAGACATTTCTTTGTTATGTAGAATATTAACATTTCATTGGCTCTAATAGAATCACTGTACAATTTTAATTATTCTTCACTAAAATTTATTTGGATACTTTATTATTTTTTAAGTCAGGAGAATCATGACAAATTCGTCAGGATTCCATTTTAAAGGTAATCCAAAACTCAGATTAAAAAATTAAAATTGTATTTGTGGAAATGAAAGCAATTATCACAAAGATATCTCCTGATATTTGGGTTCTGAGCTTTCCATTTATTTGTTGATAAATAAGTTCATTTAGGAGCAAATTATCATTTAACATCTGTGTGTAAGAGGCAGCCTTCCGTATGATGAGATTATAAAGTTGCTTTTCAACCTCCTTTTTATCTCCTTCCCCTAAATTGGAACCAAACCAACCTTCACTGATGACTGAAATTTTGCTACAGAATTCCTTAATTGCATTAAGGCCATATATTCTTTCAAAATGAAACATCTCTGAAATGACCTCTTACCTAAATTTAACAGAATATATCTTATCTGCCATTTTAAAAATATGTTAAATGATGAGGGTTCCATGAAGGGTGGATCGGGACAACTTTTTGAGAGAAGGATTCAGATCTAGGAACCAGGGAAGCTAGAGATTACCACATTGGTCCCTCAGAGCTTGTCCTTGTTGGTATTTAGGGCTTTGATTGCTGTGCTTAGAGTCTTCAGGATCTCACAAGAATCAATGCTAAATATTCCACTATTCCTTAACACACATCAAGAATAATCCTAATCTCAAGTGAAGAGCAAAATGCATTATTTAATTCTACATAATGCTCTTCACACATATCATGTCCTGAATATCTGATACATTAATTGTTTATAGAAAGTGATGCAAAGAGTCAGATGGGTCAATCCCATGGCACAAAACACAGTTTCTTTCCAGTAAAAACAAAAAACAAAATACAAACAAAACAACAAACACTGTATGTATCTACTACTCTATTTCCAAACTTACAAATTATTTGTTATGTGTCTACTCATTGACAATATAGGACTCTGACTACTTAAAACATGCTGTGTTACTATAAAGTACAGACACAAATGAATCCTAGGTCTAAGGAGTGCACCTGTGAGAGAGTGTGTGCCCATGTAAATGCACACGCCTGTTTATCCATGGGTTGTAAATACAGTAAATGCTCCCACTGAATACCATTCCTTTTGAATGAATACCATCCCTAGGTTATGGCTATGTGGGATTGAGTTTCTTTTCTTCCATAAGTACTGTGAGGATGTAAATGCTCTTTCTCTTGAAATTCACATCACATTTTCATATCCTCAGCATTTACTATCAGGTTGTCATTAAGAAGTAATGACTTCCAAGTTTTTGTCTCTGTTTGCTGATATTAAGATTAATTATGATTATGACAAGGAAGTTGGTTTATTATAGGTCATGTAGTACTGTTCATACACAGCAGAACCCTAACTATGGTTCATAAGAAAGCCTATTGTTAACTTCTGCATGTTAGGTGATCTCTCTTGTGGGTGTAGGACAAGACGATACAGTGTGTAAATAGGGCATGCTAAGCCAGGAGTTGAGTCATCACGGACATTCCTTCTGTTCTAAGTGCTAACTGAAACTGATGGAATTTTGTAATTTTTTGCTCTTTTGTCAAATTCAATTAAAGTTAGTTATAAATGGTACTTAACCAGTTTCTCCTGTAGGTGTAGTTTTTGTCAGTGTTTTAGCTGGAATTATAAAAAAAAGGAGTCCTACAATTAAGGCAACAGTTGAATCTGTAACAAAACCAGGGTTCCTGAAAAAAAAATTGTGCATTAAAAAATGGCATTAAGAACTAGTGAGTTAAAACATCAATTGATTATGCCAATAGTACTTATTTAACAGGTGGCATAGCTTATTTACTCCATATAATCTGCTCTAAAATCTATGGATTTCCAACCAGATGACACAACTCCTTAGAACCCATCATCAGAACACATTCCCATTGCTCTCATATAGTTCTTCTTATTTTCAATATCACATTTAAATATGCTGACATATTAGGTCAACTGGCCAAATTTCCCTTTTAGGTAAGCTTGCAGATTTGTGAATCAATTTCTTGTTTGATTTGTTTCTTTTAATTATATTTGCAGAAAATTGAGGTTAAAACAATTTATGTAATGGGAAAAAGCCCATAACATCCTGCTCTTGAACTGTGACAAAACATAATAATGATAGAGTCTTCTTAAACTCTTCTATAAACCATAAAAAGGAACTGATCTGTTTTCTAAGACATAACACCTGCTTCTGCAGTTTTATGTCCTAGCCATGTCAGACAAATAAAGCCAACACATTTAATTCTTTGCACTCCAAGAAACTCAGTCAAGAATATTAATTCCTGGGATGGTTTATGAGATGCTCATAAATTATCACTGTACAAATTAAGAGTGACTCAGGAACAGATGGGGGTCTTAGAATCACCAGGCCATTCCAGCAAATAAGACAGGTTCCCCAAAGCCTCAACAGTTAAAAAGCACCTGGAAACCAGAAATAAATGAAACAGAGCATAGATAATTAGAATATAGTTTCAAAAGTCAGTAATATTAACTGAGTGCATTTTCATAGCCTGAGAAGACATGCATATACCATAAGGATTAATTTTCTATACTGTAACTCAGTAATTTTTATATTTTAAAAGCTTCTCAACTCTCATAATTTGCTTGAAAGATCTGAATAAATAAAGAAATGCCGCATCTTTCCCAATCTAACAAATTTTTAACAGGTTCTGTTTTCCTTAGACTTATTTTCTTTCATTTTGAATCAAAGCCTATCATAGCATAATTTGTTCTATAAACTTGACCAACACTAATAATTTACTTTCTTATTTTTTATTTTAGTTATAAATTTTAGTTGAATTTTTGCCAACTTGGGCAAGGCATCATGTAACTGCAGTTTGCTTTATATGAAAAGACACATTGAATTCTGTCCAGGTTCAAACAGATGGAATGAAAACATTAGGTGGTAGCTATAAATCTTAATATATCAGGCTAGGTTAGAAATTCTAAATGTCTAAAACCTCTGAGTAACAAATATATTCAACAGAAAATATATTTCAAATAAAATCAAATCATAAATATTGAATAATTTATTTTTGAAAGACTTTTAGAACTATTATTATTTGATTATGACTTTTATTTTTAGCTCATTATGGATTAGGTTGTCTCAATATTATAAAATATTAAGCTTATACACATTTCATTTGCTTTGTGTGTCTGACAATTAGATTTGTATTTTTCATCCTCTCTCAAACCTTTGTTCTCTTTCCTATTGTTTTTTTTCCTCCAAATTCTAGGTGACAGGAGCACCTGCCCATAACAAATGCACTGTTTTCCTGCTACAAACAAAGCATCTCCTGAATTACATTATCATTCCCTAAGGAGTAACACTTAGAAACTGATTAAACTGAATTTCCTATTGGGATTTTTGCCTGGTTTTTATTAGCTATTGTCTGGTTTCATTTAGTTCTTTCATACTAGTATTAAGAGAAAGATTTCCCCTACCTTGGATGATAGGAGTCAGATTTTAGAAAGTTTATGTTGGTCTATATTCTATTACAAAACCACAAAGTGCTAATCAACTATTTAATAATAACTTTCTTTGAATAATGTTGCTTTTTGTTGAGACCTCTCAAAATGAAAAGCATTACTCCTAAGGGAAGCCCAACTTTTATAACATGCTACCCTGTCATGTTGCTTGACTTGTGGGATCAGTAGAAATTTGGATTCAGATTTTGCACCTTTTAGATAATGGTGGCAATAACCCTAAACCAGAAGGCTCTGAGTCAGAGATAGAAGAGTTTCTTTATTCCATGTGGCCAGCATACATCTGACTCAAAATAATTTTGGTTTCTGTCTCCAAACTATATGGATTATTGCTGGGGATTGTAAAACAGGAAGTCCAAGTCAGAAATCTCCTGAATTTAGGAATGAGAGTACTCCATTGAAAGGTACGTTGGGAACACAAATCTCAAAACCAAATTATTCATATTGACATGTAGGATGGAAAATCTTGTTATAATTTCCCCCTTCACTTCACATGACTCAGCAATGACTCTGGTATACAAGACTTTGAGAGATAATATTAACTCTGCCAGGCTTCTAGTATTAGCTTTTAAAATCAGTCTTATTACTAATTCAGGAAATTCTTATCTTTGAAATGGAGGTTGGGCTGAATTTGTAGAGAACTAGTCCCACAATATACGTACATGGAAAGAATGACAAGCCCAGTCCTTCCATAGAGGGAAGGAATATCATAATAATAGTTAGTTGGATAAATTTATGTCAGATTATTCAGAGGCATTGAGTGGCATTTCTTTCATGTAATAAGCATTTGTATAGCTTTTTCTACAGGAAAAGGAGCAGCACTCTTCTGAGTGATATTATTGTCTGCATTTTGAAGATGAAGATGAAGAGGCAGTTCAGTGACTTGCCTAGAGTAAGTGGAAGAGCCCAGGAGTGGAACCCAGGCAGTGTGGCTCTGACGTCCATACTCCTGACCTCTACAGACTGCAACTTTTCTGCAGATGATATTTCCAATTTTGTAAGGAGGATATAGTCTTGCTTAATGTTCCCTGGTGTTCTATTATAGGATAGTATGGTTATCCTTTCTTAACCTTAGGTTTTATTTCTTATAATTATTTTTCCTGAAAAGATTAGAAATAAAAAAAATATCTTTGCAAAAGAAAGAAAGAAAAGAATCTCATAGTATCTTTTCAAGATACAGGAATTACGTAGGAGAGAAGTTCAGTATAAGACAGGGAAGTTCTGACAAGCCTAGCATGTAATACTTACTCTGAAAAAAGTTCAGACCAACCAGAGACAAAGCCAGGATCTCGGCTAAACCATAAAAGGGCCATTATAATGAAGAGAATCAAGGTCACGATTTCTTGATACCTGTGGAAAGACTCCAGTCATTTCTTTGTTTCTCTGTCAGGATATTTGTGAAAACTCTCTGAGCTATTGTCAAGAATAATTTTAGCAGAGCACTAAACTCTGTAAGAACTGGATATGTCTGGATATGTCCATGATTTGAGAGCATCATACAGTTGGGTAAAGCTCTCCCTCCTTGGTGGGCTCTCTCAGCTTCTTGTCATTCTATACTGGAAAATTCTAGTTCAACAGTGGCATGTATTTTATCATGTTTATCGTAAAAATTTAGCAAATTTCGTGTGTGAACCGAATATTACACCTTGTGGACAATTATGTGCTTATTTTATTTGCTTTTAAACAACTACTTGCAATCCGTGTGTGTGTGTGTGTGTGTGTGTGTGTGTGTGTGTGTGTAGCTTACCTCATTGGGCCAAGTTTTTTGTATTCTTGCTTGATCACCTCAGCACAAGCTTTTTCTTTGACAGTTTTGGTTTTGCCACATTTGAACAACTCCTTAAAACTGAAAAAGAAGTAAAGACTCTTAAGCAAAGGGTTCTTTCACCACTGCCCTCCTTTACAGAAGACATTTTTGTGATAACCTTTTATGATATGAAACTCACTGCTAAGAACAGAAATCTCTGCTTTCCAAATATTCCTCCCCTCTCTTTTTGGTTGTCTTCTCTGTTTTTACCTGGCTGACTCACTCCTCAATGCTTAATTATTGTTGCATATTTTCCATGATGTCTTCCACCAATCTCATAATTTTCCAAGTCTTTTGGTGTCATTGGAATTTTTCCATGTGCCACTCATCTCTAAAACTTTTTTATATGCTCCATCATTATATTACATTTAAAAACATATTTATTATAAATCTTGTTTGATAAACACATGTAAGTTTTATCCCAGTAGTTAGATAAATAATTTGAGGACAGGGACAGTGACAGTGTCATACATGTTTTCTTTGGCCCCATATCTCTTACCACTGACATACACAGTAAATACCTGACTCATCAACTGAACAGTACCTTTGGCAAATTTATGAGACAGTGGGTGTCAGGTCCATCAATTTTCACAAAATGCTCAATTTGAGTTTTTACACTAGAACAGGAAAGGCACCTAGATAGATCCTGGTCAGAATTTAAACTAGATCTATTCTCAAAAGTAAAACCAACAATATTGATTTTTTTCTGTAAGTTTCTGCACACTTGTCCTAATAGCACCTAGTAGATCTTCCAATTTATTTCCAGGAGTAACTGCTACTCTTTATTGCTTTTAGTTACTTATTTTCTTGACCATAGTTCCCTGTGACATAATTTTTCTGTCCTAAATTCCAGGGTTTTCAAAACTTTAAAGAGTTTTTGTGGAACACTGCTCTATATGGATTTCTTTTTTCTTTTGGTTAGTTTGTTTTTATAAATCCCTCCAGAGGGAGAAGAAAAATGGGGAGATGGCTAAATTCTTAGAGATTATCTCTTAGAATATTCTTGGGTAGCTTAGTTTAAGTTACGTGTAGATAGAGAAAGTGGACACATTTTCTTCTGGAGACTTTGGGTCACACATATGTACTTATGAGAGACCAAGTAGAAAGACTAGGATTATGAGATGGTAGTTTTCTCATCAAGGTACATGATGATTTAATCTATTTTCCCCCCACACATTTGCACTATTCAGCCTTGTTTGGAGTGTGATTCCCTTTGAAGGAGCAGAATTTCCTCAATTCTTAAGCTATCTGTTCTGTATTTTTATAATTATCCTCATGGGTAAAACCTAACCCATGAAAATAATTAGATGGATATTGTTGTTGTCCTATCAATGAGGGAATAATCATATTTTACAGTTTCAATTATGTTATTGAACAGTGCCAATCTCCAGACAATATTCCTTTTTCACAACAAAAATAGCACTATTATAAGAAACAAATCCATGAGCCACCTTGAGAATACTCACTGGAAAAGTATAGCTAATGAAAAAGATCACCTCTCTTAGAAGCTGCTCTCCACCCAGTGCACTACATATATACTCTCGGTCCCCTTGGTTGCAGATAGTAAATAGTTAAGTCAAAGCCAATTGGCTTTGCTACAAATGAAGGTTAGTTCCTTCATAAAGGAAATGATGAAGCATGTGCCAATGCATCAACCCCAACCTCTCCATTTAAATCAGTTCCAAGTCCCTGATAGATGAGCTACACTTCCCAAGTATAATGGAACATTTATAATGGGTGAATTAACTATGTTAACAGTCAACACACTAATCAGAATGTATGGTAGCCTGCCAGGGGAGGGGCTCATAATTTCTGTTGATCTAAAACCTCTGGAGGTAAAACCTCTGGAGGTGAACATCCCGGCAGACTGAAAAGGACACTGAAAAATTAGCCAGAACATGAAACTATGCTGTGTGTAACCAGTAGTGGACAGAAAGGGGACTGTTCAAACCTGCCACTCACCATGATTTATGGGTTTTGCCTAATGTATGCACTTCACAAGATTTTTTTTCTTCCTTTATCTTATTTATTTCTCTTTTCTGAGTTGTATTAAAATAATGACAGTGGTTGCACATATATTTTGTAAAGTCTTTATATGTAGCAACAGAGCAAAACAGCTGGGGGCCTGTGACCCGATCTTTTCATTGGCGCTGGACTCCTGTCCCCTTGTCTGACATTGCTACCTATACAACTGGGGAGGCCCAAAGGCTTGGGTTTCCTGGGAGGGGCACGGAGTATCAGCTGGCCTCTCCCCACTAATGCCCACCTGCTGAAGTCAGTGACATCCCACACATTTGCTTCAGCGGGAGGACTGCCACATGCTGCTCCCACAATCTGGACAGGATTATTTTTGTTAAATCATTAGTAACATCTTTCCACTACTAAAACCATTGGGCAGTTCTGGAGAAAAATCAGGAAGAATTGAGAGAGGAGCATGTCAGTCCTTATGTTACTAGGCTTGGAAATCCGTGGGCACAGGCAGGAAACCACACCCACCATACTATTTTGCTTTTCAAAAGAAGTACAAATAGCTGACTTCAGCCTCATTGTCTATGTGAATAATATGCTGTTTTATTTATAGGTCCTGGAAATTATTTAAATAAAACTCCACAAAAATGAATTTGAATTGTTTTATTTTTCTCTTTCTATTTTTCTTTTTGGAGTATTACTAAGTAAATTGAAAACAGAGGCTGCATTTTAGGTTTTCCTGAGAAGCTCTTCTTAATTTTCAGTGTCAGCTGTCGTCTAAATCGTATAACTCATTGCTGCTTATGAGATTTAATCCTAGCCAAAATAATATGCTAATATATATATATATATATATATATATATATATATATATATACATTTTATTGACATCAGCAATTCTTTATTGATCAGTGTATCTTATCTCGGGTACTATGTATTCGACTTGTACTCGTGTGTGTTAGAATCACAGTGTTGGAATCCATCTTTGTGAATTCTAACTTTTTACAGTTGAAGGAACTGAGACTTGAGACTAGATTAGGACTTGCAAAGATCATTCATCTGGCCTCTGAGAGGCCACAGTGTTATCCCTGTTTGCCCAATCCCTGAGATAATAGAGAATATTCTTAGATACTCAATTTACTTTATATGTTAGAGCCTGTTTCAATTTCGGTGCTAGCAAAAAGCAGGAAGCCCTGTGTGCTTTGGTTGAAAGTAACTTAATAACCCAAAGCCTCTCCCAACTGATGCCTATCTGCTGAAGTCAATGACATTGAGTCAAGTAGAAGGCCAAAACTTCTAAAAACTCCACTTTGACAAGTTGGATTGAGTCCTCTTCATAATGAGTTCCTTAGACCCTTCTGGCTTATGCATATTGTAGTGAATTAGGACTCAAAGAACACCTGGATGGATTTGCCTTATAGACTCTTCCACAGCCAACATTTCTTAAATGAGATTCTAGCTTACCTTTAAAATTTATTCATGCATATCAGTTTTGTGGGTAATAAAAAGATGGAAAAGCACCAGACAACTCGGAACCTGGACACCTTTATTTATTTTATTAACATAAAAAGTTGACTTATGGGGCTGGGGTTGTAGCTTAGTGGTTGAGTGTTTGTCTCGCATGTGTGAGTCACTGAGTTCAATCTTCAGCACCACATAAAATAAATAAATAAAGCAAAGATATTGTGTCCACCTATAAGTAAAAAAAAAGTTAAAAAAAAAAAAAAGTTGACTTACTTGAATCCTAGGAAAAGCCACTGAAGCCAGATCCAGGATAAGAGTAGAAGAATAATAGCAATTGGGAAGGAAAACAAAAACCATGATCCAAAGTTGAGGCAATCACAATCAGGATAGCGTCTGTATGGAAATACAGAGAAGCATTCAGAAGAGGCATGAGTGAAATCCCTTCCGATAGTCACTGGGAAGCAGTGGTCCACATTTCTTGTGCTGCTGGACAAGAGGGAAGTTCCGCCATGTATTTACCATTAAGCACAGTAGTTAGTTGTATTCCTTGTCTCCTTTCTTGATTCAGCAAATTTGTAATTATTGCTGCATCCCAGAAAAGCAAGAGTGGGTATGTTTTGATCTCTTTTCCCTTCGTTCAATCTGTAGCACTGTACTGACATTCATTAAATGCATAAGAAATGGGTATGCACGGGGAGTGTGTTTTTTTGTTACTACTCAAATCAGAATAGAAGAAAGACAAATTATCAGACTTGGGAACTGGTGAAAATTAACAGAAGTATCTGTTCCCATTTCACTTTGGAAGAGGGTTTCCTTTATTCTTAGGCAGGAGCTCTGATCTATCCTGTACTGCCTCTCATGGCTGTTTGCTTTTCCCTGATTCTTCTGTCCCAAACCACAGTCATCCTAGAGCCTCAGTAGCCCTTTCTTCCTAGATCCAGATGATGCTTTGGGGCTCAGTCAAATGAAATAAATCTGGGCCAGATGAGAACAGTAAAAATGTTCTTGGGAAAGCATCAACATCTTCTTTATTTCTTCTAGTTGCTATCAACTTTTTAACTCACATAATAGCAAAACAACAGTTTCTTTGCTGACCTCACATTCATTATTTAAAAATGTGGTCTAAATACCAATAAATTCTCATCTAGTTATCTATTTTACAAATACAGAAAAACAACAGGAAATTTAAGAAATTGTCTCTTTAACATTTTTTAAAGCAACAACAGAGTTGGAAATCTGAACAATATGGAAAATATACATAAATAATGAAAATATTACTAACATGCTTTAATATTTTTGAAATCACTAAGTACAGAAAACTTTATATAAATATATATTTTCTATTTAAATTACACCTTTCATTTTATTACTTACAAAGACCATATAAATAAATGCAGTGTTTCATATTACATTTATGTAGCAAATCTATGTACTTTAGAAAGTTCCTTATACTTTATGAGGGTTTCTAAGTGATGAACAACTTAAAAACTCATAGTAGGTATTCAAAATTAAAGATTTCTAAAGTTTTCTGCAATTTTTGTTGAGCTTATAAAAAGTTACTAATCTTTCTGGGGCCCTTGAGTTATCTTTATCAACTTGAGGATAATTTTTTATCTATGTTGTAGTGATCCAAGGATTAGTTTATGTTTTTTGAAACTAGAAAATGATAAATGATAAAAAGAAATGTTAGAAAATACATAGAATTAGATGAATACTTCATTATGTTCAGAAGGCTCTTGAAAATTGCTCATTTTTGAAAAAACTTTTTCTTTAGTTGGAAAACAAAATATGGGGAAAAGGCTTAAACTGATTTTCCATCAATTTTATTAGACTTGGATTTACAAAATGACCTTTGTGATTCTGTTCAGCCTAGAGATACTTGGAAATACTACATCGTTTCGGTTCAGAACAAGGCCTCATTTTTCACTCTCTATACATCATACCTGTACTACTCTCCCACCTGCTGGACAGAACCCTGCAAATATGTTTAGCAAATATGGGCTCTTCAGAATTTTTTCCTGAATGGATACTTTAAGAATAAGAAAGCTTGAAAGAGATAAACTTTTTTTTTTCCTTGAGAAGTAAGGAAATATATAAACAGCCACACAGAATTGTGACCTTTTGGTAGTCTTAACACATACTTGGAATGAATATTCTGAATTGCATTCTCTTTGCTCTGATGGACTTTCTCCGTGTTTTCTTATATTATACAAGTGAAGTGACTGCAAATATGTGCCTAAAGCAACATTGATCTTTTCTATCATAAGAAAGTCAATTCTGATAAAGTTCTTTTCATTTACCCAACACTAATTTGGGTGTCTACTCATGTTTGATCCAGGAGTATTCATGATAGGTACTCTTCTAACTATTGAGGATCCAATAGTAAATGAGAGGGATGCAGTCCAGATTCTCAAGAACCTTATACTAAAATAATGTATGCAGAAAATAAACAGAGAAGCAAATTCTGAAACAGAAAATTAAACAGAATAATGTAATAAAAAGCAATTAGAAGAAAGAAGAGAATTTACATAGTACGATCAGAGAAGGTGAAACTCAAGATGAGATATAAATTGTAAGAAGGAGAAAGGAAAAACAAGGATTGGCAAGAATGTGGATAAAAGGAAACCATTGCACATTGTTACCTTGTAAATTATATGTACAGCCATTATGGAAAGCACTGGATGCTCCTAAAAATTAAGAAAAAAATACTTCCATAGGATCCAGAAATCCCACTCGTGTGTGTGTGTGTGTGTGTGTGTGTGTGTGTGTGTATATATATATATATATATATATATATATATATATATATTTCCAAATGAAATGACTATGTTGAGGAGATATCTGTTCTCCTATGCTTATTCCAACAGTATTCACAATAACCAAGAAACAGATACAACCTAATGATCCATCAACTGATGAATGGGTCAAGAAATGTAGTACACATACACAAAATGGAATGTTATTCAATTGTCTAAAAGATGAAGTCATGTAATTTTTGTTAACATGAATAGACCTGGAAGATGTGTGTTGTGTAAATTAAGCTAGGGATAGACAAATGCCACATGATGTCATTCAGGTGGAATCTAAATAAAGTTCATGTCATTGAAGTTGAGAGTAAAACGATCATAATCAGAGGCCGGGGACAATTGTCTGGAAGGCAGGATGGAAAAAGTTAATCAATGAGTACCAAGCTACAGTTGGGTAGGAGAAATACAATCTCATGTTCCATTGCACAGTAGGATCACTATAGATAATAATGCAGTAAATGTTTCAAAAAAGCTAAAAGATAGGATTTTGAATGTTCACTATGAAGAAATGATGGTTGTTTGAAGAGATATAGATGCTTAAAGCCATTACTTGAACATTATCCAATGTATTTTGAAATAGCACCTGGTACCCCATAAAGATGTACAAGTTTTATGTGTTAGCTTAAGAAGTTTGGTGGTGAAGATGAAGAGAAGGCAATAGTTTTTAGATACATTTGGAATAAAATTTGAGAAATGGAGGAAAAAGGTCACATATTGAAATGGTGAAATCTGGGTCAAGACAGGTGGGCAGAGGACTAGGAAAGGGAGTGACGGCTGCTCAAAATTTCCTCTGGGAATGTTAACTTGAGATGGCTTTAGTTTACTAAGTGACCATTTTGGATATGCAGCTAGATAAGTGAGTCTAGAATTCAGAGGAAAAGGCAGGGATAGAGATATGAAATTGGCAATCATCAGTGTGTAGGTGGTATTATAAAGACATGGAAATGGGTGTGATACAGTGAGCGTTGATGCATGCTGAGTTGTCAAGGAAAGGCAGAGGTTTAGGAATGAGCAGATGAGCCAAGCACATTTAATTCTGATGAAAATCCTGTGATCAGGTCTTTATGTTTCCATTTTACACAGGAAGAAATCAAGTCCCAAGGGGTTAAGTGAAGTGCTCAAGGTCACAGATCATGTAGTTAAGCTGTATTTTTCAACCCATGAGGGAGTTTTATTTTAAAACACAACCACCTCTTTTCATTAAAGCACTGTGTTCTCGAATCCCATCAAGATCGAAATTTCCATATATATTATGGAGTACCCATAGCCAGAATGCAACTTTAAGTTTCTAAGGAAATTTAAAAACAAACTTTAGAAATGACTGCACCATAACACAGAGGCATGCTTTGACCTAAAGCATATGTGTGCTTAAATTTTGATACCTAGGAAGATAACATTGTCATTGCAGTTCTTATGATCAATGAAATACCCAGAAATACCAATGAAACACAAAGAAATGGCTTTGAAAGTATGGATGTAGTCATGGAAATTTACAACCTTGTAACAGATTTTGGCCATTAAGCCCCATAATAAGCTAGTGTCTACACTGATTATAGTTCCATTGATTAATGACTGTTTTGATTATTTCTGAGACAAAGCCACTTTTTAGTTTTGGATTTGTCTGCTTCCAGAGGGTTTTTTAAAAAATATTAACTGCTCATTATTCAGAAGCCAGGCTTCGATTTCTAACAGCGATAACAGAAATAGGAGCAGCAGCAATAATAGTAGCTACCATTGCTGACAAGTTGTCCTGTGTGCCAGGCTCTCTATTACAGTCACATGTGCACTATGTCTTTAAATACTTACAATAAGAAGTTTTAGTATTGCCCTCATTTTACACAGGAGGAAACTGACCTTCACAAGGTACAGCTAATATACAGCAGGCTTGAAATCTGAGCCAAAGTTTAAATACAAATTCTATAATGTTCAAATGTCTTCTACAGTATTTTACAGAGAAATTATTTCTAAAAAATTTAAGCTTATGAAGGGAAAATCCTGGTAACCTTTGAAGATGGCTATTGTTAGGTAATTGGTTTACCTCCTCCCTTTATTTAGTAAAGAGTACAGGGTGGGCAGATGGGCTTTGAATTAGGGCAAGCATAAATGGGTTTCCATTAGCACTCCTACATTATGAACCTATGGTATAATCCTCCACATACCTGTGGCTCTGCTTTCCACAATTTCAGTTATCCATGGTCAATCATGAACCAAAAAAATTAATTAATTATTAAATTAATTATTTTTTTTTACTCTTTCAGGACAGAAATTACATTCATCCAATTTTTATTATAGTAGTGATAGTACTGTTACAATGGCCCTATTTTGTTATTTGTTCATGTTATCAATCTCCAATTGTGCTAAATTTATAATTTAACTTTATCATAAGCATTTTTGAATAGGAAAAAACATTATCTGTATGGTTTGGTACTATCTGCACTTTGGTGCATCCACTGAGAGTCTTGGAACATACCCTTTGTGGATAAAGGGGGATTATTGTTATTTAACACATAGTAATCGTGACTGTGCTAATAGTTGGTAACACAACTTTCTTCTAAGCTGCTTTCTATACCCATGATTTCACAAATGACAACTATAAACTGAATAACATACTTTGATAACCTGAAGCTATGAAATATTACTTGCTATAGTCTTCCATTCTTTATCCAATAGATCTCTTCTTGTGTGTATTCAATTACAGAAGTTGTACTTGTTGGATAATACTGGTGCATTGGAACTTCTGTACCATGAAAGTAGTTATTGTCCATAATAATATATTGTTCTTCCTAAGTTTATTTATTTATTTATTTATTTATTTATTTTAAGAGAGTGAGAGAGGAGAGAGAGAGAGAGAGAGAGAGAGAGAGAGAGAGAGAGAGAATTTTTTTTTAATATTTATTTTTTAGTTCTCGGTGGACACAACATCTTTGCTGGTATGTGGTGCTGAGGATCGAACCTGGGCCGCACGCATGCCAGGCGAGCTCGCTACCACTTGAGCCACATCCCCAGCCCCCTAAGTTTATTTTGATAGAAAAGTGTTATTCAATTGCTTAGATAATTTCCAAGTACAATCAGCACTTTGTGTATTCCCTGTATGTCTTGATAGAGTTCATCTCAACCAGTATTTATTGATCACCTGCTGTACCCTTTGTGTGCTAACAGGAGAAGACAATGATGCATTCAGCCTTTATAAGGTTGTCATTATCAAGGAAGATGGTGGTGCTCATGAGACAAGTTTATAGAGATGTAAACTATATTTAATCTATATTATGATATAATAATATAATATATGATATAATAATATAATATATGATATAATATATATTTTGATAAGAGGAGAGAGGACTAATGGCTAAAGAGTAATTGCACAAAGTTTCAAATGGTATGATAACCACACAATGAAAGAGATATGTTGACATAATTGGCTGGTCTTTCAAGAATCAGAGCAGGAAGAAATGGGCTAATTACATCCTGGCACTTATTAATAACAGTGTTAGGAAAGGAACCGATCAGGGTAGATCATTGACCAAGTAGGATTTTCCTAATGAAAGAGCCAATAAAAACCTATAAGATTACAACAGGAGAGAGTAGGATAAAGAATATTTCTAAGGATTTGACAAGGTGAATAGTGAACTAATTACAGGGAAGCTTAGGATTTTCAGGATTTAGGTGCCACAGATATTAGATTATAAGATTAAGAATGACTTTAAAAATGAAAATGTTCTGTGTACTTCAAAAAAAAAAGCCAGGAAAAATGAATTTTAAGGTTTTCCCCACAAATAAATGATAGACATTTGAGGACATATAGTTGCTTATCCTAATTTGAATGTTACATAAGTGTATAGGGGTATCAAACATAACATGGTACTCCATAAATATGCAAATTTTGTGTCAACTTTTAAAAAAGGAATAAAAGAGGCATTTTGTGTGTTTCTACCTCCCAGGCTCTTGGAAGACTTGTAACCATCACTTAAAATATAAGCCTCAGCATCCTCATGTATAGAGTGAGGGTGTCTATATAGGATTTAAAATTTCTGCTTTCTCTTGTTCTCCTCATTCTTCCTGTTATCACCAAGGAGAAAATACCCTTCTTTCCCAAGACTAATATTTCCATCTTTGTTTTTAAGTCTATTCAATTCCCACCTGTTCCCACCTGACTCTGTATTCTGACAAATATGCTTTCTTCTGTTTTTTTCTTCTTCCTTCAAAACTTTATGTATCTATTTTTAGTTTCCTTCCCCTAATGTAAACCCAAACTGGCCTCCCACCCTTGTTCTAAAAGAACACTTTGCCTTTGGCCATACTCTGCATGTTCTGTTCTTTGTCAAACTTGAAAGAGTCACGTAACTTGTTGGCTTCTCCTCTCCACTACATACTTCTTCTTCAGCTCATCTGAATTGTACACCCACTGCCTTTTATTCCACTGAACCTGCTCACACTGCGGAGGACAACAGAGAGAACTGGAAGTTTTTTCTTAGCCATCAACCTCCATGACTTTCCTCTATCACCATAATAGCCCCAATTCTTTCTCCATTTTGAAAATGATCTTCCCTTTCTGCTTTCAAATCACCGCATGCTCCTAAGTTTCCTCCTACCTGTTTAACTTTTCTCACCTTCTTTCTTATCAATGTTTTTTCCTAAGAGTCTGACTGGAGTCTTTTAACTCACCCACCCCCATGTGACCATTTTAAGAATTTCATGTTTGTTTTTATAATAAGATTTCAAGGGAAGGCCTGGGAAGCCAGGCAAAATGTAGCAAGGTTGAAATCCCCACAGGCTGCCCAGAGGGTGATTCATGAAGCTGTAAGAAGGAAGCCAAAGCTGCAGTGGAGACATCCTGGACTAAGAAATGCTAGTAACATGGTATGTTTGCTGAGGAAAGCAGCTGGCTACAGACAGAACCAGTCTAAGAGAGAGGCTATGTTGGCTATAAGCTACAAGGCCTTTAGGTCAAGGCTGTCCAATTCCTTTGGAAATTGTATCTCAAGGCCACGTGCCACACACACATACTAGACATGGAGCTATAAGACTTGTTTGACCATCTGGGTTCTAGTTTTGATTTCTATGTCCCTATTTCTCCCTTTTGGAATGGATGTGTTTATTCTGTGCCATTTTGGTTTTGGATGTATGTAACTTGTTTTATTTTTATGTAACTTTTTATTTTGACAGAGGCTTACAATGAAGAGTTTACCTGGAGTCTCAGATGAAACTTTGGACTTGAGCTTTTGGACAATGCGGGAACTGTTAAGACTACAAGGATTCTTGGAGATGGAATAAGTGCATTTTTCATCATGAGATGGATATGAGTTTTTGGTATCAGGGGTGGAATGTTATGTTTTGAATATGATATGACCCCCCCAAATTTGTGTGTGAGACAAGCAGTGAAGGTGTCTATATAGGATTTAAAATTTCTGCTTTCTCTTGTTCAGAGGTGAGATGATCAGATTATGAAAGCTGTTATCTACCTGATGGATTAATCCATTTGGATTAATCCATTTGCTGGATTAATAATTGAGAGGAATACTTTACTCTGTGCCAACTATAAACAGTTAAGTTGTGGCTAAAGGAAGTAGCTCACTGGGGGCATGCCTTTGAGGTTTCTGTTTTGTCCCTGGTGCCTAACTTGCTCTCTCTGCTTGCTAGCTGCCTTGAGCTGAGCATCTTTCCTTCACCACACCTTTCTGCCATGATGTTCTGCCTCATCTCAGGCCCAGAATAATGTTGGCTGACCATGAACTAAGCTTTTGAAACCATGACCATAAAATAAACTTTTCTTCCTCTAAGTTGTTCTCATCAGATACTTAAATTACATTGGTGAAAAAGCTGACTACCATAACCCCAATTTATAACTAACTCAAGTAATGAGATTACAAATGTCTGCTAAAAATCTCCTTGTGGATATGCCATGTCAGTGTGTCCAGATTAAATTTACTAATTTCTCCCGTGAGACTGACTGTCCCCATTTTTCTCCAGAAGTTTATGTGACTTCTCTAGAAGTTCTCTATCTGGCAGTCATATAAACAAACATCTAGCCCTCCCTTCCTCTAAAGGACTCACACTTAATGACTAATGACCTTGTGATTATGCAGTGTCTTGAATCTAAATCTTGTCACTTCACAAGTAGCCTTTCATCATTTGTCAGTACTTTGGTAATAGACTCCTAATTGGTTTCCTGTCTCCAGACTCCTGGAATACCAATCAATCTGAATACTGCTACATCAAACTGTGTAAAACATACACAGACTATTCACCCTTTACAAAAAAAAAAAAAAAAACTGTTTCAGGTGTTTGGTATTTTGATTTTATGAATTATTTGCTCTCATTTTCTTTATGAATGTTCATCACTTAAAATTATTACAAACTGTCTTAAGGTTGTTACAAACTGTGTGGACAGATTTTTTTTTCTAATGATCAAAGATATTGTACATAACTGCAGTCTTCTTTTATGACCCATCTTTAGGTATCTTAGGGGAAAAATAACTTTTTAAGGAGGCAGTTTTGGAAGTCTGACTGACCTTGATTTGGTCCTCAAACTGCTAAGCTGAATTTCAATGTTCTCAACACTAGTAATAATAATAACCAACATTTGTTGAGCACATGTACACACTCTGTGCCAGCACTGCTTGAAGTGCTATTGATTTTGAATAAAAATCAATGCAGGGGGTGGTGGGGGGGGCGGGGAGAGAGAGAGAAGAGAGAAGAGAGAGAGAGAGAGAGAGAGAGAGAGAGAGAGAGAGAGAGATATCAAACTGTTTTCCTGCTATTTCTGAAAAGATAGTGAATTCAGAGAGTTTACATAATTTGTCCAAAGTTACCTAGCTGGTGAGTGGAAGAGCTGGGATTTGAACCCAGTCATTTTAAACCCAAAGCCTAAGATTTTAATCACCCTTATACATCTCTTTCATAAAAAAAATGTGTATTTTGCACATATGTACAAAATGATAATTGGTTTTGCTCGAAAAGATGGCAAGCAGTGTCAAAAGGAAAAGGTGACATTATCAGAGTGCATTTGTAAATAAAGGCAATTTTTCTCCAGCTCCAAACACCTGAACAAATAATATAATTTTGAGGATAGTTTTAAGTTTCTATAGCATTTCCAACAAAATTGAGTACACATTGTCCCATTGTAACTTTGGGATTTTGTTGTATTGTGTAAGGTCAGCATTTAAGAAAACATTCATTAAATACCAAGTTTGTTTAATCATATCAATTGCATTTTTCACATATGGTTATTCTCACTTCCCATTTATACTGGTATTTTCTACCAAAAGGGGATACTTTGATTTTTCTCCTAAATCTTTGAGCTTTTTCCTAGTTATTATTCTCACATAATTCCTAAGGTAAAGACAACATTTTGAAGAAAAAGCACTAAATTTCACAATATATTTTAAATATTTTCTAAATTTAAAGGAAATTTTTCTCAATTTTCTATGATTAGGCGTATTACAACAGACAATTAGGAAAAATAGTTAGCAAAACATTTTGCTCAAAATACTGCAATGCTCTTAATCTTTTACTACAAATGGATTAATGCATTCAAAGAGTTAAGAGAAAAATCAGATGACAGAAAAATTTGGTTGATTCATTGTGCAGAAATAGTCTAAATCAGCAGTTCTCTAACTCCAACAAGGATAAAACAATTAGAATTTGGTCTAAATGTTAGAAAATGGACTTTGCAGAGAGGGTCAAGATGTTAAATCTCTTTACTTGGGGAATTCATGATCAAGGATATCAGTTTAGCACTCAGAAAGGGATCAGGTCCACCTCCTGTCTAGGGTATATATTGAATATGTCTTCTCTGATACTGTGAATTTCATGTTTTCCACTTATAAACCAAATGCTTTTCAAAGACTCCTTCCTAATGTGGTTGAATGGTCATAAAACAATTAGTATACATGGAGATATGGACAATACCTCTGTTCTTTGTATATAATCTTTCATAGAATGCAGATTGGCATTCTTTGAGTCTTGCCTTTTTGGAGAAAATACGTATGCACAACATATTGCAAATAATTTCAGAGAGTTTGTAGAGTCTGTTGGCTCTGTTTCCTAGAGTATAGCTTTCTTGGTTCTGAATCTTCAATCTTTTTCTGTGAAAAGACTAAATCCTGTTTCTGGACTTCCTCAGTGCTATTAACCTTCTTAGAACTTTGACAATTGTATGTCCTCTTAGTACTTAAAATAAAAAACCTTGGCGGTATTATCAATTTGGGCTCCTTTATAAAACATGGGCTTCCAAACTATTGTCTTACTGCCCAATCTTTTAAATATTTTATTTCAAAAGCCAGGCCTTTTGTAATCATTACCTCTGTTCACCATTCATCACTTAAGTTCAGTCCCCAGAGCCTACATAAATTGTCCCATGCAAATGATTCTTTTTCACTTTTGCTAATTACCATTTGCAGAATTATTTGCCATGAAAAAATGTACCCACCAGAGTGGTCAGCCAAGAGTTATTTCTTCTCAGCTGACCTGAGGAATCTGCAGGCATAATTTAATTCACCAGATCCTGCATATTTAACTGTCAATCCAGAGGGAGATCTCTAGACCTATGACTGTCCTAATAGGAAAAAAAGGCAAGTTAATTCAGCTTAGCATCTCTGTCCATGGATTCTCTGAACCAGGTGAGAATAGGTTTTATAGTCTATGTGCTGTCTATTTGTTAAATTACCAATTTAACAATTTTACTTACGTGTTGAAATGCTCAGTGAAGATCAAGTTTGTGGAGGTACCAGTAGTTGTTGTCAATCCACCAATGGTAGAAGAGTAAGCAATAGACAAACACATAAGTTTACACATCATGTGATCCTTCTTTGACCGATATTTTGTTCCTGTGATTGAGTTCTGTTCAAATAGAAAATGTACTATGAGAACAGCTCCCTTTGAGGTCATAACAAGAAGTAATAACATTTTTTTAAACGAAATGACTGTGTCTTGATCCCGTTTAATTAATATCTTTGATGTCATTTGGACATGGGACCTGTTGAGAATAATTATAGTTAGATGAGGTCAAGAGGATGGTCCCTGGCCTGGTCTTTTTAAGAGGCAGCAGAAATTCTCTCTCTCTCTCTCTCTCTCTCTCTCTCTCTCTCTCCTCCCCCCCACCCCATGTAAAGATACAGTGAGAAGTTGGCCTTCTGCAACTCCAGGAATGAGAGCTCACCAGACACTAACCTTGCCAGATCTTTATTTTGTATTCCCAATTTCTAGTACTGTGAGAAATATTTTTTTGCTCATTAAGCCACCCAATCTTTGATATTTTGTTATGACAGCTTGAATGAATAATGTATATATCTTTCCATCCATAAAAATGTAAAAATAAAAAGTATTTAAAGTGACACCTGACACCGAAAATATTTGACATACATAACTGTATTCCCTAATCCTTCATTTTTATATCTGAATCAAATGATCCTTCATCTCTTTCCTTTTAACCATGAATTTTCACCACTTTTCTGCTATTATGGGTCAGTAAGTTTCTCATGGTCAGCAAAATTCTCAAACTCTTTTTTGGGAGTTCCCCCACCTTGGTGCTTTACTGGCTGATCTCCAAAAGATACCACTATCACTCCAGAAACTGAATACTTTTGATGTCATGTCTTCTTTGCATCCCATTATTTCTTTCTATCCTATATCACACAAAAATGAAATTCCTTTTCTTTAAGGATCATGTAATTTGGATATCTCTTTCCTCATTTATTTGACTACAATATTCTGATCTTTTAGGCACTGGGAGCTATCTTACATTACATTTTCACCTAACACCATAATTATCTTCCCTACTTTATATCCCATCAGCATCTGGATGACTATCACTTTCATGAATAACCCTTAAAATATCCTAGCTTCACAGATTTTTCATCTCATTTTTCAAAGACCTACAATTCTGCTTTGTCTCAGTTACCCTTTCCTATAGTTACACCTTGGATAGTGCATGTCTTCAACTGGTTCCACCAGGAAATCCTTACTACACATTTAAGTGTGTTGTTTAGGACTCCCTTGGGTGCAAGCCATACCAACTTCATTTTTGTTCTCACCCATGGCCTACTGTGTTGCTTTGATTCTTGTGGCCTATTTCAACATAGGTTGAAATGTAGGGAAAAATCAATAACTCTTCTGGTTTTTTCATTCAGCAATTTTTCAGTCAATTTAGTCAAAAAAGCAGCATCATTTCAGTAGTTTAGATGAACAAAGCCTCATTTAAAAACAAAATCCCCCCAAACTAATCTAAGATTTCATCTCATGCCAGTCAAAATGGAAGTTATCAAAAATACAAACAACAATAAGTGTTGGCAAGGATGTGGGGGAAAAGGCACATTCATACATTGCTGGTGGGACTGCAAATTGGTGCAACCAATCTGGAAAGCAGTATGGAGACTCCTTAGAAAACTTGGAATGGAATCACCATTTGACCCAGCTATCCCACTCCGGGGTCTATATCCAAAGGACTTA
The DNA here is from genome assembly GCF_045843805.1 of Urocitellus parryii. Classification (NCBI taxonomy): domain Eukaryota; kingdom Metazoa; phylum Chordata; class Mammalia; order Rodentia; family Sciuridae; genus Urocitellus; species Urocitellus parryii. Next base: position 47,695,073 of record NC_135533.1, read on the forward strand.
AAATAAGCATACTATAAGTAACACAGCCACATCAATGCTTACAGCAGCTTAATTCCATTGACCCCTTTTGAGTCTAGGGGGCAGACATCAACCTGGAAACAACCTAGATGCTCTTCAATAGATGAATGGATAGAGAAACTGTGGTACATATACACAATGAAATACTACTCAGCATTAAAAGAGAATAAAATTATGTCATTTGCACATAAATGGATGGAGTTGGAGAATACCTTGCTAAGCAAAGTAACCCAATCCCAAAAAACCAAAGGCCAAATGTTCACTCTGAAAAGTGGATGCCGATCCATAATGGGGATGTCATGGGAAAAATGGAGAAACTGTGATTAGGCAAAGGGGGAGGAGGAGAGGGAGCATGGGGGCCAGAAAGATGGTGAAGTGTGATGGACATCATTACCCTATGTACCTGTATGACTGCCCATAATGTACACATGGTGTACAACGCTACATCATGTACAACTAGAGAAATGAAACGTTGTGCTGCAATGTGTACAATGAATCAAAATGCATTATGCTGTCATATATGCCCAATTAGAATAAACAAATTTTTAAAACATTAAAAATAAATAAATAAAAACAAAAGCCCCAATTTAGGTAAACCTTCTCTCCTACCCTGAGTCAACCCTAAATGAAAGCTCACAGATAAAAGAAAGCCGGGGAGCTGGGTTTTTGGTGTCTTTCTTCTGACTTCCACCACTTGCTGGATTCAATTCTAAATCTTCTGCATTTAGAGTGGCAGGGATAGGCAGGATGAGGAGAGGGAGATACTTTAAGGTCTTATTTGAGTGGTATATGAGTTAAGATATAGCTTTAGTCTTTAGAGCTCTCCAGGCTTGGGGGATGTTCAAAATGACTCCATCTCATAAGCACTGTTACAAGTTTTTGAGAGGCTCTTATCACCAGATGTAACTGGTGCTGGGATGTGACTTGTGGGAGAGTGCTTGCCTTGCCTGCATGAAGTCCACTGCCACCCCTCAACACACACACACAGGAAAAAAAGAAAAAGAAAGAATATCAAATTGTTCCTTTTTCTTTGTCGCTAATGGATCTCTTTTTATCCTGTCGCCAAACCCTTTTGGAAGAATTTGCCTTTCAAATGACACCAAATACCATTTTTCCTCCAAGTTTCTTATAATTGGTCCAGGAGAAACTGGCATATCTGTTCTGTTGTCAGTGATAATATAGCTAAAACTCCACTAAGTAAGGAGAGTCAACCATGACCTTTTATTTTCAAATTTTCCAAGAGTGTATTAAACACAAATCCATTGACCCCTTCTGAGTCTAAGGGGCAGACATCAAGTTCTCAAGGAGGTGTTTTCTCAGAATCTATCTCACCAGGCTAAGTGTGAGATTCTTCCCTTTCCTCTTTCTTGATGGTATGGAGGTCAAAGATAGGGAAGTACTCCAAAATTCTCCATCAATAGCCTTCTTCATTTTTAACTCTCAGGTTAAGAGTATAAAACTTTTTTTTATTTTTCTTTTTGTTTTCTTGTTCTCAAGTCTTATGTATTTGGAATGTTGGAACATAATGTGCATGGTTGATATTGTAATGACTCATTTAACTACTCCATTCACTAAGAAATCAGCTGATTTACCAAAGCTTCTTCTTTTTTCCTCGTATTGAATTAATAACATGCTTACAGTTCTCCAACACCACTGGCAAATTTAGTCACGGAAGCATCTAGTTATTCCCACCCAGTGGATTGGTTTGCTCCTTTTTAAACTTCCCTCCATACTCAGCTTAGATTCCATGGTAAGCCAGTTAAGTAACCTTCTTTTAAAAATTCTAAACTTTGCTTTAACTTCCTTTGAACAGAAGTTATTTATCAAAACTCCAACTTTTGTTCTCTCTACATCATGTCTTCCACTGAAGAGCTAACCATTGATGGTGAAAATTGTTCATACAGTACAGCAGACTGCATTTCCTATATTCATGATCATACATGACTACTGCTATATCACACTGACCCTCATCTACTGTGTTTCTCTAAGTTACTTGTCTCCACCAGGAAATTTAAAAACTCCTCTGTTCTCTTATCAATTTTCTTAATGCTCTTTCTTACTCTTCCCAGGTAGCTTTGCCACCTACTTTCACAGAGTAAACAGAAACCAGCAGACAATGGTATTGCCTAGAAATGTAGAGAACTACCTGCTTCTGCCTCACCTCTCCTCCTTCTCTACAAACATACTGGTGTCAATGTCTCTCCTCCAAACCATCTCTTGGGTCATCTTAGAAACCTTCCTCTATAGACTATTGGAATTTTTATCAACATTTAATAATTTTCAAGACATCTTTACAAAAGAGCATAAAAGAAGTCCTTCTTAACTTATTCTCAATTAAATACTGCCCTACCTCATCTCCATTTTCACAGCCAAATCACTAAGGTTCACATTCATTGACTTCATTTCTTTAACCTCTTCAATCTGTCTCTCCATTCCACCCAAAATATGCTTCCTATGATCATCAGTAAGCTCTACATTGCTAAACTCCATAGGTACTTTTCAGGATCATCTTTGCAGATCTCTCAACAGCTTCTTCCTACTGAAATCTTTGGGTTTCTGTGAAATCTCACTCTACTGGTTTTTGTTCTGGATCTCTGATTATTACTTTGTCTCCTTTGACAATTCCTTTTTCTTTATCCTTCCTTAAAACTGTTTTCAGAAACCTGTTATAGTCATTTGTCTTTCTCACTTTAGTATTTTTACTTTAAAAATCATATTTTCATTGATTTAGTGATATACTAGACCATCAAACTCTGTCTTTAGCCCAGACTCCTTCTAGACCCGTATATCCAATTGACTGTTCAACATAATTTGAATGTCTTTATTGAAACTCCAATTCAAAAGTGTTCAAAACCAAACTCATGAATTCCTTCCTCAAACTCAGTTCTTTGAATTTAGCCAATGGTATCACCATCACCATAGTAACAAGCATTTACACTGTTCTTAGCATGCTATAAACACTGGTCTATATTAAAATCAGATAAACATTTCAATTCTTACAACACACTGAAGTGGGTAATATCAGTACACCACGTTACAAATGACAAGAGGCAGAGAGAAGTTGAATTAATTGCCCAGGGTCACAGTGCCTAAAATGACAGGCTTGGACCTGGAAACCATGTAGTCTTGCTTTGGAGTCCATACTTTCAGTCACTTTGCTGCATTTCTTGTTCTCCTTAAAAACATTCACTTCCTCATCTCACTAGTTTCTGTCAATTTTATCTGCATAAATGTGTAGGGAGTCTGTCTAGTTTTCTCTATTTCTACTGCTACCTGACCTAGGTTACTCAAGTAAGGTCTTTATGAGACTTCTTGCATGAATCTTTACCTATTTCAGACCTGCTGCACATACTGCAACCTTGCAAAAATCCAAAATGTCTTTAAGAAATTTATGAACACTTGTTGTCTTGTGCATTTGTGTATGTGGGTGTTAATATGTACTTTAAATACATTTTAAGGCTGTAGTGTGAAGAAAAGGTATGAAGTGTGCAAGAATTGGGACAAGGAAACCCATAAGGAGGAGGTTGTCACACTAACCCAGACCACATTCTTTCTCTTCAGCCATTCATCAGTTAAGAAGTTGTTTCTGTATCTTGGCTATTGAGAATAGTACTGTAAAGAATGTGAAGTGCAGATATTTCTTTGCAATATTGATTTCATTTCTCTTGGATATCCAGAAGTGGTATTGCTGGACCATATGGTAATACTATTTTTAATATTTTGAGGAAGATTTATAGTATTTTTCATAATGATCACACCAATTTACATGCCTGCCAAAGGAGTGAAAGTTTCTCTTTTCTGGAGGATGAACAGAATCACTGCTCTGCTCCATATAGATAAGCATGTGTCTGCGACATTTCCACAGTAAAATCTTTTGGCAAAATCACAATAAGGAAAAAATTACTACTCCCTAAAAGTCATCATGGGTGTGGGAATGGCATTTAGCATTACAGGGTATGGTACTTTGGATTGTAATTTACTTTTTAATTAACTTAAAGGTCAACCCCCAAAGGTATCTACTCTTCATCCAAAAGGAATAAATTTACTAATGTCTACATTTGCATTATATTTTCTACATGGGAATGATTTATATTTGCCATGTGATACAAATTTCCATTAAAAACTTGCAAAGCTGGTATGTAAATAGAATGGCAAAATAAGTTTAAAAATTTTTTATGAGTGATGCAATATGACAAATGAAATTTAGCACTTACATATTAAATATTTTGCTATAGGAAAGACATCAATCATAAATCAGAAAATGATGCATAATTTGAACATTATTGAATTGATAAAAAAGGACATTTAAAAGGTAATGTGTATATAATTTCTCATTGACATATTATTACTTATAAAAATACAGTTAAAGAAAAATTGAATTTAATATAAAAGCATAGCTGCAAATATTTGCATGCATACACACACAAAAATGATTAAAATGACAGATACAAAACAAATCAAAACAGAAAATAATTAATTCCTTATGAATTTACCATACTTTTTTTCTATATAAACATCTTTAATACATGATTAATGCACATTAATGCTACTGCACATGAATTGATGCTTATGCAAAAATGTATGATTAAGGCAGGCATTAAAATGTAGAGTAAATTCAAATTCCATAGTAAATGGAAACATTAAAAGATAATAATGCAAATTTAAGGTTAAGAGGAGGTGTTTTTGAGGTGGAATTGGAGATGAACAGTTGAATATGTTGGCAATAAACACAAGCCTCTTACATTTGAATTTATTACTATATTTGCCAAGGACATGTGATTGCTGAGCTGAACTAGTTGAAGAGATGACAATGAAACAAAGGGTAAAGATTGAGAATAGTAGTAAAGAGCAATGAGCCAAAAATGCAGCTTTCAGGAAAGCCTGAGATAAGCCACTATTTGAGTAGCTAGTGATGCAGAAATTATGAAAAAAAAAAAAAAGAGGTTAGGTTTTACAGCAAATTAGTCTTTAGTCTTCTGCTGGACAGGGGTTTTGACCTAAGACAAAGGGTTTTGCCCTATCCCAAGAACAGGTTAGAATAAATTATTTGGAGTAGAAACTTAGACCCTGACCCTGAGGACACATGTAGGCAGATACCAGGAAATAAAATAGTCACTACATTTCTTGGGAAGTAGAGAAGGAATCTTGCCAGAAGCCAAGTGCCAATGTCTCGGCTTGGCACAGAATCACGAGCCACCACACAGCTTTGTAGGTTCAAACAGCAATTCTTTATTCCCGATCTCAAAACAGCCTCCACACGCGTTCAGGGGCAATTCCAATATGTCCGATCCCAAATCCTACTCCACGAGGCTTTTTCCAAATCCCATTTTAATCTCACGAGAACTCAACGAGAACAAGCAACAGGAACACCCTAATCCCAGCAGCAATAATCTTCAACCTCAACTTCCCTAAAACTGCTATTGTCACGCCCTAAACCCAAGGACGGAGATACTTCCTGCAGGAATATACCCTAATCCTGGATCCACCCTGGTGATTGAGCAGGGTCACCTTTCTCAAACACACAAGCAAGGTCGCAGCAAATTTCCAAGGCAAGTCCATTTAATATGGGGTACACTGGCAAGGATTACGATGCGTCATACCTACTTGGTAATGGCCCTCAGCATCTCCCCCCTTCTGATTAATTAAACAACAAGCAATGTGGCTTAGGACCGTGCCTGGTAGGTTGTCCAATTCAACATGTGGTTCTTACCCGTCATGGGAGAGCTGACCTTTGGGCGTCAACTTCCTGTCTTAGGTTGAATCCACTGCAACCAGATCAACCTGTCACTGACTACCGGTCCAGCATTCAGCCATGCTTGTGGATAGGCCTAAGCACCAGTGGGGGGGTGAGGTTCTTGCCTCACCTCTGTTGGCCCCCAAATTTAACCTAGGTGCCAGTGGGGGGGTGAGGTTCTTGCCTCACCTCTGTTGGCCCCCAAATTTTAGACCATCACTAGTAGAAGGGAGGAAGACACAGAAATGCCACGACACCAAGCCAATAGACGGCTCCTTTGGAAAAATTGCGTCACTGGTGACACCATCAGCAAAGATGCCAGCATTACCACAATTAACATGGGGTGCACTGGCAAGGAAATTGCATCACTGGTGACACCATCAGCAGAATCTGTTGTGCATCTGTGTATGTGTGTGTGATGGTGTGTGTGAATGTATGCATTTTGTCCTAGAAGGACATTGCCATAGGTATATTATGAAAGGAAAAGTGTTCATGCAATCTGTAAGGAGACTTTTGAGAAATTAAATATACAGAATGTAATTTTTTAAAGACAAAAAATATATCCACATACTAGAAATAAGGCTAAAATGAAACATATATGTTAAAATATTTCCAATAGTTATTTTTTTTCTTTCTTTCTTTCTTTTTTTTTTTTTTTGGTACTGGGGATCGAACCCAGGGATGCTTAACCACCAAGCAACATCCTCAGCCCTTTTTAAATATTTTATTGAGAGACAGGATCTCACTGAGTTGCTAAGTACCTCACTAAATTGCTGAGACTGGCTTTGAACTTGCAATCTACTTGTCTCAGCTTCCTGAGTCTCTGGGATTATAGGCCTGTGCTACTGCACTGGGCTCCAATAGTTATTTCTTAATCATGCAATGAGTACTTGATCTTGATCTATTTTGTATCTTGTACAACCATAAAAAAGCGTTTATCAACATGTAAAAGAATCACAGACTTTACAGTAGATAGGTATTTAGAGAAGACCTGGTACAAAAAACTAAGTTTTCAGGAGAATGATATGAGACTAGTTATTCCACATTTGAAGCCAAAGTTCCTGTTTATGAGTTCCCTCTCAGTGATTTTTCTCTGCTACTATTTTGCCTTCTAGAAGACTCTTTTCTTATGTAAGTTTTAAACTCTACTTTTAGACTGCATTTAACCACATTTTATACTTATTTACCACAATCGTAACCTACTATATTTTAATTGAATTCCAATACCGCCACTCTTTAATTCTTCCATGCAAATATGTGACATCCAAGACTTTTCAAGTATGCCTTCCACATTTTCCAAGTAACTGAACATATTTCGACTAGGACATGACCAAAAGCAGACCCTATGACATCATCACAAAGATATGTCAGAACAGAAATCCCGCAGGCCCAGTTATAACTCACTTTTGCCACCTGGTGGCCATAATTACAGATTTCTGTGGCAAGTTATACATTTCCAACCTTGGTGCTAAAAATGCACATGTGAATCAGCATGGGCAAAATAAGTGGTCTCCATGGGGCTATGAAATATAATTCCCTGGGGTGAGTGTAATATTAAAACATTAAGGCTTCTAGTTATAGTTTAAATAATTATGAAGGAATAATTGGAAAAGACATAAGTTCCTGATAACTATTTTCTCCTTGCCAAAATTAGCTTCTTGATATTTTTGGATATTTATTTGCATTTACTTTAATAGTATTCACATGTGACATATCTTCATTTCTCAGTTGCAGCATAACAATTTTTCACTATCTTAGATGGTGAGAATTTACATTCTTTCAGAGCTTCCTTCACTGAATGAATTTTTATATGTCCATCTTCTGAACATTATAGCAGTATCATGATTTTTGCTTACAGCAGAGTACAGTGCTTCAGTGTGTTGTCTAGAGTGCTATTAAAATCCACAAGTAATATTGTTTGTGCTTGTTTGTGTAAATTTTCCTGTTCTCTCCCTCACTTCCTTAGTTTTTTAAGTGCATACCACTAGATCAGTCCCAGACATTCCCTTGTTGATTAGATTTCTCTGAAAGCAATCAGGTGATAGGTTACTTTAACCACATCAAATAGTCTATAAATTTCATTGACTGGGTAACATTCCTTCCAGAGTTTCCATGCATTGCCTAAAGTTTGTCCTTTCTCCCTCTTGCCACCCCCGAGAATAGCAAAAACCTACATAGATGGTAGCTACTTTAGCTGCATATTGATTATAGGCTGGAAATAAATGTAACTCAGGATTTTAAAGGCTTTTTTTCCTATTGTCTCTGATTTTCCAGTGTTGGGCAGAGAAGTATTCAGCCATTTGTATTTTTAATCTTTTTAAAGGAATCAGTTTTTTCCCCTCTTTTTAAAGTTTTTAGGATCCTCTCTCTACCCATAGTATTCTGAAAGTTCAAAGTTCAATTACACCTTCCCCTGTGTGAGTCCATTTCAGGCATGCTGCAGACACCCAGTAGGCCTTTAATGATAAAATTTGTATTCTTTAAAGTGGAAAATTTCATGCATTTTCAATCTATCTTCTATTTTCTCTGTTCTTTACCTAAAACTCCTATTATTCTCTTAATCTTATTTCTCCCTATTTTGTCTACTGAATTTTTCCACTTATGATTTTTACATCTTGACTTTTTAATATTTCTATATCTTATTATTTATTTTATATTTTTGTCTTCTTGTTTCTTTTGTAGAATGCTATTTGTATTTTATGATAGCAATTTCTTTGTTTACTTCTCTGCATGGAATAATGATATTTTCTTTTCTCAAGTGTTCATCTTCTTGCATAGATTTCCTGCAAGTAGTTGTTTCCTTTTTGTTTGTTTGGGATTCTATCTTTCATGCCTGAGGCTTTTTTCAGGTATCCAAGAATTTTCGCCCATATTTAAGGCAGTGAAAAGTTGCTTGAGACACTGCACATGTGTTTTGGGATTTGTTGGCTATAAACTTCACTGTGGTATTGTCTGACTGGACTGTTTTTTGAAAAATTCTAATGTCAGTATGTTTTTATTATTTCTCTGGTGCTGAGTGCATTCCTCAGGGAAGACTCTTCTGGTTTGCTGCCTGCCAACATCTTGAGGGCATTGACCTGCTACCAGGAGTAGTGGAGTAGAAGATAGGGTTCATGACATTCAGCAAATGAGCCCTCACTCAGAGCCCTATGTGTTATTGTGACATCCTTCCTGGACCTAGAATGCTGTCTGCTTCTCCTTACCCTTTTTTGTAACGTTTAAAGATCAGACTTTTGTTTGGTGGAGGAGGAGAAGTGGTATCCATGTGGAATTTAGGAAGACATGTAGGGATTTATCTGCTTCATAAGCAAATTTTGTAAACTTTGAAAGCAGCTTCTATGTAAACTGGATTATTTATTGAGTTTCTTTACTACTGATCTAGTATTTATGTTCCTGGATAACTGAATATTTTTCCACCCATATTTTTACTTTTTAATATCCAAAATGATTTCGTTGCCATCTCTTCTCTTGATATTTATATAATTGTGATTGTGACTTAAAACAGTCTATTTGTTCTTATATTAATGGAGACTCAGAATAAAGTGGAGGTAAATGGGTCTGTTTAATTAACCATCTTAATGGAAAATGCAACATGTATATTTTATTTTAAAAACAAGAAGTTGACTAAATCTTTACTAATAATTAATGCACAGATTGACCTTGGTGTCTTTATGGTAGATTCACATGTTGGTGGATGATGTCAAGAATAAAGGGAGGAATGCATAGAGCTCCATAGTGCACAGATATTGAGACATTGGGGTCCTGTCTCCCTTGTTTGCAATATTGAATTTCCATGTGCTCAGTTAAGTGGATATCAGATTATGTTAATTACTTCTAATTAAATCAGTCTTCCCATAAAATGCATAAGGCTTGCAAATAATTTCTATAAGGATATACTTTCTCTGACAAAACCACAGAATGAAATTAATACATAACTGAAGTGTGAGAAAACCTAAGAGAGGATTCTTCCCTTACTCTTGTGTGAGCTCTTCGTGAAGATCCAGTGGAGATCTGTTCAGTACTAACCTGAACAACACAGAGGAGCTGTAATAAAGTTTAAATGATCAAGGACACTCTTTGGGATAGGATTTACATCTATTTTATCTTGACTTTTTTATATTTGTATATCATGTTATTTATTTTATATTTTATATTTTTAGTTATTTTAGTTATTAAAGAACTATGTGACATATGGTGAATTGGGATATCAGCTTATATAGTAAGAGTAGGATAAACTAAGATATTTAAAATTTAGCATTCAAGACATAAAAACTCTTCATAAAAAGTATTATTTCTTTCATCAGTGATGAAAAATCATTAAATCAAGGATTGATTTACAAAATGGTATTACCCTAAATGTTAACTATTTAGAAACTTCCTTTGCAGTTTCTTGACTAAGCGCGAGCGCGCGCACACACACACACACACACACACTCAAAAAAAACATTGTTATTTCTATAGTGGTAAAACTGACTGAAACGGTTTAATATAGACAATATAGCAGATTTGTTGATTCATCATTTGACAAATCAAATTCCTTGTTAAACAAAATGTTATTTAAAACATTAAAATAATTTCCTAAAATGCATCACTGAACTAATACAAAAGTAAGGAATCTGTATTGACTACAAATAAAGTACAACTAGGCAATTTAAACTAAAGGAGTGATAAGTCAGGTTTACATGTGAGGGCTTCAGTTTATATTGTTGCAAAAAAAAAAATTGCAATGGAAGATAATGCCCAAGGTCAACTGAGTGGGGAGGAATCATATGGGAAAACATTCACAAAGTTGCCATCCCTTGTAGAAATAGAGAGCAATAAAATGCCAGACTGAGTTAAGGGAAAATATGAAGTCCTCTGAAAATTCCTAAATATGGGCATGGCTTTTAGCATAAAGTGGCATCACTTGTGTCTTCAAAGAAAAAAATAATAATATAATTCAAACTTTTATAAGCAGTTGCAATCCCAAACTTCAATAATTTCCATAGAAATTTTAAAAAATCCTAGCATTTCAACTAGCACAAAACATTCAAGAAAATAAGACAACAAAATGAAAATGATAAGAAAATAAAAATGGCCAAAGAGAGAAACCAATGAGGACACTGGTTGCTAAAGGTACTAGATGCAGAACATAAGTAAATAAATTTATTACTAATTAATTTGGAGAAGGGATTGAAAATATTAGCATAGAGAAAGAGATTGTGAAATAATCAAGCACATCTTAAAAAGAGGCAAATGGAATTTAAACACTCAGTGAATACTCAAAATGAAATAGAAATAGCTTCAGAGAGAATTACTGAGCTGGAAGATAAATCTAAGTTATTATCCATAATTCAATCCAGCAAGACAAGGAGAAGGAAAATAAAAAGAGATGTCAGTAATCTTAAAAGATAAAGTGAGAAAACTTAATATGGATTTAATTGGAAACTAGAGGGAAGGAATAAGGAAAACCAGAAAATTGAATATTGAAAAATGACACTTGAGACTTCTTAAGAATTATTGGACAGATCAATAAACAGAGACAGAAGGAATGTATTTTTAGGTATGTCAAAATGAAATTCTAGAGCACACACATAACTCTTTAATCAATGAGAAAAGATTGCTTACAAAGGAGTAATTCTTTAACTGATAGCTTGCTGATTTTTTCACAGGAGAAAAAAACCCAATGGAAATATATCTCAATGTAGAAAGAAAATATTAGGCAACCTAGCACTTCATAACCACACAAAAAAATTTTTGAAAATCATAAAGACCTTTCTATTAGCCAAAATCTTAAGAGTTTAACATCAAAAGACACTCTCGAAGTACATTCTGGCTCTTGGACAAGACTTGTAAGATTAATAAAATAAAAATATTTTTGGAAAGATTATTTGAATAAAATGTTTAGAAGCACAAGTAAAAATAATACATCAGTACTAAAGATATTAAATAAGTAGATATAAGAAATAACCAGGTATTTTTGCATGAATTCCTAGAAAATTGCAACTAATTCAAATAGAAGTAGAAAATCTGAATATTCCTAAAACCAGATGAATAATAAAATAAATTATAATTATATATGCTCTGTACTTTCATCTTTGCTGGTTCCATTAGCTGTAATACTAAATAGATGGAGAGAGATAGCACAACCACCTTGGACCAAAGGGTTCAATAATGAGGATTGTAGAGTACAAACAGAAAGAGGTACGGTATTCCAGAGTATGGAACCACCATAACAGCCTATTTCTAGCTATTTGACACTCCTGATCTTTTGAGTATTTGTTGCCATGGTAAAATCCACACCCTTAATAACAAACCAAAAAAAAAAAAACAAGCAAGAGAATAATTAATGCAAAATTTTGGACGGTGGCTATCTTTGTAAGGGTGTGGAGGTGATTGTGTGTGGAAGGAAATGGAATCAGATAAAGGCTCATGGAGATTTCTAGAAATTGTTATGTTCTATTTCTTAAACTGAATTGTGGTACATAACCATTTCATTCACTATGCTTTTTAAAAATACTGTTATATTTTACAATGTGCATAGTTATGAAATATTTCATAATAAAAATACATAAAAATTTGGGAACAAAATAAATATATTCCTTAAAAAAAAAACACCTCTGGAAGATGCCTAGGAACACACTGGTGAGGTTTTCAAGAAATGACATAAAGTATTCAAACAAGTTATGTAAGGTGGGATGTTTATAGTATAGATAAAGTATGAATGCTTCTAACATGTTCATGCTATTGGCTAGATAATATTTCAACAACATAGGATGTGAAGAACTACATTTTTGTAATTCATAAACTAAAGATACATGAGAGAAAAAATATTATCAACAGTCAATAATTTCTTTAATAAAAATTGTTGTGGTAACACAAAGAAGTATTGCCATCAATGGAATTAGGACTTTGACTTCAGTCAAAATAGAAATTTGAAAAGAGGTCTCATCTGTGGACTGCTGCTGTGCTTCCTAAAAGTGTCGGGGAGTCGTCTTCCTTTTCTGGATTATCTCCTCTATAAACACTGTCTCTGAACAACAGGATTTAGATGAGTAAAAGAGGACATCTAAAGAGTGTCAGGTGAAGACTGAGTGGCACTAACACTGACTTTGCCACTGAATTTTACCTAATCTAGGAAAAAGGAAGAGTAATCAGGAAAAAAAAATTCCCTATAGTACCTCTGTAATCCAAGATAAAATATTTTTTTCATATTTGTTCTAAGGGTCTGATGTTCTAGAATTGCTGTCTCCTTATTTGGTGAAACTAATGTCTCTCATTCTTAATATTAAGAAACATGCTCACTGCTGTACTTACCAGACCCTTTGAATTCTTGCAATAAGCATTTTCACTCCCAAATAAACAACACTTAATTTAAAACAAGCTGAAATTTGTTGTAAGAATTTTTTTCTTTGAACTTTTCCCTTTGAGGAACAGCAAGTTATAATAAATGAATGAAAAATAATTATCTCAGATTTTTCATTAAAAGCATACTGATTTTCCAGGTTGTTTCATTTGAAGTTGCCTGGAGGTTTAGACATTGAGCTAGAGTAAAATTCTGAGGTATCTTTTTGAATAATACTAAGACTTATTTGTGAGGGAAAGAACTAGTAACTCGATTCCTTTTTTTTTTTTTTTTGTAACTGCTAATTGATTTTTGATACCTAGAGCTCATTTCTCATGGAAACCATATGAATGATGGTTGATCTAGCTGCCTATCGGAACCTAACAAATAGATTCCCCCAGGTACAGTTAGTGTGCTTTTGAGGTCATCCTTTCCTTTCCCAGTTCCTTTTCCTCTCTAAAAACATTTCAGCTATGTTCAGAGAGTAATATAGGATTGATGGACAATACATCTATATCTACCTACCACTTTTATTTTAGATACCAGTAGGGAGTCCTTTTAATGTTCATGCATGTCCTGCAGTGAGAGAAGTTGGTGGATCCTGGAAAATATCTCTTTTTATACGCAGCATAGGAATGTAATTCTTAGATAGGAATGCTTCTAAATCACTTCCAGGAATCTGAGGGACTACTGAATATCTATCATCTTCAACAGTAACACATGATAATTACCACCTTTAGCAGTAAAAGTGGCAGCAAATTATCACCTCTATCATCTACATGAGAACTCTGTAGCTATTGACAAGAATTTTCAGGGAGACAAATTTTAGCTCCAAACCATTTTTTATCTTTCCACCTACAATGAAATTAATTGTGGCTCATGCCATAATTTTATCTTTAAACCTTTATCTATTTACTTCTTTTCTTATTATAGTTATATAAATATATACATATATATATATATGTGTGTGTGTATATATATATATATGTATATGTATGTATGTATGTATATATATACATATATATCTTGCATGGTTAATTGCAACTAGAGAAAATATCTAAAATTATTGACTTACTAAGCAATTATTTACTAAAAGTTTATTAATGTCATGTACTTTTCCAGATATTTGAGATACATAATAAATAAACAAATTCTCTACCACTGTAAATCTTGTGTTTTGGTGAAGAAAATAGTAAATTAAAAAATAAATAAAAATTAAGCAAATTATACATTTTATAAGAAGGGGATAGATACATGCTTCAGAAAAAGAAGGGAGTCAGAGGATTAGGAGGAGGGGTGTCAAATATAGCAACTGCAGTGAAACAGGGAAGTTAGAGCAGGCCTTGTTGACAAGGAAGCACTTGAGCAAATGTTAAATGTATATATTTTTCACCAATATTATTGTTATTATAGACTTAAAATTTTTTTCGGAGCAATTCTTAATTTTTTAAAAAATTATTAGGAACTTCCTATTTACTACATAACAAATTTCATATGGATCAGTGTGTATACTATTGTCCTTGGAAAGAAATATAGCTTTAAAAAATGAAGTAAGATTACTGGTCATCTTGGGTTTCTTTAATTGGATTTGTTCAAGGATTTGGATTAAAGAAATATTCTTAATTTTGTACTAAACAAATAGGGATTCAATGAATAATTATAGTTTTCATTAGAAATCAAATTCATCTTTTTTGGAAGGAACATGGCAAAATGGTGCAAATTATTTAAAAAAAATCAATCTAAGCTTTACATATTGTGTCTCATTGTTGAAATTTACTTTAAATCACTCACACCCAACAGGAAGTAATATTTAGATCTTCTTTGGCCTGCAGGTTAAGTTCAAAGTGAAACTACAGAGGTTTTATTTTGCTAACCTACCTACTCCAAGATGACATAAGACCAAACATATAACTGTAAATGTCCCTTATATTTTATAGTTAGATAAATTGCAGTTTCTTCCATATAATCTCATAGTGTTCAATTACCTAGTAAACCTGGCAGAGAACAGGTGCAGTTCATTATAATCACAACATAACCATATATGTTTATTCCTAAAAGAGAGTTATAATTGCTAAGAAATCAAGACATATCTTAAAGTACTATATCTAAAATAGTCCTTTTGTGCAAGTTCTTAAAACCAGTTTTCTAAGAGCAAAAAAAAAAAGTCCTTTAATTTTCCTTTTATATAAAGCTTAATTTTTAAATACTGGTACTAGAAAAACTGTAGGATCAGCATTTAATTTTGGTTTCCACTCCTTAACTTGGATATCAAATCTCCATTACCTAAAATGCACCCAAATTATCTTACCATTCTCCATGGAAAAGTTAGTCTCCATTAGAACAATGGAGGCATCTCCAACACCTGTCTCTTTCTCATCCCCAGTGCCTGATTAATCAAAAAGCTCAGGAGCTCATATCCCCTTGCCATGAACAGTGTGAGCAGAGTGAGATTCCCAAAGGCAGATGTTGTATGCTGCCCACCATCTCTGAGACTCCCTATTTCCCATAAAATGAACTGTAAGACTTCTTTGCATTGCATGAAGAGCAATCCTTAATCTAGCCAATCTATTTAACCACTGGACTCAACACAGCAGCTAATCACCTCTAGTAGCCCTGTAGAAGAGATGCCTGGAAAGCCAACTGTCTACGGAGTTGAGTCTTTGAATGAGGTGTACCCTCTGATTAGAATGTCAATTCCTTTCCTCATGTTTTGCATTCACTTAATAATTCATTGGTAAATACCTATTGAGTACCTTCTCTGTGTCAGGCAATAGAATATGCTAGGGTCTACCACAGTGCAAAGTAGCCATGTGCCTGTTCTCATGGGGTTTGCATTCTTCCTCTTGCACACACTATCATCTTCTCAGACCCCGGGTCTTCACAGTGTGCTCAGATTGAACTGATTCTCCTGCTTCTGACAGGCTTGGCCTCTGTGCAAGCCTCTGTTGTGGAGTTTATGTTAGACTTGTTTTGGAAGCCCATATTTGCCACTAGATCCTTAGCTGCTTACAATAGAGTGGGCCTTTTCATCAGCAAACCATCCTACAATTCTCTGGACAGAATTGAATATGAAATCACATTTAAAGGACTTTGACTCAAAGTTTAAGTGTCCTGCCAGAAAACTAGCTTTCTAAAGGTGACCACAAGAAAGTTACAGAGTGCATAAATATTCTTTCTAGTCAGGCTTGCCAATTTTCAGGATAGTTTTTGAAGTGCACTTCCATTGCGTTATTTTGAGACAT
Source organism: Urocitellus parryii (assembly GCF_045843805.1). Classification (NCBI taxonomy): domain Eukaryota; kingdom Metazoa; phylum Chordata; class Mammalia; order Rodentia; family Sciuridae; genus Urocitellus; species Urocitellus parryii. Next base: position 47,711,391 of record NC_135533.1, read on the forward strand.
ACCTGGCTAACTATTGATTTTTTAATTATTTTTAAAAAAATTACTTCTATCCCTAATTATAACAATGTTTTAATAAGTATATTTGCAATTTGCCTCTTTAAAAATCCTTAATCTACATGTAACTAATGGCTTAAAACTAATCTTTGTGTGTATTTTCTCTTTATATAGAAATTACTCTTTCCTTGAAGATTTCTGTAAACTAGGAGAGTGGTTTTTTGTTTGTTTGTTTGTTTTTGTTTTTTCCCTATTGAGCTGCATGATAATGCATGATAGCCTGAGGATAAAACATATGCCCCACTCTTCTATTCCTAATGCCATGGTTACCGTAGGACTATTTCTATGCAGGATTATTTTGCAGTGGTCTCAAGATATATTGCTCCTAGTGCAACCTAGTATCCTACTTTCATATTGATTTATTCTGGGAAAGAAATTCTATGGGATAGTTTACAAAGATTGCCTTCCTTCCTTTAATATCTAGAATGGGTATGACTCTTTCACCTTTATTTGACAGAAAAAACTCATGAGTTCTGTATTGAATTTTTTAGTGGCAATGGTGACACTAAAACTATGTGATCATTTATAATTATATGAACAGAAGTGCTCAAAATTCATAACCTGGAACAATGAGAATGCTCCTTATGAAAATCAGGTTATTGGGTCAACAATATTTTCATAAGAATATGAAACAAATTCTGAGACTAGAATTTTATTTCTTTAAACTACATTAGCTAACTGCCATCATTTTGATTCTAGTAGACGTAGAAAATAATGATGCTAATTTTCAGAGCCTAAAGTGGTTCCTATCTGTATGATGATTTCAGTCTATCCTTGAAGCCTTACCAAACCATCAGATCACACTTTGATTTAGTCAGGCAAAGTATTTTTTGGGCAAAGAAGCAAGTACCATGGTTTAAAATACATATTTTATACAACTACAGCTCTAATGTAATTTCATATATAATTATTTAGAAAGAACCAAAATTCATATACCTTTTCCATATCCATCTTGCTTGAAACTTTCTCTGTATCATTACTGTATCTGAAAAATAAATTGGCCCTGTTTATAATCTTATTAAAATATAATTTGGAAAAATCCTAATCAAAATGTCAATGTTCTTTACTTTGGTTTTGTTTTCTCTTTCTTCTTACTTGTTTCTTGTCCAATAACAGTTTCTGCAAAACATTAAGTAAAAGGAAAACAATTTAAATGAGGGTTTATCATTGGGTTTCAAGTGTGTGTGTGTGTGTGTGTCTGTGCGTGTGCATGTGTGTGTATGAGAAAATGGAATTATTACTAGAAATTACAAATGAACAAATTCACCTTATATTGATATAGCATTCATCTTTAAAAAGTATTTTAGAAACACAAACATTCCCTACATTTTTCATTGCATGAAAGCAGTTCATCAGAGCCAGAAATAGCCACAGTCGTATTTGCTGTTGTATACAAATAGAATGTAGGAATTAAAGACTGCCAATATTGAGCAGTAAAGTAATTTTAGGAAAGGAAAAAATTTAACCTGGAAGTCTCCTGAGAGAGACATAACAGAATGTTTCATTGGATTGACTAGAGAGTAGAAAGGGCATTCTTCCTCTTTTTGCCAGAAAGTAGTAATTCAACAAATAGCTTAAGGTAAAATATTTTCGTAATGTAATTTCTTTGTAGAGATATTAGGGACTATAGAAGGAGGAAGATTAAATTCACACTGTGCATATATGGATAGTTAATTCAAAATATAACCCATGGTTCTTGAATGTATGCCTGTTGCCCAAATGACTAGACCCCACTGCAGCCATATCAACATGATACCATCAACTTCCATGACACGGTTGGCAGATTCATTGTAATAAGTCATCTGAGTGGCCTCGGCCTCTGCTTCAGCACTGATGATCTGCTGGGCCACAGCTTCCACGATGGGCATCACCATGGCAGTAGTAGAGGTGTTGCTAAGCCACATGGATAGGAGGGCAGTGCTGCTCATGAACCCCAGCGTCAGTCTGCAAGGAGAGAGTGTCACATGGATCTCAGCTCTGTCTCCAGAGGCTCTTAGATAATTGTAAGAGAGAGTAGTTGCTTTGAGTTAGGAGTTAAATTTTTCAAAACATGGAAAGTTAAGGTTCCTCCCAGAGGGTGAATGCTGAGTACAGTCATACATAGGTAGAAATCAAAGTAACACATGTAAGAGTGGAGTTTTCAAGGGATCTATCTCCTAGGGAACTATAAAAATTCTTTCTCTGAAAAACAGAAAAAAATCACTAAACTTACACCAAACTGCAAGTTGGTATGTGCCTAACAGCTTGTAATTTTACACTAATACATGAATACTCTTTTAAGATGACACCTTCAGATACAAGTAAGATGGAATTGCAATCAACTTTTGAATTTAGGGCCCCTTACTTTTTATCTTTTGGGCATATGTCTTTTTATTAGTATGTGTGCCAAGGCAATACAAGAACAAGGAGAGAGATATTTATACAACGTCTCTTTCCTTGTTTACTCTTCTGGTTCAACAATATATGATAGAGAAAATAGTTAAGTCACTTGCTAAAATGAGGTTGCAGAATTTTCTGTAGATTCTGTTACTTAGCTTTCCTGAATTGGCATTCCTTCCTGTTGTCAGGAACAGACTTTATTATATTCTCTTTTAGAGTAGTTGATCCTTAACTATAACATACCTAAGACTTTAGGATTTTAAACCATCACACTTGGGAAAAAACATGATCTCCTTTGAGTAGGAAGCCTTAAAAATTCATTTGGAACCCGTTTATAATGTTCTCTGACTTTCTTTTAAAATAGATTTACAAGAACAATTAGGTTCTATGCTTCTGACTCAGGTATAACGAATGTTTTCTGTGTTTCTATTTATTTTACTTTATCAAAGAAAAAGTGAAAAAAACTTTTAGAAATATACTTAAGTAAGAAATGATTAAAAAACAATGGAAGTACTTTTAATTCATGTATCTATTAGATGTGCAATCCTCCTATTAAAAAAAAAAGGTTGATATGAGGAATAGCTTCTGGTGAAAACACCTTAAATTGAAAAGCCACTTAGTAACATAATGGACAGGACTTTTGTCCTATTGTGCAGTACATTTTACCCAGCTCTGGGGCAATGACCAGAAAAGATACACTTCTATAGTACCTAAGAGGTATGGACCACCATTTCATATATATGTATATGTTATACAATTTTAAGTAACTTTTTCCAAATTGTTTGATATGAGTCATATATGTATATATATATACATATACATTACATATACATATACATATGTATATCCATTGTATTTAGCAAAACAATTTGTTTCATAAATAATAAACACAGATGCATCTATGCCCTTGAAGGAATTATGCAACTGAAGTCAATAAAACTTTCTTATATTCCAAAGAAAGATGAAAAGGAAAAATATCACCTAAGGCTTTCAAGCAAAATATCACTATGCAAATAATTCTGACATTGGAAATTTTCTTTAGTTTACATTCATGTGCTTAACAGGAGATGGAATAAAATCAAAATAGCTAATTCATTTAATAAAAAAAACAGTCATTTCAGTGAGGCTAAAATCAGTCAAAGGAGTGATTTTGCATTCTATAGATGGATGTTCTTAATTGATTGTTTTACTTTACAATAGTTGATTTTAAAAGAAAAAATGTTCACCTTGGAATTTTTCAGCACACATTTGTATTTTGTCAGTAATGTCTTTGTCTTTCGTTTATAACATCCTCCCTGTTGATAAAAGATGCTCTTGAACAAGTTCTGAATGTGTAATCACAAATAAACAAGATAGGAATAAAATCTCCTCTGAAGTCTATCAATCTTGCCTGTTGAAGTTCAAGGCTTCTCTCATCTTTGACTCCAATGGTGCATTAAGGTTAGAGAGTCGTGTGCATTTATCCCAAGCTCACTGTAATTAGACCTGCAGTGACAGGAGAGTTGTTGTTTTCTTCCCCTCCTACAACTCAAGCACACTTTATATCACTTTTATATTTGTAGAGGAAAAAAAACCCACAAGCGAAACTGGATGTGCATTACCTATTTGGTCATCTGCACGAAATGGTCTGTTCAGAATGTTGAACTGGAAGGAGTAAACAAGGTACTTACCGTGCTGGGTTCACACCCACCATCATCACCATCCTCAGAGCAATCCTCTTGTGCAAATTCCATTTTTCTATTGACGTTGCTAAACAGATGACTCCAATTAGCAGCAGGTGAAAGTCTTTGAAATAAGCAGATGCCACCTGAAATTACAATTAAATTCATGATTATTAATATTGGTGAGGGGAAAAATAACATAGCACAAGAAAGCCATTGTTGGGCTGCTCCTTTGACCTTCAAATAATAGTTTTCTATTTTGTTGAGACATGTCCATGTGTTTGAATACAAATGTAAATATCTTCTCCATTCTTACCCATTAATAATTCTGTCAAGAAAAATATACAGAAAGAAAAGCATATGCAAGTGCTTCTATTTATTTCTCCATCTATAATCTGGAGTTAATTTTTTATGTTTATAGTATAGTGACAATGACTAAGACTTGGGAAAGTCCTGAATCAAGCTCCTACCTATAAATCCCTGAATCACCACCAAACTGCAAATATCCTCTTATGTTTGCTTGGTACTGGGGATGCTTTACCACATCCCTAGTCAGGTTTTATTTATTTATTTTTTGGAGATAGTTCCTCACTAAGTTGCTGAGACTGGCCTCTAATTTGGGATCCTCTTGCCTCAGCCTCCCTAGGTGCTGGGATTACAGTCATGTATCCCCATGCCCAGCTCCAAATGTCCTCACCATCACCCACTATGTCATAACTACAGAGTCCTTCCTTCATATTATGAACGATTTGAACTTCAAAATTATTCATTACAAAACAAACACCCTGAAATGAAGGCCAATATTTTAAGATACTCTCAGGTAACATCATTCAGAGTTTAGCAATATCTGCAGACTCTTTGAGCAACCATTTGTGGCAATGCCCCCAAACACGTTAGGTATATGATTTTTTTTTCAAGAATTGTGTTTTTAAAAAATATAGAATTTTAACAAACCACAGTTTTCTTTTCTGTAGATCTTTCAATGAATGGGCTATTATATGACACATAGTTTTTTGAACTTATTTAATTATAATAAATTTATTTTAAAACTTTTAGTTGAAGAAACTCAAGGGGCTGATGTTCAAAAGAACTGATTTCAGGAGATGCTTGGCAGCACTGAAGCACAAAGCTATGCTGAAAGAAGAGGATTGCTAGAGAAAAGAACCCTTAAAAAATTTAATGATGTCTAGTAGAAGAAATGAGAGAGTTCTAATGATAGAAACCACAAAGGAAAATCAATTCTGATGTTAATTTTGCTATTTTTAATTGTATCTGTATAGCTGACTTGGTTTCAACCAAGAGCAAAAATTGCTGATTACTCTTTAGAATTTAAAATAGACAAGTGGACATATTCTTAACATTTTATGGAATGTCAATTTTGATGTTTTTCAAAGTATATATATACTTTGAAAATATATGCATATATATACACACACATATACATATACATTTACATTTTATAGCAACTGGGTAATAGAAAACACATAACTATATTTAACTTTCATATTATTTATTTATTACTTTAACATTAAAAATGTATTTGCCAGGCAACAAAAAAATGTAAAAGCATAGGATACAGAAATAAATGCTAGAAAACAGGGATGGAACTGGAGGAAATTAAGTGAAATAAGTCAGGCACAGCTCAGTGCCTGTAATCCCAGTGAGTAGGGAGGCTGGGGCAGGTGGATCTTGAATTCAAAGCCAGGCTCAGCAACTTAGTGAGGCCCTGTCTCAGAATAAAGATTAAAAAAGGTTGGAGATGAGGCTCAGTGTTTAAGCACTTCTGGGCTCAATCCCTGGTACAAAAATAAATAAATAAAAGAAAAGAAAAAATAAAAGAAAAATTGTCAGGCACAGAAAGACAAAATTCACAAGTGCTCACTCAAGTGGAAATTAAGAATATTGATTTCATAGATGTAGAGAAGAACAGTGGTCACTAGAAGTAGGAAGGCAGTGGAGAGAGGCAAGTTAGTTAACAGGTACTAAGTACAATTAGAGATGGAGAAATATGTTCTATAAGTTTTAATGCTCTATAGCACCACAGGCTACCTATAGTTCACAAGGATTTATTCCATATTTTATAAATAACTAGAAGAAAGGAATTAGAAGTTTCCAAACACAAAGAAATGATAACTATTTAAGCAGATAAAAATGTGAATTATCCTGATTTGGTCATTACACATACATATGTTGAAATATCAGGCAATTCTATAAATACATACAATATTATGTCTATTAAAAACAAGGAAATTTTCCTAAAGGGCTTTTCTCAACTTGCACTTCTTCAAGCTCAAATGTGCCTTTTTAAATATAATCCATTTTCTTTCCAAGCCATGTTTCTTTTCTCCTTAACATATTGCATTATGGAAATACTATTTGCTTACTTGCCCACTACCTGTCTTTCCTATTTTACTATATGTTCCTTGGGGAACAAAACTCTGTTTTGCTAACCATCACATATTGGTCATCTAGCACGGTTCTAGCACAGAATAGGAATTCAGTAAATAATGCTAACAAATTAGGGAGAGAGGGCAGGAAAGAGACGAGGACCAATCTATGGTCTCAGAGAGCCTAGATTCTGATTGTCCATGTCTGTCTCAGGCTTCTATCCACCTAGCCCTCTCTACCCTTTTCTTTCCATAAGTATTTCCATGTATTAATTTACTCTGGTTTCTAGACTTGCTGACCCTATTCTATGACTTGCTAACTTGGTTCATTCTGTCCCTTTGAGCTTTTCTTCTTGGTCTACTTTGAATCAGCTTTCATCTGCCCTTCTCATAAATGCTGCTATTCTACAAGATTCTTTATAGTCTTCGAGTTTTATGTATTTGATTACCAAGCCTTAGATTCAATTCTGTCTCTGACTAAAATAATGTCTTGCATGTGTACAGTAGGCATTCAATTAATATCTGTTAAATGGATTTGAGGATACCACAATCTTTATATCCTGGCAGGTAAGTCTTCTGAGTTCCAAAATGATAAGTCCATCTAGATACTTCCAGTTGAATTTCCCCAAAATATCTAAATACTGAACATATTCAAAGCGATACTTTTTATTTCCTCCCCATCGTTCAAACATGTTCTTTCTCTCCTGCCCCTTCTATAGTGATAACACTTCCATCTTCTCAGTTGCCTAAATCAGAAACTTCAGTGATTCCCTTTTTACGTCCAATATGTATGTATTCGTCACCAGGTTCAATTATTTCTAGGTCCTTCATATCTTTAAAAATTTGTTCAACTTTCTCTAAAAACATATTACTTCATTATTAAGATCCTCATCATTTCTCACCTTACTGTTACATGATCTGTCCTTTTCTAATTCTTCCAAGATACTGTCACTATCACTTTTCTAAAGGAAAAAATCTAAACACATGATTGACCTTTCTATACTTTTTTAGTAAATTACTTGGCTTCTAAAACCAAATCCATTATTTTTTACATGTCCTACAAAAACACCCAAATGTGGTCCCACTTGCTCCTTCCAGCATATTCTCTATTTCACTTGATTTCTTTTATATAGTTCCCCAAACAGAAATGGTTTAATATTAGCTTGTAATTTAACCTGAATGAGCCTTCCCCGAGTCTTAGCTACTCCTAATCTTCCTTTATGGATGAAATCAGATGTCAGTTCTTCCAAGACTCAGCTTCTTTGAGACTCTACATTTGGCTGGATAGTATTCCCTTGGTCATAACACATTTTAATCTATATGGTGATGATTTATTAATTTAACCATTCCTTCATTGGACTACATTAGTTTGAAGGAAGAATGTATGTTTTCTTGATTATTGTATTTATGGACATAGCACATGTCTGGCACATGCTGTCATTAAACAGATGCTTAATTAATACACTTCACAACTTAAGACACATGTTATTATACAGGAAAAGCAAGTTAAGAAACAGAGCAAGGAAATATCATAGGTGCATGAGAGATATCTCTCCAGGGCATGGCTGAGTGTCAGAATAAGTGGAGTAAATAAACACTTTTTCCTAGGGAACTGGAAAGTCTTTTACCAAGGCCTGATACTCAAGATTACTTTTGAAAGACGAAGAGATATTCCTCTGCCTTTATCTCTTTTGAAATTTGCTCATGTAAATAAGCCCCACTGACTGGTATGGTCTGAATATTGCTTAGTATCCCCCACTACCAATTCACATGTTGTAACCCAAAGTGAACCTAACCTTGGCTCCATTCTTATAAAAGAAGAGGCTTGAGGGTGCTCCTTGTACCATTCACCACAAGATGATGCAGCAATAAGGCAATGTCTTTGGAGCAGAAAGTGAATTCTTACTGTACACCAAATTTACCGGTACCTTGATCTTGGACTTCCCAGCTTCAACAAATTTTTGTTGTTTAAAATACCTAGTTTAATGTAGTTTGTTTTAGCAGTCTGAATGGACCAATGACACTGACTTTATTTTAGCAATAGTCAGAATTTAATGAAAGAATAAATGCAGAATCACTTTTTTATTTTTAATTTTTTTAGTTGTAGTTGGACAAAATACCTTTATTTTATTTATTTATTTTTATGAGGTGCTGAAGATCGAACCCAGCACCTCGAGTGTGCTAGGCGAGTGCTCCACTTGTTGAGCCTCAACCTTGTTGAGCCACAAGCCAGCCCCTGCAGAATCACTTTTAAAAATACAAAGGAACACTGAGAAGCAAACCACTACCGTAGTCCCTCCATATCTATAGTTTCACTTACTGTAATTTCAGAAAGTATTGTCAACTGTAATAGTAAATGGAAAATTTCAGATATAAATAATTCATAATTTTAAAATTGCACACTATTCTGAGTTGTTTGATGAAATCTCATACTGTCTCACTCTATTTTTCCCAGGATTTAAATCATTAATTTATCCAGTGTACCCATGCCTTATATATTACCTGAATGTTAGTCACTTGGTAGCTTTCTCAGTTACCAGATCAACTGTTATGATGTCACTGTGATTCTATTCCAGTAATCCTTCTGTTACTTAATTATTGCCCCAAAGCATGAGTGTACTGCATACTCCAGGGCATAAAACATGGAAGAACAGTTTAACTTTGGAACTATGTGGCAACAATATAGAGCAAATAAGGAAACACACACACACACACACACACACACATATATATATATATAATTACGTATTGGTTTCACTACTATCTGCAAAAGCAGGTATTAGTTTCACTACTATCTGAAATTTCAGGCATTTATTGCAAATCTTGTATATATTTTCCCAGCAGATAAGGGGTAACTACTGCATCAGTAAGTGATTAAACATAGGACTAACTTAAGGGCCATGTGATATTCCTCTGGTGTTTTGGTCATATTTTTTTGCTGCTGTAACTAAAAGACCTGATGAGCACAATTGTAGAAGAGGAAAAGTTCATTCGAGGGCTCACAGTTTCAGAGATTTTAGTCCATAGAAGACCCCTTGGGGCTAGTTGTGAGGCAGAAAGTCATGGCGGAAGAGTGTGGCAGAGGGAAGCCCCTCATATAATGATCAGAAAGCAGAGAGAGCAGTCTCCACTTGCCACATGCAAATATATACCCGAAAGCCCAATTCCCACTTCCTCCAGCCACATCCTACCACTTCCATTACTACTCAGTTAATCCCTAACAGGGGATTAATTCATTGATTTTGCGTTAAGACTCTCACAACCCAATCATTTCTCCTCTAATCTTGCATTGCCTCATACCATGAGCTTTTGGGGGACACCTCCCATCTAAACCATAACATCTGGTAATCTATTTAGCCTATATGAGAATGATCAGACATTGTAAAATGTCCAGAATTTAATGAAAGAATAAATGCAGAATCACTTTTTTTTATTTTTATTTTTTTTAGCTTTAGTTGGACACAATACCTTTATTTTATTTATTTATTTTTATGAGGTGCTGAGGATCAAACCCAGTGCATGGTGTGTGCTAGGTGAGTGCTCCACCGCTGAGTCACAAGCCAGACCCCACAGATAGTAAATATTTTAGACTTTATGATTTCTATTGCAATTAGTCAATTTTCTCATATAACAGAAAAGAGCCAAAGACAATAAATAAATAAATGGTCTTGAATATGTTTAATAAGACTATTTTTTTCTTAAATTAAAGTTAGTCACCAGGCTTGATTTGGTCCTCAGGCCTATATTTTCCCTATATTTTCCTTGATAGACCATGCAAACAAATATAACCTATAAACCAAATGAAATCAATAGTTAAGCCTAAGGAAGAATATTCTCTTTTCCATTGTATTAACCATTCTTTTTAGTTTTCAACAGAGTCAGAATATTTGAGGAAGAACATAAACTACAGACAGATGTGTGTGTTTGTATTTTCCAGGAGTTAATAGAAGAAGATGCTGTTGATTCATAAATGACACTGATAAATAAAACTATTTTCAGGACAAAATTGACATGTCAAGTAAAATACATGATATTTGAAATCTATTTGCAAGATTGACATAGTTATATTTCTATCCCCAAATGGTATTTTATAAGACAAACATGGACTTTTGCAATCATAGCACCTGGCTTCTCTTAAGTCACATAACTTATCAGTTGAGCAACCTTTGTGCAAATCAATAAGTTGTAAACATTAAATAGCATCTTATATCAAGTTAGTGAATTAAAAGAAATGATATTTTCTTAAAAGTGTTTTGTTATAATGCATGTGATTATAAAGTCTATTTTAAGTACTTACTTATGTTGTTTTTCTAAATCCAGTGGTCAGATTTCTATTTTTCATATAAACTGACTGATCATCACATTCAACAAGCAGGATAATTACTTCCTCCTTAAAAATGTACTTCACTTGGATTCCAGGGCCCCACACTTCCTGTTTTTTCTCCTACCTCAATAACCTCTCTTCTCATTTCCTTGGTTAGTACTTTCTCTTCTCACTACTTATTAATGTTGTATTCCCCCAGAACTCTGTTTTTTCTCCTCTTCACTTTTCTACCTTCACTCTCTATAAATGGCCTTAAGTCTTAGGGCTTTAAATTCCATCTATATACTGATGATTGTCAGATCTAATATGTACAGATTAGTTCTCCCTCATGAACTCTGTACTATAGATGAGATATACCCACATGTTTACTCAATAGCTTCACTTAGATATCCAACAAATTTATGTGTATAGCACTTTTCCAGGAGTCAGTTCTTCTATAATAAGTCTGCTGCACTCACAATCCTTCCCATTTCAATTAATGGTAACTCTATTTTCCAGGTGGCAGGCCAAAAACCCTAGGAGGCATTCTTGAATCTCTTCTTTCAATCTTATGCCATGTCCAATCAATCAGGAAAGTCTATTGGTTTTGCCTTCAAAATTTATCAGTAATAGAGACAATATCTCTATAACTACCCTTAGTCTGAATTACCATGGTCTCTTACATAGATCACAATAACCTACTATTTGTCTCCTTCCTTCTACCTTGTTTCTTAATACAGAAGCTTAAGGTATTCTTTTAAAATCAAAGTCAGGAGAGATTTAACACAGTGAATTAGAGGAAGGCTGCATTTCCAGTTGTTCCATGGCTCAGGATTCAAGAAGCAGGAGGACTGCTTCTTAGTGAAGTACTGGCAATCTACTGTTCACAGGGCAGAGATTCACTACAAGTTCACAGGGCAGAGATTCTGCTGCTGAATTAAACTCAGTCAAGTGATAGTGCCCTTTGTTCCACACAAAAACTAACCATGCTCAGACTTCAATGGTACTTGAATGCAAAGAATAAAACAGACAAAATTCCTCAAATAATGACCAAGCCCCAGGTAGAAACAGCTATTTAGGGGCAGATCGTCAGGACCCACTTATGGGATCTACTCCTACAGGGAAAAACAAAGAGAATTAACACCAAAAATGTTGACACCCCAAGTTGTGGTTTGAATATGACATATCCCCCTTAAAAGCTCATGTGTGAGACAATGCAAGAAGATTTGGAGGTGAAATGATTGGGTTATGAGAGCCTTAACCTAATCAGTGCATTAATCCATTGATAGAAATTACTGGGTCTTAACTGTAGGCAGGAAGAATGTGATTGAAGGAGGTAGATCATTGGGGGAATGCCTTTGAGGAATATATTTTGTTGTGGTGAGGAGAGCATTCTCTCTCTCCCTTTCTCTCTCTACCCACCCCATTTCCGGTGCCTTGTCCTCAACTGCTTTCCTCTACCACATTCTTCCACCATGCTGTTCTGCTTCATCTTGGGCCCCAAAGAATGGAGTCAGCTGTACAAGAACTAAGACTTCTGAAATCACGAGCCCCCAAATAAACTTTTCCTTTTCAAATTATTCTTGTCAGGTCTTTTGGTCACAGAAACAAAAAAAAAGCAAATGAGAAACAAGACCAAACTGACCATTAGAAATAAATTAACTCAAAATGGCAGAAATGAATACACATCTGTCTATAATAAACAAACGTTAATGGTTTCACCTCTCCAACCGAAAGACAGAGGCTGGCAGAATGGATTAAAAAACAAGATCAAACTATGCTCTTTGTAAGAGACTCACCTTATAGGCAAACACCGCCACAGGCTGAGAGTACAAAGATAGAAATTTATATATCATGTAAATGGAGGTTGAAAACAAGGAGTAGCTACTGTTATATTCAACAAAGCAGAACACAGGCCACAATTAATCAGAAGAGATCAAAAAGTTCATGTCATAGTCTAAGGGAAAAAAAATCCAACAAGAAGTTGTAACAATCATAATTATGCCCCAAACATTGGCATACCTAACCACAAAAAAAGACGACACTTGAACTAAAGCTTCAGATAGACTAGTACAATAATACTGGATGATTTCCTTTTAAAAAATATTTATTTATTTATTTATTTTTAGGTGTAGATGGACACACCACTATGCCTTTATTTTTATGTGGTTCTGAGGGTCGAACCCGGGTCTCACCCATGCTAGGGAAGTGCTCTACCACTGAACCACAATCCCAGACCAATACTGGATGATTTCAACACACATTTTTCACCATCAGACAGGTAATTCAGACATAAAATCAGTAAGGAACTTTTCAGATATGAAAATATTATAAATAAAATGTACTTAACAGGCATCTATAGAATATTTTATTCAACGGCTGAATATACTTTCTTCTTTGCTAAGAAGAGTTTTACCAAAAATGGAACTTTTACCAAAATAGATTATATTTTAGACTACAAAACAACTTTTATAAAATACAAAATAATAATATAATTCCTTGTATCTTATCAGATCATAATGAAAAGAAATTAGAGATCAGCATCAAAAAACTCCACAGAAACTATATAACCATATGGAGATGGAACAATATACTTTTGAATGATGAATGGGTAATAGAAGAAATCAGGGGAGAAATTTAAAATTTTTAGAATCAAATGGGAATAGAGATACACCAGTAACTCTTGGGCACTATGAAGGCCATTCTAAGAGGAAATTTTATATTTGTGAGTGTCTATATAAGAAAATCAGAAAGATTCCAAATATACAACCTAATGATGCAAGTCAAGACAATTGAAAAAGAAAAATAAAACAATTACAAAACCAGTTGAAGGAAGAAAATAACTAAAATCAGAGTCAAAATCAATGCAATTGAGAACTTAATAATAAGTGGATCAGTGAAATGAAGGGTTGGCTCTTTGAAAAGATAAACAAGATTGATAAGCCCTTATCCAAAATAACAGGGGTGGGAGCGGCAGAGAGAGAGAGACAAGCCTGAAGTTAGTATAATTAGAGATGAAGAAGAAGAAATCACCACAGACATCACAGAATGCAGAGGATCATTAGGCACTACTTTGAAAATTTGTACTCCAATAAATTGCAAAACTTAAAAGAAATGGGTACATCACTCTCCATAGATATGACCTGTCCTGCCTAAATTGACACAAGAGGATGTAGAAAATCTAAACAGACTAATAACTAGCATTGAGATGGAAGCAATAATAAAAAGTCTTCCAACAAAGAAAAATCTAGACCAGATTGATTGTCAACTGATTTTTACAATTTTTGATGTCTACAAGAGCTTTAAAGAAGAGTTAATTTCAATGTTCCTCAAATTATTTCATGAAATAGAAAGGGGTAAAACACTTCCAAATTCATTCTATGAAGCCAGCATCAACTAGATAACAAAAACCAGATAAGGGCACATCAAGTAAAGAAAACCACAGTCCAATATTCCTGATGAAATTAGATGTCAAAATTCTTAATAAAATATTAGCAAATTATATTCAACAAAATATTAAGATTGTACATCATGATAGAGTATATATTATTGTAGGGTTTCCAGGATGGTTTAGCATACACAAATTGATAAATCTAATTCACCACATGAAGACAATTAAAGACAAAATCACATAGTCATCTCAATAGATGCAGAGAATACATCAACAAAATTCAGCATTTATTAATTATAAAAACACTGAAGAAATGAGTAATAAAAGGAGCTTATATCAATGTTATAAAGGCTATCTATTATAAACCCAAAGCTGACATCATAGTGAATGAGGGAAATCTAAAGACAAGGATGTCCACTCTCACAACTCCTATTCAATATAGTACTATAAATTATAGCCAGAGCAATTAGACACAAAAAGGAAATAAAAAGGATAAAAATAGGAAAGGAAGAAGTCAACTTATCATTGTTTACAGACTATATGATCCTATACTAAGACAATCCAAAAAGCTCCACCAGAAGACTGCTATAACTAATAAAAAACAGATTTATCAAAATAGCATATTACACAATAAACATCCAAAATTCAAATATCTTTTCTAAACACCAATAAATCTGCTGAGAAAGAAATTAGGAAAATAATCCTATTCATGAAATCCTCAAAAATATAACTAAGAATAAATCTTACCAAGGAGGTAAAAAGTTTGAAGAATGAAATAGAAAAAGACACAAGAAGATGGAAAAACCTCCAATGTTCATAGATAGGCAGGATTAATATTGTTTAAATGGCTATACTGCCAAAAGCAACATACAGATTCAATGCAATCCCTACCAATGTACCAAACATTCCTCACAGAACTAGAAAAAAAAAGTCCTAAAATTCATTGGAAAGTATAAAAGTCCCAGAATAACCAAAGCAATTCTAAGCAAAAAAAAAAAAAAAATCAATGCTAGAGATATCACAATACCTGACTTCAAATTTCACTATAGACCTAAAGTAACAAAAACTTCATGGTAGTGTTATAAAACAAACACATTGACCGATAGAACAGAATAGAAGACACAAAAAGAAACTCTCCAGTTACAATCATCTGAACCTAGACAATAGGGCCAAAATCATACTCTACAAAAAAAAGGCAGCACTTTTAACAAATTGTGCTTGGAAAACTGTTATCCATACGTAGAATGACACTAAATCCTCATCTCTCACCCTGCACAAGAATCGACTCAATATTGACCAAACACCTAGAAATTAGAACAGAAACTGTAGAACTCCTGGAAGAAAATGTAAGGTCAACACTCCAATATATAGTACAGGTAATAACTTTTTCAAGAGGGCTCCTAAAGCTCAGGAAATAATATCAAAAATTGAGAAATGGGATGGCATCAAATTAAAAAGCTTCTGCATAGCAAAGAAAACAATTGAAAATGTAAAGAAATGTGGGAGAAAATCTTTGCTAGCTACTCTTCTTTTGATATAGGGATTGAACCCAGGGTCACTTAATCAGTAACTCACATCCCCAACCCTTTTTGTTTGTTTATTTTTATCTTGAGACTGGGTTTTGCTATGATGTTGCTCAGGGCATTATTAACTTGCTTAAAGCTGGCTTTAAACTTGTGATCAGGATGATATAATCCTATCATATCATCAGGCCTCAGCCTGCTGAGCCTCCAAGATTACAGGTGTACCTGGCTGCTAGCTACTTTTCTGATAGAGGATTAATGTCTAGAATACATAAAGAACTCAACAACTATAACACTAAAAACCAAAGAGCCCAATTAATCAGTGGGCAAATGAACTAACAAAAGAAAAAAATACACGTGGCCAACAAATATATGAAAAAAAAAAATGTTCAACATGGTTAGCAATTAAGGAAATGCAGATGAAACCTACAATGAAATTAGCTCCGGTCAGAATGGCAGTCATCAAGAATACAAACAATTTGTATACGGGGTAAAAGGGGGAGTTCATAATCCACTTGAATCAAACCGTGTAATATGATGTATTAAGAACTATGTAATGTTATGAACGACCAATAAAAAAAAAATAAATAAATAAAAAAATAAAAAAAAAAAATAAAAAAAAAAGAATACAAACAATAATAAATGCTAAAGAAGATGTAGGGGAAAAAAGGAACACTTACACATTTTGGAGGGAATATATATTAGTACAACCACTATGGAAATCAGTATTCAATTTCCTCAGAAGACTGGGAATAGGGCTGTGGCTGTGGCTCAGTGGTAGAGCACCTGCCTCACATGTATGAGGCGCTGGGTTCGATACTCAGAACCACATAAAAATAAATAAAGATATTAAAAAAAAGACTGGGAATAGAAACACCAATATGACCCAGATATATCACTCCTCATTATTAACTCTAAAGAATTAAGATTGTTATACCCTAGCCATACATGCATACCCAAGTTTATAGCAGCACAACTCACACAATTGCCAAACTATGAAACCAGACTAGGTGTCTGTCAATGGATGAATTAATTAAGAAAATGTGGTGCATATACACAATGGAGTTTTATTCAACCATAAAGAAGAATGAAATTTTGCCATTTGCAGGAAACCGAATGGAACTTAAGAACATTATGTTAAGTGAAACAAACTAAACTCAGAAAGTCAAGGGTCCTATGTTTTCACTCAGAGGTGAAAGCTACTGAGGAAAAAGGAAAAAGGAAGATGGGGGATCTCATGAACACTGAAGGGAGATAAGTAGAAGAGAGAAAAGGGACCAGAGGGAAGGGTGAGAGGAGGGAAAGGGAAAATACTGAGAAATGACAATGGCCAAATTATTGTGTGCATGTATGAATATTTAACACTAAATCCCACATTATGTGTAATCATTATGCAACAATAATAAATATGAGGAAAAAATATCAAAGTCTGAGTAATCATGTCATTTTTCTCTCAAACTCCCCTGAAGGTTTCACTTCATTAAGAGGTAAAACCTAACAATGACTTCCTTTGGCCCTATTTGGCCCAGTCCCTCCTCACATTACCTCCTTGACATCTTCTCTCATTCCTACCTTTACTCATTCTACTCCAGTCATACTGCAGACTTGACCTGCCTGAAGCCCTTTGCCCTGGATGTGCCCCCTTCTGCAGTGGTCATTCTCCAGATACTCAAATGGCTAACCTCTTCATCTCCTGTAAATCTTTGTCCAGTGTCACCATCTCCATGAGATCCACCCCAGCCAATATAAAACGGCTATTCTCTCTGTTCTTCAGTAATATTTTGCATTTTTACTTAGCATTAATTACCTTTCTAACTCAATATTTAATTCATCTATTAATCAGATATCTTGTTTTCTCTTTTTGTTCCCCTAAAAAGTTAGGGATCTTTTGTCTGTTTCTACTTGTTGATGTTTTTTCCAAGTGCCTGGAAATTTCTACCACATAAATATTTACTAAGTAAATATGTAACATAACATTTATATGTATATCATTATTTATATTTACATATACAAATGTGTACATATTTCACATTTATATATACAATTTATCTATAAACGTATTTTCAATAATAATAATAATATTGATACTTCTTATGGAATATCAAATTGGGCACACCACAAATGCTTTGAATTTCAGGTTTAATTCAACAGATATGAGAAGAGTTCAGTATTGGTCGATATTCTTCAACTAGAGTGATGTGCTCAATGAGATATAAGTGTTTAACATTGGCTTGCTAAATCAGTAAAGTAGGGTTAGAACTATGGTGGCCAAAGAGGTATTTAGGGCTCTGAACTTAGGCGAGGCATTAATGACACATTGTCCTATTCAATGACAGGTTTGATATTCAAAGATGCTGAAATAGGATGCAATGATAGTTCAATACTCTCAAAACTGAATATTGAAATTGTTAATAATGCTCATGATATTGTTTGTATCATTGTTTCCCATCAATTTACAACAACTGTTGAGAATGATACAACCATGGGGTATCATTGTTTCACATATGTTACAAAAATGGTGGAGTTGTGTTGCTTTATCATGTCCCACTTTTAGATGATTAAGATGACATGTTAAGGATTGTACAGTAATTAGAACAAATATTGAGTTTTAAGCTAAGGCCTTTAAACTTAATCTCTAGCTCTTCCCAGAATACCCTGAAGCTTTGGTCAACTATTAATGAATTAACGTCATTGACCCTGTCTTGATAAAGGATCACAAGACTGAAAAACTGCCTTCTCCACTAAAATTCCTAACTGTTTTGATCACTGTTAAGCTTTCTAGGTACAGAAAGTCACATAAAGTTTAAAACAAACTTAGGCTGAAATATCAGAGTGGAGATGATAATTTACTTTTACAGCAATCTGAATGTTTCCGGAGTGATCTATTCATTTTTTTTCTCCAGTATCTAAATATTTGCTAATATATATTGAACACTTATTTTGTAAAAACTTCACATTTATTGACTAATTTAAGTCTGAAGTATGGTTGACAAACTAGAGTTAGTTCTGGGAAGTAAAAAAGATGGTGGTGATTTAGTTGAGGGTGTTCAGTTTGAGGATGGAAGTTGTGGTCTAGAAATCTTAAAGACTAGAGGTGGAATGTATAGAGGAAATTATATTAATTTTAAAAACCTAAGCAATATTGTCATGCAAACAAAAGATAAGGTTTATTTGTAGATTCTTAGATGGTACATAATTTAACAAATGAAAGTGACTAAATTTCAGA
Source organism: Urocitellus parryii (assembly GCF_045843805.1). Classification (NCBI taxonomy): domain Eukaryota; kingdom Metazoa; phylum Chordata; class Mammalia; order Rodentia; family Sciuridae; genus Urocitellus; species Urocitellus parryii. The sequence goes on from NC_135533.1 coordinate 47,730,315, forward strand.
CTTTAGATCAATAAAGCGAAATTGCTTCAAAGTTAAAATTATTTAAGAATGATATGCTTATTAAAAGTGATATGGGTTAGTGAGGCCCATGATTCAGATAACTTTTAAAAACTGAAGGATCTATAAGAGATATTGTGGAAGAGATCCCCACCACAGGTGATAGTGGATCCAGAATTCTCTCCCAGATCTAAGATTCTGGGACTGTTAAGTTAGTATGAGGCTGGCTGGCATCTTTGGTGATAAAGGACTCTTGGGCAGGTTTCCTCAGCTACAGAGATATAATATTGGTACCTGTAAGTTTGAAGTCTGTGGCCCCTGAATACCACAAAGAGGCAGCACATTGGAACATTTAAGACACTCATTTTTTTTTTTTTATCTGATTCTATGGTAGCAGAATGTCAATATGGGGATAAGAGAAACTGAAGTACAGTCCTAGCCATGCTGTCCTCCTAACCAATGTTAATTAGAAAGAAAAGAGCTGTGGTTAGAAGGAGGAAGAAACACAGTAGGAAAAGAAGAGCAGGAAGGATCAGAAATGCAAAATGATTTTGAGTCGAAAATGAAGAATGATAAGACAATCAAGAAGGGAACAGATTGTCTCTCCAGAAAAACTGTAATCAGTGTTAAAAAAAAAAAAAAAATCTTCACCTACATTAAACACAAGCTTGCCTCAAGAGAGCAGTGTTGAACCCAGGAAAAAGACAGAAGTCCAAAGGTGATAAATTTCACTGACTGGCAACTTGAACTTGACCTTTTACCTGAGAACGTTTCAGCTGTGGTTTATTTTTATTTATTTTTTTTTTTTTATGGTTCTGAGATTGAATCCAGGGCCTTGTACAAGCGAGGCAAGCTCTCAACCAACTGAGCTATAGCCTCCGCCCCTCAGCTGTGGTTTACACAGTTGTTTGCTGGGTGTCAGAAGACAGCATGGAGATAGATATTCTGGTTTCATTGCGTTTCATGCTTTTAATGCAAAACTGAATCCATTTTCTTCAGATGGGTACCCTTAGATTGTATAAAGGTAAGAAACAGCTCTCAGCATGAGTAAACTCTTCTCAGCAAGAACAAAATAGAAATAAATACACATGAAAGTTGATTTGCCTTTATCTTTTGAAATGGCAGTTTTCAGAGAAAGAAAATGAGGAAGCTTTTTCTTCATTAAAAACAAAAATTATTCTCCAACACAGTGAGACCAAATTCTGGTGAATAGAACAACTAACTCCTGCAGGATGTGAATGAGTTGCCCCTTTTGTTGGGAGGGAGGCACCAACAATAGATGTCCTAAAGAGAAGATGAGACTTACAATTTTCCTACAGATACATGTGATTCCAGAATTTGAAACTTATGTTTGTTCCCTAGGGAGGGACACATAGGCAGAATCCCAGAGGAAAGGAACAACGGGAAGTTTGAAGGGACTTACATGGAAACTTTATCAACAGAATTACTGCTCCCTTTAAAAGCAGCTTTTCTAAAAAAAAAATAAGCACAAAATAAGGAATCTAATCATGACAACATTTGCAGAAGAACTTACGTGTGTAGAACGCATGATCCCAAACATGGGGAACATTAAACCAGGCAGCAAAGCTGTGACTGACAGAGGTAGAGCTTCTGTGATCCAAAATATGGCTACAACGAAGAGTACGTAGGCACATTCTGCTTCCTGGAAAGAACAGAGGCAAAACCCAAGGTGAAATCAAAAGCCTGGAGAAATCATCATTCAAACCAAAATCACATTTGCCAAATCACAGAAAAAGTAAGACTCTCTCGGAAGATCTCTGCATCTTAGAGTTGCCAGAAAATAATTTTTAGGGGTTTCAAGGGACAGCATTTAATATACATGAAAAACCAAAGACAGAAAAAATAACCCTCATTTCTTTCATTTTTCCATCAGAACAGAACACCATCTGGTTAATTTTCTGGGTTCATGTTTGTGCATTTGGATGTTTGTACTCACCTTCCTTTGGCCTCTAAAATGCATTCCCAATACTGCTGAGCAATAGCCAGGTAATAGCCTTTTCCTTGGGGCAGGACACCTGCCTCTTAATTGCATGCCTGGTTCCTGCTCAGGTAGGACTGATGTACCCCTACCTCTCACCCTTTCTAACTAAAAGAGGGAAAACATCCTAGGGAAATTTTTTGCTGTACTTGATCTCAAAGGAAGAACAATGATAATGAATGGTGGTATGGATAAGCCTGAAATCATCTTCTAAGTAACATGAACCTGGAGGCAAAGAACTTTCTATTCTTCTTTTTGAGAAAGACACCCAAGATCCTAGAGAGACTCAACAGGAATGTGACTTAATAGAATCGGTTGCTTTGGTTGGTATATAACTGTAAGTTTCTGTTTTAGGGCACTGATAAGAAGTGGTTAAAATTCATCATCATGTTTGACTTATATAATTTTGATAAACAATCACTTGGAATGTACTAAGGGATCCATAAAAGCTGGTATCTATTATATGGCTTTGTTTTGCTCTCACACTGCTTGCTCTCTGAAAATTCTGAGTTGCATTTGAAAAATTTACAAAAAAAAAAAATGTTACATGGGTTTCACGAGGTCTTTTATTTAAAGCTTATACAATTTCTAGCTCTGATGCCCTCTGTTTCACCTACCTCAGTCTGAGTCCTTTGGGCTTGGTATTAATCCCCCCAACATTCCTACACTTCCAGTGGGTTTCTAAGAGATTCTTAATAAGCCAGGATTGTGTCATTTCTTTATTGTGTTATCTTTTTAAAGAAAGAATAAAAGTGTTTTGATGTTGACAGTTTCTTACAGAGTCAGCATCTATCGTCTTGACAAATAATAAAACAGCAAAGCAACACTGAGCCTTGACTGTGTCTTCCTAAGATGCTCTCAAAAGAATTTGTGAATGCTAGTTTGATTTTAAATGCCTGTGTAGAAGAAAGGCTGTGCATTTTCTTGTAATGAGAACTCATAGATAACCCAAAATTTGTTCTTACAACTTTGTTTTCTATCATACTTGCATAGAACTTGGATTTCAAAGATAAAATGGACCCTTTTACTGTCTTGCTCCCTCATTACAATGAACCAGCCCCCTGGTACTACTTATTCCCCTGTTATTTTATCCATTAAATCTGAACCTCCACCTCCATCCAATTTCTGCACCCTGAGCAAGGCTGTTCTGAAATGGGATCATTCTGCAAGGATCCATTTTGACTTTGTCATTCCCTTACATACAGCCAGATTAAGGACTGACCATACCACTCACTCTCTGGAACACCAATCTCTACAGGTTTGCCATAATATCAGAGAAATAAACAGAACACATAAGACTAGCTAATTCTGATCCCACATATAACCTCTACAATAGGGGTTGAAACTTCATGTCAACCTGCGTTTCCTTCAGCAAGGAATTCCTCAAATGCTCTGATGGGACAGCTTAATGACAGAATAAAAAGCAAAATTAAAATCATTAAATTATTAGCTATCCTGGACTACTTTAGATTTTAGCTAGCACAGAGCTGACATAAAAACATAGTCTGTGACTTTCAGTTATTTTTGAAAACAATTCAAAATCCTCATCTTGCATTCAGTCTTCTCTACTCTAACAAGACTTATATCAATACTTATCAACACCAACACTCTATTTCTAAGGAGCCTTCTTTTATTTTCCTATGCTTATATTTTTATTAATTTTTTACTTATATATGACAACAGAATGCATTACAATTTTTATTACAAATATAAAGCACACATTTTTCATATCTCTGGTTGCATACAAAATATATTCACACCAATTGGTGTCTTCATGCATGTACTTTGAATAATGATGTCCATAACATTCCACCATCATTTTTAACCCCATGCCCCTTCTCTTCCCCTCCCACCCCTCTGCCCTATCTAAAGTTCCTCTATTCCTATCATGCTCCCCATCCCACTACCACTATGAATCAGCCTCCTTATATCAGAGAAAACATTCAGTATTTGGGTTTTGGGGATTGGCTAACTTCACTTAGCATTGTCTTCTCTAACTTCATCCATTTACAGGCAAATGCCACGATTTTATTCTCTTTTATTGCTGAGTAATATTCCATTGTGTATATATGCCATATTTTTTAATCCATTCATCTATTGAAGGGTATCTAGGTTGGTTCCACAGTTTAACTATTGTGAATCATGCTGCTATAAACATGGATGTGGCTGTGTCCCTGTAGTATGCTGTTTTTAAGTCCTTTGGGAATATACAGAAGAGAGGGATAGTTGGGTCAAATGGTGGTTCCATTCCCAGTTTTCCAAGGAATCTCCATACTGCTTTCCATATTGGCTGCACCAATTTGCAGTCCCACCAGCAGTGTATTAATGTACCTTCCCCCCTCATCCTCATCAACACTTATTGTTGTTTGTATTCCTAATAGCAGCCATTCTGACTGGAGTGAGATGAAATATTAGAGTAGTTTTGATTTGCTTTGTATTTCTCTAATTGCTAGCGATGATGAACATTTTTTTCATATATTTGTTGATTGACTGTATATCATCTTCTGAGAAGTGTCTGTTCAGGTCCTTGGCCTATTTATTGATTGGGTTTTCTTTTATTTTTATTTTTTTGTTGTTTAGCTTTTTGAGTTCTTTACACACCTTTTTTTATACTTGGGTTCTGATCCCTGCTCTTTGTCATGCAAACTTTGAACTCTAACTCAAATGTTCAACTATACAGTAAGCCTTCAGATTCCCTTCTATGCTAGTTTCTGCCGGTTTCTGCCCATATTCTAAACCCTTTGACCTTTTCTTACTACTTGGATAAAGTAGTTGTAAATATAGCAAGAAAATTATATTTGTTTGACTCAGAATGTTTTATTTGTATATGTGTGTATGTATTTACAAACCAGTAGATTTTATATTAAGAATACAGTGAATTTATGGCTTCTTTTTAGAAATGGAGAGATTCAGTTAACACCGAGATCATCTTCTTCCCTGGTGACAATTCTCCTGACCCAAGGAGAGCTTACTCCTGAGAGGCTGGCAGTGTTCTCCAGTTTTACAGAGCAGCACCACGCCACTTCCTACATTCTCTTACCTTCTTGGCTTTTGTCAGCACAGGAGTGAAATCTCTGCTCTTCCTGTAAAACTTTATCTCACCATCCCAGAATCAACACTTATTGCTCACTAGGTACCTTGTGTAATGCTTATGTGGTTCATGAATCAGCAACATCAGCCTGATCCAGGAGCTTGACAAATACAAGGTATCTGGCCCTTTCCTACAAGTATCGAACCAAGATCAGCATGTCAACTCCCCATGTGATTTTTGTCTATGTTAAAGTTTGAGAAGCACGGGGCTACACTCTTATCTAGTCTTCCCTCTCATCTTTAATTCTGGGTCCAGACTCTTGCTTCCAGGTAGTACCCTTCTTCCCAAGCTGAATATCTAGATTTATATAACCCATCTGGAAAATGTGTCCATCTTTCAACATGCAGCTCAGATTTATGCCTGTCTGTAGAGCTTCCCTCAGGCATAGGTGCACATTTTATGTCTTTACATATAAGTTCTATGAGACTATAATGGCATCTGGCTAAAGCACTGTATTTACATCATCCTACAATTGTGGGAATTACTCCATTTTTCCATATCTGAAGGAAACTGAATGTCTAAGAAAGGAGGAAAGCAGAGTTACCTGGGAGTACTCTATTTTTTATTTTTTTAATTAACACATAAATTCTATGCATTCATTATATCCATGATGTTTTGAAGTATATTTCTTTATGTAGATGTGTGTGTGTGTGTGTGTGTGTGTGTGTGTGTGTGTGTAGTGGAATGGCTAAATATAGCTAAATAACATATGCATTACCTCACATTATTATCATTTCTGTGATGAGATCACTTTACTTATGCTGTAATAACATTTTTCAAAAATACAGCATATTATTAACAGTAGCCAATATATTGCACAATAGACCTATTGACCTTATTCCTCCTATCTTTTGAGCAACATTGTCTCAACCCCCTACAACAACCACCCCAGTCTTCTCTACTTCTATGAGAGATCAACTTTTTTTAGATTCCATATATGAGTGAGATCATGCAGTGTTGGTCTTTTTTCATTGTTAAATCAAATACATTTAACATAATTTCCTCCAGATCCATCCAGATTTTCATAAATAAGAGGATTTAATTCCCTTTTGTGAATGGATGTATTCTATTGTATATATGAACCATATTTTCTTTTTTAAAGTATATTTTTAGATATAGTTGGGCACAATACCTTTATTTTATTTGTTTATTTTTATGCAGTGCTGAGGATCGAACCCAGCTCCTCACACATGCTAGGCAAGCACTCTACCACTGAGCCACAATCCCAGCCCAAGAATCATATTTTCTTTATGTTTTTATTCATTGAATATTAGGTTGATTACTAATCTTGCATATTGTGCTGTAATAAATAAGAGAATGCAAATAGCTTTTCTATAAACGAGTTCCATTTCCTTTGGATATATACCCAGTGCCAAGATTACTGCATCATTTTGTAGTCCTGTTTTTAATTTGTTGAGTAACCTTCATAGTGTTTTCTCTGGTGGCTGCACTAAGTCATATTTCCACCAATAGTGTGCAAGAGTTCCCTAATCTCTACATCCTCACCAGAGCTTGTTATCTTTTGTCTTTTTGATAATAGTCTAAAAGAAGTGAAATGATGTCTCGCTGTGGTTTTAACTTGCATTTCCCTAATGATTAGTAGTACTGAGCACTTTTAGTATATCTTTTGGCCATATGTATGTCTTCTTTTGAGAACTGTCCATTCAGGCTCTTTGCCCTGATTTCTTTATTTTCTTACTATTGGATCTTTTGAACTCTTTAAATACTTTGGATATCAACTTCTTACAAATAATAATAAGCCCTAATTAATAATGAGCTTAAGATAATAAACCCTGGTTATTGGTTCATTTTTTCTTACTAATGAGTTGTTTGAGCTCATATGTATTTTGAATACTAACGCTTTATAAGATGCATAGTTTGCAAATATTTTCTCCCATTAATTAGGTTGTCTTTTCACTCTATGGATTGTTTCCTTTGTTGTGCAGAATCTTTTTAATTTGATACAATCCCATTTGCCTAGTTTTGCTATTGTTTCTTATGCTTTTTGTTATTGAATTGATTTTTGTGCATGATGTGAGATAAAGGTCTAATTTTATTCTTCTGCATGTGGATATCCAGTTTTTCCAATACTATTTATTGAAGAGACTATCATTTCCCATGTGGGTTCGGCACCATGGTTGAAAAAAAATTTGTTGTAAATGCAGGGATTTATTTCTGGGTCTCTTTTTCATTCCATTGCTCTATGTGTCTGTTTTTATGCCAGTATCATGCTGTTTGGGTTACTAAAGCTTTATAGTATATTTTGAAGTCAGATAGTATGATGTCTCTAGCTTTGTTCTTTTTGCTGAAGATTACATTGGCTATTCAGGGTCTTTTAGGGATACATATAAATTTTAGAATTGTTTGAGTGTTCTTTAATGAGCAGGATGATCATCTGCCCCAGTTTTCTCAGGACAGTGCTAGTTTATACCTGTTGTACAGGTGATTCTTATTAGCATCCCCTTTCATTCTCAAAAGTTTCCCTCTTTAGCTGATAAATTGTGCACACATTCCATTGATGGGTCTATCCCGGGAATTCCTCCTTTCTCCAGTTCCCTTTCTTTCTTCTTTAAAAAAAAAAATTTCTTGTTGTTGTTGTCATGGACCTTTATTGTATTATTTATTTATATGGGAGTGCTGAGAATCAAACCCAGTGCCTCACACATGCTAGGAAAGCACTCTACCACTGAGCCACAACCCCAGTACCCAGTTCCCTTTCTTTATTCTATGATTTTTCTTGGAGTTGGGGTCAAGAAAGCATCTTTTCTCTTCAATATTCCCTAGGCATTCAATAACATAAGACTAATCCAAGAATAATCCCAAACGTTTTCTTAAGATAATATAAAAATAAAATTTATGGGGTTATTGGTATGCTTTGAAATAAAAAAGATCTCTGAATGTTTTTTCCAGGAATAAGAAAAGTACAAAATACAGAGGAGAGCAAACATTTTATCTTTTTCTGTTATGAGGGAAACAGATTCTTCTGATGAAGAAGAAAACTCAGAAGTTATCTATGTTACAACTCAGAAAGGGTCCTGGCAATTCAATTCATAGAATCATCTTTGAGGTAGAAAATACAATGGCTCCATTTTGTCATTAGAAATTCATAGATTTATCCATTATCTCAAGCTACATCATCCTTTTTTTTCCTGTTGATCTCTTCTAGAGTTCGGAGGGTTTTTTGTTTCTTTGTTGTTACTTCTCTCTCTTTCTCTACCTTTTTAAGAGGCCCCTTACTCCCAGATCAGAAACACCACACACTGTCAATGCCAATGCCCATTACCAGCACCACTACTACCACAAAAGAGCAATGAGAAATTACTGAAATGTGTACACTTAGAAATGGTTAAAATGCTAAATTTTATGTCACATGTATTTTCTCACAATAAAAATTAAGGGGGAAAAAAAGAACAATGAGAAAATACTGAAGCAGCAATAAAAGAACCAATTGTCAAATAAAAGAGAAAGTGAATCTTTTATCCCCCTGCTCAACTCAAGTCTAGTGGAAGTCACTGATACAGCTGATATCATTATTATAATTAACTCTGCATCCAGAAAGAGTACACATTTTAATCAAATTCTGTCCCAGAGATAGCAAAGGACTTTAGAATTATGAATTCTTGAACTGAGTGGCAGAAACAAAAGTAATGTCTACTTTCATCTTGTGAAGAAATACACATAAATGAAAATGATTTGGAATTCTTACCAAAAAAACTTTTAAAATCATAATTCCTTTTCAAAATCCTATATATGAAACAAACAAGAGGAGGAATAGAAGGAAGAGGAGGAGAAAGAGGACAAAGGAAAATCTTTAGGAAACTTGTTCAAAAATAAAAATGACCATTGTCTGTCTGCTCAAAACCCTCTATAAACCTTAGCTGTTCCAAAATTTTACATCAAGAAGTTCAGCAGACAAACCACGTTCAGCCAGGCACAGGCAGCTGTGTGGAATACAGATGTCACAGATTCCATTAGCTCACAGACAGGGCAATGCCACTTAACCCCTGTTGCCTGCTCTGGGTGTGCTCTGGCCCTCCCTGGCCTTTTCACAGCTGTCTCCATCCTTCCTACTGCAAGGAGCTTCTGCCACAGTAAGAGTGATAATCAGTCACAGGAAGGTCCTGTTACTTTACATTAAAATATCAAAGAAGTAAAAGGTTTTTAGCTGTAAGTTTCAAAAGAGTTTTAAAACTTACAAAACATCCAAAACAGATGGAGAGTAATACGTATTTGTATACCTTATCATAGTTAACAAACATTGACATTTCTCCACATTAGCTTGAATTTTTCAAAATAAACAAAACATTTCAGTGAAAGAAGACTGATGAGTGCCACCTCCCCATGACCTTCTCCTCTGGGCGTGACAATGTCAATCACTGTGTGGAAGGTAGACTTTGTCCTTTTTGTCCTTGATTGTGTTATTTTGGTACATGTAGAGATTAATATCTTAATAAGCAACATATGGATTTAGAATTAATGATAATATGATATACTTATTTTGATATAATCTTAAGATACATTTTATATATTTATTTTGATTTAATATTTAGATAGCATTTTGTAACTTTGTTTCTTTTTATTCATTTATTTGGCTCAAATGAATTCATGTTGATAAATGTGTAACTATTGTCAATTCATTTTAAGTGGATATAGCATACCTTTTTATGACTATATTAGGCATTTATTTGCTTGTGTTTCTGCTGGTGACTGTTTGCCACCCCTCCCCGATTTTTCAAAAAAGTTGTTCTGAGCATCTTAGTGCTTAGCTCCACATGGATATAGGAAAGAGATATTCTATGCTGGCATAGAAAGCAAATAGCAAAATTTAGTGGTGGAAGCATCCATTTGAACTTTCCTAGTTATTGCCCATTTTCTGTCCAAGACAGTTGTACTAATTTATATCAGCAATAATGATATGAAAAGGTCCTCCCTCCTCCCCTGTTTCTACTCTTTAAAAATAATTTATTATAATATTATCACTTCTTAAATTTCTATAGCTCTTCAACAAGATTTATAATTTGTATGACAAGATGCTTATCTTACATTTCTATGAAACTTGCCCTGTTAATTTTAAGCTTTTATTCTTTTTTTTTTTTAACAATTAACATCAAACTTTTATGCTGGGAATGCCTTCTTGACCTTTGGTCCTTGGCCTACTCTTTATAGTCATGCCCCAGTATATTAGTCTGTTTTACATTGCTATAACAAAATATTGAGGACGGATAATATGCAAAGAGGTATATGTTTCCCAGAGTTTTGGAGACTGAAAGTCCAAGACGAATTGGGCCCTTTTCTTTGGCTTCTGATGTGGGCCTCATGGTGAATGGCATCCGAATAGGGACTGTATGCGAGAGGGGTCACATGGTGAAACAGGAAGCCAGAGACCAGGAAGGGATCACTCTTGGCTCTTTTTATAATAATTCACTATTATGGAAACTAATTGGGGTCTCAGAAGAATACTTTAGTCCCCTTCAGAAAGCAGCATCTTCAATGACCTAATTACATCCTACTAAGCCCCATGTCTTAAAGGTTTCATAACCTTTAAACATCATTACACTGGGGACCAAGCTTCCACCACATGAACCCTTCAGGTTATACCAAAACCATATCCAAATCATAGCACCTGTTAGCCAAACTTCCTTCATCATTGCAAGTCTGTTGCAGATCCAAAGCTGAGCCTCCCTCTCATTATCTCCCCTAATTACTCAACAGGACCCTGGACCCGCTATATCTTTTTCTGTGAACCACAGAGTTAAATTCCCATCATATTGTTCTGAGGATGGAACCAATTCCCATCTTACTCTCAATAGACTATTCTCTTCTACTGGTTAATTTAATGCTGTTTGAAGCCTCTAGACTGGCTTGATGGGCACCTCTCACCCAACCATCCCAGAGGGATCATGGTGGTCCTTTTCCAGTAATTCCCCTTTACCCCTGTCTATGGTCTACTTATCTCCCCCCTAGATTCCCTTATATGCACCTTAGTATGGCTGGAGCTCCCACTAGTATTCCAGGTTCATACCACCTCCACCTCCCTCAACAAGTGTGGGGCAGGACAATTGTGGCAGCTATTTTGGTGCAGTAGATGTTTCTTATGTGGGAAAAAAGTCAACATCAGCTACAGGAGGCCCAGTTAGTCATGGCCAAGGAACTATACTACCAGCTACAATTGAGAACCAATGGTCTTGAGACTCTTGCTGCCTCCCTTGGCTGTTGGGGGCCATGGTCTTAGACAATACCATTGTTCTCAACTATCTTTTGGCTTCCCAGGAAAGATTTTGTTCCCTGGTCAATAAATTCTGTAGATGATGGGTAGATGATGTTTGTTAGATAGCTCAGGTGCTCTGTGACTTTAAACAAACCCAGATCAATATTACTCAGATCATTACCCACATTCAAGAAATTCCTCTGTCCTTTGATTATTCTTCTGGTTGACTTCCACAGCCTCCAGGACACTTAACTCTCCTTATTTAACTCTCCATGGCCTTCCATTATTCTTCTTTGCATTCCTTTGGATTTGACTCCTCCTCATCCTCCTTCAGAAGATCTACTTGTTAACATCTGACTGACCATGGGGTACACTTTCCAGCCTGGCACTCTCTAGATTATTGACCACTACATTGTCAGGGTACTGAGTGTAGTAAAACACAAGAGACTCTAAAATTAATGGCAGACATAAGGCCAATGTAGGCATTTTACAAGCTGATATTTTGTGCGACTTGGCAGTATAGTGGAACCTAGACCAGAGCTTTTCAATCCTGACTCTGTAGTTTTCAAAAGACAAGGCCACCTCAGCACAGGTTAGAACAAACTTTTCTCTTACAAGAATAACTTAAAATTCCTTTATGAAACTGGAAACTGATACAGGCTGAATTGATGTATGAAGAAGGGGTAAAAATTGCCCAGACTAAAAATGATCCAATTGGTCAGTGGTCATCTGTGTCTGGCCCATGCTATGGCCTGCTGCTGCCGTTCAACCCATTCATACATGAATGCTATCAGAAGAAACTGCTGGAGCATTCATTGGTATCTAAGATTCATCTTTGTTGAGAATTGAACCAAAATAGAGAAGTTGCCCCAGGGTAAACTGGTTAACTAGAACCACATGGAACCCCAAACACAGCACATCTGTGTGTGTGTGTGTGTGTGTGTTTTTAATTAACTCTCACAGTTACTATTTTAATTTCTAACTCTTTTTATAGTCACCTATTCTTGCTTTATTCTTCCATTTTTAAAACATTATTTTTGTGGGTTTTTTTCCTTTCCTCATTTACTGATTTCCCTATTGTTTACTTGGAATTTCTTAATTGTCCTATTATATCTTAAAATTTTATTTTTGGATTTATCCTGGGTGGTAGTTGTTTTATTTGGGGGCTTTCTCTTTCTGTACTCATCCTTCTTTATCCAGAAGTTTTACAGTTGCCTCCTATGAATCCTTAGTTCTCAGTCCAGACTGGGTCTTCCTTTCCAGCTGGGGTTCCCTTTCTGCCAGGACAACCTAGACACAGGTCTCTGTCTGGGACAGGAAGCTGGGGTGAGGCCCCTTCTGGCTGGGTGGCCAGTTTGTCTGCTTCTCATGAACTGCCATATGCTGTGCTTATCCAACTCTTTTTTTTTTTCTTTTATAGCTTCAAGAAAACCATTCTCTAGTTTGGCACTGAATTGATTCTGACCCCAGAATGATCTGGAGCAACTTTATACCACAGGTTCGCACTTTCTCATCTGTGTTCTACTATTCTGTGTCATCACATGTCTTGATCCCAATAGAAAACACTAAATCCATCTGAGGTGTAAGATTCTGTAGTATGGGAACCTCTTTCTCTTTGCTTTGTTCCTCTTCTTTTTCTTTCCCCTCTGTGTCATCACATGTCTTGATCCCAATAGAAAACACTAAATCCATCTGAGGTGTAAGATTCTGTAGTATAGGAACCTCTTTCTCTTTGCTTTGTTCCTCTTCTTTTTCTGTCCCCTCCTCGCCTGGCACCAGATACCTTGACCCTTACTCTAGTGGGCAGGTTGGCTTTCCATTTTTCTCAGAGCTGTCATCTTTCTTTCCAACAAACAGAACTACAGCTAAAACGTTTACTCACAGATGTGAATTCCCATAGCTGTCATGCTCCCACTTCCCAGGGCCCCATTAGCTAGGTCATAGTTATATCTTGTCTTAACTACTTCAACTAACTGGAGCCAGGGGACTTCCTGAAGACATAGGAAAGGCAAATAAAGTCCTGACTAGGAAATTGGGGTAATAACTTTATTTTTTTTTCCTCTCACAAATTTCAGACTGTAAAATTATCTTGGGAAATGAGGCTGTTTGTATTTAAATATCACCTTGATTTTCTTTTAAATTATAGCCTCAGATGGGATTAAAATATAAATTCTGCTTTAAAAAAATCTTTTTTTCTTCCTTTTCTCTTTTTTCTTAATGATGCACTTACTAATATCTGGGAGAAATTTGGCTGATGAATTAGTACTTATGTGGGTACAATCTTCTCTTAGCACAGCTTGAGAAAAGCAGGACCAATCACAAGTCTCAATCACTGGAATTGATTTTCTAAAGGGAACACAAAGCAATTAAGAAACCAAGAAGACCATGCATTCTAAGTCTCTGTGTTACAAGAAAAACACTATGATTATCTAACAGAGCCTGTGAAAGGCTTTACACAGTTCATGATATACTTACCCCTACTGTGGTAGTGATTTCTCAAGATTCAATCCATACTAATTATAAAGCTTAAAATGTTGAAATGTCCTCATCTTGGGACATGGAGAGTGTGAAGGAGCTCAACTACAAAGTCAAAGAAAAATAGCTAGTATTTTTGTTTTTTGTTTATTTTTATACAAATGGGGTAGCAGAAAAGAATTGGTGGCTCCACTATGCCAATCACCTGTTTTGCACTCAACCTCTGCACCTACCCAACACCAGCTGTGGATTTTAAACCCACACACAGTGGAGCTAGAAATAACCATAGAGATCATCTAGTTCTCCAAACTGATCCAGTGTTTGATGGGACCAAAATGAAATCTATGAATTAATTTTCAAATCATCTAGGGACTTTTCTAAATATGCAGTTTCCTGTGCTTCCAATCCAGAGTTTGAGATGTTACACAAATACCTCAGGTAAGTCTGGGACAGTTGATGTACAGATATTTGAGTCTTAAATGACAGTCTTGTTCATTCGAAGGATGAGGAAATTGGCACCAGAGGTATATGTCAGAATCACCTGGAAAACTCAAGAATATGCTAATATTCTGAATATTCATAATAAGGTAAGTCAAAGACAGGTGGGGCTATGGAATGGTGAGACTCCCTCAGTCTCTTTGCCATCACGGTCAAGTTTACTCTGTACTCTAGTCTGAGAGAGGCTTCATCTCAATGTGTGTTTTGTGATTGCAAATGCAGGAACAATGTAGTAGGGCAAACTGAGAATGACTCTTAAGAATCTGAAATGAACAGATCAGATCACTGTGAAAGAGCAATGCCATTGATGTGCTTGGGAGTCAGACAGACTTGTGTTCAGATGAGACCAGGTGCTTTCAGGGTAGTATGGCCACAGATCAGACTTATGTTCAAATGTTCTTGCTACCTTTATGGACTGTGAGGCTCTGGATAAATTTCTCACATAATTGTTGAACTGTAAAATAGATATAATAGTGACTATTTCTAATACTTGTTATGAGGATAATTGTGACCATTCACATTTATTATTGTTGCCAAACAAGGTGAAAAAAAAATAAGCCCATAACGGGAGAAAAATTAAGCTTTGTGAAAGAGACACCTCCTCATTACGCCTACATTCTTGTTCTGCCTCTGGGTCACTCTTCAATCTGTTAGAAGCTAATTATTGACAATCTAGTTATTGACTGTCTCCTTTGGGAGATAGTTTGGTACTTAGAGAGACAGAAATTGTAAAATACGTTCCATGCCCTTTAGTTATTTGCCATTTGGAGGGGGAGGCAAAGGTAACAGCCAAATGGAATGCATACCATAATGAAGGGCAATGTAGCTACCATGCACTGAGACCTGGAGGAATCATTCTCAGTTCACAGCACAGCCTGAAACTTCCCAAGAAGGATAGGGCAAAAGGAGAGGGTGTTCTAGCAGGAAGACACACATGAGCAAAAGCAGAGGGTAGAAAGAGTTGTGGGCATGCTAGGAACTGCAAATGCTAACATGGAAACTTGAGCATGGGGGTTTGAGGGAAGTTGTTAGAATGAATGACAAAATCTCGAATATCCATCAGTGTATACGTGCTTCCTGTAGATATTTTTCCCTCTGATGGTGAAAGAAAGTCATCAAAGAAGTTTAACTAGAGATACAATAGGACCAGGCTGGCATTTTGAAAGTACTACTCTGGCAGGAGACTTTGAAGGAGAGAGTGTGCAATGTGATGCATGAAAAAAAGAGATGCAGAAATCCTCCAGGAGGGCAGGGCCAATAGGAAGGAAGAGTAGAGAGCAGGTGGGGCAGAGAGGAGATTTAGGAGGATTCAGATGCAGGAGATAAAGCACGATCTGAGTGATGGGACTAATGGATGATGGAAGTGACACAAAGGTTTCAGGCCTGAGAACAGGGTGAAGGGAAGCAGCTGTCTCTGGAATAGAAAAAAATAGAAGGAACTGCAGGTCAAGGGCCAGTGGGATTGTGAATGGTTGGGGGAATGGAGGAGCTGGTGAGAGATGAGTCTATTCACCTGTCAATTACACATTCACAGCACAAATTATTTTTTTAATCATTTGGCAAATGTTTATATATCGCCTTATTTTATGATTAATGTTTGTGATTGTATATGTTGACTTTTCAGCAATATTCTGCAAGGTACTCAAAGGCAGAAATATTAATTTAAATTTTTGCTTATATCACACCGTTAACTGACCCAACAGTTGGAGATCAAAGTTTATGTAAAATATTCATGATATAAAAAATATCAAATTTGGATATTCTGGTTTTGTTCATCTGTCACATCATTATTAGCATGATGTTTTTCCTGTTTTTTCCCCACATCATTTCCACTTTCTTTAGTGTCTAAAATGTCCACTTCCTTTACGTTTATAGCATAATGTCCTGTGTCTTAAATCCATACATTTTAAATGAACATTTAAAACAATGTTAGTTGTTCTAGTAACATATGTAATTGTTCAATTTGGCACTTTAAAAGCTCTTTATGATTTCCTGTAATTTCTCCCCTTCCTCCCCTTTCACTTAGTCTTTTTTATAGTTCTCTCCCACTCATTTTCATGTTCTTAACAGCCCTCCTAACCTCCTTCCTTCCCCTGCTAGTAGATCCTTTGTCCCTTTAAGGTTTATATTTCCTTATAATCATTATATTTCGCTCATCTATCAATTGTTTTTTTTTTTTTAAATTTAGCACTAAGGCTCATTATATGCCAATTGAAAGTCACAATGCCTCAAGTGACCACATCATGAAGGAGATTCAGGCAGCACAGATTAGGGGCAGAAATGGAGCTGGCCCTCTCAGCCAAGTCCACACTCCTGGCTCCTGCTGTCTCAGGCACTGATGCCCTTCCATGTCTCCTCTCTCATTCTTGAATTCTTCTCTCTTTAAGTCTTTCTAGGTTATAAAATATTTTCTACAGAAAGCCAGAAGAAGTACCTGAGAAAAAAAAACAGAAATCTTTCCTGAATTTTACAACCCATCAACTAGAGAATACTGCTTGTCTTTTCCTTGTAGCAAGGAGTCCTAATTAGTAGATAAACTGAATGGAGTGAGGCATAACTAGAAGACAGACACTTACAAATACAATATGTCATTCAATTTTCTCCTTACTTCTCATCTTTTTGTTTCAGGAATAGAAATATAGAGAAAAACCAAGCTCTGGAAAAATAAGTAATAAAATAGTACTAAAATTTACAAAATGATAGAAATAGTCATAGAAGATCACAGTTATGTAGGGAACCTCATTAGAACTATGGCATGTAGCTGAGACTGGTTTTTACAACTTATTGTGAAATACTTAAGGACTTTCCTTTCCAAAATGAGAAAGTTCAGTGTAAATATTTCATTTAAACAAACAAATAGGAATTATATTATAAGCTTGTTTACTGATCATTAACTACTCATAGGGGAAGAACTGGGTACTTTTATATTTAGGTGACAATTATAAAATATTTGTGGTGCATCAGTATAAATAAATAAGGAAACAAAAGTTCCTTAGGAAAGGTACATCCATGCCAGTGCAATAGGAATGCCCTTGTTACTACCCTGGAAGCTGAAAAGACACACATATTCATTTGTAATTAAGATTGCTGGCTCTGGTCAGACAGATGTTGATTGAAAACTTCTGCATAGCCAACTTACATGATTTTGTCTCTTTTTTTTAATTAGCACATTTTGGATCATAATAATAATACAGAATTCATAAAGATTAAATTTGAGCTTCTATTTGACTTATGTCCATAAGCTCCTGGGGTGAAGCATGTTCTCCTTTGCCAGAAAATATCATTCCCATGAAAACACTGAAAAACACAGTCCCAAGATCCCTGCCAGCTAGAGAAATTAGTATACTAGCCCAATAGCACAACTAATGGTAAGCATTTAGACACAGGTATGAAGGTAAGTGGTATCATATCTTGATGCACCAACATGCCCAGCTTGTATAGCTGGGACTCTGGGACAATGAGCAGTTGTCACATTTCTGAGTAGTCCCTTGCTTCAGTTTTCAAAGACCTCTCTCCAGTGATTAGAATCACTACAATGCTCTAGCTTAAAGACTTTGATTGGCATCATGTCAATTGAGGAAGTGGCTAAGATAGATCTCCTGCTGTTCTGCCTGTCAGGAACTCTATGATAAAGTGAACTACCTGAGTTGCTGATAAATGATTAAAAAACCACTGAGAGTAAATCTTCAAAAACAAAATATATAGAAAAGTCTAAAACAAAATCACTGTTAATCCATGACTTCTGAGTTCTGACAAAACCCAAGTTTAAAACCATTTTCTACAGCATCTTGATGGCCTTTACTGAGGCCTTCCAATGTGAAATAAGAATGATAGCACATAGGTAATCACTTGTTGGTTTGCAGTAAAGGGTAAATAAGACAATTTGGGCAACTTGGTTGTCAGAATGTCTGAACAGAGTGTGCTCTCTTGCAAAGCCAGTCCTTTCTCCTTCCTTTTCAACATTACCTTGAAAATCTTCCCAGGGTTTCTACTAATGACACATTTTTGACAGGAGGTAGAATTAAGGTAGGAGAACCATCTATAAAAATTACTCAATGGCCAGTGAGTAAGAAAATGAAAATATCAGTCAATAATTCATTGTTCCATTGGTTCTGTATTATGTATATTTATCGTGGGTTTGAAAGACAATCTTGGCTTTTGCTTTGTTCAAATTCTTCATGTTACAGTGTCTCTACAAACAGATTTTTCTAGTTAGTAACCTAAAAGTTAATAGTAAATTGATTTGCATCCAAGTCAAAGTAAACCTCTATTTAAGTTTCATAACTTTAAAAGGTCCAAATACCCTGGAAAAGATGTACTGATTTCATTGTAGGAAAGAGTTAAAATAATATTCTTTAAGTTTAAATAGCAGCTGATGGAATGATTAAATATGTATTTAAAGTGGCCAAAAACTGAAATCATATTATCATACTGGTAAAAACTCCTATTAACATCCACTGAGTTTTAACAAATGAGTTGATTAGAAGGAAAGAAAAGAGGAGCATGTTCACAAATGCATCTTAATGCTCCTGGGTTTGCACAGACCTAATGTATTTTTGCCATAGCATCCTGGAACAAAGAAATCACTGGCTGCATTCCTTAGCAATGGTGTACTTTCCAGCTAACAAATCATACACTCAAACCATTGCTTTTTATTTATTTACTTGTTCTTTGTTTCAATGAATTTACATTCATTTTTTTGAAAATTATGGGTGATAGAATGTCATGTGTTCATATGTCAAAGGAGAAGCACAGTTAATGTACCATCATGATCTAAATTTGCCTTGATTATTTAATTTCCTGTGTTCTCTGCCGAGCAAAGACCTTATGCCTGGACTAATGCAGAAATATTCAACTATAGCAGGGGTCCAGGTATGAACCAAGGTGTAATCATGATAGGATTCATGATTCATTCATTTCCCCAGGTCTGGGGAAAACCATGGGACCCTGGTGGGGTGGAATAGAAAGGGAAGGCATCATGCCTATTAGATGGAATATCAAGTTCTCTGTGGAGTGAAGGGGGAATTCAGACTATAGCCCTGGGTTGGTGCCTCTGTTTTGCCATATGCTGTGGCTGCCAGTATACACTGGGGCCTATTCTCAGGAAAAGGGATCTCCCCCTGGGGTGCTGCAACTGGTAGGTTGTCTCCTGTCAGGCAACCTCCCACTGTGAAGCAGGGCCTAGTCCCTTTGCCAGCATTGCAGGTGGAATAGACCTTAGCAGAGTCTAAAAGATCTTTCTATAACTTCACAAGGATTTCCCTTAGAGATTCCCAGATAGGAGGCAAAGACTTCTGACAGAGGTGGGGGGGGGGGCATGGTATTACAATTAATAGGATTTTATCTTGTTAATCTTGAATAATGCTTGCTAGAGAAGAACATCAGCAATGTTCTCTTCCACTAAGAGAAGCAGTTGTGCATCGTGGCATGGTGGGAATTGCCCCAGCTGTGGAGTCAACCACTGGGAGGCCCAGGATGCTGCACTTACTGAGAGCCAGAAGCTGCTTCAAGTAAGTGCTTGATGAACATTTACCATATGACCCTCAGAGTAAGCCTGCCATCATTCCAACTTACATATGATAAAACAAAACAGAAGAACAGAGAAACCATGGAACTTATTCCTGTCACACAGCATGCAAGTGCTAAATCTGGGACCTGAGGCAAAGATGCTGGCTCCAAAGCCTGTTTTCTTGCCACCAGGTGACACTTGTGGCTGGCATAGAGAAGGTGCTCACTCACTAAGTTTTTTTTTTTTTTTTTTTTTTTTTAATTCAAATCACTTCACCATGAGATTAAAATGCATTGAGTTTATTATTCTGGACTTAGTACACTGATTATTTTCTAAAGCAAACAGACAAATGCTTCCAAGAGCAGCAATAATGAAATAAAATCCAAAATTACCATAACACGATACAATGATTTATTAAAGTTTCTGATTAGACAAGGAAAATTACCTCATGCTTTCACTATCTCCTTATGCCACAAGGAAACTAAATTTCCAGGACGTTCTATGACCTGCACCAAGCTACAGAGCTGGACTCTGAGATTCCCCATTATTCCTCTCGCTCTCTACTCCAGCGTCACATTGCTGGGATGTTCCCTGGGGGTGGGTAACTTGAACCAGAAGATCTCAAGGGCTGAACTTCATCTGTTCTTCTTCTCATCTAGTTGACAGAGAAAAATTCCAATTGACTGGGATATTCAATGACTCTGGTTAATCATACTGAGAATCAACTAACACTAACCATTAAAAAGGAGGAAAAGGACCAAACACAATGAAAAACCATCCTGACTTCAAGCATAAAGTATCACCACTCATTCTGCTCTGCGCCAAGCAAGTAAGCAACAGGAATAAAGGACAATTAATATAAATCAGGAAACCCACCAGCAGTCTCCAGGTTTACTTACCTTAGCGTGGAGGACGAGAGGAAGCGGCAGTAGAACCAGCACACTGAACACCACAAGGAGAAGTTGTCGATAAGCCAAAATATAACTGAGGAGTTTCATTGTCTAGAGCAGGTGGGTTGGAAAGCATCTTCCTCAAATTAAGGCAGGTGTTAAATAACCAACCTGGATTAATGTTTTTCCAGCACACCACCTTCATTCACTGCCCTAGTCAGACTAACATTAGTTAAAATTAAATCTCCTTTTTTATTGTTTTACTATCACAATTAGAATAGAGAGATAAGCCCAATAGCATTTGCAAGAAATCAAAAGGAAAACTGTGTTTCCCTTTCTTTTTTTGTACAAGTTAACTCTAGACTGAGAAGCCCAGGGAAGGCAGAATGGAGAAGTTGGCTGCCTTTGCCCACACTGCGTCCCGTCAGTCCCCTCTGCCCTTTTGATGTCTCAGTATCTCCTAACAGGAGTCATCACCGCACTGTGGTGGTGTATGAGCCCATCTCCACAGGAGTCTCCAGTGTCCTTTCTAAGAAAGTCTATTATCCATTTCTGAATTGAAATGGCAACTCCAGTAGTAAGTATCTCAGTGTATGTCAGTGGAAAAAGGAGAGTTTTGGGTGTTGAGGAATTTTCCAGGTGCTTTGCAGATTGTGTACTGAGGCAGCCTTCTGCAAAAATAATGGAAGAACCATACACTACTGTGTGTCTACATGAGGATGAAGGGGACAGCCTCGGGAGGAGAGAGAAAGGAGGGTGGGTAGGATTGGGGTGCAAATGATGAAAGCCTGTTATATACATTTACAAATATGACACAACGAAGCCTCCTCATCTATATAATTAATACAAACTAATAAACAAATCAATGGCAAATTTCCTCTCTAGGTTGAAAGCAAAGTTCTGTGTATCTCTTAGAGCCTATTGTCATTTTGTTAGGAAACCAAAAGTAACCATAAAATCTTACACAAGCTTTCTGCTTTTAGACCTTCATAGGCTTGAATTGATACACACTGCTGATGTTGACGTTGTAATTATCAGGAAATCTGCATGGAGAAGAGGCACTAGGATTATTCCAAGGTGTATATATTGTGTGTGTGCAAATACACATACATGCATACACAGGCATGTGAGTATGTGTGAAGATGGGAGCTGTTCCAAACTATATTTTGAAACTCCTTAGAGATAGGGGCTCTAGTTAGTTTCTCATTGTGATGTGAATTAATTATGCATTAAACTTCTACTAAGTAACTACTGTGCACTCAGCCTTGGGTATAAAGAAAACACACTCCAAGCCCTCCTCTAATTTATCATTAGTTTTTCTTGACACAAATAACCTTAGTCCTATGTAATCTATGACTAGCATTTAGACCTTATTTCTGATTCTACATGAATGTAACTCTGATTTCTTTTCCTGTCAAGGAAATAATTTCCTTTACCAGCACTCACCATATTAATATAAAATAAACAGCATTTTTCTTTCTTAAAAAAATATAAATTTCTAGACAAATTACAATGCAGTGGTTCAGGAAAATCAGACTAGTAAACAGAAAAATAACTTTCCAAATCAGAAAGATGTATTATATCACAGATGTCTCAGATGAAAGAAACGACATTTACTAGTAATAAATAGTGAGCAATAATAAATAAATAGTAACAATATAATGTTTAAAAAACACATTAGAAGAACTGAATTGCTCAAATGAGTCGTGATACTTATTTTTTTTTTTCATTATCACCCTGTCCTGTTCATTGCATGCTTTTTTTGGTCTATATTCTGAAGAAACCACTTCTGTTCTCAGATTTCTTTAGGCCACCTGGTGAGACCATTTGAACCTCACTTTCTTATCTTAGATGATTTTACCTAGTGAGATGACACCAAAAAATAAAAAGGCATCTTTGTGACATTTAAGGGAAATGAAGGCCCATACATACATGCAGGGAACTGTGGCACTTAAACCAGGCAGAGGCTAAAGGAAAAGCACTTGACATTTATTAGCGACTCTGTTCTGTGCCTCTCTTCTGGTGCCCATTTCTCACTAGAGGAAGACTCAGGACCCTCCTATGGAGACTGAAGCTAAATTACCAGCTTGGTCTTCCGTGGCTATCCATGATTACAGAATGGTTCTACCTTCTGTTTAATGTCCAGCCATTCTCTTGTTCCTCAGTGATTTTCTTCTCTCTGCTGTCACAGAGAGAAAAGCACTGACACAATAATTCCATTAAATATGAGTGATCAATATGAGTTGGATGTCTGCAACACTAACTAGGGAATAAAGCTCCAGGAGATCTTGGGGCTTCTTGGGCACATATCTTCAGGCTTCCTTTAAATTTCGTCATGTGATTGGTCAGTTCCAGGCCAAATCCAGATCAGATACAATTGTCAATCTTTACCTGTTCTTTCTACAGAAAACATGAATCTCTTAATATATCAAATTATGTTATGTTTAATCCAAATTGAACCACATCATTGCACGATCATGGATTACACCATTTAAAACATTCTTTACAAATATATATATATATATATATATATAAACAGTGTGTTGGCACATGCCTATAATCCCATCTACTCAGGAGGCTGAGGCAGCAGGAGTGCAAGTTCAAGGCCAGCCTCAGCAACTTAACAAGACCCTGCCTACAAAAAAAAAAAAAAAAAAAATATATATATATATATATATATATATATACACACACAAACACACACACACACATACACACACGTATATATATGTTGCTGGGACTGTAGCTCAGTGGGAAAGCACTTGCCTAGCTTGCACAACACCCTAGGCTCAATCACCAATACTGCAAAAAGAAAATAAAGAATTACAAATACTGTTGATGTATTTATTATTATTTGCTCTGTGCCAGAAAGTTTACATTTGCCACCTCATTTAATATTCAAAACCCAATATAAGATCTGTATATCTGTATTATTATTACTATTTATATTTTGTCCATTTGGAAACAAAATTCAAAGAGATCGAGTAAAATATTCCAACTACTTAGTAGCATAACGATTTGAATACAGTTCTTTCTGGTTCCTAAAGAAATAGGTTTTGTACTATGTTATGTGTCTACAATAATGCCTACTCATTTGATACTAAACTCTAATCATCAAATCTGGAATTTGTATGTAGTCACCTCATTGATAAATTTAGGGATGCAGTTCTGAGGTTTGCCATTGAGCATCATGAACGGACATAAATTGTATGAAACTCTGGTTAAGGCACAAAGGAAAGAAGAGTTCCTTATCTTTATTAAAGAAGCTGGATCATCTTCTGTGCTTGGGTTGCGCAGACAATCAGCATATGGGGAATGGAATTCCCCATTCCATTCTTTTCTCAGAACCATTTCTGGTTCTTTCTTTATTGTGTCATATTTATTCTCAAATTTGTAATTTTTTTTAAGTGTCTCCCTCTTCCAAGAATACAATTCCCTTCTCTCTCTCATCCTTGAAGTTTGATTTTCCAGGCTCATCTCAAATCTGCTGCTCTCTATAAATCATCCTGACAATTCCATTCTTTGCCCAAGTTCCTAGTCCCTGAGTTTGCGTGTACCCACCCAGGGTGTTCTTGGTCCAACTGCATCTGAATATCCTAGAATGCTGGACAAAAATGCAGATACTTGCGAATAGGATCAAAATGAGGCTTGGGAATCTTCATGTTTAGTTGGCTCCTACCTAATATCTATGTACACTTAAACTTGAGAATCATTGATTTTGTGTCTATAAGATACATTTTTGCCTGGAAGTAGAATGACTTACATTATTTACTATTTTAATAATTCATGTAAATCTCAAATCCTTAATAAGATTGTTAATTCTTTGAGTACAGAGGCCATTCATTTACTTCTTTTGCATCCTAGTATCCTTAGAAAAGTTCTTGGTAACAGTAAATACTTAGAGGATAGTTTCTCTAAACTTACCCATGAGTATAAATACATGGAAACCAATTAGCTTCATTGCTTAAATGGTATGGTTTACAAGAGAAACCTGTCAATAAAATGCTTAGGTTTGCAAAAAGATATAGCTTCACAGCAGGGAACATTTGCAGCATTGCAAATATCCCCATACATCCTGATATTTTTTTAAAAAATTGTGTATACTTAGTATACACTTTTTTTGGTGGGGGGGAGTACCAGGTATTGAACTCAGGGGCACTCAACCACTGAGCCACTTTCCAGCCCTATTTTGTACTTTATTTAAAAACAGGGTCTCACTGAGTTGCTTAGTGCCTCGCTTTTGCTAAGGCTGTCTTTGAACTCATAATCCTCCTGTCTCAGCCTCCCCAGCCCCTGGGATTACAGGTATGCACCACCATGTCAGGCTTACACTTTTATTAGGAGGAAAAAAAAAACACACAACGAAAGTCAACATGATTTTCTTGTTGGTAGAAACAACTGAGTGTATTCATATATAAAAGGACAATGCATTTGCTTCTGTCATGTATTCCCATGTTATTTCTTCTTAGAGCATTTGGAGTTTGAAGTACATGCCAGTTATAGTTAATTGTTATTGTTGAGACTATTGGTCAAGGAATGCAAACCAAGGTTTCTCCTGACATTCACTGGTTGTTAAGTCTTAAATAACTCCTAATTCTGAAACTCACTATTGGTGAATTTCTATTTATATACTCTAGATTAATAAATTTCAAAGACTTTAGGCAATACATAGCAGAGTGCCATTTGTGAGCTTAGCCCTCCGTGTTTTTCAGATACCATTCAAATCAAGAAGATTTATTTTTGCCTTACTAGCATCTAGTAACCATTTGCTTGGGCTCTTTTTAATGTTCTCAGTTTCTTCATGTTCACTCATCTCTCTATTCTTGAAAGAGCTGATTAACCCTCTCAAAGAAAAGACAACATAGAGATAAATTGTGTGTCCTGAAATTTTCCAGGCCCAGGTCAATTAGCTATGAGTTTTTCTTTTCATTTCCTAAAATAAAACCTAGTTACCTAAGGTAGCATAATCTACCCTGGAGTCTCTAAATTCAGACACAAGTCCCCAAATACTTAAATGGGCATCATTTATTAACCATGGCTTCAATAATCATTCTTCCAGTGTCATAAAGTCAATGACTGACTGAACAGATAAAGATTGAACTGTGTCCTCAGAGGCCAGGGCCTGTTCTTCTGTGAACCGAGAAGCCAGAAGCAAAGCAAATTCCAAAAGAGGAGGAGGAGGGCCCAGCTCTTGAAAAGACAGCCCTGCCAGAGTCTCTGCACTTGAACCAAAGCGCGGCAGGTCACCAGGGCAGGGAGGAATGGTTTCTCTCGCCCACGTCTGGGTTCATTTTTAACTTGGGTCCTCTAGGAGATGAAAGGCAGATGTTCAGGGATGGAAAAGAGTGAGGTGAAGATGTGTAGAGAAAAGGAAGAAGAGAAGGAACAATCCAGAACATTAGCACACTGTTAGAAGAGGGAATAAACAATATGCTAGTTTATAAACCCATTGTGTTAGAGAATAAGTAAAAATAAGTGTATGCATAATTTATAGAGGGTCATATTTTCTCCCTGGGGTCTCTGGTTTTATGACTTGCAGATGAACACAATTAATTATTGCTTACCTAAGTCTGTAGTGTTGCTATTTAATAATGCCAATGGGTCACACCTAATCTTTGAAGAATTAAGATCATCTATAGAGCTAACTTGACATGAAACAGGAGATGTCAACCTTGCTAATGGTTTAGTATTACAAAAGGCTGTTTTCTCCCAAAGAGTATGCATGGTAAAGCAAAATGACCTCTGACGTCTATTATAATAAATATCAAATTCTTTTATAAATTAGATGAGAGAGAATGGTTACTCTCTGTGGTCTGATGATGTGCTTATTTCTACTTATTATGGTAAGATTTATTTCCTGGTATAGGAAAAAAATTGCCTATTTTGTGTTCAATCAACATTTTTGGGGGGAGAAGGGGGTAGCAAAGATTGAATCCAGGAGCACTTAACACCAAGTCACATTCCCAGTCATATATATATATATATATATATATATATATATATATATATATATATACTATTTTGAGACAGAGTCTTGCTAAGTTTCTTAGGGCCTGGTTAAGTTGCTGAAGCTGGTTTTGAACTTGCAGTCCTTCTGCCTCAGCCTCCTGAGCCACTGGGATTACAGGTGTGCACCACCAGCATGCCCAACTTCAATTGACTTTTTAATATTGAACTTTTACAATTACCCAGTTTGCTTTTCTTTTTTTGTGAGGAATAACATGATGTAAACATTTTGGGGTGGGTACTTTTCATATAGTAGGAGTTTAATAACATCTAACATATAAGTAAGTGAATGAAGAGGAAAAGAAATGATAAAAAAATAAAAGAATTCTAAAGTACTGAAAGAAAAAGAAATTAGAGAGAAAGAGGAAGTTGAGTAAACCCAAGCACTGGCTACTCTCTCCTCTCCTGCCAGCCACCTCTCCTGATAGTTGTGTTCCCCCATTCCTAATACATGCATTGGTATTGTAATCCTCGTGAGAGCTTTTAGGCCATTCCTAGATGTAGCCAGGATTCCTGAGTGAAGCATAAATTAAATTAGCACCTGGGTGGAAATGCAGACAGAGGTCAAGGTGCTCTGAGAACACAGCTGTGATTCCAGGACTCTCAGAAATGCAGTCACTACCACATAATCCCACCTGATCTGATTAACCATATAGAGAAGCCTTTTGACGTTGCATTTACTCCTCCTGCAAAGTCAAAAGTCTTCTCTGTATAGTTTGAGTCCATCCCATTTATTGATTCTTGATTTTAATTCTTGCGCCCCAGGAGTCTGGGGCCTAATCCCACATGATGGAGATTAGGGCCTACTTTTTCTTCTATTAGATGCAGGGTATCTGGTTTTATTTTAGGTCCTTGATCCATTTTGAGTTGAGTTTGGTGCATGGTGAGAGATAGGGGTCTAATTTCATTTTGTTGCATATAGACTTCCAGTTTTCCCAGCACCATTTGTTGAAGAGATTGTTTTCTATATAGTTAAATTCAGTCAGTCAGACACGGCCTTTGAGTATATGTTATGGTTAGACATGAGGTGCCCCCCCCCCAAACTCTTGTGTTAATGCAGGAGGTAAAATGAATAGACTATGAGAGTTCTAACCTCATCAGTGGGTTAATCCACTTACTGGGTTAATCCAGATAGTGACTGTAGGAAAGTGGGTCATGTTGCTGGAGAAAGTAAGTCCCTGGGAATGTGCCTTGTAGACTTTGTATTTTGTTCCTGGCTCCTCACCCTCTCTGCTTCCTAGCCACTATAAGCTGAATATCTTTTCTCTTCCATATCCTTCTGCCATATGTTCTGCCTCTCCTGGGGATCAGGGCAATGGAGTCTGTTGTCAGTGGACTAGACTCTGAAACTGTGAGCTAATATAAACATTTATTCCTCTACATGTTTTAGTTGGGTATTTTGACCACAGCAATGAATGGCAAACTAGCACAGTAGAGCTGGAGAGACTTATCTAAAGAAGTGGGTTAGGTCAACCTTTCCCTTCGTGGTCTCAGTTCTGCTATAAAGATATTGTTGCTCCAAGTCGAATGTGTCCATTTTTTCTCTCTTGGGGAAAAAAAAATATAAAACCCTGTATTTTTTCCACCACTATATTTTCATCAAAAATACTGTCCCTTTGAAATATCTCCTGCTCTAATGACAATAAAAAGATAAAATATTAACATAGTTCCTAATGGTGATTTTAAGTATAATAAATGGCAATGACCCAATCCAGTTTACTGTCAAGTTGACCTGTCTTCTTTTAGCAAATTTTACCTAAGTGTAGAATATTTCACAGTATGTTATTAACATGGAGGTGGGAAGTTAGCCAGGCTGCCCTCTTTTCAGTAATTTTCTGTTGGCATAGCTACAGCCTTCTCTGCTCTCCACCACTTGGCTTCTTTTATTATTTGGAGTTGTTGACAAATTTCATTTTAATGGATTCACAGAGGTACATTTTCAGAATAACACTTTCTTCTCAACTTCTATCATAGTGCAGTTAAACTACATCAATCGACAGACCATAAGGTTGCAGCTCAACATATACTTTTGGCCTGGATGAACAAATGATTATGGTAAGGTGTAGTTTGAATTCGGGTAGGTTTTAAAAGAAATTAGGCTGCTACATGTTGGATCCAGTTTTTCCCTCAAAAGTTCAAGTGCTAAAAGCTTAGTCCCCAATAGCAGTATTGAGGGGCAGTAGTGCTCAGAGGGAGAAGATTAAGTCATTGCAGCTCCACCTTTGTGAATGATTAATGTCTCATGAGGTTATGTTAGTGCTCTCAAGACTGGATTAGTTCTCCTGGGATTTAGGTACTTCAGGACTGGATTAGCTACTGTGAGAATGGCTTTCTATTAAGTAGGTCAGCCTCCTATGTCTCTCTCTTGCCATGTGACCTCTCTTCTACATGAACTCAGTGTCCATCCACCAAAAGCCCCTCATCAGAATCCAAGCAGAACTTCAAAACTATGCATCAAAATAAACCTGTTCTCTTCAAATAATACCTGGCCTCAGGTATTTTGTCATAACAACAGATAGCAGAGGATATAAAATGGACATAACTAAGTCTTCTTAGTAAGTGAATTGATGTGCATAAGATCTGGTGCCTACCAGAGGGAAGACAGCCTGACTTGGCAAAGCACTCCGAGTGGTTTGGTGGAGCATAAGATGAGTGTATTGAAGAGCAATTGATTCTACCTGCTCTGTTATTTTGCATCATAATCTCCATTTTCATAGTCTCTAAAACAATTAATTATAAATTCTCATGACAAAAGCCTTAATCTAATACAGTTTTCTGGATTTTTTGAGAGTCTAATACTTTTGATTTGAAAAATTGTTCTAGGCCCCTGTGAAACATCCATGCCAAACACACACACACACACACACACACACACACACACACACACACATACACACATATATATATAATTCTTTCCCAGGCACCCTTGAATTCCTCTAATGATGGATGACTCATTTTTTCTTCCAGATATAACATCTCCTCTCCTCCCTTTAGCTACTGTTTTAATTCTACTTGAGATCACTGGGGAAAGACTTCAGCTCATCTTCCATGAGACATCTTTTTTGTATATGAAGTGTTACCTTTTAAATTTGCTTCAACTAATACTTAGGTCTCAAATTTTAAGTCGCTTCACTATCCTTGTACTCATCTTTGAGGAAGAACATGCATTAGTCCCTCCCACCCCACAACCCTATGTTTACAGTCTGGTTTCTGAACAGAAATGTCCTATTTCAGATTGTTTGTTAGTGAGGACCAGGACTAGAATCTCACCTTCCTGGTTCATGGTTTTTATAGCCATGCAAGCTAAATTGAATCAATTTTTTGACATTTCCCCCTTACATTGAGGAAACATTTTAACCTTACTATCCAATGCATATTCAAAATATTTTTCCATGTGTGACAGCTAGGTAATCTATATTTTGTCATAGAAATAAATATAGCAAAATTTTCCTTTGTCTTGTTAGATTTGTACAAGTTTTAAATTGCCATGATTTTTGTCATTCATCAGAATACTAAAGGGACATAGTCCTTTTTCCCCTCCTTAAGGCAAAACTTATACTCAACTTCACCAACTAATTTTTTCTCAGTACTTTTAAATATGTGTTTGGGTAAGAAGAGTT
Source organism: Urocitellus parryii (assembly GCF_045843805.1). Classification (NCBI taxonomy): domain Eukaryota; kingdom Metazoa; phylum Chordata; class Mammalia; order Rodentia; family Sciuridae; genus Urocitellus; species Urocitellus parryii. The sequence continues at coordinate 47,760,608 of NC_135533.1, forward strand.
AGTGATTATTCTGTTTTTATCACTGATATCTCCAAAGAAAGAAGGATTATCATCTAATAAATATTTTTAAAATTAAAAATGTACATATTCTCTAGAAAGGAAACATTATCAGTACTAAATATACCTGAATATGTAGCTGCCCTGGAAATACTGGAAATGCTAATGTATTCCTCCTGGCCAATCTTCTGTCTTTTTTTCTCTTGTGGAAATGTGATATCCTGGGTGGTATCAGCAACAGCCACTCAGGGAATCAGTAGAGGCCACTGGAGTCAGAGAGAGAGCAAGAACTGGGAAAGGCGAAGTCAGAGAGAGAGAGAGAGAGAGAGAGAGAGTAAACTGAGCTCTGATTGCTCCTCTGAGGAGAAGGAGGTATCATCTAAAATTATGGACACCCAAAGAGAGAAAATTCAAATTACTGCTATCAAGATTTTTGCATCTGTCATATCAGGGATCTCCAACAATCTCATGATTATAGATGAGGCTTGGGGTAGTTAAGCACCTTGCTTGAGTTCTTTTAAATTCTGATTCAGATCTGCTGGACTCTAAAGCTACTAATTGTGACCTCATGTAAACTCTATCATTAGTTAGGTGCCAACAGTGAGAAGGACACAGACAGACTCCCATGCTAAGGATACTTAAAGTCAGAAGGGGCTAGAGTTACTTCTAAATCCTGTCTAATTTGGTGTTTCTGGCCAGGATGTGGAGGATAAGATGCAGCCCCTGTCGGGTGATGCTACATGGCACCCTGAACATAGCACTTGTTCCTAACCAGGTGGGTAGTCTGTTCTTGGATCAGTAACAGGCTGGTGTAGTAATTTAGAAAATCTAGCAGAGATGAGGCAGGTGGCAGTTAGTGACCATGGAAGTATTTGGTGGTCACCTCATGGACCAGGATATCAATGTCATGGCCAGGGTTACAGAATGAACTAGTATAATAAGCATGGAGAGATTTCTGGGACATAGAACTTTGAATTTAAAATTAGAACATTATCAGGCAAACCAGAATGTACGGTCAGCCTGGCAGAGCATTGAGCAGATTTCCAGCCTCTGTTAACCAAAGAGGTGGAGGTAATGTTGACGCTTTCCTTTCAATCATACAGCTCACTCTATCATCCTCAAGGACTCTCGATTTTACCTTCTACAGTGCTCTCAAGTTTTCTTGCCTCCTCAACTCCTTGACCACTGTTCTTGTTCAGACTCTCACCATTGCTCATGATTATCGGAACTATGAACTAGTCTCTGTATCCATTCCTGACACCTTGCACAAAGCCACATGTTCCCCAGTGCCACCATAGGCATCTTCCCAAATAAAACTGAACATGTTGTTTCCCTGTGCATACCTAGCAATGGATTTCCACTCTGGAAAGAAGAGAGTCCAATCTCCACACATATTTTCCAAAGTTCTATGGAATTCAAAGCCAGCCTATGTCTTCAGCCTCTTCTTCCCAAATTAGCCTGCCTCACAGGCTAATATAAATTCTTTCCTACAAAATAGCTTCCATCCCTCCAAAAGACCAGATCAAGCCAAACCAATCCAAAACTCGTGCTCTTTACCTACAAGCTTCTCCATCTGATTTTCATTCTGCTTTGGACACTCTTCTAAGACTTGGCCCTTTATAAATTTTGTTTTCATCTTTCAAAACCTTTTGTAATGAGATGATGAAATACCTACAGGAATTATCTCTACGTAGTCCCTTTTGTGATTGGAAAGAAATTATTGATGGGGATCAGCAGTGACTTCTAGAAGGCCACAGTGCTTTATCAATTAAATGAAATGTCAGTACAATCTTATACCTGGAAAGCATTAGCTACGTCTACAAGCTGCCTGCTGTGCCTCAGGACTGCCTTTCTTTTTAGCATTTGCCCTAATAACATAAGCTAGAACTGCAGCAAATTCAAAGAACAAAAGGAAGCTCAATGTTTGTCAATCGATATTTAATCCCTTTAAGGAGGATGATTAATGATGATTTTGTAGGATCACTTGTTTTCTAGGTATGGCCCTAGGACCAGTGGCATCAGTGTCACCTGGGAACTTGTCAAAAAGGTAAATTAGAAGACCCATGAATCATATTAAATCAGAGATGGAGGAGAGAGCAGGAGACTAGGAAATTCTGGTTTAACAAGGGTTTAAAATAATTCTCATACATTTAAACTTGAGAGAACCATTGCTCCAGTAAGTGGATTTTAATAGCTATCTGAATTAAAATCATGTGTGGTCCCCAATATGGCAATGTGGGAAGTGGTAGAACCTTTTAGAAGCTGGGCCTCATAGGATGTCCTTAGGCCATAGTGGATGTGCCCTTGGAAAGAATGAAGGTAAATCTCCTAGGCCTCCTGAACTCTCACAAGAGCAAGTTGTTGCCCAACCCCTGAATTGTTGTCTGGTTCCCTATTTTGCTATATGATTTCTTTCTCACACACTTTCCCACCATGATGAGTTCATCAGAAACAAAACCAATGAGGCCTTTCCATTCTCAGATTTTTGAACCTCTGAACCTATACATTGAATAGAACTCTGTTATTTATAAAAAATAGCTTGCCTCAGGTATTTTAATATAGTAACAAAAGGGACAAATACATAAACAGAAATGGAATTGCTGGATCACACAGTAGTTTGATTTCTAATTTGCTGAGGAAACTTTGACTGTTTTCCATATGGCTGCATCAGTTTACAGTCTTCCTCATAATTTTTAAAGTAGTATTTTGTTTTATTATATCATTTATTTTTTAATCTCATCTATAAATCTATCATTTATCCAGCCATCTGTTCATTCCCAGAGCAGCAAAAGCCCCAGCATATTGTTTACTGATCCTACAGAAAAACTTGGAGGACTCAACAGAGAGTGTTTGGACATTTTATTACTCACATGTCCCTTGGCAGAGATAGGCCAGGCTGCAATGAGCGCCACATGATGCCTACAAACGGGTAGAAATTCTGTGTAGATGAATTTCTTGCTTTTTTTTTTCCTTTTCTTTTCTTTACTTTTTTTAAAACCAGGGATTGAACTCAGAAGCGCTTAACCACTGAGCCACATCCCCAACCCCTTTTTATATTTTATTAGAGACAGGGTCTTGCTGAGTTGCTCAAGGCCTCGCCAAACTTAGCTGAGGCTGAGTTTAAACTTGCAATCCTCCTGCATCAGCCTCCCGAGTCACTGGGATTACAGTCATGCACCATGTGCCTGGCCAGATGGATTTCTTATGAGCACATTCCTTTATTTTACAACCAAAATCACTCTGCTTTGATCTCCACCTAAAGATTATAGAGACAGGGAAGTGGCCTGTTTCCTTATCCTGTGTTTCACATTCCTTAGAGTACCTCTTATCTCACACCAGGAACAAGAAGTCTTCCTAGGCTCCAACTTGTGTTTATCACAATAACATCCACCTCATTCCCTTTAAAAACCTGAATTTTAAATCTCACTTCCTTTGAAAATATTCCCTTTTAGTAAAAGAATAGTTAGGGGAAGGGACAAGAGGAGAGGAAGAGATGGAAGACCAGGAAAAAAAAAGCCCAAGTTACTGCTTTCACCAGAAATACAGGTGATAGTTACATTCAAATAATTTATAGTATTTTAAATTTAATTTATTATGTGTTGGTTTAGTGCTAGGGATATAAGAAGGCTTTTAAGACATGATCACCACCCTCAAAAAGTTTGTGGTATAGTAAAGAAAAACAATACGTGAACAAGAAAAAAGAAACTGAGAGATTGATCTAAACCATTTAGGGGAGAGTTTGGACACAAAAAAGGGATGGTTAAATATACTGGTGTGTGAGAAATAGAAAGGCTGTAGGACCATTTTCAGGAGAGAGTATTCAGCCTTAATTGAATCTAATTGTAGCCATTTTAATGACAGCCCTCCCCTTTGCTAACCCAAATTTTAAAATTAGCCAATCGCATAGATTGTACCCCTGAGTCCTCCAATCAGGGCAAAGGGCAGCGCTGCATTAGAGATACAAACAGGCGGACGGCCAGTCCAGGCACTCTGGTTAACCATGTTCTGCAGCACTGCCCTTCTGTCAGAAGTAAAAGTTTGCTTTGCTCACCCACTTGTGAACACGTGTCTGATTTCTTGCGGCACTTTGGTATTTACCACAGGTGTAAGACCATGGAGGGCAAATGCTCAAAGCAAAGGAGGTAATTGAAACAAGCTCATTATCCAAGTAGATATTTCCAGGTGAACACCTGGAGGAAGGCGTTTACAGCCAAGGGTAGACCCAGGTCGGGGGAATCAGGGTGATTAAAGAAGCACTTGCTGAAGTAGGTGGGGGTTAGAGTGATAAACTGAAAGAAGTGAGGCTGGATGAATTTTTTAAAAGGTAAAGGCATTTGTTCATGAGGTATACAGTTTATACCTAGCACCAGGGACTATACTAGGGACAACAAAGATGAAGAATACATAGTGCTTACCTTTGAGAAACTCACAGCTGGGTGAGGCCATTATAAACAAATCTTATTCCCACAATGTGATAGGTATCAAAATAGTGACTTGCAGGACACATTGTGAGAATCTAGAGGAAAAATTGCATAACTCTGCCACAGGGCACGTAGAGAATAAAGGTCAGGCTTAATCTGAGACATGAAGAAGTGGGCATCTACTGGGTGGATGGGAGTAGAGTTACAGGTAATCCAAGCAAAAGATTAAAAAAAAAAGCCACCTACAGGGTTTCATGTGTTGTCCATCATTGCTTGGATTCTAGTCTCTCTATGGATGAATGCTCTAGGGAGAGGCTGGTGAAGTCCGTGGAACCTGAAGGAGGATGGCTTATAAATACCAGATTATGAAACCTTCTACACTCACCAACAAGGTAGGTCCACAAGGAGTCTGCTTCCTCTATCACCTCACTTCTGAATCTAAATGCTGCATGAGTAGCATCATCAATTGAGTCTAGGTCTCATGATTGGGCCCTTACTAGAAGGGCAAATGGGCCCAAGCCAGAGCCCATAGATATCTGGTTTCTACCCTAGAAAGGCAGAGTGGTTCATGTGTCAAAATCTTTCCAAGAGATAGTACATATAGCCCAAAAGTGCTGCACTGTTATGGCAGACGGCAACTCACCTGGCAATGGAGCTAATGACAGGCTAACCTGAGAAGAGTTCAAAACATTCTGCAATAATTCAGGTGAAGTGTGAACTCTGAAGCCAACCATGGGACTGGAAAAGAGACATCACACCGAAACATCTGAACGTTCAGGAGGTGGAGTCTATGGATCAGACGACATATTTAATAAGAGTTCTTTTTTTTTTTTTTTTATTGTTGGTCGTTCAAAACATTACATAGTTCCTCATACATCATATTTCACAGTTTGATTCAAATGAGTTATGAACTCCCAATTTTATCCCGTATACAGATTGCTGCATCACATCAGTTACCCTTCCATTGATTGACATATTGCCTTTCTAGTGTCTGATGTATTCTGCTGTCTATATATAAGAGTTCTTGAGAGAAAATGGGATTGTGGGCCTATCTTGAGGGACAGGGAGAATCTTACTGGAACTGGGAAGAAATGAAAGTGATTATGTTAAAGGATGGAGACTTTTTTTAAAAAAAATGGGAATGGAGGCTTTTAAAAGATTTGCTTTTCATGATGAAGAAATTTGCTTTTTGACTCTTTTGTCTTCCAACAACACTGATCGAGTGAAATGATCTTGAATTTATAAAGCACTTGGTTGTATTCAAGGAATTGAAATGTTCATGCAAAAAAAAATATTAGAGTTGAGCTTTTCAGCCAGTCATGAGATGTTACTTTTCCTGGCAGTTAGTCCTATCTAGTTAATGGCTGACTCAACAGTTCAGTGGCTTGCTTTTTTAAATACATAGTTTGTGTCCCTGTGTAGTATCTATAGAGAACACTTTTCCCTATATTGTTGAATGGTGATAGATAGCGATTACAATCAAACCAGTGGAACTATGATCTAAAATACCGAAAGGATGAATTGCTTTTCATCCCATCCTACCATGAATCTTTTCCCCTCAATTAGGGCCTATTTAAATTTCTTGGGGTATCAAAGGGAGGCAGTAGTGGGCCTGATATATCCCCACCATAAATTTGGCAGCTGGAAAACTTGGTGCTGGGCCATGTAGAGGCATGTAGCTTTAATTGGTAGGCATAGCCTCCCCCCCAGTCAAATACACAGAAGCAGGCCCTGGAGCAGAGCAAGTCCTTTCTATATAATCCTACTTCCTCACCACTCTCACAAGTTCCTTAAGACCTTTGTTTGACAGGACCTAACTCTTTTTCATCAGTGGATTTGGGACAGTGACAACTCTTTCTTTATATTTAGGTCTAGGAAATGTAAGTGCTCATATTCTCTCCAAAGCAGTTATCGAATAAATAAGGCTCCTCCAGATCTGTCTTAATGGATTCTTTTTATCTAAGCATCTCTACCTAGCTACTGTTATATACCCTAAAAAATCTGCTCTTCATCTTTTGATTCTGTCATTCTTATAAAAACAAGCAATAAATCACAAAGTGCTCCAGACACCTTTGTACTGTCATAAAACATAGACAAGTGATTCTGGATTTTTCAGAGCAATCTTTATTTAGGTGCATATGACATAAATGATCTAAGAAACAGACAGCTCTGATGCAATGGAAAGAGGCTCCGGCATGGTGTTGTCAATTGTTATGGTTTGGATGTGAGGTGTCCCCCAAAAGCTCATGTGTGGGAAAATGCAAGAAGCTTTAGAGGAGAAATGATTGGGTTTATGACGGTCTTAACTAAATCAGTGGATTAATCTGCCGACAGGATTAACTGAGCAGTAACTGAAGGCAATTAGGATGTGGCTGGAGGTGAATCATTGGGGAATGCCTTTGGGGTATATATTTTGAATCTAATGAAGTCTCTCTCTGCTTCCTGATCATCATGTGAGCCATTTCCCTCCACTGCACTCTTTTGCCATCATGTTCTGCTGCACCTGGAGCCCTGAGCAATGGAAACTGCTATCCGTGGACCAAGACCTCTGAAACCATGAGACCCACATAAACTTTTCTTCCCCTAAAATTGTTCTTGTCAGGTCTTTTAGTCACAGCAGTGAAAAGACTGACTAAAACATCAGTCTTGAGCTCTAATCTTCATTCTGCTGATTGATTTTATACTCTAAATTAGGAGATAATCAGCAATTGTGCGTTATCTAAAACACAGGACTGTATTGAGGACATTGAGATGTTTGTGGAAATACTATTAATTTCTAAGAGATGCACCAACAGATGCATCATAGATGCAGCATAGGAATAAAAAGAAAGTCATATACTCAGGCCCAGCTTGCCTTTGAGGTCCTGGGTTTCTCTCAACCCTGAGGAAACGCTGTTCCTTCTCCCTCCTTCACCCTTCCCTAAGTCACTGTGATTGGCTTCCACTGGACATGCACTCCACATCAAGACTTTGCAAATTGGGTCTCTCTAGCAGCAACTCTCTATATTCTACTCCTATTTCTGCTGACCACCTCTTGTCCCTCCTTCAAATCTCAGCATCTATCCACTCTTTGGATAAACCTTCTAACCCATGAGTGATATAGATCCAAGTAGACCCTCATAGTTTTGGTATTTTTGCTGTATATTTTGCTGTATAGTATTTCTCAGAATTGTAATTAAGCAATCATTTCTATAATTAGTGGTATAATATTGGTATTTACCAATATAATTTCTATAAGATCAGGTGTGATTTTTGTCTGATGATTACAATCTTGCTCACAGGTCTTTGTACAGAGCCTGGATTATGGAAGACATTCAATAAGTATTTGTGGAGTAAAGTAATTTCGTTTGCTGTGTACTTTCATATTTTTGTATATGCCAATAGATTTCATTGGAAGAGGCTTCTCGCTGCTTCAACTAGGTATTTCTTCTTTCCTGAATGAATTAATTCAGATCTCCCTTCCACCAGACATTCTTTCAGGTCCTAGGTAACTCTTAAATGCCATTATAGTGCCTTGAATTTTCCTCCATTACAGAGGCTACACAGATTTACCTGGGTTTTATTAATAAGTACCGGAACAACACCAGAGCAGGCAAACTAGACATTCTTGGTTGGAGTGCTGCATATAATCTTTTAAAAGAATCTTTCTGGTGGTGCTGCTAAAAGCCAGGGTTAAGAACCACTGAGTACATTGTACTATATCTTCATCAAATTTACATTCTATCTCTGCCAGGAGACCAACTCTTTGATTGCAAAGACTTGTTCATTGGCCTGCCCTCTGGATATGGCACAGAACTAAGCATTTTGGTGAGTATTCATGAAATGTTTTGAATGAGTGGGTAGGCGGGTGTTTGTTATAGGGAGAGAACAGGTCAATATCAAGTGACTTTTCCCTCAGATATTGGTGATAAAGGAATGCCTTAATTGAGGTCATGATCCAACTATGACATGAAGGGATTCTCTATTGAGAGAGAAAAATATATAGTGATTGATTATTGACAAAATTCAAGACGACTTGTTGCCTCTTGGATAATAACATAGTATTTCAATCATATACAGAGTTTTCCAACAGTATTTGGTTGGAAGAGAGTAATTGGATTCAGGCCTATTATGAATGGAAACTGACATGTACAAGAGTTTCACAAAAAAGACAAACATATGTTAGTAGAACAATCATTGTGTTTTCTTTTAAATCCCCAATATAGATCCACAAAATAAGACAGGAGATAGAGAAAAAAAGTGCATTTCACCCAAAAATTATTTGCTAAGAACCACCCTGCTTTAATCAGTATGGACTTTGGGACAAAGTATGAATTAATTGTTTAACGCATGGGGTGTTCTGCTGGCTTGCAAAAGATTGGAGCTTTCCATGTCTTAGAGTAGGGTTATATAAACCTGTTGAACTCATATTTATGTGAATATATACCTTTTCCTAGGGAGGACAGCGTATAAATTTCATCAATCTTTCACGAATCCATTTTCAAAAAAAGAGTCACTACTACAGGGAGTTTGTGGCCCCTATTAAACCTTGTGGCATCGTCAGCCTGGTGTGAACCAAGTACATGCTTGGTCTTCTGATCCAGACTAAGTAGACCTAGCACTCTCAGCACAGTCTCACTTCAGTCACACAGTGATCCTGAGTCATCCTGCCTCCCTCTGTCTTAATGTTACGATTTTATCCCTCATGGCCATTCAGTTTAAACCTAACTCATTTGATTTAGAATTCTCCGAATTTGTACCATCTCAACTCTCTTCTTTGACATTTATTTCCTGATCACATATTCAGAATCTTCAAGCTCAGTTCTTTTGGATTATGTTTCTAATATATACAGAATGTTTCAGGCCATGATCTGTAAGAGAACCCCAGGGGACAGTAGATTTCACCAGGCAGATGGAATAAGAGCTTGTGAGTGAAAATGATATGAGTCCATCAGAAAAATAAGAGAAGATTCATCTAGAGAGAACAGGCTTAAGGAAGGGGTGAATTACCAAAGAACTAGTCCTTGGGTGGAGGTCATGAGTGACCTCATGTGAGAGAACTTTCCTGGGGAAGTACAGGTAGAATTTGGACTTCAGTGAGTTAAAAGGTGAATGGGAAAGAGTAATGAAGTCAGTAAAATGCCCAACTCTAAAGGGAAAAAGAGAGGGAGATGCTAGGTATTAGGCTGCTCAATTAATTTAGAGAAAAGCCTATATATGCTTTTAAAAGGATGGAATAAGGAAGAATATTTTAAAGGCAAAAGTATGTAAATGGCACAGTATCCCAATGTGAGAAAAATAAATCTATTTTTACATTTTTACTCTTTATTATTTTAATTATACATATTTATGGGGTACGGTGTAATAATTAAATGCATGCATACAGTCTATAATGATCAAATCAGGGTAGTTAAATCAACTCTCCATTCAGTAAACTTTCACATTAACATTATATTGCTCTCAAACTTCTCAGAACAGTATTTTTACTCTCTTCTTTCTCAGTTTCTACTTCTTCCTTATCCCCTGACAATCTTGTCTTTTCACTATTGCCTTTTCATATCCCCCCACCTGACAATCACGGAAGAGAATCCCCATCTTTTGCCACCTCTGTCTCCCTCTCTGCTCACTTCCCAGATGTTGAAGCCACACTGGATTTCCTGCTTGGTTTACCCCCATCAGTTCCTTCTTTGTTTTCCATTGTCACTCTTTTCAAGTTGTTTGGCTTCTGTACCTAGTAGGCATTCACAACTCTGTGACTCCTGGTGCACAGGTCAGAGGTACCACAAGTGTATGGTGTATTGCAGCCATGAGTAAAGGTCAGATCTTTACTTTGAATTTCTTGGGTTCACTTTCTAGTCCATCCAATTATGCTCATATGACCTCAGACAGGTCATTCACCTTTGCAGTCAAAAATAAATATGACAGTTTTTCTTAATTTGTAGTTCGTTGCAAGAACTCGGTGACTTAATGTGCTTAGAATACTACCTGACCTATATTGTTTAATGTTATTTGACCCATAAAGAACTGTATTATTTTTCATTGTGCTAATTTAAATATATAACTGCTTTCTATATCACCTGCATGTTCATAGATGCCTTTGTTTGAAGGTTCTCTATCTGCTTTATCCTTTAATCCAGATTCAGAAACTGTAAGTACCTGGTGTAGAATATAATGAAATGAAAGGACAACCACCTCATAGTGTTGAACACTCGTATCATCCACAGCCCAATTGTGCTACGGCAGTGGGATGGGTTGCTAAGAGACCAAAAGAAGACACCCCGAAATGGGCTGAGACATAGGTTTATTGAAAAATGCTTATGAGGAATGTCCAATGGCAGTGGATTCAACAAGTAGCACTTCCATTTCTCCTGGTGCCTTTGGTACTTTGCCAGAATGATGAGTGGTGACCAGCTGGACGAGCAGCACCTCCATACCTCAGGATGCTTTGTCCAGTGGCAGCTGGCTGGACGGGTGCTTATCTTCCTCACAGTGCTCTGCTACACACCCATCACTGTGCTTTAACATTTGGGGCAAGGGAGAGCCAGTCAAGAGGGAGAGAGGGCAGAGATGGATCAGATTTGCAATAATGTAAAGAAAGAATGGGAAGCTGCAAAAGTGAATCCAGAAAGCGCAACAAGCAGGGAAAGCCTAGTGCTGGTTTAAGAGAGAATGGTGCTGATAGTGTTACTAGTTTAGAGATCTAAACAGATTAACAAATATTCACTAGTAAATAAAACCAGAAAGACTTGGTAGCACATTGGATATAGGAGTTAGGAAGAGGAAGATGTCAAGGAAAAAACACCTACATTTTACCTGACTGGTCTTCAGTTCTTTATAGGTACCAGCCTTTACCCCCAAACACAACTTTCAGGAATTCTTTTTATTTTGCTTGCTGGGATAATTATATTCCTTTTCTTTTGCATCTGGTTAATTCCTATTTCTTCCACAATCTCAGTTCATTTCCATATTAGTATCTTTAGCCCACAACTAAGTTTTCTGAGGAATCTCCATTTTTCCTCAGCTCCTAGCAAAAACTGTGTGCAAAAGTTACTGAATCAATTCATGAAGAAATTATGACCTAAGGCTTTTAGTGCACTTGGAGCCTTAAGTCCACGTAGAAGTTCTTTCTTCAAAGAACTTCCCACTCTCCACCTTCTCCTGCTTCTCATACATTCTCACCACAGCTCAAGTCACCTCTGACCAGGCTGCACACTGCTTGAGAGAAGGAATGCTGTGTTTTTTCTATAGTCCTCACAACTCCTAGTGTGATGTTTTGAATGTAGTAGATGCTCAAACACCATTCCGAATGAATGAAAGAGGAAGTGAATAAATGCATGACCTGCTATGCTTAAACTCATTCCATTGCTCTGACTCCTGTGACCCTCAGGCTCTGGGCCACCTGATTGGATGTAAGGTTTTATATATGTTATGTTCACAGTTATTTGGAATCAGACAAACCTATGTTAAAATATGAATTCTGGTTTTGCTGACTTTGTAACTATTGTTGAATTATATAACCACTTTAAGACTCAGTATCCTCATTTATAAAATGGGGATAATAGGAGTATGTTGTTTTCTCTTTATAAGTAGGAATAATAGGAGAGTTATTATGAGGATTAAATCAGAGGAGGCACACAAAGCGCTTTGCACAGTACCTTGGCATATGGAGAGCACTTAATACTCAATAAAAGCTGGCCATTGTTGTTATAATGATAGTAATTGATAATAACAATTTATAAATGTTGGCTATTTAGCCCACACTGATTTTTCCTTTCTCTGAATTCTATTGTCCTAGAGTCAGTTCTGCCCAGTTTGGCCCTCATTATTCTCTTACCATTGCATATGTACAGGTTTTGCCTCCTCAATTCAAGAGCAGGCTCCTAGAGGGCTTCTAACACAAAGCCAACCTCATAGTAGGGATGCCTTATGAACTTGCTGATTGGTTGATGGGTTTTGCCTCCAAGCTGCTGAAATGAAACTTAATAATATCACCAAGGGAAACAATTCAGATCAGGAGTGGACCCTTTTCTGAATCCTTGGAAAGCTAATTAAGGGAGTGAGGTTTGTGCTGTAGCACTAGATACAATGCTAGAATAGAACAATTAATGTTCTTGTTGGAATAAGAATGGAAGCCATCCCTTGTATCAAATGTGCTGAACCTAGACTCCAGAGCTTAGACAAGCTATTCTGTCTATAAATGCAATATCTACTCTGTTTTTGCAAACATTTGTTTGCTTTCAGACTAGGACTTCCTTCTCCGAAGGTGCAGATTTGTTTGCTGTCAACACCTGTGATATGAAACTCCTTCTTCATTCTGATGATAATTAAGGATGTGGCAAAGAGAACAGAGAATGAGCATAAGCATTCAGAAATCAATGAAGAATATGTATGAATGAAAATCACCTCCTTCTTAGACTGAATTATAAATGCTCCCATAATTTGCCTTTTAGTATATATAATTCAACACATAGAAAACTTGGCTTTAAATGAACGAATGTGAGAATAAATTGCAATAAAAGCAGAAAAGAAGGAAAGAAACTACGTAAAAGATCCCGTGAGAGCTTGGGAGGGGTTTGCTCTCTTTTTTAAGCAACTACTTGTTTTAATTCTTCCTTCCTAATTGCTACTATCACACCATTTCCTCTTCCAGCTCTGCTACTCTGTGCTGCTAGACCTACTTATGTCTTCTATGATACTTCAAAAACATGGCCAGGAATGGTGGTGGTGCATGTCTGTAATCCTAGCAGCTCCAGAGGCTGAGGCAGGAAAAGTTCAAAGACATTCTCAATAAAAGCAAGGCACTAAGCAACTCAGTGAGACCCTGTATCTAAACAAAATACAAAATAGGGCTGGGGATGTGGTTCAGTGGTTGAGTGCTCCTGAGTTCAATCCCCAGTACCAAAAAAAAAAAAAAAGCAACCAACTAAACAAAAAACCCTCATGTATATTTTTCCTCTTTACCTTCCCAATTCACTAAGTTCCATGCTCTATTTTTTTCTTTTTTGTTGTTGTTGTTTGTTTTGTTGTGGTATTGGAGATTGAACACCATAGCACTAGATACAATGTAGCACTAGATACAATGCAAGAATAGAATAATTAATGTTCTTGTTGAAATAAGAATGGAACTCTTTGGATTCTGGACAAAGTTTTAACTCTACCACTGACCTACACTTCCAGAACCATCCCTACTTTTTTTTAATTTTTAATTTTTGAAAGGGTCTCATTAAATTGCCCAAGTTGACCTTGAACTTGCCATCCCCCTACCCTTATACTCCCAAGTCACTGGAATTACTTGCCTAGCTTCATGCTGCCTTAGTCAAGGTTATTCAGAGAAACAGAACCAGTAGATCTATCTATAGATAGAGAGATAGATATTTAGATAGAGATGTGTAAGAAGCAATCTATTATGGAAATTGGCTTACTTGATTACAGAAGCCAAGAGTCTCCCAGAATGTCACCTGCAAGCTGAAGAACTGTAAATGAGAAAAAGTCCAATTTTGCTGCAACTTAATAAAGCCAGAGGCAAAGTAATAGCGGGGGGATGCTCTATTCAGTGGCTAAAGAATGGGAAAATGGGAGCTCTGCTCACAAATATCTTCCCAATTCCCAGGCAGCTGAGAAGTTATAGATACAGTATAGGAATATTGAGGGAGAAAGAGACCAACAACAGGAGGTAATGTTCATGTCTTCTCTGGAGACAGCTGGAGATCTTCCAGGAACTCTCGTGTCACCTCTTTTTATTCCTTTCAGGGTCTGGTATTTCTGGTCATGATTCTGGTAGACTTGAAGGTGGGGAGAGTGATGAGGCAAGTCTAGGTTAAGTTAACCCCTTGTTACGATTCTGGACAAAGTTTAAATGATCAACATGTTTACATCCAAAGCTCAGTGAAGACTGACCCAAAGGCTAAAGGCAGCAAGGGAACAGACACAATATCAAGGAGAGATGCCAAACCTTTCCATTCCATTCCAACCACCCATTAGCCATCTGCAGACCTGAGAGAAGAGTGAGTGTGTTCAACCTTCAAGTCCCTTAAATGTAACCTAGCAACTGTTATCCCTAAACCCAGAGGGCAGAGTGTTACCTACAGCAAAGCTAGTGGGAGACTAATAATGTATATCACTCAGCTGTGTGATCTCCAAAATTAGTGATTTTTAACTCAACAAAAAGTAAGTGAAGCTACATGGCTTATTTAGGTTTTCCCAAAGTAAGGGAACCAGAAAGGCCATTGGTGCAATTTATTCTGAGTCCAAAGGTCTGTGAGCCAGGGGTGCCAATGATGTCACTCCCTTCTGATGCCAAAGACCCGAGAACCACTGGGCTGGGAAGGAGATGCTGGTGTAAGTTTTGCAGTCCAAAGGCTCAAGAACCAGGATCTCAGACATCCAAGGAGTAGAGAAGCTGGATGTCCCAGCTCCAGCGGGAGAAGGAAGAATTTGCTCTTCCTTAGTCTTTTTGTCTCATTTGGGCCTTTAACAGATGGAATGATGCCTGTCCATGTTGGCCAGGGTGGATCTTCTTTACTCAGTTCACTGATTCAAAAGATGAAGTCTTCCAGAAACACCCACACAGACAGACCCAGAAACAGTTTTACCAGCTCTCCAAGAAACAACTAGCCCAGTCAATTTTACATGTAAAATTAATCATCAAATCTAACACCCTAATATTAACGAGTATAACAATCTGCAGGAACATTTGTTGAACAATCACGTATTAAGCATTTACTAAGTTTCTAAGACTGTATTAAATACTTACACGTTATTAAACATTTACTATGTGTCTGATCCCATGCTAAATCCTTCCAGGTATTTGATTCCCCAGTACCACTATGAAGCAATACCACTTACTGCCTCTGGATAGCATGAAGTTGCTACATCCGCCATTTGCCACTCCAGCTAAGTGTTAGATCCTGCCAGTTTCATTCCTGAATTTGACATTTTCCCCACTTGGGCTGCCATTAAATCCTTATCTAGTTTTTTTTTTTTTCTTAACATATTTGTGAGTCTGCATTTTCAATCTCCTCATCCTTCATTCACTCATATTTTAACTTTACCCACTCCCTATGGATGCATTCCTCCACGGTTGGCTTCTCCAATGCTGTTCTCAGCATCATCCCACACTCACCACGCTTCTGGTATTCCAGCCCTTAATCATGCACTGCCTGCCCTGTCTGCTTCTATCTTCTAGCCCAGAGTGCTACTAAGAAATCATCCATCAGCTGGGAAGACCTAAAGCCCTATGCAGAATTATATATACATTTGCTCATCCCTTGCCAACCTCAACTGGGATCTTGCTGCTGCTTTGCAATTCATTTTCCTAGCTTTTATTGATTTCCTGGTATTTTCCTTGCCTATGGCCACAAAATGAAACTTGAAAGTCACGGGGTTTCAAGAAAAATATCTTTGGATTGGGAAAAGAAACTGCTTTTAATTCTCTACTCCTTTGATTTAAGGTATAATTTAATTACAAAAATATAGCAGAAGAAGGGATAGAAAACATATCATTCAACATATAGACAATGTTTTATATTTTACATAACTATTTTTTATATTTTTTTAGTTGTAGGTGGACACAATACCTTTATTTTATTTTTTTTTTAATGTGGTGCTGAGGATGGAACCCAGTGCCTCATGTTCTACCACTGAACCATACCCCCAGACCCTTTACATAACTTTTTGAACTCTTTGTTATAACTATGTACAACAGATGGGGGGGAACACCAAGAATAAGTAATGTAATTTATTTTTTTCTTAATAATTATATTATGTTATCAACTCATGTGCTTATGTTCTACTTCCTCATCTATAATGTAAGATTTTTGATCATAGAACAAAATAAGCTGGCATAAAAATGTTTCTGTTTGAACACTGATTTCAGCACATACTGTGTGTCCTTTGTCAAGTTACTTAACAACTCTGTATTTCCAGTTTTTTTCCTTCTTCTTAAATAAGGTTACATAACGGCAATAATGAAAGTATTTACCCTGTAAGAATGTGAAAATTAAATGAACTAATGCAGTAAAATGCTCAATATATTACATAATAGATTTGATTACTAGAACATAGTAATCACAAAATAAAAATTACCAGTTAAAATGACTCATTGTTATTATTATTAACAAGTTGATAGCGGTTACACACTAAACACAACTCAGTTGGAATGCAAATAATCCACTTTTTGCAAATCAATACTGCTTCAGTAGGGATGGATTTTTAATCCAAATTAGGACATTTTTGAGAGTTAAAGGAGATGCTGTAATATTTGTGCTAGGACCACCATAGTTCTGTGTTTTCTCACTTAAAACCAGAGAGTAATTTCACTCTAGCATGTCATTTCCCAAAAGTCCAATTTAATAGCACTGTTCCCTTCCTTTCCCAAATTGGTTTTAAATATATAAATGCTAAACAGCTGGTGAGAACATAATATTTCTTATAATTTTATTATCCAGCATCAATTATAATGCCAAATTTTTAATTAATTCTACAATAAGCAATTGCTAATTGCTATTTACTCACTGGTATTCCTGTAATGGGTAGCTGTCTGTGCATGCCTATATATATATAAGTAAATTCTTTGCACAAATTATCTTGGGAATGGTATGGTGAGTTCCCCAGACAGCACAGGAAGGTCCAGATATCTGTCATCATTCACATGTGCTATTGTCTAGAAGCATCCATACATGTATATCATATGTTTGTATTCCTCCTGCATTTTTTGTTGTTGTTTTTATTGTGCGATTAGCTGTCTCTTTGATGGTCAATGCCAGATTCTAAAAAAAAAAGGTACCGCCATATACTCTCCAGTTAGGTAGAAACACACATTAATCTCAGATAACAAACAGGTCTTACTAGTTCTATCTCTCCCCCACCCCCACCCCACCCCCGCCATCCTTTCTTTAAGCACAAAACACAATGAGGGCTAAATAAATATTTGCTAATAAATATTTGTAATAAATACAGGGTGGCATTGAAAAAAAATTGATATAAACATTTAAAAATAAAGTCAATTCATTCTGCTTTATTTTCTGTAGATTCATTTTCATTCCTGTCACGTTGAATAAATAGAGCAATGAATTTTGTGAGACTCCATATACAATTTTCCTAAAGGGGTATTCATTTACAATGCCAAAAGCAAAAGGAAAACAAATGATTTTTTTCCTCTCTTACATTGACCTACTTCACAATGTCAAAAGGCCACTTTATTTTAATTAGTAATTTATTAATTTTGGAATAAAAAATGCCTTCCTTCTTCCCACACCTTCATTCTTCCTTGACACCAACCCCACCACCATCAAAACAACAAAAACAAGAGAAAATGAAGAGCGGCCTTTGTCTCAGCCCCAATTCTATTTCTTGTCATCACCGCAAAACCAAGGGGAGAAATTTTCCTCCCCACAATCTGTGCTGCCCTAAGGGCTAGTAAAAGCTTTCTGTGAAGCAAAAGGCTTTGCAGATCCATCATAAGAAAATAAGAGATGGCAATCTTATGTTTTCCTACTAGCTTTTTGCAGAAATATGTCCAGCTTTCTTTCTTTGTCATTAAAAGCAAAATAGACCTTTTGAGGTATTTTTATTTGTAATGAAATATTTATTCTGTATCCGTGTAAATAAATCTACCGATCTGACTGATGCAAAGTCACTGCTGTGATTTAAATGTGTCCCCCAAACTCATGAAACTCAGCACTTGAACACTTTGAGTTCATAATGGTTGGTAAAGAACAGAGCATCCAGGCAGATAATATGGATACCAATGCACAAATCCAGGAGAATCAACAAACCAGAGAGACATCCTAACTTTCTCTATTAAACAAAATACAAGAGCATCCACTGTTACACTGTTCCCCATTGAGATTTAGAAGTCCATTCTAAACTATTTTTAATTCTCCAGCCTGGAACTAACTCTTTCAGACTCCAATCAGACTTTTCATCTTGTCAAGGCCTTTTTTTGAATTTCTCACCCATATGATATATTTATTGTTTCTACCCCAAAGAAAATCACCAGTGAGATTCCTCAGTACTCTAGCTTCCTGTCTGAACTTCTCTCCCAAGACTCAGCCAGATCTCCTGTGAACCAAGCAGTCAAAGAAGATTGCTCACTTAAGGTCTTGTTTGGTTTGACACCATTGTTCCTTTTGTATCAGTTACTGTGAGATTTTTCCTTCATGTTTCTTTTTTTCAAATCCTACAAGAAAAAATACGTTTCAAATTAAAAAAAAAAAAAAGACATCATACCTATTTGTGTGTGTGTGTGTGTGTTTTAGAGAGAGAGAGAGAGAGAGAGAGAGAGAGAGAGAGAATTTTTTAATATTTATTTTTTAGTTTTTGGTGGACACAACATCTTTATTTTATTTTTATGTGGTGCTGAGGATCGAACCCAGCGCCCGCACATGCCAGGCCAGCGCGCCACCGCTTGAGCCACATCCCCAGCCCTCTAGTGTGTTTTTATAGGATATATTTTGGTTTGAAGTTTCTCAAGGAAAAAAGACTTCTGAGTTTCCAGGACAAGTTCTACTTATTATGAAGTGGCAAAGTTCACTAGATTAAACTTGGTTTGTTACATTTTCCCTCCTCCTTATGTCTACAGCCCTCCCTCATGTCCTATCACCTCCTCAAATCCTGACTGTAATTCTAGCTACTCATGGTTCCTTTCTACAATGTCCCATAAAGGTTCACAGTTCCCCTGTTCTTTATATCTCTGTCCTACTCACTCATTTGTTCATTCTGCAAATATTTGTTAAGTACCTACTATGTGCCTATCACTCTGCTAGATGCTTGGGGTACAACAATAAAAACATGAGCATGTTTCTACCCTACAATTGCATTTGGTGATGTGGAAGACAGCAAGCAAGCAAACAAATCAGTTCCAAATTATGGGAATGCTCTGAAGAAATCAATGAGGAGGTAAGAGGGAAAATAATGGAAAGAAGGCCGCTTAAGGTAGTCAGGTAAACCTTTCTGAAATTCAAAAGCTAAGAAAGAGCCAGTCATGAAAAGCGAAGGTAGGCAGTTCTCAACTATTAATTTTATGAGTGATTTTTATTCTATAAATATTTAAGAGCTTTGACTCTGTAGTCTTAAAGAGGTTTTAGTTTGGGGGTTCACATCTTGATTCTACAACCATATATTCTTGCAAAATGAATGATAATATCTAGTTCAGAGGTGGTGTAAGAATTAAAGAGATAAAAACTGGTGTGGGTGGTGCATGCCTGTAATCCCAGCAGCTCAGGAGGCAGAGGCAGAATTGCAAGTTCAAAGCCAGCCTCAGTGATTTAGTAAGGCCCTAAGTGACTTAGCAAGACCTGGTCTCAAAAAAAAAAAAAAAAAAAAAAAATCAGTCTGGGGAAGTGGCTCAGTGCCCCTGGGTTCAATCCCTGGTACAAAAATAAAGCATTAATGGGATCATGAGATCATGAGATCATGAATAAATAGCATACTTAACCAGTGAGTATCCATTGCATTACTTAGCTATTACTACATAACAAACCATCCAAAACTACTTGGCTTAAAATGACATACACCCACGTGTGTATGGTCAGTTGGAGGTTGCTCTAGATTAGACTTTGTTCCACTTGAGGTCTGATCTTCTCCAATTATATCATTCTGGGACGCAGCAGGAAGGGACAACAGCTTTCTCAAGGAAGTATGGTGTGTTCATCAGCTTTTTTTTGGTTACTATTACACATACCTGAGGTAGTCGGCTTATAAAGAGAAAAGGTTTATTTCAGCTAACAGTTCCAGAGGTGCCAGTTCATGATAAGTTGGCTTTATTTCTTTTAGGCCTATAGCAAGGCAGCATATCCTGGTGGTAGCAGGCAGCAGAGCAAAATTCCCTTCTTGGTCAGGAAGCCAAAGAAACAAAGGGACCAAGGTCTCAAAATCTTTCTTGGGTGTACCCTCAATGCTCTAAAGAACTCCTCCTGGGCTCACTTCCTGAAGTTTCCATCATCTCCCAGTAACAGCACCATTTTAGATACCAACCTATCAACACACAGACCTTTGGGTGACTTTTTAGATCTAAAGTGCAGTATATGGCAGTGACGGAAATATGAGATCAAGGTATAAAACATGCAATTATAATTTCTCTTCTTTCTCCTTTTTCCTTCCTTCTTTCCTTCCTTCCTTCCATCCTTCCTTCCTTCCTTCTTTCCTTTCTTTTTTATTTTCTTCTTTTGATGCTAGGGATTGAACCCAAGAGTGCTTTACCACTGAGTCACAATCCCCAGTCCTTTTTATCTTTTATTTTGAAACAGGTCTCACTAAGTTGCTGAGAATCTTGCTAAGTTTCTGAGGCTGGCCTTGAATTTGTGATCCTCTTGCCTCAGCCTCCTAATGAAATTATATTTCCAGTCTCCTAATGTTCCTCTGACCAAAGCAAGGCATATGGCTAAGCCCAAAGTCAAAAGGCAGGGAATTATATTCAGTCCACCATTTATCCCAAACAACTCACATCCTAAGCCTAGCTATAAAGATTTTTTTAACAACAATTGAATCTACCACAATTACTGTAGTTGAAAATAACCAAACATGTTAGCTTACTCAGAAGTGTTTACATTTTCTTGAAACTGTTATTCACACATAGACATGAATAAATGGGATCTACAGCAAATAATTGCCATATAGTAAGAAACAGTTTCTTCTTATTCAGTAACTGGCAGAACACACTCTCCCAATCTATTTTTTATACATTTAGAAATTAGTTTTTTATTGGGTTTCTACCAGAAGGTCACACTTTGTATTTTTCTTTTAAAATCATTATTATAGAACCACTTTAGTTGAAAATCATTACACTGATTGATCCTCATGCAAGACTAGCCATTCTTCAGAAGAGACTTACATATGCATTGACCCACAAAAGCAGAGTATGGGAGTAACATAATCAATTTAATGTCTTTATGGAACAAACAGAGAGCTGAATGATTAGGCAGGTCGTGCAAAAGCCTCATTCTGGGTAACTTCAAGCCACCAGTCAGACTCATTTTACAGAAGAGGAAGAAAAAAAAATGGAGAGTCAGGAACATAGGAAATAACCATTAGGAGCTAGGAGACTCCTATTTCCATGGTGGGTGAGGACACTAATTCCTGATGAAATCAATCCAGCCAAATTACCTTGTATTGGCACCATGATGGTTCAGGGAGAAAGGCATCCTGCATGCCAAATCCAAGCATGAGAGCTGCCGTCTGTGGCTCACTTCACAGGCTCGCCAGAGCTTCAGAATCACAGAGGAGTTGAAAGGTTGTCTGGAGACGAAATAATTACCCCTCACATTCTGTGTTGCTTTTATAAAAGAGCCAATAGGACCTAAGGTGAACAAAATTGTCCACGATCGTATTTGAGTTTTCATTTACTGGCCTTTGCAGACCTGTTTATCCCAGGGATGGAAATTAACTTGATTTTATAAGGTACTAAGCTGGAATCTTTTTATGTTTGATCTCAGTCAAGGTGCTGTTAATTTTCATTATTTCTCAACCGTAAGAGTGAGGAGCAAAATCAGTATCATGCTGTTTAAATTCTAATTATGCTCCAGGAAATAACTTGCCTACTTAAAAATCTGAGTCTCCCTATCTCCCTTACATCCTCTTCCCCTCTAGCCCTGTTCCAGAGGTGTCTTAAGAATACAAAGCAACAGTTCTTTTTATGCTGAGGGAAAAAGACAAAACTCAAAAGGACATCTCTGGAAGATGTGAGGCTTGTATCACTCTTTTCTGAGAGTACTAATTTATAGTTTTTTTTTTTATTATTCATTGCCATATCTTGGTTTCTTTATCCTTACAGATCGGAAATACATGTTTGAGTTGTTATGTTATTCTGGAAACGATATCCAGTGAGGATAAGGACATTTAATGAGGACAGTCAATGTGTGTGTGAGTATGTGCGTGTGTGTGTGTGTGTGTGTGTGTGTGTGTGTGTGTGTGTGTGTTTGGAAAAGTTATGGGGGTGTGTGGAGTTGGAGATCCCAGACATAAAGCTGCAGAAATTACCTCTCATCAAACGAAGAAGAGACTGGTGAGCCATCTCAAAGAGCTTGTCTTCTCTTCTCAGGACACTACAAAGCTCCTGTGTAAGAAGTCTGAGAAATTCCTCAGAGCCTAATGAAATGCTATGTTGAAGGAAGGCACCGTGCATTAAACTGTTTGTTTTGGCTTTAAATTGATGTCATATATGAAAGGGATTTGGAAGGACACCTGGGAGAGAGGCTGGTACAGAGGGACTGAACGTAATAACACCCACATTCAAGGACTCATCCTTGCCCTGTTAAGACTTAAGCTTTGTACCCAAATAATGTCTCAAGACCACTTTTCATGCTTGTTGGTCACATTGAATGAAACAACATACTAACACAAACAAGGGTTTTGCCATCAGTCACAAATGGGCCATCAGTAAATCCTGTCAGTTCTACCTCCCCAAACCACGTCTGGAATCTGACCACTTCTCCCGACCTCCACACCCTCAGGCGGGTGGGTCCAAGCCACCTGTGACTCTGACTGGATTCCTGCAGTTACCTAAGATCTCCCTGGTTCCCTCTTTGTCTCCACCTCCAACTCCCTTTAGTCCATTTCCTTCAGAGCAACTGGAAGAATTTTTAAACATGTCAGTCAAGTCATGTGACTTCATTAGACACTGTCACTGCTTTCCCCTTTTCATTCAGACTAAAAGCTAAAATCTTTAAATTAGTCTGAGGATCCCCTGTGTTCTACCCACCCTTCACCTCCTCAATTCTCTGACCTCATCTCCTTGCTGTTTACCAAGAGTCCACCTAAGTTCCTGCTTTGGGGGGACTTTGCACCTGCCATTCTCCTCCCCCAGATACCACACTGCTCTCTCTCCCCCTATTCCCATTTCACTGGACACCTTAACAGTGAGGCTCTAAGAGCTCACTCTCTATGAGATCCAGGAATTCTTATACAGAATCAACCAAGGGTCTTTTGTGACGCTAACTTAAAACTGCCTTTCCATCCTTCTGTCTTTTCATGACTTCATAATGAGGAAGTAACTTTGTTAGGAAGTCCTGGACGACGCCATTCAATTGACATTTCTAGTTTTTTTTTTTTTAACTTCAGTCCTTCGATACTATCTCGGCACTCCTTCACATTACATTAGTGCAGGTCTATATCCTCAGGAAGTGCCCATGGTTTCTGTTGTCTGGACACCTGAGGGACTCAGCCTCATCCTGGCCCCATCCCAGTGGATTACAATAAAATATCTAGTTATCTGCAAGCTAATCTGTTCTTCTTGTGGAGCTAATGATGACCAGTCAGGCAGGAGAACAGCAGTCTTCATAAAATAATAATAAATTCCACACCACTGTGCCTGCCATCCTGATTTATTTTTCTCTATAGCTCTTTCCGCCATCTGATACACTGTATACTTACTGGTTTATTTATTGCTCATCTCCTTCCTCTAAGATGTAAATCAGGAAAGGAACTTGGCTTTATTCACTGTTGCACCCCAATAGTAGTCATTCAACAAATATTTGTTCAAAAATATAAGTAGATGAATAGATATAATACACAAATGGAAATTTTAAGGAAGTCAGGAATAATAATTATATTTCATAACTATATATATATACATAATTCTTAGCAAGTACCTGTCTCTGCTTTTGTTTTATCTTTTCTTTGGAATTCCCTGAAGATAAACCTTGAAGGGAAAATGAAAACACACACACACACACACACACACACCCAGAGACAAAGATCATTCATTCAGATCTACTAGTCATAAGACTCTAAAAATGTGCTAAGCATGTTATATGGATGGTCTCATAGCATACTAAAAGAGTGAATAGTGGTATTAGTCAGTTTTACATTACTATAATGAAATACCTAGGGTAGGCTAATTAATAAAGAAAAGAGGTTTATTTTGGATCAAAATTCTGGAGGTACAAGATTGAGGATTGTCATCTGGGGATGACCTTTCTGGCAGAGTAGTCTGGAAGCAGAGCAGCACATCACATGGTAAAGGACAGAGAGCACATGGGTCTACATGTGTTTTTCTGTTCCTCTGTCTATAAAGCCACCAGTATTCAAGACCTTGTCTCTAAAGACCACATGGATTATGTTTCCATCCCCTTAATTCCACTAACCTGTGTCTGAATATTTAATTCCTACAGAGTTTTAGGGGAAAGACTGTACTCAATGCACAGCTACAGCTTTCCCAAGGGCTCCACAGAGGACAGACTGCAATGAGGAAGTCTGACCACACCCATGCTTACTGCTGTCCCATCTACCATCATCATCCTCATTCTTGCAGCCTCACCTTGGATGCATAGCAACACCCACTGCATTTCTTTCCATGCTGGTGACTTACATGTCATGTTGCTGGCTCATATGGAATTAAAGAGCCACTAGTAGCTGGACCTTCCCCATTATGTGGCTCACCCTGCTGGGTTTGGGTGAAACCAGAAGATTTCACTGTACATACTACATTTAACCAGGTAACATAAAACGAGTAAAAAAAAAAAAAAATTGGGAATTCAGCAGGTCTGTTCTTGAAATATGGTTTAAGTCATTCTTGTGCTTGGGTTTTATTTGTTAACCATCCTGTAATGGGGGGAAAGAGAGATGTTTTATATGGACTGAAGACAAGACCAAGAGAGCAATTGTTAGGAAAGGATGAGGGCTCTTCAACTGCACCTGCAAGAGATGGCCAGGGCAGGAGAGTGGGAGAAGCACAGAATCCCAAGGCAGGAGAGGCAGTTGTGGACCATGGCAGGGAGAAGAGCACGGAGAGGAAAGCATGAGAGAGGGTTTGAAGAGATGCAACCAATGAAATCTCCTGAGTTAATGGATGGGTGAGAAGAAGGAACAGAAAGGGTGTCAGAGGCCCAAGGGGAGCCTCCCTCAATTGTGGGTGGATGGCACCTTTAGATTCTGCATAGTGAGCTTAATTGCATTGATGTCAGACAGTTATCTAAGGGCCAATCATTCATCTGAACTATCCCTTTCAAGTTCTGGTTTTATTCACATGAACATTATTAAAGCATCTTTCCAATATTAGCTGAAATTTAGATACCCCTAGGCTACTCTTCCTTCTAAACAACCAGTCTTAGAAATACGAAGTTACTTCAGGATAATAATAAGACCATATAATAAAATAATAATGACAATAATCCATATTATTAATAACTAGTATTGAGCACCTACCATGTCCCAAGCACATTGCTACTTCCACCCTCCCACAGATGTATGTTGGGCAGCACTAAAGTAAGGCTCTGAACAGTTGAGGAGCTTGCCAAACTCAACCACATATATATGATCTAGAGTCATGTTACCTGAATCTAGATCCTACGCCTCTAACAATTAACACATCTTGCCTTTTCATTTGCTATCTTTATAAGTCTCCTGTAATCATTTGTTAAATTATTAAAGCCCTTACAACACTTATAACTATTTTCCTTATAATTTCCACTAATGATATTTGCTTTAATATGTGTGCAGATGAGGCATCATTTTCAAACATGTTCTTTTAATTCACTCAAAGGAATTAGAATGATATAGATTAGTGACTTGGTACAATAAGAATATTTCTTTTTATCCTTTCTAAATTGTGTTTACTTTTTTCTTATTTCTTCTGATTAAAATTTTCACACTTAAATATTTGCCTTGATACACATAATTAAATTCAGAATAATTCAAGCTTCAATGGATAAATCTTGGCAATGCTGAATTTAATGCATTAACTATAGAGATAGACCAAGATGGCATATCATTTTTGAATATCACTACTGAAATCTACTCTCTCCTGCTTGAGCCCAGAATGCTAATTTGATGGATTTAAAAGAAAAAGCTCTCTGAGTTGGGAAGACATAGCAGAAAATTGATGGGCATGAATCTGGCATTTTTGTCACTCAAGTGAATGTGATAATGATGGTATCATTAGGCAAAATAATAATGTGACAATTTCATATAATGAAGAAACACTTCATTGCCAGAGTATTTAAATGTTGAGCACCTGGATTCCCAGATATTTATCAGCCACATAAAACCCTCTCCTAACCTGTAATCTCTGGATAACTTTGAAAGGTGTTGGCTAGTTATGCAGCAAAGGAATAAAGACATAATCACTGCTGATAATGTGGGATTAATATTTCTTGTCCATTCATTAAAATCAATAGGTATTTAATCAATTGGTATGTTGTAACTTGAATTAACTCTGGAGGGCAAAGAGTGGAATTCAGTTGTGACCTTTATCCTCAAACACTTTTTAAGTATTCCTTTGGAAAGGAGAACTTCATCTCTTAGCCATATCATTTAGTTCAGATGAAAATAATTGAGAGAGAGAGAGAGAGAAAGAGAGAGATGCATGTATGTGTGTTAGGGTGGACGTGTATTTCTGTTGGAATTGATAGGTTTTTTCCCTCCATTTAGAAACAATCTCAGCTTCCTCCTATCAACCCATGATTACTGGTTTATTGAAGCCCTAGGTTTTGTATGGAAGCCAAGTTCCTGAGTGGCTAGTGTTTATTTACTCACATACTGGGATTCATAGATAACTTGGCAGTAACAGGTAAGTAATTACTATGCTTCCTCCTTCATTATATTTTTAAGGACAATGTCCTACCTTTTTTTAAGTTAAGAAGCACAAGATAATAACTGAGAAAGCTTGTCTTACTGAGAAAATATCTTTGTTCAGTTGGTAGTGAGTAGTTTTGGTTCTGTTCTTCAAAGCAATCACATGGTAACACACCTGCTTACTGACAGGAAATAGCCAATAGTGCCAATTTCCACATGCCCTTTAAGAATGACCTTCTTACACAGAGAGTTCCAAATTCTGGTTCTCTAAGTTGAGTGTAAGGAAAAATTCCAAGGACATCCTGGCTCATGCAGCAGTGGTTCAATTTTGTTTGCACTTTGGGATCACTTGAAGAGCCTCAAAAACAATGATTATTGGTTCCCTCCTCCAAAGATTCGGAATTGATCTTCCATAGAGCCCAGGATTGAGCATGTTTCAGAACTCCCCAGTTGATTCTGATGTAGAGCCAAAGTTGAACTCTTCTGGTCAAAAGGCTTATAATCCACTCAGTCAACAAGTATTCAGTGTTTGGATCACCTTCTGGCCATTGGGTTGTTGTTTTCAATGTGTGTACTGACTTCACGGACATAAATACTCATTTTTAATTCCAAGTGCACAGCAAAGAACTATCTGTGAATTTTGATTTGTTGGAGAGTACTGCTGTAGGACAAAATATTTGATTTTTGTTTACATTTAAAAAATCAATCTAAACTTATCTGAAAGAGATTTAGAAAGAATACCCAAGCTTTCTTTCTTGTGACTAAAGCTCTGGGCAGGGATTACCAGCCTTGAGCCATCTTCCTGGAACTTTCTGGATACCTGGATTTATGCTGAAAAGTGCCTAGTATGTATGATGGAGTAAAAGGTTATTTTTAGAGGATATATATATATATATATATATATATATATATATCATCAGGTAAAATATTTTTAATGTATTAAAACTGATGAATTGTGCAAAGTGGTTTATTGGTGTTTGTTTTCCTTATATAGTTATATAAGAAGTGAAAAGAAGTAAGTTTTCTGCTTCAGACTCCTTATTATTCTAGAGGTAGTATTTGACTGTAATATTAAAAGGAATATAAAGACATATAGGACATGTGACTTCTAATAAGACTCAGGGAATTTCTTCCTAAATGCAAAGAGTTTCTGACATTTTTTTAAAAAGCAGGCTTCATCTGTAGGTATTGCTATAAAAAATAAAAGTTATATCTGAATAATAATTGTTAACATTTGCTAGAACATTCAGAAATCTTGGCATCTGATGTTCATAGTTGTGTAGGTCAAAGAAAATCATATCATTATCTCAATACCTAGCTCCTTTCCTGATTCAAACAAAAACTCATAGAAACTGGAACTCATAGAAACTGGAATCCCTATTGGCTTTCTGAGATTTTCTGGAAAAGTTCAGCAAGGATGCACTTCAACGTGACCTGCCTTAGTGGTCAGGGTCAGAGGCCACCAATGAGAATGGCAGAAGGAAGGACACTCTGGGACACTGGGAAGCAAGGGGATTGGGTTTCTCCTTACTTTGCTGGAGCCCAGTTTTAAGCATCTAACACTAAAGTCAGGCAATCAATGAGTCTTGATTCAAATGTTGCTGAGATTAGAAAGGTCCATGTCTTTATCCGATAAAGACATGATAAATACCTCCTCTGCTATAATATTTAGGACACTTAGCTCCATGTTATTGTGACTTATATCAGTTTATAGCTCTCCTGCTACCAACATAATATCATACCCTTTCCCTTAATAATTGAGTGAAATGTTCTTCCTCCAGGATCTATCCTGCCCCCTGTACCCTTCTCTTCAATTCCAATGCTGCCGCCTTAGTAGAAGTGTCCACCTTGCTTCCCAGTCTGCTAACAGAACTGCCCTACTGATGTCCTGCTCCTGCTGCTTGCCTGCCCCACACAAACCTATTTTCTGCACAATAGTCAAGTGCCTTTGCTCTCTGAGTATACAGATTGTATCCTTAATTGCCCTCAATCCCTTTTCTTGGAATAATACCCCAACTCTTCATTACAGTCCTACCTTCCTCACCAGCCTGACTTGTACTCTCCTTTCTCCCTTCTCATCATGTAAGTCTTCTTTCAGTGACTCATACCTGACAACCTTGCCACCATCTACAAGTCTTGGAGCTTGCCTTCCCTTACGCTTGACATTGATTGATTGATTGATTGTTCATGTATTCTTCTACCATGGTATTAGGTATATATCACTGTGCAACTAGTCATCCCCAAACCTAGTAGCTTAAAAAACAGATTTTAATAGTTCACATTTGAGCAGGGATGTGGGGTCAGAAATTTGAGAATGACCCCATTGAGTAGTTCTGGCTTGAAGCCTCCCATGAAGTTGCAGGCAAGATATCAGCCATGCATCTGAAGGCTTGACTGAAACTGAAAGACCTGCTTCCAAGATAGAGCTCTCACACAGCTGCTAGCTGGAGGCTTCAGTTTCTTGCTGATTTTTGGCAGGAGGCCTATTTCTTCACTACAAGAATGTCTCAGAATTGCTTGAATGTCCACACAACATAGCAGCTAAGTTTCCCCCCACCACCACCCCCAAGTGAAATCAAGGAACTGCTTTCTGCCAAAAACCTGAATGGGCTTGAAAGCTGGTTCATTTCCAGAGCTTCAGAGATGACTGTAGTCCTGCCTACACCTTGATTTGGGTCTTGCAGGACTCTGAGCCACAGAATCAATGGAGCCATGCTGTAGCCAGACATATAACCTATGAAAACTGTGAGATAATAAATTTGTGTTGTTTTAAGATGCTGTCTATAGTTATTTGTTACAGTAGTAAAAAACAAAAACAGGACAAAACAAAAAAAAACTCATACAGGACTTTACATGAATTCACTCATTCAATATCTCAAACACAATGAGTTGTGTGTTATTTTTAGTTCTGTTTCATAGATTAGAACACTGAAGCGTGAATAAATTAATTTAACCAGGCTTATCAAGTTAACTAACCTAGTAAAACTACTTACAAATGATGGAACTTTGAACCTATCAGTTGGGTTCCAATATCTTGCTCTTAATATTTACCTCTTAACATATGTATGACATGCCTCTTATGAAAGAGGTCACCTGTTCAAATGAGAAATCTTGTCTTCTTCTCTCCTTTCCTCCTCTAACTCTTCCTCATTCCATCCTGTACTTCTAACATTAGAGCTTAAAATAAATCCAGAGAATGAAATAGTGTTCTGTGCTTAGGCCTCCTCAGTTAGGGAAGGCAGACTACTCAATGTATCCTTTGTTGTTTTTTTTCCTTCTTGCCTACGTTTTAGATAATTCTGAAGCAGAAAGGTGTTTCTATAAACGACAACATTATCAGGTTTATCAAGATAAAAAACTAGAAGTTAGTTCAATATCCGTATTTTTGAAAGTTGGAGACTGTAAAAACTTTTTAATTTTTTTTTCATGCCTTAAGAAATTAACCACTAAATAGAGTCACTGAAGGGGCAGTGGAATAATGTTTCATCTAAGCCAATTCTGCATTTAATTTAGATATGACTTTTAATCCAGAATTCTTGGAATGCAGTTTGACAATTATTTGTCTGAGCAAGGGGCCTTGCTGAAAGTCTAGGTTTTATTCTCATTGCAACCTCCAAGTTATGTTGGGTAATGTTTTCAGGTTACTTTCTTCAATTTTAAAAAGACAGACCCCCCATATATGTATAAGAAGCAAAGATTAGTTGTTAGAATATTACATTCATGGTAGTCAAAGTTTAAAACAGATGCAAAGGAGGATGATTCCACAACTTTTTGAGAGGACCTGGGTTTGGCAAAGACCATAGCCTATGGGACATGCTCTTTGACTAGCCATCAAGATCTGAAGTCCTCTGCCCATGCTTCCTTGACTAACTTCCCAACTCCCCAGCAACCAGCCCTCAAAGATCTGCATCTGCCACATGACAAGTCAAGGGTCAAGATGTACTTGCCTCGCCTTCAAAAGAAAGGAGCATGGCATCGTTAAAACATGAATGTCAAGTGCAAGTGAGCTATGCAGATTCCTGAGATGCACAACTTGGTAAGGAAAAATTGAATTAGAATACAAACCATTCATTCTGACATGGTTTTAGTAATTTCTACCTTATAAACCTATGGAAAAAATTCTTAACATTAAACAGTTATTGAGAAAGTAGAATAATACTAGGCACTGAAGGCCTAAAGGAGGTTACCACCTGCCAACTTGCACCTTGAAATTATTGGGCACATGCCTGTAATTCCAGAGACTCTGGAGGCTGAAGAAGGAGGATCGTCATAAGTTCAAAGCCAGTCTCAGTCTCAGCAACTTAGTGAGAGCCTGTCTCAAAAAAAAAAAAAAAAAAAAAAAAAAAGGATTTGGGATTAACTTGGTGCTAAAGTACCCCTGGTTCATTCTTTCTTTCTAATTCTTTTTAAAGGTAAGTTTTTAAAAAAAAAACTTTATTTTATTTATTTTTACGTGGTGCTGAGAATCAAAACCAGAGCCTCACATATGCTAGGTGCACGCTCTGCCACTGAACCACTACCTAGCCCCTATATATTTACCTAAATATAGAATAAATAAAATAAAATATAGCATTTTCTCCATTAAGTTGGATCCAGGTGAACCTACAAATATTTACTAGATATTAAATATGTACTTAAAAATGTTGCATTTCACAATAGATTCTGTCCTCTGAAAAGTCAAGAATAATTTTTTTTAAAAAATAGGAGATACTCAGAATGTATTTTCTGAATTCAATAAATGGAGTTTTATATCTACTTTTTTAGTGCTTAATTATAAATAGTTTATAAGTAGCATAGGGAGCTGTCCTGGGGCAGACCGCTCAGAAAATGTAACAAGTCCATTTTGTCGGAATTGGAGAGTCTTTATTTAGGCAGCTGGAAACTGCTCCTTACAGGACCCATAACTGTTTCTGTAAGGAACATCCCCAAGCCTGAGCATTTCCCAGTCTTTAAAGGCAAAAAACACATCCAGGTTGACCTAGCTGCAAGCAAGCAGCGGTACAGAAGCTGAATTGAGCAGTTAGCCAAAAAATACAATGGGTATGTTGGTATTTCCCACAGGACTTTCCAGGTTGACATAGCAGCAAGCAAGCAGAAAGGAAGTGGGTCAAAATGACCCTTGTTCAGTATGAGTTAGACAATGGTTAACCTCTAGACAATCGATCTCTGACAGGGTACACTGTCTTAAGAAAAAGGAACCAAAGAGAGAACAATTTTGTGTTGTATAAGAATTGCTGCCAAGATCATTGTAATGTCATGGGTAGCTAATAAAAAAAAAAAAAAGAATTGCCATTTTGTGTTGCCAAACATGCTATGCTAAGCAACTATTGATGGTACAGAGGCGAGATGTTCCTATGGGAGAAGCATTTCTTATATGACATGGAGTCTCAGGGTATAATATCATCTGTTTGGTCATTGCCCATATAGCCTGGCCCATAACAGGAGTGACTGGTAGAAACTTATAAACAGCTAGCAACAAGAAGTAACAAGGAGGAAAAGACTCAAGAACTTAAAAAACAAAATAGACAGAGTTCACTTGCTGTGTGGCCAACAGACCTTCCTACAATCAAGAACTCATGAGTATTAGAGCAGCGCCAAACCTTGTATCCATAGCTGTGTTTTAGAATTGTCAGGAGAGTCACATTTTGATCAACATATCCTGTTTTGTGTGATAGAGAAATGCAAAACACTTTTAAAAGAGCTTTCCATCTAGGCTGGGTATGGTGGCTTATGCCTTTAATCCCACTGATTTAGGAAGCTGAGGCAGGAGAATCACAAGTTTGAGGACAGCCTCAGCAAATTAGTAATACCCTGTCTCAAAAGAGAAAATAAAAAGAGCTGGGAATGTATCTCAGTGGCAGAGCACCCAAGTTTCAACTCCCAGGAAGGGGGATTAGTTTTCATATGAAATATTAAAACTGCCAATCAAAATATCACAGTTTAATTAGGTAGCCATTTATTTGTGAAAAAAATCTAACTCCTACTTTTCTATGGCATAGTGACTTAATTCAAGTTAATGTAGAAGTCCAACATGTGACTCAATGATCCAATATTGAGATGGCTGCAGAACCCAGTTCCTTTCTGAAAATTAGTTGTCTATATGAGGGGCTCTGCTGCATCCTTGACATATAGGTTTTATTATCATTGCAACCTCCGAGTTAGCAGTGATTTGGAGTAATATTTTCCAAACCTGTTTCTTTGCCTTTTCCAGCTTCTGTAAGCCATCCATATTCTTTGGATTTGGTCCCATTTCTTCATCTGGAAGCTCACAGCAGTATAGTCTTATACAGCATCTCTGGGACCTTTTCTGTCTCATACTTCCACTATTAAGACCCCTTGCATTTACAGAGGACAAACTTCCTAGATAATCCAGAATAAACTGTCTAAAGGACTAATATCAGATGAGCAATCTTAATTCCACCTACAACCTTAATTTCCCTTTGCATTGCAACTTTTATATGTTTACAGTTTACAGGGATTTAGAACAGTGACATCTTTGGGGCAGGGAAGGCAGTGCATTACTATGCTAATCATGGGTGCTATATTTTAAATTTGTGTTTTTAACCAAAGTAATCCACAAATATACAGTTGAGATATAATAAAAAATAATAAAATAATTATCAAAATAATAATATCTGCCTCAGGATTGTTGTGAAAACTGAATGAGAAAACATTCATAAAAAATTATTTCAAGTAAAGTGCTTATAATACATGCAATAAGTCCACAAAATGGAAACAAAGCTCTAGAGTCCACATTGG
Source organism: Urocitellus parryii (assembly GCF_045843805.1). Taxonomy (NCBI): domain Eukaryota; kingdom Metazoa; phylum Chordata; class Mammalia; order Rodentia; family Sciuridae; genus Urocitellus; species Urocitellus parryii. The sequence continues at coordinate 47,794,273 of NC_135533.1, forward strand.
AGTCTTGGCCAAGATTTTAGACTTGTGAGGATTCCTGCTCTTGTGGTTGGGCTCCAGGGTAAAACCCTGCTGCAAATATAACCATTGCTTCATTTCCAATTCAAGCTGTTTTCATGCTGTTATCACTCCTTTGGAAGAAGATGACAGATGCAGTTACCAGAGTAGGATCACCAGAGAAGATCTTCAGTTACCTGAGTCTACACCCAGTGACTCAGCAGCAAGCTGTCCTATACATTATACAAGAGCCACACCTTAAAGGTCAAGTATCACCAGTCCAAGGTTAAACTTCTCTTAGTGGAGGGCGTAGCAAGCAGCACACACACAAGAAGACTGCTAAAAATATCATTCAACCTTCAACCCTAGTATGCTCTCCATACAGGATTGATTTCAAATGGAGTAATACCTATGACAAAAAAACTACATATATTGCAAGATAGCCATATTAGTGTCCCACCCTGAACCCCATTTCAGCAACCATAGTGATTGTCCAGGGGGCCTGGGACATTCCAGTTCTTTCAACTGGAAGCTCTGCTCTTACCCTGTGCCACTTCTTTTCTTTTCTAAGCTGCTATTCTCTTACAGCAGGTGCTCTAGGAAACAAAAATTGTTTTGTCCCAAGACTCTCACTTTAATGCTTCATTGGATTCCATCATTCCCGAAGAAGCATTGCAACCCTTGTCTTTGGGACCCTGGAGCATAAATAATGCTGGTTATTTCATTTCTAAATGCAAACTAGGGAGGAGCTGTGCTGATATATCTGTGCTGGTCTCCTGTCATCATTTCAGGTCTACAGTGCATTTTCAGGTCCATTTTTATACCTTCAATTACATAAAGAATAGAACATAAGGGGAGGACATTATAAATTACTTATTCAGTAGTCAGTGAGGAAAATTTTTATTACTGTTTTTGAGGTCTAGTCATTTTGAAAATCTTGCCTTTAAGTCCATATTCTACAATCTCCATATAAAAGAATAACTCCAAATGAATCAAGCATATAGTGAGGATAGGAGATTTCTATGAATGCTTCTGCCTCCAACACTCTGTTTCACGATTTTGTATTAAGGAAGCAGGTGTGCCTTCACCTTGCACCTTGTCTTAAGATGTAAAATGGCTAGCATCTTTACTCTAAAAGCTTCTTTCTGTATAAAGGCAAATTACAAACCTACCATATGATTACCTAGGGCAGATATATGTATGAATTTATGTTCATACATATGTATTATATATCTAGTGAATGTTAGGGCAATAAGAAAACACTTTTAACAGACACTTCCTACCCAGCTCCACCTCCTTTGAGGTGGCTAAATGAATGCATTGTAGTTTATATCATGAGTCCCAGGTGCACCTTAATATCCTCAGACACATTTTGGGGGCACATCCAGAAAGGTAAGGTCACATTCAGACTCATGCCCTGTTTACCTCTAGCAGCTGGTAACCGACCAAACTTAAAATTGACTTTCTCCCCTAGACTCTAACTTCTTTCTACATTTTGGTTCCCGCTGTAACTGTTACATACAATTAGGTGTGAGACTCATTTTTTTTCTTCTGCATCCTCCTGTAAAATATTGTGCTATAGCTTCTGAAGAAGTGGCCCAAATCCCTCATCACTGCTCAAATGCCAGAAATGAAATTCTATACCTAAGGGAAATTACTGTGGAGGAGCGAGCACACTTCTGTTCCACAGCCACTCTGGAGAAGTCTTGAGGTTTCAGGAGGAGAGATAGAGAAAGGAAGGAAGGCAACTTTCACATCTCAGAGATCATGGGGAATAAGTAAGGCATGGGAAGAGGTGAAAAGCCAAAGGACCCTTTATGTGTCAGTTACTCTAAGCCCCAAGGGTGGAACATAAGGGAATTATAGTGAATATTCTCCTTACAAGATTGGGGCACTCAGAGAGCTTAATTTGGTCTTTAGAGGGTAGGAAAAGATATTTCAATAATTATTATAAAAGGAGCAAATAGAAATGCTTTCAAATTTCTGTTATAAATGACAGGACTTAAAAAATAAACATGTTAAAAAATGATAAAGATTCACTTTGAAGATATAACTAGTTAATTTCTGTCATACAGATTTTCCACTCTTTAAGCCCATGTATTTATAAGACTAAGAACACCAAAAGTTGCAAAGGGGAAGAGGTCAGTTTCTTTCAAAGTCCTCCTTCCTTTCCCAACAGACTATAAAATCATGCAACTTAAATATTTGGGGAATTGTTTTTAAGGACCTAATATCTGTGTATGTCTCTTTTCTCTGACCTGCAAAATGATTTAGTGCACAGAACATCAGTAAACAATTTGGAATGTAATCTTCTTCTATTTCCTTTACACTCCAGTGAATAGAATCATACCTGTCACACACCAGGCTGGAAAGTGCTTTCCAGGCCACTTTTTTTCAGAAACTAAAACCAAACAAACAAACAACCTAGAATTTTATGTAAGTTAAGCTCACTCGATTTAAAGAGATCTGCTATGGGAGCCCTGGGCAAGCTGGTACCAATTCCTCATCCAGTCCTCTTTACTTTTTATGGGATTCTGGGCTTCATATTACTCTTTAGCAAGATGAAGGGCTGAGATTTAATTAAATTCTTTTTTGGCCTAAGCACTTGAAGACTCTATGGTATTCAAGACTTGTTTACCTATAAGCCCACTCCTTCACACAAGGGACATAAGGAATCTTGCTTCTGTATGGTGGGTGTCATTGATCAGGGTGTTTTGTGATTCTATACAAATAAACAGTTCCTGCAGCACCATACAGTCTGAAATAATGAGATTAGATATTTTACCAGCAGATAAGAGAGTAATTTGGAAAAATCTTCTGAAAAGAGATACATTTACTTATCAACCCACTATTCATAAGCAATGGGCAGCAGAGGAAAAAAGAAAACCTCCATATTTATAAGCAGAAAAAGGAGTGCCAAGGAAATACAGGAATTGGAATGAAATCTAGATAGTAAAAGAGAAGGGACAAGCTGATGAATTTTGGAGACAAAGAGCAATATTTAGATGCACAGAAAAAAGCAAGTAAAAAATGCTCATGGTCTTATGCAATAAAAAGAGATGGATTCATGTTTACGTTTCTCAGTGAGATAATATTCCTCAAGAAGAAAGGCATAACTGTATCACACTGATTCGGATGGTAAAAAATAAGATCTCTAAAGATCTTTTAATTATGAGGCAAGGAAATCCAGAAAGAAAGTAATATCTAAAAAGTCTTGACAGGATTAAGTTTGCTATGAAGTCTAGGGAGGGAAATTTATCATCATAAACAATAAATTCACAACTCAACCATATTTCTATATATTCCAAGCTATTCACCTTTTCAATTAAAATATTTGTTTGCAATGTATAAGACAAGATATTTTGAAATAGTGAAACATAATTTTATTAGATAAATGTCAAATTAATTTATTAGATAAATGTATAAAAAAGAAATCATTCACAAATCTAATAGATATTTGCAACCACAAAAGATGTTGCAAGTGTGCTTCCTATTGAGAAATCAGAAACCACCTCTAATAAAAACAAAGTCACTTATTTCAGAGATGTGATCAGATTTTCTGCAAGGCAACTTTGTTTTTCTGTTTCCTTTTTATGTAGTAATATTTCAAAATCTTATCATCTTCCTAAGGTTGAAATTCCCTTCTCAACCCAGACTTCTTGGAAAAGTGTAATTTATCCTTCAAGACTATTCAGATACTACTTCCCCTGTGACATTTCTTCTCTGAGCACTCCTCAAGGACCTGAGAAAGAGATTAATCCTTCCCAAGTTCTCACCTGAGCTAAACCCACCCAGGCACCTTGTCATGGAACTGCCAGAATTGTGAGCTAAACAAACCTCTTTTCTTTACAAAGTTAGTCAACTGCTGATATTTTCATAAGAGAAAATGGACTAATAGAGCCTATTTGCCTTTTAAGGAAAGAAAAACCTACTTCATGAAATTCTAAGACTTGGGACAGCAAAAGAAATAAGGAAAGAATTTATCTTTCCAGGAAAACCGGTTAGGGCAGGACAAACATCATCCATGACGCATTTTCAATTGCACCCACCCACACTATTCACCTTATGGACTTTGATAAAATATTTTACAGAAACATCTATGCATTTGTGTGAGTAAAGTTCATAGATTCAATTTAATCACTTATTTTCAAATCAAACAGTCTAGGAAGTAAACTCTGGGCCTCCCGCTATTATGAACTTACTTAAAATTTCTAAAACCTAGATGAAAAAAATTTTTAAAAAAATGTTTGGGCAATTCCATAAGTCCATATTTTGTTCAAAATCATTTTGCCTCAGTTTCTTTATCTGCAAAATGAAAATTACATCTAAAGAGTTGGTTACTAGTAGAATTAAACGAGAGAATCAAATATGTATCATATTGCCTGTCATACAGAAGGTGCTTTTTAAATGATACCTGTCGATACTGTTGCAAAGTACAGTAGAAGAATTTGGTCTGAGCCAAAATATACTGCATCTCCCTTCTTTATGCATACTCCAGAAAAATATTTCTCATTTGCGTTCCCCGTGGCTGCTTAAGTATTAAAGTTTCATCATAGGTGGTAGAAATACTACAGTATTGCATATCATACTACAGTATTGCTTATCATAATTCTTAAATGGTGATCATATATATATTGGCTAAAGAAACAAGTAATATACTTTACAGTACCCAGTGTATAATGTTTAGTGAATTACTTAACTTCTCTGTGCCTTAGTCTCCTCACAAGTAAATTGGAAATAATAATAGTACCTACTTCATGAAATTCTGTGATGATAAAATGAATGAAAAATATATACATAAAATGTTTATCATTATTAATTGCTATTATTGTTATTATTATTATTATTAACTTTAAATCGATGATCCCTGAAGATACTAAAATAGAAAAAGAATTTAACATTTAGCAGTTCAATTCTCTAGCCTTGGGAGCCAAAATATCAGAAGTATTGAGATCCATTCCTGTCTTAAAACCACAGTTGGTCTCTAATAATGATATCTAGTAAACAGACCACAATCCCCCTTAAGTGTGACAGGAATTACAAGCTTACAAGGTTTTCTTTTCCTAAAAATGCTTCATTGTGCAACACTCAAATTTTTAAGTAAAAAAATAACTTTCAAAGAGAAATGTTACATTAAGAATACAGTGGAAGAGAATATATGAATATGGAGGCATTTTTCTTATTTTCCTAGGAACTTTCTGAATTCCCGTTACCACAACTCTGAGCTATTTGGTTTTTCTGCATCAAGTTCCTCAGCTTGTCACATCAGTTTGTTGCTATGGTAATGACAGAGATGCTGCAGATTCACCAATGTGAACCATTATCCAAACAACTGAACATCTTTTCCTCCTATAAAAGACATATGTCTGTCCAAGTTGTTCTTAGTATTTGCATTCTGATAAATAAATATAGATCTCACATTTCTCCATTTACTAATCAAGTCAGGTAATAAGTTGTGGTGGATTTTTTAATAAAATATTAGTTATGTTTGGAAAAGATGAATTCATCAATAAATATTTTATACATTCAGCATAAATATTATTCACTATATTTAGTGGCATTTTTACAATTTGAAAAATTATTATCATATGTGCCATATCACTAGATCCACATAATGTCCTGTGACATAGGAAAAGCTGGATTTATATTCCTTCTGACACATGAACATGTGTAGAGACCCAGAGAAACCAATTTTCTCAAGGGAAAATGGCAAATAGTGGCACTTGTACCCAGGCCTCTTGATCATTCCACTTCAACTTACTTTATCTTCTCTTATCTCTGGATGCACTGTCATTTTCAAGTCTGGTAATTGATTACAGCTTTCTTATACTACCAGCTTCCTCTTCATACTCATGGGTAACATTTTTCAGTAGTTTCTGCATTCAGACACTGTCCCAAGTGCTGATGATCTATCTATGAAGGAAACTGAGGAAGGAATAGCTGCTACTAAAGGTAGTGCATTAAATTCAAATATATTTGTGTCATATTTTCTTTATCTATTTTCCAGAAATGTTTTAAGAAAAAAATGGAAATGCTTAAAATAAATAAAAATCATGATAACAAGTATAAAGAAACTATACTACATTTTTTTTTTCACCACTTTATCCCTAATACCCAAGAGTGTGCTTGGGGATGTTAGGTCTGTCAGAATTAATAAGTGCTTCTCTCACCCAGAGATGTGCACATACATGCACACACAACCTATTGGTATAACTTTCCCAGTACATGTTGTATGTGCATTTATACGGTCTAGATCTTAGAGAAAGCAATAATTCTGCATACTTGAAAGTGAAGTTCCAAACATGAACATAGGACCTGGTATGCCTCTTCAGCAGACTTTGACTAAGGTGCCTTTTTGGAAAATCAGTAGAGAAACGTCACTTTTTGGAAGAATTTTAGAGAGAGGAATATTTGGTTGTCATCATCTTTCATTTCTCTTTCTAGATCTCCTTCTTTCTTTCTGTCCCTTTCCTCCCTAGTCTGGGATTTTCTCTTTCATGTGAGCTGTCTTTCTTCACTTTGTTGTCTCCCTCCTGAATGGCCCTTGCTCCCTCTTTCCAGCTGTTTCCCATGACAGCACTGACACTTAATCTCCCATGTACTTAGCTAATTTACTTACTCTCATTCTGTCCAGCTGTTGAACTAATATGAACTGAGATTTTAAATGCTGAAAATGATTGTAAGGGTGACTCTTAAAACATACAAAACACACACACACACACACACACACACACACACACACAGTACTATTTGAACATTGTTGAGAGCCACAGCCAAAGGGGCCCCAGCAAACTTTCAGCTGCCAGCAAACTTCCAGCTGCCAGCTGATGATTGGCTAACAGCATCCCCAGCAAAATTCTAGCTGCCAACTGATTGGCTCCTCTGAGGTGATGCTTATTGGGCTGTTTCCCCGCCCTTTCAGACCACGGAGCTGCTCATTGGGGGACTTTTTTTGGCTCCGCCCATGCGACTTAGCCAATCGGCCTCAAGAGCAGGAGGAGTGGGGGAGGTTGAGAGGCTTGTGGGAAGCCAGTGGTGGCAGTTGGGCTCTGAGGGTTTTTCCTGAGGAGCTGTGTGGTGTGGTGTGTGTGTTCTAAAAATAAAGTTCGTTTCTTTTGACAAGTGGCTCCTGAATTGTGCCCAGCCAGACTGCAGCAGAGCATCATGGTTTTCTTTATTAGTTCACTAGTTTGTTTTCCATATACTTCACTGATACAGTAAAATCCATGTGGGCAAGAACCATGACTGCCTTGTTCATTACTTTATTCTCAGCCCCCAAGAGTCCCTGATTCATAGACAGTTCTCAATAAATATATGTTGAATTAATTCTCTAAATAAAACTAATAATAGTGGAACACTCTATGAGCAAGATAACAAATATTGTGCAATCTTGCAATACCATGATTTAGAAATTCAGAGGCAAGAGTTATTGCTTTTAACTTTGTGTAAACAGAAGAAAACTTTATTCAATATATGGATTTGGTCTGAATCTTCAAGGACAAATGTCTCACCTGTAGAGAAAGGGGAACCTCATCAACAAGACTCCCTAAACATTAGTATAAACAATGGCCTGGTGGTGGGAAATGATAAAACTTAGTCTTGATGTGGGCCTAACTGGTGCCTGCTTCAGAAACAAAGACTCCACTGAGAGGGTGAAATGGTGGAAATGTGCACAGGCCTCCATATTGGATGATCCAGGCTCTTCTCACAGCTCTGGAGTTGACCAACTGTGACCTTAACCACACTGAACTTCAAAATAATGGAGGAGTTGTATGGATGGTCTCTAAAATGATCAAATTGAGCAGTGTGAGACGGCTCTGTATTGTCGCAGCTGAGTAGAAACAAGGATAAAAAGTAAAACTAAGGAGAGTGAAGAAGAGCAGGACAAATAAGGCTTAATTATAAGAGGTGCAGAACTGCTGTTCCCCTAATCCTTGATTTATTGAGAAGCTCCTGGAAAAAAAAGCTGCTGTGGTTAAAATCAGACAAGGAGAAACAGAGGTCAGATATTAACTTGGTTTTGAGGAGAGAATCTAAAACCAATTAAGGTTGTCCGGGCCCAGTTAGATGATAGACAGGAAGAGATTTAAGTCTACAACAAAAAGTCACAGAAGGAGCATTTAAGAAGAGCAGAAAATGTGAACAATGAAGGGGAAAGAATTTAGAGAGCACCACTGTGAAACCAAAGGCCTCCTGATGCATTTTTTAAATGACTGTTGAATGTGGACAATATACATTTTTAAAAATCTACACTAAAATCAATTTGGTGTCCAATCTGTATTCAACCTTTTATTTTCCCTTTGTTTTTGCCCATGTGCTCCTATGTTTTCTTTTCTGACCAGGAGGGTGATTGTGTTGGTAGGTATTGCAAGGTGACTCCAGGCTGCATAAGAAGCAGAGGAAGAGTCTAGAGAGAGGAGACCACCTGGAAGGCACCCTCTTCTCCAAAGCTTTCAGAGCCAAGTCCCATGCTCAGTGCTTGGTTAATGTGATCACACTCTATCTGTCCACTGGCTGGCAGATTTTGAGCTCTTTCAAAATAATTTCTTATCAGATCCTTTTGGAAACCTGTGAAATGAATACAGCTGGAATCATTATCTTCCTTTTACAGATGAATAAACAAAAGACTTCAAAAATGACATAATATGCTCTAATTGCCATTGACTATCAGAGTCAAATAAAATGAAAGCATCATTTCCTTCATTCTCCTGAAGAAAGAGAGGTAAGCAGAATAACCAGACCAATTAAAAACAAGATGAGAGAAAAGCCTTAGAAGATGAACAGGGCTATTTGGAACACATCGAGATAAGAAATATAAAGGAATTAATGTGTTGCCATAGGTTATGCCACCTTTCCTTCCTTCATTCAACATGGTCATTTATTACTTGAACTATACAGAACAATGTAATATATATATATATATATATATATATATATATATATATATCAGGATGCAGTAATGTGTAGCAAATGATCCTGACTTCAAGGAGGTCATGTTTGTTTCAGACAGAAGTAGACTGGAATGTAGGTGAGTCAGGCTGTAGGTTTTTGGAGGCTTTTGATAATTGATTGAGAGGTTCAAGGGTACAAATTACTGGCAAAGAATCAGAGTGATTGAGATAGGGGAACCTATAAGAGTTCAAAGAGATGTCCTGCTTCCTTCAATAGACTTCCTTCAATTCTCGAGTCCCCTTTCTTTCATTTGACCCTGAAGAGTATCTGTTGGTAACTCATGTTATCTTTACCTCCAGAGGCTAAAGACCCCCAGATAAAAGGAATGAGTTATATTATAAGGCCTTGAGATTCAAGACCTTAAAAATAATTTATTTATCTACTGTAGAATGATATTGACAAAAATCTTTAAAATTTGATGAAAAGCCAATAGAGTTGTTGAAAAGTGCATTTAAAAATTTAAAGCATGATTTTTATGGTTGTTGTCTTGTTTCTCTTTGTTTTTCAGCTACTAGAAATATTCACTTAAAGCCACTTAAGATATTCTGCTGGACTTAAAGGAGATTGATCAAATCTTTTCAAATCTATATCTACTGCAAGGAAAAAAAGGGGAAAACAGCTTAGCATACATATCTAATGATGTACAAGTCATACAAATTTTGAATATGATGGGTACTACATTTCGTTGACATTTAGAATTTTCCACAGTCATTTCTGCAAAATACAAAATTATATTTAAAACTACAAAGGTTCCCAGCACTCTTAACATTAAATTGTTGAAAGTGGGTAGACATCTGAAAAAGGAGAAACCAATCAACCACACAAGCAAATAGAGCACAATCCTAGAAAAGAATTGGTTATTATTGTGAAAATCATTTGAAATCCGTTTATCACATGGTACTATGGTTTGAATGTATCCCTAAAAAAGCAGTGTATTAGGATATTAATCCCCAGTGCAACCCTGTTAAGTGGTGGGAACTGTGGGAGGTGATTAGACGTATGGGTTAGATTAACACCATCTGTGAAAGGGCTTGAGGCTATAATTTTGATCTCTTGCTTCCAATGTTACAATGCAGCAAGAAGTCCATTGATTTTGGACTTCCCAGCCTCCAGAACTGTGAGGAGGAAATTTCTTGTCTTTATAAATTACCTTGTCTGTGGTTTTCTATTTTAGTAGCATAAAATGGACTTACATTGGAACAACCAGGAAGATGTAAATGCCATCCCTATATAATTAATATGACTTCAATTTTCTTTGATAGACATTTGATGTCAATTTTTATTTCCCTTAACCTCTATTGCAATTTTCATATAGACATAAATATGGCTGGGAAAAAGACTTTTATAAAACCAATATGGTAACCATTTTCACACTCAATTTAATTTAAACAGTAAGAAAACCATGAGCAGTTTTTTGTAGGTAATTCTGTTCCTTGTACTGTATTTTCTGTAATTGACACAAATATCTTAATAGATGTTATATCATAATCTTTAACATAATTTCCAAAGTTCTGATTCATAGGTAGAAGTGTACTAACTAGCAGGTATAGAGTCTAATGTCACTCAATATTAAAATTTATCAAATAAGTATGTTACACATATTTTAAGTTCTCCCAATAACGAACTTTCTTTTTTTTATTTTTTGGGGGGTACTGGGCATTGAAGTAAGGGGCACTCGACCACTGAGCCACATCTCTAGCCCTATTTTGTATTTTATTTAGAGACAGGGTCTCACTGAGTTGCTTAGTGCCTCATCCTTGTGGAGGCTGACTTTGAACTCAAATCTCCTGCCTCAGCCTCCCCACCCCTAGGATTACTGGTGTGCACCAACGCACCCGGTGAACTTTGATTTTTTTTTATGCTGAAATTTATCCTTGTTCTTGAGAAAAATCCCCATTTTAACATTTTCATTATTGTACAGATTTAAATGTTGAATTTTTTGCTTTCTCTGGCTATTAGGAACCTCATCTGGTTCTGAGGGAACATACAATACAAATAAGCTTTTGTCATATTTAAATGTGGTGACAGTTACATTTTTAACCATATGCTTTTCATAAATCAAGCCAGATTCATAAAATATGAGGAATGGAAAATATGTTAGGAAGTATTTAGTCTAATTCTATTTAGTGGGGAAGAACTGCAGAAACATGAAGAATATTTAGAGAAAGAAACCGAAACCAAGAAGAACATAAGAACAAAGATAACACAAGGTATAAAAAGAAAGAAGCTAGAATTTCCATTCTTGTATATATTGATTGTATTTGTATCAAAGCATAGAGGGATATAATGGATATATAAGCACTTAGAAATATAAGGCTTGGAACAAAAACGTGGAAGTCCCTGGACATGCTTCTCTTACCATTGAGTCTCATTCTCCAAAGGAAAACCTTTTAACTCTTTATGGTTTTTAATACTATTTCTCTTTGCATTTCTAAATAATATATTTCCATGACTATTTTTTAGTTTTTAAATTGTTGAGATTATCAATTTGCCTGGGTCATGCACTGCTAGTTTCTGCACAATCTCCAGTCTATTCTTCTATAATAGCAGAACTCTCATTTAATCTGTACATATTGTCAGCTAGGTGAAAGATTATATTTCCCAGACTCCCTTGTGTAGAGTGGTAGCCATGTGACAAATTGTGCATCCAACTAAAGAATATTTTTGTGAACTTTTTGGACATCTTTGTTTAAAATGAGGCATAGGAGAATTCCATTCTCAGGCTAGGTAATTCAAAAAAATCCTTCACTAAACGTAATTATGAAAGATGAGCAACCTATATTCTAAAAAGAAAATAAAGTTGAGATGTTAGATATTTACTGATGCAGTTAAAAAATAATAAAGCCAAGACCTAGGAGAAGGGTCCCTGAGAAGCCAGCATTTGTACCATTACATTTTCCCCATGGTACATTTCTATCAGTGTGTGACAGGAAGCAGATGGCACATTCAAAGGTGTAAGGAAAGGGGCTTGATGAAAGTATTTACAAAATTGTAGGGTTGGCTAAGGAAAAACAATAAGAAAGGAATAACCAAGTCCCTGAGGTTAGAAGGAATAGGAAGCCACCAGTGCTACTAGGTATGAGGGAGCAAGAAGTGGAACAATTATTTAAATGTGGGAAATACCTCTCTCTATAAAATGCAGATTGGTAGGGTAAAAAAAAAAGCAAAAAATAAAAAACGCCTTCTCTGTTGAATTGCATAACATGATTAGAGCAAATGTCGCCCTCATTGTGTGCCTGGACTGTAAAAGACATCATGCAGCCTCTCAAACTATAAAAACAATGTTAATTCAAGTTAATTTGCATAGTATATGTGGTAAACATCAGCCTAGGAGAATAAATGGAATATACAATACAGGACCTCTGTGGTTTCTGGAAAAGTTCTCAAAGGAGTTGAGTTTTTGACACAAATATTAGTCTAAAGGAATGCAAACTGGAGTTGAAGGCTTTCCAAAGAGGAAGGCTCTGACAAATTAGGACTTCAGTTTGAGGGTGTGAAGAACTACATCTTCAGAGAAACAGGAACCAGAAATAGATCAACCTGGATAACAAACTGTAGGAAATTCAGCTTCAAATAATTCCCATTCTTCATTATACTAAAATGATCCAGAATTTCTAGTGTCCCTAGCGAACTGCCAGCAGCACAAATTGTCCCTTGAGGAAGAGAGCATCATCCTAGTCCTCACATTATATCCACAATTAACTTTAATATTTTGAAATAAAAAAAGCATCTGGGGGAGGGGGATGTCAAAAGGGACTAAATAAAAATCCTAAACCTAAAAGTAAAATAACTGGTATTGGAATCTCAAGTAATAGGTTAATAGCATATTTTGCATAACTGAGAAAATGAGTGAAGAAGAGGTTGGGTCAGAAGATGATATCAAGAATACAGGAAAATGGTGGAATATAGAAAAAGTGTAGGAGACATAGGGCACAGACACAAACCTAAGTAAAACTGTAATCCAAAAAGAAGAAGAAATTAAAGAGAGAGAGAGAGAGAGAGAGAGAGAGAGAGAGAGAGCGCAACAGAACAGGGAATAAATTTGAAAACATAAGGATCCTTGCTAAGAAATAAGGACTCATAGTTTCCAAACCTAATGAAAGATATCAAGTAGTTCATATATTCAAGAATCACTAAAGTCCCCAAGAAAGATCAATTTAAAGAAGAGCAGACCAATGCTGATCACAAGAAAAGCAATCAACAAAAAAGACAAAGATAAATCAGAGAAATTGTAACAGGTGTCCACTTCATGCTTTGAAGATAAACCTTGCTGCTCAACCACTGTGGCTTATTTTACAACTGGCATTTTTTACCTTCCTTCTCTCCTCCTCCTCGCTAAGCATGAGGGAAGCAAGATTATATTCTTCCCATCTTAGGCCATATTATACATCCTCCAGCTCACTGACCACTGGAATGAAGAAACCTGGACTTGGGAGCTGGAACCAGTGGGTATAAGAAATAGCTCTCTCTCAAAGTTACTGCTTGGATATTAATTATGACTTCTGGGAGGCATACTAGGAGGTCTTAGCCTTTGTATTCCCTATTTAAATGCCCAATAATCCCCTTAGCAGTTAGAATTGCAGCCTCTGAGACATGAATCTGCTGACTTCTCATTTACTAGCACATCAATAAAACTTTTCCTGTGTCTCAAAACCTTGACCTCCTTACAGGATCTGCCCCAGGGACAAGGACTTAGCTTATGGTATCAAAAGAATCTTCAAAATTGCAGCAATAAACTTATCAGTGAATTCTCAGTAGGGACAATGGAATCCAGAAGAACATAAGATGACCTTTTGGGAGTTATTCTGCTATAGTTAGCCTCTAGAATGTCCCAAGGTCGTGTGCTAGGCAGTGAAGCAATGTTCAGAGACGAAACAATGGGACTGTGAGGTCTGTAACTCACCAGTGGACACATTTGATGAATCAGTTCATTGATAGGTGAATGGACTAATGAGAGGTGAGACCTAGTTGGAGGAAGTAGATCATGGGGGCATGCTCTGGAAGGGTCTATCTTCTCACCACCTTCTCTCACTCTTTCTGCTTCCTGAAACCCTTTCTCGTGCCCTTCTACCATGATGTTTCTACATTGGGGTCAGCTTACCATGGACTAAACTTCTAAAACCACAAGTCACAATGAAACATCCTTGCTCTAAGTTTTTGTTGTTAGGTATTTTGGTGACAGCAACAAAGAAATGACTAACATAACTTGAATGGGGTGTAATTACTTAAATGAACATGGATTAGTCTGTAAGAATAATATGGCATGAAAGAACCCAAACACAAAAGAGCACATACTATATGTTTTCATTTATAGAAAATTCACAAATAGGAAAAGTTGGTCTCTAATGGTAGAAGTGGAAATAATGGTTGTCTCTGTGAAGGAAGAAAAGGTCTGGGTGTTGTAGGAGGAAAAAGAAGCGTTTCTATGATGCTTACCAGAATAAGCTATTCTGGTGTAGCTTTATTCCTTAACTTTGAGAGTGGCTACTTAGGTGAGTTCCCTTTTGATAATTATTTGATCTATTACTCCTGATTTGGCACTTTTCAGTACGGGTGTTATATTCATTTATGAAATTCAAATGGAAAAGTGGTCTCTCTCTTCCTTCTGCCCATCTGCTTCTGGGAATATAGATATCATAGATAGATCTTCACCAACCACTTTGTACCTGAGGATGAAAGCAACATTCTAGAATGAAAGAACAATGATTTGGAAGGTATCTCTGACCACTCAGTGGTACCTCCACATTGGCTCTGGGACTTTTCAAAAATTTCAAAAATTCATTCACTTGAAAAGAATAAGCCTATAATTTATTTAAGCCCCTCTTCTTTTGTATTTTTATTTTCTACACAGTCAAACCCAATCTTAATAAATAAAACTGTCATAGTCTTCTTGTACCATAATTCCTACTTTCCTTTCCCATTCCTCACAATTTTATTACCTCTAATTTTTAAATTAACTCAATACAGAACTATAGAAATATTGGGGGGAGGGGAAACAAACTTCTTTCTCCACAGCACACTATGGCTGGGGACTTGCCTCACTTTCTTTCTGCCCACACTAATACTTCTATAACCAGTTGTGTTTGACCATCCCTAATTATGGTGTTCTGTTAAAGTATCACAATTTCTGTGCCTAAAATTCGTGGGGCAGATTGTAGACTCACCACTGGTAATGGCTGAGTGATCTTGGAAATATAAACAAAACAAAAACAAACAAGCAATAGAACTTCCAAAATTTAAACTTCATGAAAGATCATGCAACAACCAACTTTCCTTTGTATACTTATATGCTTACTTATTGAAAGATAATTTATCATAAAGTATGTTTGAAGGTAATTCCCAAGAATTTATAAAGATATTAATTTTAAAAACAGTCTTTTATCTCCATAAGTAGAAGATTTATATTAAATTAAACAATGATAAATCAAAATATCAGAATAATAGTAAACATTGACAAATATATTTCAAAAGAATATATGACTTGAAAAAATTCCCATGTAAAAATTGTGAAACAGAATTTCATTAAAAATGAAAATTGGATTATTTTATTAAAAATTCTTATTAAAATATTTTATTCAAATATATATTCCTAAAACATTAATGATTATAATCCCTGGACTATAGATAATAGTTAATTTTTATTCTATCATTAGGTGTTTTTTTTGTTGTTGTTGCTGTTTTGGTTTTTATTTTTATTTTTAGAGTGAAATTGTTTTACTTTTGAAATTAGGAGAATGTGTTATCAAAGAAAACAAGGAGAAAATTATGAAGAGAGACCTCAAGGCTAACACAGTCACTTTGGGCTCCCTGGCAAAATAAGATAGAAGGCTGAAGCATTGCTCCTGTACATCTGCTTGTGTTATTTTGTATAATAATTGGAAAATGCCAAAGGAAAGCATTTAAATATCTAAAAACAAAAGCAATCAGAATCTTAAACATTGGGATAGAAATGTCCAATTAGCTTAAAATTAAAAAAAAAAAAAGCTTCCCTGTTGAATTTCATATTATGGTTAGAACAAACGTGACACTCATTGTGTGCCTGGACTGTAAAAGATATCATGCAGCCTCTCAAACCGTAAAAACAATGTTAATTCAAATTAATTTGCATAGTACATGGGGTAAGCTTCGGCTAAGAGACTTCGAGAAGAAAACACACTGGCTATGTGTTAGGTTGAATGGCAGCGTTTCTAGTTTTAAGGAGGCATTTTGCACAGTCTACCACAAATACATAGAATAATATGACTCCACATGTTTACTAACTCCATGCTGTTTGCAAGGCATTGCTAGTACCTGTGGGGGACGCAAAGCTCCAAATTCTCTGCCCTAAGGACACTTTCAAATGTGAACACGGCTAATCACGTGCAAGGCTGTCTGGGAGGAGGTAAGAGCAGGGTGTAAACACTGTTTCTCAAGGTTAAGAGGAGAAGACTGTGAATGTATCACTAGTCTGAAATAGGAAATGAACTTCACAGATGCTGTCAGCTAATGATTTCAAATTGAGTGTTGTTAGGCCTAGTGTGGAAAGAAAGATGACATGTATTTCCCCAAATTGTTTGTAATAGTGAGAGAAATGAACAAAATGAGATTTAATTTGTAAGAAAACTAAAATGGGAGAAGGCCTGTAGTCACCTGAAAAGCAATCACTCAAAAGGAGAAGTAACCAGGGGCAAAAGCTTGGAAAGCAGCACTTTTCAACCTCAAGATGATAGCCCAAAGGTCTAGGTTCAGTAAAGGTGATGAGTGCCTCCAGGGACAAGGGGTGAAAGTGAGATTTATTCTGGAGAAGCTCAACTCTATAGAAAAGAACATTCTGTGAACTCCGGGAAAGACTACAACCACCTGGAAGACATAAGAAAAGCATTGTAGGTCTCTACAGAATTGAGAACAAGGAAAGGGAGAAAAAACCAAACCCAATTTAGATAAACATATCACTTAAGTAAAAACAAAGTGTGAATTTAATAAAAAGAAAAGTTGAAACACCCAGAATGGCATGAAGAACACATCACTAATCAGTGACATTACACCTTGCAGCTAAGAAAACGGCAAAATGTGCCCTGAAATGGGTTGATTCAGAAACTAGTTTTAAATAATTATTTGCTAAATTGGATTGCTCTTCAGTCAATCAAAGACAGGACAAACCAAATCCACTGTTCTCTGGCTGATGGAACTTTTTTAAAAAAGACATGCATTTAATGAAATCAAGTTAAGAAAAACTTTCGTTCAAAATCAAGAAGCTAAATAAAACAAAGCATGGTATTCTAAAATACCTGAAAAAATTCTTGCCCAATAAGTACTGCAATTATTTTTAGGAAGCATCTCAACATGCATCTATGAGGAATGTAAAGTCACTGTTGCCTGAACACAGACCTCAAACCCTGGTGACCCCTCATGCATGTTGTTTGAGAGGGACCTGATCTTCTTGGTCATGTAAGTGAGGGGGACTCAAGCAATCCATCCTGTTTTCAGGGGTGGAGCAGAAGGAGTATAACATGCTGTTGTTCTGATAATGACAGATCAGGACTAGATGTGAAGCAATGCTTTTCTTCTTTCCTTCCCCTGCCATCTACTCCTCTATACTACACTTCTTTATTGCAAATTAATATTAGCTCAATTTTTACTTAGGGGGAAGAAGTTAAACTGATACTTGAAATTTAAACATTTTTATAGTCACACATAACTTCCTCAAAAGTATTTTTGTTTTACTCACTCAAATAATATATTCTAAACCTAAACAGTTAACATAGCTTTTACAACTTCTAAGGGTAGGTTAATTACAAAAATGCTCAATAAAATAGTTTTTTTTTTTTCTACACGGAAAACTCAACTCACTCTATCTGCAAAGGAGATTTGACAAAGCCAACTACAGATAGTGTCCAGGACTGAAGGAGATAAATGCACCTGAAATCCCTCCACATGTCAGAGTGACCTTCTGAGCACAGGATTGGGATCGAACCCCTAAATGAAAATTGCATTTCTTATAATGAAAGCAGAATTTTGCAGCGGTTTGAAGCCTGAGGTCCCAAATTTTATCCAAAGTCACCACAAGCTGGTATATTAAAGCTTCATGTTAGAAGAGTCCTGAAACACCATCGTTCCTTGTTCTTTGTTGGTTTCTACTGTATACTTGTTTCTGTATACTTGCTTAGCTCTGGAGTGACCATTTGGCCTCTCCTCTGGGGCACATGAGCATCAGGGCTTACAACTATGGCTTCCAAAGAGAGTCTTCCCTAGTCACCAGATGGCCCACTGAGACTAGCGACACTGTCAATTTATAGCAGAGTCCTTAATACAGGTTTCAACTACTTAGCAGATGACTAACAGTCAACATAGATGAAAATAAGGTCGCTCTTACTATTTTAGCAACTTTATGTAAGGTTAAAAACTTGCTAACAATTTAATTTCTACTAAAAGTCAGAGGTACTGCTTAGTTTTTTGTTATTCTTTTTTTAAATTAGTGCATTATAATGATGCATAATAATGAAATTGGTAGTTACATATTTTACATGCACACAATATAATGATATAATTTGGTCAATTTCTTTCCCCAGTACTTACCCTTACCCTCCCTTCATTCTTCCCTGATCCCCAGCTTCTTCTATTGGCCTCTCTTCTGTCATTATGAGATCTCTCCCAACTTTTTCTTTCCTTTTATCTTATGATTTAATTTTTTAAAAAACAACAACATAAAGATCTGTCATGTTTCTTAAGCAGAAATACAACTGGAATTAATTTTGATGCTTCCAGCTTTTAACTTAACAAATCTTTATATATATCCATAATTATCACCTTGAGGCTTTTTCTTAGATTTGTCAGTTTAAACATGTTTCAGCATATCATTTATTAATAAATAACTGATTTTTATGAATTGGGAGCCTTTAATGCACATTACCTCTGTTACTAAAAATACACCTGCAGGATGACTCCATTGGTCATTTTAACAAATGACTAGATTAAAATAAGCCATTGACTTCATTGGAAGGGTTCATCTCATACTGTAAGTGATTAACTCTTAGGTTATAACTGGCCAGAGTGTTATTGCTATGACCATGAGGTTTTTGTTTAGGATCTATCAGGGCCAAGACCATCTTGTTGCTATCTCACTTTTGATATTTTAAGCTCATAGGCAATTAGAAAATATGCATTTGCTCTTGGAACAAACCAAAGCAGTAAACTTTCACTTAAAACACAGTACTAAGAAACTGCTCAAGGATTAGTCGGAGGAGACAATTCTTTGAAGTGCTGACCAAAGTGGGTCTCCTGGGTCATCCATTATATTGTTCAGTGTAGATGGAAGATTGTATGGATTATATGTAATGGTCTCCAAAGCGAATACATTAAGATTCTCCAGCTATCCAAATGTCAAGAGAAAAGAACAAGAGTCATTGCATATGAATTTAAGGTGTTTTTTGACACCAAAGACTAGAATCTACAAACAGAAGAGGTTGTGGAGGCACATGAGATTTCCTGAGAGATTTGTTCTACTAATGTTCGTTTTAAGATAAACACCACAGAAATTCTTTTTCACTTCAATCTATTCCTTTTCCTCTGAGGGGTCACAGATCTTTACTAATATGATCTTTATTTACCAGCTGCTCTATCCATTTTGCAAAAGCTATCTTGTTTAAGTACAACAGGAGGAAGAAAATATTGGAAAAAACCTCTGCAATCATTTAATAGTTAGTGTTTTCTTATAACCAAATGAAATTTACCATCTGTAGAACGTTAGAGGAAGATGCAAAAATAATATTATCAGTACATCAACAGAAACTACTGGAAAGCTTGGTGATTGTGAGATTAGAGCTGACAAGACTAAGTAATAGCAGAATAGCAAGCTACTCTAAAAACGGGAGTATGAGTTTGTCTTCTTGGCTCTAAGGTTTTTTAGCACTAAGTGTTTGCCAGTTTTGCCTTCTTTTCTATTTATAGAAGCAAGAGGTACGGTGCCTATAACAACTTGCCAGTGAGATTTTTAGTGTATGTAATTTCCCAACTATAATTTAAGGGGAAAATTTAAATATGAGTGAAGAGTTCACCTTTTATTGTTGAGGGTCCTACTTTTTTAGTTCCTACTTAAATAATAAAGGAAGAACCCTATGTACTCCACTACTAGGTTGAACTAGGGAATTGCCAACATTCAATCATTTTTCAAGTATAAAAATGAAAACTTACCAGGCGCATTGGCCCACACCTGTGATCCTAGCGACACGTGAGGCTGAGGCAGAAGAATCTCGAGTTCAAAACCAGCCTCAGCAATGGCAAAGCCCTAAGCAACTCAGCGAGACCCTGTCTCTAATAAAATATAAAAAAGGGCTGGGGATGTGGCTCAGTGGTTTAGCTGCCCTGAGTTCAATCCCCGGTACCAAAAAAAAAGAAAGAAAACTTCCTGTAGTAAGTTCCTATAAGATCTAAGGAAAGCTTTCCAAAACAAACAAACAAACAAACAAACAAAAAACCTCTGGTTTGAAAGGATGCTGTTTGGATTCTGATATGAAAAATTTTCTCACTCTGGGAATCCCAAAATGGTTTTCCAAATCTTTCTCTTTCCCCAAATCTTCTTACTATTTTCCTATCTGTTGGTGGAAACATCCATGGGAGTACAGTTTGTGAAGGCACATCTTTCTTTCCTGGTATGTTATGAGATCCCTTGGTATAAGTAGCCCACAACTCCCCAAACAAAGCCTAAATGACTTATGTCACGTGTGCATTGAACTTAATGTAACAATAACCAGAGACTCCCATGTCAAACCTGATTTGCCAACTCTATATGAATACAGAGGAAAGAAGGAATGAATTAAAGGAAAAAAGAGTGAAATATGTGCATAATTCATATATATTTCATACCATAATTTTTATATATTGAATATGTACATAATTTTGTAACCAAGGAGTAGTCCTGAACTCTCTGAGGTCTTGTTGAATGATTGTGGATGACATAGTACTCTTACGAAGCAGAATCAGAGGCAGTGAGCCCAAACTCTGAATTCATAATATGTGTTTAATGGTAGCAGCATAAACAAGGTCCATCATGGCTAAGAAAGGTGTATGTGTTTTAATATATAGGTCTTTAATTATTTTTCAAGAATTGCAAGACCAATATACCAACAGAAGACTGCCATTGAAAAAATAGTTTGTTATGCTCATAAATGCCAAAATAAGGGGACACTCCATGCCACAGGTGAAGGCAGGGGGATGAGGAGATGGGATGTCACACTTGGACTTTACCAGTAGCAGTCAGGAGGCAGAGGAGATGGGCAAATTTGGGGAATAGCCTTTATTTTGGTTTTCACAGGAAGGAATGGGCAAGACAGCATCAGCATGTTTGAACAATTTCAGTAAACACAGAGGCTGTCCCTAGTTATCTGTAGTAGCCACAATTAGTGCAGGAAGCTGTGGCCCAGGAGTGTGATAGACTGATAAAGGAGGTTATTAGTCAACAGCTCTGCATTGCTTGAATTGCATTTGAAAAGCTTGCTAATGGGCAAGTCATTTGCCTTCTCTAAGAACTGGACAATGTCTCCCTCTGAGGTCAGCACGGACTCTAAAGTCAAAACCTAAGAATACAAAAAAATAAAAGGCGAAATCTAAAAAATGACAAAATCATGGAATTTGCAGGGAAATGGATGGCACTAGAGCAGATTATGCTAAGTGAAGCTAGCCAATCCCTAAAAAACAAATGCCAAATGTCATCTTTGATATAAGGAGAGCAACTAAGAACAGAATAGGGAGGAAGGACATGAGAAGAAGATCACCATTAAACAGGGACGAGAGGGGGGAGGGAAAGAGAGAGAGAAGGGAAATTGCATGGTAAAGGAAGGAGGCCCTCATTGTTATACAAAATTACATATAAGAGGAAGTGAGGGGAAAGGGGAAAAAAAAACAAGAGAGAGAAATGAATGCCTGTAGATGGGATAGAGAGAGAAGATGGGAGGGGAGAGGATGGGAGGGGAGGGGGGATAGTAGAGGATAGGAAGGACAGCAGAATACAACAGACACTAGTATGGCAGTATGTAAAAAAGTGGATGTGTAAGCGATCTGATTCTGCAATCTGTATACGGGGTAAAAATGGGAGTTCATAATCTGCTTGAATCAAATGTATGAAATATGATATGTCAAGAGCTTTTTAATGTTTTGAACAACTAATAAAAAAATAAAAGGCATACCTAATACACTCTGTTGTCTAGTGGACTGGTATAGAGAGCCATGGGTATCCATCACAGCTGCCTTAACTATCTACAGAGTTTTAGAAGGTCACTTCTCCCACTTTTAATTCATCCACTGGCAAAATAAACACTTTGAGTTGGTAAATCTTCAGTATATTTTAGGCACATATTTACCATCCTTTGTGTTAGAGTCACATGACAAAAGAAGATGCCTTATTATATGTGACAAGATAGCCGAACAAGATTTGGGTCATAAATCTCTAGCAAATGTAGTGTAAGATAAGACAATTAGGTTGGAGTACACCAGTCTTTTAGCCAGTCTCCAAAACAGCCAAGCTGCTGCTGTGACATGCAGTCTAACAAATTTAAAACTTTGAGCTGCTAATGCCTGTAGTTTTCTCCAGCCACATGGAACTTGTACATATTGCCAAGGCCAAACCTCCTTGAGCAGTACTATCTCATTTTTACTGATGCCCAACATTAACAACAACAACAAAAAGCATCTTCTCATTCAGCTTTTATATAGTCATGAGGACAAGGAAAATTCAGTATAAAATTGGCAACCAAAAAATTCATGCATAAGTAACAGTAGCCAAGCAGGCAATAAAGTATTTTTATGCAAAATATGAACGTGGATTGGAAATTATAAGACAAATTCGGGAATGTTGTTTCTAACCATTTATGAAAAATACTTCTGATCTTACCTTTTTTTTTTTGTATCAGGAATTATACCTAGGGGCACTTAACAGGAATTATACCTAGGGGCACTTAACTCCAAGCCACTTCCCTGGACCTTTATATTTTTATATTTTATTTTGAGACAGGGTCTAAGTTGCTTAGGGTCTCCTTAAGTAGGTGAGCCTGGCTTTGAACTTGGGATCTTACTGCCTCAGTCTCCCAAGCGGTTGGGATTACAGGTGTGTACTTCCATGCCTGGCTCTAATACTTTTGCAATAATCCTTCAGTATCATATTTGTTTCTAAACAGAAAAACTTCTTACTAGACATTATTCAACAACTGGAAAGTTTTATTTGTGTGTGTGTGTGTGTGTGTGTGTGTGTGTGTGTCATTGTGGGGAGAAATCAAGTCACAAAACAGTATGTATATAGTATGATCATATTTCTGTAAAAATAAATACATATATTTAAAATTCTGGAAAGACATGTTACATAACAACTGTGACCAGAAATTATCTTTCTGTGATGAGATCATAGTGATTTTAATTTTCTTCTTTATATATATTTGTGTCTTTTAAGTTGTTTGCAATGAGTGCACCTTTATTTTGTAAAGGAGAAAAATCAAATATTTTCTACTTTGCAAAACAAATATTCCCACATCTTTAGAAAATTGTTTTGTGAAGATACTATTGGTTATTATAATACATATAAGTGTAAAAATGGTCAATTTCTGGTATATATCTCAATCACCAGACAGGTTGTTTTCTTCCCTTTGCTTAAGACCTTCAGTGACTAATGATTATTAAAATCTCTGGCATGTGTCGATAATGTTTAGGGCAATGAAACCAGCTACTCTGATGAAGACCATAAGAAAGCATTGCTCTTGGTCATAGTTCAGTCAACCAGCCCTATTCTAAGGTTATAAGAAATCTTACTGAAAGGAGAATTTTTTAATATTAATAAGAATTATAAAGCTTATTAGCTATTCTGAAGGTCTAGTTCAAACAATTTCATGAGCCTCAGCTCCTCAGGATCCATTCCAAATGAGTTTGATGGTTGCAGTTAAAAGATTCCTTTGTTTGATTGAGTACCTTGATGATGAGGTCATGATGCCCAGCACTCTCCCACTCAGATAGTGCACACAGAACAAATGCTTTGCAGACCTGGACTAATCCAGTATCTCCAACCAAGCTTTCTGCAAACCTGAAATTCTCCAAGAAAGGAGCCTGGAAACAAGCATGTGACTAGCATAGCATGAATCTGTAAACACTGCTTCCAAAGTGCCTTAAAATTTACTCCTGTTCTAGCAGGTCAATAATAGCTTCAAATTCAAATAATAGGATTTGTAAGATGGGACCTGAGTATAGACAAATCCTTCTAAAAAAATTTCTCTCTTACATGGACCCTCTAAAACTCTCTGCCCAAAGCAATGAGGAAGCTCATGTGGCCTAGTAGCTTATATAATCTGTATCAAAGAGGAAAAGCAAAATAACTGTGAATTTGCACCTTTAAATATCTATCCCCACTTCAAAGTTAAGTGACTTTTTGAAGTGGTATGTAAAATTTGAAAAGGAGAACAAAAGCTCAGAATGAGGTATGGTGTAAGGAATTGAAGTAGCAGCCCGTCATTCTCATGTCTTTGTGTGCATTCCTCTTTGTTATTTATAGAAGACATGTGTAAGCCTAATGTCAATGTTCTCACTTACATCCACAAGTTGTTAGAAGAGAAAAAAATGGAAGAGGACTGGAGATGGAACCCAGTAGCACAGCGCTTGCCTAGTATGCACGAGGCCCTGGGTTCAATCCTTGGTGTTGCAAAAAATAAATATATTTTTTTAAAGATGGGAAAACAAATTTAAATTGTAAACATTTGCAAGAAGCTGAATCAAAGAACTGGTATTGCTTTTAATAAAAGTACTTATAAAATTAATCTTTTGTTGCTTACAACATAGAAAATTCTCAAACTCTTATCATTTCTCGTATTTTCCTTTAAATGAGTATCATTAGTCCTGTTCCAAAAATAAATCATCTGCATGGTCATGAAAGAATGGGGTTTGATAAGTAAAGCCAAGCCCACAGTGCAAGAATAATGAATCCTTGCCTGTGTACTTACCCAGCCAGGATTTTTATGAGTTCTAAGGTTAAAAGGCACCAATCTTCCCTTAGATATGCCAACTATAGCATAATTTTACCAGATAGAATGAGAGGCAATTGACACAGTATGTTTATAATTAAACTCAAAAGCTCATCAGTGAACTTTCTGCTGACAACCTCAAAAGCGATAACTATTTTAAAAGTAAAAAGGTAAATGTTTAATTATGATTGCTTTGATGATAAACTGACTTTCTAGATTAAATGATACCTCAAAAAGTTACACTAAATGTAAAAACAAAATCATAAGAATAGGGATTCCATTAATTATTAAACAGGCAAAACGGTGACATGTTATCTTTAACAACTTTTTTGTTTGATTCTCAGCATTGCAGTCAATCAATAATAATAAATAAATACAAATTTTAACTTTTTACTATGGAAAATTTCAGATAAAAGAACAGGATGATTCCCATACTTTGATTAAATAACCAGTTCTACTTCATATCTCTCCTTTTGATTTAATAACCAGTTCTATTTCATATCTCTCCTTTTGCACTGGAAGCAAATCACAGGCATCATGTAATTTCATCTGTTAATATTTCATATGTTTGCCTAAAAGTTTTTAGTCAAATAAATGCAACAGCGTTACATTAAAATGTTTAGATTATAACATTTTGGTGTTAAAATAGAACTAAAAGAATGAAGAAACAATCATTTAATATTAAATATCAAATACTTGGCAGTTTTCACATTGTCAACTGCTAATATAGATGAAATATGTATTTTCCCATATTTCTTTGAATATGATTTCTTTGACTCAAATTTCAATGGGATACGCCTTGAAATTCATTGCTTTATTTGTAAGTATCCTTTAATTTGTCAGTCTCCTCTCCACCTCTTTCGTCCCTTTTAACTTAGAAACTGATTTGTTTGTATTGTAGTCTGGACTTTGTCATTGTATTCACTATTATCATTTAACATGTCCCAATTGTGGATTAAAAATAATCCATACTTATTAAATTGGTAGTTGATCTGAAAACTTCAGCCAAATCAGAATTTTCTTTTTTCCTAGAGCATCTGATAGGTTTTGCTGTTATCAAAGAACTCATATTGTCTAATATTACATCTTCCGTGTTGTTATAGTATCAAGTGATTATTTCCTAGCTCCAAGAATTCATTAAGAGTTGCATAATGATAATTCTTTCCCCATTTCTTTTTTCTTTATTAGCTGGAATTCTTGTATAAAAAGAAACATCTGCTCTACTAATTCTTGGTTATTCAGTGGTACAAATCTAATAGGAAAGGGAAGATAAATGATTCTGACAAATTAGGAGTTTTAAAACTAATTTATGCTGGGGAATATTTGTATTAAAAGTCAGAATGTTTTAAAAACCTATGTATTGTATGAAGCTGTTATGTTGTATGTTGCCAGTTTACTCCAAATTAATAAGAGATAAGCAAAGAGAAAATATTGACATGGGCCAGATGGTACAGATAGTGTTATTCACAATAAAGGTTTGATTAGATATGAAGGGCTGAACCTGTAATAAAATTAAAGGCATACTTCTGGGGGTTTAAAAAAAAAAGCAGGGAACTGCATTTTTACCTAAAACATAATGTGTAGCAATTTAAAAAAAAGTATTCATCTTGAAGATGAAATTGAAGAGAAGCCATGACCAAAATAAGGAGTGTCCATAGCTGATTCCATGGGGAATCTTCCTGCTAAGATTCTTAATGTGCCCATAGTTTTCCCAGAAGGGCATGCTGCTCAGCCCACCCCTGCTTGGCATTCAGTCAGGATTGTGATTGAACTTGGTTCTAGTGGGGCACAGAGGAGAACATTTCCCCTCCTATGATTGACAGGAGACAAGACTGAGGTCGAACCTGATCTTGCTGCTGCTTACTGACTTATTCATGCTGTTGCTAATGAAATAAATCCCAATCTGTACCTTTCCTTTCAGGCTACTTGAAGCTTGCTGCTCTATCATAATTAGTAGCCACTCTATTTCTTTTATCACCTCCTCTCTAGGGTGACAACAGTCTGGAAGAAAAATAACCCATCTCCTTAGTTCTTTCTGATCATATTTGAGCTCCTCTTTCCAGATCTTATGCTGTTTCACTAAGTTCTCAAACTCCTTCTCAACAAATGCTGCCCCTGATTCCTTCACCTTTGTGCCACAATAAGTAACCTCTCATCTGGTAAGAAGAATGATGGTCCTCAAAGCTGTCCATGTCCTAATCCATGCAACCAGTGACTCTGTTACCACACATGGCAAAGGGGAGTCAAGGTGGCAGATGAACTTAACATTGCCAGCCCACTGACCTTAAAATGGAAAGATGATTCTGGATTATTAAGGTGGGATTGATACAAGCCCATGAGTTCTTTAAAATGGAAGAGGGAAGCAGAAGAGTAGGATTGATGGCATATAAAAAAGACTGAACCCACCAGAGCTGGATTTGAAGAGGAAGGAGGAAAGCAAAGAGTTAAGGAATGCAGAGAGTCTGTAGTGGATGGAAAAGGAAAGCAGATTCTGTTCTACAGATTCCAGAAGAAACACAAACGTGCTTACTGCTTGGTTTTAACCCAGTGAATCTGTACTGGGCTTCTGTATAACCCTAGGAAAATGCATTTGTGCTGGTTTAAGCCACTGAGATTACAGTAATTTGTTACAGGAGCCATAGAAAACACTTGTGCCACTATTGTGTTTGTGTATTTGAAGGCAGTAAACGAGAGGTGTATCAGAGTAAGTCTACACCTAGATTCAAATTTCTGCTTTGTTGCTTTCAAGTTTCTTGATCTTAGGCAGATAAAGGAATTTCTCAGAACCTTATGTCTGGGCAGGTCATCTGTCTGCAACCTTCCATTGCACAGAGCTCCTCTCCTTCGGGGTATTTATCACAATTATAATTACATAACCAACTGAGTGCTTAATTAAATGTCTGTCTTTCGTTTGAGATAATGGTCTCCCTGAGGGAAGGAGCCATATTTGTCTTGTCAACTATTTGTATCCCTAGGTCAAAACCACTTAAAAACATTTGCCGATAGAATGGATTTGAGTAAATTTACCTCTTCAGTGTGATATAGACAGTAAAATATTAAAATATTCAGAACATAAAAAAAGCATTTACTTAACCAGTGTAATATGGGGACTTAGAGAACCATCACTCAAGACACTTTATAACCAAACTCTTTGCTTTGTGGTGCTTTCCCCTTTGCTTTCTTGACGAGTAGGCATTTTCCTATCGGCATATTGAGATCTGCATGTGTGGATCCCAGAGTACCTCTGCCTAGGTAGGCTCCCATCAAGTCCAGAGTCTCTTAATCATGGTAACAGGTAAAAAACATAAATAAAACGTAATAAGCTCTAGGGTCTGACCCAATTCCCCCAAATACCAACAGTTTTTAAAACACTGTAACAATGTCAATTGCAATTCCACACCTTGTTTCTAAATCTCAAAGACCTTTTTATTTTTAATCAATAAATGGATGACTTCAGAGCTCTTGATGTAAGTCCTGAGATCAGGAATACTTGAAAGGGAGTTGATATAGGACATTCCAGGTTTGTTGGTTGCTTTAGGTTTTTTAAAATATTTTAGTTGTAGATGGACACAATACCTTTATTTTGTTTATTTTATTATTATTATTTTTTAATGTGGTGCTGAGGATCGAACCCAGTGCCTCACACGTGCTAGGCAAGTGCTCTACTACTGAGCCACAACCCCAGCCCTGCTTTAAGTTTTTTAAGTTTTAGCTTTAAACTGAGCCCATCCTCTAAGAAGCCATATGTTTGTCCCAGAGAACTCTAAATCCCATAGAAACATTTTCCTTTCACAACTTTGAGCCCTCGGCTGCTATAGGTTGTCTATAAGGAAGGGCTGCGGGAAGAGAGGAGTGTTTGTATACCCTTTAAAAGAAAATGGGAGGTCCTACTGCTTGTAGTAGCCATTATTTCTGCCCAAACTCATAGGCCTGGATTATTAATCTGATTTACATGAAATAAGACTTTTTCTCAGCCCCAAGCTTTATTAATAATTATCAAAGAATTCAAAGCAATAATGCTAGCAGCATCAATATTAAGAAGTCTCCAAACATCAGGTATTTTGTTCTGTATCTATTCTTTCAAAATACTTTGTTCTGTACCTGGGTTCATTTGGATTCAGAGTTACATCATGTAATCAGTTGCCAGTCAAGTTAGCACAGAGAAATCACTGAGTTTGGAGTCTCTTAAAATTACATACCTCATTAATCACAGTTTTATTCTGGCCATATTTCTAAATCCCACTCTTTATCATAGTGGCAGCATAAAAATCCATAAATTTCATATTCTTATATTAGTCAAACTATATATAACCATATAAAACTTTCTGTAAGAATTACTGTAAGGCCCTCATTTATCTTCTTTGCTTGCATACTCTGTTAGTCAGTGTTTGCAAGTGTTTGGGTCAATCTAAGGTATCCCTGAGAAGGGAGGAAACTAGTAACATACTGCTAAATGTTCCCTTCCCATTTTCTATGTAAGCATCCTTGAAGTAAATAAATGACAAAAAAAATTTAACAATAAGGAAAAGTCTCCTGTAAAAGCCAATGTTCTTACTTTCAAATGACAATGAGAATTATGTGAGGCAATGTGTTTCTCTCTTTTTTGTGTGTGTGAGCCTCTATAAAATCATGCCTATTATGAGAACATAATCTTTAAATGATATATGTCTGCATTAGTCAGTTTTCCAATACAATAGTGAAATACCTGAGGCTGGGTAACTGTATAAAGAAGTTTATTTCACTCCCAGCTTAGTTTTCATCAGGACCTCATGGTAGATGACATCACAAAGGTGGGAATAGGTACAGGAGAAATTGCACTGAAACCCAGGAAGCCAAAGAGCAACTGGAGACCAAAAAGTCTCAGGAGAGCTATGTTAATCCCTTCTGAGGGCATAACCACCAATGACCTAAACTCCTATAGTGTCCTACCTCTTAAATCTTTTAATTAAGATTTTGAATAATATTATTCAAAATCTTAATTAAAAACCACTTAAACTCAAATTAGGAAGAGAAAGATTAGTGGCAAAGCAAATATTTTCCTTTCCTAATTTTATTTTTCTTTAAATTTAGTTATGTTTGTTTCTTTTCCTTCTAAATCTTTGGGAGTCAAATTTATCAGGGTTTTTCTTTAAAATCTTTTGAGTTTTAGTTGTAACTGGGAAAGTTGTTTTGGGTTCCCAATTTATAGAGTTGTTCATGTATATGTATAATTTCTTCTTCGTTTTCATTTTTTAAAAACATTCAGATTTCTGATCAATGTGAGGAGTTATTCTTGTGTATAATTTGAAGTATCCAGGTATAAATTTTTCAACATACATCCAGTTAATTCATTTAAAAGTTCATCTTTTCCCCAGTGATTTAAGATGCATAAATTATTTCATATACTGAGCTTCATTTTTGGACTTTCTATTGTGCTTTCTTGGTCCATCAGTCTATTTGTGTGCCAATCCACATTGTTTGAACTTAGAAATTATACTTGTATTTACTGGAGTCTTACATTAATTTGTGTATAATTAATGTCTTTATGATGTTTATTGAGCCTTTGTAAGAATATACTTTTCGTTTGTTCAAATACATGTTATATTTCACTAGTGTTGTAGTTTTCCTTTATCTTTTGCACATTCATTAACTCTATATTTTCCTCTCTCATTTTTGTGTTATTTCTATTTATTCATTGTTTAACATTTGTGTTGTTCTAATCTTCCATCTTTATTCTCACCTTTGTTTTAGTCTGTCAATTTAGATGTGCAATTACATATATATAAAACATATCTTAGAATAAGATGATATACATAAAACATATAAATATGTGCAACAATACTTAATAGCAAGCAGTACTTTTATTGAAACCACCTCTTGATTAGACCAAGACTATCCTCTAGCAAACTCTTTGAGAATCATTTGTGAGTGCAATGTTCCCTGAGGCCTTAAATAGCTAAAGTAGGTTTTCTATAATTGCAGAAATTGAGAGACAACATATAAAATATGATCTTTCTTGAATTTCTCAGAAATGTTACCCTACTTTTATCTATCCCTGTCTGCTGGTGGTGACAATATCTGGTCTGAAATTTTCAATTTCTGACTCGTGGTTGTCTTTTATATCTGCAATAACTTGTTTAATTATATTCAATCCATGCTTCAATATAATGTTACAGTTTTCCTTTGCTTTATGTCTTTTTCTCAGAGTAAACCAATTATCATTATCCTACAGAACTCTTTCATTTTCTTTTCCTTTCATTAACAACTGAACAAGAAAATAGTGCTCACAATCTCATCTAGTGCAGCACAAGAGATGCTTCAATATCCAAGTAAAAAGTGGCGGTTTCCCATCACTACCGCCTGGAAGCACTTTGCCTCCCTTAAAACTTGATTTTCTCTCCCTGGGACTCAGATGTCTCTTTGCTATCAAATAAACCCTCTGGCTGATTGTCCATTACTTATTTTCAATTATTCTTTCTAATGCTGTCTTCAGTATCAGAAATGATGAGAAATCGAGCATTTTCCCTTGGAGAACATAAGTTTGTCCCGTCTTGCTAACTGAGCCCTATATATCCAAAATCAATAACCTCAGTTTCTTCCCACACTCCCTAAGATTTAAAGAAAAATTAGAATGCTGTAAATAAATGTGGTACCAGATGTACTCCTGCAAATGATAGCTCTTGGAATAGCATCTGAAATGACAATGTGTACTCACTTGGAATTCAGAAATGAAAATGTCCCAGTGCCTTGCTTCATTACTGAAGGGATTCAGCCTTCCACTTGCAGCAATTGCTTGTTCCCACCAGCTGACAATGAAATGAATACTCTGTGGGAGCTGAGATGATTGTGGTATTAAACTTAGCAGTCTCTCCATGATCCTGCAAGACAGCTACTGAATCTAAACTAAATCAGTTCTGAGAGGAGTCTGTGTAGAACTTGTTCATCATTTAAAATCTGGAGGGGGAAAATGAGTGAAATCAAATGGGTTAGGAAAGACATTATCAACGAAGAGACAGCTCAGGGATCTGTTTTAGATCAGACTGAGAAAACAAGGCAGCCACAGCCAAACGGCTGGAGGAGAGGCGACATCATCTGTGAACACCTGAGATTGTTTCATTATCATCATCAGTCACGATAATAGCAGTTAGCCAGAGACCAGTCAACAGACCATGCACCAGCAAGGGCAGCAGGCATAGAGAGAAAAGAGCCACACGGATTCCCTGACTGGTGAGCTTGGCATCTAGGATAACCCAGCTTGTGGCCAGGGCAAGGACACTGAAGGCAGTAAGAGTTGGTGCCCTAGATAGAGGAGGCACCTTCACCCATCATGTCTTTACATGCAGACTGTGATTCTCAACCCTCTTATCTAATCTCTTGCTTAGAGGGATAATGAGGACATTAGCCCTAGGGGTATTAGCGATAAAGGAATTCAGGTACAGAGAATATTGATAACTGTGTGTAAAGCATTCTGGATAAGATTCTCCAGGCAACCAGTGAGATACTCTGATTTTTATTCTATTGTGAAGTAATTGAGGTCTGGGAAGTAAAGGAGATGGTCCAAATGCCAGGGACCAGTCAGAAGAGGAGATGGGTAGAGGCCCACTGAGGCAGGGCCACAAGGTTTCAGCCTTGCACCAAAGCCAGCCGAGGAGATGAAATGAAGATGTGCAAGATGTGATTTCCTCTTTACAGACCCCTCATGTACATGCCCCCATAGCATCCCTGCTTTTATTTTAAGGACCCGGTGTGGTGCAGGAGGAATCACACGTGAACATGTAATATAAAGAGCCTGGTTACAAGGTCTATTCCCATGTGCCCAGAAAGATGTGAGAGATTTATTGACTGAACAAACATAAAAAATTTGACTTGTTAAGAGCAAATTTGGCTCTAGTAACTGACCTTCATAGCGCAAATGCAAAAATGAGTTAGGAAGTATGAAAAAAAAGCATTGTGCTCATAGTGCACTCTTATGCCTATGATATTTAGCCTCTTTAATGTTAATCGAATTGTAAATGGCACCAAACTCCACATAATTAATAGGGACTTGTGTCTGAAATGCTCCTGTGTTCTCATTTTACCTTTGTGCTTCTATCCAGCAGGTGTTCATGGAGTCCCTTACAATGAGGTATGTTTGGGAAAAGCACACAGTCACAATGACACGTCAGCACAGGAGCATTGATCCACATTTTTAATAAATGTAAAAAATAATGAAAACAGAAAGAAACTAAATATTTTGATTGTGTGATCAGCAGTGATTTTTGCATGACTGATTCATCAATTGCTGCAAAGTATAATTATGTCCCATTATGTGTGAATTTCTCTTTCTTTTGCAGATCTATTAATTATTGCTTGATATATTTTGAAGTGTTCTCACTTGATGCATCTAAATTTAAAGTATGATAACTTAATACTTCTAAAAATAATATTTTTGCTTGTCTTTAAGAATATTTTTTTTAGCTCAAAGTTTTCCTTGTATGTTTGTAATGTAAGTTTACCAATTTTCATTTGGTTAAGAGCATCTTCTTCCATCCTTTGACTGTTAATACTAATTTATCAGTTACTAATATAACCGATTTTGCTTGGTGAAGAATATCTAAGACATTCTTCAAAGGCCCACATGTTAAAGGCTGGGTCCCCAGATTGTGCTTTGTGGAGGTGGTAGAAACTTTGGAGGTGGAGCCTAGTGGGAGGTCTTTAGGTCATTGGAGTTATCCCTTCAAAGGGGCTAGTGGGACCCCAGCCTCTTCTCACTCCTTCCTTTTGTTTCCTGTCTCTCCATGAAGTGAACGTTTTTGTTCTGCCATGCACTCCTTGTATGACATGTTACTGCAGGTCCAAAGTGACAGGGCCAACTATCATGGACTGAAACTTCTAAAACTCTGAGCCAAAACAAATCTTTTTTTTCTCTCTCTCTCTCTCTTTTTAATATTCATTTTTAGTTTTAGGTGGACACAATATCTTTATTTTTTTTTTATTTTTATGTGGTGCTGAGAATCGAACCCAGTGCCTCATGCGTGCTAGGCGAGCGCAGTACCACTTGAGCCACATCCCCAGCCCACCTTTTCTCTTTATAAGTTGATTATCTCAGGTAATTGTTATAGTAACTGAACATTCACTAACATTGGATCTTTCCATTTTAAAAATGTCTCATTAACAAGATATGGATGAATTTTTTTTGGTTTGTGTTAATTTTACTTTTATAAAGAGGTTACTTTCACTAGCACAGAATTCTAGGTTCTTCTTAATTTTTATTTTTTTAAATTTGTTCTAATTAGTTATACATGACAGTAGAATGCATCTTGACACATAGACCACAACTTCTCATTCTTCTGGCTGTACATGGTGCTGAGTCACACTGGTTCTATAATCATGATATGAATGAATTTTTAAATTCAATGTAAAAAAAAAGAATTGGCAAAATTGGCTCAATTCATTGATGAGCATCATGAAAAAGTAACTTTCTTACTGCATATTGCTGGCCTAGGAAAAGATTTGTGATAGTCAGAAGTTAATTATTGTGGCAAAATCCCTGAGAAAATCAACTTAAAGAAGAAGATGTATTTTGGCTCATACTTCATAGGAAAATATATTTTTTTCTACAAAATTATACTTGAGACACAATTTTATTTTATTTTTATCATAATTTTTGTCCAAATTTTTCTTTTCAGGTAATTAAAACTATTTCTCAAAAATTATAAGATTTAACGGTGAATGCTTGCTTATGTTCTATATTTTTAATCACAGCAACCATATTATAAAAACCTAAATTAACTTTGATTACTGCTTTGGCTTTTATATGACATAGAGTTTCAATGTAAACATGAGTTAAACTTTTATCATTCAAGAAAAATTTTACTACTGTTCTCTTCAATTGGTCTTATTTTATTCTTTCTTGAGTTCTTAATCCTATTGTCACTTTAAATAGTAATTTTTGTTAAAAATATCAGCTTTCTTTACTTAAATTCACTTTTTATACCTTTATTGAAGAGTGTATCAAAAATATATTCTTCAATTATTTTGCTTTTTCAATGTATATAGATTTTATTTAATTTCTGTTATACAGGCAATTTTCGTATGTAAACTGTACATTAAAAACTGGATAATTCTTTTTATAGTCTATGAATTTTAGTAAAAATCATTTATTTCCAATCATTAATTGTCAATCTTCTCTACATTTTTGTTTTGTGTTGATTGGATTTTGACAAATAACAATGAGCTAGAAACTGAACAATCCATAGAGAATAATTTGGATTCAAATATTGGGCTCAAATATCTCCATGAAGGCCTACTGTTTATATGTGAACTTAGTCAAATTACCTAACCATTCTGTGTCTCAGACTCATCTGAAAAATGAGAACAGTAACAGCATTTGTCTCATACAATTTATGTGAGAATTAAATATATAAGAGATGCATTAGAACATGTACATAAACTCATCACTACACAAATGTTAAGTATTATTAATTTATTTGCTTTAAACTCCATTTGAAGTTACATTTTGTTTTCCTTACTCAACCTTTTTTATTTTTAATTTTTCTGCTTTGATCATAGTAATAAAATTATATTTTATTCTTTATTTAAATACAACGTACTTTTTGGCATGTGATTGAGACATCATCATTTACATAAATAATCCTTTATCTTGTCATTCTGTATTTGCTTCATTTTAAAGTTATACTTTCAGGGGGTTGGCTATCTGTGATTACATTTATTGCATAGGTTTTTGTTTTTTTGTTTTTGCTTGAATTGAGACTAACAAAAACGCTCTACAAGTAATAGACCAATTTCATTTGTGGGCTGTGTGACATCTTCATATTTTGATTTCAAATTAAAGAAAGCAGGAGTTTGGGCTCTGGGAGTGGGGAAGGGATATGAGAGAGGTGATATGAAAGAGGAAAAAGGATTACAGGGACCCTCCAAACTTTGAGGTTGGAAATCCTTGTACAAGAGTAGGGAAGATAGCACTTAGGATTCATGGTTCCTGATACCACTTGAAAGTTTCTCTTACTTTCTTAAAATTCCTTGGAAGTTTCTGTCTTAACCTCTAGCTTAGCAGGAGGCTGTGACCTAGAGGAAGATAGAGGCTACATTGGTGTGAAGCTGACCTTCAGCTCCATGGGGTGGTATAGAAGTGGTCAGAGATGGCAAGAAATTTTTACACAGGATCTGGAGAAAAGGAAGAAAGAAATATGCTCTGAATGTGAGCTCCCCTGCCCTCACTAATAATATGGGTAATAAGAATGGATTTTCTACAATCCCTCATAACTGGGACTGGATAGTAAAAGAAATTGCAAACATAGAGAATACAAAATTTGGAAAAACCATAGCTACATTCAAGATGGGTATTTTTTTCCCTAGGTCACACTTAAGACCTCCACAGACTTCCAACTTGAAAACTTTCTTTTAGAAAGCAACCCTAAAAAATGTTGAAAACATCCTCTAGTACAATAATGGCTTTTAGTATTTTGGACTCAGAGATCTTTTAGAGAAAAATAAGAAAAGACTGATTTTTTTCCACCAGAAAAATAACAGAATATTCACATGCACAAGATTTTGTCTAAAATTTAGCACTTGTTAAAAATCCAGAAACTTAGATGATTCTTTCTCCTAGAAACTTAATTGTATGTGGTAATTTTTTTCTACTTCTTCATGTCAAAATAAGTACCTTCAATTTCTGTTCCATTTTTATTTTTAAATTTTACTCTTCCCCCATTATACCATTAGGATTGATTTTGTTTTATTTATTTTCCTAAGATTCTGTTGTTTCTATTATTTGTTTTCTTGTGTTTCATCTTTCCTACATTCTCATATTATACTTTGATTATATGAATCAAACCCATCTGAGCTTTACTAGAAACGCCACGAGTACAAAGAAGTACTATCTTTCTCTCATTACTTCATCCATAGCATCTTGCACAACAGTTGCACATAATTGGCCCTAAATATTTAGTGAGAATAATAAAGTTTTATTATTCTGATTTATCATTCATATTTGCTGCCTCTAATAATTATTAACATTTCTTAATAGTGAAATATAATCTGTTTTGATGTGCTAAAGAATGGTTAATTGTGATACATATACACAATGGAATATTACTCAGCATTAGAAGAGAATAAAATTATGGCATTTGCAAGTAAATGGATGAAGCTGGAGAATATAATGCTAAACGAAGTAAGCCAATTCCAAACAACCAAAGGCTGATTGTTCTCTCTGATAACTGGATGCTGATCCATAATGCAGTGGGGAGGAGGTTATGGGAAGAATGGAGGAACTCTGGATTGGGAAAAGGAGAGCGGTTTCGGGGTGGGCATGGGGGTAGGAAAGATAGTGGAATGAGAAAGACATCATGACCCTAGGTACATGTATGACTGCACATGTGGTGCAGGTCTACATCATGTACAACCAGAGAAATGAGAAGTTGTGCTCTATTTGTGTACAATGAAATGAAGTGCATTCTGCTGTCATGCATAACTAATTAGAACCAATTTTTAAATATTTTAAAAATATGTTTTTTATAAATATTCAAGGATTTCTTGAAATATACACTGAATTCCATTAATATGTACAATTTACATATGGTAATCAGAATAAAATATCAAAAAATAATGACACAATCAAAAAAAATATTAATTTGTTCTGTGTAAAGTGATCATAAATATGAGATACATGCAGAGAAGGACACTTTAAAGAGTAGGGAATAGGTGTACTAATATTTCAGGCATGAAAAATACTGTCTTGGGAAAGTCAGGTCATATAGACATCTTATCTATGAAGGAAAACTATTTCAGGCTAAGGATGATTTTATAGGCTGAATATAACCCCTGCCCATATTTATGTGTTGAAGTACTCTTCCTCAGAACCTCAGAATGTGATGTACCTGGAAAATAAAAAGTTATTTTAAACAGGAGATTAAGGTAACATGAGGTCTGATGGGCTGGGCCATAATCCAATATCACTGATGTCCTTGTATAAGAAGAGGAGATTAGGGGACAGAATCATCTGAAGATCATCTGAAGAGAGAAGAATTCAGACATCTACAAAGAGAGAGGAAATAGAATGAAATGAACCCTGTCAACACCTTCACCTTGGACTTCTATCCTCCAGAATCATGATGAAATAAATTTCTGTGTTTTTATTTTATTATTTAACTGATACATAAAAACAATAAAAGTTATACATATTAAGGGATTGTCATGTGATGTTTAATATGTATGTTCATATAATGTTTAAATCAAGTTAAACACATTTATCTTCTCTAACATTTATGATTTATTTAAGGTGAAGACTTCCAAAATTCTTCTAGCTTTTTGAAGTGTGCAACACATTATTTTTACTTATATTCCCTATACTATGCAATAGTACAAAATTTCTATTTTTAAAGCCACCCAGTCTGTAGCATTTTGTAAGGGAAGCCCTAGCAAACTAATACAGTTGATTTCTTTGGAATTAGTTTTTTTCATAAATTTAAGAAATATTTTATTTCATTAAGGACATCACAAATGGTGGATCACTAGTCAATTGATTCCTTATGTATTTGACCTGCATGGTGCTTTCAAAACATAATCAAATTAATTAGCTGTTAACTATTAACCTCAGAATGGATTTCTGGATTCCCTTGAAGTCTCAGAAAACATGACAACATTTGGGCCTCTTTTCACCAAATGTTTGTTTTATTTATTGATGATAGTTGAGTGGACTCAGCATTTGAATTTTACTCTGGCAGCATTTATGGAATAGTCTCATTGGTTAACATTATAACATGTTTACTGCTTTTCAGACCATGTTTCCTGGCAAATTAATCTTTGAAAAGCTTATTAGAGAAAAAGAGGATTTGACGTCCACTCTCCAATACAGGAGTATGGATTTGGGGCTTGTGCAGAACCCCCCACCCACCATACACACCCAGTGCTGTAATCTAATCCAGTTCTGATCAAGTTCTGTAGCTTAGGCAGAGGATGGAAACTATGCCATTTAGGTCAAGGGATTTTCTTTCCTCTTGATTCAGTTTTAGCAGTACCATAGATGTCCCCCAGTCCAACCCAGAGGGTCTCTTTCACCATCTGTACCTTGTGGCCAAAGGGTGGGGTTATCTCTGAAATGTGGGGAAGCTCCTTTTCTCTTTCCTGCACTCAGGCTGCTGAAAGTCCACCTCTTTCTTACAGTTTTGCTACTCTGAGGATTTCAGGTAGATAACCCTCATCCTGCTGGACGTTATTCTGTTGCTTAACCCTGCCCTTCAGTTGAAGGGCTCTAAAGGAAACCCTTCACTGGCTGTAAAAATGGGGCTGTGGCCATGTCCCCACAACTTCTGTCGCTTAGTTGATGTTGGGGGAATCCCTTCATATGGACCCAGCACCCTTCTCTGCTGGATGCTTAAGAAGAAACCACAAAGGTGTACGCTTGCCTTCAGAAAGCTTCTGGTCTAGATGTGTAATGTCTTTAGTATGTAATGAGTATTTTTAAAGGCAGAATATTTAGATAACTATAAAATAATGATCTCTTTCTCTCTTATCCAAGTAGATGTCCATTTCCATACCCTTCTCTTATTATTCTCATCCCATCCCAAATTGTACCAGAGCCAAAGTTATGTAGGAAACTCCCCACTCTTTCTTTTTCCCCTCACACACTTTATAGATGTCCCAGCCAGAATTGCATAATGTTCAAGTAGACTCTCGTTTTAGAACACCTGGGATTTGCTCTAGATAAATCATTCTATCTCTGTATGTCTCTTAATTCCATTGTCTGTATGATCATCTTTGTCTCTAGGCACATAAGGTAGGTTTTAGTATTAAATAGTTAATATTTCCAATTTATTTTAGCCAGCATCTGCCACCAAGTACTTCACAAATAATAGCCATAACTCATAGGTAAAGTTATAAAAAATAGGAATGAATATAGAAGGGAGAGTACCTGCAACATATTCTCTAGGAGAGAAGCTATTATAGTACTTTAAAAATCTATCATCACACTCACAGCACCATATTCTTAATAGCCAAGATACAGAATCAAAGAGTTCACAAATGGATGAATGGATAGAGAATATGTGGGATATATACACTATGGATACTATTCATCCTTTGAAAAAAAAGAAGGAAATCCTGTCATTTCCAGCAGCAGGAGTAGATTGGGAAGACATTATGCTGAATTAAGTAATCCAGACTCAGAAACTGACAAGTGTTGCATTATTTCATTCATAGAATTTAAATATGGCAATTTAATAGAAGAAGACAGCAGAACTGTAGTTACTAGAGTTTTGGGTGGAGGGTTGTGGAGATATTGATCAAAAGATGGAAAGAATAAGTTCAAGAGATCTATTGTAAAAGATGGAAACTAAGTCAGTAACAATGTATTGTATTCTAGAAAATTATTAGGAGTCCATTTTAAGCATTCTTGCCACTACACCAAAAAAAAATAGGTGAGGTAATACATATGTTAATTAACTTGACTTAACCATTCCACAATCTCTCTACATATAGTAAAATAATTGGAGCTGGGGTTGTAGCTCATATGGTGGAGTGCTCGCCTAGCACGTGTGAGGCACTGGGTCGTATCCTCAGCACCACATAAAAATAAATAAATAAAAGTATTGTGTCCATCTATAACCAAAAATATTCTTTTAAAAAACCCAAAACACTATGTAGTGCACAAAAATATATTTACTCTTTTTCAATTAAAAATAATTAAATTTGAATATTAGTCTCCAAATAAAACTTCCAAAATTACCCATTGTGAAATGAAAGATAATAAACCTCT
Organism: Urocitellus parryii; assembly: GCF_045843805.1. Lineage (NCBI taxonomy): Eukaryota > Metazoa > Chordata > Mammalia > Rodentia > Sciuridae > Urocitellus > Urocitellus parryii. The sequence goes on from NC_135533.1 coordinate 47,834,923, forward strand.
TCCTCTGTATGATGCAGGGGATATGGTCGGTATTTACACTAAGGAAAATAGAAGTTAGCTTGCAAGCTAGTTTCACCTGTTTCTCTTTGCTCAATTGACCGTTGCCTGTTTCTAATAGAGACAAACTATACAACAATCTGAGTAACAGATTCTGAGCAAATTTGTATTAGTTAAAATACAAATTTGTATTAGTTAAAATACAAATTTGTATTAGTTAAAATGCATGTTGGATGCCAATGCAGTGTATATTATATATTTATGAAAAATTTTATAGTTTTTTATATTTATATATACAATGCAATGTAGGAAAATTGAATCTCCAACCCTTCATTATAATTTCATGGATTTATGTTCTCTTGACACCTTTTTCAATGCCAAAAAACTTTTTAGTTATGAAAGGGGTGTCTGAGTGATAGAATTTTCTAGAAAGGAGTTTTAACCCATTAGGTTCATTTCTGATAAGCTTGTTTAATTTTTGATTAGCTTTTAATATGTTCTTTAAGGCAGTGGAGAGCAACATCCTGTCCCATAGGAATCTGAGGGACATGCTTCTTGTGGGATTCTGTGTCCCCCATAATCATTAAGTTCATTCCTACCACATTGCCTTCAAAGCTCATTTTTCATATGAACTCAAAATACACCTTCCAAATACCTACTTGAATTCCAGGATATTATCAAACACTAAGGATACAGATATAAAATGCAAATATTGTATATTTCAAAGAGTTTGACAGCCTTATTCATCTATAAACCAAGGCAACCTTATTGAGCTCTTATTCCAGCTGGAGAATACTAGTATCTCCCCTCTAGAAATATGTAATCTGATTAGGTAGACAGACATAGCAAGTAGTCTGATGATTCATGGTTATGACAGTTGAAATACCAAATGAGTCGCATGTGTCCAAGTGCCGCAGAAATTCAGGAGAAAGAGAAAGTACACGTTGAACATTTAGGACACCAGGAGAATTTTCTGAAATCATTCATCCATGAAGTTAAAGGATTAGATCATCCTGAAGTAAATTAGTTTTGTCATTTTTTCCAGCAGCATCCCGGTAACATGTGGGTCCCTATTATTAAAGTAATTTTATCTATCTGTATAAAATATTGAAGATATAAATATACAATAACAATTTATTTACCTGTTTATATGGGAAGAAATACCCACAGGGATTTAGGTTTGAAGCAACCTAAATTCTTTGCTTGTGAATAACATATACCTTCTTAAAGTGAGAGTTGTCATTCATTATCGCAAGGCAACATTTGGATTTATCGAAACCTTTCCCATTAGATCAATCTATTTCTCTCTCTCTCTCTTTTTTTTTTTTATAGTACTAAGGATTGAACCCAGGGGCACTCTACCACTGGAGCTACATCCCCAGCCCATTTTTTATTTTGAGACAGGGCATCACTAAGTTGCCCAGTTGCCCAGGTTGGCCTCAAATTTCTGATCCTCCTGCTTCAGCCATCTGAGTCTCTGGGATACACATGTGGCCACCGCTGCCAGCCAGGCTTTCCCATTAGGTGATCTGATCTTTGTGTAGTTATGTGGCAAAAACTAATATCTCTGCTTTTGGTCAAATTAGGGCTATAAGCCCTAGTGTCTGTTTCATTTGACAAAAAATTGGAGATTTCTTTTAATCCCCCCAACAAATTCAAGAACACCCTATTTGGTGTTGATTCTCAAACATGCACGAGTTTCCCAGTCATCTGAAGAGTTTCGTAAAAATGCAGATTCCTAAGCCCTATTCCCAGAGATCCAGGAACCATCACTTCAAGTGTCCAGATGAATCTGATGCAGGTGGTCTCCAAAAACATCACTGACTGATTTTCAAAGGGGAAAACATACAACAACAGGTGAAAAGTAAGGAATTATTCAGCTTGGGAAAGGACCACTGGGACCAATGTGGTAAATTTAAGCCTTTAAAAGGCTTTTCCAGAGGAATTTTCCAAGTCAAGCAAATCAGAACCCATACATGTCTCTCCTACCTCTCAGTTCTTGGTTTCTGCTGGGGCCTCGGTAGCAGGATAAAAAAGGAAGTTCTGCCCATTTTGGAGTGAGTCTTGGCAGTTTGAATGCTCCTTGCTTTTGGTTTGATCAACAATCTTCCCAAGATGTTTTACTCTTACTCTCCATGCTCCTGAAACTAAACAGGTGATGAATTTTTTCCTTTTACCTACTAATTCTCCAACTCTCTAGACACCAACTAGATGCCTACAACTCAATTCATTTCTGACACTAACTTTCTGGGGTCATCTCAGACTGAAAAGTTTAAGGGCTTAGTCCCATAAGGCTTCAGATAGTCATGAGTCCCAGATTGTCATCTGTGCTCCTCACCAACCAGCTATATATTTAAGGATTTTCACAATCCCCTACCCCCAGGTTCATTAATTTGCTAGAATCATTCACAGAACTCAGAAAAGTGTTTTACTTAGCAGTGCTACTTTATTATAAAGGATACAACTCAGGAACACCCAAGAAGAAGATGCATAGAACAAGGTATGGGAGAAGGGGTGCAGAGCTCCCACGCCCTCTCTGAGTATCAATCCCCTAGGATCTTGATGTTTTCACCAACCTGGAATCTCTCTGAAGAGTTTAGGATTTTTTTAATTTAAGGGTTTTATTCTATTACATTCCATTCATAATCACTGACCACTTGTGATTGAAGACATTTCCTGCCACTCCTCCTCTAAGGTCTGAGAGAACCCCCAACCAAATTATAAGGTTTGGTTCTCTAGCAACTCCATTCTGAAGGCATCATAAACTCAGATACAATTGAAAGGAACTTGTTATGAATATCATATCCTATCACCCCTATCACACAGGAAATTCTAAGTATTTTAGAAGTTCTGTGCCTGGAACAACACCAAGTATATATTTCTATGGTACCATATTACCCCACACAGATTCTTTCTCTTGAGGACCCCATGCCTGCTGCCCATTACTTGCCTGATCCCTTCACAGCAGGCTAGACCTAAAAGAGCCTAAAAGAAAATCATGGAGAAGTACCAAGAGAAATACCATTGACTCATGAATAATAAAATTTATACTATCTTTCTTTATAATCTTGTGAGAAACAACCATCTTCTGGTCTATATCATCCCTGAAGAATGAAAAGAAAATGACAACTCTTATTGTCAATTACATTTTCTGAGATCTCTAGATTCTTTATGACCTGAGAAGATGTTATCAATTTTACCAAACAGTAAACTACATGGGCAGATTTTTGTTTTCAAATATTTCTTTGTGGTAAAAAAATATATAACACAAAATTTACCACTAAAACATTTTATTTATTTATTTATTTTAATTAGGTGTATATGACAACAAAGTGAATTTTGATTCATTGTACACAATTGCAGCACAGCTTTTCATTTATCTGGTTGTACACAATGCAACATCACACCCTAAATGTGGTCTTACATGTACCTAGGGTAATGATGTCTCTTTCATTCCACCATCTATCCTGTCCCCTGCACCCTCCCCAGCCCCCCTTTGTCCAATCAAAATTCCTCCATTTTTCCCATGCCTCCCCCCTCCCCATTTGCATCACTATCCTCTTATCAGAGAGAACTTTCAGCCTTTGGTTTTTGGGGGACTGGCTTACTTCACTTAGCATGATACTCTCCAACTCCATCCATTTACCTGCAAATGCCATGATTTTATTCTCTTTTAATGCTGAGTAATATTCCATTGTGTATATAAACAACAGTTTCTTTATCCATTCATCTATTGAAGGGCATCTAGATAGCTTCCACAGTTTAGCTATTGTGAATTGAGCTGCATTGATGTGGCTGCATCACTATAGTATGCTGATTTTAAATTCTTTGGGTATAGACTGAGGAGTGGAATAGCTGAGTCAAATGATGGTTTCATTCCAAGTTTTTTAAGGAATCTTTATACTGTGTTCCAGATTGGTCGCACCAATTTGCAGTCCCACCAGCAATGTATGAGTATACCTTTTCCCCCACATTCTTGTCAACAATTATTGTTGTTTGTATTCTCGATAACTGCCATTCTGACTGGCATGAGATGAAAATCTTAGAGTAGTTTTGAGTTGCATTTCTCTAATTATTAGAAATGTTGTCATTTTTTCATATATTTGTTGGTTGCTTGTGTATCTTCTTCTGAGAAGTGTCTGTTCAGCTCCTAAGCCCATTTATTGATTGGGTTGTTTGGTTGGTTGGTTTTGGTGTTAAGTTTTTCTCTGAGTTCTTTATACATCCTGGAGATTAGTGCTCTATCTGATGTGTGTGTGGAAAAAATTTTCTCCCCAAATGTAAGCTCTCTGTTCACCTCATTGACTGTTTCTTCTGCTGAGAAGCTTTTTAGTTTGAGTCCAGTCCATTTCATATAAACCATCTTAAAGAGTATAGTTCAATGATATTAAATACATTGATATTGTTATGAATCATCACCATCATCCATTTCCAGAATCTTCTTCATCTTGCTAAACTGAACTGCTATTCCCCTTAACAGTCACCCTGTAGTCTCCTTCCCCCGGTAGTAAGCTACTATCCTACCATCTATTTGTATTCCTGAAAGTGAAATCATGTATCATTTTATCACTGGCTTATTTCACTTAACACAATATTTTCAAGGTTTATCCATGTTGTAGCATGTGTCAGAATTTTCTTCCTTTTTAAGGCTACATACCATTCCATTTTGTGTATATAGCCCTTATACCGGTTCATGCTTCATCAATGGACACAGGAGTTCACAAACAGGGATTTTTATCTGTTTGCTTCACTGCCATATCCCCAGCACTTAGGAAAGTTCCCACCACAAATGAGGTGCTCAGTGGTTTTTTTATTAAAGTACATGATTGATTAACAGTTCACCGTGTGGTCTTGATTATCATACTCATGACAACATAATGTCAATGGAAAAAGTTATTGATCTAGAAGTGGGTCTGCTTCTGAGTTGCCTGTGTTTTCTCATCTCTTCTCTTCCCCTACTTTATCTTTCTAGTTCTTTCTTCTACTGTCCCTTCAATTATATCCCTTCAAAATGTCCCTTCAAAAATATCCATTCTATGGATTTTCCCCACTTGTTCTATTCTCTGTCTCTCAGACAAAAAATCAATGAAACACTGCCACATTTGTGTAGCAATGCCAGATAAAGAGAGGGTTGATTGATTCAGTAAACAGTGCTTGGCAACTCTGTTGTGCTGGCCTCTGTGCCAGCACTGGGACAATTTTACTTAGTTAATATCATCTATTGAAACTTACTTTAGGGCCTTAATTTCAGTCAGGCCTTTAAAATGCTGAGCATTATTCAAATGAAATTCAGAGCTTATAAAGTATTTACTAGAACTGCTTAATTCAAGCCATACACAGTAGTAAATCTATTCTAAAGATAATGCCCTCTGAAAACAGTGATGAAGCTTAATTTCTACATTTATCCAAGTTAAAGAACCTTTGAAGAGCATTTTACCACACTTATATAAACCAAAACGGTCTGAAAGAAATCAACTTCAATTTCAGGTCAAATGAGGTAGGGCACAGTCAGGGTGGTTTGATGGTAGAGCAATTCGCAAAGCCTAGAGTTAAAAGTGATTGAGGTACATTATTCAATTTTTTTTTCCAAAATTGCTTGCTGGCTAGATTGTAGTGTATTTTCCTAGGTCTGACTGGATTTTATAAGCACCCAAAGATGGGGATTTGTAATGTCAACACTGACAGAACAATAGCTCTATTGGGCCCAACTATTCAAACTTCAAACTGAATTTCTTATATTCGTTCTTACTTTTTTTTTTTTTTTTTTACATCTTTTGACACTATAACTTACAAAACAAGTGTGTGTGTGGGGGGGAGCTCTCTGTGTTCCTTTACTGAACCTAGAAATATTATTTTACTGAACCTGGATATATTATGTCATATCATGTCTCCTTTCTCTACAAAACAAAACCAAGCTCCCTGTGATTTTCGTATTTTCAGATCACCAGATTCCTTGAGCAAGGCTGTCTCCATCTAAGGACAGGCAGCAGAAAGAAATCTGCATTCCTTAGGGTCAGCAATTATACCCTGGTGGAGTTGAGATTGGCCAGGACAGATCTAATAGATTTACAGCTGCTTTGTTGAAAGCACATCTGTTCCTCATCACTGTTTTAAAACAATAGAACAGTGCACAGAAGAAATTCTCAAAGTAGGGAACAGCTATCGCATGCAAATAAAATCCGACAGAACAAGAACGAATTGGGCATGCTAAAAATTTACCATCCGTTTTGTCAGGCTGGGTAACTGCCTACATAAAATTATCAGTAGGTCCCCAAAGTGCCTTTCCTACCTCCAAAATATTGTCCTTACATATTTCCATTGTACCAAAATTCTCTCCTACCTAGTCAGAAGTTTTCATTGTCTCTTTTGGATTCTACAGATAGTTATTTGCTTAGAAGCACTGTTAAACTTTATCAACAGACTGAAGGAGTTGGGGAAAAAAGTTCTCTTTACAAATGAGTAATGATTATTATGTAAATTGGCTTACATCACTCTCAACACATCAGTGAGCCTCAAGAGACTAAGGGATCTAGGGTACACACAAGTTAACACCAGATGGGGGTTTGATAATTACAGTCTCTGGAACTGTTCAAGACATTTTTAATATGTATATTTTCTTTTTTATTAGTCATTTCTCCTTGCTTCCTACATTCTAGTAAATTTGTATTTTTTAAATTAATTTATTAACTTATTTTATCTGTGGTTTATAGATATACATGACAGTAGGATGTATTTTGACATATTATACATACATGGGGTGCAACCCATTACAATTTTGATCCCATTCTTGTGGTTGAACATGATGTGGAATTAAACTAGTTGTGTATTCATATATCAGCAAAGGAAAACTATGTCCGATTCATTCGACTGTCTTTCCTATTTCAACCCCCCTTCCCTTCATTCCCTTTTGTTTAATCCAATTAACTTCTATTCTCATGCTCCATACCCTCCCTTGTTAGGGGTTAGCAGCCATATATCAGAAAGAATATTCAACCTTTGGCTTAATTCACTTAACATGATATACTCCAGTTCCATCCATTTACCAGCAAATTTCATTCTTCTTTATAGCTGAGTAATATTCCATTGTGTATATATATACCACATTTTTTTATCCATTCATCTGTTGAAGGACACCTAAGTTGGTTCCATAGCTTAGCTATTGTTAATTGGGCTGCTATAAATATTGGTGTGGCTGTGGCTCTGTAATATGCTGATTTTAAGTCCTTTAGTTGCTGAGGAATGGGTCAAATGGTGATTCCATTGCATACTGCTTTCCAGAGTGGACACACCAATTTGCAGTCCCACAAGCAAATTTTTTTCCACTTTTTTCCACATATCCTCACCAACATTTATTGTTACTTGTATTCTTGATAATTGCCATTCTGACTGGAGTGAGATGAAATCTCAGTGTAGTTTTAATTTGCATTTCTCTAATTGCTCGTGATGTTGAACATTTTTTCACCATTAGAATTTCTTCTTTTGTGAAGTTTCTATTGAGTTCCTTTGCCCATTTATTGATTGCCCATCATTGTTTTTCTTGGTGTGTTTAGTTTTTTGAGTGCTTTGTATATCCTGGAGATCAATGCTCTATCTGAGGTGCAGGTGGTAAGATTTTCTCCCATTCTGTTGTCTCTCTGTTCTTGTTCTTGATTGTTTGCTTTTCTGTGAAGAAGCTTTTTAGTTTGATGCTATCCCATTTATTGATTCTTGATTTTACTTCTTGTGCTGTAGGAGTCTTATTGAGAAAGACTGTTCCCAAACTCATACAATAGAGATTTGGGCCCTTTTTCTTCTAGTATGCACAGGGTCTCTAGTCTAATGCCAAAGTCCTTGATCAACTTTGAGTTGAGTTTTGTGCAGGGTGAGATATAAGGGTTCAATTGCAATCTACTACATATGATTTTCAGTTTTCTCATCACCATTTGTTGAAGAGGCTGTCCAATGTATGTTTATGGCACCTTTGTTTAGTATGAGATAACTGTATTTATGGAGCATGTCTCGGTGTCTTCTATTTGTCTTCTATTCTGTTTCATTGGTCTTCAATTATATTTCTACCATGCCATTTTTTGTTACTATAGTTCTGTAGTATAATTTAAGGTCTAATATTGTGATGCCTCCTGCATTACTTTTCTCACTAAGGATTGCTTTGACTATTCTCAATCCAGAAAATTTGTAGTTGAATGCTGGACATAGGAAAAATTCTAGAGAAACAAAAGAGAAATTTGGTAGGCAGATAAGGTGAGGGAAATTCTCCTTAGTCCAATCTGTAATTGAAATTGAGCTGGTTTTAAGCTGGATTTTGTCTTTGTGTAGGTTGATCTATTTCTGGTTTACTATTAAGGAGTAAATCTTTAGAAGTCGCAACTGAAATACTGACTTGTTAACTAGGTCTCTCTTTCACAGTGATTTCTGAATTTCATTTTTTGCCTCCCAAGCCCCATTAAACAGACAAAGTTTTGGTCAGATGTTTTAGCCTCTCAACCTTCAGGTAAAAATTAACAAATACCTTAAGAAAAAAAAAAGTAACACCAAATATTATTATTCTCCCCAGCAATCTAGCTCTCAAGTCCTTGATAACTTGGAATCTCTGTGATGGTTTCAAACACACACACACACACACACACACACAAACACACACACAGAGAGAGAGAGAGAGAGAGAGAGAGAGAGAGAGAGAGAGAGAGAGAGTTTTAATCTAGGTTTAACTTTTTTATTTTTTTTTTTTTTTGGAGAAAGAACTGGTCTGCTGCAAGGTATTCTGCTATAGCTGGGAGCAGAAATGGCAGGTATTTGGAACTGACATAGCATATCAAGAAAAGAATCCATGGAATATGCTTTCATCTTTTTGTGTTATATTTTTGTGTTTGTTTTATATTCTTTTACCTGTGGGAGTTACTTTTCTACTGGTTGACAAAACATTTTCTTAGGCTTCTCCTCAGGATGCAACAACACTCTCTTTCCCTCTGGGGGCCAATGCCACACAAACAATATGGCTGCTTTGATGCCCCCTTGGCCATGATGAATTATTGTGACCTCTGATATTCTCATTGAAGAAATCTATGAAGAAATAAATATTATTCTAATGATTTTTAACAACTGAGTTTTATAAGTGATAGTTCTCTCACAAGCTTGGAATAAAACCCAATGCATGGAATTGGAAGAGATCTCAGAGAACACATAGCCCAATATCTCACGAAGAAGTACCTTCCAAGGTCCCACACTATTTGGTGAAAGGAAGAACAAAGGCCTGCTTCCCATCCACATACTATTTTATGGGAAACTGTCTGCTGACTGATAAGACTTGCATTCTGCAACTATAATATCCTCTCTGAAGAAAAAGACTTGTGTGATATATTTTTGTCTATCAATGTCACACCATCCCATAACCTAAATTTCTCTTTGAGGCATTAGTCCACAGCGTCAAAAGATGGTTGTGATGGGCTGGGAGTATAACTCAGTTGGTAGAGTGCTTGCCTTGCATACACAAGGCCCTGGGTTCAATCCCCAGTATCCCCCCCCCACACACACACACACACAAAATATAATTGTGATGTTTTATAATTACATTTTAATGTGTGTATAATTGTTATGCTTTAAGTCAGTTTACCAGGAAACAAGCATTAGCACTCAGGAAGTTTATTAGCAAAGTATGTAGAGGAGTATAGGAAGTAGGATTGGGAAGAGGAAAGATTAAATTAGAGGAGTCACAACAAAGACCCTCCCAATCACACAGGTACTCAGGGCTGTCTCCCTTTAGGCAAAGGGATCACACTTAATGCCCTTACCTGGATAAATCTACCAGTCAGTGAATGCAGGTTTTGGGCAGGGTGGCTCTCTTTGGCTCAGGGCATTTCCCAGACAGGGACTCAATTTTCAGCTGTTGGATGATAATCTCTCATGTCTCATTTCTGGAAGAGGAGCCTGGACAAAAAGCCACAACACTTAATAAATTAGGCTAGAATCTACAACATGTAAAAATTAAATTAAATTTAAGATTAATTAAAAGGGGGTCAGGAAAAAAAACCAACCAAATTAAAATTTTTCTATTGATTCTCTCTGTTAGGTTACTTTTTAAAATAAATGGTAGATAGCAAAAATCTGGAGGTAAAGTAATTCAATGATTTTATTCATGAAGATTGATAACACTCATTATCAAAAATAAGAAATAAAGAAGGCAAGAAAATTTCACACTTATTCTGTCTCTTAGGAAAGATTGAAGGTTATCAGAGTTCAGGTAATTGCTTTTCAAAGAGGACCTTTATTGTTCTCCTGTTTATTGTGCAAGCTTTACTAAGACTTTTAGTAAAATAATGTTCTTGAAGTCAAAGGAACTGAAGAGAAGATATAACCCTCTGGTCATATACTTCACAATATTTGGAGCTGAATAAATAATCGTTCAATTAACAACAGTCACTGTGTAGTCAAATGTTTGTGGTTGCTTTGAAAATAATTGCAAGTGTCCATCAATAAGTTTAACAAAAGGAATTAATGTTCATCACCAGAAAAGATATCATGGCAAATAGTTATTGAGTTAGTTTAAGGACCATGATCAAGCATATGATCTCTGAAATTGTCCAATTTCAAATTTTTGAAGGCACAATTTAAGTCATCAATAATACAAATTTCTAAAATATAGTTTATTTAACTTCTTCTTTTGGCCAAATTGAAAATGAAAGTGAGGTTTTTATTACCATCTTAATTCTAAAGTATTTCTCCTATTAGCCTTTAAATTGCATGCAGTTGATTGTGGGTGGTTGTATCATTATTCTTTTAAGTCAAGAGGAATGACATAAGCATTTGTTATCTTAATGTTCTTAAACAGAAGGGAAGAAAATCTTTCTATGTGAGATCATCAAATAAGAAATTAATGATCAATTTTAATCAATAAAAAAAATATATTCATCAGGAACTCCTTTAACCTGCCAAAGAATCCTTATGTTTTATACACAGTATAATCCAGAAACAAAAGTTGGTGATTGGAGAATTGTAAGGCTCTCTTGTTGGGGTTTAAGTGTGCAGAGTTTAGCTCCCTCAGCCTGACACTTTGCAAGAAGCTGTGGCTGTGATTTAGGTCAGCTGAAGGCATGCCTCGCTAAGAGAAGGAAAGGTCCTTTTCCCCTTATCACAAGACACAAGCTTCTGCATCGTTTGGCCTAGAGGAAGAAGCTTCCTGCATACTGGACCTGGGAACAGTACATTCGGGGATTAGATAATGTCTACAAAGAACTTTGGGAGGGTACTTATCAAAAAGAACAGGAACAACTTGAATTTAGCTCTGTGTACCCGCTGAGGCATGATATTTGGGCTATGTGGATGAAGTGTTACTGAAGAATTGCTTGCTTTGTTAGAAGAAGAATATAAAAGAAACATGCAAATAAAGCTCAGCATGCAGTTGCAATTGCTGCCTTGGCTCTGCATCCCCTGTGTCCCGGTGATTTTGCGACCCTTACCCAGGGACCCGAACGCACTAGACGTTCACAATTGGCGCCCGAACAGGGACCCTGCTGGATTGTCAGGAAGGGTGAGTTATTTTTCTTTATATTACAGGGTGATGGGACAATCTTCATCTTCTCCTTTTTTACGTATTCTTAGGCATTCACTTGCCATCTATGGTATTACTATTTCTCATTCTGATATAGAGATGTGTCTTAAGGTGGTCAGGGAATGGAATCCCTGGTTCCCGGAAGAAAGATCTATAGATATGGATAAGTGGAAACGGGTCCATTATAATGTTGAAAAGGCCATGAGGCAAAGGGAAAAAATTCCAATTCGGTTTTGGTCTATCTGGTTTATTTTATATACAGTGTTTAAAACTATGGAGGAAGAAAGGTTGATTGACAATTTACAAAAGGAACTAGCTCCCTCTATTCTAGATCTCCCTCTGGATATTAGTGAAAAGGAAGAAATTCTAGGGTGTCTTAATAAATTAAAAGCTAAAATGGACCCTAGGCCTTTATAGGGAACCAAGCCCTCTGCCCCTCCTGCTATCAATCCTTTTTTGGCAGCTTCTTTAAAAGCTGTCCAGGAAATGGACTCAGAGCCTTCTGATGATGAGGACAAAACTCCTTTCTTTGCTTTTCCTATAATCAGGCCTGATCCAGTTAATGGACTGGCACATCCACCTCGGTGTGAGGGGATTGATATTGATCATATTGACAGATTAAAAAAGGCAGTGACAATGTACAGACCTCAATCTCATTATGTAAAAAAATTGCGTAATGCTTTTGCTATTCATTACAATAATTTTGCTCCTGAGGATTGGAAGATTGTGGGCCGTGCTCTTTTACGGGAACCTGAATATCTTCAATGGCACATGTGGTTTTTAGAAGGATGTGCCACTAAGGCTAGAGAAAATGGTAACAGTCAAAACCCTGTTATTCGTGCCATAGGATATCCTATGTTATCTGGTGCTGGTATGTATGATGACATTCAACATCAAATTAATATTCCTCCTGAGATTCATGAACAATTGAAGGAAAAACGCCTCATTGAGAAAATATATGTAAACTTGTGCTGGAGTGGGAGGAATTTAACATCAAAGTTTCTGTTTTTACTACAGCCATGGCTAAAGGCCTTAAACCCAATAAATCAAAAACTTCTTTCAATTGTGAAAAAACAGGTCATTTTAAAAGGGATTATAAAAAATAAAATAAAATATATAAATAAATTTTATGGTACTTTCTGATTACCGACCGGTCATTTTTTCTAGGACTCTTACTTTTTCCTAGGTTCTGTATTTTTTGAGCTCATAATTTTGACCCTACGGACCTAAATTAATGTTTTTCTGATCAGTTCTATTTTTGATCAACTGTGACATATTTAAACATTACAATGGAAAGTTCACCTAAAATAGCTATAAGGCCTTTATTGTGTTATGCGTGCACATTTGTATTACATGTTGTCTGTCTGTTTGTGTGTATGTCCATATATCATGTACATGATATAAAGATTGATATATATGTAAAGAGCGCTCATAAAAATTTAATGGATCCAAATATTTTTAATTCACTGATTTAAATGGTTCAATTTAAATTGGGTAAACAGATAAAAAATAAGATGTCTTTAACATGTTAATGACTGATGTGCTTTGGTTATAGGACTTTTCTTCAACAACAACAACAAAAAAATGGCTAACACTGTTCATTATACTTGTCTAATGTTTTGATAAAATAAGTAAATTAATTAGACATAAAATTATTTGTTTATAAGTACTTTTGGTAAATATCTGATTTACAAGGTTGATATGCTAAATGTTAAATATACCATTAAATGCTTTTAACTCCTTAAATTACATTAGATAATATTATTAATAATTTTTTAAGTTGGTAAATAATATAAATAAATAAATAAATAAATAAATGGTTCTTTATCATCCCTAATATTTAGACACTATAATTTCATAACATGGTAAACAAATGTGATTAATTGTGTACTACAAATAACAAAATATCTCTTATTAAAATAAAATAATTTGCCTAAATTAAAAAATTTACAAGGATTACTAGATATGGATTTAATTTAAAAAAAATATGTTTCTGAAAGTAAATAAATAAAAGGATTTAAACAAGTGATAAAAAAAGGTCTATGTATGTTGGCTATATAGTTTTAAGTAAGTGATAAAGAAGGTCTATGTACGTTGGCTATATATGTAAATTTTTGAACAAATAATCTTAAAAAAAATTAAGAATTATACAAATATGGTTAAATAACAACTGTTATTTTGCAATATTCTATTATGTTATTTCTTTAAGAGCTAAACTTAATTAATATAAAAATATCAATAGTAATTATGGTACTATAACTCTTCTTTGTATATTAAATGTGTTCATATTTTCCAGGTATACAAGTCATTAAGATAAAAGCCTTTATCAAGCTGGTGTTCTCCAAAAGGTTACATGGTAATTTTAGGCTTATAAAAATAACATATTGGAGATTTATTTATATCATTTAATGTTCTATAACTGGGCCTATTATCAATTAGATATATAAAGTTTTATATTACTTTTTACACTGAGGTACACTTTAAATGTATTTTTTAAGTTAATGAGAGCCTTATCTACATAAAGGTTAATATTATAAAACACAAAAACATTTTTATATTTTTCTACAAAAAGCTAAAAGCTTTCAACCTTTCTTTATTTCATGTTTCAGATGTGTTATCATATTGTGTTAGTTAATACTTAAATAAACTTAAATAATTATTTATATAAAATTTATAATATAATATTTAAAAACAATAATAAACTTTAAAACTACAGCACTTTACTTAAGATTTATAAAAGAGCCCTGCTTACCTAAGATAAGCCTCTATGTCCTCACTACATGTAAAAATAACTACAAAAATAGTAGGCCAAATTTCAATATATTTTACTCATATTAGAGCACATTCTACACCACCAGGTCCTCTTACCAGCTAACCCAAAGCTCAACCCAGCTGAGGAAAGCCCTCAGACCCCTATCCAAGATGTAAAGAAAATGGCCTTTAAAGTTGCTTTGTCATCACTAAAAACATGTTACTAAAAATTTAAAGTCACTCACAGGCTTTTGAGATACTCACTCCAGTCTTCCCCTCTGCTCTACCTGTTCTACTACTCAAGTTTTTGTTGCTAGAAAAATCCCAAATCCCTTTCCCATTATTCTTTTACATTTCTCCTTCCTCATTCTCAAATCCACGGAGCTGCTCTCAGCACTGCCTTCCCCGTCCTCCCCCTCTGTACCAGGCCCACAAAAAAGTCTTAACTGACCTTCTCCAGAAGTCTTCGCCATGGCTGACTTTAGGACTTTCAACAAAAGAGTCCCTATGAAAGAGTTCAGTATAGGTAAACCTCCTCTTTTCATGTTGCCCTGTTCTACTTGGCCACTGGCTGGAAAAATCAGCAGTCCTAAGCTAGATACCCCCTTACTAGTTTTTCACGAAATATGTGAACAAGGCCTCTGGCCTTGAGCTGGGGCTTCACAGAGATGGCTACATTTCTAAGATAAAAAAGTTATCAACTGGGCTCCATGGTAACAGCTGGCAAGAAAACAAAAAGAAAAAAGTTCTTCCCCTCCCAGGTGTCCTTGAAAAGTTAACTTGCCCAGAACAACAACAACAAAAAAAAAAACAGAAACAAAAACTGCTTTTTTGTCAACTTCTACAGACTGTGAACTTCTGAGCCCCTTCCCTTGCATGTTGGGTACAAAATTCTAAAACTACCTAAACTTGGGGTTCAGGGGATTAATTGATTACAACAAAAGCAATGCCCTCTGAATCCGGTTACAACCAAATAGGACTGTTTCCCTGTCTTCAGTGCTATCTTAGGTGCCTTGCCTTGTCTGTCCCTACAACAGTATAATTCTATATACTTAAACATTATTTATGTTTTCATAAAATGGTCAAAATATATGATTAATTGTATAATGGTACAAATGTTTCCCAGAGTGCTCTATCATGATGCAAGTTCATTTAAAGATCAAATGAAGGAACATACAACCCGGTTCTGCCAGGAACCTGTATCCCTCACTTTAGCCATCTTATTAGGAATGGAAATTACTACAGGGCTGGACACAGGGACCACTTCCCTGGTCTGTGGGACACAACAAATGACCCAATTAAAAACAACAATGGACCAAAACTTAAAGATATTAAAAGCCACCCATCAGGTTATTCAACACTTAGTGAAAACATTTGCTGTTATGAAAATTCCCGCTATGATTAAAACTGATAATGGTCCAGCTTATACTAGTAAAAATTTTAAAGATTTTTACAAATTATATGATATTGTTCATCTAACTAAAATAAAATATAATCCACAAGGACAAACTTTAGTACAATGTGTACATGCTACGCTTATAACACAAATTAAAAAATTAAAAAGGAGGAAAATGACAGATTTAAATATGCACTTGTTTAGACATTTACAAAATCAACCTAAAACATTGTTACATCAAGCTTTATTTATTTTAAATTTCCTTAATCTTCCACAAGGAGAAATATTGACAAGAGCAGAACGACATTTTGAGCAAAAAACCTTAGAAGCAGTTCATGAACCAATTTGGATAAAAAATTACAACAGATGCTAAATGGTAACCAGGGATTTTACTTTGTAGAGGAAAGGGCTATGCTTATGTTTCAACAGACAATGGACACCGGCAGTGGCTCCCAGGGCGGTGGATCCAGACCCGTCACAATCAGAACGGCACCAAGGGGGGCACCCTATCCACTACCCCAGCCGAGGAATCAAGATCCAGAAGTACAAAATAATAATACTCACTATTGGGCCTATATTCCCAATCCACCTTTGCTGGAACCTGTTACTTGGGGTGACATGGATATTACCTTATATACTTCTGCTCTTTTATCTTCCCCTTGGAACAATTTAACACATATATAAATATAAATGATGGAACACCATTTAATTTCACTTATAAAAATAATAACAGTAAACCTATATGCTTGGGTGTTCCTCCTTGCTTACAATTAAATTGACAACATTAGATACTAGTTGGAAATTGGAGTAATGGTTCTCTAACCCATTTACAACGGCTGTCTGCATGGTCCATTAATATGACCTGGGATAATATAACTGAACAAAAATACCCTATGTTCCCCGAATGCCCTGATTTTACTTATCAGGACTTGAGATACTCCCCTTTCATATGGGAGGAATGTTTAGGTAAATTCGGGAAGATATTTCAGGATATTATCATGTGGGGTCCTTATGGGATGTTCTTAAAAAATTGTTCAAAATGGAATATTACTGCTTGTGATTTATCTTCTACATACAGAATCCCGCCGAAAAAGAGATGGAATGAAACCATTTGGAATGACAAATTGATGGCCTGGGGTGATGGCAGAATTGCTGACCCATGCTTGGTTTCAGTGCAGTACCCTCATCATTTACAAACACATTTATGGAAGATTGCTGCTGCAACTAAACCTGTAATCTTGTCTAATGGCTCTTTCTCTGGGACTAGTCAATCTGCTGCTTCTTATAATTTTACTGTATTTAAAGAATATAATATAACCACATGTGCACCCATGCCATATCTGTTCTTAATTGGAAATGTTACTTTTGATGGAGGAATTTTATGCTTTAATTGTAAATTGTATACCTGTATTAATACATCTGTTCCTATTCCTTCTGGTTATTCCATTGTGCTGTTACAACAGCGCTCTCACATTTGGCTTCCTGTGAACTTACAAAGACCATGGTCCCAAGATCCTGTAAATACTTTGGTTCTGGAATTTTTTAGATGATTGTTAAAACGTACTAAACGGTTTGTGGGAGCTGTGGTTGCTGTAATTCTAAGTCTTATAGCAGTGGCTACAGTTGCTACAGTTTCAGGGATAGCTTTGCATACTTCTTTACAAACAAAACATTTTGTTGAGGAATGACATAAAGATTCGCATGAGTTATGGCTATCCCAGGTTCAAATTGATTCTAGACTTCAAACTCAAATAGATATTCTAAAACAGACAGTTAATTGGTTAGGAAAAAAGATACTCACCTTAGAACAGGAAATTAGATTAAAATGTGACTGAAATTCAACTTCTTTTTGTATAACTAATATACAATATAATCAAAGCATACACAAATGGAGTATCATACAAAATTATCTCGATGGTAATGAAATAGCTCGATTAGTGATTGATTCTTTACAAAAGGATATATTTGAAATTTTTGGAAAAGGGTTTCAACATGATGTTGCTACACAAATAGCTGAATTGTTTTTAAAACAGTTAGAGGGATTAAATCCCAAAGGAGTTGCTCAAAGTCTTACCCATACGGCTGGAGGAGTGGAAATAGTGTTATGCTTAGTTATTATCCTGTTTGTAATAACATACTACATGTGTATAAGACCATCTCAAAACTCTACATTAACCTTGTGAAAAGCTGTTTTAGAAAAACAAAAGAAAAAAGAAGGAATTGTTGGGGTTTAAGTGTGCAGAGTTTAGCTCCCTCAGCCTGACACTTTGCAAGAAGCTGTGGCTGTGATTTAGGTCAGCTGAAGGCATGCCTCGCTAAGAGAAGGAAAGGTCCTTTTCCCCTTATCACAAGACACAAGCTTCTGCATCGTTTGGCCTAGAGGAAGAAGCTTCCTGCATACTGGACCTGGGAACAGTACATTCGGGGATTAGATAATGTCTACAAAGAACTTTGGGAGGGTACTTATCAAAAAGAACAGGAACAACTTGAATTTAGCTCTGTGTACCCGCTGAGGCATGATATTTGGGCTATGTGGATGAAGTGTTACTGAAGAATTGCTTGCTTTGTTAGAAGAAGAATATAAAAGAAACATGCAAATAAAGCTCAGCATGCAGTTGCAATTGCTACCTTGGCTCTGCATCCCCTGTGTCCCGGTGATTTTGCGACCCTTACCCAGGGACCCGAACGCACTAGACGTTCACACTCTCTGATTTTTTTATTTTCCAAATTTTAATTCATGAAAGAAACTATAACAAATATCATATATATTTGTATAGTGTGGCTCAAGGAATATCTCAAAGCCATAACTGACCTTAGATATCTTTCCCCAAACAAGCTCCCCAGAATTTTTCCTCTTTACTCTATCCAAAATTCCCTCTACTGGAGAAATTACTGAGAACATTGTGATCATTACACATGATACTTGGATGGAAGCCCAGGCCTTGAGATAATTTCTATGCACTTAGTGTTCTGCACGTATTTGATACTTTGGCATTTATTGCTATTAAGTTAACACAGAAAAACTTAACAGATTATCTGTTGGAGAGCCCTGAGAAGTTGAAAGAGCCTAGGAATGAAGGACTATAAAAATATTAACATTGAGGAGCTCTGAACATACATTGGAGAAAGCTTGGATATGCATGGCTGGGGAGTATGGGCATGCTTCATGCATTTATCTCTGATGCCAACCATGTTAGCTCACTCCCCATTTTCTAATATCCTCCTAAGTAATCACTTCTCTGGTTGACATTGTGAAATCCTATTTTCATACTTGAGAATGTTAATATGCTTCCAATTTATTCATTTATTCTTTTGGTTCAAACCATACTAAGAAGTGAAAAGTGAAAATGTTGCTATTTATAAGCAAAATAGTGGTTACTTGTGTTTTACTATCAGTAAAACAAGAAATAATATAAAGAGTAAAAAAGCAGACCATTGTTTCTTATTCCAAGCTAAGTGTATATGTGTCCTTCATTCACTCTTAAAATAGATCACTAGGAACAAACTAACAAGCTTTCTTATTATTGTCATTGTTATAGTATAATATTCTATTGAGAAAATTTCTGATAATTCCAATAATGGATCTTTTAACATTAATATCCTTCTAAATATTTGATAAACACTGTATGAAAGCTATCACAACTTTTAGTGGAGAAAAAAACCTTATGATTGCCCAATGTGAAAGCTTAGAGATAGATTTTAAAGTTTGAAATGGCTGTCAAAAGAGTATTTTTGCAATAAAATACACACACATATTATTCTAGATATAGATGACTTTCTGCTGTAGTTGTGTCCTACTATTATGGAAAGGTTGCTGGTTTGTTAGCTGATTATAGAAAAACTAATTTGAGCCCTGATTCTGGCATATTTTATTTAAGAGATTTTATATGCATCATCTATAGCAATGGAAATGAAATTCTGGAGAAAATGTTACAAACACACAAAATATATATAGTTATAAAGGTGTATGTGTGGGATATCCATTCATGTAAATATTGTAAAATAAGAATTTGAATCTTTATCTGCAGATGAAGATAACTTGTAAACATGAATTTCCAGTATGAGTCTTCAACGTGCACCAGTGTTTAAATCCTAGAAATAGAAACATCTGTGTTTATATAATGTTGCTTCTTTAGATGGACCTTGGAGTACAAAAGCCTACTAGCTAAAGTTTTAAGAGCTAACTTTCAGAGGCACACTAGAACTTTGAATACTCTTGAGATTTAATATGAGCAATTTCCTTGTTCTTTTATCTTCCTGGAAAATCACTTACTCCAGCGGACAAAATTTTTCCTTTAAAAAAGCCTCTTTTGGAAAAAAAAAGTCTCAAAATAGAGTTAAAATAGGAGTACTATGTACTTGCTCTGGATACAAACCTACTGAAATAGAAAAGTGATTGGCTTTTCTCTTAAAACCCAGTAAGGTTTTAAGAGAATGAGTTTATATGTGCTATACTTTTATATATTCCTCTCTCTTGGTTTTGATTTTGCCTCTGGAAGTGAGTTTTTCTCTTCATGCTGTGTAAGAAAAACAAAAGGTATTGTTGAAATGCTTGTAACTTAGACTCAAGACTCTTAGACACCAATAGGATTGTCCTGTTTTAAGTGAATGAGTTTTAAGTGAGCATGAGGTACCTGAAAATGCTTTCTACTAAATCGAAGGAAAAGCTACAAATTATTGAATGGAGAGCATTTGAACTTTGGTAGTAATGGAACTATTCAAGTTTATGTTTTGAGCCCAGAAAATCTAGAGAGCAAAATATGTTTTTCTGGATATTAATATCTATACCTACCTACCGCCTGCCCCAAAGATCTAGCAAATGATAGTCCTTTTGGGGTCTGAGAGTCCTGAGTCTAAGTTACAAGCATTTCAACACTACCTTTTGTATTTCTTATACAGCATGAAGAGGAAAACTCACTCCCAGAAGCAAAATCAAAACCAGGAAAGAGGTATATATAAAAGTATAATATATAAAGCCAAAACTATACCCTAGCTACATTTTCCCCTATGTCTCAAAAGAAGTTACTATTTCCTTTCTCACTCCAAATCCATAGACTTACCATAATTCTGAATATCTGTGTCATATGTTTACTTACAAATATAACTATATATCACGATATTCCAGAGTCCTCTACCTACTCTTATTTTTATATGTGCAACTTTCCCATAAGAGCAGTCTTGGCCTCTCTGCCATGAAGGTAATAGAATAGGTCAAAATACTATAGCACCCATGCATAGACATATATACACACTTTATACACATTTGTATAGACGGTTGATCTTAGAATAAATTAATAAAAGAACATGAGCCAAAAGCTTGTCAAAACCAGCATGAGACAACATAAATTCTGAGACAGATTGCAATATTGAAGACTGATTAGCCAGATGTGGATTGGTAGCTGAGAAAAAGTGCAAAACCCAGGTGAGAGAAACGAAGCTGACCTGGAGACTAGAGATTCTGTCCAAAGTGCTGTGGCTGCTGTCAACCTTTACTGGGCTTCTGCTTGTAGGGCTTAAAGACAGAGTGTATAATCCCTGGTTTAAAAAAAAAAAAAACATAAGTATTCAAAAATCTTTGGAAACTAACAGAATGAACTAAATAAATAATACATCACAATCAAGTAAGCTTTGTAACCCCAAATACGGCTCATTATAAACCACATTGCAAGTTTAATAAGGAAAATAGGATAATTGCAGTAGAAATGTATGCCCCAAAGGCATTCGGTACTATTCAATATGTGTTCTGATTCAACTGCTAAAATTGACTTCTCATTGAGTACATACTATAAATGAAGACATGACATTATATGCATAATGACAAATTTACAGATATTTCTGCTAAAGTAAAGAGCAATGTGTGTGCTCTTAATTAATGTATGGCGAGAAATGTCAAGAGAACACAGAATTTTCACCATGGGTAAGCTGTAGTCATGAGAGAATAGAGAAAGTACAGATAAATCAGTGCTATCAGACAGTGCAGCAAGAAGAAGGCAAATTAGAGGGCAGTAGAGGAGCCTAGGTGGACATTCTCCAAAGGCTGGGGACAGGCACTTTCATGATGACTTTCCTTGTCTCCTCCCTGGGATCTGACTGCACCTGGGAAGATCATGGGATTTTTGTCAGTCATCCTTTCAGTAAATCCATTTTTTCTTGGAGGAAGTGGGAACTCCCCTTTTTCCTGATTATAAAATAATAGTTACCTTTAAAATTAAAACTAAAATCTTTAAAGGGTATAAATGATTAAACCATTATTTCTGCATTTTTGGTGCTTACTTTCCACTGTGTGTGTATACATTGTGTGCATGTGTGTACACTCCTACATGTATATGAAAAAAGTATTTCATGCTACACTTGTGTGAATTTATATGGCCACTTTGGAGAGAAGATTGGAAATGTGCATTGGGAGCCTCAGTAATAATAATACTATTTTTTTTGCCCCCCACACATCTTTTTATTTTTTTCCACAAATCTTTATTGAGGCAATCTTCTGAGCTTGTGGTTTATACTTTAGTGAATAAAATGGTCAAAAACCCCTAAGCATAAGGAGCTTATAGGGGGATAGAGAGAAAATAAACTACTATAATAAATAATACACATAGTATATGATTGAAAAAAGATGAATACTGTTGGAAAGGAAAATAGCAGAGTCAAGTAAGGACTGAGATTCCAAATATGGCAGGATAGAGATATGTTAAAATATGAAACTGTGATTGAAATCTGCATACAGACTAAAAGTCATGGGAAGTTACCATGAAGCTATCTGGAATAAAATAATGCCAGACAAACTACAATTGGTGTCAGAAGTTTCAATTTTGAGAATATATTCTAAGGGACCGGGGCTAGTTCAGTGGTACCGCCCTTGCCTAGCATGCCCTGGATTCCTGCCCCAGAACTTTTAACAAAACAAAACAAGAATATATTCTAAAGAACTATATGTAAATATGTAGTTTTATATTGTTTTACAGTAATGGAACATACTTCATATGCTATTATGCAATTCACCCTTAACAATGTATTAGGCTGCATTTTGTTTTGTTTTGTTTTGGTTGCAGATGGTTACAATACCTTTGTTTTATTTATTGATTTTTATGTGGTGCTCAGGATCGTACACAGTGCTTCACACATGCTAGGCAAGCGCTCTACCACTGAGCCACAACACCAGCCTTAGGCTGCATTTTTATGACAATAAGCATAGAAGTACATCAAATCCTTTTATGGTTACATGGTATTCCAATGGAAGGATGCACTGGAAGTTATTTAACCGACCCCCAATTTTTAGAGTATAATAAGTGATTATTTTTGCATCAATATTTTTGTATTTTGTTTGTTTTGCTTTAGAACAGGAAAGTGGTGTCTCCATGCTAAGGATATGCAGAGTCTTAAGTCTTAAAAATGTATTAACATGTGTTTTATAAGCTCACACACATACACTTACCTTCTTTGTGAAAACAAATTTTGGATCTTGAGAGTGTCCATGGCCCTGGTCATGATGGCTGCTAAAGTGAGGTCCTTGAGTGGGACTCCCTGAAGTCCCAGCATGCCCTTCTGATGTCTACTCACCTGCTGTTGATGGGGGAGGCAGGAAGAGAGCATATTTTAACTCTCTTCACTTCCATTCTTAGATCTAATGGTCACTTGGTGATCATTGGCATCTGTGAGCTTTATATTTTACTACTTTGCTTTCCCTAAAACCCAATCAATCCTATGAATCACACGTGCTGGTTTTGTAAAGGAAGAAAAATAATCTAATCCCAATTCTCCAGGTTATTTTTTCTCCTATTTTTTTCCACATTATGTTTCTCCAACCATTCTACAGAACATTCACCTTCCCTGTGGTAACTCTCACCATGCTTTGATGTGAGTTTGCTGCTTACAAACAAACACAAAATAAACAAACACAAAAGCTATTTATTTCCAATGTTGGCAAAGGTCTGAGAAAATAGATATTTCTATCTACGCTGATTTCAGGATAAGTTATCACAGTCCTTTTGGAAAGTAGTTTGGTAAAATGGAACAAGAGTTATAAATATTCATATGTACGACCTTAGTAATCATAAACATAAGAATACATTCTAAAAGGACAATCCAAAATATAAATATGGAAAGACATATTTATAAGCATATTCGCTGCAATATATGTATATAGTTTCACACAAAAATCTGCATTTCCTACAGTTACCATAACAAAGATGACTTTTTGTTATGGACTACAAGTCTGAGTGGCTTAAAATGGCACTAATTTATTCTCTCAGAGTGCTGGAGGCTGAAATCTAGGGTTTGTTCTTCTGATGGCCCAGTGAGAATCTGTTCCTTGCTGTTCTCCTAACTTCCAGCAACAGCCATGGCATTCCTTGGCTGGTGGATGAAGCACTCTAATCTTTGTCTCCATCTTCACATGATATTTTCCATTTCTCTTGGCATTGCATGGTGATGAGAGAGACTGACCTTTAGGCTGGATCCTGTTTCTACAGATGACCTGGCTTATAGTAGCATCATTAGAAACCATGAGTGTGCCAACCGTTACCATCATGAAAACCACTTCCTAAGAGGGGTCTCCCCATCAGTATCTGTGGTGGAGTGGATCACCATGCCTCTATTTAGGCTGTCAGTCAGCCTTGTGATGTTTGGTGTTCTTTATCCAAACCTTCCAACCTTGTCAAGTAAGAAGAGCTGCCTAATCAGCAGTTTCAACTGGGACACTAACCCAATAGGGCCACTCAAGGAAATGAAAAGATGTCCTTGTCAGGTTGTAGCTTTTAACCTTGGAAATGTGATAAACTTTTACTGACAATATAAAACAATTCTTAGGATTTACTTTCTTATGAAAATACCCCATGTTGTGCAATATCTTCATCTCTTATGAAGTAGGGAGTATTTCAGTAGGTAGCATAACATTTGGGACTACCTATGCCACTGATAAGAAGAAAAGAGAAGAATAGCTTCCAGCACTCCAGACTGAGTCCTTCAGGTTGAAAAGGAAACACAGAAAAAGAAAATGCAATTCAAAAAGTCTTCATTTTAGTCATTAGAACAAAATTTATTCTGATTTTTGACTTATCAATCACAGTGAAAGATTTAAATGGCAGTAGAAAACATTCTTTTTACAGGGACATCAGTCATAAATGAGGTCACAACATTTATATGCTTGTCCAAAGTAGAAATTTACAACTATTGCTACCAGCTCTGACTGTATCCAGGATGACAATCATTAAGTAAGTCATAAGTAGATGCTTGGAAATACAAGTTTGCTCTGGGCTTGCAGGAGTCAAAAAACAAAGCTAATAGCCCCTATAAACCATTACCTTGAAAACAGAATACAACCATAGTCTATCAGTTTGCTAAGCATCAATGGACATTAGCCATGGCATGTAAATATGGATTATTTTAAGAAAATTAACTATCTCTGATATTTCATCCTTTTTGCTTTCCTTTCTGTGGAGCTGTGCCTAGTCTGAATATCTTAAAGCAGCAATTCAATATTAATTCACAAGAAAAGGAGAAACAGGCTACTAAAAATCATATTATAAGCTCACAGCAAGAAATATGTACTTAAAATGGGATTTATTCTTCCTTATTGCTATTGGAATGGACACTTAATTTTCTCCCTAAAATGAAATGAAACTTTTAGAAAATTTATGGCTGCTGAGAGAGCAGTTTCTCACATGCCAGGCTCTGTTAGCAAAGTTGGGAATAAATCGTGGAAGAAATCTGACTAGTACTACACCACGATTCATGCAAGATAATATTTAACTTTCTGCCCACACGAGGAAATTTTAGGACAGCTACAGTTTACGGGTTCACTGGAACCTCTGAAATAATATCCTCAAATTATAGACAATTAGCATTTCTCCTCATGTCTCTCTGCTCTCGTTGGTCTTTTGTACTTTCCCTTCTCATCCTCTTTCCATTGCTACTTCCCTAAAATGATCTCCTTTGTTCTGACATAATAAGATCTGTGCAACTATCCTTGTGCCTGGTGTAATACTGCTTCCTTGGGAGCCCTGACAGCTGACAAAAGTCACAGACTTGTCCTCCATCTTTCCAGACTGTTAATGCAGCATCATTAAGTGGCATTATTCATTTAGAATGAGAAAATGATTGATCATATCTCTACACTTGGATTTCTAACCATTTTGTTTGAATGTATTTCGAGATTTTTGAACCAAATGAATTGAAAAATATTTGACTAACAATTGCAAAATCTACGAGTTCTTAAGTGAAGAATTGCCTGTCATTTTGTGGCTTCTAATAAATATTTCACCATTGGTTGGGAAGAGATTGCTGGCCAGCATATACACACACTCATATATGCATGTGTGTGGGAGATATAAGAAAATATGCATGCGATGTATGAGAAAAAGTAATAATAAATACAATTTTAGATTGCCTACTATGCATCAGAGAATTCATGTTCATTATTTAAGGACATGGCTCTATGACAGTTTTTGCTATCTGTTATAGCAATGAGTACTCAGTCTTTCTTGGAGAAACAATGTCCCTTGTTCAAGTTCTTCTGTCCTGTTCAGCCTTTCTGCCTCAAGCATAAAATCCATTTTGTTCCCCATGGTTTCATAATATATGAGGCTAATTTGAAAGACATGATTTTATTTTGATAGAACATAACCTATGAATAGGCAAATATTTTATACAGAGTTGTTTTATTGTTTTTATTTTCCTCCTAGAAGTCTTACTAGCAAATGATTCTGGGTTTGATACTCTTTCATCGTAAGATTGAAATCCACATTTCTTTTTTCCTTTGTGATGCTTAAATCTGTCTTTGCAGAGTTCATGTTTTCCAGGAAGGGCTGAACTCACCTCAACGGCAGGTGCTGACAAATGTCCTTGGTTAATGCATGTTTAGTGTAATCAAAGGGACATGAAAATGGAGACTTCCCCCAGCCATCAAGGTGTGGATTCTGACTGTGAGGGGAATGCTGTTGAGGAAAACAACTGAGAGCCTAACAGTTTGCCCCTTGGAAGGAAAATGACAACTGCTTTTACTCCAGGAATGTGACTTGTCACAGGACAGTCATGTGAAAATGAAATCAAGTTAATTATCTCTTTCTATGGAAATGTACTTCTGGACATACTAGTTAAACATTAGGACTTAGTAAAATCAATTTCCTAAACTGCCTACCTCACAGAATTATTGCAAAGGAGGGAAAGTGTATTGCAAGCACTCAAGAGTGAACTCGTATAAGCACAAAAAGGGCCCATGTGCTCACGGGGCATGTACAGATCACTTCAAAAAAGACCTGTTGTTTGATTTGATTCTATTATACTCATTGTCTACTAAGTTCAGAAAGATTCCAAAAGTTTAATTCAATCAAGGGAGGCATGAACATGTTTCCTTCCTCAAAACCCAGAGCCCCACAGACCTGGCCTTCCTGATCTTAGCATTGCCCAAGTCCAGCTCAAAATCAAATGAGACAACCATAGAAAATGCTGTAACCATGACATTTTATAAATATATGGGTAATATATCATGTTGAATACATGATGATTGTTACAGGTTTGTATATATTTAGTAATTTACATTTTGCAACTCTGAAATGGGCACTATAATCATCTGCCATTTTATTGATGGAAAAGTTGAGGCATTTGTGAGTTTAAGTAATTTTTCCAAATCACACAACTAGTAATGGGCATATCTAGGATTTGAACCCAGGATTCTTTTGTCCCAGAGTCTGTGTTCCTAATCACTGTACTCTGTGTGCCCCGTGAAGTTCCATGAGATAATTTTCTAAGGCACCATGCAGTGCTCCATCATGCATGAAGCTGTAATTTTCCTTATTATCCTATGATCTCTTGAACTCCTTCAAGAAGGATCTGAAGGCAACTTACCTTTGAGTCTAACTCAGCAAATACTTGAACATTCTGGGTTGTTTTTAGTTGAATAAATACATCCAAAGTTCTTACCCCAGGGGCAAGGATATCATAGTGAGAATCTTCACAGGAGCTCAGAGAAATGGGTAATAATTACACCTGAGTTCTGGATTCTCAGAGACAAGGCACTCATTCATTTCAACATTTCATGACTAAAGTCCTCCAAGGAGGAAAAAAACAAATGGGCAGTACCCAAGCAAGGGCCTAGACCAAGAGCAAGAAGCCCCAATGTCTTTAGGGAAAAGCAGTTGGGTTAGAAGAAGGCACAGCATTATCAGGGTCAGCCTAACTTGGCCCCACACTCAACAGTACGTTTGCAGGACAGATCAAGAGCAGCCAACTCAGAAATTACTCCAGTGGTAATACCTGGGGGGACATTTTTCTGTTTGAGTCCTTTCATTTTCTCCCATTAGCAGATTGATTATTAGTTTATCAGATTAGTCGTTTGGAATCTGTGGAATAACATACAGGATGGAATGGTCTTCTGGGTGAGCAAAGGAGGGAACATAAATGCGATCAAGAATAATGGCTTTCAGATGTCATGAACCTGAGGGTGGAACGTGTCTCCAGTGGCAGCCAGTCTCTGGTGTAAGGGACACTTGAAAGACACCTACCTATTATTTGTACTTGTAAATGTGTGTTATGGATATATTTTTAGTAATACACATGAGAGATAAAATATTTTTACTTTAAGTATAAAACCCAATCTTTGTACAAATTCTTCAACACTGAACAAGTGAGTATGCTTATTTGAGTCTCAGTTTTCTCATCTGTGAAATAGGAGGGGCTAGACAAGATGATTCCTAAGGCTCCTTCCAGCTCTGATATGCTGGAGAATCAACAGCAAAATCAGCTTTAATCATTCAGCAGGCCAGAAAAAGAAAAGAAAAGAAAAGAAAAGAAAAGAAAAAAAAAAGCTTACAGCTTACAGTATCTAAGAGTCTGAAAAAGCAGATACCTAATCCCTCAATCTATCACTCACTATGCCCTTCCTTTTCCCTCCAGTAATCATGAAGCACCTGTCCTAGCATCTTCAAAAGCTACTGAAGGCCAAGGTATCTGAACTAATCAAACATAAATAAATAAATAAATTGAAAATCACTGAAAAATCTTTTCAAAGGAGGAACTAAAAGAATCATGAATGGTTAGCACTTGCTCTTTAGAATGTCCTTAACTATTAAAAAAAAAATTGCAAAGCCAAAAAAAAAAGAAAAAGAAAAAAGAAACCTCTCAAGTGTTCAATAATCTGTCACACTGAGGTTTGGCACCACATCAGACAGGCAAACACAGTCAAAAATTATCTTATGGATCCTGAAAGGGTCCAGAGTTTCTAAACTCAAGCCCACATTCTCTCCCAAAGAGTGATGAATTTGAGATGAAAACAAGTCACAGGCACAGAAGGAATCTAGACTCATAGTCTATTTATTTACAAATATGTACTGCTCCTACACCATATGGTTTGAACAAAGACCTCAAAAAGTACAAACAACAGCAGGACTCATGCGTAGCTGCCGCAGCGATAGCTTGGTTCCCAGGTCTGGACTGTTCTCAGGGAAACATCCACTCACAGTCTGTTCAGCCACAGGAACTTCTGTTTCACCAGTGTATCTGCAGAGCTCCACTTTCCCTTTTCCCTTCTGGAGGAACTCAATTAGCGCTTTGCATATTAGTTTTTTAAAATGACCATTTCCCATGCAAGTGGTCTTTCGATTCAAGAATAATATTTTGTCTGGCTCTTGGAATGACCTGTGATCAAGGCTAGTGAGGTCTGAAGGGTCACATGAGCAGTTTGTCTCCAGCCACATGGTGCCCTCTATTTCTGATGCCTCTATACTTCCCCAGCTGTTTTATCACCTGGCTTCTGGCTGTTCCAGGATCTCTTAGTATGTCTCCTCTTGTTCCATCCATTCTGCACTGCTAGATTGGTTGCACTCTAGGCCTGGGGTATGGCTGTTCATCTGGGACTTCCCTTTGCCTACTTTCACTTACCTGGACACACTAATTTACTGGAATACCCTGACTTTGTTCACTAACACCCTAAAGCATGGCATATAAGAATAAAATTTTAATCCTTTACATGTCTGAAGATGTTTTTGTTGCTAGTCTTTCTCTTGACAAACCATTGGGGATGGGTAGAGAATTGAAAGTTAAAAATAATTTTCCCTCTGAATTTTGAAGGTGCTTTTTCCTGCTATTTTCTGTTTTCCTCATTGCTGTTGAGAAGTATAATGCCACTTAGTCCTTAATTCTTTGAATGTCACTCATTTCATCTCTGAAACTTCTCTCAGTCTGTTCAGGCTGCTATAGCAAAAATATCGTAAACAAGGTGACCTATAGCAACAGAAATTCATTTTTTTTAAAATTCTAACTAGTTATACATGAGAGCAGAATGCATTTCAATTCTTTGTACACAAATGGAGCACAACTTTCCTTTTCTCTGATTGTACACGATGTAGAGTCACACCTCATGCGCAGTCAAACATGTACCTAGGGTAATGATCATCATCTGAAAATTCATTTATTATAGTAATAAGGCTGTTAGCCCAGAACCAGCAAATTTGGAGTCTGGTGAGGGCCCATTTCCTGGTTCATGGATGGCTGTCTTCTGACTACCACCTCACATTATGGAAGGGACAAAGGTCTCTCTTGGGTCTCTTTTACAAGGACATTAATCTCACTCATTTGGACTCCACACTGGTGACCTAATTCCTTCCTCAAGGCGCACTCCTTAATACTATCACACTGGGAGTTAGAATTTCAACATATGAATTTTTGAGGGCATTCAAAATTTTTGGGATAGTCCTATTATGTCTGGTGGTTTGAAATTGGATTCTTTGCACTGGACTCAGTGACCCTTATCATTCTAAAATCACTCTTCCACAAATGCAGATGTTATTGGAATAATAAACGTTATTGGACTAATGAAGAAGAAAAATTTCACCCCACTTCATTTCACTGTTCTCTCTTTTCAGAACTCTTGTGAATCAGATGCTGGGTCTCGCGGATTCACCATTTTTCCCCCCCTACTTTAAATTTCTTTGCCTTTCTGTTCTATTTTCTAAATATTTCCTTGACTTTATAATCCTATTGATATTTCTATATTTTACTTCATTATTTCTTTTAAAATATTCTGCTCTTTTCTGAATAAAGTATCTTCTTTAATTTCTCTGAGGATATACATTTAAATACTGTTTAAAATCCCTATTTTCCCCCTTTTGTTCTCTGCAGGTCTCTCTTCTTGATTATTTGCTTGTCTTGTCTTTCAATTGTCTTTTAAGTTGGAAAATTTCTGAACCGTTCCCCAATCCTTGGCTGTCCATCCACATTTAAGAACATAGCCTGGAAGAGCTATTTGGAAGTACGGTCTAGTAGACTTTTAAGCTGGAGCACAGTGGTTTTGTGTGATCTCAAAATTTTAGTGTCTTTGTGAGGTGCTCTGTGTACTTATTGCCCCCACCATCTCATTTTGCAATTCTCTGCTCTCCTCTGCCCCACCAAGCTGACCATGAGAATTGCACGCTTGGGGTCTACACATTTGGACTGAGAGGAGAGGAGAGTAGGCACTGTAAGGATATTGGTGATTGGAAAAAAGAGATCAGATGGCAGGGCCTTTTGTTTATTTTATTTTATTTTTTCTGATTTCCTCTCTGTTTCAGTACAGAATCTTTAGCAGCATTTGTCACTCTCCACACTTGCATTTCTGCATCGACAGTCCTGTTCCACTGTTCCACTTCACATTAGCTTCCATTTTCTCCCATCATCTCTTCCTTCAACCCTGGGCTGGCAATGGCTTCCTGCTGTGGCTAGTTACTAGATAACTCACCATCTCTCATTTGTACATAGTTCTCTCATCAGCATTTTTCATCTGGATCATCTGGGGTGAATGTGTTTTCCTGCCAGAACAGTAGCCACAAGTCTTTCCTTTGGAATGCCTCAGCTTCCATAAAAATTCGCTAATGTTTTTCTCGGGAATAGAGAAAGCATATGCCTGACTATAAATGTTCACAAGAAAAGGATCTCTGGGGTGTGGGTTCAAATGATAAAGTAGCCTTTATCACGAGTTATCAACATTTTATTATAGAAGCTCTACCCTGTCTGTTAACTGTTCTTGTTTTTTGAGATTTCCCCTTCACAAAACAAATTTCCAATTGCTTGGTTGTTGGGCCATCAGGGATGGAGAAAAGATCCAAGGGCAATTAGACCATCCAGGCTTTTAACCAGTTCTTTCTGCTTCAGTTGCATGATTTACCCAACCTCCTGAAATATGGGTACCTCTAAATGCTGAATCTTTCCCAAGCAACGTGGCTGGACTCAGCCTGCTGTTTACTGACATGCTTCTCTTATGATTCTTGTTTTCTCAGGTATGCTCTTTCCCCAATTCATTTTCCATTTACTAAACACTTTTGGCTTCTCTAATCTGATGTTGTTGATCTGCCAATTCTCTTTGTCCTTTGGCCAAAACCATTTTCTTCTAACTTTACAATTATTTTAGTAGGATTCAGAGTGGAATAGAAAATAAACATGTTTCTATTTCACGACAAAACTGAAAATTGCCCCCATTATCTTTTAACTAGTGTAGATCCTGGCACTGAAGGCATCTGTTGTTGCTAAAAGGAAAGGTCAATGGAGTGAAATCCTGGAGGCATCCAGGAAGAGCAAAATTATTCTGCATAGGACAAAAGGAAGCTCAAAAAGATCAAATTGGAAATTTAATAAAGTTTACAAGTGTTTTGTATGATGCAAAATGTATTTCATGTTTTCCCCCAAATCAACCCAAATAACAAAGTAAAACTTTTGTCTCACTTGCTTTTGCTTTTGGTATGGATTGGCTTCAAGGGAAAAGTGCTGAATTCCACTTAAGTTAATACCACGCATGAAGACAAGCAGCATTTAGATTCTATTACTTTTTTGCTTCTTTCTTTCTTTCTCTCTCTCTCTCTTTCTTTCTTTATTTATTTCTCTTTCCTTCCATTCTTCCATTCAAAAATATTAAATACTGTCTACCTGGGTATTATTCCAGATACTAAGAATTATGATCTCTTATTTCAATGAGTTTACTATACAGCTGGGAACACCAGGAGGTACATCCCCCATGTTGGAAAAGTGAGGACAGTGCGGGAAGAACTGAAGCTGAGAAATGATCAGAACACTTGGTGTAGAAATGAGCAAATCCATAAAGACCCTACATGCCAGGTTAGAATGTAAGAATTACTTTGAGTTAATGATAATGCATAGTTCACTTGAAAATTGCTAAGGGATTAGATCTTAAATGTTCTTAAGACACATACACACACACACACACACAGGTTATGGGTATGTTAATTAGCTTGATTATAGAAATCATTTCACATTTATAACTGAATCAATCATGACATTGTATTTTATTTGGAGGGTGGGTACCGAAGATTGAATTCAGGTGCACTCAACCATTGAGCCACATCCCTAGCCCTATTTTGTATTTTTATTAGAGACAGGGTCTCACTGAGTTGCTTAGCACCTCACTACATTGCTGAGGCTGGCTTTGAACTTCTGAGCTGCTGGGATTACAGGCGTATGCCACCAGCCACATTGTATTTTAAACATATTGAATTTTTGTTTGTCAATTAAACCTCAGTAAGGCTGGAGGAAGAGTCTCACCTAAGAGAATGACTATTTTATACATAAATATGTTTTCAACATTTTTAACAGACTGACATGTATTAATATAATATATCCAATAAATATTCATGTAACACCTAAAAGAGAATTAATACAGAATAAATAAAACAAGAATATTCTGAACGGTGCCATGGGATGGGGACATGAATTCAGGAAGGGCTGTCCAAGTGGGGAACTGTTCCAAGTAAGCCTAGGGCAATTAATGGAGAAATGAATATGTTATGAATTTCATTGTGAAAACTGGAAAAAATTTCCAGAATTTTAAGATGAGGGGTGAGATATTAGAAGTTTACACTATTAGAAGACCCTTTGGAGCATTGTAGAGGACAATGTAATATAGTAGGGCAAGACAGGAGGCATAGAGACCAGAAAAGATGGTGATTGCTATCTAGTAGTGGTAAGTGCCATGTCAGTGACAGGTGAGCCACCTATAAAGAGAGAGTGGGAGGAGACACCAAGAGGTGGTTAATATCCACACAATCTGTTACTTGATTGTTAGGGTGGGAAAGGGGCAGAATTTAAAACATATAGAAAGAATATCCAAGATGTTTCTTGAATGTCTGGCTTATTCAACTGATTTCAAGGGACTTAAACTTATTCAGAGACCTTAAATTGGACACAATGACATTCGGTGAGGGGGTTTCCAAGAACAAGGAGAAACAACAGGCTGAAATAATAAGGCTGATGAATAATATTTGCTTACAGAGAGATATTAGAGGCTAGACATTTCTAATTAAAACTCAAATCTAATGTCCACAACTCCAGGGGACCAGAGGATCCTTACAAACTCCAGGGGAACGGCAATCCTTGTGACAGAAATGAGATGGCCTCTACTGCTGCTGGGCACATTTGAAGGGGAAGCAAGGAAATTACATTGGGCGGCTCTCTGAACACCTAGGAAACACAACATCCTGCACCGTTCTGTGCCCCATACAGGAACACACCTATAGTAATTAAAAATATCATCAGATGTGTGACCTCACAATTGCATATAAAACATAGACGAACAGGCAAGTCCATAGACAGAACGCAGAATTAAGGTTGCTAAGGACTAGGGGATGGGAGAGGGATGAGGACTGATGGTCAATGAGTATTGGAGGGGTTTCTTTTGAAAATGTTCTGAAATTCAATATTGATGATGATTTTACAACTTTGTGAACATATTGAAAAGCATTGAGTTATATACTTCATAAGGATGAATGTGTTGGGTGCAGTGTGGCACGCACATGTGATCTCAGCTACGCAGGAGGCTGAGGCAGGAGGATCTCAAATTTGAGGTCAATCTGGACAACTTAGATCTCCTGTGTTACAATAAAAACATTTTAAAAGGGCACAGGATGTAGTTCAGTGGTAGAGAACTTACCCAGCATTTGTGAGGTCTTGGATTCAATGCCCAGGACTACAAAATAAAAATTTTTAAAGGTGAATGTCATGGTATGTGAGTTATTTTTCTCAATTAAAAGAAAAGAAAAAATAGAGCAAAGTCCCAGGGCCCAGATACCGCCAACCACATCATGTGGGGCATCACCTCCTCCTAGGAACTTACAGACAACAGCACTATCCTCTGAGCTGTGCTCTGCTCCTCTCATCAGGGACCTTCAGTCTTGGCCAACAGAAGCTTTGTTTAAGATAGTGGCATTTATCAAACACCTGGTCATCTACAGCTTCTCTTATTTTAAGAGAGACCCCATTACCCAAGGAACAAACTAGAAGAACTAGAAAGAGAAGATGATTATTTCAGCCAGCCCAAATGAAAATTTCCCTCAGCTTCTAGCTTGGTTCATCAAAGAAATAAACATACACACACACACACACACACACACACACACACACACACACACACACTGTCTTATCCATTTTCTTTTATCTCAATATGTTTGAAATCTAATCAACTTTTTAAACTGAATTAGAGAGAAATGATTATATACCTGGTTACTTTAATAAGACTGAAATAGGTTTTCCTTACCAAAAATCAGATACAACATGCTGTTGGCTAGAAAAAAAAATGAGATTAAAAGTCAGTATGACACAGGTGTCACCCCTAGTAGCTTATGATTTTGGAAAAGCTGTTTGAAAGATGAACTTTTGTTTCTTCAGTTCTAAGTTGAGGATAATATGGATTAAATGGCATAAAACATACAGGGTCTAGCAGCATTTGGCAAGATGTTTTTCAATAGCTATGTTTAGTCCATTCTTTGTTATGACAGAAAAGGATGTATTTTTATGGTATTTTTTTCTATTTTCTTACTTTCCCTCTCTCTTTACTCTAATATTTCTTTAAAAGAAAAAGTCTGAATTCTACTAAAAAGAAAGTACCAAAGTCTAAGATGCTTTATGATTTTTCAGTATATTAAAAAAAAAGAATCAGCCATTGAATTTTTACTTGTATTTATGAGTCATTTGAGCATAAAATAGAGGAAGTTCTGGAAGCTCAGTGATTTTCCATTGCTTGGGCATAATCACGTAGCTGATAGGTCTGCCTGGCCCTTTCCTCACCACTTTCCTCGCCCCCCGTGTGCACTTAACATATCATTTGCATGTTGGCAAGACACTGACTTTAATATGCTGTAATAAAAAAAGGGAAAACAGACAGAACCCAAACAGGAAATGAAACACCTTTTTTAATAACTGATGCATTAAATGAGGAACAGTTTTCTTTCATGAGAATATATTACTTGACCTTCTGCAGAGACAAATTCATTAGATTTAATTTTGAGGAACTGATTACAGTTTTTTAGCTCAGAGATGGTTTGATTTGACTGAAGTCTGGTTAGGATGCAAAGAGGCTATTAAAATGACTTTTTAAGCATTTTTTTTCTAAAGAGCAGTCAATTAATTGCTTGTGAATATTCATCCCTCAAACCTCCTACTCTATTAGGTTCAAACCAGAGTTGTAAGATTACGATGTTTTTATTGATATAATTAATAACAAATGTTACTCGTTAACTTGGTTATCATCAAATTGGACACTTGACAAATGTACTCAGGGCCTTGCTCCAGTGAATTTAATATAGATATGAGGCAAAGTATCGACCTTAAAAGATGAAATCAAGAACATTACTGTAGAAATAAATTTAGAAAGTGGAGAAAGCACTGTACTGAGTTTTGGGGAAGCACAAAAATAATGATTTTTAAAATTAATTCTTTTTAGGTTTCTGTGAACAACATGTTCAAATAATTTAATATATATGTTCAATATATTATACCAATCGAAATGTTAAAAGATACTTTAAAATATCAGAAGCAAGAAGAATACCACAAAAAAAGCAATACTATGCAACACAGAGAGATTAGATCATGAATTTAAAAAAAATAACTCTACTTTTTCTCCATTTTTTATCCTGTGGCCATGAAAAATCTAGCTCTCTTATAATCAGAAGACCTAAGGAGTAGCAGCATCGAAAACCTTCCACCCTATTGTAACTCTAAATATTGTAACCTTAAAAGTTGTAGTAGGGTATGGGCCAGCTGATCTCAGTCGTGTAAAGTCATAGGGAACTATGTGCACAAAGGTAGTCTTAGAATCCAGAATTGAATTTTAAAGCAGATTACATTAATTTGGAATTTATTTATGGAGTGAATTGATGTTTACCTTTATGATGTTTGAAAGAAAAATCAAAATGTAACAAGATTTTTTTTTCTTTTAAAGAAATAGACTATTTTTCAACCTAAGCAGTGACCTTTGCTGTGCTAGTCTCTGACCCACATGAAAGGGGCGGTGGGGAGGATAGGAATGTGAGGAGCCTGTGAAACAAGTGCACACTAGTGTCAACTTGACCAGACATAATTACTAGGTAGATGGAAAGGAAATTGGGTTCTGGGAGGCCAAGGTAGGTTACTGTTTTATCCAGTTTACAGGTCAGGAACTGAAGCTGAGAGGTTGTTACCTGTGCAAAATCTCACAGCTGCTTTATTATAGTGCTGTGAATCAATTCTAAATCTTTTGTCTATAAAACCCGCACTTTTCCTACCAGAACTTCTCCAGAACACCTTCATGGTTAACCCTCCTTGAATAAAAAAATGTAGAGCAGGTCGGGGTGGGTCAGGGTCCCCCGACCCTTGCTCTTTTTGGTTCTCCTACAAGTAGGCTTTGCATTTGTCACCTCAGGGTCCCTCTGTGAGCTGAGGCCTCTGTGGCTAGACATAAAGTTGCCATCTTCCCTCATATTTAAACTTACCTGGTATGCATACACTTCATTGTGCTGACATGGTATGGGAATTCAAAGAAACAGAATATAGTTAACAGGATGCCGGTAAAATGATGAGAAGACAAGGGCAGGACTGTCTTCGCTTTTATCCTCCCAAAATAAATGAGAATTTCAGGCAACTAAAGGAGAAAGTTGGAAGAGATATTTTTGGTCAAGAAGACATTTAGAAGTCCTGCATAGGAAATCCGATAAGTGGAGTCAACTTCACGAATGTGTAAAGATATGTATATGTATGTAGGTGTGCACTCATGCATACATTCCTTGTTTCTGTATCCTCTTCCTCCTTTTTGGTACTTTCACACTCCATGTCCCTTTTCCCACCTCAGGTCTCCAGCTGCCTAAGCGCCCCCTGGGCCGGGCAGCATAATTTATACACAACATCTTTTGTTTTCTTTCCTTTTCCTTCAAAATTTATTAGTCCTATGGCTGGGCACAGCAATGCACACCTGTAATCCCAGCTGCTTACAAGCTGATGCAGAAGTATCTCAAATTCATAGCTATTCTCAGCAACTTAGCAAGGACCTAAATAACTTAGCAAGACCCTGTCTCAAATCAAAAGGGCTGGGGATGTGGTTCAGTGGTAAAGTACCCCTGGGTTCAATCCCTGATACTAAAACCAAACGACAACAACAGCAAAAAATTTACTAGTCCTAGTCCTTATACTTAGTACTCTGATTTCTTCTAGGAAAACTCAAACTAAAGTGTCTGCTCTTCCATTTAAAACTGATGTTTTCACTAGGGTTGTAGCTCACTGTTAGAGCACTTGCCTTGCATGTGTGAGGCACTAGGTTTGATCCTCAGCACCACATACAAATAAATAAATAAATAAAAGTGATGTTTTAATGGTTGCAGGGAAATGTTGTAATAACAGTATTAGAAACCCAGGTACATTATGTAGATACTTTTTTCAAAAATCACAGAATCAATTCCCAAAAAGAGCTTATTGTTTATTTTTACTCAGAACATATCACAGGGCATTGGTTCCTAAACCTATCTCAGGAAGTTTTTTATTAATGTTATTTTATGTTGAGATTTTGATTAAAACAGTTTTAACCAGTCAACTAATTTGACTTTTGCTCAAATTTTTTTATGTTTTTTTAAAAAAGATCCCATCAACCTTGCTTAACTCTAATATACAATTCACTTTTGGCACTTGAAATATTTCAGAATATTGCCTGTGACTCAATCTGCCTTTGGATTTCTTTTGGATTTACTATTTACTTTGGATTTCTTTTCAAATGTTTACAGCATTTTATAATTACTGCCCTTCAGTAAATATAGAAAACTGAGAGTTCAGTGTCTTAAAAGTCCAAGTTTACCTGCACACATATAAAACACACATGATATCATGTAGGTAAATTCCATTTTGGTAAAAAAAAAAAACCATAAGAAAAAATTTCATATATGAAGTTTTGCCACTTAATTTGCATATATGAAGTTTTTAAGAAATACTTGAGACCCAATGTGTAGTTTTTATTTGCTTGTGTAACCAATCTCAGTTTACTTCTACAATCTGGCATAAGGGTTTCAGATCCAAAATAAGGCATACATATTCACATTGGAAAGAAACAATAGTCAGCTATGACCAGCATAAACATTATTGGATTTAACACTCCCTCAAAAAATAACCTTCCAATGATTTGCTCAGACAACTATTTCTTAGATATAAACAAGCAACTTCTGATGCTTTGTAAAATAAATGGTCTCTTGAGACACAATTAATTGAGAGAACCATAATTTTCGAAAATACAACATTTTTATGAGGAAGTATGAAATCATAGGAAAGTTTATGGTGACTGATAAATCATTCTGAATATGAAGACTCAATAAAAAGAATTCAGCAGTGAGTCTCCATCACTATCTAAGGGACTGGTTAATGCTCATTTAGAAATAAAGTCCTATGGCAGAGACGGGTGATAATGTTTTATTATTTTAACTCTTAATTTCCAGAGGTTTGTGCAACTCCACCATTTCATACCATCATGACTACCAAGTGACTTTCTAACATTGATTTGAGTTTGTAAAGAAACTTTCCTATGGGAAACTCTATTATTAATTGGCTGTCTCAAGTGTTATTCTGGTTGACTTCTTAGTTATTTTTTGTTATGAATTAATGAATTGGCATTCTTGATTACAAAAAAAAAAATCCTCAGGATGACTCAGTCTCTGAGAACTTACTTCTGACTAAAATAAGAAAACTTCTGTCCAAACCTGCAAATGAGAGGGTATGTGATCATCCAGGGGCAAGTAGGCACTCTTTTAAGACTTATACTGAAAAAACAGCTCTCTTTTTCTCTCTCTCTCTTTTCACTTTTCACATCACTTCAGCAAGTGTTAATTTTCAAGATTAAGCATCATGACCTCCATCTTTTTTGCATGCATATTTAGAATTAATCTCTATCATCTTGGTCTCGCTTTAGAAAAGATAAATAACTCACATATTGACACTGATATGTTAAGAAAGCAAATTGTAACTCATTGTTATAGTTTGGATCTAGAGTGTTCCCACAGTCTCATGTGGACCGAGGTGGGACTTTTGAAAAAGTGATTTATTTGATCATGAGGTCTCTGACCTCATCAGTGGATTAATCCATTGATGGATAAATGGAATACCAGGAGCTTGGATCTAATCAGAGGAAGAAGGTCACTGGGGGTGTGTCCTGGAAGAATTTCTCTTCTCTCTAGCTCCTTGCTCTACCTTTCTATCCCCTCCCTCTCTCTGCTTCCCAGTTACCATGAGCTAAAAGCTTACATCTACCACTGCCTTCTGCCACAATATCCCACTGTATTCTAAACCCAGGACAATGAAGTTGGTTGACCATGGATTAAGAGATCTGAAACCATGAGCCAAAATAAATCTTTCCTCCTCCAAGTTGTTTGTATCAGGCATAAGATCACAGTGACAAAAAGCTGACTAATGCATCCACTTAACTTCTTTCATATATGTATCAAACAACATTTTAGGAGAGTAGTCAGAAATTAATCAGTAAATGGAAGAGTAACTTAAAAAACATCATGAAGACCCCTGATCAGAAGAATAAAGGCTCTACAAGAAAAAGAAATATCAGCTTTCACAATGCAATCATTTAGGATATTTGAGGCAACAAAGCCAGATTCTACCTGTGGAGGTAGAATGTACTCAGCTTGTAAGCTGCTTCCATATACAACTATAAAAACTTATGGTCAGTTGCCTTTTAAAAAACTGTAGGATTTTAAAACCACAGAACACTTTAATGGTAGCTAAGCCAGATGCTTATAATATTCCAGATAAGAAACAGGCGTGCCAGAAGTTCTGGGATTTGCCTTGTCAAAAGACAAAATTCCATCAGATTTAAAAATCTTACTTAGCTTTTATGCATGATTCTAGATTCAGGCAGCCCTCCAAACCAGAACAGGATCAAAAGACTCCACCCAGGACGTGGTCAGGCGGTACTTATAGATAGAAAATGAACCATCTACTGTTTTAGTCAGGCTTTTTCCTGCCGTGACTGAAGGACCCAACCAGCACAATTGTAGAGGAGAAAAGGTTTATTTGAGGGCTCACGGTTTCAGAGGTCTTAGTCCATAGAAGCCAGCTCCATTTCTAGGTGAGGTTGAACATCATGGTGGGAGAGTGTGAAGGAAGCTCATATCATCAGGAAAAACTCCACTCTCCAGATAGAAATCTATAGGCCAAAGCCACACCCCAATTCCCACCTCCTCTAGCCACACCCTACCACTTCAGTTACCAATGAGTTAATCCCTATCAGAGGATTAAATCACTGATTGGGTTAAGACTCTTACAACCTCATCATTTTTCCTTGGAACCTTCTTGAATTGTCTCACACATAAGTTTTTGGGGGACACCTCACATCCAAACCAATAACATCTACTGTCCTGTATATCTAAAAAGAATAAATTAAAAATTAAAATAAAATAAATAAAAGTAAATACACATTTTTAAAAAAAGAAAGAAAGAAAAAGGTAAAGGAAAATGAGGTATAGAGACAGAAATAAAGTATAACACTTAATTGGTTACGGATCTGTGTATGGACTAACTTAAGCTCAGCTGCTGTAAGCAGCTGTTTGCTGCAAAGATATCCTCTTAAATAAGGTTTGCAGTTATTTTATATACTAATCGAGGATTCAGTCAGTTAAGCAAGGACTCAGTGCAGAAGAATCCTCAGGACAAATTTAGGTCAGCACATTCCATCACACTGACTCAGAGGAATAATGTGGGGCCTTTTGGCTGTCTGTCTAGGGCTTCCTATGGTCCTGCTCTTTCCCGTTTTAACTTTCATTGAGGGATGAGACTCATGATCATTGTGACTTCATCTTTTAAAAGTAACATGCTGACCAGAGGTAAATGATTGTTTTAAGTTGTTCTAGTTAACCTAAAATTAATTAGTATTGGCCTTGAACTGTCTTTATTCCCCCAAATCCGTCTCATATGACTCTGTTCATTTTGATAGGTGTTTGGGGATACAAGCAGCTAGCTGCTTGGGATAGGAAATAAGGAGTCATCCCTCTGTTGAGCAGAAAGTTCCAACTACTAGAAAAGAGAAAGTAAAAATGAGCTAAATCATCCCCACTAAAAAACTGGCCCACAGGAAAGATAATTGGAAACCAGGTTGACATGTACTGTGTCTTTACTTTTAGGTTAAAAAAATAAGTTTCTGAAGAATTGCTATCTTGAGGCAAATTTGAACATGTGATTTTTTTTAAAGAGTCCTAAGTTATATCTAAAGAAACTTCCCCCCACCACACACAATAAACATTTAATGAAGAATGATTCATCTAGCATGTCTCTCACTATATGTGAAAATACGATGAATAAAAGTCTTTGAGCTTTCCCTTTTAATATCTTGGAAATAAGTTAAATGCAGGTTATCTTTTCAATGGTGTAAGATTTTTAGTTTTATTTGGGAAATAAGTTCATTTACTACCTCTGCTTTCCCAAACCCAATTTAATTAACCCATTTCATTCATCAAAACTACAGATGGAAAGTGTGAGAACCATCATATGATTCAGGCATTTTAATTTCAGGGACAGCTCCATGAGCAGATCCTGTGAAGGCTGTAAGATCTTCTAAGGTGAGGAACAACACATTTGTCCCAGGGTTAACTCATGTTCAAGGTTAAATGATGCCAGGAATTCCTGAAGTCACCACTGATCTCAGGACCTGGCCGGGAATTGATGGGTACCTTTTCTTGACAGCTCATTCAGTCATTCATCAGACACTTATCTATCAACTATATGCCAGATACTAGGTGCCAAGAACACAGCGTTGAATGGGACAGGAGCTCTTTCCTAGAGAACTTGGCTGGTTGGAAGGTCTCTTATTAAGTCCCCACACAGCAGTGTTCTCGAAAGCTGGTTCCATTCTGATGGGAATAATACCTATGTTCTATTGGTTTTTAGTACTTTTTATCTCCTCAGTAGTTGCAACTGTAAATTTTAGGAACATGAAAAGATTTGTAAAATAGACTGAGTTTTAGCAGAGATACAATACAAGGTGGAAGAGCCCAGCAGGGAATAGTGAACCTCAGATGCTGGTTTTGAGAAGGCTTACCAGAGAGGGTGACATTGAGATCTTCCTCAAGAATGAGGTTTGGGGATCAAGGTAGGGATGGAAGAAGGGACTTGCAGGGGTAGGAAAACTCTGAATACTACTGGATACTAGCATAGCATACTCTTTCTTATTGTCTAGTATTTGGAAGTAGCTCAAGATATTATTAAATATAGCACAACAGTTTCATTCAGACATTAAGAAGTTAAGATTACCTTTCATATTTTCCACAAATATTCAAAACTATCTGGAAGCATTGTTTAAAAATATTTTTAAAGGTGGGAAAGCAGAAAATAACCGGATAATAGAAAATAAGTTGCCCCCCAAAATGTGTAAAGGAGCATTTTAGATAAGGCCCACACTGCCTCCCCTTTCATGAATGCTGACCTTCACTAGGCATCTGAATCCTGGACTGCCAGTGTTCTGGAGGAACTGTAGGGAGAACATCTTTTGGCTGCCTGCCATCCTCTGAACTGGCGCTGATAAACCACTAACGCACAATAATAATGGTAAATTATTCTGTCTTGTTCCAAATGATTTCAATATTATTTGGAGAGCTTTTGAATGCTTTTGAATTAAGAGAATGATTTCAACTCTAAATTTTAGGAACGTGAGAAAACTTAAAATGATTCTATTATTTTGAAATCGAGGTGTCCTCATTCTTAAGATATATTATTTCACATATCTTTCCATATTTCAAAATGTAAATAGATTTTCTAACTGTTCCTTTTAATTTCTTTTTAATTTCTTTTTAATTTCTTTTTTTTAAAGAAATTAATATAGATTCTTACTTAAACATATA
Organism: Urocitellus parryii; assembly: GCF_045843805.1. NCBI lineage: Eukaryota > Metazoa > Chordata > Mammalia > Rodentia > Sciuridae > Urocitellus > Urocitellus parryii. The sequence continues at coordinate 47,878,712 of NC_135533.1, forward strand.
AACTAAATATAAATTCAAATGTCCAACAGTAAAGAATGTTTGTTGCATATTAGCTTGTTGGTTGAATTACATCTAAGAATAAAAAAACTTAAAGCTTATAAATATTACCAGAGGCAGGACTAAAAGTATCCACACTAGTGGTGTTTTAAGTGGTCAGCAGGTGGGTGTGGGAGCTTCACCGTGCACCGTGCCTCAACTCTGACCTCTAGAGGTTGTTCTAAGAACGACAAGAAGTTTTCTAATATTTTCAATAGTTCACTGAATTTTATTCAAGCCATCAGTTTTGTCCATGCGCTTTAGTTAGTTAACTTGTCCCTGATCACAGCACACAGATGAGTAAATTATCCCATTCAAATCCAGAGAGAATGATTCCAAATCTCTCTCATGTCTAATACCATCTTTACTCCTTTCAAACTTGCTGGAATTTCTAATCTATTCAAGTGCTGCTGTTAACACTATATTTATCCTTTCTAGTCGTTATGAGGCATGGTAATTCACCAAAATTCTCTTTATTTTATTCTTGAGGATGATTGACAAGATGGTTCTCAATTTTCCTGAATGATTCTTTTTTTTTTTTCTCACAGGTCTAATTTTCTGATCTTTAATTATTTTAATGTGTCCACTGTAAGACCTTTGTTAGATAACCAGCTGACATGAAAGATCATGAGGCCGAGGTGAAGGAAATAAATTTTTATGGTACTTACAAAAACTTTCTGGAAAATTAGACCTGTAAGTGACCAAAAACTTCTTGGAAAATTGCAGATAAATTAAATCAATTAGCTCACAAACAAACCACTTAATGAGATTTAATTAACATGAAGTGTTACTTAAAGCTCATTGATATCCTTTACACACCCAAAGTGTTACTTTGACATACACATACGAATAGGATGGTACCAGATGCTAAATGGGGTCTTGTTTTCCAGGAATTGACTACTAAGGCTCATGCTGGGCACACAAGAACCATGGTTAAGATCTGAAAACTTATAATTCCCAGCACTAACATTTTTCCCTGAAGGACTTGTTACAGGACACTGTTCTGGCAGAACCCCACATGACTTCCACACACCTCCACCACTACCCACAGAAATGTTCACTCTCCCATTCCCAAGATTTATTGAATATATGTCTCAGAAGTGACCAGATTTGGGAACTGAAACATTGATCAGTTTCACCACCATTAACTGAAGCAAAGAGGTAGGACTGCAGGAATCTGGGGAAGAGTGTTGCAAGACTCTCTACACAGAGAGCTGATGGAGTGCGGCTCCCAGTGGAGATGGAAGTGAGTAATCACAGGAGTCCACAGGGAGCCTGTGTCTAAACTTGAGCAGAACTCAAGCCAGTGAAGGAGAAGGCAGGACCACTGGAGACAACCAAAAACATCCTTTTCTTATTCTATCATAAAAAAAAAACAAGGAAGACACTGGAAGGTTTGTGTATTTCTCCCCCCTCCCCCAATGTGTATCTTTCTCCCTCTCTTCCTTTATCTTTCTCTCTATAATATTTCCCTCCTACCCCCTCCCCCTCTCTCTCCTTCCCTCCCTCCCTCCCTACCTCCTTCCCTTCCTCCCTTCCTTCCTTCCTTCCTTCCTTCTTCCTTCCTCTTTCTCTCTCTATTTATATTGTCCACATATAGACAAGATATATAATATAACTACATATTATATACATATATTATTTAGACAAAATACATATAGATAACATGGAGAGGGAGAGAGAATAATGAATATGAATCAACACCACCTTCATGCAGCTCACCATCAAGTAGAATAAATCAGTATGACTATGTTCAAATATCATGCTGAAGGGTCACATGTATAATAATCATTTCAAAATTTATAGAACTATATAGTCAACAAACCAGCTTTTATAGGTCACACCTATAAAAACCACAAGTCAGTGACTTGGAAAGTGTTTCAAATTTGTTATGGTTTGATCCAAGTGTGAGCTGCACATTTGAGTCCCCTAAAGACAAGCTACAAACATGAGAAAGCCCTCCACGTTCGTTCCTGACCCCGTGCTTCAGTCAAGCTCATCTTCTTATCTGATACTTGTCTTTATTTTCAGTATTTTAAAATTGCTTTTGTCACTCTGGACTTGACACTTACAACTGATTATTTTAGTCCCTGGCTTCTGGTTCTGTTTTGAATTTTCCCTCCAATTCTTCCTTTTTATTCACTGTGGTGGGCAGAAATGAGACCCTCTGGGCTGAATCCCCCAACTCCCAACAATCCATCTTGACTGAACCTTTTCATGGAGATTTAAGTATCCACAGAAAAATGTCAACTTCTTAAGCTTCACAAATGTGGCCATTCATGAAGTTTTATCACCCTTAGAGATCTGGGTGCAATGCGAATGTCAGAAGCTAAAAATAATTGCCAGCCTTTCAACTGTTATTCTTAATCTTGAAAAGCACATGGGGTTCTGGCTACAGCACATAGGAAGGGCTAAAATGTCCTGCCAGTCAGGATGGCACAGATAGGGTGCAATGATAGATGATAGAGTGGTCTCAAGGCCCTGTCACAGCAACTGAGCCCACTGGGGTTTTCTGGGTTCAGTGGCTCTCAACATGCTGGTGCTGTCACCTAGCTAAAGGACTGTTGTGAGATGCTCTGGGGAAAGTACTAGCTGTCAGTGATTTTAAGGTATAAAATGTTTGGGCCCAAGCCAGACAAGGAAAATAAAGAATTGTCTCACATCCCACAACTAATGAAAGTTCTACCTGACATTAACATAGGTAAAAACCTCATTTATAATTAAGCTACAACCAATCTCCTGATGACAAAAACACATGAAGTATTTCTACACAATTTTATTCATGACAAATTTTCCAGGCCCGATATTGTACAAATTAAGGAAGTTATTCTAGTTTGTTTTGTTCAGAATTTAAAAAGTGGATTTGTTCACCATTTCACAGGAACGGGTCATGGTGCTTGTAGTAGCTGGATCACTATGGTATGAGCATCTCTGTACTGATAGCTACTGTGTGTGTAGCGATTCTACACACAAGGGCCCTTCTACAAGTTGACTATCCCTATCTGAAGCACTTGGGACCAGAAGTGTTTCAGATTTTTTTATGTTTTGGAATATCTGCACATTCACAATGAAATATTTGGGGGATAAGATATAGGTCTAAACATGAATGTCATATATACTTTTTATACACACAGCCTGAAGGCAAGTTTATACAGTATTTTTTAGTGCACCTGCATTTTGACTATAACCCGTCATCTGATGTCAGATGTGGAATTCTCCATTTATAGTATCATGTCAGCACAAAAATGTTTCAATTTAGAACATTTTACATTTTGGATTTTCAGATGAGAGATGCTCCACCTGTATTATTTCTGTGTCATATCTTCTAATACATCCCTGACTATGTTTTGAAATAGACATTATTTTTCCCTCTCCCTATTACACTTTTTAGTGTTTTTATTAGTGCACTATAGTTATACATAATATTATGGTTCATTTTGACATAATCATACATGCATGCAATATAATTTACTCCACTTTAGTCCTCAGCTTTTCCTCTTTTCCTCCTCTACTCCCCCTAATCCATACAAATTTTTTATATATCAGTTTCCTTCTCTTTTTCACTTATATGTTAGATAAGATATTTAACTGACCATTTTCAAAATTATGGTTTTATTTTACTTTCTAATACTTGCTATTAAAATTACTTAAGAATGGTAAAAGAGATGTTGAAAATATATATATTTTTTATATTAGAGGTATTAGCCCTGGCATTGTTGAGAATCAAGGATTTGGTTTTATCTTACAATTCCAATTTACACAGCTTGATTACATCAATTTAAGGAAATAAAATCAAATAAATTAAGAGAGTGAAGCCAAGGACGACAAAGAATATTTTCTACAGAGGAAAAAAAAATTAAGGAATTATTTCTCAATTGTCAAAAAAGCTATTTTCCCTCAAAGCATTGCTAAACTCACGGAGTCTCTCTAGTGTTCAGAATTAAGGACACATAACTCAAGGGAAGGCTCATAATTCATCAGGAAGTTCATTCTGAAGATGATGTATAAATGAACAAAATTTTGAAAAATATGCTTAAAAAGTCAAAACGTACACTCAAATTATTTCCTGTGTCCTTGGAATGGTTCTTAGAAGCGAATGCTAATGTCTTACAACTTGGAGAATAAATCTCTTAATTAAAAAGTATTCCCTTGGAAAATGTTTTCTTTCTCTTCATTAAAATGAAATAACTAATTTATTTAATTTATGATTATTTCAAAAGCCATTTCCAGATAATGATGATATTAAGTTTTAATCAGGTAATCTATACAAACTTGGCACACAGTGAAATAAAATTGATTTTGAAAAATGTTCTCAAAAATTGAAATATTCCTCTAACTTGGAGAGCAAATGGTAACAAGAAGAGATGGGAAACTAACCCAGTGGCTTGATAAGGTCAATCCCCTCCTCACTACACTGCTCTTTTGTGGAAGGGTGCTTCCAATGTTGCCAAAGGAAAGGCTGTGAATGGAACTTATTCTATCTCCCTAGTTCTTGTTTGTGAGAAAGAGCATGGGAGGAGGTTAAAATTTTGACTACTTTAGTATTACATGGAGGCATAGCCTTAGCAATGTAAAAACACTTTAAAATTGGTGTGTTAATCTTTGTCATTTTGTCTCAGGTGTGGCATTTTCTCCCCAAGAAATAAGCCGGGCACAGCAATGCATGCCTGTAATCCCAGAGGCTCAGGAGGCTGAGGCAGGAGGATCATGAGTTCAAAGCCAGCCTCAGCAAAATCAAGGCACTAAGCAACTCAGTGAGACCCTGTCTCTAAGTAAAATACAAAATGGGGATGGGGATGTGGCTTGGTGGTTGAGTGCCCCTGAGTTTAATCCCCAGTAACCCCCAATCAAAAATTAGTTATTTCATTTTAATGAAGAGAAAGAAAACATTTTCCAAGGGAATACTTTTTAATTAATAGATTTGTTCTCCAAGTTGTAAGACATTAGCATTCGCTTCTTGCCTCTACTCTGTAGCCATGCATCACTTTTACCATTAAGGAAAGAAAATTATGACTGGCACTCAACAATAAGAGTGTTGCCTAGAAAAATAAGTGTTTATCTCATTAAGGCTTTCAAAATGACTTCTGAGATGATGATATATTATTTCACATTCCAGGAAAAGAAGAGACAACTGTAACTATAGTTACCAAGTATACCAGGACCTCTACTTTCCAGAATAGCATTCAGACTAAGTATTTATTCAAGGAAGTTGTCATGTGAACACAGTTAGGGGCAGGAGGTTAGGGGAAAAATTTAAATGCACCTGTCACAAACATTTTAATATGCAATATTTATCATCAACATTTTTCCATAAAACAAATTTTACTTCCAAAAAGATATATTCAGAGATGTCCTCCCGTGAATTGTCCAAAATACAGTAGATAGTCTTTGTCATGAGACAAAAAAGCATTTATTTTCTAGACCTCAAATGCCCAGGATGATATTCTCATAGATGGCCTTGACATGCTAAATATTTTTAACAGGAAGACAGGAACTCTTATGGCTTAATGGAAAGTAGAATGGTTTGTTCACCATACCTCTGGAAACCTCTCCTTTCACTTATTTCCTGGGGACACATAATTACAGTGTAATAGGTCACTTCTGGAAATAGCCATGTATATCCCTGGCATTGTGCTGCAGATTCTGTTATTTATTCTACATATTGATTCTCAATATATTTGACTTATTCACAGTGTACAAGAACATAGTATCTGAAAATCACATACCTGTATTTCAATACTGGATCCTTTATTTAGTAGATTTGTGATCACAACCAAGATATATATCTCTACCAAACTCTATTTCCCTATCTTTACAATGGAGAAAAGAGCAGCATCTTCTTATAGTTCTGTTTTGAAAATTAAATGAGGCTATTCAAGTGGAACACAAAGTATAGAAATAGCAAGCATTCAACAAATGCCATCTGTTATTATTTTTATTGGTGTTGTTGCACATGTATATGATAGCATTCAGAACTGAAAATTACATTAAGGAAAAAAATATTCATGCACTTTTTAAAAAGGTAGATGTTAGCCTTCCCTGCCTTGGGAGCTGCGTTTCACTAGTGTATTTGGCAAATGTGAAGTTGGCTGCCCTGTTCTCCTAAGCCATTTCCTGCACCCTTGGTTCCTTTGGACTTCCTTTGCTTCACAGAGACTGCTGTCCTGCATTTCAGCACAAGACAACTGCAGCCAGATGGCACAGTCCTTAACTCCTGCTACTTAATGACCACAGTGAAAACTTATAAGGCACACAAATATACCAGGGAGAAGGAAACAAAATTAAAGAAATTTAATTAATTAAAAGAACATTGGAGAAAAAAATTAAAATCATATGTAAACACACACACACACACACACACACACACACACACAAATGCCTAGTTAATCTTCTGGTTTCTCTAACTTGATGGCTGCCTTTCCTCTCCCCAAAGAGGGTCCTCTCTTTCACTCTCACAGGGCCAGTGTTAACTACTCTTTGGAGAAACTAGACCCCTCCCTGCACCCAGGGCTGATCTCTCATCCCCATTCTCTTCCTGCTGTGATCTATAGGATATAAGAAACTCTGGCACTTTTCTGAGAGTCTAAGTTATTTGATTTAGAATTATACCTGGAGGGGTAACTCTAATTCATAGCTGGTAATTATGCCCACAGAGAGCAGAGTAATCTTTATCACTCCAAGGCTTGGCATCAGATTTCTTTACCAGTGTTTGGAGAAGATAATCTTTCTTAGTCTTCCAAGATAGGTAGGAATAAACAATTCTTTAAACACATGTGCAAGCACATACAGACCTCCAGAGAGCAAAATAAAAACAAAAATCAGAGGCAGTGTAATCATGAAGACAGAATTTTCTTAAAAAATGAAAAATACAAAGTCCATAACCACAAAGATGATAGCCAGCTACGTGAATACGCACAGCAACATCAGTTCCTTTGTTCTTTTAGGGACACCTGGATTACAGTCCTAACATCATGCTACTCTTCCTCCCTTTGGAGAACTTCAGTTGGCACCCCTGCTTCAGCCAAAGAGGTTTGGGGGAGCTGACAATCTATTCTAGAGCTGCTATGGATCCTCTACCAGAACCCCCTAGAAGTGTCAGTATACATAAAGGCTCCTGCTTTTGTGGCCAAATTATTAAATTGCCTTATTAGATGAAGTGAATTTCAGTTAATTCATTTTGACTTTCTAGGTATAAATGATAACACTGTAAGTTACAATAATACAGGTGTTCTGTAATTATTGGTATTGCTGGAGAAATACTGGTTTAAACATCAGCAAAATATATTTACTTTTTTAAAATGATTCTCACTCTGATAGAAACAGAATTCATATTATTTAAAATCACCAGAAAAGAATAATTAAACAAATTAAATCAAAAGTCAGGACAGGAGAAGAATATGATGAAGAAAGTGTAACAAAAGTAAATGGAACGTCTGCTTCTGGACTTGACAGAGCAACAGGCACAGGCATAATTGCTGCTCTTACTGCAAACAGCTATAAAATAGGAAAAAGTAAAAAGTTAACTGTTTTTAGGCATTAAACAACAGGCAGTGAAACACTATGGTTCCTCAGAGAAGAATAACAAGAATTACCCGAGCCCTAAGTCTTGATTGCCCTGGGTTTCAGCCTAGAGGCACTTCTCCGTTGTGGCTCAGGGAGGTGGACTTCAAGAGGAGTGACGAGTTAAGGAGGCCAACAGTAGAGTTTCATGCTCCTGACGGTTTAGAATTTATACAGAAACTCCAAGAGATGTTGGTAGAGGACAGGCAGAAATCAGCTCTGGCACTGAGCCTGGGTTATTTGGCTTGGCTACATCTACGTAAGATGAGACTTTGGAAAGCTTGGCAGAGATTGTCTATTAGAGGGCCAAGAGCTGGATAATGAGGCCAGAGGTGAAATAGGGTTAGAACATGTTTGGATTCCAACCAGCCGGGTTGGAAATAACTCACTGAGAATCTCAGGCATTCAAATGAGAACCCTAAAGTGTCCATCTGATGTTTCAGGGCCACACCTTAAAATAATGATCATGTCTCATGGCTACCTAATAGTGAATAAAATTTTTGCTATGCTTGCAAATAAACATCGAGATATAATCTGAACCCAAACCTTTTTTACTCAAAATCTGCTGCTCTCAAACAATATATTCCCCTTGTACAGTGAGTCCAGGCTTCAAATGGGTCTGGAGACACCAGAACTATAGACTGGTTAGATCCCACAGAGGATACTCACTGTTAACACTACAGAATCATTTCCAAATCAGCATTGTCCAATCTGGGAGATGATTATGGACATAAATCAAAGTTAGGATGGAAGAGGAGGAGGAAGAGGAGAAGGAGGAGGAAGAGGAGGAGGAGAGAAGAGGAAGAAGGGGAAGAAGAAAGTAAATGAGCAGTTTCAAATACTAGTCACCACTAAGGAAGGAAATCCTATATGCTAGAGAGACCACTGAATCTGTAAAGTAAAAGACAGTTCATATAGTGATCACCACATCTCAGTAGCAGAATTTTAATCTCAGTAGAAAATTGTAACATGCATCTCTTTTTCCTATGTGTGTGTGTGTGGGGGGGGGGGGTGGATGGAGTATAATTTGCAGGGCTCTAGTGTGGGTTCAGCTAGGTATAGTTCTACTATGAACTATGTTTCCAGGTCTCTTCACATGTTTCTTTTGTTTTTTATTTTTCTTTAAGTTTTTTTATTTGTTCTTTTTAGTTATGCATGACAGTAGACTGTATTTGGATATATTATATATACATGGAATATAACTTCCCATTCTTGTGGTTGTACATGATGTGGAGTTACACTGGTAGTGTATTCGTATATGAACATAGGAAAGAAATGTCCAATTCATTCTACTTTTTCATTCCTCCCACCCCCCACTTCCCTTCATTCTCCTTTGTCTAATCCAAAGTACTTCTATTCTTCCAGCCACCCTGCCCCCACATTGTGAGTTAGCATTTGCATATCAGAGAGAACATTGAACTTTTGTTTTTTGAGAATTGGCCTATTTCACTTGGTATGGTAGTCTCCACTTCCATCCAGTTACCAGAAAATGCCATGATTTCATTCTTCTTTATGACTGAGTGGTATTCCTTTTTGTATAAGTACCACATTTTTAAAAACCCATTTATCTGTTAAAGGATTCCTAGGTTGGTTCCATAACTTAGTTATTGTGAATTGAGCTGTCATAAATATTGATGTGGCCACATCACTACAGTATACTGATTTTAAATCCTTTCTGTATATACTGAGGAGTGAGAAAACTGGGTCAACTTAAAATGGTAGTTCCATTTTAAGTTCTCCAAGAAATCTCCATCTTGCTTTCCAGAGTTCTTGCACCAACTTGCAGTCCCACCAGCAATGTATGAGTGTACCTTTTTCCCCATATCCTCACCAACATTTATTGTTACTTGTGTTCTTGATAATTGCCATTCTGATAGGAGTGAGATAAAATCTAAGTATAGTTTTAATTTGCATTTTGCTAATTGCTAGAGATATTGAACATTTTTTCATATATTCATTGACCAATCATATTTCTTCTTCTGTGAAGCGTCTGTTCAGTTCCTTTGCCCATTTATTAGACTGGTCATTTGATTTTGGGGGTCAAATTTTTTACATATCCTAGAGATGAATGCTCTATCTGAGGTTCAGTGGCAAAGATTTTCTCCCACTCTGCTGGCTCTCTGTTCTTATTCTTGATCATTTCCTCTACTTTTAAGAAGCTTTTTAGTTTGATACCATCCCATTTATTGATTCTTGATTTTACTTGTTATGCTTTAGGAGTCTTGTAGAAGAATTCAGTTCCTAAACCCCCATGATGGAGATTTGGGTCTTTTTTTTCTAGTAGATGCAGGTTCTCTGGTCTAACACCTAGGACCTTGATCCACTTTGAGTTCAGTTTTATATAGGGTGAGAAAATGAGGCTTAATTTCATTTTGCTACATATGGATTTCCAGTTTCCCAGCACCATTTGCTATCTTTTCTCCAATGTATGTTTATGGAACATTTGTCTAGTTTGAGATAACTGTATTTATGTGGGTTTGTCTCTGTCTTATATTCTGTGCCATTGGTCTCTGTTTTGTGCCAATACCATGCTGGTTTTGTTGCTATGGCTCTGTAGTATAATTTAAAATCTAGTAATTTTTTTCCTCCTGCTTCACTTTTCTCACTAAAGATTGCATTGGCTATTCTGGGCCTCTTATTTTTCCAAATGAATTTCATGACTGCTTTTTTATTTCTATGAAGAACTTTATTGGAATTTTAACAGGAATTTTATGAAATCTGTATCACACTTTTGGTAGTATGGCCATTTTGACAATATTAATTCTTCCTATCCAAGAACATGGGAGATCTTTCCCTCTTCTAAGATCTTTTTAAATTTCTTTCTTTAGTGCTCTGTAGTGTTCATTGTATAGATATATCACCTCTTTTATTAGATTGATTCCAAAATATTATCTTTTTCAAGGCTACTGTGAATGGGATAGCTTTCCTAATTTCCCTTTAGTTGATTCATCACTCATGTAGAGGAATGTAATTGATTTATAGGTCTTAATTTTATATCCTGCTACTTTGCTGAATTCATTTATGAGTTCTAGAAGTTTTGTGTTGGATTTTTTTGGGGGGCAGGGGGTTTTAAATATAGAATCATGTCCTTGGCAAATAGGGATAGTTTGAATTCCTTTTCTCCTGTTCATATCCCTTTAATTTCTTTCTTCTGCCTAATTGTTCTGGCTAGAGTTTCAAGGACTATGTTGAAGAGAAGTGTTGAAAGAGAGCATCCTTTTCTTGTTCCAGTGTTCAGAGGGTATACTTTCAATTTTTTCTCCATTTAGAATGATATTGGTCTTGGGTTTAACTTATATAGCTTTTACAATATTGAGGAAGTTCCTAATATCTCTAGTTTTTCTAGTGTTTTGAATACGAATGCTGAATTTTGTCAAATGCTTTTTCTGCTTCTGTTGAGATAATCATGTGATTCTTGTCTTTAAGTCTGTGATGTGATGAGTTACTTTTATTGCTTTTCATATATTGATCCAAACTTGCATCCCTGGGATGAACCCTACTTGATGATGGTGCACTATTTAATATGCTTTTGTGTGTGACTTTCCAGTATTTTATGAAGAATTTTGCTTCTATGTTCATGAAGAATATTGGTCTGAAACTTCTTTCCTTAATGTATTTTTGTCTGGTTTTAGTATCAGGATAATACTAGCTTCATAGAATGAGTTTGGATGTGTTCCTACTATATTTCATGGAATAGTTTGAGGAGGATTGGCATTAATTCTTCTTTGAAGGTCTTCTAGAATTCAGTGGAGAATACATCTGGGCCCAGGTTTTCTTTCTTGGTAGACTTTGTGGCACCTACAATTTCATTGCTTGAAATAGGTCTGTTTAAATTTTCTATGTCCTTCTGATTCAGCTTGGGTAGGTCATATATCTCTAGAATTTATTGGTTCTTCAAGATTTTCTATTTTATTAGATTATAAATTTTTAAAATAATTTCTAATTATCATCTGTATTTCAGTAGTGTCCAAGGTGATATTTCCCTTTTTTATCACAATTCTAGTAATTTGAGTACTCTCTTTCTTTGTTAACTTGGCTAAGTGTTTATCAATTTTATTTTTCTATTCATAGAACCCACTTTTTGTTTTATCAAATTTTTAGATTTTTATTGTTTGTGCATTTCAGTTTCATTGATACCAGCTCATATTTTAATTTTTTTCTGTCTTCTGCTGCTTTTGGTGTTGTTTTTTACTTCTTTTTCTAGGGGTTTGAGATGTAATGTTAATTTATTTATTTGTTAACTTTCTACCCTTTTAATAAATGAGCACATACAATGAACTTTCCTTCATAGTGAAATGAATTGCCTCTGTGTTCCAGAGATTTTTATATTTTGTATCATTATTCTCATTTATCTCTAAGTATTATTTTATTTCACCTCTGATTTACTCTGCTATCCAATGGTCATTCAGTAGTGTTTTATGTAGTCTCTAGTCTTAAAGTGGCTTCTATTTTTATTTTATCATTTATTTCTAATTTCATTCCATTATGGTTTGATAGAATGCAAGGTATTATCTCTATCTTTTGTATTTGCTAAGAGTTGTTTTGTGGCCTAAGATATGGACTATTTTAGAGAAAGATCTGTGTGTTTCTGAGATGAAAGTGTATTCAGTCATTGATGGATGAAGTATTATATGTATGTCTATTAATTCTAAATTATTAATTCAATTTTTAATTCTGTAGCTTCTTTATTTAGTTTTTGTTTGGAGGATCTATTCGGTAGTCACAGAGTCATCCAGTATTTTTGTGTTGTGGTTTATGTGATTCTTAAAATGAAGAAGGGTTTGTTTGACATACATAGATGCTCCATTTTTTGGACCATAAATTATGATTTTTATGTCTTGTTGATGCATGATTCCCTTAAGCAGTATGAAATGTCCTTCATTGTTCTTTCTGATTAACTTTGGCTTGAAGTCCACTTTTATCTGAGGATTGACACCCTTGCTTGTTTAAGATCCATGTTAATGATATATTTTTCCCCATCTTTTTATCTTCAGTCTGTGGATGGCTTTGCCTATTAGGTGAGTCTCTAGGAAACAGCATATTGTTGGGCATTATTTTTTAATCCAATCTGCCAGTCTATGTCTCTTGATTAATTAGTTTACATTTTTTTAGAGGTTGGTATATATTATTCTAAGATCTAGCTTTGGAGGTCTGGGTTGGAATATCAGCTGAGATCTGGATTGGTATGTGACCTGTCATTTTTCCCTGGTAGCCTTTAAAATTTATATATATATATATATATATATATATATATATATATATATATATACACACACACACACACACACACACACACACTGTGTTATGGCGTGGGTGTGTTGTAATTTTGTATATTTGGGGTCCTGTAAGCCATTTGTGTCTGATTTTCCATTTTATTCTTTAGGCTTGGGAAATATTCTGATATTATTTTTTTAAAAAGTTTATGCATTCCTTTGGCTTATGTCTCCAAACCTTCATCTATCCTAATAAATCTTAAATTCAGTCTTTTCAGGTTATTCCATATTTCTTGGAAATTCTGTCCATGGTCTCTTAACATGTTTTAATCCATGGCCAACTTTATTTTCAAGATTATATATTTTGTCTTCATTGCCTGAAACTCTTGTCTTCCAAATGGTCTAGTCTGTTAGAGATATTTTCCATTGAATTTTTAACTTGGTTTATTGATTCCTTCATTTCGAGGATTTCTGCTTGATTTTTTTTTCCCAGAATCTCTACCTCTTTGTTTGGGTTACCTTTCACTTCCTGTATTTTCTTTCTGATTTCACTCCCTATATCATTCTTTACTTTGAAGATCAGTCTAATTGTGTACATTCTAAACTCCTTCTCTGGTGTTTCTTCCACTGTGGTGTTGATGGATTCTTTAATTAAAGTATCTTGGTTTGTTTGGGGTAATTTTATCCTTTGCTTCTTCATATTGTTTGTGTGTCTACCCATCTAATAGTATGGACCTAAGCCAATAGAGTTTCTATTATGTAGATTTCAAAAAAAATGTAATACCTTTGTTTATTTATTTATTTTTATGTGGTGCTGAGGATTGAGTACAGTGCCTCACACATGCTAGGCAAGCACTTTACCACTGAGCTACAACCACAGCCCCTACCCTGTAGGTTATATAGTGTTCCTGAAGGTTTCTAGTACCTCATCATTTAGGGGGAGACAAATAATAACAAAACCAATGCAAACAATATATAGCATTAAACCAATGATATCTGCAATGTTGTCACAATAAACAGAAATGATGTGATCAGTCATTGCCTACAATAAAAACAGTAAGTTTGCAAAAGGGTTTACAATTTTGAATGGTGAACTGGGAGAGAACAGAAGTGATGTAGGATGTGATAATTATGAGGGCAAAGGAAAGAAGAGAGAAGTAAAAAACTAAAGGAAGAGTGACTGGGATAACAATAGAGATCAACTGTTAGACGAAGAAAAGAAAGAAAGAGAAGGGAAACAGACAAGTGAGAAAAAATAGAAAGTAAAAATTTTAAACATTAAAAAATAAAAATTAAAGAATACAAAACAAAACTAAAATATATTAATCAAACATCCTAGTTATCAAAAACTTATCCTTAAAAAAATAACTGGTTACAAAAATGCTAGAGATGAGAAAAAAACAAATATGAATATGGATAAATGTCCATGAACCATTAAGGTCACAATTAAACAGAGAAAATAAAAGGAAAAACAAAATCTTGATGAAAAGTCAAAGAATTGTTTCCATTATAGTTCAAAAGATTCTCAGCTTCCTTTCTCAGCAGAGTTAGATGGGTTCATCTGGAGTATGATGCTTGTTCCACCCTCAGGGTAGGCGTGTTAGAGTGAAAAAGTTAATCCCATAGGTGGAATTCCTGGAGGTGGGGTTTAGGCTCCAGGCTTTTTACTGAATGCTAATTGTTCTAGAAAATATAAATCAGCACACCTCCAAGGCTTAGCAATTGCCAGTCCAGATTGGAAAACTGGGTTCAACTTAATGTGGTGGAAGAGCAAATCTTAGTCCACTCCATCAGCTACAGAACCTCTGTTTCCTGGTCTAGGGTTCAGAGTCCAAACTCAATCTCTCCTGCTCCCTGCCTTTCAAAACTCTGGTCAGGCATGTCTCTCCCAGCTGGTCCTGCAAGCAGCTGGATTGGAGAGGGAAGGGGAGAGCCAGGTGAGACTCCATGATCAATTGTCAACTGTGTAAACCTCTCTCCACTTTTTATTTTCTCCTGGTCACTTAGGCAACTCTATTTTTTGCAGAGTGGGTTTGCTAAGCCTGTAGTTTCAGCCAAACTCCAGTTTGCCAGGAGCCAACTCCCTCAGCTGCTGGCCCCCATGCCACTGCTGCAGAATGATTCCTTCCTCTGTCCTCTGCATACTGCCAGGACAGATTCAGTTTCTTTACTATACAAGGATATTGTGCAGTGAACCTTTCAGTTTAGTTGGGCAGTGTCTTTGATCTCTAAACTCTCTGTACCCACACACACCACAGTCCTCCAAAAATTACAGGTTCCTTTAATTTCCTTATCTCTCCACTTTGTTCATAGAGGGAATCCTCTGGCTGGTGCCTCTGGCCTTGGCAGTGGATGTGGCACTGGGCATTTTTTCCTTATTTTATTATATCTAACCTCCTGAGTATCAATCTGCTTTGAATGCTTGGTATTAAATTCCAATAAAGCCCACCCCTCCTTTTCTTTTAGTTCACCCACCTTGCTGAACAGCTGCCTGTCTGTTTATTTGGTTTCATGCCACAGAGCAACCAGGAAAGTGACCTTGTCTATTCCACCATCTTGATGAACCTCTGCCTCACGTGCTTCTTGTCCTCTCTGGAATAGCAGCTATAGGGAGCATGTTTTTCTCAGAGTGACAGGAAGCACATTTCACATCCACTAACATCCCAGTAGCAGGAAAGTGACATGGTCAAGCCCAAAGTCAAGGGTTGGGAATATATACTCCACCCTACATAAGGTCAATATATGGCTGTGGCTATGACATTAATCCCAGGTAATGGAGAATTGGAGCCAGTAATTCAACCTATCACAAATGGGAAGAAAAAAACCTTCAAATTTAATTTGAATGATGCACAATTTACTACAATTTAATGGATAGATTAGCAGCATGGTACGGCTTTAAGATTCACAAGCTGGAAGGATAATTTCCTTTTCTATTATTTTTTTTTTCTGAGTGGGGTACAGGGAATGGGTGGAAAGGACAGGATAAACTTAGTCTCAGATAGAATATAGATTTAAAAAGCACAAAACTGTAACTGATTCCAAAAACCTGTTTTCATATTCCAACTCTACCTATGATACCGCCTAATATTCTAATATAGAGTTCTCCTTTTATTTTTAAAGTCATTACTAATTATAATATACTTGAGAATTATGAATGCATCAACAGCAATAATCTCATTTTGTGGGAAAGGAAATAGAGTTTTTCTATCTTGTTTCCTCCCTGAATGTCATAATGATATAGCAATGACTATCACTTTCTTACACAAAGCATTTGATAAATAAATTGTCTTTATAATCAAGAACGAATCTAAAGATTAAGTAGACTGAGGAATTTGAAGCCAAGGGAAGTTAAGGGTTTGTAGTGTGGCACATAGCTGGATAGAAATGCAGTTTATACAAGAATTCTGGCTGCTTCCTCTACGTTCTTCCCACAGTTTTCCCAAAATGGAAAGATTTGGGCCCCCATATGCAATATTGTTTTTTCAAAATATTTGCAAACTGCAGGTGATAATGTTTAAGCTTTAATCTGTCCAGAATAATTTAGTAATAGTATTCTACCATTCCCATGCCATATTTTCTTTTGGAGTATGTTTCTTCCAATTCCACAATGTTGGTGGTCAGCGTTAAGTGGTGAGTCACCATCTGGCACCACCTAGGTAAAGATAGTCTTCTATTTTACAGAAGGCTTTATCAGTGCACTGAGTTAACAAAATCAGAATCCCACTTAAGAGAATGGCTTTCCCAAGCCTTAATTCACACAGAGTTTGCACTATGCTAGTGTACAAGCTGCAAGTCTCTATTAAGAACACAAGTCTGTCAAGTAAAACCACTGTGAGGTTTGAAGGTAAGGTGGATATGGGGAGAGATCTCAAACTTGAGGACTGACAGCCCTCATATTTTTGTTCTTCTGGGAGAAGATAAAATGCCAATTTCCCAAATCTGAAATTAAATAGGAACAGTCATTTTGTTTATTGGTTTTTAATGATTTGTTTGTTTACAAAAAAAAGAGTTTAAAAGAAAGAAAGCAAACAGGGAGTCGAAAGAAAGAAAGAAAGAAAGAAAGAAAGAAAGAAAGAAAGAAAGAAAGAAAGAAAGAAAGAAAGAAAGAAGGAAGGAAGGAAGGAAGGAAGGAAGGAAGGAAGGAAGGAAGGAAGGAAGGAAGGAAGGAAGGAAGGGATGATTACTGAAACCAGAACAGCCATTCATCAGGGACGTCAATATGATCTCTGTTCTCTGGGTAGGAGGGAAGTGAGGATGAGGACTAGAGGGAAATGAGGCTCTTGACTTGTGTGCAAAGTGAAAGGTGACACTAAAAAACTCTACCATCAGATTCAACATTTTAATGAAACATTTAAGATCAAAATTAGCAAACTACCACTGTGAGCAGATAGCCTGATTTTGTAGATAAAGTACTATTGGACTGGAGGCTAATGATAAACGTTAAGACCTTGCATAATATTTATAGCAAAACTAGAGTTTCCCACAATGAAGCTGCAAAGACTGCCCTCTGAGCAGGTGTTCCTGACTGGAAGTCCCTGCCAACCCCTGACACAGAAGTGTCACACAGTACTCAAGAGTTACAGGAGACTTTCTGGATTGGAAAGAAAAATCTTAACCAAATAGTTTGACTAGTTTGGGTTTCAATAAATTCCAGAATGACACTATGACACTTTCCAATTGGTTAACTTTCATTTCAAGTTGAACACAAGGGAAATATATTTTTTTTAAATTATCTTCATCCAACCTAAAAAGAAAATAAAAACAAGCCTAGAGGCTAATAGATGGAGAAATTCAATGAAAATGCAGTTTAATTTGCAAATAACTCAGAATGCACACCAATCAGGGACAGTTGCAACATGATACATAAAACATGTTGCTGAGTTTATTTAAATTTGTAATCACTTTCCATTTCAAGAATCATTTCCAAGTAAGGCATGTGTGAAATGTAGATCTCAAATTTTGATATATTTAGTTAAAAAATATTATAACTGACCTGTGACTCAATTTTCATTTATGTGACTCAATCCTGTTCTCAATTTTGCTAACAGAGCAAAACAAAACAGAGACCAGTACATATGAGCCCTAGTTTCTTCACATGTAAACCAGAGGTGACTATCTGTGGGCTCCAAACACAAAAGATGATGAATAAATAAATTTTGTTTATTCATATTTATACTGCCCAAAGAGCTATAATCTGCATGCAATCCATAGTTTTATTACACTTATTTGATTAGTTCATTCATCCAATATCAACAAATAATTGTTTAGTATATAGTAGATCCTGTTCTAGGCACAGGTAATTAAGCAGTGAATGAAACTAAAATATCTTTACCCTCATGAAATTTGACCATAATTGTAACATGATCTAAAGGACTGAGTTTTGGGTTTTTTAAATTTTTTTCCCTCGGTAATAATTTTTGGAGTGAGTTATCCTTTTCATTTTCTTTTCAGTGGTCTGGTTTTATCCTTGAATAGCTTACTTATTGAAGAAAAATTACATTTGATTTAATTATAATAATTAAGTATCATACAGACTTTTAAAATATTCACTAATTCATTCTAATTAGGTATATATGACAGCAGAATGCATATTGATACATTGTACACAATTGCAGCACAACTTTTCATTTCTCTGGTTGTACATGATATAGTGTCACACCATATGTGCAGTCATACATGTACGGAGGGTAATGATATCCATCTAATTTCACCATCTTTATTGCCCCCATGCCCCCTCTCCTTTCTCCCCTTTGCTCAATCAAAGTTCCTCCATTTTTCCTATGCCCCCCTCCCCCATTACAGATCAGCATACACTTATCAGAGAGAACATACACCCTTTGGTTTTTTTGGTATGAGCTTACTTTGTTTAGCATGATACTCTCCAACTCCATCCATTTACCTGCAAATGCCATGATTTTATTCTCTTTTAATGACGAGTAATATTTCATTGTGTATATGTATCACAGTTTTTTTAATCCATTCATCTACTGAAGGGTATCTAGGTTGGATTCACAATCTAGCTATTGTGAATTGTGCTGCTGCAAACAATGATGTGGCTGTGTCCTGTAGTGTGCTGTTTTTAAATCCTTTGGGTATAAACTGAGGAGTGGGATAGCTGGGTCAAATGATGGTTCCATTCCCAGTTTTCCAAGAAATTTCTATACTGCTTTCCAGATTGGTTGCACCAATTTGTAGTTTCACCAGCAATGTGTGAGTGTGCCTTTTCCCCCACATCCTCACCAACATTTATTGTTGTTTTTATTCTTAATAGCTGCCATTCTGACTGGTATGAGATGAAATCTTAGAGTAGTTTTGATTTGCATTTCTCTAATTACTAGAGATGTTGAACATTTTTTCACATATTAGCTGATCTATTGTATATCTTCTGAGAAGTATCTGTGTAGCTCCTTAGCCCATTTATTGATTGGGTTGATTATTTTTATGGTGTTAAGTTGGTTTTTTTTTTTGAGTTCTTTATATATCCTAGAGATTTGTGTTCTATCTGATGTGCATGAGGCAAAAATTTGCTCCCAAAATGTAGGCTCTCTGTTCACCTCATTGATTGTTTCTTTGGCTGAGAAGAAGCTTTTTAATCCATCCATTTATTGATTCTTGATTTTATTTATTGTGCTTTAGGAGTCTTGTTAAGGAAGTAACATATATAATATATGATTGAAAATTTGTCCACACTGGAAATTTATTCTAAAGAAATAATTTAATTCACAGAGAGATGAAAACAATGGTTACTAGAGGGCAGACAGTGAGGAACTGTTGGTAAAAGTACACAAAATTTTAGATAAGAGGAATAATTTCAAGAGACTCTTTGTATCTTATGGAGAGTTAATAATACATGTGCTGAGTTAATAAAACATGTGCTTTTAAAAATTGATAAGAGTAAATTGAAATGGTTCTCACAAAACAATATACATACATATCAGTATGTGATATAATTTGAATGTGGTTTGTCCCCTAGTGGTACATCTATTAGAGGCTTACTTGTCAGTGTGAATGAGTTGAGGTCATAAAACCTTAAGAGGTGGGTCCTAGTGGGAGATAAGTCATTAGGGGCATTGCCCTTGGAAGAATCTGGTAGTTCTCCTGAGACACCAGTTAGTTCCTGCCAGAGTGAGTTGTTAAGAAAGAGTGAACCCAGTCCTGCTCCATTCTCTGGCTTCCTGTCTCACCATGAGCTCTCTTGGTTTCACATAAGTCCCTTTCCTTTCACCTATGTCCTTGCCAGCATGCTATCTACCAGGTGATGCCAATAAAGGGGACTTCACCAGAGCTGAGCTGATGTTGGCACCATACTTCTGAACCTCCAAAACTGTAAGCTAAATAAACCTCTCCTTTTACATTACCCAGTCTCAGGCATTTTGTGGTAGCAACAGAATATATGATAGTATGTGAGGTAATACATAGGTTAAACAGCTTAATTTATCCATACCACAATGAATAAATACATCAAAACATCAGATTGTACACCGTAAAGATACACAATTTTGTCTTATCAATTAAAAAAAATGTAAATAAAGAATTCAAAGTGTATAACAGTATTTCACCAAAATATTGTTCATCAGAACTTTATTAGATCATGCTTTAATTTGGGGGTTTTATTTATCTACACATTTAATATTTTATAGTTATTTTACAGTGCTTTTGTCAAGAAGAATATTATTTTTAATTTTTAAATGTAGCTTCTTATATTGTCTGTAGAAAATTAGGTCATGAATAAATAAATATAAAACTTTCTTCTAAAATACTTTATTGAACCCAGAAGTCTACAGGTATGGCTATAATGTAAGCAAATTGTGCAATTAGTTGAGGCCTCATTTGACTGAAAAATTAGAACATTTTTTAAAGCAAAGGACTGGGGAAAAAAAAAACATTTTTGTGAAATACTCCTTGGGTAATCAAGCTTTAACTTAATCCTTTCTGATGAATTTACAATGTATTTTATGTGAGAGGACAATAATCTATAGAAAGCAAGATTTCTTTTGCTTAAATTGAAATGCCATTCCATCAGCGACTACTGTCCTGGGTTTAAGAATTGGATGAACATTCAAATCCTTCACTCTCCTGACAAGAACTGCTAAAGAGGAAGAAGGAAAAACCTGAAGTCAGATAAAAACAAAGATATAGATTCACATAACCTATCTGATTGAATGTGGAAATGTGAAGGTATTCAAAGTCAATAGTTAACAGTTCTGAATGCCAGTAGATGTAGATCCCTCTTCCAAATCAAAAGAGAAAGAAAAAAACAAAAGTCTTCATCCTTGAAATCTGTCAATGAATCAAATTGGTATGAAGTCAGATGATTCCCTCATCTCCTCTTTGTGACTGCTGGGAGTCAGTATGCATTAGGTTTGAGTTTATTGAAACATAAAGGAGTTACAGAATACACTGTGTTTCCATGTGACTTGAAATGTAGACATTCATATCAAGGAATATCCTAGATTATTAAACTTTTTGCAAGTTATATTAAATTGAAGGAAATTTTCCTTTCAGCTTAGGGCTTGCTTCACTGGTTGCTAATATCTGCGTTTTTAAAAAAGGTAACTTTAAGCAACTCTACTTCTTTTGCAAAGGTAAATTAATCTCTAATTATGAGTACAGTCACTGACTTCATCAACACAAACAATTGCTAATGTAGCTGAAAAAATGAATATCAAGAAATGTCTTTTAGAATTATGGTTCTGTAATCTAGCGTATATTAGAGTGTGTTTATCCATGTATTTTGCACTCAGAAATATTTCCTGAACACCTACAATGTGGACGCTGTGGTAGGCACTTGGAATTTGGAAGGAAATAATATTATATTGGAAGACATGATCTCTGTGCGTGGGTAGATAGATTAAAAATAAACAAATTATGTGCACATTTTGGTGTTTTGAAGGAAGTAGGAGTTCAGGAGAATCACAAAGAAGAGACTCTAGTTTAGATGAAAAAGTCAGAGATGAAATTCAAGATTTGAAGTCTAAGGAGAAGCCCATGTGAATGAGAATTAGTAAAGGAGGCCCAGGAAAGTAGAAATTCCATGTACAACAAAAGTTCAGAGTCAAATAAATTTCATTGTGTTCACTTAACTCAAAGAAGATTAGAAAGAGTCAAAGTCAGAAAAATAGAAAGTAGGGACCAGGTTATTGCATTTCTATAAATTAGATGCTCTTAACCTTTCTGTCATGGAGTCCTTTGAATTTCAGTTGAAAGTCATGAAGCTTTATCTCCCTAAAAGCACATACAAGAATTTTATGTGAAGTTTACATATAATTTTAGTGGTTTTAAAGAATAACATTCATACCTGACTTGTCCTCATTATTACAGATCCAACCCACTTCACTTGAGTGAAATACTTTGCTTGGCTCAACTCTTTCCCCCAGACACCTGAGGAAAAACCTCTCCAATGAAGAGTCCAGCAAGCTATCCCAATTCTCTGTTACATAGGCACATAACCTGACCCCTAGCATAAGAAAGTTTTGGTGGTGTAGAAAAATCTATAGGTGTATTCCTTACCAGTCAAGTTATGGTTTCTCAGTAGCTTCATAAATGTCTATGTCTCCCATGACATATAGAGTCCGGTTGGGGAATTGTTCCTCATTTTTCAGTGAGTTGTTTGCAAACCATCTTCTAATTTGCTTTTTATTGGCATAGCCCTTATGCCAATGAAATCTTACCAACCTATTTCACTTTCTCTCTTTCCCAGAGATAGACTGTAAGTTAGACCTGTTCCACATATGAATCTCTGCACAGCTCTGGCACCCCTGGGCTGAGGATGTATAAAAGCCCTCACCCAAGCATTTCAAAACATCACTAGCTGGATAACACTCCAGGGTAGCGCTGACCCTGCCCAAGTGAGAAGTTACCCAGTACTCTCGGTACACAGCCCCCGCCTCTGTAAACTATTTCCTCTGCTTACCTCCAGCTCCAGCCTCCATTTCCTCCAGAAAACTTGGGGAATGGGAATTGCTGAGTTCAGAATCCTTCTTTTGGACACATGTACATTCTCATTTTCTTAATCCTACAAACTACTTAGACCACGAAAAACACCAGCTTTTAATCTTATTATAACAAGTGTCAATAATATGAAGTCACCCTATGAGGCATGAATTTTCATGTGTCAATCTACTGCTGAACCATTTCAAGTCAATATTCCAGAGAAATAAAATATTTTAAGTCCTTTAAGATTTTCAACAATGAAACTAATGCATAAATGGCAGTTTATTGACCGTCCATTCAACCACAGACTCAATCCTAACACAGGATGTCACATCTAATGTGCCATATTAGGTGCTAGAGTAGACTGAGTTGTGTCACCCAAAAACATATGTTGATGTCCTAAACCTAGTACCTATAAATATGTCCTTATTTGGAAATGGAGTCTTTTCAGGTGTAATTATCTTAAAGTGGAGTCATTTTGGATTGAGGTGAGCCCAAATCCAATCATTAGTGTCCGTATAAGAAGGAAGTTTGAACCAAGGTACTTCAGGTAGAGAAATGCATCTAAATATGGAGGCAGAGGTTGAAATGATGCTTGTATGAGCCAAGAAACACCAAGAATTTTAGAAACCAGCAGAATCAAGGAGAGAAGTAAAGAATAAATATTCAATCAGATTTCAATGAAAATCAACACAGCAAGCACTCTGGCCTCCTGAACTGTGGGGGAACAAATTTCTGTGTTTTGAATCCATCCTGTTTGTATTGTTTTATTTTGATAGCCCAAGGAAACTCAAATAGGTGCCAATGCAGCATATCTACAAGGAACCATCACACAAGCTATTTCTTGTTTTATAAATGCAGAATGTTGTTTTCTTAGAAAGAGCCAACAACAGGCTGGGGTTGTGGCTCAGAGGTAGAGCACTCTCCTGGCATGCATGAGGCACTTAGTTCAATCCTCAGCACCACATAAAAATTAAATGTTCACCTACAACTAAAAAATAAATGTTTTTAAATTTTTTAAAGCCAACAGAAATATAATTAAAAAGGTTTGCTTTATTTTACAGAAAGACCAAAACCAGCTAATAGTCCCTTCAATTATTGAAATTCTATAATTCTTTGACTCTTAAACCATGAAATTATGCAGTCAGGCAACCATACACATAACTGGGTCCTTGTGACTACTAGTGCAGGAGCCATTAGAATGCAGAATGCCAACCTTGGAGTGTGACCCAGGAAGTTTTCATCTGTGCTCCTGCATTAAATATCATTTGCTATTTCTTTTACCAAAGGAGAGTTTTGACCTGAATTATCCATCGTGCCTCTGAAAATAAGATTCAAGGAAATTGCATGAATTGCACAAACATAAACATAGTCCCAGTGTTCATAAAAATCCTACTTTTTCTCAGAAACTAAATACTTAAAATCTTTTAAAATAGGGAAACTTTTATATCTCTTCTGGGATGCATATTATTTCAAACATTTTTTAAACAATAA
Organism: Urocitellus parryii; assembly: GCF_045843805.1. Classification (NCBI taxonomy): domain Eukaryota; kingdom Metazoa; phylum Chordata; class Mammalia; order Rodentia; family Sciuridae; genus Urocitellus; species Urocitellus parryii. The sequence continues at coordinate 47,902,948 of NC_135533.1, forward strand.
GAATTGCAGACATCATTCCAATGACCATATTTTAACATTGAACCAAATAAAAATGATTTAGTGTTTTCTTAGGAAGACATGCTTCCTATAAAATGGAAAGAAAAGAAATACAAGTATTTTAAAAACAAAGGGCTTGATTTGTTTAAGACAAACAAAAACAAAGCAAAACAGAAAAGGTCTCACCCCCAACCAAACACCACAGAAAATGTCAACATAGCAGAAAATGTCAAAGGAGAAAAATTTTAACCTTTTTAAAAATCCTATTAATTTCCCACTGACTTTAAGAATATTTCCTCTTTAAATAATGTTTTCTTTCATTCTTTTCTTTGTAGGAAAGAACATGAATCAATCTGGCATTACCCCATAAAAACCAGACTTGCGATAAACTGTCTCTACTAAACTGCAGCAGCAGAGGTATGAAATAATTTCCCTTTCCCAGTGCTGCTTTTCCTTCAAGGTCCTTCAAGCATGAAAAAGAGATGACTTGCAGTCCAAGGTCTTTCACTACAGGCCAAAATGAGCCATAAGATCAAGTGTATCCTTCCCTTTGCCCAGAGCAATGGAGAAGAATGGAAGGGCTACCATTTGCACAGCCCCATGGGCATCCTCCCTATCATTGAATCTATGTTTGCAGCATCTCTACAGAATCCCTCATGGCCAACGGATGAGGAGCCAATTTGGCTTCATTACTTACTTAGCCCTTCACCTTGGCTCCTAAGCCTTAGCTTCTGATCTATCAAACTGGATAATAATGCTACCTCCTTAATGTTTGTGAATGAGTCATAAAAGAATGAAAGTAACTGACATATAATAAAAGAAGCTCAGCAAACCACATGTGTGTGTGTATATATATATACAGACACACACACATACACATTGTTAGTAATACAAGTTTAGGATATAGAAAGTTAAAGAACATTTAAACTTTCCCTTCCAGATCTCTGTCTTCTCTAAGTATATACATGTGTTTATTTCCTACCCCATTTCTTGAAATCCTCATCTATTTTATTCTCTTAGCACACATACATTAAACACTCAAGCTCCAATTATGAAGTGATACGCCCTTCACAGATGAGAACTGATGTCTCAACTGAGACTGATAGAGATTTTGCCTCTTATTTCTAACAAGTGGTGAGAGGCATTCAGATCTTTGCATTAAGCCATGGCAGTGTCCTGGAGGAATCAATAACATGAATGAGGAGGGGAGCACTGGGTCAGAGACATGACCTCATGTCTGCTCACCAGTTGACAGGCACCTGGGCAATTAGGGGACCAATGGACAGACACCTTGGCAGGAGTGTCCTCCCTGCCAAGACACTGGTGCTTGTTGGTCCAAGAGCCAAGAGTCTTGAGGAGTCTGCTCATCCTCCAGTGAACCTAAGGTGGGCACCAAATGCTTTAGTTTAACCTCAAACCAACCAAAGGAAGAAAGGTGACTTCTGAGGGCCTCCTTTAACTACCAATTAGTGTGTCAGTGAGCTTGCATCAAAGCTTTTGGGTTTAAATCAGTTTTTTTGATTCCTCTGAGTATGTGATCCATTAGCTCCATGTGAAGGCCTCAACTGTGTAAGATTTTCTTATATTAAGTCACAGTCTGTTTTTCAACTTTAAGAATTAATGTTTTTGCCTTCAATTGTGTTCATTTACCCAAAAATAAGATTGGCTTTCCTTTGGCAAGCCTTAAGATTATGCCCAAGCTTTTGTAGTATAAAACACATAAAAATTGAAGTGAATTCATGCATATTTGAAATAATGTATTCTTTAGGAAGATTCAATATATTATTTTTATAGTTAGTATTGTGTTCTAATAAATATCCCAGAATATGAATTTGGATTAAAAATTGTGAAGAGAAAGTATCTCAGAATGAAATTCTAAAACTTGTCATTCCCCCTCAACGACAAGCTAGTTAAGTAATATTTCACTGGTTAGCCAAATAGAACTTTCAGAATTCAATTATAAAATTATTTTTTAAAAATCCACTAAATACTAGTGCGCTGAAGAGAAATAATTGATTAAAATGTTGCAAGCTGCCTTATGACATTTTATGATTTTACTGTGTGAGCTGAAATATCATTTAAGGAAGAAAACACAACATAGGTTCAGAAGGATATTTCTGGTCATTAAGAAGTATGGTCTTTGTAACCTACAAAACAGGGGAAAAAAACAACTATCATGTGAATGAAGTAAAACTGTGTTGGAATTCTGCATTAAATCTGGTTATAGAAACATGTTCCAATTGTGCTTGGTCTTACGTCCTTTGTGAAATGAAGTCTAATGCTTCCATAATGAGCTGCAAATAAACTAAGAATGTTCTCATTTAGTTTCTTCTAAAGTTGAGGATTTAATGTGATGGTTAATGCTATGCCATGACTTTCATAAAAGAAGTCATTTATATAAACATTATAATTAGCCAAAACCACTTTTATAAAAATGCCCAGTTTAAAAAAAAAAAAAGCACTACATCAAAGTGTTTATCACCTCAGGATACATTACAATTTATTCCATATGCCTCCTTTTTATGCACTATCCTTTGAACATTGAGAGAAAACTTTTAGAAAAACCATTGATTTAAATTTTTTTCAAAGAATAATTTTTAAATGCCATTAAACAAAATGAAAAGAAGACTTCTCACACTACGTTGGTCACCCTTTTCAAAATGATGGTGACTAGATGTAAAACGTAGCTTATGGAAATTCTATTTTAAAAAGCAGAAGGAATCAAAGGCTTATTCTAAAAACTGTAAATGTTTCTCTGTAATAAGAAAATAAGAATAATGCATCATGACTGACACTGAATGCTTTCAAGGTACCAGGTACAATGTCAAGTGTTTTACACATCATTTTGACATATCCATTTTGAAGTTAGAAAAAAAAATAAGATGCAAAATACTTCAGTAACTTTCCATGGAAACTGGTTAGATAAGTAGAAAAACTGGGGTTTGAAATCCAAGGTCTGACTTAAGTCTAGGCCGTTATAGGCTCTTTAACTGCAAGCTCTTCAGTGTAGATGTGAAAACAATTTAGGTCAAAAATAATCTTTTCAAATATCCAGCAACATGTGGAAAATTAATTTTCTCCTAAATGGTAATGGAAATTCAAAGCTGTCATTAGAAAGACAGGAACATTTGACCTTATTGCTCTATGCATGAAAGGATCAAGATAGGGGTTAGATTTCAAATTTCTTCTTTAGTTTGAATTCTGTCCTGCCTTCCAGCTACTATTATATTTCTTAGGATCTGCATTTACCCGCCTCTTTTCTTAGCTGTAGCCTGTGTTTCCTTCTGTCTTTGTTTATTGTTGATGATTCTAAGCTGCACCCACCCATCTCCTGGGCTCCACTTGCTGACTCCTAGCTTCTTTCTGTACATCTCCCTCGCATGCGTCACAGGCAGCACATGTTAAACAAGTCCACACCCAGTCTACCATGGCTCTTCAAGCCCACTTCCTTCCTCCAGCATGCTCTCCTTCTTGATCAATGCTATTTTTACCTACCAGGTCTCCCAAATCTAAAGCATCAGGTTTCTTTTTTCTCTACCCAAAATGTTTAGATAAACAGTTGATCATCAAATCTCATGCATTCTTCTTCCTGGGAGTTTATTACATTCATCATTCTTTCATATCTATGCCAGTTGAAGTGCTTAACATCTCTATCTAGGCTTATTGGAATAGAATCTTATAAGATTTCTAAACTCTTACTTTCTAATTCTCCAGGTAATAGGAATAATAACTTTTCAAAAGATCAGAACTATTCATGTCACTCTGCTCCATAAAACCATCCATAATTTCTGATTAACTGTGGCATGAGATCTAAACTCCTATGCAAGGGTTCCAAGACTCTTCACAACTTGGTTCCAACTTATCGTTTCCCTACAACCTCATGTCTCTTCACCACTATTTTAATCACATATCCAACTGTTATCCCCAAACTAGATGCTGCCACACCTAGAAGTTTTCATTCATATTTTCTTGGTCTGTAATATATTTTCTTGCTCTCCTCTATCTCTATCTGAAATTTTTTTATTATCTTAAGTGATGTAGCTTTCCTGTATCTTCTCATACACTACAAGGAATCAACTGTAAACTTCTGATACATGACAGTAGAATTTATTTATGCACTTTGATATATCATACATAGATGGGATATAATTTCTCATTTTTCTGAGTGTACACGGTGCTAAATCATATTGGTCATGCAGTCACATATATACATACAGTAATAATGTCTGTTTCATTCTACTATCTTTACTAAACCCACATACCTTCCCCTTTCCTCCCACCACTTCCCTCTAGCTAATCTAAGATAATGCTGTTCTTCCTTAGTGTCCCTGCCTTATGATGAATTAGCATCCACACATTAGAGAAAACATTCAGCCTTTGGTTTTGTGGTATTGGCTTATTCCGTTTAGCATGATATTCTCCAACTTCAACAATTTACTGGCAAATGCCATAATTTTACTCTTCTTTAAACCTGAGTAATATTCCATTAAGTATATATACCATGTTTTCTTTATCTATTCATCTGTTGAGGAACACCTAGGTGAGTTCCATAGTCTAGCTATTGCAAATTGAGCTGCTATAAACATTGATGTGGCTGCATCACTATAGAATGCTAACTTTAAGTCCTTTGGGTATAAACCAAGGAAATGGGATAGCTGGTTCAAATGGCGGTTCCATTCCCAATTTGCTGAGGAATCTCCATACTGTTTTCCATAGTGGTTGCACCAATTTGCAATCCCACCAGCAATATATGTGTGTACCTTTTTCCTTATATCCTCACCAACATTTATTGTTGCCTGTATTCTTGATGATTGACATTCTGACTGAAGTGAAATAAAATCTTTGAGTAGTTTTGATTTGTATTTCTGTAATTGCTAGAGATGCTGAACATATTTGTTGATAAATTGTATTTCTTCTTCTGTGAAGTGTCTATTCAGTTTCTTAGTCCATTTATTGATTGGGTAATTTATTTTTTGGGTGTTCAGTTTTTTTAGTTCTTTATATATCCTAGAGATTAATGCTTTATTGGAAGTTCATGTGGTAAAGATTTTCTCCAAATCTGTAGGCTCTCTTCTCACTTTACTAATTGTTTCATTTGCTGAGAAGAAGCTTTTTAATTTGAATCTATCCTATTTATCAATTCTTGATCTTACTTCTTGCGCTTTAGGAGTCTCCTTAAGGAAGTCAAATCCTAGGCCAACATGGTAAAGATTTGGGCCTATTTTTTCTTCTATTAGGTGCAGGGTCTGGTTCTAGTGATCCACTTTAAGTTGATTTTTGTACAGGGTGAGAGATAGAGGTTTAATTTCATTTTGCTACATATGGACTTCAAGTTTTGCCAGCACAGTGTGTTGAATAGGCTATCTTTTCTCCAGTGAATGTTTTTAGCACCTTTGTCTAGTAAGAGATAAACATATTTATGTGGGTTTGTCTCTGTATCATCTATTCTGTACCATTGGTCTACATGTCTATTTTGGTGCCAACACCATGCCATTTTTTATTATAATAGTTCTGTAGTATCATTTAAGGTCTGGCATTGTGATGCCTCCTGCTTTTCTTGCTAATAATTTGCTTTAGCTATTCTGGGTTTCTTATTTTTCCAATATCTTTTTGAACCTGCTTTCCTATAGCTTCAATTATACTGTGTCACAATTGTTATCTTCCAGGGCTTGTTTCATTTTCCCTATTAATTTCTAAAAGTAGGCAGCTATGTGTGAATTACACTTAACAATAAATATTTGTCAAATGAATAGCATTCATTAAGGGACTAAGTAGCAAACTTTCATGATGTCAGATGTTTTAACAAAGTAAAACTTTTTCAAGCTAATTACATTTTTAAAGGTTTTCTTTTAAAATTTCATCTTATTTCTACAAAGTAAATAAGTAATTGCATTTGACATTTATCTTTACCTTAACTGTGTTTTTTAAAAAGTTGGTAGTTATAAATAAACAAGCTTTTAAGATGTTTCTGCTAACCAAATACTACTAAAATCAAAATAAGTTTGGGTAAAAATGCTCCTCTTCATATTTAACTTATTGGTAAATTTAGTTTGTATTGAGTGTTGTTGGAAATTAGTAATGTGTCATTAGATTTATTAAGACTATATGTATTTATAATCTTAATTTTTTCAAAATGATGTTAGGATAGAAACAAGATGATAAGATTTAGCATTGAAATTAAATTATCCACATCTAGTTAAAATCTCCATAAAAATCTTGAATTAAGATGTCAAATTTTCTGGTAACCAAAACATTGCTCTTAGTAGAAAGAGTAGTTTTTTTAAAAAAAAGACATAATTAGTAAAAATGGCAACTGAACCAGAATTTTAAGAAATTAGTGAAGACTTTTATTATAGTCCATTGCCATGGTTATCTAAATTTTAGATAAACAGGTAAATTTCAAGTGGCAATCCCATAGTAGTCTGATGGAAAATATCTTTGAATTAAGAAGTTACAATATCTGTCAATAATTTCCCCACAAAACCATGAAGGGTCCAAAATTGCTTCATGTTCTTTTAATTATACTTCTGTGCCTGAAAGTCAAACTTGAGTGAATACTTACCTTTATACTTCTTAGGCAGTTTGGTAAATGCTATGATTATAATCTTTGACTTGGCTAAACCTCCTCAGAAGCATCATTCTAGAATGCCCACTTTCATCCATAATTTAGGCTTATAATGGGATAGTTTTTAAGTAGTGCTGGGAAAACTGGATATCCACATGCAGAAGATTGAAGTCTGACCCCATCTCTCACCCTGTATAAAAATCAACTCAAACTGGATCAAAGGTCTTAATGTAAGACCTGAAACTACTAGAGGAAAATATAGAAGATGATTTTCAAGATTGTTACAACCAATGAAATTTCTGTATAGGACTCCAAATGCAAAGAAACAAAAGCAAAAATCAAGAACAATTACCTCAATCTAAAAATAAAGTAAACAATTGACAGAGGGAAGGGACAACCTACACAATGGGAGAAATATTTTGACAGATATACTCTGTAAGAGGGTTAACATCCAGAATATACAAAGAACTCAAAAATCTTAATAAAACATTCCATATAAAATATGGGCAAATGATCCGAATTAACACTTCTTAGAAGATGGACAATAAATACATGAAAAAATATTCAAAATTATTAGCCATCATAGAAATGCAAATCAAAACTGCAAAGAGACACAATCTTACCCCAATTTGAAAGGCTCTTATCAAATAATAATAATAACAACAAATAAGGCTGAGAATGTAGAGAAAATGATACTGTTAGAAACTATTGGTGGAGGGGGATCCAACATGGCGGCCGGCGAGGAAGCAGCGACTCCAACGTCTCCACTTTAACGGGATATGAAAGACTCATCGAAACAGCTGCAGCCTAGCTACGGAGGAACTTCTAGCATAACTTCCTTAAGAGGAGAGCTGCCGTGAACTGGTAGGTTTACTCAAAGTGACAGGTTGCCCCAGAGAAGTGGATCTTGGAAGGCCACGCGGGCACAGAGGTCTAGTCCCCCAACCATCAGCCGCTCCGGCAGGCGGCTCCCCCTGGAGGCCTAGCTCTCGCCCTGGGAGAAGCGGCCCCACCCGCCCGCTTCCTAACCTGGCGGCCACAGCTACTCAGCGATAAAGGTGCCCACGTGGCGGGTGCAGAAGTTAAGTCCTGCAGACGCCAACCACCTTTGCAACCCGCGGGATCCCTGGGCGGCTTGGCCCGCCCCGCCCGAACCGGCAGTCCTCCGCCATACGGGCTCCCCCGGGAGGCCTAGCTCTCGCCCTGGGAAAAGTGGCCCCACCCGCCCGGTTCCTAACCAGGCAGCCACAGCTACTCGGCAATAAAGGTGCCCACGTGGCGGGTGCAGAAGTTAAGTCCTGCAGACGCCAGCCACCTTTGCAACCCGCGGGAACCCGGAGCGGCTTGGCCCGCCCCGCCTGAACCGGCAGTCCTCCGCCATCCGGGCTCCCCCGGGAGGCCCAGCTCTCGCCCTGGGAGAAGCGGCCCCACCCGCCCGGGTCCCAATCACGCGACCGCAGCTACTCGGCGATAAAGGTGCCCCCGCAGCGGGTGCAGGAGTTAAGTCCTGCTGATACCAGCCGCGTTTGCAAGCCGCCGGCACCCAGTGCGGCTTGGCCCACCCCGCCTGAACCGGCAGTCGGCCTCCACCATCCGGGCTCCCCCGGGAGGCCTAGCTCTCGCTCCGGGAGCAGCCCCCTGCAAGCTAGGCGAACCTTTGACCCATCGGGAGGTTAGGCCCAGCAACCTGCGGAGTGATAGAGGTGCCCCTCGTGCCTGCTGGGTAGGCGGACCTTTGACCGACCAGCAGAGCAGACCTAGGGCCTGCCAGCGTGGTAGACGGATCACACCAATTGGAGGAGGATCACAGCCACTACATGCCCTGCAAGGGTGATTATTCAACTATACAAGAGCAATATAAATAAATAGAGGGAAAATTTCAAAACACAACAGTTTCACCAAGCAGAAAGAAACGCCAGCAGTATGAAAAGACAAGGAAAGAAAGGACCACAGGCAATGCAGGTCAACTCAACTTTAGAAGAGGTAATAGGTGCAACAGATGGAATGTCAGATAGAGAGATCAGGATATACATGCTTCAGATGATCTGGAGTCTCAAGGAAGACATGAGACAGCAAAATCAGATAATGAAAGATCACATTGACAAACAAATCCAGGAAGTAAAAGATCAATTTCACAGGGAGATAGAGGAAATAAAAAACAAACAAATAGAAATACTAGAATTGCAGGAAAAAATAAACCAACTTAAAAACTCAATTGAGAATACTACCAGCAGAGTAGATCACTTAGAAGAGAGAACATCAGACAATGAAGACAAAGTATTTCAACTGGAAAAGAACATAGACAGCTCAGCAAGTCTGCTAAGAAACCATGAACAGAACATCCAAGAAATATGGGACAATATCAAAAGACCAAATTTAAGAGTCATTGGGATACAGGAAGGCACAGAGCTCCAAACCAGAGGAATACACAGCCTATTCAATGAAATAATACGAGAAAACTTCCCAGACTTGAAGAATGAGACAGAATCCCAAATCCTAGAAGCCTACAGGACGCCGAATGTACAAAACCATAAGAGATCCACACCTAGACACATTATAGTGAAGATGTCCAACATACAGAATAAGGAAAGAATTTTAAAAGCTACAAGGGAAAGGAAGCAGATTACATTTAGGGGTAAACCAATCAGGATAACAGCTGATCTCTCAACACAGACTCTGAAAGCTAGAAGATCCTGGAATAACATATTTCAAACACTGAAAGAAAATGGGTTCCAACCAAGAATCGTGTATCCGGCAAAATTAAGCTTCAGGTTAGAAGATGAAATTAAAACCTTCCATGATAAACAAAAGTTAAAAGAATTCGCAGCTAGAAAACCATCTCTTCAAAAAATCCTTGGCAAAACATTGCAGGAAGAGGAAATGGAAAATAAAATTGAAAACCAACAATGGGAGGTAGGACAGTAAAGGGGGGAAAGTAGTCAAAGAGGATAACAAATCAGGTTTAGTAACATCAACAAACAAATATGGATAGAAGTACAAACCATATCTCAATAATAACCCTAAATGTCAATGGCTTAAACTCACCAATTAAGAGACACAGGCTAGTAGAATGGATCACAAAACAAGACCCAACAATATGCTGTCTACAGGAGACGCATCTGATAGAAAAAGATATCCATAGACTGAAGGTGAAAGGTTGGGAAAAATCATACCACTCATATGGACAGCGGAAACAAGCAGGCGTGTCCATACTCATATCTAATAAAATAGATTTCAAGCCAAAGCTAATCAAAAGGGATAAAGAAGGACACTTCATACTGCTCAAGGGAACCATAAACCAACAAGACATAACAATCATAAATATATATGCCCCAAATAATGGTGCAGCGGTGTTCATCAAGCAAATTCTTCTCAAGTTCAAGAGTCTGATAGACCACCATACAATCATCATGGGAGACTTCAACACACCTCTCTCACCACTGGACAGATCTTCCAAACAAAAGTTAAACAAGGAAACTATAGAACTCAACAACACAATTAATAACCTAGACTTAATTGACATATATAGACTTTACCACCCAACATCAAGTAGTTACACTTTTTTTTCAGCAGCACATGGAACCTTCTCAAAAATAGACCATATATTATGTCACAGGGCAACTCTTAGACAATATAAAGGGGTAGAGATAATACCATGCATCTTATCTGATCATAATGGAATGAAACTGAAAATCAATGATAAAAGAAGAAAGGAAAAATCAAGCATCACCTGGAGAATGAACAATAGGTTGCTGGGTGATCAATGGGTTTTAGAAGACATCAAGGAGGAAATTAAAAAATTCCTAGAGTTAAATGAAAACACGGACACAACATATCGGAATCTATGGGACACATTGAAAGCAGTCCTAAGAGGAAAATTCATTGCTTGGAGTTCATTCCTCAAAAAAAGAAAAAACCAACAAATAAATGATCTCATACTTCATCTCAAAATCCTAGAAAAAGAGGAGCAAAACAACAGCAAAAGAAGTAGAAGGCAAGAAATAATCAAAATCAGAGCTGAAATTAATGAAATTGAAACAAAAGAAACAATTGAAAAAATTGACAAAACTAAAAGCTGGTTCTTTGAAAAAATAAATAAAATTGACAGACCCTTAGCCATGCTAACGAAGAGAAGAAGAGAGAGAACCCAGATTACTAGCATACGGGATGAAAAAGGCAATATCACAACAGACACTTCAGAAATACAGAAGATAATCAGAGACTATTTTGAAGCCTTATACTCCAATAAAATAGAAGATAGTGAAGGCATAGATAAATTCCTTAAGTCTTACGATCTGCCCAGATTGAACCAGGAGGATATAGACAACCTAAACAGACCAATAACAATAGAAGAAATAGAAGAAACCATCAAAAGACTACCAACTAAGAAAAGCCCAGGACCGGATGGGTATACAGCAGAGTTTTACAAAACCTTTAAAGAGGAACTAACACCAATACTTTTCAAGCTATTTCAGGAAATAGAAAAAGAGGGAGAACTTCCAAATTCATTCTACGAGGCCAACATCACCCTGATTCCGAAACCAGACAAAGACACTTCAAAGAAAGAAAACTACAGACCAATATCTCTAATGAACCTTGACGCAAAAATTCTCAATAAAATTCTGGCGAACCGGATTCAAATACATATCAAAAAAATTATACACCATGATCAAGTAGGATTCATCCATGGGATGCAAGGCTGGTTCAATATACGGAAATCAATAAATGTTATCCACCACATCAATAGACTAAAAAATAAGAACCATATGATAGTCTCGATAGACGCAGAAAAAGCATTCGACAAAGTACAACATCCCTTTATGTTCAAAACTCTAGAAAAATTAGGGATAACAGGATCATACCTCAACATTGTAAAAGCAATATATGATAAGCCACAGGCCAGCATCATTCTGAATGGAGAAAAATTGAAGGCATTCCCTCTAAGATCTGGTACAAGACAGGGATGCCCTCTCTCACCACTTCTGTTCAACATAGTCCTCGAAACACTGGCAAGAGCAATTAGACAGACGAAAGAAATTAAAGGGATAAAAATTGGAAAAGAAGAACTTAAATTATCACTATTTGCAGATGATATGATTCTATACCTAGCAGACCCAAAAGGGTCTACAGAGAAGCTATTAGAGCTAATAAATGAATTCAGCAAAGTGGCAGGATATAAAATCAACACGCATAAATCAAAGGCATTCCTGTATATCAGCGACAAATCCTCTGAAACGGAAATGAGGACAACTACTCCATTCACAATATCCCCCCAAAAAATAAAATACTTGGGAATCAACCTAACAAAAGAGGTGAAAGATTTATACAATGAAAATTACAAAACCCTAAAGAAAGACATAGAAGAAGACCTTAGAAGATGGAAAAATATACCCTGCTCATGGATAGGCAGATCCAACATCATCAAAATGGCGATATTACCAAAAGTTCTCTATAAGTTCAATGCAATGCCAATCAAAATCCCAGCTGCATTTCTTGTAGAAATAGATAAAAGAATCATGAAATTCATATGGAATAATAAAAGACCCAGAATAGCAAAAACAATACTAAGCAGGAAGTGTGAATCAGGCGGTATAGCGATACCAGACTTCAAACTATACTACAGAGCAATAGTAACGAAAACAGCATGGTACTGGTACCAAAACAGGCGGGTGGACCAATGGTATAGAATAGAGGACACAGTAACCAATCCACAAAACTACAACTATCTTATATTTGATAAAGGGGCTAAAAGCATGCAATGGAGGAAGGATAGCATCTTCAACAAATGGTGCTGGGAAAACTGGAAATCCATTTGCATCAAAATGAATCTGAATCCCTATCTCTCGCCTTGCACAAAAGTTAACTCAAAATGGATCAAGGAGCTTGATATTAAATCAGAGACACGGCATCTGATAGAAGAAAAAGTTGGTTATGATCTACATACTGTGGGAGCAGGCTCCAAATTCCTCAATAGGACACCCATAGCGCAAGAGTTAACAACTAGAATCAACAAATGGGACTTACTCAAACTAAAAAGTTTTTTCTCAGCAAAAGAAACAATAAGAGAGATAAACAGGGAGCCTACATCCTGGGAACAAATCTTTACTCCACACACTTCAGATAGAGCCCTAATAACCAGAATATACAAAGAACTCAAAAAATTAGACAATAAGATAACAAATAACCCAATCAATAAATGGGCCAAGGACCTGAACAGACACTTCTCAGAAGAGGACATACAATCAATCAATAAGTACATGGAAAAATGCTCACCATCGCTAGCAGTCAGAGAAATGCAAATCAAAACTACCCTAAGATACCATCTCACTCCAGTAAGATTGGCAGCCATTAGGAAGTCAAACAACAATAAGTGCTGGAGAGGATGTGGGGAAAAGGGCACTCTTGTTCATTGCTGGTGGGACTGCAAATTGGTGCAGCCAATTTGGAAAGCAGTATGGAGATTTCTTGGAAAGCTGGGAATGGAACCACCATTTGACCCAGCTATTCCCCTTCTCGGTCTATTCCCTAAAGACCTAATAAGAGCATGCTACAGGGACACTGCTACATGGATGTTCATAGCAGCACAATTCACGATAGCAAGATTGTGGAATCAGCCTAGATGCCCTTCAATAGATGAATGGATTAAAAAAATGTGGCATTTATACACAATGGAGTATTACTCTGCATTTAAAAATGACAAAATCATAGAATTTGGAGGGAAATGGATGGCATTAGAGCAGATTATGCTAAGTGAAGCTAGTCAATCTTTAAAAAACAAATACCAAATGACTCCTCTGATATAAGGGGAGGAAACAAGGACAGGGTAGGGACGAAGAGCTTGAGACGAAGATTTTCATTAACAGGGTTGAGAGGTGGGAGGGAAAGGAAACGAGAAGGGGAATCGCATGGAAATGGAAGGCGATCCTCAGGGTTATACAAAATGACATATAAGAGGAAAGGAGGGGTAAGACAAGATAATTCAAATGGAAGAAGTGATTTACAGTAGAAGGGGTAGAGAGAGAAAAGGGGAGGGGAGGGGAGGGGAGGGGGGATAGTAGAGAATAATATAGACAGCAGAATACATCAGACACTAGAAAGGCAATATGTCAATCAATGGAAGGGTAACTGATGTGATGCAGCAATCTGTATACAGGATAAAATTGGGAGTTCATAACTCATTTGAATCAAACTGTGAAATATGATGTATGAGGAACTATGTAATGTTTTGAACGACCAACAATAAAAAAAAAAAAAGAAACTATTGGTGAGATGTAAACAAGTTCAGCCACTATGGAAAACAACTTGGGGAGGTTCCTCAAAAAAATAAAAATTGAACTAACATATAGTCTATCAATCCTACTTCTGGGTATCTAGCCAAAGGATATGAAGTCTGCATACGAAAGTGATATCTGCATATCAACTTTTATTGAGGCAGAATTCACAATGGCTAAGATATGACACCAACCTAGGTATCCACCAACAGACGAATGGATAAATAAAAAATGGCATATATGCACAATGGAGTATTATTCAACCTTAAAGAAGACTGAAATTCTGTCATTTGTAGGAAAATGGGTGGATTTAGAGAACATAATGTTAAGCAAAATAATTCAAACACAGAAAAACAAGTATTGTGTGTTTTCTCTCATATGTGGAAAAAAAAAATGTTTACCTTAGTGTAGAAAAGGGATTACCAAGAACTGGGAAGGATGTCAAGTGAGGGTGGGAGTGGGCAAAGGTAGAAGAAGGGATATGATTAGATGTGATTAATGAAGAACATGTGTTGAATACACGTATGGAAATACCACAGTGAATCCCTTTTATTTGCAATGATATGTGCCAATAAAAATGAATATTTTTAAACAAATAGTAAGCACTTATGCTGGATCTTTATTTTAAAAGCCCTGAACAATTGAAAATGTTGATTTTTTTTTCTTTTTCAATTCAGGGCAGATGATAAGAAGTAAAACATCCAATAAAAAATATGGAGATTAGGATGCACTTTTGGATTCCACTGTCTTCAGCCCAAACGGATGCATTTCTTTTAGTAAAAGAATCCATGTTTTCATTTATCAAGTGATTTGTTTATTCCAAAGATATGCACGGTCTAATCCCCCAGCCTTTTACTAGGTTTTGATATGGAATGTCCCCAAAATCTCATGTACGGAGGAATAGGACTTTAGGCGATGATTAAATGGTAAGTGTTCTGACTTCATTATTGGGATTAATCCACTTGGTGGATTAATACATTTAGAGCTGAATGGACTATTGGGAGATGAGACCTACTTGGAGGAAGTAGGTCATGATGGTATGCCCTGGGGTTTATCTTCTTTCCAACAGTCATTCATATTCATATGCATTCTCTCTCTCTCTCTCTCTCTCTCTCTCTCTCTCTCTCTCTCTCTCTCTCTCTCTCTCTCTCTCCCCCCCCCTCCCCCAGCCTCCCTGATTGCTATGAGTTGAGAATCTTTTTACCACAACACTCTGCTGCTGTGAAGTTTTGCCTCATCTCAGACCCAGAGAAAAGCAGCCAGTCAACAATGGACTGAAAGCTCCGGAATTGAGCTAAAATAAACTTTCCTTCTATGAATTGTTTGTGTTAGGTATTTTGTTCACAGCAATGAAAAGCTGACACACTAGGCATATCAAATACTGAAAAGAAATTTAGAAATAAGTAAAATGCAGCTCTTGTACTTAAAAATGTTGTGAAAACAGTTTAGATAATTACGTGTGAGAACAAGTCTAATGGAGGTAAAATGGAAGCTGTGGGAGCCCTGTGAAAGGGTGCACAACCCAGAAGTAGATGAGAGGAGGGGCAGGTCCAGGAAAGCTTTGCATACCAGATAATTTCCAAACTAAGTCCAAAAACATGAATAGACACGATCAGTTCAAAAGAACCATTCAAGGCAAAAAGATACACCTGGCAAGTGAGGCCATTCTTGGAAGTGAATTTGGATCAGAGTGGCTGGACAATAAGGAGAAAGGCCAAGTAAGTAAGAATAACCAGAAAGAGACCAATGGAAGACAGGAGCTAAAGCAAAACCATTTCCTATACTATTTATCTTACTCCATTTTATATTGCTATAACAAAATACCTGAACCTGGGGAATTTATAATGAACAGAAATTTATTGGTTAACTTACTAGCTAAATTTATTGGCTAGAAACTGGGAAGTTCAATATCAAGGTGCCAGCATTGGGCAAGAGCCTTCTTGCTATAACATGATAGAAGGCACTACAGAAAGGCAGCAGGGGTGAGGCGGGAAGAACAAGAGGGGTCGGACTTACTTATCAAGACAAAAACCACTTGTAACCCAGCTGCTCAGGAGGCTGAGGCAGGAGGATCTCAAGTTCAAAGCCAGCCTCAGTAACTCAGCAAGACCCTAAGCAGCTTAGTGATACCCTGTCTCAAAATAAAAATAAAAAGGGATATGACTCAGGGGTTAACTGTCCCTGGGTTCAATTCCTGTTGCCAAAAACAAAACAAAACAAAAAAACCCCACTCCCCTGATAATAGTATCAGTCTCTTCCTAAAGAAAGAGAATTCATGACCTAAAAACCCCTTGAAGTTCTCAGTACCAGTACCATCACAATAACAATTAGAGAGAGGACAACATTCAAACCGTAACATTTCACCTCTGGGCCCACCAAATTTCATGTCCTTCTCACATACAAAATGTTAATTTATTTCATCCCAATAGCACCAAATATATTAATTTGTTTTAGCATTGACTCAAAATTTCAATGTATAAAGTTTCATCTAAGTCAGATAGAGGAAAGGCTCAAAGAATGATTATCCTGAGACAATGTCTCCTCCACCTGTGAGCCTTTGAAATTGGAATCACCTAACACCTCCAAATATAATCATGGGATAAGAACAGGATAGATATTAAAAATTCAAAAGGAAGAACAGGCAAGAAGACTTTGAATTTGTAAATTCAAAATCAAACAAGGTGAGCAACATTCAATCTGCAGTCTCAAGAATGACCCCATGTTCTTCCTCCTGTACATGGTATGGGGATTGGGCCTGAAAGGGATTTTGCTAGGCTTGGTTCACCCAGCAGCTCTCATACATTGGAATCTCATGCCTGTAGCTCTCCCAGGCTGGAGTTGCACGGTGGTAGCTCTACAGCTCTCGAGTCTTGGTGGTCACTCAGTCCTTATGGCTTGGCCCAGGCATTGCCCTAGTGGGGACTCTACAATGGTTCCACTCTGTGACAATTGTGGACCTGGACTCTGAGGCTCTCTGAAGTATCAATCAAAATGTGGGTAGAGGCTGTCCTGGCATGTTTAGTTGGCAAAATCTGGACAGCACCTAGATTTACTCCTTGTCTCTTCCAGAATGGTGGTCTGAGGAACACCTGGGCCCAGAACTGGGATATCCAAGGAGTGCTTCCCTGGAATGTAGGGAAAAGAGTCCTGAGGTAGCTTTTAATAGGGCCCCAGGCCCATCCACTGAAACCACTCTGCCTTCCTAGAGCTTTGGGTCTGCGATGTGCGTGCCTAGAAGATGTCCAAAATATCTCTGAGTCGTTCTCTATCATCTTGATGATAGCATCTGCTTCTTTCTGTCTACACTAAGCCCTTTGTCAAGAGATCACTTGCCTGCACCCCTGAGCACTTGTTTGTTCTTTATATGCTCAGGTTTCAAATTTTTCCAAATCTTTATTTCTCTGATTTCATCTTTAAATCTTCTTTCTCTTCTCTTCTTTCACTATATGCAACTTGAGGAAGCCACACAACACCCTGAATGCTTTCTTGTTGGATATTTCTTCCACCAAATATCCTAGTTTATTGTTATTAAATTCTGCCTTCCTCAAAATCCTTGGGCATGAACATAATTTAGTCTAGTTGTTTGCCACTTTATAGAAAGCACGACCTTTATTCCAGTTTCTAATACTTTGTTCCTCACAGTAAATAATGTCTAAGAAATCTTGAACTTCCAGTAAATCGCTCCTCTTCTGAGCCCTCATTAGAATTGTCCCTAATGCTCTATTCATGGAAATAGAGGCTTTTACCAGCATTCACTTGAAAAACCGTCCCAGCCTCTACCAGCTATCCAATACTAAAGGCACTTTCCCATTCAGGACTTTGTTATGGTCACACTCCCCTCTGTTACCAATTTTCAATCCTAGTCCATATTGTGTTGCCATAACACAGCCCATATAAACAGAAACTTACTGTCCCTTGGTTCTGGAGGCTAGGAAATCAAAGAAATCTAATACCAAGGTGACAAGATCTAGTGAGTGCTATCCTGCTGCATTATTTCATGGTTGAAATGCACTCCATAGTGAACAAGTAGAAAGGCAGAGAGAGAATACAAATTCATTCCCTCAATAACAAACCCACTACCATGATAATAGTATTAGTCCATTCATGAGGGCAGAACTAAATACCTCTTAAAAGGACTCACCTCCCCAAAGCATTAAAATGGCGAATAAATTTCCATATATGTTTTGGAGGGATCATTCAAACCATAGCACCACTCTAAAGTGTTCTTGCATTATTCTGAAATAGACGGACCCAATGATATGTAAGTGGTAGAAATGATATAGATTCATCCACCAGGTATGAATTTGCTCAAATTTTGTGAGGTATTGGTCATATTTATCCTTATAAGTATTTGCATACACATATTACTTATCTGTTTTACTACTTTCCTGCCAAGATAACCTGGAAACACTTTTGTGGCATTTTCTTCGTATAGAGGATTAGCACAATAAAGTGAGAAAAAAACAAAGGTTTTGATAGTATATCTGAAGGAATAATGCTATGATTTGCCTTTGGAATTTAAAAAGGCATAGGAAAGCAATAAGGAATAGTGAAAAAGTCATAGGATCTTGGATTCTTGGTCATGCTGGGATCTAAGGATTGTTGATAAATCAGGACACTCAAGGAGTGAGCGGTCAAGTAGGAGATGGTAATCTCAAAGAGATATCTGAAACTGAAATTTTAAATAGTTACATTGCTGTTCTCATATCTGCACTGTAATCAGAAGCACTTCCCTCTCTCATGATGTAAAAAGGAAGCTCAGCTGCTAGACCCTCTCTGGGCCTTAACTCACTCTACCCCTATGCAAGTTAAGTGACATATAGGAACTATCTCAATTCCTCCCTCTCTTCTTTTTTCTGGGTGCACAGAGCCCTCTTCTGTCTTCTATGCCGTAAAGTATGTAGTCCCCTAGACCTGTGGTGGGAGGGAGGGGAAGAAGACAAGTTTTCTCCTTCAGTGCTGCTAGGGAAAGGATCAGCCTAATATTTGAGTTCAAAATTGGATGGTTGCATGATTTACAAATCTAATATTCCCTGTGAGAATTGGGTGAAGGATCACTGCCAAGAATTTGAAACTCAGAGTCGACTCTGTTCTGCAATATCTGCTTCTGAGAGGTGGTAGAATCACCAGCTAAAATTTTTCAATTAAAGTGAGCAAGCATTAGAGCCAAGTATGTAAACCCAGGAGTCATACAGGAAAAAACCTTTTCCCACATACCAAACTAAAGGGATGCATAGGGCTATTCTGAAGTTGAAAAGTGAATGTAGGATATGCTATCAAAACTATAATAAACCCATCATTAGAATCAGTACCCAGCACAGAAAAGAACATGGTTTCAGATAAAAACAAAGATTTCGTTTCTACCTTTTCCCCTCACTTATAAACTTTCTTAAACTCTTTTTCTTTTTTTCATCTGCAAGATGGGATACTAACACAAAACTTACCAGGATATTAAGAAGAATTTATTTCTAATTAATGTGCATATAAATGTATTGCAGCACCTTATGTTTACAAAATAACTACTAACAAGTAGATAACCAGGAAGCTGGGAGAAGATGCTTTCTTATAAAATGAGATTACTGATAGGAAGGAATTAGAAATGATCCTGCTGCTATTTAACCCTATACCAGCAAAAGAGAAATACAGCAAAATGGCCTTGATTGTGTACAGTTTGCTTCCTCCAGTTGTTCATGACACGGGGAAGCTTAGTTGGGTCATATCGTTAAATGTGGACCACATGGGGAAAGAGGAGCCTCCTAAGAGAGGAGAAAACTAGAGTTTGTGGAAATGGATGGGTTGACCTCAAGGAGTTGACCCAAATGTGTTCAAGTGTTAGTAGATTTTAAACTATGATTTTTCCCTGTGACAGAAGCATTAAGTTAGGTCCTGTGGATTCCTTATTTTTCTCCACAGTGCCTCAACTAAAATTAAATAAATTCAATTAAATAAAAAAAATAATAAACTATGATTTAGAATTTTGACTAATTAAGAATTTAGAATTAGATTTTAGACTATAAACTAGACTTTAATTTAAAACCTAAATATGACAAAATATGAACTCTGTCTAAAAATTTAATTTTTATTTTCTCAATCCTTATTGACTCCTTTGTTTTTACTGAAAAAAATTATGATCTTAAAGATCTTTTCAAATGTACTCAGCTCAAATGTACCCAAAATATTTTGAAGCAAGTCTATTCCATGTTTGATGATTCCTATGTCCTAATACTTATCTATTTAAAATAATTTAAATTAGAAATTCAAATAATATAGTAAGACAAAATGTTTATCAATATAACTATGTGTAAAATTAATATTGTCATTAAAGCAAGAGCACTGTTACTTTTCCATTTATAACTGACTGACTTCTCCACTGTTTCAGGCACAGGAGATACTGCATCCAGTCCTCTTTTGGATTCTCCTTGCTGCTGAAGAGAAAGACTCATTTCCAAACCAACTTGCTCAGGACTCAAAGACTGACAGGAGAACTCTAGCACATTACATAGTCCCATCAAGGAGACAGCCTGCTGTAGAAGATTCTCTTCCTGAGTCTGGGGCCCCATGGAAGTTCCATGCTTCCGGTGTTCTGGTAAGTTACCTGCTAACTCTGTATACCCATCTCTTGGTCTCAAAGGTGAACAGATTGAGCACTAGAGCACTAGAGTATGAAGAATAATTTTAAGCTAGACTGATAAAGGAACCAACTATGAAAACAAGAACTAGTGAAAGCGTTTGCCTCCCATGTTCAAGATTTATATTACAAAGAGAATTGATTTAACTCATCTGTTGCCCTATTTGTCTTTTGATAACTGAAGAGGCCGGTTTTGATGCTTTTCTTACCAAAGCATGTTTTCACTTGTTTATGTTCCACTCTAAGGCTATTATTTGGTAGCAGATGTCTCTTTTCTACCAACCTAGAAAAATTCACTAGGTACATTTAATTTCTCCCTAGATTTCTATAAAGTTCACCTAAGTAAACTTTCTCTGTGTGTTTATTGCAATTAATCCCTCTTCAAGCATTTCCATTGGAACATGACCACATTATTATCACTGTCTCTCAGGTACAAAGCACACCCTTTCAAATTTGCTGACATCGTACACATTATCTACCATTTTATCCCAGGGACCTTTGCTGACAGACAGCTACTGTGAAAACACAACATGTGGAGATTCAGACTTATCTAAAAGATTTGAAAATTGTTTTTCTGTACAAAGGTAAAAAGTATTTGCTATAGGATTTGTCCTGCCAATTCTGCTGCATATCATCAAACACACATTTTTTAGAAGAGTAAAACTATGTATCTCCCTCTGCAAAGTCCTAGAGATAATGGCTAACTGATCCCAAAGAATTTTAAATCAGGATGGGATAGAGCAATGTAACAACCAACTGAAACTTCAAAACCTTAAATCAATTTGGGGGTACCAGAAATTTCTTATAAACCTGGAGAGAAGAGAATAATGTATTCTAATTAAAATATTAGTTACCATTCAGGAATTGTCATTTCAACTGATTACTAACATACCAGTAGAAACATTTGATGAATGGTACAACAGGCTGTTTTGGTGGCCTTCTCTGAGCCTCTGCCATCCCTGTTACTGGTTTGGTTGATATGACCACACCTAGTAGCTTTGGGGCACTTCAGCCATCAGTCCTCCCAACCATCATTCTCTGGAGGAACATCCATGTGTGACTGATGCTGTCTTCTTTCACTTACCTCACTGATTATGGTCAATCATTGATGGGTTGGGGGTATAAAAGTCTGCCTCCTTTATCTCAAGTGGCGCCATGTCTGTGGTGCCATTGGCATTTCCCATTGGGTCATGCTCACTCTAGATTGTTCCAAGACCATGTTCTGCTAGAGGTCCTCCTTTCTCTTCTCTTTCTCACTCAGATTTTACTCTAAAAGAGATGCAGGACCCATGTATGCCAACTGGAACCAAGTTCCTAGTTCTAATACCTGAATACCAGGGCAGGAGGGCAAATGTAGAGCTGGATAAAGCAGTTTATCAACACAAGAGCACTCTACTGTGAGAGAATTGCATGTTCTGGCAAGAATCTTGATCCCTTATTCCAAACTATTGTAGAATCATGAAAAAGTATTAGCTTTTATTACAAAAATAGCAATAAAGAACTGTACTGGCAGGGTAGAAAGGAGTTAAAGGCTCAGCAGTCTTACTAGAACTGGATCTGCTATGTAAATCCCCCAGACTCACAATTGATTGTGTTTATCAGAAGACCCAGATGACTCTCCTTTTTTCAGTGGGTCTGCTTCCTGATTTGCTGGCAGGACAGAAGGTGGAAACAGATCCTGAAGGCAGCAAGCTTTGTTTGGAAAGTAGATCTCTCTAAGGTACATTTCAAAGAGAGATAATGGTGAATGAGGCCAGATGAATGGAGCCCAAAACCCAGTGTAGATCAGATTTCATTAAAAATAAAATGTGTGGAGTTGGGCATGGTGGTGCATGCCTGTAGTACCAGCAGCTCAGGAGGTTGAGGTAGGAGGATCACAAGTTGGAAGCAAGCCTCAACAACTTAGTGAAGCCCTGAACAACTTAGTAAGACCCTATCTTATAATAAAAATTAAAAAGGGCTGGGGATGTGACTCAGTGGTAAAGTACCAATAGATTCAATCCCCAGCACCAATAACTAAATAATATGTGTAAAATGAGCAGGAAAAATTAAGAAACAATTAAAATCCGTTCAAGAAGAGCAATGAGAGTAGAAAAAAAATAATTCAGAACTAATCATCAATACCTCTTCTTCCTTAGAGAAAAGTAGCAAAAATGGACATTGATTCAATCCAGAGTTATTTGTCAGGACATGCCAGTATGCCATCTCACAGTCTTGTTCCTTGTTCAGCCCAGTCATGCTGGAATGGGAAATTAGGGACTTGGCAGGTAAACATTAGACTCTGGTAGCAGCACAGAGCAGAACCTCTACATGACCGTAAAAAAGCTCTTCCCCGCCAGGAAGGAAAACACTGTAGATGGAACTGAGTGTACCATAACAAGAGCAATTACAGCCAGAGTGATTGCAGCCTCAAGGATCAGTGCTTCTGTTATTCTGTCACAGAAGGAGAATTTTGGAGTCATTGACACATGGTGTGTTGGGAAGGAACATAATGTTGGCCCCATAGAAAGGTGCTCTGCAGCCATGAAAAATATCATCCTCCTCCTAGCAACATCTGTCACCTTTGCTTATGCCCAAAGTGTGGATACTGTTGCTTTTCTCAGAATATATTTTAGACTTTCATTTTCGGCAAGATATCTCACACACATCGCCCATCAACCCTCTAAAAGCATTTGCTGAGACATATGGGAAGAGGAGTGAGGAGCAGCATATCATTGGAAAAAGGGAAAAAGAGCAGAGCCAAGATCAGTTCTCATCCGTGAACCCAGAGCTCGCCCAGGATGGAATTGTAGGAGCAAGAATGTTGGCAAAATACGTGAAATGTTAGTTGTTTCTTATAACATAAAATGCTTGACGTAGGCTCTGTCCAACTGTTGTCATATCTGTGTTTTAAAATAATATAAATCAGCACAACACATACCAAATAAAGCTCTCATCATTCTGCACACACTAGCAGCTCTCCTCCAAGCGTTACGTGTTATTTGTATAACCCTTCATGTTAATAATTTCTGTTCCAAATCCACTGGGCTTACTGTCTTTTAAAAGGGGGGGGGGGACTGACAAAAGAGAACTGGTGAGACTTGTCTTCTTCCTAGTTTTTCCTGTTAGAGTAAGTACCACCCTTTCTGATCATGTGCTGACCATCATTCCTCCCTGAGATGGATTTGTTGTCTTAAAGAATGATTTCTTTCTATTCATCAGCTGTCTTCCAATCTGGCATTTATCTTACTTCACTCACCAGTGTCAGGGTAAGATGACACAAATGGTAGTGTAGAAACTCCTGCAGGGGCACTGCAGCTCTGTGTTGTGAGTGATTATTCTTTTCAAATTCTCTCTAAGAAAATTCTGTTTTGTTTTTTTCTCAGAACTTCATTTGCATAACTATCCTCTTGGATCAAGTCCAAAGCTGTTGTCCTTGAATGTCCTTTGGCATGGCTTCTCAGACAGGCTTCTCTCTCCAATAAAAGAGATGGTATTAGTATCAATATATTTTCAAATATCTACCAGCATCTCTTGGAATATATTTCCTTTAATGGTTCCTTTTCAAAGCTAATGACACAGTCCAAATTAGGTGAAAATTAAGACATTTAGTTCCATTCCCCATGATAAAAAGAAAACTGGATAGCCAAGGGGAAAAAGAACAAAATGTTCTCATTCAAATCAACTAAAAATGTTAAGAAAATATAATAAATATTCTTTTCATGCAAAACCTAGGCAATGAGAAAATTAAGAAAATTTAAAGTTCCCAAACCTTCACACACAAAAAACACAAATCTTGAAAGTTAAGCCTATCTTGAACCTTGCGTGAACATTCAAAAAAAAATGAATGGTGAGGTGAGGGGAAGGACAAAAACCTGTCTTTGTTCTTCCGTGAGGATCACCACATCTATAGGATGCTTTTCCAAAAGCTGGTCAGAAATCAATACAAACATGATGCAATAAACTAACAATTCACCTAAGAAGAACGAACTCAACATATTAGGTACTATGACTTACAAACAAACATACTCCTAGCATTCTTTAGTCATAGTAATGATGGTAATAAACCCAGACTGAAAATCATTGCTGAATACTAATTTTTGATATTCCCAAGGGAACTCTCTTAAATATTTAAACACTGAGAAAATACAACTACATTTCTTAAAATATATTCTACAATTAGAATTCAATTATTAATTTTTTTTCAGAATGAACTTCCCCTTTTATTTCCCTTCTTCTCATATTGATATTTTACAGATTCTACTACTGGTCAAAATGAATCATAAGTTTTAATCACAATTTTCCTATGACTCCAAAGTCACTTTCATGACATAAACATATTAAAATAGAATCCTGACACGATCTCAACCAAATAAGACCACTGAAACAACTGCAACTAAAAAGGTGAAAGAAGTAAGCCATAATTTTCTAAGGATTATGCAATAATTGGATCTAGATAGAATGAAGATCTGCATCCTTATTAGTACACAGAAAGTTACAGCAAGCAACTACTAGTTTTATTGTTTGGACTTTGAATAGTTTTCTTTTTTTTTTTTCTTTTAAAGAGAGAGTGATAGAGGGAGAGAGAGAGAGAGAGAGAGAGAAAGAGAAAGAGAGACAGAGAGAGAGAATTTTTTTAATATTTATTTTTTAGTTATTGGCGGACACAACATCTTTGTTGGTATGTGGTGCTGAGAATCGAACCCGGGCCGCAGGCACACCAGACGAGCGCGCTACGGCTTGAGCCACATCCCCATCCCCGGACTTTGAATAGTTTTCTATACCATCCTCAAAAAGATTTGTGTTTCAATGTTTCAAAGATCATCTCGTCATTACTAGTACTACCTCATCTTGAAACTGAATTTTCCATTCTAATACAAGCCTGCTGTTATGTCCATACTTACAACTGCAATTTGTTAACATTAGAATAGCTAAACCTGGAAATTAGCAGTTACAGACAATTCCCAAACTAGAAGAAAATCCCTTGGGATTTCTGTAGTCTTTTCTATTCTTTTGAAGCATATCCTCCTTATTATGCTTTTCTGAATTCCACAAAATCTATTATCCTTGCTTTGAGCTTTTATAGGTGAAAAGCCTCCTTGAGACTGTGTACATTAGGCTCCTGAGAGTGAATGAGCAAGGATAAGCTTGAATAAAGCACTGGAAATCATGACTAACCAATCCAATGATCCTTCCATGATTAGAGAATTGTAAAAATTCATTAGAAACTTATGAAATAGCAAGGCGTTTAAGGCACTTGTCCTAACCCTCTTTCCTAAACCCTTACAACTCTATTATAAGTTGCACCTCCTTCAACAAACCCAGGCTCCTAGATTTGAATCTTTAGGCTCATCTTTGACCCCTCTTCATCAGTCTTTCTATAACCTAGATCAACTTGTCCTTCTCTTTTCTCATACTCCTAAAACTAAAGTTTCTCTGCTTCTGCCATGTGGGGTCTGCACAAGTTGTAGACCTCTGCAGCCAAATGACTATCCGGCAAATGAAGAATGAAATTCACAGATGAGGAGGAGTGAGTGTAAAGATAGGATTTACTGAAGAACAGAAACAGGAACAGAAATCACACTGAGAGAGGGGACCTGATACAGGTTGCCATCTGAGCACACTAATCTAGGCGTTTATATAGCACTTGGGTCAACACCGTTAGTCCCAACTTACACTAATCAGCATTTTTTTTAAAGTTCCAGTGCTATTGGTCCAAAATTATGCTAATTAGAGTTTGGAAAAGGCTATTGGTTAACTTGAGTTGGACTGCCATTCAGATCTGCCCCTCGTCCATTTTCTCTCCACTGATCTGCAATCATAGCTTCCCAACAGGTTGCAGTCAGCAGATTCCAGAGCAGCAGTTCTGCCTAGGATCAGCTTCTTCAGAAGGCATCTATGCCAGGCCCAGGTCTGGCCCCAGTGGGGTGACAGCTCCCCTGGCCTGCTTGGTTCCACACATGGCTGCCTGAGAGCCAACCCAACCAGACCCTCCACTGCTCAACTGTTCTGCTGGGCAGACACCAGTGTGGGTGGGCTTCCTGGTTTGGTGGCTTGGGAGAAGTGTTGCTACCTTTTGTATCCATCCTTTCACTGCTGTTTAATCCCATCCTAGGACTCCAGGCCGATCCACTTCTCCTAATATCCTATACATTTCTACTAGGTAAGGTTTAAAGAAAAGTTATGCTGATCACTTCTCCCATCAAATCTAACAGTGACTCTCACTTGCAAGAAACATTGTACATGCCCTCCAAAGAACTATGCAAAGGATGGAGCATGTTACTTTTTATTTTGATCTGAAAATCTTGTTTAAATTTGGCAAATCTTGTCCCCAACAATTTCTTTACACTGCCCCCATTTGGAGCACAGAAAGTCAATTTTTTTCATATTTATACCAAATTCCTCCAACTATTTACTACAAGCTTACTGCCATGTATTCTACTGCTGGGCACTTGCTATATATTTGAATTATTTACATAAAAAGGAAAGAGAAAATAGAGAAAAATAAAAATAACAGGAAAAAAGTCCAGGTGGGCAGAACCCAAGATGGATGGGCTGCATTTAAATCCCCTCTCAGCCATATATCCAATACTTTCTAGTAATATCAAGCCCTCACTCCCTGCCATTTTATTTAAGCTTTTTCCTCCCTCTATTTTAGTGCTGTATCCCTCTACATATATAATATGCTTCAGCTGGAAGTATGCCTGCTTCACTAACTCCTGTTTTATTATTTCCATGGTAATAAGAACTAGCTTTTGCACATTATCAAAGTAGTTGAGTATTTCCCACCCAAATCCAAGTAGTTCTTGAGCTCTTCACCCTCCCACTCCCACCCACCCACCCACAATGGCTTCATCAGAATTGAATTCATTGAAGGTGGGGTGGGTCACTTCAGACTCTATGAATGTGCAGCTGGACAAGTGATCATTCATCTCCTGAACTTGAACATTTGTATAAATGAGGCAAGGAAAGTCTGCACATCATTTTGCTTCCTTCTATACACAGCACATGAGTCAGAAGCATGGATAGTTAAAGTTACCTCCACTCTTGATTAGGACTCTAATTTTCTGGTCATAAGGATACATGTCCAATCTCTCAACTATTTCATTAACATTGTGGTTTGTAGTTTCTTTTGTATTTAAAACACACTTTCAATTCAATGTGTACATTTTTTAGACCTATGATTCTAAAACCAAAAATCAAAGCAACCTCTGGAATGATAAGGAATATTGTTTAAGTAGAACATGCATCATTTTGAATGACATTGGACTGTAGTAGAAACAAAAGGTAGAAGAATGTGACTTCCAGGCTAGGTTTGGGTGAATATTTGTGAATACAGAAATGTAGCCCTTGTCTTATCAGAAAGACATTATCCAGTAAGGAAAATGTAAACCACTGTAGATATTCCTAATTAAGGAATTTAATCCAGGCAACTGGTAAGAAATGTATTTCAAAGGCTGGTTGAGCAAATGAGAGGTGATACCCTCAAATCAGAAAGTTGCTACCACCGCTAGAGAAAGCCAAGAGTGTAGTAGAATTTTCACTGACTCTGCTGGAGATTCACCCACCGTGACTGGGAAGAGCTGCCCCCACTACTGGCTGGAGAGCCCTGGCTAACTCTACTTAGCAACTTTGGGGAGGTTTTCTGTATCCAAGACCACCTGAGGAAATGGAAGTTTCCTGCTACTACCTGAACCAAAGAGTTTCCTTCCTCCTGCTTGTAACTGCCATTGGAGGTACCAGTCTGAAGAAGAAGTCCTAGGAAAGCAGTTGCAGTCTTTCTGGAAATAGCACAGAAGAGAGATCATGTCTGAGTACTAGCAGACAGTACCTGGCACACTTACAGATTTTAAGAAGAAAATTATTTGATAGGGATAATCCTCTTAAAACAGATTTGTATCTTAATAAGTGAGTTAATATAAGTTTTAAAAAAAGCCCATTAAAAGAACTGTACATAGTTTTAAGAAAAAAAGATTTTCATAGAAAACAATGCATAATAAAATAAGCAGTTGACTCTAGCTAGCTTTTAAATTCTATTTACTCTAAAAATAAAGAAAAATCAGTTCATAACTGTGTACAGTGGCATACTCCTGTAATTGCAGTAACTTGGAGGCTGAGGCTGGAGGATGGCAAGCTCCAGGCCAGACTCAGCAATTTAGTGAGTCCCTGAGCGACTTAGCCAGACTGTCTCAAAATAAAAAATAAAAAGGGCAGGGTTCAATCCCCAGAGCTATTAATAAATAAATAAACAAACATGCAAACAAATGAAAAAACAGTTCATGTGGTTTACCAGTGAGCCAATCTTCAGAGTTGAGGGATTTTCTGATATGGAGCTTCATTCCTTAGTGAAACAAGAAGGTGAAACACCAACACATTATCTTCCAACTCCCCTGCACACAGAGTCAAGGACATTACTTCAATGACTGCTGTGTCTCAGCACCTAGAGCAGACCTGGTACATGGTAGACACTTCAGTAATTACTTGCAAAATGAACTAATAAATAGCTAAATGAACAAATAAATGGTTGGGTATGAGACAGTTGAAGACCCAGATAGGGTTCCCTGGTGAGAAAACACAATGCATTATTAGAACTCCAGGCTCTAGTATTTGAGGTCAAAGAAGCATTGTTATAATGAGGGAATAAAAGATAAGGTGAAAGGGATCACCCATCCCTGCCCAGGTTCTGAATGTTATCTGCAAGTGGTTCCTTTAGCAAATCACGATTGGCTTTTACATCTAATGGGAAATGTTTTTGGTATACTTATGAGACTTGAAAGGGGAAAACTCCACATAGGCTCAATCAAATGTGAGCCTTAAAAAAAAAAAAATATGGAGACAGATATTTGCTTCCAAACACTGAACCCAGAATAAAGCATGCTAAAGATAAAAATATCACAGAATTCTGGCTGAATGACTAACTTGTGAAATCCCTGCCCATCCTCCCTCCCTGTCACCATTGCCCACAATAACTTCAGGGAAATCTCCTGGCGACACACGGAATGAACAGGCGATCAGTTCCAAAGGATAAAAAAGAGGTGGGGGAGATAAAAATAAGAATGATGACACGGTAAGAAAAGTAACATCAGATAGAGAAAAGAGCCGGGAATCCAAGTCAACCCTCCAGCACAAGCAACAGCAGCAGCTGCTCCCTGGTACATGCTGAGGGGATTGGAGGAGGCTCTGCCTTTTTCCTTCCCAAAGAACTTCCAGAGGACCCACCTGGCCTTTTTATTCCCCTGCCACCCACCCAGCACATGGTCATACTTCCCCTCTGCCTCCCTGACCCCGGGGGGCTCAGGCATGTTCTCACTGGTTCCTTGCCAAGAGCAAGATGCAAATTCCACGTAATGTGAAATAGATCCCTGAAGCTTCTCCTTGACAATGAACCTTCCTAAAAAGTTGTCTTTCCTGGCTGCACAGTTAACAGGACTGGCATACTGATGTCCTGCATTTATTCACAAATACAAGACACTTAGCAGAGGTCATCAGAAAATTTAGATTAGGAAGCAGATACCTTCTGCTGCTGCTCTAGCTGGGCTTTGTAAGTTGGTTGGAGCATAATACAAACAGCTTGTCTTGCCACATCATGATAATGACATAAATTATTAATAGAGATAAGCATAGACAAAAGCAAAATTAAAACACTGTTGATGAATGTCACCAGGTTCTGGTTGGTTTTGTTCTGCTGTATTCTAAGGCTTTTGAGAATGAAAACCATGGGGAGAAGGTGAGGAAAGCTTATTAAAATGTATGCATAAAATAAATTATTTTTCTGGATCTAATGAAAGTTCTCTTTTCTTCTCCACCTCTTGATGAATGAATCAGGGCACATCAAGCTCTATGGTAGCATTGCCAGTTTTGAAAAATAAAAGTACAACAAATAAATATGCAAATACACCTGTTTGTTTGTTTAGTGGTTGTTGTCATTGTATTGGCAACTGTGCCCTATAGGTTCTTGCTTTATTTGAGGTCAGGGATAAAAACATGACTCA
This sequence comes from Urocitellus parryii, assembly GCF_045843805.1. Lineage (NCBI taxonomy): Eukaryota > Metazoa > Chordata > Mammalia > Rodentia > Sciuridae > Urocitellus > Urocitellus parryii. The sequence continues at coordinate 47,933,380 of NC_135533.1, forward strand.
AGAGAAAGACAACGCCATGACTGTGTTAGTCACCTTTCCTTCATTGTAACAAAGTGTCTGAGAAGAATAATTTTAAAAGAGGGAAGATTTATTTGGGCTCAGTTTCAGAGCTTTCAATTCATGATCCCTTGGCTTTGTTGCTTTGGGACCTGAGGTGAGGCAGAAGATCACAGATGGGGTGTGGGGCAGGAAAGCTACTCACCTCACAGCAGAAGAAAGCAAAGAAAGAAAGGAACAAGAAATACCCTAAGGCATGATTTCCTCCTGTGGAGACTTGCCTCCTGAAAAGTGTCCAACAGCTCCCAATAGCACCAACTACTGGGAAGCAAGCCTTCAACACATGAGGCTTTGGGGGACATTGCAGATCCAAACTATGAAAATAATGTTAGTAAATAACTTCAGTAAGCCTCAGTTTCTATGCCTGTGGAACCAGTGAATAACAATGCATAGAAATGATTTGGTAATTAAATGATTTGATTTACTTAATGACAGAATAATGTTTCACACATAGATAATAATTCATTTATTATTATTATTATTATTAGATGATGATGTTTAATCAATGTCTGAAATTATTGGGAAATTATCTACCAGAAAAGTTCAACCAGATTCTCTTGGTTTTGTTTTGCTTGCTCTTATTTTTTAAGAACAAGATGCTTATAAAATAATTATATTAACACTACACTTCCGTTCTACATTATGTAACTAGGGAGAAATGGAAAAGGGAAAGGAATAGAGAAGGACATGTAAGATGGAAGGAAGGAAGAAAAAGATGAGCGCATGTGATTTGTGTGACCTGAATAGTGTTTTAAAAGTGTTTTATTTTCCAATACTTAAGAACTGAAAAAATTTACATAAATACACACAATTCTGGATTCCTTGACAAATCAGTGCTTCAGGCCCCTCCAGCTCTTGAATAGCAGTTTCCCTTTTGAGCATGTGTGTACATTCCAGGTGAGCCCCTCCCTTGCCACTCTCTCCAGGTCACTGAGGCCTAGTGTTGACAGCCATTGGTCAATGCCCTTACACTGATGTTATTTTTTTACCCGGTGAGCTACACTCCTTTATTTCTTCTGCCTGGTACAATGGTGGAGGCCAGGTGTGGTTTTGGATGGCATTATCCTTCAGATAATCTCTAATAGCAACCCAAGTCACCCCCACACACACAAAAAATCTAGGTAAAGAAATAGTGGGCTTGGAGAGCTAAACCTACTTATGACAAGTCACTTAAACCAATAGACTTCAAGCATTTATGCTCAAATGTTTCCTAAAGGAATTTTGAAAACTTCATGCTAGCACATTCTTAAGTTGAAATCTCAATTTCTTACCATATGTTTAAGCAGTTGAAATGATAGAAGCCTCCTTAGCATAATGACAGTCTGCCTCTCATCTTGAGTTCCCTCCACATGTTGATTTTCTTTTATTGACATAGAATAAGACTCTGTCTTTGTGGTGTACAGTTTTCTGGATTCTTTCATGGTCACATACCCAATACCACGATTCTATCATCTCTAAGGCAGAACAGCTTCATCATCCCCAAAATTTACTTGTGCTGCCCCTTTGTACCAGTGTTATTGTGCTATTCCTTCACAGAGATACTCGGAAAGCAGTGTGGCATAGAAAGTGGACTACAAACAACAACAAAACCAAACAGAACCTTAGGGCAAGCATTGTCGATGGTCTTCCCATAACCATTTGTCCTTTTCCCATTGTCTAGAACTCACAATTGTGAGGAAAATAAAGCTGATACTTTTCCAGCTCCCTCATATCTAGGTTTAGCCATGTAGCTACTCTCCAAAAGTACAGCAAAAGTTCAAGTGCTGAGTGACAGTGAATGTAAGTACTGCTGCATACATATTTACCCTTTTCTTCTTTGTTCTTACCCCTATTTTCCAGCTGAAAGTGGACCATGAGGCTGGCTCTCCAGGTGACATATTGACACACTGGGACAAGAGCCACACTGTACAGAGACAGGCCCCACATGTTCCATTATTGAAGCTGCACTCCCATTCCAATCCCAGACTGCCTATCTCTGAACTTTTAAACCAATTAAAAATTAAGGGCCTATCTTATTTAAGCCACTATATTTTATATTGTTATTTCTTTGTGTGTTAACCATAGCTGAATCTAATTGTAATTATTATAGCAATTACATTTTAAATGAGATTAATTTGAATAATAAGACATCGTGATTTGGTAGACCCAAAAAGGTAAGTCATTGGAAATACGCTGGGGTTTAACTTAATATGTGCTCATGGGGGAGGGGTATGGATGAGAAAGTATCATGAATGTATAAAGAAAGAAGGAAAAATAACCTCAGTCACGTCACTCAGAGATAAAATACCTTAACATGCTCTACATTTATTAACATTTTTTTCCTATGTTTGTAGGTGCCAAAAGTAACTTTGTAGTATTATTATCATTCTATCTAGGAGATAGTATATAACCATTATAAAACATTTAGTTTTATAGACCAAAACCTCTGTTTAGAATTTATGTTTTGAATATTGTTTTCTCAGAGGATCAAATGAGATTGTCCAATAACTTCAAGTTTGGTAATATATAACTGGCTTCAAGCCATCAAATTATCAAACATGTCCTTTTCCCAGGAAAGTATAGTTTTGGTTCCTTGGGGTATTAAAATTTATAAATTCATCTTTAAAAATAAACTGAAATAAAAATAAGCAATATTTCATTATCCAAGCTTATTATAGGATCTCTGTGATCCATATGTTGGTTCTAAAGATACTTTTCAAAAGCCATATCCATACATAAATTTACACTGGCAACATTTCTTTCTTCCTGCTGTAGTGCTTTAAAATTCAAATGCAAAGAGACCATCCTTAAATTATCTTGCCTTGTGAGTGACATTCTCCATTAAGGCCTAAAATTTACCTCCAACCCACATAGACCCAGTATCCACAAAGTTTGCTGCTATGAATTTTAATAGCTGGAATGAAAAATAGTGGAATAGAGATTGGGGAAATTACTTGTGCTGAAAAAACTTCCCTTCCCATCAGTTTAGAGATCTTTTCTGGACAGTTAGCTTCAGAGAGAGAGAGATTTACAGAGAAGCTGATTGTGACTTGGGGCTCAAGGAGGAATCGCAGGCATGAGTCAGGACACCTACTGCCAGCTGTCTGTGTTTTGTCACCTGAGATCAGGCATGGCCTTGGGAAAAACTGCTTTGAGCACCTCACATTCCATCAGGCTAGGGCTAAATTGGAAATAGTGTGGAACAAGATTTCTGGGTTGTATCCCTCTATAAATAAATTTCAGACTGTGTCATTATAACATGTATGGAAATGAGGGGAAAAAAAGGTCACATGAAAATGTGAAATTTCTGCATAGTAAATGAGACATTATTGTATGCAAATGAACGAAAAAAAAAAAAAGGCTCTGCATCTTCACATCTTCATTGAGAATGGCACCAGGAGACCTGGGCCTGGTCTGTAACATGGGAGAGATCAGTTACATATCAGGAACTTTCTGGTATAGAGGACAGTGGAAAGATTAACCAGTGAAAATATCCTGGAATCCGTGTTTTCCCATAGACTAATTCCTTCATTGTTTTGTAATGCAAGAAATGAGAAAACACAATTGATTACTAGCCCAGTGCCTATTTACAATGCTCTTCCTAGTAACCACTTTATTCCCCAACAGGTAAAAAGAGTTCACCTCCATCAAGCATGAGAAAAATAAGACTCACCATGAAAATAGAAAACTAAGCAGACACGATGGTTGACTATTATTGAGCAGAAACTTGAAATGGGGTTGGTGGGGATCTGTGAGATGGTAAGCAGGGGACAGAAGAGAAAAGCACTAGAAATGGCAGCTTGGGTGGGGCCTTTGGAAGGCTGGTCCAGGTACCCCACTCCTCCAGGACAAATCTTGGTAGGAGATGAGAAGCAGCATCTGCAGGCCACCTGAACCCAGTGACATTTAGGAGGAAGACAAAGTATGCAGGCAGTACAACTTCCTTCCTAGTGTCCTCTCTCTGTCTGTTATGTTTCCAGACCCCTTCTGCACTACTGCCTGGTGGCCCACACCCCATCAATTTCCTGTTTAAGCTTCTCTTACCTCTATTCCTCAAAACCCACAGATTGGAGAGCCACCATAATAGGCTGTATCTTGAAATGAAACATTCATTTTTTAACTCTTAGCAATTTCTTATTTTTTCCTTTCTCTGTCATCCTACCACAGGGTCCCCACATTGTGTCTCCTGTGTCCTAACCTTGAAGTTACTTGTGTGGATGCAGCATTACACAGCAACATGTGGGTTGTTCAAGTAACTCCAACTACTCAAGGATTCTACCTACAGAGATCTAAATCACTAGGTCCAGGAGAAGGTTGAACTCCACATGTTTTAAAGATGCTTTGGTGATTCTAATGGAGCCCTTATTTGGGAACAAATAAATCAAAGGATATTTCAGAGGGAAGTTATAATTCAATCTAATACTCATATCCATATAAAAAGCAGTTATCACCAAGAGTTTTTAAAAGTTCTAAGTATGCTCACTCAGTGATTAATTTCCTATTTTGTTCATTGTGTTTTTCTTTCTCTCAATACTTGACTGGTTTTTGTATATTTCTTTTTCTTTTTTCCTCCCTCTTCATCTCTTTCTCTCTTTCCTTTTGTCTTTCTTGACTCCTCTGACTGTACAATGGATTTACAATCTCAAATGTCTTCAGAGGTTAGAATTTTTATACAAGATGAACCAAGAGCAGCAACAACATGGAAAAGAACAAAGTAAGCAGTCTTCAGCTAGAGGAATGTGGTCCAGGGGCAAGGAGGGCACAGGAAGACTTTCAGGACATGCAAGGACACCAATAGTGGCACAGATGTGAGGTGTCCCTCACAAGTTCATGTGTGAGACAAAGCAAGAATTGTTCAGAGGTGAAATGGTTGGACTATGAATTGTAACCTGATTAATGGATTAATCCATTGGTATGGATTAACCGGGTGGTGACAGTAGGCAGGTAAGGAGTAAGCAGAGGAGGTGAGTCACTGGTGGTATAACTTTGTGGTTTGTATTTTGTCCCTGGTAAATGCAGCGTTTCTCTCTCTCTCTCTCTCTCTCTCTCTCTCTCTCTCTCTCTCTCTCTCTCCTCTCTTTCTCTCTCTCCTTCTTGTAGCCATGTCCTAAGCTGCTTTCCTCCGCTATGCCCTTCCATGATGTTCTGCCTCACTTTGGGCCTAGAGCTGTGGAGTCAACTGTCTGTACATTAAGACCTCTGAAGCCATGAGCCAAAATGAACTTTTCTTGGCCTACATTATTCTTGTCACGTTTTTTGGTTATGACAATGAAAAATATAATTGAAATATTTTAAAAGTAATGAATTTCCCATACTTGGGATGTGTTTTTACATTATTTTCCAGCATTAACTGGATTCTATTTCCCATTTCTTTTTTCACAGTACTTTGTCTTAACATAAGTCATACCCTTAGCCATTAGAAATCTGTGAAATATATTTCCAGGGGATAACAATGTCCACAATAAAAAAAATAAGGAAAATTACAAATACTTTTATAAGGGAACCTCCTTCGAAGAGTATTTAAAAAAGGCAGTTTAATCCCATCTTAAATAAAACAACTTGTGTTCCTCTGTCTTGTATCCATTTGAGGCAAGAATGGAGAAATTGGGTATTTTGGAGCTTGTATTAGAGTTCTCTAGAGGAACAGAATCAACAGGAAGTACAATTATAAATAGGGGATTTATCGGGTTGGCCTACACCACCAGAAGCTGGATAGTCCACAGGGGCCATCTGCAGGCTGGAGAGCTGGAAGAACCAGTAGCTAAGCAATCCAAGAAGCTAAAGCCCCAGAACAAGAGAGATTAACAGTCCTATCCTATTCCCATACCCAAGGCTTCTGGAGAATCACTGACAGAATCCGATTTGGAAGAGTAAAGAAGTGAGAGTTTGATATCCTCAGACAATCGCAGCAGCAATCAAGAACCCATTCAAGAAGAACCTTGAGATTGCAGCTGCTGCTGCTTCCTTGTTCTTCCAACTTTTATTCTATCCAAGCCATTATCCTGTTGGACAGTGCTGCCCATGCTTAGGGAGGGTCTCCATTTCACTTGACTATCCCATATGCCAATCATTCCTAAACACATCCTCAGTGACACACCCATAAGCCTCTTAATCTTCCGTATTTCTTAATCCAATCAAGTTGAGAATTCAAATTAACCATTATAGAGCTTGTTAGGATGATTCAAAATCATATGTATTACAGATCAGTGTTAATAAGAGTGGTGATTTTCCTTTCATAATTTTGATCTCCATGTCCTTAAACTGTCAGCAAATAATTATTTAGGAAAGTGTAAGCTAAGCAAATAGATAATAAGAAAATACATAAAGGATGAAATGAATTTCTAAGAATCTGAGTATTTCTTTTCCATTTTTTCTCAATATTCATCTCCAGAGTGTTTAGTTATAATGGAAAGAACTTCCAAATACCAAAGAAGACCACGTCTTTCTAATCACAACAAACAAAACCTTCAAGTGTAAATTTAATGTGAAATCATTGAAGATTGTTATTAAATCATAGAAGGTAATACAATTAAGAACCTATTATATAAAAGTATATATGGAAATATACATAGTCACATACATTTAATATGTGTGTTGTAAATAAACTGAAGTTTTAATACCAAGAATGTTTTTCTTATTTCATCTTATGTTTATTATTATTCTATCAACAATACATAAAAATACTAGTAGCTACTGAATCAATTTTTTAGAGTGAATACTTCTTTCATTTATTAATAAATAGGAAAATTTTAAGCATCACATCTAGTGAAATTAATGGAGCTATTTATGACTTTTCATGCATAATTCTTTTTTAATTATTCCCAAAAGCTGAACATCACAGTTTAATATATTCACATACACTGATTTACCCAAGAAATACTTTGCCTTTTAGCATGCTCTTTGCCTCATGAATAAATTATATTTTAGTTACCCATGAATATATTATAAAAAATTAAGTAATGAGTAATAACATATACATTATTATTGTTTTTATAATCTCCTCAAATATAAATTTATTAGTTAACATTAGTATTAATTATATTAGTTTTAGTATTATTATAAACTTACATTTACTATTTTCAGAAATATTTTATGAGATACTGTCCATAATTTATCTTGGACACTTTTAGTAAATTCTAGAAAGTCATATTGCCATGTTCATGTAAATTGAAAAGGGAAGCTAGACTACTCTGACAGAAACAAAGTCTAATTTGGCTGATTGTGTTGACTGTAAGCTTGGCTTTTCAAAATCACATCATCTAGCAGGCATTACGAGTCAATTTGTGCTAGTTTGAGTCTCCCAAGTAGCACATGGCAAGACAGGATCAGATGTACAAAAGATTTATTAAGAGGAGAAACACCAACGGAGGAGAAAGAGGAAGGATCGGGAGATTGGGCCACATTGCAGGTCGGATACATGTGGAAGGGGAAGAATGGGAGAGGAAGAGTCTCTGAAAGCAATTCAATTCTGAGAAAGTTTTGGCTGGAACAATGGGGAGCCCTGAGCCAGCGTTGTCTATCAGAGGAATCTCATGCCCACAGAATTGGACCAGCATTACCAAAATTTCCATTGCCTGGGTGTAACCTGAGGAAGTGTCCCTCAATATAAAGCCTGTGGTGGATGCATAAAGCAGCGACTAGACTATCAGCTGGCTATGCTCCCCACAGCAGGAGACCTACTGGTGTGTTCCATAGCTGTGGCAAACTGAGTAAGTTAAATTTATAATCTGTACTTTTAAGTTTTGAGAGGAATATATTGAAGATATATAATAAGATTAAAAAGAAACATTGTCAACCAAAACATTGAAACAACAAAAAGTCTTTTAAAATGAACAATATATTAATTTGTACATACTTCTCTGGGTATATTGTACCAAAGGTCATTTGATAGATCCTACTATTTTTCAGGATTGGGGAAATAAATTACTATAATGACTGAGTAATAAATCCTTCTGTGGGACAGATGGTTTTCTGTTCTTTGCCTTAAAACAAAATTTTAACATAATCTAATTGAGTTATCACCAGGTAATGTAAATTAAAATAATTTTTGAAGGTAGACACTATGATTTTTAACATAGAATCCAAGAATTTAGGGAATGGAATGACATAGTCAAAAACTTGACACTCTGGTTTATATGTATGTTTTGTTGCAGAGAAATATGACATCTGATCAATAAAAGAATTCCAAATAGAAATATATACCAGTATAAAATTTTGTAAGGGAAATAGAATTGAGAAATAGCATCACGTACACATCACATTATTGAAAAGGAATTCATTTAAGTGGAGAAAGAATATCAAATCATGGCTGTTATCAGTTTCCTCTTGGAGATTTTGAGAACTGGAAAGAGCATCAAATTCACTGATGCAAAAAAGAAAAATCTAAATGTCAAATCAATAGGTTTTCTTTAACCAGTCAGACAACTGAAGGCAGAGGATAAATGACTGATCTGAAATCTTTGGATAGACAGGCACCTGAAAGAAGTATTTTCTTAACAAGGGCAGCCGCCATCAGACACAGTGGAACCAGTAAAAAGGGTCACTTAAAGTTTTTTAGAGAATTACAAGATGAGTGTCAGCTATTAAAACAATGTGAAGTTGCTGATTCGTGAGGTTTCCCAGTCTTTCGTCTCCTGATGCCTGTAACTCCATGAGCCTGGCATGACACTCTTAGAAGTGATTGCTAAGAACTGTTTGGAAGACAGGATCAGCAGCCACTACTGAAACTCCACCCAGTTGTCTTCCTGGGTGTTGTCCCATCATCTACAGAGGAAGGAAAAGCAACACACAAACCCATATTCCTTTGAGCATTTATGCAGTGGGAGGAGTAGAAGATGGGGAGGAACGTTCTCTCTTTGTGGAAGGGACAGGAACACCACTAGACTGAGCATCACAGCTGGAGGAGAGCAGAAAACACCTTCAAAATCCATATCTCTGAGACAGGTCCATAGTCTGCCAGAGTCAGGTGCTTAGTCAGAACAGGCCTTTCTCACCTCCACCACCAGGCTAACAAGTGTCAAATTAAAATAATAGCTGAATACCACAAGGATGGCTGGGGGGGAGAGAGGAGGAGGAGGAGGAGGAGGAGGAGAAAGGATTCTCTCCAGGGTTCAATGACAGGGAATTCCCAAAGTCTAGAAGGAGAAGGCATGGAGCAAATAACCTCTAGGTAAGTAGCCCACACCCTTATCTCTACAGGAGTTTGAAGCCTGTGGTACACTAAGGGTGACCACACAACAAGCCTCAGATACTATCCATAATACTTCAGTATCTGTCCACCTACATAAGATGCCCAGCATTCAACAAAAAGGCCTGTGAGGCAGATAAAAAGGTAAACAAAGCACACACTCAAGAGAAGAGGCAACTGGGAGAAGATATAAATGTTGCAACTATCAGGCAGCAAATTTAAAATAAGTATAGTTTATATGTTAAAAACTGTCATTGACAAGGTGGATAATACATAATGTCAGATTGGTAACTTTAGAAAATAAGTGGGATCTTTAAGAAAAAATCAAATGGAAACACGAGAAATACAGAATACAGTAACAGGGATAAAAAATGATTTCAACTGGTTTAACAGTAGACTTAACAGAGCTGGGAAAATAATTAGTGATTTTGAAGATGGGTCAATAGAAATCACCTAAACAAAAGTTCAGCAAGAAAAAAAAATGAGGGTAAAAGCAGAATCAAGCATTCAAGAACTGTGGGGCCATATTAAGTGTTCTAACATGGACATAGTTATAATACCAGAGAGTTGTATAAAAGAAATATTTAAAGAAATCATATCAATAATTTTCCAAAATGAAGGGCAGACATCAAACCAACCAATCCAAGAACCTCAGAAAACACATAATTTAAAATCAAAACAAATAAAATTAAGATGAAATGTCATCTATCTCATACATAAGGTTATGGCACTGTAAAAGAATTCCATAGACTGAATGGCTTTAACAGGAGAAATCTGTTTTCTCACAATTCCGGAGAGGCTGGGAAGTCCAAGATCACCCTGCCAGAGCTCCAGTGTCTCCTCTTCTTTTTAAGGAATTCTAGCACTATTGGATTAAGCTCCATCCTTATGGCCTCATTTAATTGCCTCCTTCTGGGCCCCTTCTCCAAATACAGTCACATTGGGATTAGGAATTCTACATAATTACAGGGGGGTATAATTCAGTCCATAGCATTCTACCCTAGACACCCCCAATTCATGTCCTTATCATATGTTATCATGATAGTCCTCAAAGTCTTAACTTATTCCAGCATCAACTCTTAAGTCTAAAGTCTGATCTGAATATCATCTAAATCAGATATGGGTAAGAGTCCAAGTATGATTCATCCTGAGGCAAAATTCCCCTCTGACTGTGAATCTGTGAAACCAGACAACTTATGTGCTTTCCAAAACCCAATTATGGGCCAGGTGTAGAGAAAACACTCATTCCAAAAGAGAGAAATAGAAAAAGAGGAAGAGGCGATGGTCACAAGTAAGTCTAAAACTAGCAAGGCAAACTCCATTCAGTCCTAAAGCTAAAGCTGGTGTGATGTCCCTCCTCCCTGGCCCAGCCTCTAACACTCACACTTCTATCAGTGTTCTAATATCCATATTTCTATTTCTTCATGGCTAACTTCACTTTGTCTAACATGTACCTCAAAGCTCTTCCAGCCTCTATCTATCAGCTAGTTCCAAAGCCACTTCCACATTTTTAGGTATTTATTACAATAGGATCCTATTCTGGGTACCAAGATCTGTATTAATCAGATTACATATATAGATATATAGATATTAGAGAGATGAACATAGATAACGGGGAGAGAGAGAGAGAGAGAGAGAGAGAGAGAGAGAGAGAGAGAGAGAGAGAGAAGTAGAGAGAAGAGAGAAGAGAGAAGAGAGGAGAGAGGAGAGAGGAGAGAGGAGAGAGGGAGGAGACAGAGAAAAAAAATTGTAAGGAATTGACTCACACAATTATGGAAGCTGACAAGTCCCTGGATCCATGGTTGACAAGCTGAAGAACCAGAGGAGCTGATGCTATAGTTCTAGTCCTGAAAATGCCAAAAAGCATAAGGTCCAGAAAGAGGCAATATTTCCCTTTGAGTCTGAAGGCTGGAAAAAACTGATGTCCCTGCTTAAGATGGTCAGGCTGGTGCAATCCTTAGCAAGAAGAATGAAGCAGGAGGCATCACAATACCAGACCTTTAACTATACTACAGAGCCATAGTAATAAAAAATGGCATGTATTGGTACCAAAACAGACATGAAGGCCAATGGAACAGAATAAAAGACACAGAGACAAACCCACATAAATACAGTTATCTCATCTAGACAAAGGCACCGAAAACATACATTGGAGAAAAGATCACCTCTTCAACAAAACTTGAAGTTTATATATGCAGCAAAATGAAATTAAATCACTATCTGGCACTATGCACAAAACTCAACTCAAGGACCTAGGAATTAGACCAGAGACACTGTGCCTATAGAAGAAAAAGTAGGTCCAAATCTTCATCATATTGGATTAGGTCCTGACTTCCTTAACCAGACTCCTAAAGTGCAAGAAATAAAATCAAGAATCAATAAATGGGATGGATTCAAACTAAAAAGCTTCTTCTCACCAAAGGAAATAATCATTAACATGGAGAGAGAGCACACAGAGTGGGAGAACATCTTTACTACATACGCATCAGATAGAGCACTAATTTCCAGGATATATAAAGAATTCAGAAAACTTAACATACACAAAAAATAATAATAATAACCCAATCAATAAATGGACTAAGGAATCAGCCTTTTTGTTCCATGTAGGACCACTACTGACTGGATGAGGCCCACCCACACTGGGGAGGGCAATCTGCTTTAGCAGATTTACTTCAAATGTTAATCTCATGCAGAAATAACCTCTGGTGGTGGATATATGACTCTGGGCATTTGTCAAACCTGTACATTGCAGAGTAAGTATTACTGTATGTCAAGTTTATAAAAATCAACCAGGGTGTTAGAGGAACCCAAGATGGAACACAGACTATATGACAAAGGAATGTAACCTATTGCAAATTAATAACATAACTGTACTCCAGATGTTAAGGAAACAAAGAGCTGAAGTATATAAATGTTAAAATAGTGTGTTAAGGAGATATTTTAAGGCTAAAGGCAAATCAACCTGCATACACTGTAATTAATACCTACTTCTCATGGGTTATAGGTTAGCAATTCTGCATCTATTTCTAAGGTATAGTAAATTTGAACAAATAAATATATTTTGTAGATAATGGCAGCCAGGTGTCTATCAGCAAAAGAAGTTACAAATAGCAGATGAGAAATGGAATGCTGTGATGCTGGACTGCAATCTAAGGTACCAATAAAAACTCAGACATGTTAATATATAGAATCATCAAGCTATAGAAGTATGTATATGAATGAGTAAACATGCATCCATCTTCTGGCTCTGTCCTCTGTGAGGGTCTAGGAGCAGTAACATTCCAGCAACAAGCAGAACTAGCTCTCAGATCTTGGATTAATAATACCATTATTGAATAAAAATAACCAAGGCTTCTTGGGGAATTGGTTGACTCCAGGACTGGGAAACAGAAAATATCACGAGTCTGAAGCATTTTGTGACAACAGAAAATAAAGATGCGGAAGGAGAACAAGAAAGAAAAAGTGATGTTGAGGACATGCAGAAAGGACATCACTGGAGGGCAACATAGAGTAACTCCTGATAACCAAAACTGGAACAATTTGAGTAAAAATAATAATAAATAAATATCCATTAGTTCATACTCATATGGTGGATAATAAATATTAAAATCAGAATTGCTCCTTGGCATTGCTTCTCTGGACCTGTGAACTCTGGCTATTCTCCCCTTCCTGGGAAGTGCTGGGAAGTGAGAATGCAGACCATTGTACGGGCTGTAATTTTGTTTCCTGCCTGGGACCAACTTCCCAGGGAAATGATTGATCTTTTCCAAATGTATAGACTTTTCTGAGGCACATTTAGCCTCTCCCACAACTCAGCATCAGAATAATTCAGAGAACTTGAGAGGGGAAAATAGGAGGGGAAAAAAGGCAGTAATCTTTGAAGGTTTTGATATTAAATTTTAAAACATTCCTTGTCTGGATGAACAGACTTCTAAAATGAATTCACCCTAACTGTCTTCTTTCAGTAGTTTTTAAAACCTAATAAAGCCAGTCAATGTGATACCCTCATAAATTATCTTAGAGGAAGTCATTTTATGCCCAAATTAAATTATGTATTACACATATAATTGCATATGAATAAAAACCTGCTTCATATTTTCCTTCTCAAGATGCACCTTTAGTTTATATGTGAATCTGAGGAATGTAGTACAGAGTCAGATAAATAAAAGATATGTAGCTGGCATTATAGAAAACTAGAGTCTTTATTAAAGTAAAAGAAATAGGTTATTTTGCATTTTCTATAAAACAAAATTATATTGAATATAAAACATAGTTATTGAATATAATAGCTAAATCACTGCCTAGAGGAAAACATTTTTTCCTTCTTTTGCAATACTGGGAATGAGCTCAGAGCCTTGTGCAATGCTAGGCAAGCACTCCACCACTGAGCTATATCCCAGCCCTTTAGATTTTATTTGGAAACAATATCTAGCTAAGTTACCTAGGCTGATCCTGAGCTTATGATCCTCCTGCTTCAGCTTCCCAAGTAGCCCGTGTTATAGGCATGTGCCCAACCATGCCCAGCTTTAGAGGAAAATTTGGATTGTGAAATGCTTATGTAAAAAAGGGGGGGGGGGAAGGTTTCAAATTGATCAAGTTTCTATTTGAAGGAACTAGGAAAATGTAGCCAAATTAATCTGAAATAAGTAGAGAGAAGCAAGGAATTATAAAAAGAAGAAGAGAAATCAATGAGAAAAATAATAAACAATAGAAAAAAATAATTAAACCAGAAGTTTATTCTTTGAGAATTTTTTTAAAAAGGAATTTATCTAGGAAGATAAATTCCTTGATCAACAACAAAAAAGAGAAAAAACAATTATTGATACTAGAAATAAAAGAGTTATATCACTAAAAATCCTATCTATAGAGAGAGGATTAAAATGAAGTATTATGAACAACTTTGTGCCAATAAATTTAACTGAAGTGAAATGGAAATTTCATAAAACACAATCACTAAAACTGACACAAGAATAGAAAATCTGAATAGCTCAATGTTTATAAAATAACCCTAATTTGTTTCTTTCCTAATTTGTAGAAAACTACCAAAAACAGCTGATGGAATTTTCTGTGTGTATGTGTGTGTGTGTGTGTGTGTGTGTGTGTGTGTGTGTGTGTGCATGCTGGGATTTGACGCAGGGCCTCAAGCTTAGCATCCACTCTACCACTAAGCTACTTGCCCAACCCCTGTCTGATGAAATTTTAAAAGACCTAAATAAGTACACCAAATTCTGGGAGCGGAAGACCTAGTCAGTACTCTAAATTAACCTACAGAGTCAAGAAAAAGTAGGGTATTTTTTAAAGTAATTGATGAGTCAATTCTAAAAGTGACATAGAAGTGCAAAGGATCAAGAATAGCCAGTGTAATCTTGGAAAAGAAGTATGAAGTCAGAGTTCCTACTATCTGATTTTAAAACTTAATATAAAGCTCCACTAACCAAGGCAACTAGATTAATGGAACCGAAGAGAGTTTATGAAACTAATCACCATATATATGGTTAGTTGAATTTTAATAAAGTCACCAAAATAACAAATTGTCAAAAATTCTTTTCGACAAATTATGCTAGAACAACTGAATATCCACAAATCAAAAAAGAAACTTTAATCTCTACAAAGCAAGGAGAAGGAACACATTTTTTTCAACCTTGGAGAAGGCAACATTTTCTCAGAGAGCACAAAAAACATTGACTATGAAAGAAATAATTGATCATTCGGAACTGAGTAAGTAAAAACTGCTACTTATGAAAATAGCCATTAATAATGTTAAGCAGAATGCCATAGACTGGGAAAATGTGTCAATAATAATGTATCTGAATAAGGATCTATATTAAGAATAACTGAAGATCAATTACATCTCAAGAAAATAAGGATCTATATTAACAATATCTGTAGATCAATTACACCTCAAGAATAAACACTTAAAAATAAAAATTCCAACAAAAGGCATAAGATGATTAACATGAACATAAAGAGTTGCTCTACATCATTAATCATGAAACTAAAAGTGCTAGGAGATGCTACTTCACATTCACTAAAATGACTAAAATTAAAAGCACCTGCACCCCAACTGCTGGTGAGGATGAAGAACAAATAAAATTACCATAAATTGTTGGTGTAAAATAATTCAACTGTTTGGAAAACTTTTAATACTTTCTTGTAAAGTTAAAGATACACTTATCTTATGATCAGCAAATCCACTTCTGGGTATTAATAGAAAATAAAGTACAGTACATGATTGGAAAAGTAAATTCATAGAAGCTTATTTATAATCCAAATTTGGGGGGGGGATCATTCAATAGTAACTATCTACTGATACATGTAACAACATCAGAGAATTTTGAAAATATTATATTAAACAAAAGAATCCAGGCATTAAAGAGTCCTCTGCAAAAATCAAAAACTGGCAATGATAATCTTTCATGATGGAAATCAGAATGGTGATTGTCTCTGGTGTGTGGGAATTTGTGGTAAGCAGTCTTAAAAGAACTTTCTAAAACAATATCAATGTTTTGTTTCTTGATCACCATATTGGTTATCTCATAATAAATACATATGTATGTATAATTCATTGAATAATACATGTGGGATCTAAGTAGTTCCTGGTAAACAAATTTTATCCAAACAATAAAATGATATAATAAGACGTACAATTCCTTTATGTATACCTCAACCACTGCAAATAAAAATCACAACAGTAGGCATGTTAGAAAATTTAAGATCCTTTTTATGAGTGTCTTGTCATTTTCAAATTTGTGTCTTGGAAAATATTACTCTTATTAAAAGAATAATACTTTACTATTTTCCTATTTCTTATTCAAATTATCTTTACCAGTGTATTAATGTTTTAAAATTCAAATATTATTATGATTTGTCAAATACTTGAGGCTGTTTTCCTTCTCCACACTTCATGGAAAGAGCCTAACCAATATATGATATTTTAGCTACATAATAAAGTTTTCCACAAAGAGCTATTCAAAAAGAGTGTGTAAAAATGGTTGAAAAGGCATGTCCATAGGAATTAGGTAAAATAATAATGTAATTTAAGAGCTGGAAAAAACAGAAGATATTAAATTTGTTTTAAAAATAGTTAATATCTCTGGAATTTTCTCCAAAGAAAACTAATTACAAAAATATATTGTTAATATCAAGCAATCAGGGTTTTGTTTAGCAAGTAAGAATTCCTTATCTTTATTCTAAGCAACTTAAAAAGTGTTTTTTCCCCCCAACTCATGAACTCTTTCCTCACTACTTACTCTGTTCAATAGAGATCAAATAGTTTCTTACAAAGAGAAAATTCCAGTTGGTTTGATTCATGTCAAATTAAGAACAGGTACAGAAAATAGAGCTATCATAATATATAATGTTTATTGATTCTAATAATTGATATGTTTAAACTTCCACATTGTTATAGAATATTTCTAAAATAATAAAGCCTTAAAAGTTTAAGACCACATTACAGTTCTTTGTTTTGTGGCCAAATGAGTCTCCTGAAGTTTGAGAGAATTACTGGCTTTGCAAATTAGAAAAGAGAGAATTAGCAAGTTGTTGTCTTCCTAAAAGTGCCCAGCTGCCTCTAATTTGGGAAAGATAAATACAGGTTACAAAGACCACTGGAAACTACCAACAGAGGCATTAGCAGGAAGCCAAGCAGAATGGGAGGAGACAGACTGAATAATCCATTTGCAGATAAAGCTCTTGTAAAACAGAGAGTTTTTTCTGAGGAAGTGTCATAGAAAGTATCCTCTTGGATACTTGTAAATTGCATAACTGTGAAGTACTGGCAGAAGCTGTTCACATTTGATATACCTGGAAACTTCATCTCTAAAAGCAGAGGTTTTTCTTTTTCAATAATTTTCATACACAATAAAGGATACAATAAGGTAAGAGGTGATACTTGAGTGAAATTAGGATAGGAGGGCTACAAATCCCCACAAGGCTATGTCATTATTCTGAAGTTAATAACCACATATGCCACTAAGAAAGTGACCAGTCATTGATGGGTAAATCCACATGAGTCTCCCACCAATATACTGCATATAAAATAATAAAAGAAATAAAATTACACTTTCTTAAAAAGCAATTTAAATAAGCAAACATTACTTATGAAAGAGACATCAGGCACTTCCAACGTCCCATGTAGTTTGCATGTATACTCTAATTCCTCACAATCCTGCTGCTGAAATATGACCAATGTGACATTATAGAAGAACAGGCACAGAAAGATTGCAATTATTTGTCATCCAGTCTACCTGGATTTCTGGAGGATATGGGTAGAAATTTGCTTGTAATTGCAGCTCCAAGGCATCATGCCGAGTTCATATTACACTCATGAAATATATTTTGAGTAAATGAGTAAATGAATGCATGAGGCATAATTGAGCTAACTTTGAAAAGTGAACAGGATTAGAATAGGTAGAAGCAAGAGAGTGAAGTTAGAAAAGAATACTAGGGAGAAAGTCCAGTATATGAAAATTCATATAACAAAGAGAAATGGGTTTATAAGTACAGATGATTGCAATCATTTGAAGTTTATTAGGAAAGAATAATCCAATCTCCTTCTTTCATTACTTGTGCTTATACCTAATTCAATTCACAAATCCAATACTGACATGAAATATCAAACTCCAGTAAGTTACTTTGTTGGAGAGCCAGAAAAATAGAGAACTTGTAACTTGTGCAAAACTTTTATACTCTATTCAAGACTGATTTGCTTCTGCATCCCGCATCTTTATATTCACACATGTCACTTGAGTCATCAATAATCAAACCTTTCTAAATTCAGTTTTGATATGCTCTGCATTTGTTTTGACATGATATAAGATGCAAATTCTCTAGAATATGAGAACAATCACTCTCAGCGTGTATATGTTGGGTTTGTATTTTAATTTGGCTTTGTGTGTGGGAGTGAAGAAATTCAAATTCATTTTTTGTTTCACAAACATCTTGGAACAGCTGTCCACAAGATGCTATGAAAAGATGACATGGATTCTGTCATTATGACAAACTATTCATATTCAAAGGTTTCATGGTGTAGTATGTATATCCTTTTCTGATAAATGTACAACATTTATGTAATTGTTTCCTTCTGAACAATCAAGATTGAAAAATTGAGTGTCTGCTTTTTAAATCAATATTCACTGATAACATTTTAATATTTTATTTGTATTATATAGGTGTAGTACTACAATGTTTTAAATCCATAGTGAATTATATTTAAGTTATTAAAAGGAGTATCAGTATTGTTTTCAAGCCAAGATCATCCAATATATTATTTTCCTGACTAATCTCTTTTTCACGTCTTCTTCTCAAAGTCACATTTAAAATATATATGATGTATGATAGTGTAGGTCCCAACTCATACTTTGTTTATTGTGGAATGATGTACTGTCCTATCTATAGGCATCTCTGGGATCCAGTAAAGCATCAAGGTATATTGCATCTAATAGGACATCATAGCACACTACCTGGGTAGGATACCATTTGGATTTGCTAGGAATTCTGACTTATGAAATATGATTACTACAAAATAATCTGAAAACAAAAAATGTGAAAATGTTCTATTTTGATCAGATATCGGTAGATGTCAACCTTTGGAACATAGAAATTATAACCTGTTGTTTTAGGAAATCACAGTAACTTAACAATTTAAGTCTCTAAAGAATACTTAGTAAGTCTCAAGGCGCAATTCAGTGGAAACATTACTGTGCTCCTTGGAGGACTTTCTCCTTTGGACGTTAAGACTTCCAAGTCAATTGAGCCCATGGTTGAAGGGATGGGAAGTGGTAACTCTGTATGTAGGATTTGTGTGCAATAGTGAAAGAGGCCACTCTCAGCTTTACCCTTTTGTTCCCAGCCCTGTGCTGTGAAGACAAGATACCCATATTCTCTGTGTGAGTGACACAGCACCACATATCAGCCAAGGATTTCACGCATGTAGTGCATCTGGTAGGACAGCACTCCAACTCTTGAGTGTTGTTATTCAGGTGGTGCCACAACAGATCCTTGAGTAGGCCATTTCATTTCATTTTATCAAGTCAGATATTTCTGAGTGAGAGGGTACATTGTAAGATCAGTATGTTTTGTGAAGATGAACTCACTCCCCCACTTCCTTTTTTAGGAAGGAAAGTACCACATACTATATCTCATACTATAAGTATCACATACTATATTCTCTGGGAAGGTAATATAGTGTGTGATGCCATAGTGATGAGTTAGGTTTTCTGAAGGTTCATGAGTGACTGTGTGGACAAACACTAAAAGCAGATAAGACAAATCCATATGCTGTTAAGTATCCATCTTCATGAGAACAAATTTCTGTTCACTCTATAATGAAAAGGATTAAATATAACGAAACAGCCACTGGATGAACTGCTGGTTTCTCTGTGGAATATTATCATCTTGTGGTCTATTATTTCCTTGTGCTATTGGTAGATCAGACATGCAATGGTGATGATAGGCAAGTGAGCCTTGGTGAGGAAAAATCTGAGTTATTAAGTCTATATATATGCTCCATCCATATCGGGACTCTCCCTTAGTAAATGGGTCCACTGAGCATGCACAAGCAAAGTCAGGAAAAGAAGCTGACATCCATCACAGGAAGAATCGTTTTGTTCACTTAATTAGTGATCATCTCCTCAGTAGTGAATACTCCTGGAGCACACTGGACAGGGTGTGTCTACCCACATGTCTCCCCAGTACTGCTTGTCCCCAATTTTCTAATAGTCTTTCTATATCTCTTGTCAGTTGATCAACTTTTCAGCCACTATCATGGAACTATGTAGATCTATACTACCAACCATCTCCTATTCCCCCCCAAAAAGGTAACCAGTCAGGCATGGTGGTGCATGCCTATAATCCCAGCAGCTCAGGAGGCTGAAGAAGGAGGATCATAAGTCCAAAGCCAGCCTCAGCCTCAGTAACTTAGCAAGGCCCTAAGCAACTTGGCAAGACCCTAACTCAAAATAAATTTTTTAAAAAAAGGGCTGAGGCTGGGGCTCAGTGGTTGAGCACCCCTGAATTAAAAAAAAAAAAAAACAGGAAGAAGAAGGTAACCAGATACCAGATATATCACCTGAGATTTATTTACTGAAGGGCATCTAGGTTGCTTCCACAGTTTAGCTATTGTGAATTGTGCTGCTATAAACACTGATGGCTGTGATAAATGATGTTCTTACCTTTTCTCCCAAATTACGAGATTCGTGGTTCCAACAGTTATTGAATCTATCATTAGTTATGTTATTTACTTCTCAAATTCAGTCACAGCCTGCCTGAATTCTAAAGAATGAATTTTAAATTTAATCTGCATGAACTTATATATTAAGTAGTAATGAGAAGAGAAACATAAAATGATTAGTATATACATATAACAAGCAAAGAGAAAACAAACAAAGCTACCAAAGTCCTCATTTCTATAATTGGTTCCAAAGTTTTAGTTGGATTAGTCAACCAAAGCTGGTCAGAATTCTTTACCTCCTGTCAGAACCCAAATCTTCACTTCTGAAAGGTCAAGTCCTCATTCACCTTGCCTTATTTGATTGCTGTAGCTCTCAATTAACCTTTACTTTGGGACAAAGAAGTTTTCAAAGGCCCCCAAAGAATACTGAGTTCCATACATAATTCTCTATATCCACACTGTGTAGTATCCACTTGATTTCTTCCTAGAAATTGAAATTTATCGCTCTAGCCAGTGTGGCTGGTTTCTCAATTCTCTCACAGGACTTGTCTCCCACCCTCTAGCATGCACATCTTACTAAGACTTGAAGACTGCTTGCTACTTCAAGCTTACTAGGCTCAATATATAAATAGCACCCAAGTATTCACCAGCATGATATTCTGCATGACAGCAAAACAACCAGGGTTTCTCTGGATTACAATGGAGAACCAGAGAGTTGAGAAACCTGAGGTAAGGCAATAAAGCCTGCTATTTCTGATTTGTGAATCTAAATAAATGTGATTTTGTTAATGGAAAACAGTATATTGGTAGGTATATGTAAAGAGCTGGAAAGGTATAGCCTTGCTCCAATAAAGATGCCACACCTGTGACCACAATTGCGATTGGTATCATCATCTGATTAACTTTACACTATGCCACAGCCTTCCTTTAAGACCTGATTAGGATTGACACCAGCCTAAGGCACAGCTAAATGGGAATATGGTGGGAATCATTACCTCTCCAGTATTTGGTGGCATCTGTTCCCTCATGAATGCTGTATTATTTTGGTTTATTCTTTCTGTGAGAGGAAGAGATTTAAGTAGTTTCAAGGGCTTTTTTCCCCCTACTATTATAATAGGAACCCTCACACATGAGTCACAAAATGTATGGTAATACTGTCAGTAAAAAAAAAAAAAAAAGAAGTATACATTTCCCACTTTATTTTCTTGGACTGGGGAAATAAACATAAGTCGATGGTCATCATGCACCCATTACTGAATGTATTTAAACCAAGAACTGATCTATCCACTAGATATCACACACCCCTACTCTGTCCAGCAGGCTATAGGATGTTTTGAATCTCTGGAGATCAGAGTCATTTCAAAGCCAGTATCTAAGAACACTTATAAGGTCCAGGTATTTACCTTTCCCCAGGGCACTGTCCCCTGGTAAAATATACTGAAGGTGGCCTGTAGGAACATTCACCATAAACATCTAAAAGTGTGCTGAAGCCAACTTCTCCCTCCATACAGAAGCTCTGGGTCTGTGAAGTGGTTTAAGTCTGAGAATTCTGCATAGATTATGATTCCTCACTTCAACACCCAGTGGCAGAGACTGGGACAATGAAGCCAAAGAAGCAGGCAACAGTGAGAGCCATCAGAAGCTGTTAGACACAAGGGAAGGATCTAAGGAGCGGGGAAACATAGCTCTGCCAACACCTTGATTTCAGACTGCTGGCCCCTAAAACTGTGAGAAAATACATTTCTGTTATTTTAAGCTAAGTTCATCACAACTTGTTATAATGACCCTTGGAAACGAATACAGTAGCTCATTTCCTTCCTATAGATCTGATCATCAATATTATAAATTATCATTGTGATAAATTCCTAGAGGATCAAACCACTCTGTCTCTTGGGCATTTCTTTTTGGTTTTAGGGTGGTAAGAGCACTTAAAATCTACCTTCTTAACATTGTTTTTAGTGCACATAAATACATACAAATAAATACAGCATTGTTGTCTGCAGATACATATCTGCACAGCATATCTCTGGAACTTACTCATCTTGCATAAATGAAATTTTATATCCATTGATTAGCACCTTCAGTTTCCCTCTCCCCCACCAGCGGGCAGCACCCACACTTCTGTTCTTTGCTTCTTTAATTATTTCAGATTCCTCATATAAATGGACCCTTTGGTCTTTGTCCTGTCTGGTTGACTTATTTCACTTAGTATATGTTCTCAAGGTTCATCCATATTATCAACTATTGCAAGATTTCTTTTTCTAAGGCTCAATAGTATTTCACTGTATATATGTACAATTTTTTAAAATGTGTTCATTCATTGATAAACATTCACATTGTTTCCTTATTTTGGCATGTGAATAATGTTACAGTGAACCTGAGAGTGAGTGCCAAAATTTCTTTAAAATCCAAATTTCAAGTTATTTTTTATAAACACCCAGAAGTTGGACTGTTGGATCATATGATAGTTCTACTTTCAATTTTTGAAGAAACTTCCCAATGTTTCCATCGCAACTGCATCATTCTGCATTCCCACAAGTAGGATGCAAGGGTTCCAATTTCTGTAAAACCATCACTGATATTTGTTGTATTTTAAATTTTTCGTCCTTAGGACACTTCTTATAACTCAACTTACTTTTTCTCTTACAGTTAAGCTTCACCCCCAAACCCCCAACTTCCCTATCACATTATTCCTACTAAATCAGATTATCAAATTCAAATTTCAGCATGCCTATTGTCATCTTAAGACTACAGGGACCGGCCAACACAGAGATTTTCAATGACACTGGTAATCCACTCACCAAGGCATTTCTTGAACTTCATGTCTCAATAAGATATTTCTACAAAGTGTCTGGGAAGGTTTCACATGAAAGATCCATACTCCAATCATGCATCATTTTCCTGAGCTTTTATGTTTTCTAGGGAATTTCTGGCATCTCAAGCTCATTAGGTTACACCACTTTTGACACTCTAGGCTACTATAGCCTTGGCTCAGACTGCTCACATATATCTGAGGAATATATGGATAACATCCTTGTTGGGGTGGGGTATAATAAAAATATGTAGCATGTGGTAGTGCCATGGTTACCTAAATTACCACCAGCAGTGGCACAGTATGGGGTGCAGATGGAGAATAAAGCACAAGGAGATCAAATACTTCAAGCACATAGTCACTTTGATGACAAAGACTGTGGCAAGCAATGAGTCTTTCTTACCTTAAAGGAGACTCAAAAAGAAAAGGATAAGTTGAAAGTTTTGAATGGTCATTTTAAGGCCCTGATTTAAAAAAAAAATCAGAATGTCTTTGCAACAACTACAAAGAAATTCCTTATTTTCTGTATATGTAGGGCAGATGTGACTGACGATTAAGTCGAGAGACTGACTGTAAGGTTTACAGAGCTGTTCTGTCAATTAAATCTGCACTCCTAACAGATCTCATTCTACATTAAGGATACGGATGAGGAAGATCAAAGTGTGGCCTCATATGAATTAGCTGTACACTGAAGAGCTCTAACATCTTGGCATTTCATATCAAGAGTCAGGAGAGTAAGTGTAAGAGTATATCCCTAAGGATATTAGACTAAAAATAATAAAGTAAGAGATTATGTCAAGCCAAATATATGTTCTTACCTAGAATTCAGAACTTAACATATAGGCTTGAGGCCCAGAAAATTGCTGGATATGTAGACTAGCCCTCAAACACTGGATCTCCTTCCTTGTGCTCTGTTCTCCATCTGCACCCCATGCTGCGCCACCACGGATGATAATTTGAGTAACCGTGTTGCTGACACATGCTGCGTTATTATCGTTATCCACCACCAGCAAGGAGGATGCCCATATGTTCCTCAAATGTGTGAGCAATCCAAGCCGAGGATTCCATTTTAAGGTTGGTCTCCTGGGATCAATTTCTGCTTTAGTCAGGATCTACCAGGAACCAATTGGTACACTCAGGCTATTTAGTTTGAGAAGCATGTTAATAACAAGGCTGTTTACAAAGGAGAAGACATTATTTAAGGAAACCAGCAAGAAAAAGTAAACTAGCTACAAAAAGAAAGACACTCACTTGTGAACTAAAGGAGAAAAGGGAAAGAATGATTTCCAGAATCCAAAGTTGAAGTGAGGAAGGCATGATCACCCAACTGGAGCCATGGGCTTGGGCAGAGAAAAGCAGCCACCAATGACAGATCAAGAAACAGATGGGAAATAAATACCCACCCTCTGTCTTTCTCTCAGGCCTCAAATCACCTTTTCAGCCCTGTCAATTTTACTCCAGACTTCTGTTCCTAGATTGCTATTGGCAGCTTCACCAGTGGGTCAATAGGGGAATTCCTAAATTCTTTATTTACCCCTATCTATCTCCCCCTTGCTACCTTCCCAGCCCTTAATTCTCAGAGCTGTCAAATTCTCACTGTCTTGTGGGAAAATCTGGTTACTTGTGTTCCAGTGTAAACTTGCATATGTCTGTGTTAAATTGTTGTCATTTTATCAGTGACCAAAATGTCCCCAATCTATTATGGCATTTGCTGGTAAAGGGACAGAGCAGGAGAATATCATGCTAAGCAAAATTAGCCAATCCAAAAGAACCAAAGGCTGAATGTTTTCTCTGATATGCAGCTGCTAATTCAAAATGGGGGGGGGGGTAGGGAAAATAGAGGTACTTTGGATTAGACAGAGGGAAATGGAGGGAGGGGAGAGGGATTAGAGTAGGAAGGATAACAGAATGAATCATACATTATTACCCTATGTGTGCATATGATTACATGACCAGTGTAATTCTACCTCATATACAACTAGAAGATGAGAAGTTATACTCCATTTATGTATGATGTGTCAAAATGCATCCATGTATAATTAATTAGAACAAATTTTTTTAAATATCCCCAATCTAGTCCCCTCTGTAATATGTTGTTTAGAAAGTTCCCAGAATGTCTGGATTATGTACAAAAATGACAAGTGTTATATCGCTTTCCTCTCAGATGTTCAGTTCCTTAACAATGGTAATGCAAGGTGCTTTTGCTAAGAAAAAGTGTAGACATCCTAGAAAATGTGTTGTGAAAATGTTATCAAATATGCATACAGAATGAAATTCTTGATCACTTAACTTAAAAGAACAGCTTCATTAATTGCTGATTAGAATTGGGAGGAAATTTTACATTTTTCTATAATTGTGAGTGAAATGCTGCTGTTTGAATTATAGACCTTCATTTTTAGTTCCCTCTCTGTGTTGATAGTTTCTCTCCATCTTCCAGATCTACTCCAACCCTTTATCCACCTTGCTCTTTGTCCTGAAGCCATATGACTTCTGACCACTCCTCTTCCAGCTTTCCCCTTGGGTTCTGCTTATGGAAAACCCAAGCACACTGGAGGAAGGGAAATGTGAAATGGGGTGTTTTTTTTTTTCTTTCTTTCTCCATGAGATCACCCAAAGCTGGCAGTGCCATGGATAGCCTGTCACTGGTCCTCTCCAAAGCCTTCTTTGCACTCTTTTCTTTCTGAGTTCCCAGGTTTCCCCCTCTGGGGTTCCTTTGAGAGAAGAGGTAGATTCTGCACACCTCAAACTGGACCTGGGTTCTGACACTATTTCCTTATACTCCACCCACGTTTTATAATAGGTCCTCTTCTGAAGTGATGGTATTTTAAATGTGCCATCTCTTTCTTGTTAAGACTGATATACAACTGTGCATATACCACTGAGTCCTGACAAACATGTGGTCCAGGTCATTCTTCTGGGCTGTTGTGTCTGACTTGATCGTATCTATTCTCGCCAAAGAGTTTCACCATTGCCCCATGGGGAGTTATTTTTCTCATAAAATAGTAGCTCCACTATTTGCCTTGTTTACAAAATTAAATGCAGGTTCTTGTGTCTGTGTTTACAAATAGTTTTAGTTTTTTTTACTGGGATTTTAAGAAAGAAGATAAAAGTAGATATTAAAAGACAAAGATAGAATTCCCATATTGAAATACAGTCTTTCATCCTACTTATAGAGTTTCAAGAAAGAGAATTCTCTGACTACTCTCCTATAATTATATTTTGTCTTAAATAGACTATTTGCACTAAATGTCAGGCCTTGTTGTTGTTTGGATGTTGTATTTTAACTATAAAGCATTTACATATTTTTTAATTTACCGTGAAAAAATTTAAACTAAAGGTTCTCTTTAAACTATACATTTCAGTAACAAAATCACAGTTCAGTTTAAAACTAATGCCTAACAAAGAAACATTTATAGAGATGTTTTCTCTTCACACAATTTATCATACTATGAAAAACAAAATATAATTAAAATTAATAAAAAGATAAAATTCCATTTCCATATCATGCAACTACTGTATTACTCTCTTAGCAGTGGATGAAAAGGTTTGTCATCAAACAAGTATTTCTGGATCCTCTAAGAATGAGGCCCATTGACTTTTATAATTTTAGGTGATGTATCAGTATAATATTTTTTTCTGATCTCATTAAATTCTCCATGATCAAGTATATAGGAAGCCAATGCTGGAATCTGAGAAAAGTAGTTCTTAGCCAGGATATGTTTGTGTTTGATCTTGTGGATAAATATTTGTCCATATTCCTGAAAAGAAAAGAAAATTAAATTCTATTAAAAGTCACCACAGATATATGTCATCAGGCAAAAATGCTGTGTCTCAGTGTCTTTATTTAAAAGTTCATTATCCACAGAATACAGGTTTGTTGCCTGTTTTCTCTTACTTTGTGTTATCTTTCAGGGCTCAGTCTATGATGTTTCAAACTAGAAGCCTTCCCTGAGTCTTCTCCTGGCCTCTCAAGTCCAAACCACTGCAAGCTACCTATTTAATATTCATTCTCTTTTCCATTTATAGGTACAGGCTTAGTTTTATATAGGGTTAGATGTTCCCAACTTTCTGGTCTTTATTCAAGCTACGAATTTCCATGTAACAAGTAACAAATTTATATTTACACATACACACACACACACAGTTTAGCTACAGAAAAGTTTTTTGAAGAGATTTTTAAGAATGGGAAGACTCACGTATTAAGCATATTTAGTCCTTGACCATACTTGGGGTCAGATATAATGTAATTTATTCCAATTTATGACTTAAGAATCCACAAGCATGAGAATGAAAACCAAAGGTTGAAGCTGGCTGAGGGAAATCAGAAGGCCTGAGTTTCCAAGAGCCCTGTGGAGCTACCACACTGGCCTGGGACTGCCAACCTCTGACCTTGCTACATAAAGGAAACTAGACTCACATTTGACAAGTCATGATAAATGGCTCATTCTCATGTTGGGGTTAAGCCTGAAAGCATCCAAAACAATGATGAATCACATTCATTATATTTCTGCATTTTTCTCTAAGCACCTTGCATAATATTTAATACATTCAAAAGTAAATCCTGGTGGGCTGGCATTGTAGCTCAGTGGTGGAGCTCTTGCCTAGCACATGTAAGGCATTGGGTTCGAACCTCAGCGCCACATATAAATATAATAAAGAAACTGTGTCCATCTACAACTAAAAATGTTTTTTAAAGGTAAATTCTGATTAAATTAATAAACTTCATCTATTCTCTTTGTTACTCTTATTCGCTTTTCAACCAATCACCAGTACATTACTTTCTGAAAGTAAGAAATTCTCCCCCTAAAAATCTCTTTATAGGGTCAAATCTAAGGTAAAGTCAGCCCTGGGGAAAAAGGGCCAATGGATTTGGTATTCATTTTTCTTAATTGGTTCTTTTTAGTTATACATGACAATAGAATATACAATGGCTAGTATTTTTACAGAAAGTTTTATACAGAAATGTCCTAGCTTTTTTTAAAGTTTCCTCTTTACAGAAAAATTTAGTAGATAAATACTTGTCCTTGGCACTAATCTAATTTTGTTCCAACGTTTGTCCATATTCATCCAAGGAAAACTAAAACATTTCTGTGTTGCTAGGTTAATGTATATGTGTATAAAATCTTGCAGATTCCAAAATATCCTTACAAATCTAAAAATTAAAAAAGAAGAGCCAAGTATATTAGGGTATATGCATTCAAGGAAATATTAAGTTACTCTTTAAAAATAATATAATATGGAAAGTAACCCACTATCTATTGTTAAGCCAACCCCAAAGAAATCAAGTTACACAGCAATTTTTACATTAAATAAATGAAACTATATATACATACTTTAAGTTAAAAGTATGTGTAAATATATGTGTATATATACATATATGTAGGCATATATATGTGCACACAAATATACTTGCACATAGACACTTCTAGAAAGATTTCATTAAATTGTATATAAGAAATATAAGTTTTCTATGGAATGTGCATATAGGGATGGGTGGATATCAGGAGACTTTTATTCTTTATATTATTTTAACCTGTTCATATACTTAAACCAATAATGCATTGTCCTTCTTACAATTAAAAATAAAATGCACCAAAAAATTTTAAAATACTGTCATTTTACATACATAGTTACTACCCAAGTTGATTCATGCACAACACTAAGCTGAGAGCTTTAAACAGTAGGCTATTCAATTCTTTCCTGTGATGAGATAACATTATCTCCTTTTTATAGATGAGAAAACTGGGGCATCAAGACATTAGCAACCTTCCCCAAACCTAACTCATAAAGGAGAATGCCAGAATTCAAAGACAAGGCTGCTTTCGTTCTTTTTACAGATTCCACATTTTTAGCTAATCTAAAAATTCATGAAGCAAAGAGGGCAGGTTGTTAGTGAAAAAGCTAGGGAAGAACTGGGTCAGGACTGCTAATTTTTAGTCCACAATTGTTCCTACTCTGGCCAATGTGCACACTTTGAGAGATCCATCTGCCTCCCTTAGATTCACAGAACAGAAGTCTTTCTCCAATGTCTTTCCTATAACTTGTGAGATTTGCAGGGAGTCAAGATTATTTTGAATTTTAAGTTTTTGACTGCCCGAGAAAGCATTTATCTCTGTGCACCAAAGAAATTCTGGAAATCCTTTAACTTGTTATAAAACATACAATATTCTTATCTAGACCAAATATTACTACTTAAAAGATTATATCAGCCCAAACCATAAAAATGGCAAACATTTTTAAGTTTGGCTGAAAACCTTCACTTTGCTTCCAGAAATTCAGAAAGATTGGCACCCTGAAATTAAAAATGCTTGTGAATAGGACATTTAATTTGATACTGCAATAATTTCATTAAATACACAAAGGGAGTTGTGTGGATTAATTGAAGAAGCACTGGAATATCAGCTCTGGGAATGAACTTCAATCTTATTTTGGGTTCTAGATGAAATGATATTGCTAGTATTGGCTATGCTTCCAGTGATCAAATATTTATAAGGCAGCTTAGTTTACTAAATATAACATTTAACACAGCCTCAATTTCTTGCTGCCCTTTCTTTCAATCCCTAGAGTAAAATTTTTCTTAGCCTGAATATTTAAGACTCTGAAAATTATTGAAAAAAAAAAAGCTAAAACATTTAACTAGTTTCTCCTTTTATACTAGACAAGTAACCCTACCCCACTCTAAAAACAAACAGGCAGGGAATAGCACTATTCTAAATGATTATTTGACATCATTTCTTTATTTTCCTTTAGCTGACATCATGCCTGGAATTGAAGGTGCAGCAGTGTAACCAACTGAAGGCAGATAATCAGTATCAGCCTTGGGATGCTGGGCTTGGGTAGTGTAAATGGAGCTCTGTAGGAACTCTTCAGGGGGCCCTCAATTTTGTTCATCAAAATGTTTTACAAATTGCATCTTGTAAGTTATTGAAACTAAATGGTTTTTAATATTGGCAGTGCTTTCTCCAATCCAAGTTAGAAGCAAAAAAAAAAAAAAGCCCCATCAGTACTAAAGTACAAAATTATGAACAAAATACATTTGTCAATTGAGTGTACTTTTAGGCAACCTTGTGATAATTATTAATCAATCAAAGGACAGATGCTGAGTTTCATAATACCTTTGTGGTAGTAATATCTACTTAGTTTTTCAATAAATACTTATTAAAATTCCTAGCCAATGACAGGCACAATTATGGGTATTAGAGTATAGATGCAAATAAATGAAACAAAATCTTTACCCTCATGGAAATAATTGTGGAATTAATGGGCTTGAACTTGCTGTTGGAAGGTAGTGGCATGATGTTTAGGTGTTTTTTCATTCAAATCACTTATCTTTGCCTGTTATATGTTATAGCTTCCCTTTGTAATCTAAAAAAATATATTTTCATTTTTACATTATAGTTACACACAATAGTGGAATTCTTTTCTACATATTTGTACATGCACACAATTGAATATAATCTAGTTATTTTAACCTCTGCCTTCCATATCATCCATGTTTTGTTACTGTTAATCTATAAATTCTGTTTCTTAATCCAATGGGGAAGTATTTAAATCAATCATGGAATGCATATGAAGGCAATCAAGTTACCCATGATAATTCCAATGAATAAATTAACTCCCCAAATAAAGCACAAATTCTTACCTCTTCAATATTTGTTAGTTTAAGATGAGCAACTGCTTCATCTTTGGTGAGAAGAATGCAGTTCCAGGGAGACCACTCTAGGTTTTTATCCCATCTGACCAGGACCAGATCATTGATATCGTCCCAGGCGCTGAGAACCGACTGTGAGGCCCAGATGTTTTCCATCAAGTACTGAATATCCTGTAGCTGCATGTCAAGATAAGTTTGAAAGGCAGTTTTGTTTTCTTCTAAATAAAGAGTTTTAAAGATCTAATTAAATTATGTTCAGTTTATTTTTTAATGCAAATATCATTCATAAGGTGTCAGAGGCATACAGCTCCTTATATTTTGCCTAAACTATATTACTAAGTCTCAATTCATGACCCTAACCTAGAGTAAGCTGTATATTTCTTCCAGTATGCTAATTTTGCCTTAATATAATCACTATAATGCCTTAATATTGCCTTAGTAAGCATATGATGTTCAATTCTTTCAAAAACTTGTTAGAAATTATCATCTTATCCTCAGGGCCATGGTAGGACTCTCGTAAGAATTTTTACTGCCATTTTACAAATGAGAAAGCTGATATTTAATAAAGATGAAATAATTTCTTAGTGTTAGTTTAAAATATTTTGTTGTTTTAATAAAAAAAGAGGGAAAGGTGGTGAAACAAAATAGTGCTTAAAAGTTTTTTAAAATTTTAAAACATATTAGCTAAAATTCTTGGAATAACTTTTTATCATGAGGCTGCATCTAATTGTCAGGGAGATACAAGCTTTACAAAATACAAGCACTGCAAAAATAACCATTATTTTTAAATTTATGTGGAAAAGCAGGAATCTTTTCTGTAAGATCAGCAGATAAAACCTAAACAAATTTATCAAAGTTTAAAAAAAAAGATTTTTTTTCACCATAAACAACTACAGTATTTCTTAAATGGATAATTCAATATATTAAGCTCAATAATACAATCTCGCTTTTACTTAATTTTTAAAAAGACAATATTTTCACAGCTTCTATGAAAAAGAAATCTATGGGGCTTTAAAATTAACACTTTGTACAGTTTTACTTATATTCAAAATTTGTGCCTTGCTCACATTTTTGTTTTTATTTTCCTCAATTGTATTAATAATTTCAAAATTGAATCCAAAAGAATGAAGTATTTATTTGTATGTAAATGTGAAATGTGCACATGATCAATGTGATTGGCAACTTCTAACAACTGCCTTATATGCAACACTAGGGCTGGGGCTGTGACTCAGTGCTAGCGCACTTGCCTGGCAAATGTGAGGCACTGGGTTCGATTCTCAGCACCACATATAAACAATAAATAAATAAATAAAGGTCTATCAACAACTTAAAAAATATTTAAAATAAAAAAAAGAGTAGCACTATTGTTTACTATATTAGATGGTCTCTGCATGGATTACAGATGAACTACGTGACCTCTAATACACTCAGTTTCTTCTCTAAATAGAACCTGCACTTTCTACATATCTTAGCTTTCATCTTTTTACATTACTTGGCATTGTGTCCAAATTCAGTCTATGCTGATCTTTACAATGCCCCTGACTTTACTAGTTACTTGATCAGAAAGTTCAAGCAGTCATATGCCTGGCAATAATATTACTGAACTAAATACTAATCAAAATTATTTCCCTTGCAAGAGGGAAAAGAGCAATTGGGCACCCATATTTGTCTAGTAATCCTAGACGTTAGAAAAGTAAGGTAAGAGGACTCAAACCCTACAGATGTGCAGTATTCAAATTAAATTACAACTCATGGACATTATTCTGAACAGAAAGGCAATAATCTCTTAGGATGTTTTCTG
Source organism: Urocitellus parryii (assembly GCF_045843805.1). NCBI lineage: Eukaryota > Metazoa > Chordata > Mammalia > Rodentia > Sciuridae > Urocitellus > Urocitellus parryii. Next base: position 47,966,037 of record NC_135533.1, read on the forward strand.
AGATGTCCACTTTTGTGATATTAATTTTACATCAACTTGATGGGACCTCAAGATTTCTAGATATTTGGTTGAACAGCATTCTGAGTGCTTCTATAAGGGATCTGATTAACATTTAAATCAGTAGATTGCCCTCTGTAATATGGATGGGTCTCATCCAGTCAGCTGAAGTCCTGAAGAAAACAAAAGGTTGACCCTTCCCCCAAGTAAGAACTCTCCCACCTGACAGCCTGTGAACTAGACTCCAGCTCTTCCTAGTTCTTTGCAGCCTGCTGTTCTTCAGATTTGATCTAGGACATTGGCTTGCAGATTGTGGCGTGGCCAGCCTCCCCCATAGTCATGTGAACCAATTCCTTATAATAAATCTATCTAATATATAAGTAAGCCTGACTAATACAATATGAAATGTTGAGATGACACTTACAGGTGAGTTATAGTAAAGCCCTAATCTAAGATTTCCAAAATAGTAACATCAACAATTCTTTAAGAAAAGCACATAAAAATTTAAGCCCTGAAGTAAACATCATCTTTATTTTTTAAAAATCTTAACTCTGTTGGAATACACACACACACACACACACACACACACACACACTCACACTGGAATATGGATATCATATATATATAGCATTTATGTATATATATAACATAGAATGTGTATGTGTATATATACATGTGTGTATACACACACACACACACACACACACACACTCATTTTTCAATCTGTTTTTCAAACTCTGGATTGCTACCTCTGGGTGACACCAAATTCTCTAATCAGAATAAGCAGATTTGGATTAAATAGAAAATATCAGAGGACATCCACAGCAGTAAAGTAAACACTATTTCAGAAAACTGTTATTTCTGAGGCAGTACAGTATACATTTAAGTGGGAGGGACTCTGGGAACCAGTCTGCCTAGGTTTCAGTTCTCATGCTGGTACTCACTAGTATAAAATTGGGGCAAGTCAGCTAATCTCTCAGTGCTTCAGTTTCTTCATCTGCAGAATGGAAATAATCCCTATTTTGATAGTATTTGTTGTGTTGAGTGAATGAATATATAAAGTGTACAGAGTATGTAAGCACTATTTGAATGATGGTTATTGTTACTGTCATCATTATTATCATGGGTGTCTGTACTAGGTTGTGACAGATTGTGAGCAAGTGCTTGAAAGTTAATGATTTAGCAGTTTTGAACAAAGCACACTACATTTGGAAGATATTTTTTAACTCTAACTTTGCAGAGAATATATTTCCTCATTTCCTATTTGGCATTAAATATAATTTAGTTAATTTTAATTAAAGATTTTATAGAAAATTTCACTTATTTGACAGTTTATAAAACAAATATCCTATTGAGATCACCAGTGCTTTTTATGACTCACTTTTATTAATATATTGCTAATGTTGGGTGCTATAGTTTAGATCTGAAATGTCTCCCAAAGGCCCATGTGTTAAAAAGGTTTGGACCCAACTTAGTACTCTTGGGAGGTGCTAGAAACTTTAGAAGGTGGACCCCATTGGGAGGTGTTAGGTCACTGGGATTATGTCCGCAAAGGGAATTATGGGTCTTCAGTTTCTTCTTCAACTCTCTCCCCTCTCTCTGCTTCTTAGACACTATGAAGTGAGTAATTTCCTCTCATGTGTTCTTGCTATGATGTGCTGCTTTGCCACAGGCCCAAAACCAACAGCACAAACTAACTATGGATTGAAACCTCTAAAGCATTCAGTCCAAATAAACCTTTCCTCTTTATAAGCTGACTATCTCAAGAATCTTGTTACAGTAATGAAAAACTGACTAACACATTGGGCAAAGTCATTTCATCAATAAATCCTACTCTTTTTTTCATTTTACATATCAAATTCAAATAGTGTCAAGAATTTGATTTTGTAGAACTGAAGACTCCTGTGAACTAGACAACACAATGAAAATAATGGAAAAGCCAAAGAGACCGCACTAGTGGTTAGGAATTCAGGTCAAAGTCTCTGATTTCACAGGCCTACCCTATTGCAAAGCTGAGCGTTATTCTTATGAGATAAACTACCAATAGGGTTAATGATCCAATGCAATGGTTTATCCAAAAGAAACTTTCCATTTAGGAAGATAAGTATCCACTCAAAGCTCTTCCCTAAGGTTTGTTTATGTTGTTGTTTGTTTGTTTGTTCATTTGTTTTATTGCCTATAAGGCTTAGCTTTCACTTTCATATTATTACCATCATAATCACTTTCAGTATATACTAATAATTGCCATCATCTGCCAATACTAGTATGTTTATAAGCAACATCAATTTCTGGAAAAATGACTCATTCATACATTCAAGAATTATTAAGTGATATACAGTCTTGGCAATGTATCAGGTTACAGAGGTATATCATAAGAAGGGGGAAAAAAAGGAACAACCCTGCCCTCTCAGGATTTACAGTTTAGTCACTAAACGATCTCTCTCTCCCTCTCTCACACACATACATGATTGTAACAATGACATACATACAAAGAAAGGTATACATCTTTAATCATAACTATACATTTCAAATTTTCTAAGAATTATTTTATGTGAGGGCTAGCTCTTTCTCTTCATAGTTATCTCTGTCATTTTATCTGCTCACACAATCTTTAAAAAAAGTCCTCCTCCCCCAGTAACTCTCTTTCATTAGATCATTCAAAAAAGTTAACTATAACTGAAAAAAATTCATATATCCTATTTTTCAATTTGTTCTTTCTAGATATACATGATAGTAGAGTGTGATTTGACATATTAGACATACATAGAATAAGTATAACTTGTTCCAGTTGGGATGCCATTATTGTGGTTGTATATGATGTGGCATTACATTGGTCACATATTCATATATAAGGATAGGAAAGATATGTCATATTCATTCTACTGTCTTTTTCTATTCCTAGCCCCTCTCCCCTCTCTTCATTCACCTTTGTCTAGTCCAATGAACTTCTAATCTTTCCTTCTCTTGCTGTGGGTTAGTATCCACATACCAGAGAGAACATTCTGCCTTTGGTTTTTGGGGACTGGCTTATTTCACTTAGCATGATATTCTCTATCTCCATTCATTTACCAGCAAATGCCATAATTCCATTTTTCTTTATGGCTGTAAATATTCAATTGTGTACATATACCACATTTTCTTTATCCATTCATCTGTTGAAGGGCATCTGGGTTGGTTCCATAGCTTGGCTATCGTGCATTGAGTGGCTAAAAACATTCAACTGGTTGTGTCACTGTAGTTTTCTGATTTTAAGTCCTTTGGGTATAAACTGAGGAGTGGGATAACTGGGTCAAAGGTTATTCCATTCCAAGTTTTCTAAGGAATCTCCATATTGCTTTACAGAGTGTTGCACCAGTTTGCATTCCCATCAGCAATGTATTAAGTGAAACTTTGTCCCCACATCCTACTAACATTTATTGTTATTTGTATTCTTGGTAATTGCCATTCTGACTGGGGTGAGACAGAATCTCTTTACTTATTTATTAACTGTTTTCTCATCTTTTCCTTCCCACCTCTGTAGAACATCAGCTCTGGAACAGTGAGGATCTTATCTTTTTTCCCCCTTCTATATCATTATGTCTTAAAAAGCTACTTGTGTACACAGCAGGAATTAATAATTCTGTTAAGTGGATAAATTAACAAAAGTCTATCCTTATAGAAAACAAAGTATAGTACAAAGTCAAAAATAAAAATTTTAAATGTTTATGAAAAGATTTTAATTACATATAATTATTACAGAAGTTCTTTTACACTCATACATTCCTTTGTGTCCTTGGAAGTTAGTTACTTTGCTGTTTAAAATTTAATAAAAATTTTTTAAAATCTAGCAAGAAACTTTTAGATTTTCACGAAAAAATTCTTTTTATGAATCATCTTTCCTCCCTTTCTAGTTAAGGATCACTGTCATATCAACAGAATTAACCTATTTTGACCTGGCATGATATTCCCATATGAATCAAAAATGAAGAAATGGAAATAGGAAAGTAAGATTTTTGGAAAGTCCACATCTACAATAAAAACAGCATTTTTCCTTTTTACAATTATAATTTTCAAGATGTATTTGTTTTAAAACCTCTCTAACACTGACAGTTTTATGTACTAGTCAAGATCTTTGGTTTAAGAAATACCCTGCTTATTTATTTTCCATCAACAATATCCTTTTCTCAATTGATTCACATAATGTCCACACATTTTAACGTGAGTAACAGCCCCAAAAGTGTGTTTCTGACCCTGTGTAAGCTGCCCCCACCCCAGGACTTCCAGGTGCTTCCAGGCGCTTTCCAGGTCTCCACTGCCCTACCCACCACACACCACAGTGGTATGCCCAGCTCCAGGTAGTCTTGCAACCTGCTACCAGAATGGGGTGCTCTCTCAATTCTGCCCCAATCCCCAGCAATGCCTAAAAAGAAGCTACACAAGCCCACTTTTCCAGAACAGCCTCTGATAATAGTGTCTGTCAAGGGATTCTGCACATTGCATAAATGATAATTTTTCCCCTTTGGAACAAAATAGAATAAACTGGGAGACCACAAACACCCATCCCAAAGTGCTAACGTATACAGTAGCACAATAGAAGAGTGCCTATAGGGTCCCATAAGGAATATTTATGTGCCTTTTTGCTATCCTAATGTTTCTATTAATGAATATTTTAAAAATCATACCCCTCAACATGCTTTAAATATAGGAATATTTGTAATTGGATATTATAATTGCCCATAGTTTCTGCTCCAGGAAAGGCAGAGAAAAGCATAGGACCTGGCCTCTTCTCACAGCTCCCTTCTCCTCTTCAAGGTCATTTCCAAGCTATTCCTCACTGCCCATTCCTTACTCTTGGAAAAGTCCAAAGTTATTATATGTTTTAAAACTGAAGAGATATCTTGTCATTTTGCGGTAGACTAAACAGTGAAAATAATACCCTATTATTACTTAGTATCATCTAGAATGCATTTCAAAAGGAACTGTGAAGAGAATCTTGATACATTGAAATGTATTGCTTAAAGCATTGTTTTTAAGAGCCAAGAAAGGCCTAGCAAAAAGGACACCACCTCTGAGCTAAGCAAGGGCTTCACACCATTTTTGGAAAATGAGGCTTCTTAACCTATGCCTGTCTCAAGTAGGAACAAGTAGGAACAGGACAAGTAGAAACAGGACTCTGATTGGAACAGCTGCCTCACACAGGACTCACCTTGACAGCACTATAAACCACCTGTGTTTGCCACACCTCTATTTCCTAGGACTTCTGAGCAAGTCAGAGGGGTCCTCCATTGTTTCCTAATTATTTCACTCTACCACACTAGGTTCCCACTTACCTAGTCGCACCCCACCTTCCTTCCTCTTGTGCTCTTTCACTGTCCCTTCTAGAGATATCTTTCATTGGCCAGAATCAGAATACGTTACAGATATTTCCTCCTTTAAATTCAATAGAGGAGATGATCCTCATCCTAACAGAGGGAAATCTACAAGCCGTGTTGGACATCATAATCATTTTTTTCCACTCATTCATCTTATTTAAAAAATTCACTGCCTTATCCTCTACTAATTCTTTTAATCATTTCAATAGCTCTAGGAGTAGGTACTATGAATATCCCCATTTTACAGGCAAGTAGGTTGAGGAGCATACAAGTTAAGTAGCATGTCAAGACACAGCTGTTGAAGCAGAGTTCAAATTTGTCTTTTGCTGCCTCCAACATCCGGCTCTGTGTCTTTCCTCCCTCCCTCCCTCCCTCCCTCCCTCTCTCTCTCTCTCTCTCTCTCTCTCTCTCTCTCTCTCATGCATTTCCCCCAACAGCATTAAGTGTATTATATTTCCCTCATCTAAAAATCAGATGCCCATAATGCCTGCCATCTCTGCTACCATAGCACATTGCCACCTCTGGCCCTTCCTGAACAATGTTCTTGAGCCTGTGACACTTTGTTTGTCATGGTCACCAGACTCATTCCCACTCATTCTTCTGTCTCATCCTGTAGGCTTCAAGGAAGCCTCTTCTGGCCCACAAATCAGCTTAAGTTCCCTTTCTAAATCCTGCATGGTCTCCACACTTCTCCTCATCACACTGTCATCTGCTGTTACAGGGACTTGTCCTACTTTTTGATGTCTATCTTTTCTAGGATGGAGGGTCTGGTCACTAGTGCATCTCCAGGGCAAAGCACAGTACTTACATACCAAGAACTGTCTATGCCTACAACTCAAGGCTGGAATCACTGTCCACATTAGGAAAACGGGGGCGTGGTATTTCACACCCAAGCACACGTTCAACTGCAACCACTTCCTGTCAAGACATCATCCTTGACGGACGCATTTCAGCCAAGAATGGCACCCCATATGGACCATACCTGCATCAAGAAAGCAATTTGAGACTCATCTTCATAATCAGCCTCTGAAGAGTATAGCCGCTGAAGTAAACACTTGTACTTCAAAAATGCTTCTCGTTGCTTAGCCTCATTCTGGAGGTTGGTGCAGTGGCGACATCTGTATATGTGCTTCGAAGTAGATGAGATGGCAAATTCCGTGGAAGGCAAATAGAGCTGGCAACTGCGGCAAAAGTAAATCTTCTTGTAAAATTTCAGTGGGTCTTGAGGGACCTAAAGAGCAGGAAAAGAAAAAGAAAAGGGGAGGTGCAAAAATCAGGCCAAACACTCATCAGAAGCACTTTGCACTAATGTTTAGAGTGAGTTTCAAATTGGCTAATTTAAAAAGTCATATTTCTCCTGAACTTGATAATCTATACAAAATTTAAATCCCATAATCTATACAAAATTTATTTACCCTGCCAAAATATTGAAAATCTGTGTCATTCATTAACCCCTAGAAACATGTGGCAAATCACTAGAAAATTAATTGACAGGAAAAAAAAAACTAGTGGGCAGAGTCTTTCAGCACTTATTTGAAAAGAGTTTATATTTTTATTCTATTTTACTTAATTATTTCTATAGGCAAAATAGCTAGTCTCGCATATAAATGAAAGTCCACTATGCCAATTGTTCTTCTCATTTCATGAATTTAAAAAATGAATTCGAATTAGTTAATGATTAATTTTCAATATTTGAAACTCCATATCTAAAGCTGTGGGCAGGAAGTAATTTCATCTTAGAAGATTCAACCCAATTGTTCTTTATGGTCCAAAGTACCATGAAGGAAGGAAGGAAGAGGGAAGAAGAAAGGAAAGTAGAACACTTTCAACCCAGACTGAACAAAGACTTACTTATGTAAGCCAGTCTTTCCTAATCTATGGTACATCCATATTTTTGGCCTCCATGAGAAGAAAGATTAAGCAGCAACATAGTTGGCATTTGATACATGAAACTTTCAAAAATATATTTTTGTTGTTTTGTGTTGTCAGTGCTGGGGATAGAACCCAGTGCCTCACACATGCTAGGCAAGTACTCTACCACTGAGTTACATCACTAGCCCTCAAAAATATGTTAATAAAGAAGGAAATGGGATCAATGTTCACTTGTGTCTTTTTTCTTTTACTCAAGGTAAATTTATAGTATTGACCACATAATCCATTCTTATGATTTACTTTGTTCTGATCATCTGTTTCTGTACCTTCCCTTCTAGTCTGTTCCATCTTCCTGAAGAGTAATATTCTTTGAAAATGTCATTGTCCACTGCCTAATAATTTTTTGGAGATAACATATGTACATGAAAAAGATAGTTAATTGTTCTGGAGGAAGGAAGAGTGATCTAGACATATAATCAAAGAACTCAAAGACAACATTTCTGAGTTCTTATTCTGAGATTTATTTACTTAATATTATTTTCCTTCCTCTTAGGAATTAAACTAGACATTATATCAGTCCGCTCATGAAAGCCAGTTAGGAATGATAGACCATTGTGAAACCATGAAAAAATTTTCTCTACCAACCTGAAACTGTATAAGACGACAACTTAACCCTATTAGGCTTATGATGGCAGAAAACTCTTAATTAAACTAAGCTACATAATTCGGGGATGGGGGCAGAGGATTAGTGGCATTTCTACAAATTCTTGTTCCACTAAGCAAACTAAAAATGTACAAGGAGCCACTCTTCTTTAAAGTCAGTAACTTTTTTTTAATCCTAGCATGTAGTTTGAGATATTAAAGGATATATCCCCCCAAAAATAGAAACAGCAAAGATTATCTGAAGATTTTCCCTAGAGAGTAGGAAAAAAAATCTTAAATCTTTTGTTTTAATGAATATTTTCACAAAGGCATGAGCCAAACAAAAAAAGTAATTTTAAATTGGATTAAAAATTAAATGGATTATAGGTTGGATTTAGTTGAGAGAAGTTATTTAGAATGATCATTTTTATTTTTAAAATTTTTTTATTTATTATAATTTGTTATACATGATGGCAGAATGCAATTCATTTCATATTACACATATAGAGCACAATTTTTCAAGACACTAATTGTACACAAAGTTTATTTTGAAGGTATGAGAACTTCATTTTTGGCATAATTTCTAAGTTTACCTCATTTGGGGAAGAAGTTTGTCTTAATTTTGATAGAATTCTTTCTAAAATGTTTTAAATTTCCTTTCTTTAAAATTAAAGCATACAGAACATAATGTAGTCAGGTATGTCATTTTTAAGATAGATTAGAATATTTTTATGAGCATATTTTACAGTATTGTGGTAACAGACCATAGAATTGTTTGATTGTTGCATAGTGTATCTGCTTCCCTTTTCGCTCTAAAACAGTTGTCCTTTCCCACTGTTTTAACTGTTCCTATGAGGCACACATATCTTGCCAAATTTTATTTTTACGCTGTTTGAGGATAAAAAAAAACAAACCCCCAGTTTTGCTATACCTTCTATTCCAGTGAATTGAAATGTTATCCAAATGATCAATCAATATTTGCAACTCTAGCTCCTTCTCAGAAATTTCCACAGGAACAGAAAACAACAAAAGAAATACTGACTTCCCAAAACTCAGCTTCTCTTTTCCAAGACATGATCTTTGGAGAATTTCTCCTCAGATTCTATAGCATGTGGTTATGAGTTTGCTTCCTGCTCCACAACTGTACGCTCAGATCCCGGTGAACTGTCTTTATATCTTCTGTGCTTTACATACTACCAGGCATACAGAAAATGTCAAAAAAAAGTTTGTACTTGAATAAGGTTAAATATAAATAGATAAAACTAGTATGAGTTACTCTTGAGGAATTAAATATATTGGTTTAAATTCAAGATTGAAGCAGCTATTTCAGGTGCTCAAAGATGATCTAAGGTGCTCCTACGTTACTGAATTCAGTCACAGCTTCAACTGCTGTTTGCATGAGCATTGAGTAAGGCAAGAAAGATTGCACTCCAGGTTATTAATGCTGTTTGCATGATTCGGGAGTAGGAAATCAAACTGAGGAAGAGTCGATGAGGAACAAAATAGTATAATCTGAGGAAGAAAAATACGGTCACCTCCATTAATGCAAGAAAAATATATTTGGTAAATTCAGTATCGATCCCTTACTCAAACAACCAGAGATCAAAAGCAAGACCACTATCAAGAAATCAGGAAAAAGAAAAAAGAAAAAAAAAAAAGAAATCAGGAATTGAAGAGGCACTCTTTAACTAGATAAAGGGCATCTCCTGGGTTCATTATCTGTGCCATTCTGTCACTTGTAGCCCTGTGTCCTACAAATTTCAGTGGTGTTGATCTCAGGGACTAATAAGAGTCTTGATCCCTCTCTTCAACCCAGGGAATCCTCTTCTCTTTGTATTGTAGCATGGACAGTTTTTCAGGGCAGTAAAATAAGACAACTGTAGGGCTGCTTCATTTGTTTCCTGCCTCTTAAGAACCACACACTTCCATTGCCTGGTGTCTTAAAAAATATGGATTCTCCTTTTTCCATTTTAGTCAGATAACTCCAACTTCATCTTGGCCAGAAGTGAAAGAAAGTGATCAATTATATTTGACAAAGGTGTCAAGACAATTCATTATAGAAATGTCTTTAAAGGGTGGGGGGGCAATTCACAAATCAAAAGAAGAAAATAGCCTTAAGTAATCCTTCATACCTTATAAAGAATATCTGAGAATGGATGAGAGTCCTAATTGTAAAAACTTAAAATGACAAAATTATAAAATAAAAAAGAGAAGAAAATTCCTGTGGACTTGGACATTAGGCAAAGATTTCTTAAACACTAAACCAGAAGCAAGATCCATTTTTAAAATGAATAAATTGAGCCTTATTGTAAAACCTTCTCTATTAAAGACACTACTAGAAGAATGAAGACACACACACAGAGAGAGAGATTTTCAATTCATTCTTCTGACAAAGAACTTACATACAGAATATATTTTGTAAGTTCTCAAAATTTAATAATGAGAAAATAACCATAAAAAAGAAGAAAGATGGCAAAAGATACGTGCAGACATATCACCAAAAAGGTCTATGTATGGCAAAATGGATATGAAAAGATGTTCAATATTATTATCATTACTTTTTTTAAAGAGAGAGAGTGGGAGGGAGAGAGAGAGAGAATTTTTTAATATTTATTTTTTAGTTCTCGGCAGACACAACATCTTTGTTTGTATGTGGTGCTGAGGATCGAACCTGGGCCGCACGCATGCCAGGCGAGCGCGCTACCGCTTGAGCCACATCCCCAGCCCAATTATCATTACTTTTATACTTATCGTTAGCTATTAAGGGAATAAAAATTAAAATATATAAGACACCACTACATAATTTGTTAGAATTCTCAAAATTAAAAACTGATATACAAGTATTGATAAGGATGTGAAGTAACTGGAACTCCCACACATACAGCAGTTGAGAATTCAATCTTGAACTACTAGTTTGGAAAAAAAGTTTAGCAGTCTATTATAAATATAAATGTGCATTTACCAGGTGGCTCTACAATGCTACTCCCAGTAGCATTTAAAAATGAGAAAATGTAATCCCAACCCACTTACCTCAAAACTTTTTTTTATATATATGACAGCGGAATGCATTACAATTCTTATTACACATAGAGAGCATAACTTTTCATATCTCCCGCTGTACACAAAGTATATTCATACCAATTCATGTCTTCATACATGTACTTTGGATAATAATGATCATCACATTCCACCATCATTAATAACCCCATGCCCCTTCCCTTCCCTTCCAACCCCTCTGCCCTATCTACAGTTCATTTATTCCTCCCATGATCCCCCTTCCTATCCCCAATATGTATCAGCCTCCTTATATCAAAGAAAACCTTCAGCATTTGGTTTGGGGGATTGGCTAACTTCACTTAACATTATCTTCTCTAACTCCATCCATTTACCTGCAAATATGATTTTATTCTCTTTGGGGTATTACCCTCAAACTTATAATCACGTGTTTATAGGTTTTTATTCATAAAAGCCCCAAACTCTAAACTCAAAATTTCCTGTATAGATAAAAGGATAAAAGTGAAGCTTATGTGTATCCAGACAATAAGATAATTGCTCAGTCATAGCAAGGGACTACTATACACTCAATAGCATGGGTGAATCTGAAAAGTAATATGCTAATCCAAAGAGTTAGTCTCAAAAGACTGCATACAATTCCATGATAGCATGATTTCACTTATGGAATAGATCAAATTATGGAAATAAAGTGCAGGTCAGTCAGTGTTTGCCAAGGGTTGCGGGGGTCAGGAAAGTGCTGACTACAAAGAGCAGCATAAAGGAAATTCTCTCTGGTGACAGGAATATTACCTAGACTGCACTGTTAGTTACATGACTTAACACATTTGTCAGAATTCAACAAAAAGAGTGAATTTTGCCAAAGGTAAATTTAAAACATGAATAAAATAATATGGGAAGTGCAGAATACAAAATTCCCACTAAGGTTTTTATGAATATGTATGAACTGCATTAGTCTATAGAGAAAGAATAGAAGTTAACTTGAACAAATGAACCACTGATTGAAATAACAGAATGAGCAACTTTTCTCTTGGACTTCCATTATAATTTAATATGCTTTTAACAATATAATTAAGGTTCTAGAATAAATTATATTCTTCTAAAGGTTTTGTCTAAATATTGGGATTCTGTTTCGTCAAAAAGCTAAAATATTTAGTCTGCTCCTTAAATTATAACTTTAAAAATAATCATTGAAATAAAACACAATGTATAATTCTTTGGCAATCCCCTCCCCTTAATCCCAATTTACTGAAAGTGTTTTAAATGATTTTGCACAGTATGAAAGCAATAAGGCACTTATCTTGGCGTAGGACCACAAAATCCCCCAGAAACCAAAGCATGCCAGATTTGGAGAACACATTTTAATTCAAACACAATTTACAGTTGGATTTTCCTCAGAATATCTATAGGGGTCTGTTCACTAATCAGTATAGCTATGTGCTAAGTATTTTAGGGAAGTTAAATAAGGTGCAACATGCAATCTAAGAAATGAAAAGTTTAACTATTCCATGAAGGAGAGGACACAAATGAGAGTTGAGTCTAAACCCAAGTGGGATTTGGTTGATGAAATAAAATAGCAGAGCATTCTGGGTGGAAACAGCAGTGTGTGTAAAGCATTGAGGTGTGAGATATTAGATGAATTCAACATAATGCAATACTCAGCTGGAACATTGGTTTACTTATTTTGAGAAAAATTCAAGGCTAGAATCACAGGCATAGAAGTTAAATGAGTAAGTATAGTTTATCAACTTACTAATCATTCAAAGGAAATTTCACCAATAAAATGATCTTCCACTAGATTCCACATAAAGAGTTAAAGCAAAATTTGAGCATCTTCCAATTTAACATATTGCATCTAGGATTCTGAAAAAGGAACACAGGGGAAAAAATAGAGTACCTTCAAGTATCTTGCCACTTCAGGATTAAACAGAGGTGTTTTAATATATTGAAAAAAGAGTGTTGCAATTCTTTTTCTGAGTCCTTCTAGGTTATAAGTTTTGACTCCTCTCATCATAAGGTCAACTTCTCTATCAATCAGTTCTAGGATTTCCTGGGTCAGTTTACATTCATGTTCCTATACAAAACACAAAATATTCAATATAAAATTTTAAAAATCACTGTTTGTTTTCAAATTTATTACCCAACCAAACCAGAAGCTACATTTTAAGAGAAATGATACAATACTGCTAGAAGTAGAAATTATTATAACCAATTGGGGAAAAAATTAGCATTTTCTAGTAGTAGAGTTGATATGCATAGTCAATGGCCCAGTCATTATACTCTTGGCCCTCAAAGAAATGCACGTCTGGAGCTATCGTTCACAGGAGCCAAAAAACTAGAAATAAGCAACATCCGTGAACAAAATGGTTGCCTAAACAAATTACAGTTTATTTGTACAATGGAATATTATCTAACTTATGAAAATGAATGAACTCTAGCTATATAAAATAATATACTTAAATCTTACAAAGTGATTTTTAAGCAAAATAAGCAAGATGAAACAATACAGTATAATTTTTAAAAATTCAAAAATAAGCAACACTAAAGCATATTATTTATACAGAGGTGGTAAAACTAAAGAAAAAACAAGGAAATGTTTACCATGCAAGTCAGCATGATAGTAAGTGCTAGCAGACAAGAGGACCGCAATCAGGTAGAAATTATAAAGTAATAATAATGAATGTAGATAAATAAGAAAGCCCAGGTAAGAGTTCCAGGATAAAAGCAGTACTTATAAGTAGTAAAACAGAAATAGTTTCCTCCAACTGCCCAGAGGAGAACAAGATAATTCAGTCAGAAGGCAATGAGCAGGAGTAAAAGAATGTTCTTTCATGCTTCTTAACGCTTACTTGGTAAAGCTAATATGAAAGTCTGCATCAGCGGTCCTTCACCCTGCAGGCATTCTAGAAGGAACTGGGGGAGGTTTTGATATTGTCTTCACATTTGAGGGTCTAATTTAACTGCCCTAAGATGAGACCTAGACATCACTCTTATTTATTCTCATACTCCTTCATGATCTCTTTCTCCCTCAAGATCCCTAGAAGGTTATATTCAGGTTTAAGATTCTGTGTTAGTAATTGTCATCTAAATAAAACCTGTTGTTCACAGAGGGCTCCCCATTAATGAGAGACCATATGTATATATCTCTATATATGTGGATAGATATGTACACATATACATATTCTTGAAGTGACTAATTTTACTAATGATGAAACGAATTTTCAGAAATATTAAGGAAATTATTCAAGATTGTACAATCATAAGTGAATAGAGTCAGAATTTAAGGTATGCTCACCTACCTTAATCCTCCATCAAAATACTGTTAAATATATATATATATATATATACATATATATGTATATATATATATATGTATGTATATCTGAATATTTTAAGTTGAAACATTAATATGCATGAGTTATCTTTTGAATTCATCATTGGAATTTTTAATTAACTGGTCAGGTAGGGATTCCTACTGCATTCCCTATCTTTCTTTTGCTCTCTACAAATGTCATGTTTATTTCTTGCCTCTACAACTATTGATTGCCCTCTCTACCTAACTAGCATTACCTATCAAGGCTGATCACTACACTACGTATGATCTTTGAAAAGGCAGTCCAGAACAAAAGCAGTGAAAGCCTGTGCTCTCAACATAGGCAGAAATGCAAGATACTATGGGAACCTGTCTCCCAATAAGAACCATCTACACAGCTATTTGATGTATTTTAAGAGTGCCATGTGTCTTGGTGCAGTTTCTTCTCAAAAGAATTAGAGTGCTTAGCAGTAAGAATCCACCTGAGGATACCTCAGGGAAACAATGATTGGATTGTGAGAATCTTAACACAATCAGTGAATTGATCCCTGATGGTATTGACTGAGTGGTAACTGGAGGCAAGTGGGGTGTGGCTGGAGGAAGTGGTTCTTGGGGGCATGGCTATATGGTATATATTTTCTGTCTGGAGAGTGGTCCCCCTCCCCCTTTCCCTCCCCCTCCCCCTCTCCTTCCCAATGTGAGCTGCTTCCCTCTGCCACACTCTCCCACCATGATGCTCTGCCTCACCTTGACACCTTGAGCCCTGAGGAATGGAGCCAACCTTCTATGGACTAAGACGTCTGAAATTGTGAGCCTTCAAATAAACTTTTCCTCCTCTATTGTTCTGGTCAATCGGTTAGTCACAGCAGCAAAAACGTTAACTAAAACAGTCATGCTTTCTTCTTGGTGATATCCTGACTCAAATGACCAATTACTAGGGATTGGGGACATAAAGGCCCAGGACCCTCTGAGAATCAGGGGTAAGTGGAAACAAAAAAGAAAAGGGAACTTGGCCCAGGTCCAGCTCTCAATGGATACTAATTGGTTATAGAGACTTTACGCATTCATTCCCCAGTCCTTGAATTCATATCTGGAATGGAATACTTGGTAGTTGGCACAACCACTCTACTCTTGATCTTTTGACCTGTAGATTAAGAAATATACTGATGGAAAAGATCATATGGAAGCCTCTGAAACTGCTCTATCCTAGAAACAAAGAGAATGGAAATAGAATTGGCCCTACTTACTCCCTAATGGGGACAATGAAGAATATGTTTGACACTCGGACAGTAGGCATGTTTTGGTATACCCTTGCCTGATTTTGAAAACAAATGGAAGTCTAGACTCCTTAGCCTAAGAAAAGCATAGTAATCTGTAGTCTAGAGTTCTGAAGGTGTAGTCACCCCAAGTTATTGGCCACCCAGATCAGTCAGGGTGCTAGAGTGATGGAAATCTAAAATGGGTAGCAGAGGAAAGAGAGGAAAGAGTATCTATGTGGCCTTAAAGCCAATGGCTACAACAGAGGCTGCAGTTGTTCTCACTAACCACACTCCTGTAATTTTTTTCCAGGAAGAAAGGGCTTATCCAGATCAGAGGAACTATTCCCCAAACTTACATGAAACAAGTGAAACAGCAATTTGTGCGGGGTATGCTATAGTCAGAACTGCAGCTCTCAGACTCCCCCTTCTGGCCAGTCATGGACCAACAACTTTCAACTGAGTTCCTTTGTGAAAATTCTGTTTTTATTATTATAATTTTTAGTACATATTAATTGTACAGAATACCGGTTTCATTGAGACAATTTGATAAATGCATATAATGTACTTTGATTGTATTTATTCTATTTCTTCACTCCCCATGTCCCCTTCCTCTTCGCTGACAGCCTCCTTCCACTTCCATATCTACGCTTTTCCCCCCCTAGATTCCACATATGAGAGAAAACATGGGCTACTTGTCTTTCTGAGTCTTAGTGCACGCTGAGAAAGAGGTGCCTCATCCCAAATCACATTTCTTTTCCAGTGTCAGCTCACATCCAGTAGAAGGCCCATGTGGGAGTGAAAAGTCCTGCCCCTTGCTTCAATTCAGCAGGACTCTGGAGGGCCGATCCAGCTTCAGAGTTCCCAGAGAAACTGGCTAAAGTCACTGCAGGTGAACTCCATCTGCCCAATCCTGCTTTCTATACTGCCTCACACCAGTGATCTTGAGTGCACTCTGGTGAACCTCTAAACACAAACCCCATACTAGAGCCGGTTTCTTGAGGAAACTTGACCTGTGCCATCCATTAACTTTGTTTTCATTAAAAGCAGAATTTAAAACACAGAAGTCAATAATGGATGAGAAAGAGAGATTTGAAAAATACTATATAATACTGCTTTAAAACTGTGAAAAACAGCTTTTCATTGAAAAATGTCCAAAAGTGTAGATAATAATTGCTGTTTTGTGGAAATGAGTTAATTATTAATCTCATGCAATTTATTTGCTTACATTTGCATGCACTGCATAGATACATTTACATTTCAAATATTCATTAAGCTCTGCTTACATTTTATTATGTAGTATAATATACATTTAAGAGCTTTTAGGTAAATATTAATTAACAAACCATATCCTTCCCAAATTATATCAAAATAACATAATTGTTGATACAATAAAATACATATAAACATTTATTAAAAATATTTATAATTACTTAACAAAAAAATACTTTACTTATATTGCTAATAGCTAATTTTGTTATTTATATTGAACTCTACACCAAAACTAAGAGAAAGTAAACATACCTTCACAGTATGTTTAAGTGTTAAGAGTATATCCACTCTCTCATCTTGAGAGAGATTCCTCAGTATAATGCACTTATAGATGTTCTGCAGTTCTCTGGCTCTGATGGTGAACTGGGTATCCATCTCAACTGTTTTGCCATCAGATCTTCTCCATATCTTTGGAGCTGAACACTTTAAAATAATATTGTGTTTAGAATTCTAGTTAATTAGAGTTAAAAAATAACAATTTTGTTCCTTCCTCTAAAAGTTTACCCTAACGTCATTCATAACTAAAAGTAGCGCTAAAACTTAGGAAAATTAATTGAAGAATTTATAGATCAGGCTAACATAAAACATGTTAGGAAAAAAATGAGCTGTTCTGTCAATAGAAAAGTCTTCTACCGATTTCAGAATCTGCAGTCAACCTGCACTAACTGGTATGCTGAATGGCTTTATGGGCATGTAGAATTACTCATTAGCCCCAGGTAGGGACAGGGGGCATGCATTAAGAATGTTAAGAATATTTTATCTGCTTGATTCAACTATGTTGAGTGTATATAATAAATGTGTCTTGATTATGCCCTGCCAATTGCAGACAACTTTTATGTAGCAGTTGTGACAATCTTCAATGTTTTCAGACCTAAAGATACACCAGAAAGGGATTTTTATGGTTTGGGGCCCTACACAAAAATAAATCTATAACAAGTTCAAAATTCTTCACAAAGCAGATGTCCATAGTGAAACAACTATACAGTAAGTCTTCTCTATCTGTGGGTTCCATATACTCAGATTCAACCAACCACAGATCAAAAACTATTTTTGAAAAATTTTGTCTGTACTGAATATATAGGCCTTTTCTTTTTCTTGTCATTATTCCCTAAACAACAAGTGTAATAACTATTTGCATAGTACTTACATTGTATTAGGTATTATAAATAATCCAGAGGCTTAAAGTACACAAGAAGGCATACATAGGTTATATATCAATACTATGCCATTTTATATAAGGGACTTGAGCAACTGTGGATGTTGGTATCCACTGGGGGTCCTGGAACCAATCTGCCATGGGTTTGAGGGGACATCTGCACTTAACTATCTTAGTAGTGCTATGATCCCTGCTACCTTGATGTTAGTTAAAATTCTCACTTCCTATTTCCAAATCTGGCTTAGTAATTCCCAACCTAGTCTCCCCCTGAGCCAAGGGCCAAAGATGGAGTTCACTTGCCTTGAAATTCATTTAAAGACTCCTAGGAGAGGAGGTCAAAGACCAGAGACAGGACACAGAATTAGTTCTTCCAGACTAGAGGACACCAGGATAATCTGTAATGATGGGGCCTCTCTGTTTGCCACTGCTTCTGTTCTCTCCTACCAAGTTTTTGTAGGTTAACTGATAATTGCTATGGGGTTCATGAGGACCTCAATTTATGCCCAATTATGCCATACCTGCAGCCCTTTAAATCCTAGATTTAATTTGAAACCTAAAGAGAAGATGTATGCATTGGAACAAATCATTAGGTATGTAGAATAACCAAATGGAAACATAATATAAGGCAGTTATTCAAAAGGTCAGTGTTATCAAGAATTTTTTAGTTATAACACCAATATACCTTTAATTTTTTACATTTTATATTACCTAAATTACATTGATCACTACAAAATTATCTCTTACAAACAACTGCATTTAATATAGTTTCAAAATAATGGCATCATATTCTGTTCAAAGTGAAAATAAATGTAGTTCACAGGTAGAGAACTTCATCAGAAACTTTAAATTCTCAATTCTAGTTGTAATACAAAAATTGAGAAGCTGTAGCCCTGTAATTAATTTATATTAGGTCATAAAAATAATATTAAATAATGTATTGTTAATTAGCAGACTAATAAAATTATATAAAATTGATTGAAGAATTATAAAAATGAAATAGAGCAATAAAATATTTTATTATTTAATTATTTTCACTTAGAAATAAAATAATTAAAAATGGATACAGCCTCATTTTTGAGTAAGCCTCAGCATGTTACTGAAGTACAACAATGGTTTCAAAATTCCTTTTAAAAATTTGAAGGAATAAGCAAGCTTAGGCTGAGTTTAATACTGCAATATTCTAAAGTCCAGCTAATATATTAATCATTGCATGAAATTTTTCTCAGGGTGTTTCTATTAAATGTAATTTACTTTCTACCAGTGATGTGAACAATACTTTTTTCTCTGCAGGTTGGTTACTTACTTCATTTGTAATAGTCCTTAAAATGTTTTTATGAAATGCCTACTTTATCTACTTCACTATATTTTTTTTTCAGTTGATGCTTTGATTTAATTCTACATTCTCTCCCTCCAAGTTTCTGGCCCTGTGGAATCTGGTACAACATAATCATATTTTGGGTCTTTCCAAATATGTTCTTTATACAAATACTTCTTACCCTTCAATTTTGAATTCAAACCCTACATTTTTTATAAAGAGTCATCTAATACTATGGTTTGAGCCAACAATGTATCTAAAATTCTTTTACACCTGTAGAAACACTCACACAAACATGGAGGGCCTCTATCTCACTCAGGCCAATGAAAGCTGGATCCATATTGTTCTATAATTGTTTTATGATTATTACTTCTATTTCTCCCAAAAAAAATAAGAAATAATTTCTTCATATAACTCTATATATTTCTCAGGCCTAAATTATTTATTCATTCATTGGTTCAACAAATATTTACTGTGTTTACTAAATAGTACTATGTGAGTACTGTGAGTACAATGAGTAAATAAAATACTGTCCTGATGTCAAGAACTCTCAAATCTTATGGGATAGAAAGTTAAGAAAATAAGTAATTAAAAGAAAGGCTGAGGGCTGGGGTTGTAGCTCAGAGGTAGAGTGCTCGCCTAGCATGCACGAGGCACTGGGTTTGATCCTCAGCACCACATAAAAATAAAATCGATGTTAAAAAAATAAAAGAAAGGGTGAATGGAGTAAAGACTACAGGTTAGTAGATAACTATGGGTTGCTATAAAGCACTAGGCTGGTGAAAAGAAAATAGTATCTAAGAGGAAAACTGAAGAATAACTAGGAGTTAATAAAATAAAGAGAACTGGGTGATAAAACCAAAGAGTCCCAGATCTGAAGTTCCACTTCCCTAGAGCTAATGGAGATAATATTAAAAAATCCATTTGGCAAAGATGTTTTCATTCTTGGACATATTTCTGCCAACACTGATAGCTTGGTCTTTAAGAGTAAGCTTCTTTGATTTTAGGTCTTAAGGTGTTTTTCACTCTGTCGCAGAAAAATGTCAACTTTGCTTATTTCTCTTTCCTACTTCCTTTTTTCTTTGAATGCTTTGGCTATAATAAGAACTGTACAACAATCATGTTCTTAAATTGCTTCAGAAAATGAAGCGTAATAAATTCCATTTAGCTGCCAACAAATGAGACAGCACAGACTCTGGGACAGAGGAACAGAAGAACAGCAGGAAGACGCATTTCAGGGAAGGGAAGGTGGAAAGATAACAAAAACCTTGAGAGCAGCAGGCCTCCACAAAAGAGAAGAAATGGCCACACTGTGAGAGTGGGCTTTTTCTTCCTCCTAAATTAATTCTCAAGTCCCTAAGGGCACAAAGAAAGCACAAGCTTAACCCCTCAAAAGCCACTGGGTGGTGATCAACCTTTCTTTTATACAGCAAAGGGGTTTTATTCATCCACAGAGACACCCCTGTTTCTTGCCATGTTCACAAAGAGCTGGATGCATTTTCCTGTCCCATTAGCTGCTGGGGACCTGGGTATGGAGAAAAAGCATTTAAATGACACGGCTGACGTGAATTGCAGTTTCTTAAGCTTGTGGCTATAAGAAATGGTGTATGAATCAAAGAGAATCAAAGAAATAAATGGCCCATACTCTAGGGAAAACCTCTTACAAAATTCAAATGATCTCTTGATGCAGAGTGGGTAAAGAGCATCCAAGATACATTAGAAACCAGCTGATGATTTTTCTTTCAAATTTCTTGACCTGAATTTCTTCACCTCTGTCAACCTATAGGCTTTTAATATCTGACAACCTGTGGAAATCAATGTTTGATGTGTTAAAATTACAAATTATTTGATGCTTTGAAAAATATTTAGAGTAAGTCACTTAGCAAGAATAAAAACTTATGGGACCTTTATTTTATTTATTTATATGTGGAGCGGAGAATGGAACCCAGTGCCTCACACATGCTAGGCAAGTGCTCTACCACTGAGCCACAACACCAGCTCCATAACAAAATAAATCAAAAACTTTCTATTTTCCCAGCACACAGCAATTCTTTATTTGCTCAGGATTCTTTAGGACCTAAAATCCTATATCAAGAACTTATCAAATATTAAAAAAAAAAGGTCTTCCTTCCTCACAGGAATCCTTATAAACAAAATTTCTCCTTTTTATCTGCTTTTTAAATGAAATTTACATAAAGACCTCTTAACATGCTATACTTCATGAGAAAGGGTCAGGGTAATCAGTTGGCTCTGAAGTCACTTTTACATGTTGGGCTTTGACCCACTGATGAATCTTATATAATTTCAAAAAATGTTAGAGACGATGCTTTGGACATGGGGACTGGAATGTGAGACAGTCGTCACATAAAGAGGAACAGGCATTATACAAGTATTTAGAACAGCAGAATTTCCAGTAGTTCATAGGAAATTGAAAGCAGCAATGATAGCACACATGCAATATCTTGGAGATGGACCAGCCTCAAGTAAGAAAAGATAAGTGCCACCCATCTTCCTGTCCCCTAGCAATTAGAAGCCTCCAGCTCATGGAAACACCCATGTTGCCTGGATTCATGCCGTTCTCTCTGATGAGATTAATGATCAGACACATCAGAATAGTTTCCAGAGCTGAAGCTTGGATGCAAGTAAAAGCAACCTGCTACAGTAAGAAGTTTTGTTTGAAATATGACAATAAATATGAGTATTACAGCTTTCCCTACGATAGAGTCTTCTTTCTCAGAATAAAGATATTCAAGAATTTTAAATGACAGAATCTACATAATTTCTTGATGATGTTTGAAATGTAAGATTGCACACCATTATATCTGTTCCTTAGTTCTCCTCCCTGCCATTCTCCACAAACATTTCTTGATACTGTGATAAGGAATGTGCTAAGACATAAGGATACAGAGATGAAAGACATCTCCTGCCTTAAGAAGTGCAGAATCTAGGAAGAATTCAGACATTCAATAAAGACAGCAAAACATGACCACTGCATACAAAGACAAAGGTGAGACAGAGTCCCAGGACAGCTAGTCCCAGTGCAGGCTAGTAGGAGAATCAGATCCTCCTTGGAAGAAGGGACATCTGAGCCTGTTTTATAGGGTAAGTAGCTGGCTACTACAGAAGAAGGGAAAGGATGTTTCATGTAGAGGCAGCCTCAGATGCAAAAGCATAATGAGGATACGTGGTCCTTCTGGGAACATGCAAGTAATTGAGCATGGCTGGGGCAGTGTTTGTGGTGACAGGGAAACAGTGGATGAGGGAGATATCACAGATCATGAGAAGAAGCACTGCTCTCTCAGGGCAATGGGGAAGGACAGGATCAGAGGTGTGTTTAGTGAGGTCACTATGACCCTGGTGTAGATGTTGGAGGAGGGAACTGAGAAGATTAGACTAGAGGCAATAGTCCAACTTGGAAACATAAAATAATCCAGGTGAGAATAAAATCCAGAGTCCATCAAATAAGTGTCAATTTTATGGACAAGAAAAGGCAAGGCCTATCTTGTGACATTCTCTCAGGGAAAATGGGGAGGCAGGAAACTGGAGCTGCTACCCCTCTCCTTTCCTGTTCCAGGAGGATCTGAAGGCATTCTGACAAGACTCACAATATCTGTGCTCCAAGTCTTTGCCTGTGTGGCCTACTTGTTACAGGCAAGGTTATCAGGATGCCACAACAGAGTTATTTCTCTGTACTTAATGATAGTGAGTCAGAAAGGAAAAAATGCAGAATTAAGGAGATATTAAAGTAATAGAAATAAAAGAGGTTTGTAGCTAGATGGGGAAGAAAGAACACCAGCCAGGCAACTGTCTAGAGCAAATGAGTAGATGATGAAAAATTCCTAAGAAAGGTTATACCAGTGCTACAGAATAGGATCTGTATGGAGGTGAGGAGGGTAAAAAATGGTGAAATTATATGACTTAGGGTTGCTACTTCATTTTGAGGTGCACTCTTGAGGTATCCAAGGGACAATGCTAGTAGGAAGCTGCATAGATGATTTGAAAGCTCTTATGGGTTTGGCTTGGACCTGGAACTATAGCAAAAGCCAAAATAAACTGAGATCAAATAGTGTATAAGTAAAATAAGAGGAGGTCATTTAAAGTATATACACATATATACACACACACATATATGTATGTATATATATACACATAAACTATAAACTATATATAGAGATAAACTAATATATATATATAGATAGATAGATAGATAGATAGATAGATATAGTTTTTAAGAGCAAATGTTCTCAAAAAATAAGAACCACAAAACTAGAATCACTACAGGCTAATCTCTTGGAGAAATTCATCCTTTTCTTCTGGCTGGATTGGCTTTTAATTGTTTGGAAAGATCAGGTTTATAAAAGGAACTGTGTTACTATGGAAACAAGCTATTCAATATCAAACAGGCAGGTTGACCACAAAAGGGTAATTACTTTAGTTTTCCCCTTAACTGAATTTTTTCATGGTTTTCAATAATCATAAACCCTTTGGGTCAGTTGATGTTATAGTGAGCCCCAAGTAAGACACCAGACTTGAGTTATTTTCCCCAGGCTGCTTACTATCAGAGTACCCCAGACCCTGATGTTCTGTGATTTTCATACCACGCATTTCACCAGAGTGTGCAACTTATCTACTGCACACAGCCAGCCTAAATTTAAATGAACAGAGACACAAGGAAGGTGTCGCCATCTTTTCCTTCATGATCAAATCCCTTTAGTTAAGAACAAGTTCCTTTTGTGTTACTTATCATTTTTTATTCTTGGCTGTGACTAACATATACAGCTACATAAGAATTAAGTATATAGAACTTAAAGAAATAAGCCATCAAAATGCTAAACAAAATTCATGCAAATTCTTACGATTCTGTCCTTTTAGATCATGATTACACATTTTTAAACTCCAGATACATTCATATTGAAATAATAGTTTCTTCACTAACCTTATTCAAAAAAGCTTGTTTTTCTGATTCCTCTCTTTCCAAATAAGCAATGGATCTGTGTCTCCCAATGGAAGCAATTATCTGGGTCTCTTTTTCCAAAAGTTCACACAAAGCAGCCTTCCTTTCAGCTCCAGTGAGACACTGGTTAATCCGAGAAAGTTCTTCTTGGTGCCAGACTAGAGGAAGAACATGAAAGACTCTTGAGTTGTTAAAATCCCATATCTTTACAAAGCAGTTTTTAACCATCACATCCTAACAAAGGGTATTTATTTTTGAATCGATTTAAACAAAATCATACATGAATAGAATCATTCACATCATACACCTGATGGGTGGAGGGGGAAAAATGTGCGGGACTAAATGGAATCGGAGAGACTTCAACAATAAAAGTAGAAGCAAACAAACAGAAGCCAAAGGAAATCAGCACAGATGATGTCCAATTATGCCTCCAAGTATGCATTCGCACTCGGTCAGCATCAAAAAAAAAAAAAAAAAATATGTAGCAGCCAGGAATGTGCACTGCTCCACTTCCCTTCAGGAGGTGGCTGTCAGGAGGAGTGGGGGAGCTGGGAGTTGCAGCACTTAGGATGTGCCACAGTGCTGGAGCAGAGGCCACATTCTGTCCACAAAGATGTCCATGACTGAGAACTCTGAGGGAGCCAGGGTCTGGCTGTGTCTGGTCAACAGTGGACTCTTTTGTTGTCACATCAGAGTTGACCATTGGACGGGCTTAGATTTGCTCAGGCCTGTATCACGGAACCCCATCCGTTTTCCTTCACTCAACTTCTACAAAGTGTCAGATTTCACAGTAATCTAAATATTCCCTATGCCTTCCCCTCCTCCCCTTTATCTCTCACTTCTTACCCCATCTTGGTATCTGCTTCCCTGAGGATCTAAAATGACAGATTCATGTAGAATTGCTGACTTCAACTATTGCCCTCATTCACTTACGTCCCACTTTCCCTTTCTTCACAACACCCTAAATTACAGCAGCAAATGTTATAAAGTAATTGCATTTACTCTACTCACATTATAAAAATATTTATAATATTTTAAAGCATTGTTTACTGTCAATAAAGATTGTCTATATGACATATATTTCAAGACCAAACCATAAAATGCAAAATAATGATATTTTAATAAACTTATTTTTATCTAAAGAATAACATGGAATCCTCAATCAAAAACATAAAATGTAGATTGCTAGGTCCTACTTCAAAATTAAATCAGAATTTCTGATCTCAGATATATACAATTTAACAAATGTTCCATTCGATTTTTTTTTTTCTTTTCTTTTTTGTTCGGTTTTTTTTTTTTTTTGGTGGGGGGGGCACGGTGGTAACCAAGGATTGAACCCAGAACAGCCTAACCACCCAAGTCATATCCCCTTTTCCTTTTCCTTCTTTTATTTATTTTGAGATGAGAACTCATCCAGTTGCTTAGGGTCTTGCTAAATTGCAGAGGTGGCTTTGAACTTGCAACCCTCCTGCCTCAGCCTCCCAAGTCACTGGGATTACAAGTGTGTGCCACCAAACCCAGCTCCATTCAATTTTCATACATACTAAATTTGGGAAAGAAAACTTTTTCATCCCACATTTCAAAAATGTCAACTTAATTGCATTAACAGAGAATAGGGTTGGAGATAACCTTAGAAATTAAAATGTTCTGTCCTACATTTAAGAAACTAAACCCTGTTTCCATAAGAACAGAATTTCTGCTTTTCTTTCCACTTATCACCACCAAAAATCCCCAAATTTTTAACATTATGTTACCATTATGACTTCCTTTGTGAAGACCTCTTCTTGACATAAGATTATGTTCCCTTGTCTTGTATTAGATAGGATTCAATGAAATTTATGTTCCTTCCCACTGTAATTGCATTTACTCTACTCTCATTATAAACATATTTATAATATTTTAAAACATTGTTTACTGTCAACAAAGATTATCATATGACTTATATTCTAAAACCAAACCATAAAACACAAAAGAATGATACTTACTCATCAAGCTTCAGGGATACTTCAGAATATTGAATGTTCATGTAAATTTATATAACTAGAAAATGTATTTGCCTTCTATTAAAATTTCAGATTTACTTTAACACCAGCATCTCTGTGAAGTAGAAGATAAATACCAGAAGCCACAGTGCTGTTCTGGGTCCTTCTTTATCACCACTGCCTTTCATGATATCTAGTTTACTAGTTTTATCAGTATTTCTTTCTCCTCTCAAATTTCAACTTGAAATCATCCTGATCAGGTCAAGGTGTTGCCAGTCATGTTCTTTATAAAAACCCACTCTGTCCTGTATCAGGAATACATTATTCAAACACTGAACAGCTTGATCTGTCCAGCAAGAAGATCTGTAAATTTAAAAGCTAAATTATGCTCAGCAAAAGGACTATAAATTTAAGAGTCAAGTTATATTATGGAAGTCCAGGAAATATATGATTGATGAGTTTGATATTTTAAAGTAGCTTTATGACCAGAAGAACTTAAGAAATATGACAAAATCTGTATGGCAAAAGGCAGTTTATGAGTGAAAAGAAAAACTGCTTGCCAGTGGAAATAATAACCAAGAATATTTATCTTGTAGGATTATATAGATGTTCCCAAAAAGCAAATGAAAATTAAATGTTAGTAAGCCTCTTTTATTTCCCAGTGTAACATTAGAAACTTTTAGAACCTATAAAAAATATAGGCCACTAGGTCATTATTTAAGCTATCCTGGAATCCTCAAATAGCAGCATACTACTCTCCCGCAAACAGACTTATATCCTGGATAAATATGCAAGTAGACAGACACACTGTAACTGTTATTTTCAAATACACCTAAATTATTGCCATTATATTTAATAGTAAACCATCCAACCAAGTTAATAATGGACCTTAATTCCAATAAAATTCTTCATTAGATGAATTAATAAATCTATAGGAAGAGATAGAACATCCCAATAGAAAAATAGCATGTCTCAAGTACCTATAAGGAATATAAAAACACAGGACAGAAACAGCTGAACAAAACAGATTTTGTATCTGATCTGACAGTTTCCAAAATTATACAGAGAAGACATATGAACACAAGAAAGTCTTCGCCTTTCATAAAATATATGTTCCCTAGGGATAATAATAAAAACAAAAAAAAAGTAAGATGTTGTATTAGTTTGCTAGAGCTGCTGTAACAAAGTACCACAAACTGCATGGTTTAAAGAATAGAAATTTATTTCCTTATAGTTCTGCAGGCTGTAATCCAAGATTAAGTTGTTGGCAGAGTTGATTTCTTCTGAAGCCTCTCTTATGAGGGTCATTGTCTTCTAGTTTACTAGATTGATATCTAGTTTACTAGTTTTATCAGGATATTTCTCTATATACATGTCTGTGCCCTAATCTCCTCTTCTTATAAGAACACCAGTCATACTGGATTAAGGCCCATGCTAATGACCTCATATTTTTTTCTTAATTACCTCTTTAAAAGAACTATCTCCAAATATAGCCACACTCTGAGGTAAAATGGGTTAGGACTTAAATTTATGAATTAAAGTGGGGGGATGCAGTCTCACATTATAGCTCATGTCAATGCCCATAAATATTTTGAAGCAAAAGATATTAAAGGATTTAGTTCATTTGAAAGAACAAACTTATTTTGTTCTAAATGTACATTCTTAGACAAATTACCTAATCTCCAGTCTGAAGTTCAACTATAAAATTAACTGCTAATATTAGCATCTAATATCCATACTCATTCTAAATTTTCTAAAATTTAAATGTATAATTTCTAAGCAAGAAATAACAGAACATACAATATTTTATCCACCACTGGCATTCTATATGCATATGCATTTTAAAATTCTCCTCACAAATTATAAGCCTAAATGATCTGAAAAAAGTCAACATGTGCCTAACAAGATTTTTAAAACTAGAGAATATGGGCAGAAAGTTATGATTAGACAAAATTGAGTAAAGGTGATATTTATGAGACACAGTAGCTAAGAATTATCAAGAATTCACAATGATCACAGATTCTTAGGTTCATGATGTAAAGAAATTCTAAGCAGGATGAAAATAAATAAGTGTAGGCAAATTAAGCACATAATAGTAAACAGATGACTATCTAGAAAAATAAATCTTTAAAAATAATGAGGGAGAAGCATAAAGCAAATAGCAAGATAACATATTTACACCTAATGATATTAATCATCACATTTAATGTAAACTGTCTAAATATCTCAATTAAAAGGTAGAGATCATCAGGTTGGGCTTAAAAAATAAGAACTATGCATATGTTGCCTACAATAAACACATATTAAATATAAAGAAGAGGCTAAAATAGCAAAATGTAAAAAGATATACCATGCTAACAGTAATCTGAAGAAAGCTCTAAAATGCATATTAATACTAGGCAAAGTATATTTCATAGCAAAAAAAATATGAAAAGCAATAAGGAAAGTTATTTCATAATGTTAAACAGCTCAATTAATCAATAGGAGATAGCATTCTAAATGTTTATGCATCTAATAAGAGAGATTCAAAATAAATGAAGCAAAATCTGATGGAACTACAAAAAAAATAGAAAAATCCAATATTGTACCTTGCTATTATAGCCTGAGATGTTAGTATTCCTCTCTCAATAAATAAAGGAAAAATTGGTGAATATATAGAAGAAGATTGTAACACAGCTGTCATCCAACCTGACCTGACATTTATCAATCACTTTACCCAACTGTAGCCAAATGCAAACTCTTCTCAAATACAGACAGAACATTTTCTAATATAACCTATATTCTGATTGTGTGATTCTCAATAAATTTAGAAGAACTCTAACCATACAAAATTATATTGTCTCTTCACACAATGAAGTTAGAAATCTAAAATTAAATTAAAGTTAGATATCTAAAATTAAATAACTCATTTCTAAATAATCCATGAATTAAAGAAGAATCAAAAGGGTAATCAAGAAAGTATTTTGAAATGAGAGAAAATTAAAACTCAACATATTGAAATTCGCGAATGAAACTGGCACAGTAGTAGGGGAAATTTCATAATGCCAAATACCTATATTGAAAAGAAAGGTCTCAGACCCTCAGCTTTCACCAGATGACTAGAAAAATAGGATAAATTTAAACAAAAGAAAATAGAATAAAAGAAATAATAACAAGGTAAATAATAAACAATGATGGAAGGTAACATAAAAGAGAAAATGAGTATAATAGTAATAAAAATTATAAATCATTTGATTGATCAGAAAAACAGAGAAAAGACAAAATTACCAATAGTGGGATTTAGATGACATTACTACAGATCCCACAGGTTACAGGTATTAAAAGGATAATACTGAATAATGTTAACATTTTATGGTAATAAATTCAACAACTTAGATAAAATTTTAAAATTCCTTGAAAGACAAACTATCAAAGCTCACCAAAGGATATACAGAACACAAATAGCATTGTATCTTCCAAGAAATTAAATGTACAATTTAAATTGTTTCCACAAAGGAAACTCCAGGCCAACATGACTTCACTGAATATTCACTGAGAGAAAATTGAAGGGTACAGCATTATCCTGATGAAAAAAAAAAAAAAAGCAGGCAATAACATAAATGAAGTGAGGGGGAAACTACAGACCAATATCCCTTGTAAATCTATAAGCAAAAATTCCAAACAAAACCCTAAGCAAATCAAACTTGACAATATATAAATATAATACTTCATAAGTAAGTGGAGTTTATCCTAGGAATGCAGTGTTAACATTTGAAAATCAATCACTATGATTCACCGTAACCATAGCTGAAAAAGAAAAAGACTATATGAATGTCTCAATAGATAAAGAAAAAGCATTTGACAAAACCTATCACCCATTCCTCAAAAGCACTCTCAGAAGGGAACTTTCTCAGTCTGATAAAGGACACCAGTGAATATCTGCTTTAAGTGACACTTAGTGGTGAAGGACTGAATGTTTTCACCCTGAAATCAGCTTGGATGATTCAATATTGATAGGAAGCGAGTATTTCCTAAATTGAACTCTGGATTCATCTCAATCCCATACAAACTCCCAGCAAGCTTTCTAGTAAAAATTTACAAACTGATTCTAAAATTTACTTGGAATGCAGTAGATGTAGAATAGTCAAAACTTCTTTGACAAGAAAAACTCAAGGGATTAAAATTCCTGAATTTTAAGTTTCATAAAGCTATAGTAATCCAGAGAGTATGGTGTTGGTGTTTAGACTAATGGAGCAGGATAGAGAATTTAGAAATAGACTCATAAATAGGTAGACAACCAACTTCCCACAAAGATGAAAAAAAGCAATTCAGTGAGAAAATTATGTCTAAAATCAAATGTTATTAAAATAGTTTAATTTCCACATGCAAAAAATAGGTAAACTTGGAAATTCCAGGATTTAAAGTAAAGCAAAGATATGCTCTCGACCATTCCTATTCAACATTGTATTGAAAGTCCTTGTTAGCTGAATAAGGGAAGCTAAAAAAAGAAAGTATACATTTTTGTCTTTATTCACAGATAACATAATTCCTAAGTGCCTATATAGAAAATATCAAAGATCCAAAAATTAAGTCCTGGAATTAAAAAGTGAATTTAGCCAAGTCTGAGGATACAAGATCAACATACAGAGGTCAGTTGTGTTCCTTATACTAGAAATAGACAATTGGAATTTGAAATGTAAAAAAGACCACCGTTTAAGACAACACCAAAAAATGAAGCCATTGTGTGTAAATTTAACAAAATATGTGCAAGATCTGTATGTTGAAAATTTAAAGTCCTGGTGAAGAAGTCAATGAAGAATGAAGCAATGAAAAGATGTACCATGTTCACAGGTTGGAGACTCAATATTTTTAAGATGTTAGTTCTTCCTAGTTTTATCTATACAATCAACACAATTCCATTCAAACTCCCAGCAAGGTTTTTTGAAAATATCAAAAGGTGACTCCAAAATGGAAGTGGAAATGGAAAGTCAAAAAACTAGAATAGCCGGGCTGGGGATGTGGCTCAAGTGGTAGCACGCTCGCCTGGCATGCGTGCAGCGCGGGTTTGATCCTCAGCACCACATACAAAGATGTTGTGTCCGCCGAAAACTAAAAAATAAATATTAAAAATTCTCTCTCTCTCTCTCTCTCTCTCTCTCTAAAAATAAATAAATAAACTAGAATAGCCTAAAGAAAACCAAAACATGAAGACTCACATTGTTCAATTTCAAGATTAACTATAAGATACAGAGTTAATGTACGTGTATGTGTGTGACTGTGCACATGTGCACCATGTGCACGCATACACACAGAGAGAACAAAATAGAGTCAAGTAATAGATCCATACAAATGCAGTCAACTGATTTTTGACTGCTATGGTTTGAATGTTTGTGTCCCTCTGGGGGGTGGGGAGTCACATTTTGAACTCCTTGTCCCCAAGGCAATGATATGAGGGGGTGGTGTGGGAAACTGTTCTTGCACGTGATTTGAGCTACCTCCCTGGCTGGGTGTGAGGCGCCTAGACAAGCTGTGTCTGAGTCTTCCCCACCCTTCCCCAGGTGCAAGGGCTTGTCCTTGTGGGGGTGTGACTGACCACTGACCTGAAAACTAATCACTGACCCTGACCTTGGAATGCTGTCCCCCTCGACCTTCATTGGATGGAATTTTCCCTTGAATTTTTTGTTCCCCAATAAAAGCTCACTCCCTGGCATGTTTCTCTCTCTCTTGCTGGCCTCTTGTGTAAACCTCGCTACCACATCAGGTGGCTAGAGGCAGGAGCTGGGAGGAGCCGTCTCTGAGCTGGGCAAGAAAAAGGTAAATTGAGAATCATGTCTCTTTAATTTGAACTCACTAGTTAATTTCTATGTTTTGAACCTCTATTATGAAGCTAGCATGCAGGTCGCATGGCTGAAGGTGGGTCTTTTGAGAGGTGATCAGATCCTAATGCTGACAGCCTCATGATTAGGATAGTACCCTTATATATAGAACAGGCCCAAGCACTTTACCCCTCTACCACAGTGAGAACACAGCAAGAAAGCACGATGTATGAACCAAGAACAGGGTCCTCACCAGACAGCAAACTCTAAAAAATAGCTTTCTGTTGTTTATAAGCTACCCAACAGATAGTATTTTGTTACCACAGACTGAATGGACTAAGATTTTGATGAAGATACAAAGGTGACTCAAGGGAGAAAAGACACTATTTTCAACAAATAATATGGGAACAATTGGATATTCAAAAACAAAACATTCAAAAAATTAAGCTCAATATCTCATATCTCATATAAATTTAGTTTGAACTGGATTGTAAATTTAAAACATTAACCTACACAATTCCAGAATAAAACAAAGGAGAAAAGCTATGCAGCCTTAGGTTTAGAAAGTTTTTAGACACAAATACTAAATGCATGATCCACACAAGAAGAAATTAACAAATGGAACTGCAAGAAAGACTTTTGCTCTGAGACAGATACTGTTAAAAGAATGAAAAGACAAGCCAAATGAAAGAAATGCAAACCTTCCCTGGAGGTTGTGGAAAGGATATCTCCTTCTGTATGACTCGGCTTGATGCCTGTCCTCATCCCTAGCTGCTATTTCTCCTCTGTACTTGGCTTGGGAGGTGGGTCATTGGGAAGGTGCAGGTCTTACTTGGATAGGTAGATTCCCACGCTGAAGACCTGAAAGATGGCTCAAGTTCATTCTTCTGAGGCTCTTCAGCTGAAACCCTCCTTCTGTGACTCCCCTGGACTCAGACATATGCATCTGCCCTCCAGGTAGCCACTTAGGGAGTATCCTGCTGTTCACTTCAAGCTTCTTCCTAACAAACTGCAAGAAATAGCTTTTCTCCAGTTGATTCTATTGAATGGTGAACCCAAGAGGACCTCAGATCACCTTGTTACTTACTCACTCTCTGACAAACACATGTCTCTATTTAAAAAAAAAAAAAAAATCTTGGGAGTGCTATACATCTCAATGCAGCAACACTCTCCAGTATCCAAGGCATCTGTGGGCTCCTTCAGAGACCTCTAGTTTCCTACTTTAGAGAAAGACCCCAATCTACCCTCCTAGGCATGGAGTAGGCAGCAGTCTTTTGTATTCCTCAAACAAAGGGAACATATTCCAAAGCTCCCCTAGAGGACCCTCTTGAAACTCTTCTCACTTGACATGTAGTGAGAATAGCACAACCCTCTGCCCTCACCCCAAAGCACAGCCGACAGGCGTGGCTCCCTCCAAAGAACCTCTTTATTAACCTCTTCAAATCCTCCCCCCTTTCCTTTTCAGGTCTTTGATCCTGCTGAATAATCCCTAGGACAAGGAATAGTTCCCATCTCATTTTTTTTTTTTTTTTGTAAATTATTTCTGAGGAAGAGGGTTGTCTCACATGACCCAATATCCTGTTCTCATCTACTGGACCCTCTGTGAAAAAATGAGGCAGAGTAGTAGTACTGCACACCCTCCAGGAAGGACACAATGAGAAAGACAGAGTGGTGAATGCTGGAGAGGACAACGGACCAATTAAAATTTTCATAATCTCCTGTAAGGAGCATAAACTAGTACAATCTTTGTAAAATCATCTAGCAGGATCCACTAAAGCTGAATATATGCCTATGCCACGAATGAGAAATTCTACTCCTAGAAATCCACATCCAAGAGAAATGTACACATATCTTTACCTAAAGACATTTGTGCACCACTACTTGTATTGGACAAAACTGGGCTGGAAAGACAAATCCACAGTACAATTAATATATCAATTGTGGTGCATTCATGGAATGGCATACTCTATAGAAATGAGAATGAACAAACTCACAAATAACAAGGAAAAATCTCATGATAGAGTACTGAATTTTAAAAGCCAGATAGAAAATATTCCTTATAAATAATTCCACTTATATAAAAATTTAAAAATTTTTAATCAACCCCAATTATTTCAGACTTTTGTTGAAATACAGGATACCTAGGTACTTTTGTAGCACCTGTTTTCTTCCTCTATTGTCCCTCATGACAATTCAGAGTAGTGAAGGAAGTCACCCTCAACATATTGCTATAAGAAAAAAATACATAAAAATCAAATGTTGGCTAGAAATGGTCTTGTTTCAATACATCTCAGTCACATTTATTTCCTTATCTTGACTTCATTTTGTTTTTACTATAGGAAGACAGCTTGTCTTGAGGAAAAGTGGTTTTCTATTATGAATTTAAACTATATAACTGTCTCTATGAGCCACAAGAGGGCAGCAGTTTCAAGGACCGGAGTTAGGAATATGGAATGAAGAAAACTATATTTAATAGAAGAGCTTGTGAAACAAATTTTAACTTATTATTCCAAGTGTTTTAATCTATAATTTTAGAATTGAAGGAAAGTGAGATATGTCTTTCATGTAAAAAAAAATCTTGCTTAACTTTTGTTTTTCTTAATACAAATCGTGTAGATTTATGTGACATATGTGTTCTATTTTGATATACAAGTTTTGAATAAAATTATTTACCATAAAATAACAATTCACATATACATATAGACCCTGGCACTTTTTAATTACTTTTATACATATAATGTTTTATATTTTTTACTTTACTAAGCCTTCTGAAATAGATGTGCCCAGAAACTATGGAGTCCTTTTTATAGATAAAGGAGCTAAGGCTTAGAAGTGAGTAACTTGTTCCAGTTAACACTAATAATAATTGGAAAAGGCAGAACTTCATTCAACATGTTTTTCAGTATTTTTCAGAGTTGTTTGTTAGACAAACAAAAATAATCAAGGCAACCTTTAGTTAATTCATGTATGAATTTAGATTATTATTATTTTCATGGATCTCTGCTCTAACATGAGGTTAGTTTTATAATTATCCTCCAATACTGACACTTAAATTAACCATTGTTATCATCTCACAGAGAAAATTAAATAGAAATGAAGTTTAAAATAAAATAAACAGTATTCCTAGAGATTAATGATTAGAAGAAAGAGGGTAGCAGATGTACAAGTCTATATGAAGGCTTGAAGTTACCTTAAACACTGTTACACCAAGTTGTAAACATTCCCACATCACTTGATTTTTCTGTTACTGAAGAGATAAGTGTTTCTTAGGCCATGTGTTTATTTATTTTATCTCCAGTAATTAGGGTATTAGCTCATAGCTATTTAAATACACTCAAAATCCAACACTTAAACTTATATACAATTTGAGAGCATGACATGAGTAATTGAACTCATAACTTAAACCAAAATATCATATAAGGGGGCCGGATGCAGTGGCACATTCCTGTAATCCCAGTGGCCCCAGGAGACTGATGCAGGAGGATTTCTAGTTCAATGCCAGCCTCAGCAATTTAGTGAAGCCCTGAGCAACGAGTGAGACCCTATCTAAAAATACAAATAATTGGGGATGTGAGTCAGTAGCTAAGTGGCCCTGGGTTCAGTTCCTGGTTAAAAAAAAAAAATTATGTAAGGAAGTAAAGACAGAAAAAAATCACTTAAAATTAATATT
The DNA here is from genome assembly GCF_045843805.1 of Urocitellus parryii. Taxonomy (NCBI): domain Eukaryota; kingdom Metazoa; phylum Chordata; class Mammalia; order Rodentia; family Sciuridae; genus Urocitellus; species Urocitellus parryii. The sequence goes on from NC_135533.1 coordinate 48,001,624, forward strand.
ATGAATAATCATAGAAAAGTAAAAGACTAATTTCCTTGAATAAAAAGACCTTGTTCAACTAAAAAAAAAAAATGACAGGCTATTTTCCATTGTTGCTCTGGGTTTTTTTGTTGTTGTTTCTTTGTGTGTGTGTGTGTGTGTGTGTGTGTGTGTGTTACTGAGAATCAAGCCCAGAGTGCTTTACCCTTGAGGTAAATAAACCCTCAGCCCTTTTTATTTTTATTTTGAGACATGATCTTGCTCAATTGCCCAGGTTGGCCTGGAACCTGTGATCTCCTGCCTCCGTGTCCTGAGTAGCAGGCATTTGTCATTGCACCCAACCAAGCCTAGTTTAAAACTCTAAACAGAGGTATACACACACACACACACACACACACACAATGGAATATTACTCAGCTATAAAGAACAATGAAATTATGGCGTCTGCCAATAAATGGATGAAACTGGAGCGTATCATGTGAAATAAGCCAATCCCCAAAACTAAGGTCAAATGTTCTCTCTAATATGCGGGAGCTAATCCAACATAAGGGCAATGGGAGAGAGAAAAGGGAACAAAGGAGAGGGAATTTCATCAAAACAGAGGAAATATTAGTAGATTAGACCAAGGGGACTGAAAGGATGAAGGAGGGATGGGTAAAGGAAGAAGAGCGCAATGAAATCTGACTGCACTTTCGTATGTACATACATGAATACAGCACTGTGCATCCCAACATCAAGTTCAGACGTAAGACACTGATTTAAAAAAAAAAAAAACATAAGTTGCAGAAATATCAGTAGAGTAAAGGGAGGAGAGTGAGTAGAGGGAGGAGGGGGAAGTGCTGGGGACTGAATAGAAGCAAATTATATTCCCTGCTTTTGTGATTATGTCAAAATGTATCCTCTAGTGTTATAAATAACTAAAAAGAATCAGTCAATAAATAAATGTTAAAAGATGTATTATTATGAATTGTTATTATTATAAATGAAAAGGGTAGGGTGAGGATTACGAGATGACAAATAGTATATCCAAGTTATATTGTCAGTCACAAAACCCTTGAGTAGTTGACATTTGTCCTGAGATTGGAGGATAGGCCATTGGGAAAAGGCTTCAAGAAAGGCAGAGGTGTGTCTGTCACCCTTTTTCAAGTAACTGAAGCTTTTCATTTACCAGTGACTAACACACATACTGTAGAAGAAAGAGGATATAAATCATTCACTATTATTATTATTGGGGGGTTTAAAAGGTATCGTTGAGCACCTTCTCTAAAGAGCACAGTCACAGGATGCTGGATTGAGGGATTTAAACAGCTCACCCCTGAGTTCACAAACTGCCCAAAGCATCAGAAAACCAGGTGAGACAGTGCTTTTTCTCTCTCTCTCATGTGAATATGGATCAAATGACCCAATATACCTAAACTATATAGTTGACACAAAATATGCACATTTGTTAGCATAAAAGCATTTTTAATGTTGTTTCAGCCTTAATTTCTGTCCAAAATGTAAGATAGTATTCATCTAACTTCAGATCAGATTCCCAAGACTTCTCCCTAACATGCCTTTCTTTTGTCTTCAGTAAAACTGTTTACCTATTAATGAAAAATTTCTAAGTTAATATTTTATTTAAAACCTATGTCAAACTTACAGTTTAGTGCATTATAAAGAAGTTCAAAGTCTTCATTTGTTTTAGGATTATGCCTCCGGTGATAGTCCAATTGTGTCCATTCTTCTTTTTCTTTTATTTTCCTTAGTTCTTCTTGGGCTTCCCACTCCAACCTCAACTTTTTCTGTTCTTTTAGTTCCCTTACAAAGACTTTAGCATGCCATTGCCTGTAGCGAGTCTGTATTACTATCGCCTGTATTTATATTAAAAGGAAATAAAGTGCCTACCATCAACTTTTTGATCAGACAATAAAGAAAGACAACGATTATTTCAATACCAATTCAGCAATAAAACAGTGCTGAGTCTGATTTTAGCTCGGTGTTAGATATTCTTACATATACGAACATAGAAGCCACAGATAATACATGTCACTGCTATTTGTCTTGTAATCTAGCAAATACACCTTCACAGAGGCTGTTAGTATAATGCTTAATTTGAAATTCCTCTCTGCTACTTAGTAAGTAGATTTATTTGGGGCAAGTTTCTTGCCATCTCTTTACTTCAGGACTCTCATAAAAAGTGATAACAGTATGCTCAGAAAGTGCTTAGCCTCCCAGGCATGGTAGTGCATGCTTGCAATCCCAGATGCTTGGGGGGCTGATGCAGGAGGATTGCAAATTCAAAGCCAGGCTCAGCAACTTAGGCACTGTCTCAAAAAAAAAAAAAAATTAAAAGGGCTTGGGATGTGGCAAAAAAATTAAAAGGGCTAGGGATGTAGCTTGGTGGTTAAGTGCCCCTGAGTTCAATCCCTAGTGCAAAAAAGAAAGAAACAGCTTAGCCCAAGTCTGGTACATCACATTACAAATCCTCAATTTATACTATAATTTTTATGAATTTTTTGTTATTTCTAGCTCATCTTAATTTCCATAAGCTAAGGCACATATTTAAAACAAAACTGTATTTCCTAAACACATACAGGTATATGTGGAAACCAGCAAGGATTAGATAAAAGAGAGACATAAAGAAGAATTAAATTATATGAAATGGAAACTTATTTGGCAGTATTTCATAGTATTAACCCCTCAAAACTTCATGATATAACAGAGTTTTATAACTTTATAAACTCAAATAAAATGTGGGGAGTTTACAACAAGATTGAGGACAAAACATGCTGGCACATTTCTTTCCCGCTTCCTAATGTCTGATAATTACAGCAAAATGTGTAAAGCAGAAATCAATAAAGTCAATGGATCATACTGAATGGGTCACCCGAGGGAATAGAAATTTTAAAGAATCCCCTCAAGCAAAGAGACAGATGGAACATACTAAAGAAGGAATCTATAGCCTAGTGGTGCACTGGAGAAACAAGCTAGAAGTCAGACAAGTGGCCCTGGAACTGCTTCATGCCCCAAACTGGCAGATTCTCTGAGCAGAAGGGCAGCCAACCCAGTACCTGCCTGAAAAATGCAAATGGGACATGCCCCTATTAAACAATCTAGGTAAACAGCAACAGAAATATGTACCCCTAGGCAAGAGTGGTTAGTGTGCCCAAAGGCTGGTGAGACTGAGGATGTATAGAAACGCCCTATCCAGAAAAATAGCTCCGTCCCAGAATCAAGCCTTATACTGTAAAAACACTCGGATTAGAAAGTGGTAAACATGCTGTTAGCACATTGCATATTAGCAAATTAAGTTCTACGTTTCCAATTCCGTGAATATTTAAGTGAAATTAACAAAGGTGAATTAAAATAGGTTGGAAATCATAACCTAGAACATTTATTTTATTATATTAATTAATATTATTACATATGAGTACTATAATTATATTATTATCTAATTATGTATTATATACTATATTTAAGTTTTAATAGGTATTACACATCTGGGATGATAGAACAAAATGAGTTAAGAATTTCAAATCTTCTGAGAGTACATACCCCAGTCTAACCAAGCATTTGAGAAGAGCCAACAAAATAAAAAGCCCCTCACCCAAAAGAACAATTTATTCTTGCTTGAAACATAATTAGTAGAAGAGTAATTCTCAAAGAGTAGTGGGAAGACCAGCAGTATGGGCATTATCTAGAAAAGTATCAGCAGGCAACCAGCTTCCAGCACCCTCCCCCAGCCCCTTGCCCAGCAGATCCCAACAACTCTCCAGGGGATGTGGAAGCTGAAGTTTTAGAACCATTTTATTAAAGTAAAATAAAACAGAAAACAAGACTAGAGGTAGTTCATGTTTTCAGTGTAAAAGTCCATCAGTATAAAACAAGATTAAAAACAAAAACCAAAAAAGGACTGTGGAAAAATCTTGAAAATTAAAAAAAAGAAACAATAAAATATGTGTCAGTTTGGGTGGTTATTAAACTTTTAAAATTTATTAAAGACACCAAAACAAGATTTGTATAAATAACAGGAATTTTCCCCTCTCGTATGACCATCTGGTCACTGGCGAGCAGTTTAGGGTTGGTAGGAAAGCTCTGCCGCAGCAGTTAACAAATTGCTTCCTACTTGTATGTCTCACTTGGCTGATCCACTTATCATCATCTTCCAGCCAGTAAGTAGTGGGAAAGGAACAAAGAACACTTTAAGAGTAACTCCTGGAAGTGCCTCACATTACTGCCCTGCAGACCCTGTTGTCTAGACTTTAGCTACATGCTCCCCCCCACTGATTTACAAGGGAGCTTGGAAATGTCATCTTCTCTGGACAGCCATGTGCCCTGTTAAAGCTTCAGTACATGGGAGAAGGGAAGAAAGAATATTGGCAGATATTTGTTATAATCTGATCTGCAGAATGTAGAGTCTGAGAAGGAATTAATAAGCAGAAACTTAGGTGAGAAAATCTTTTAGCATGCAGAAGGAAAGGTCACAAAAGTTAGAAAGCAATGAAGAGAAAAATCACAAACATGAAAGATAAATCCAGTCATTCCAAAACATGTCGGATACAAGTTACAGACAGAATGAAGAAATTTGATTACAGAAATTACTCAAAATAAAATAGAAGAACATTTCCCAAAGCAAGACATAAGTTCTCAGAAAGGGTCCATTACAAAGTTTCAAAGGCAGCATGGTAACATTACAAAATACTAAGGATAAAGTGAAAATCCTAAAAGCTCATAGAAAGAGGAAACAAAGAAATTAGAATCAGATCAATATCTAACTGTCAAATACGGCTTCAAAAGTTACAAAGGAAAATAATTTTGAAAATAAACTTGAATCTAACCTTTCAAACCCACTCAAATTAAAACCCACATATGAGGTTCATTCAACAAGGACTTACATGGTTCACTCCCTATGCATAGTCTCTGAAGGAATTACTCGAAAGTGTGTTCCAGCAAGAATAATAAACTCAAGCAGGAAAATTAAAGCAGGGAAAAAAGGCTTCAAAAAGACTTATGAAGCTAAATATATTTATTCAGAAAAACAAATATATGTATCAAAGCAAATATTTAAAATAACAATCTAGAATTATAATTATATTGTAAATTATCTTTACTTATAATTCTAAATCCTCGCCGTATAGGAGGAATAGGGGAGGAAAGAAAAAGAAAGGAAGAAAATAAATGCATATTAAGGTTCTGTTCACAGAAAGGAAATACAGTGGGATCATCATGCATTTGGCATAAAAACAAAATAGGCATGTTTAACAATTTTTTAGTAACTAGTAGAAAATGCATATTAACTTGTAAATTACCTACTCTAAATTTTGAAAAAATAAAAACATGAAAAAGCTGATCAAGCCAACAAAAAAGAATAAACAAACAAAAATGATTAGTAAATTAACAAGATGAGATGGCAGAAATGAATACAAAAATATCAACCACACATAATATAATCTTGCTTAAAACAAGAACTATGAAGCATTGAATTCTAAAACCTTTTTTAAAAATAAAATAAACATGACCCAAGTGGAAAGGAAATCAATGAGAATAAAAGGACTTATTAAATGAAAATTGACCTCGTATAGCCTTTTAACAGTTCACGGCCCACTCCTCACTTTGACCTCCCACAAAATCTCCAACCCATCTTCCAAGATCCTCTGGGGCCAATGTATGTGGGTCTTGATGCCATCCCTCTTGGCAGGCATTTAGATTGTAACTGCTCTAGTAAGCCAAGTTACACACTCCATTTGCTTTACAACTTCAACAAAGTCAACTGATATTTACTCTTCTCTTTTCTCTTATATTCTTTGCTATATATAGGAATTTTTTCCCTTTAATATCATTTTATTGGCATTTGGAAAATAGTACAGAGAGGGCTACTTCTCTACCTAATATCCTATGTCCTCTATTTCCTCCTACTAAGAAGATCTCAGCTTTCTGGAGGAACAATATATTAATTAATAAATGCACTTAGCATTTACTCCTTCGGGAGGGACATCACGGGACATGGCTCAGGCCAATGACATGAAAGCACATGTCACTGGATAAGGTTTTCAGGAGGAAGGCTCATGGGTCATGCTCCCTTGACTTCCCTCTTGTTCCAACACAGAATGCAGATGTGATGAGAAGAGTCAACCATTTTGTCACCATACAGTAATACTCTATGCATGGTGAGACTGTAAAAGAGTGGGAAGATAATTGGAGTGCAGGTTCCTGAGGATACAGTAAATTACCATCCAAAACCAGAACAAAAAGAAAGTAAAAATTAGTTTGTACTGAGAAATGAAAAAAAAAAAACACATCACTGTAATAAGTGACACTAATCAAGACAGCCACAAAGCTAACAGGAAACAATATTTCTCCCAAGGATGCTCTGCAGCTATAAAATGTCATAGCAATCCCTCTTTCTTTGAGTAACTATTTTCTTACTCACTGACAGACTTTCTCCTCTCAAATCATAAACTCAAAGAAACTTTATTGCTTGAAATTAGATCAGTAAGAACAAAGCATCCCAGTGTTGTCGAAAAGGCTCTAAATCACCTTGACAGGGAAAGGCAGCCTTGATTTTCAACCACGGGTGCTGAACTTGGAGAACTTCAGAGATAACTTCTATAGCTCTTTTAATTTCATTCCCAAGAGAACAGAATCCTGGTTCACCTTGCAATCCAGACCTTGATGTTGACCCACTTACATGCTTTAACAGTTTATCAGTTATATTTGATACATACACACCAATTTTAGACATTTGTGTGGATGTTGTATGTGCAGCCTTCCTGTATACAGAAGATCAAGAGATTACTTTGCTTAAATTCTACCTGCATTTCAATTTCCCCTGAAATCTCACAACTCTATCTTTTCTCTTGTTGGGTAAATATTAATTTAGATTAAAAACAAAAACTCATCAGGCTGGAGTAACTGGGACTGATAAACCAGGTTCAAAGCTTTCCCTGTAGTGAGTGGTCTCCCTCAGGATGATAACTCCACAGACTTGATTTTTTTTTTTTTTTGTATTCCAGGTCTGTCTCTCAAAATAATGCTAGGAGGTAGATCCAACTATATGCTCTCTAGAAGGGATCAAATAGGTTGAAAGTTAAAAGGTGAAAAAAGATGAATTGTATAAGTGATACCAGTTAGAGTGGCTAACTCTCTTGTGCACTCTTGTTCTATTGAGTTTCAAATAATCTGGCAAGCTCCCTACATGATTCTACTGTGACAAGGAAGGGTTAAGGCCAAGGGACAGAAGTGTTGAGGAAGCTAATAATGGCCAAAGGTACCTGAGAGTCCCTAAAGACAAGGGAAGGGTTAGGAGCACTTAGGGTCTGGGTTGCTTATACAGAGGGATATTGGAGATAGGTCTGCATTGACTATCCATGAAACACGACCCATACACATATGGGTTCTTACTCAGGCTGGTGTGGCTTAGGAAAACACACACAGAACAACTGGCTTTATATATTTAATTTTTAGTATTTATTCACAATGAAATTATCTTACCGCATTGAATCTTCGAGCATGGTATTTTGCTGCTGAAATATAATCCCCTGGTTTTAACAGTTTATCAGTTATATTTGATACATACACACCAATTTTAGACATTTGTGTGGATGTTGTATTTGTAGTTTGTTGGAGCTTTTTTCTCTGAGAAACTGTCTAAAGTAAAAACAAAACATTTAGGTAAGTATACATACTTAAACATACTATAAACACTGACTGTGAAAATACACACATACAACAGAGAGAATATTTTTCTACTCAGTCCAGTAAATTTTGCTTTTACTATCTTAATTGCCACATAATAAATGAGGAGAATTTGAGAAAGTCATATAGTATACAACAATTGTTGATTCCATAGTTTCAGAAACCTAAATGGAAAATTAAAAATATTACCTGGGTGTCCCTGGAAAATGCTTTTTTTCCCCCTCGGATATATTTAGGTACAGTTTGGGTTCCAGCATTGTGATATTCTATTCCTGTTATTTTATGCTTAAATCCACCAAGAAATGGCTTATGAAAATCAGACTTTATAATCTCAACAGTTACCACCTGGTACTGATTAATGCCTAAGGAGATAAAAACCAAGACTGAATGGAAGTTCAGTTACAAAGGAAAACTAACATAGTTTATCTGAAAGACATCAAATAACTCACCAATTTGTACAGTGACAGTTAGGATTTGAGAGACATCATTTAATCCCTCTATCCTTTTTATTGGATATTGATCTGGATTTGTAGAAAAGAGTTCCAGTTGTATAATTTCCTGTGGCTTAACTCCATGTTGTATTAAAGTCTCATTATTTTTAAAAATTATTCCTGAAAAATTTTAAGAAGTTTTATGACAAAAAATGGCTATTTTTTGTTGTTGTTTTAGTTATGAAATAAAATTATATATGAATAGTGTACAACATGAATTTCTGATATATGTGTACATTGTGAAATGACTAAATCAATCTAATATAAGTATTACCTCACATAATTTTTTATGTGTATGATGAGAACACTTAAAGTTTATTCCCTTAGAAATTTTCAAGTATACAGTGTACGGTTATTAACTATGTAGTCACCATGATGTACAACAGTCTCTAGAAATGGCTAATCATATGTACTCATTTTAAGGTGATGGAAAATATCCCAGGTGCTTGTGGGAACACATATCACTTAATCACTAAATATAGTATGAATGTTTTCCATCTCTTGCTGTAATAATAGTACAGAAAATACCATAACAGTGACTATAGTTCATAATAACCTACTATATATTTTATGCAAACTAAAAGAGAAGAGCTTAAAGTCTTTGAATATAAAGTAATGATAAAGAAATGGAAACATCCATTACCCTGATTTGATTAGTACACAATGTGTGCATTTTGAAGCATCACACTGTTTCTCATAAATATGTACAATTTTTACATATTAATCAAAACAATTTTAATCTTTAAGGAAAAATAAATGTTGCCTGATTTGATCATCATACATTGTATACACATATTAAATTATCACACTGTACCCCATAAATATGTATAATTAAAATAATAATTAATAAAAAATAAAAATCAAATTCTACAATAGGAAGGATTATAGCAGCATTCCTGTTCTGAAATTCAGCATTATAAATAAAACTACAATTCTCATGTCTTCAGATATATAAATATAATAACATGAAACTCTATAGACATTTAAAAATAAAAGCATTCTATAACATGAGCAGAACCACATACTATAAACACTGACTGTGAAAATTCACATATATTATATATAAATATTACACACATCCATTCCAGGGGAAGCATAATTATTTTAATATCCATTTCACCCTCTGGTGTTTATAAATATAGACTCGGAATTCTAAATAATCCCTTCCTGTCTCTCCTACCATAGTCAGAAACACACATAAATTAATGCCAAGGTGGAGACTAGACTCACTTTTGTACTGAAAAAAAGTGAACTTTGCTTTATTTTTGTTGTCGTGGTTGTACTACTTTATCTTCTTCCCTCTCTCTATTCCACCCTGCCATTGATGTATTTAAAAAATTAACTGATCACATTTCTCTGTTTCACGGCATATGAAGATGCAATAATGTTATGTTACTGGCTGCTGTTTTGTCTCATGGAATCTTCATTGATGGAATCTATCAATCTTCAAATGTATGGTCTTCCTCAATTACAATTTTGAACTTGAACATAACAAAAGCTATACCCACAAATATATCAGACAGCACAAAACTACTTTGGCTATATTTGAGAAAACACACTCAAAGATTTGTGAATTTCAATTTCACATCCTACATTCTTAATTTTTAAAATTAACTTGAATGTCATATGGGCTTTGTTGAATAATAGCCCCAAATTTGTCCACATCATATTACCTTTATAGCAAAAGTGACTTTGCAGATTTGATTAAGGATTTTAAGATGCAGCGACTATCCTGGACTATCTTATTGAGCCCTAAATGTACTTATGTGTGCCCTTGTATAAAAAGAAACAAAAAGATTTGGCTACAGAGGAAAAGACAAGACAGTATGACCAAAGCAAAGAGAGAGCTGCATCTGCTATTCTGTGGCTCTGAATATGCAAGGAAGCCAATGAACCAACGAATCCAAGAGATGCAACTCTAGAAGCTGGAAAGGCAAGGAGGTGGATTCTCCCCTAGGGCTTCCAGAGGGAGAAAGGCCAACTGAAACGTTAACTTTATCCTAATGAGACTGATTTAAGATTTCTGGCCCCCAGAAGTGTAAGAGAAACACATGTGCTGCTTTAAGCCACTAAGTTTGTGATTAATTGTTACAACAGACCTAGAAAACTGATACAGATTCCTAGAGCTCTGGTTTTTCCTCCATTTATTTCTTTAGAGAGTGCAGTCCCATCAAATTTGAGCTCCAGTTCCAGTCCTGGGAGAAATCATCTATCTTAGAGGATGGCTGGCATCAAATCGAGCTGTTCTATAATTGCTGCTAACATAAACCTATTACTCAGTGATAATATCTGGTACTTACAAAGAAGAAAGGTGAAGAGGGCAGGGATCCCTGAGTACCACTGGCCATCTACTACAGTCACAAAGTGCTCTCTTCTCTAACTTTCAACTTTACCTTTGAGTTAATGCTCAGCAATTGCTACTTCCCTCTTTGGAGTTATACCTCCAATTTCAGTTCAGATTCTGCTACTTACCTGTCATGTGATTTTATAAAAAAAAAAAAAAAAAGTTCCCTGAGTTTCAGTTTCCTTCTCTCAGAGAAAGAGTTATTAATATTACCTACACCAAAGGGTTGCTGTGTGGATTAAATGATAATGTAGGCAAAACATTTTGCAGACATACTAACACATAGTAAGGGTTCAAAAAATAAACTAATCATGATGATCATTATTATTATTATGACTAATAATTATTTAAACTTTAGCCTTGTTTCCTTAGTCAGGCTTTAAATGTGCTATTTGCACAAATCTTACTTTTGGAGTATATTCACTATAAATTGATTTTTTAAAAAATGATTTTGAAACTTCTTTTTTCTCTGCAAACATTGTGTAGCATCTTTATAAGTCAATACCAAGACTTTTAAAACTAAAATATTAGAATTTGTTCAGACACATTGTAAAAAAAAACATTTTTTGCTAGGTTAGTCTGGTTCTCTATCACAGTTACAAAGACTATGTCCAGTCATGATCAATCATGATTCAAGACTAATGTAACTTCAATGGGGCTTCTCAATATCATCCACAAAATATAAACAAACCAGACATCACAGGAATGACCTTAACATATACAATATTCAGAAACCATTTTCAGTCTTCTTGTTCTATACATTATCCTTATCTTATTTCTTCAATCTCAGCTCCTCCCATCCCACATACAAAATCTACTTCCAGCCACTCAAAATGTCTTATCACTTCCTAAAAGCTCCAGTTTTTCTCATCTCTTTGGGACTTAGCACAAATATCATCACCTTTATAAATTGAAACATTCCATAATCTCCCAGATTTCTTCCTTCCTATTCTCATAGCTCTTTGTGCAGATTTCCAATAAAGCATTTGAATGTTATATGGAAACTCTTGCCTGCAATTCTCCCCCTTACTAGTCTGTAAGCAATTTGAGAACAGGAATCGTGTTTCATGTTTCTCTGTTATCCTTCACTATCAGCAAAATATCTAGAATCAAATGTCTTTAATAAAAAGGAATTAAATGAATAAATACATAACCACAAGTTAATGCTAAAATAGTAAATGTGTAGATCAAAGGTCTTGACTGTTTACATACTAAAACTGGAGAAATCTTAATAAGTTCATGAACCTTCAAACTTACCTTTGTAACTTATCTGTAGTACAGAAGGTGGGATATGTAACAAGTGCGAAAAGTGATCCTTGAGGTGTTTAAAAATAGTGTCAACTTTAAAAGGCATTATAATTTCCTGGCCCACAGGAATAAGTACAACTCTTACTAAAGATAAAAAGAGAAAATAAATAAGCATCGTCAAATACAGCAAGGGTCAGTAACCTACACTCCACAAACAGAATTATGGGCTGACTTTTAACTGTGTGAAACACAGGTTATTTCTGCTATATTTCCCCACCACACCACAATGATATCTAAAGAGAAATGACCAAACTGAGCTACAACCTTAGGTTTTGAAAATTAATCCATAATCTCAAAATTTTTCATCAATGTTCACCACCTATATTATGACTTAAGTACAGAAAGTAGCTCTAAAAATCAAGCATTTTTGTCTAGTGAGTATAAGAAAATGAGACCTTGAAATAGAAAGGTTGTCTCAGAACCTGGAAATGCATTTGAACTCCCCATTATAACTACTTTTCACAAAACTTTACATTGTATGGCTCACACTCCACCCTACAAAATAGGAAATCAAGATGCTTATGTGTTGAGCAAGACAAGGTGGCACATGCCTGTAATTCCAGTGATTTGGGAGGCTGAGGTAGGAGGATTGCAATTTCAATGTTAGCCTCCGCAATTTAGTAAGGCTCTAAGCAACTCAATGAAACCCTGTCTCTAAATAAAATATTAAAAAGAGTTGGGTATGTTGCTCAGTCGTTAAGCAACCTTGGATTCAATCCCAGGAGCAAAAAAAAAAAAAAAAAAAAAAGAAAGAAAAAAGAAAAGAGGGCTGAGGTTATGGCTCAGTAACAGAGCACTTGCCTCTCTTATGTGAGGCATTGGGTTCGATCCTCAGCACCATATAAAAATAAACAAAATAAAGATATTGTGCCCATCTATAACTAAAAAGTTTTTTAGAGATGCTTTTGTGTTAAAAATTAAAAACTTATCATAAATGATCATCTATTCACAAATTATATGGAATAAGTATATTATAAATTATTTTACCTTTATAGACTTTAACTTTTTGTTTCAGTCAGCTATTTTGCCACTGTGACTAAAAAACTAAACTGGAATACTTGTGGAGGAAGAAAAGTTTATTTAGGGGCTCAGAGGTCTTAGTTTCAGAGGTCTTAGTCCTTAGAAGGCCAGCTCCATTCCTCAGGGCTTGAAGTGAGGTAACATCATGGAGGAAAAGTGTGGCAGAGGGAAGCAGCTTACAAGATGATCAGGAAGCAGAGAGAGAGACTCCACTCGCCAAATACAAATATACACACCCCAAAGCCATGCCCCCAATTCCCATCTCCTCCAGCCACATCCTACCACTTCAGTTACCACTCAGTTAATCCCTATCAGGGGATCAATTCACTAATTGGGTTAAGATTCTCAAAACTCAATCATCTCTCTTCTGAACATTCTTGCATTGTCTCACACATGAGCTTTGGGGTGACATTTCACATCCAAACCATAACATTTTTAATAGAAAGGATGCAATAAGTAATCATCATATTATGGGTCAAAAAGCTTATATATTTCTAGATGCCAGATAAGACAGTTTTCAAAAAGCTGAGACATTTATCAACACTCCCATGGGAAAAAAATCTAACTAGGCATTAGTCATATTAAGTTTCTTTAAACTTATTAAAAATTGTTCTCACAGTTCTCTATGAAAAAAAGAAACACAGAAATTATCAGAAGGCTATTTTGTTTCTTGGTGCAAAAAGCTATGGAATTGTCTTACATAGCTATAAACTAGATTTTTCTAGTTTCTTAATGTGTTTAAAATTTTAATGATTTTGTGTTTAATGTGTTTAAAAATTTTAATTAATTTAAAATTTAAGAAATTTTAATTAATGATTAATGTTTTTAATTAATGATTAAGTGGATTCTTAAGTTTTGGAATGGGAGGTATATTGAGGGAAGCTTGATAAGTACAGGGTCAAAACAACTTTTTATTTTAAACACTCACCATGTTTTTAAGTTACAATATCAGGGAATTATAGAAACACCAAAAATGGAACCCAAATTTACACTAAATAATGAAATTGAGAGATACTCAATTCTATTGTGTATTGTATAACATAATTAGTTTTCTGAACATACCACACAGGGTTAAACAACCCACTATAGTCAAAACTTACATTTTACCAGCCAAACTGCTATTGCTATTATCATTATTAAATGACAACCCCATGTTCTCCATCCTATGAGTGGAAACTCTCAAAACACATGAACAATGAAAGAAAAGGCAGTCAGTTAATGGTTTTCTGTGTAACTAACTTATTACTTCTCCCCTTCTCTATTATTAATAATATTATAATGAGGCAAGGCATGGTGGTGCACGCCTGTAATCCCAGGAGGCTGAGTTAGGAGGATCACAAGTTCAAAGGCAGTCTCAGCAACAGCGAGGCACTTAGCAACTCAGTAAGACCCTACAAAATAGGGCTGGCAATGTGGCTCTGTGGTTGAGTGTCCCTGAGTTCAATCCCCAGTACACACACACACACACACACACACACACACACACACACACACATCTCAAATAATGAATGCTGCTTTAGGGCTTTAAAATTGACCTAAAATGAGAGACATTGATTTTTCCAAGGCTAAATATATGGTTAACTCTTAAGCAGACTATAAAAATATGTAAAAGCAGCATAATACAAGGAATGAACAAAGAATATGAAACTAGGGAATCAGGTTTCTAGCTATGTAAAGCAATTCCAAGTTGGCATGCAAAAGAACTGTAATTGTACTCAATAATTTTTCTACCATTTCCCAAGTTCCCTAAACATTTTAAACTTATTTATTTGAATAAATAAGTAAATGTGAACTTAAAATTTAGTGATGTTCATTTGCTGGGGAAGAAGAGTAGATATTGCAGAACAGAAAAAAGTTTTCACATAGCAGGTACTGTGGTGCATTCCTGTAATCCCAACAACTCAGGAGGCTGAGGCAGGAGGAAACAAAAAATAAAATGGGGTGGGAATATAGCTCAGCGAAAAGCATGCAGGGGTTCCATCCCTAGTACCAAGAAAGAAGAAAAGGGAACCTTTCACACGTTTTTCAGTGGTGAAACTATGGAAATTTGGTGGTCATGGGAAAGGAAAACTAGCAGCAAACATAAAATAGGTATTCAAACAAAAATAAACAAAAAATTAACAAGGAAAAGCAACTCTTCATTGAAATGCAGAAGTGAAATATGCTATCTTCTTTTGGAAATACCTGTGGCTGAAGATTCTCTCACTGATGTTTGCAAAGACTCCTTCATAGCCTTTATTTTATTCAGAAATGCCAGAGTTTCCTCATTTGAATCCTGTTGGGTGAACTCCACGTTGGGCTGCGGTGAATACCCTGAAACAGGCAAGGATTTTCTGGGAGACACAGCCTCTTCCAGGCGTCTTCTTTCCTCGTTCAATTCAAGGCTTAAAATGCTGATGTCACTTTGCTCACTGAGTTCTAGTTCAGATTCATGCTCTTCACTTACATCTAACTCTGAACGTTCTTCTGAGGGTGCTGGAATATTGACAGTGTCAATAACCTCCTCATCTTCTTCTGGCTTCACCGTATTTTCAATATTAAACTCTTCCTCTTGATCAGACATTTTCCTATATCAAGAAAAATTAACACATTTACTACATATGTAAGAGTTTCTCCACCAAGTATCAAACTCATTGCTAACATAGAGTGATGTTCATACTAACATGGTGTTCACGGCTGGGTGCGGTTGGGCACGCTAGGCTGACACAGGAGGATCAGGAATTCAAAACAGCCTTAGCAAAAGCGAGGCCCTAAACAACCCAGGGAGGCCCTGTCTCTAAATAAAATACAAAATAGGGTAGGGGATTTGGCTCAGTGGTAGAGTGCTTACCTAGCCTGTGTGAGGCACTGGGTTTCATCCCTGGCACCACAAAAAAAAAAAAAAAAAAAAAAAAAAATTTTAAAAATAAAGGTACTGTGTCCATCTACAACTAAAAAAAAAATCTTAAAAATAAAATGGTGCTCATTTTTTTAAAAAATGTTGATCATTTTCTTGATGCCTGGCATTGGGCTAAAAACCTTGGTGAATTTTTACTTCAAAAACACCGCAGAAATTTTTTTTAAATTACCACAAAAAATAATCTCAAAACAATTTTAAGTAATATTCTGTAACAAGTATGTCGAAAATATAGTTGAAAATATCTTGCCATCTCTTCTTTTTCCAATAAAGAGTTCCCAGAGGAGGGAAAAAAAAAAAAACGACTTTTTGAACTACTTTTCTTTCTGAATATAAAACTAATATGAGGTTTATGCTTCTGGATTACAAATGATTAGATGCTTCAAGGAACCTGGCAGCTCCAGAGCCACTGTATCCCACAGAGAATACACCCTGCATTAGCTCTGCTCTCACAAATCGTAACAGAAACAAACATCTTGACCAATCTAGACTGAGTTTGGAGTTGATTCCATCCAGAGTTACAGTAACTAAGAGCCTGGTTGTAGGAAACAGCGTAACAGTATCTAAAAGCATAGGCCAAATGAGTTGAGAGAATTCTAGAACCTGACTGCCAAAAGGAGAAGTTGGACCAGGAGCCAATATAGCAGGAGCCTACCTATAGAGGCCGGCAGCAAGAAGTGGAGGAGATCACAAGTGCCCTGAGGCTGCATTTCTATGGCAACAGCTGGGGGGAAATTAAACCTAGGAACCTTAAGGAGGTAGGAAAGATCTCTCTGGGGCTTCCATTTGAGCACAGATGTTTATGGAGGGAAAAAAAAAATCACCCTTAGTCATTGGAGATATCTGGCTACTAGAGGACAAATTTTTTGAGCTGGAACATCTGAAAAATAAATAATCATTGAACTCAAAAAGTAAGCTATAAAGTATTAGAGAAAGTTGAAGAGAGAGTTAGCAAACTGGAAGATAAGATTTTATATCACATACTGCAAAGAGATAAGGATATGAAAATAGGAATGATTGTTATGGTTTGGATATGAGGTGTCCCTGAAAACCTCATGAGTGAGACAATGCAAGAAGGTTTGGAGGAGAAATGATTAGGTTATGGCCTTAACCTAATCAGTGAATTAATCCCTGATGGGATGAACTGAGTGGTAACTAGAGGCAGGTGAGGTATGGCTGAAGGAAGTGGTTCGTTCAGGTATGGCTATGGGGTACATATTTTGTATCTGGAGAGTGGAGACCTCTCTCTCTCTCTCTCTGCTTTCTAATCACCACGTGAGCTGCTTCCCTCTGCCACATTCTTCCTCCATGGTGTCCTGCCTCACCTTAAGCCCTGAGGAATGAAGCCAGCCTTCTAAGGACTAAGACCTCTAAAACTGTGAGCCCTCAGATAAACTTTTCCTCCTCTACAATTGTTGTGGCCAGATCATTTAGTCACAGCAGTGAAAAAGCTGACTAAAACTATGATTAAGAGCATGGAGAAGAGAAAAAGAAAGTCAAGCACATATGTTTTTGCTAAGCATACATTTTTCAGAGATCTGAGAATAGTTTTGTATTGTTGTAACAAAACAACCAAACAATAAAGAATATGCAACAGGGCTGGGATTATGGCTCAGAGGTACAGTGCTTGCCTAGCGTGCTTGAGGCACTGGGTTCAATCTTCAGCACCACATAAAGTAAAATAAAAAATAAAAAAGTATGCAACAGAGACTTCATATGCCCCATGAAGCCTAAAAATGCCCTGTTGAGCCCTTTACAGAAAAAGTTTGTCAGCCCCTGTTCTGGCACATGTCAAATTAGTTTTCTCATTAGAATGAAAAAACAGAATAATGGAAAAGAAATGTTTTAAAAGAAAATGACTGGGAATTTTTCACAAGTGATAGAAAATATGAACCCACAGATCCATTTAGTACAACATAAATCTATACCTAATGTACCATGTACATTTTAAGAAATAAAAGAATACCAAAGATGAAGATAAGGTCCTGAAAACAAACAGTTGTTTTAAAAAAAAATGTATACACACACACATCACTTTAAATCATTTTAATTTGCTGATATTAATACTAAGAAAAGCAAAATGACTGCAAACTTCTCATTGGAAAAACAGAAGCAAAGGCAAAAAGTGTAATAATTTAAAAAAACATAATAATCAACATAGAATTATGCATGTGGAATAATTATTTTTGAAGAAAGAAAATGGAAACATTTACAAATAAGTTACCACTAGGAACTTACTGGCTCTAGAGTAATTTTTTCAAGCATATACTTGGAAAGAGAAAATATTTCCAAGAGAAATTGTTTTCCAAGTGCAAGAAGGAAAGGTGAAGATATAAAACCATAAAGATGTAGACAAATACAAACAAATACTGTCAACATAAAATAATAGTAGGGAATTAGAATAGTAGATAATAATATGCAATTGGAAGGGGAAAATCAGACTGTGCTCAATCCCTCTACTGTTTAAAAAATTTCACTAGGTTATATATGTATAGCTAAATCTAAAATATAATAAATAAAAGAACAAAAATAAACTTCTGAAATTTCAAAACAACAAAGGGGTGGGAGGCAGTGGAATGAGGAAAAAAATGCAAGGAATATCAAGAAAAAAAATTCAAGAAATTTCCTTAGGTTCTCAGCCACTGAACAATCCTTATATTTGTATACCAAGGAAATATACACGGATGATTAAGAGACTATCATGAACAATTATATATTAACAAACTGAATAACCTAGAACTAATGGGTAAACTGCTAGAAGCATACAACCTAACAAGACTTAATTATGAAGAAATAATAATTAAGGAGAGTGAATCAGTAATCAGAACATCTCTCAACAAAGAAAAGCAGAATTCTTCCACCAAACATTTAAAGAACTAATATTAATCTTTCTCAAACTTTTTCAGCAAAACTCATTTTATGGGCCAACATTATACTGACAACAAAGCCAGACAAGGACATTACAAGAAAAGATAACAGGAGCCGGGGATTCCAACATGGCGGCGGGCGGGGAGAGATCAAGTCTCTGACCTCTTCAGCTGTGCAGGCATAGGGAGTTGTAAACAGCCTAAATCTGTTTGCTCAGGATCACTAGGCAATGCTGAGCTGACGTGGATCTGGGGTGAACAGTCTGGGCCTCTCAGAACACACACCGAGCCCGGATCGGCTGAATTCAAGCTCCCGTTCGCCTGCTTCCCGCAGACAAACAGCTGCGACTCAGCACTAATCCATCCAGCTGAAACAACTGGTCAGCCCTTCTGATCCTACGGAGGTAATGCCAACCGAGCCTTCATAGGTAGCGGCCACAGGTTTGAAACGGGGCTTGGGAGAGACAGTAAGGACCCACCCGTTGCATTGGTCACCTGGCAAAGGGAAACGAACTGTCGCCATTTGCAAGACATACCACCATGGCAGAGAACTGACGTCATCAGACTGCGGCGGAGGAGATAACTTCATTGAATCCTGCGGCTACAGGTGTGTAATCCCCTAGCCTTCCCTCTCCACACATCGGGGAAACCTTAAGGGCCCCTCCCAGCTCTCCCGTGAGCGCGGTAGCCAGACCGAGGGAATTAGAGGTGGCGCGGGACCCGCGGCGCGGAACTACCACTCCCACCAGTGCTGACAGCTGAGGTCTCTTGCACCAGCTACCCGGGGAGTGTTTACCGGAGGGGCAGTAAAATTCGATGAGGATTCTCAGCCCCAAGCTCTACAAACTTAGGGTCTGAGGGAATGGCAAACTGCAAGAGTGTGCCCAGTCATTCATGACAACAGGGATCCCGGGAGCAGCAGACCTGACGTGTACCCAGTATTGTGGTGAGCGGCACCCATGAGAGGGGCCTGGCTAGAGGAAAAGTGGGGAAGACACAAGAGGAGGCCCTAGGCACTCAGGATTGGAGACTCGCCCAGTCTGGGAGAAGGAGCTGCAGCACAGTGATTGGTTCCCGCATATTGACAGGAGAAACTTGGCCTGGTGGGCACAGCGCCACCTACTGGAAGAGAAGTTAATCAAACTCTAAGACTGCATTTATTAGTTTTTTTTTTTTCTTTTCTCTTTTTTTAAATTTTGATTTGGGTTTTTCTTTCATTTTCATTTTTCTTTCTTGTTTTTTAAATTTTTTTTAATTTTTTTTTACAATTTTTTAAAAATTTTTTTTCTTCCAATTTTAATTTTAATTTTTTTATTATTTTTTTAAAAAAAATTCTTTTCTTTTTTTATTTCCTATTTTTTTTCTTCTTTTGTCTTTTCATTTCTTTTCAATTATCTTATCCCCCCTTCCTTGAATTCTACCTGCTTACTCTCATTCTCTTTAGTGACTTCTTCCCTTCCCTTCTAATACCTTTCCTCCCAAGCATCAAATAAATTTATAGGAGTAAACAGTAACTCAGCAGTCAAACAGAACAAGAAGTAACATGAGCAGATTCAAAAAGCAAGGAAGAAAAGGAGTACAAACAAAGCAGGACAGCCTAAATATTCAGGAGGACCTAGAGTCATCAGAAAAATGGTCATATAAAGAACTCATGGAACACCTTAGACAGATGGAAGGGAACCTTAAAGAGGATACAAGACAGCAAATTCAAGCAGCAAAAGAACACATTGAGAATAAATTACATAAACAGATAAAAGAAGAAGTTAAGCATCTTTATCAGGAGATAGAGATTATAAAAAATAATCAAACAATAATTCTAGAAATGAAGGAAATGATAAACCAAATTAAAAACTCAATTGAGAGTATCACTAACAGAGTGGATCCAGTAGAAGCCAGAACGTCAGATAATGAAGACAAAATATATCATCTTGAAAAGAGTCTAGCCAACTCAGAAAGGCTGGTAAAAAATCACGAGAAAAATATCCAAGAGTTATGGGATAACATAAAAAAACCAAACTTACGAGTCATCGGGATAGAAGAAGGTACAGAGATTCAAACCAAGGGAATGAGAAACCTGCTGAATGAAATAATTACAGAAAACTTTCCAAAATAAAAAAGGAAACAGATATACAAATTGAAGATGCATACAGGACACCGAGCACACAAAATCACAGTAGACCAACGCCAAGACACATTGTTATGAAGATATCCAATATACAGAACAAAGAGAAAATATTAAAAGCTACAAGAGAAAGGAGACAGATTACATTCAGGGGTAAACCAATAAGGTTAACAACGGATTTTTCATCACAGACACTGAAAGCAAGAAGGTCATGGAACAATGTATTTCAAACACTGAAAGACAATGGATGCCAACCAAGAATTCTGTATCCAGCAAAATTAAACTTCAGGTATGACAACGAAATAAAAATCTTTCATGATAAACAAAAGTTAAAAGAATTTGCAGCCAGAAAACCAGCATTGCAAAGCATTTTGAGCAAAACACTACACGAGGAAGAAATGAAAAACAATAACCAAAACCATCAGAGGGAAGTGCCTTGGTAAAGACAGAGGGTGAGGGGAAAGATAATCATGGAGAAACAAACTAAATTAAAAAAAAAAAAAAGGATAAATAATCAAACATGGATGGAAGTACAAACCATATATCAATAGTAACTCTGAATGTTAATGGCTTAAACTCTCCAATAAAGCGACATAGGCTGGTATCATGGATTAAAAAAACAAATCCAACAATATGCTGCCTCCAGGAGACACATCTGATTGGAAAAGACATACACAGGCTGAAAGTGAAAGGTTGGGAAAAATATACCACGCACACGGTCCTCGTAAGCAAGCCGGGGTGGCCATCCTCATATCAAATAAAATCGACTTCAAGACTAAATTAATCAAAAGGGATAAGGAAGAACATTATATACTGTTAAAAGGAACCATTCACCAACAAGACATAACAATTATCAATATTTATGCACCAAATAATGGTGCTGTGACATTCATAAAACAAATTCTCTTCAAGTTCAAGAATCAAATAGACCACAACACAATAGAAGAAAAAGTTGGCTATGATCTACATACTGTGGGGTCAGGCTCCAAATTCCTCAATAGGACACCCATAGCACAAGAGTTAACAACAAGAATCAACAAATGGGACTTACTTAAACTAAAAAGTTTTTTCTCAGCAAGAGAAACAATGAGAGGTAAATAGGGAGCCTACATCCTGGGAACAAATTTTTACTCCTCACACTTCAGATAGAGCCCTAATATCCAGAGTATACAAAGAACTCAAAAAATTAGACAATAAGATAACAAATAACCCAATCAACAAATGGGCCAAGGACCTGAACAGACACTTCTCAGAGGAGGATATACAATCAATCAACAAGTACATGAAAAAATGCTGACCATCTCTAGCAGTCAGAGAAATGCAAATCAAAACCACCCTAAGATACCATCTCACTCCAGTAAGATTGGCAGCCACTATGAAGTCCAACAACAACAAGTGCTGGCGAGGATGTGGAGAAAAGGGTACTTTTGTACATTGCTGGTGGAACTGCAAATTGGTGCAGCCAATTTGGAAAGCAGTTTGGAGATTCCTGGGAAAGCTGGGAATGAAACCACCATTTGACCCTGCTATTGCCCTTCTTGGACTATTCCCTGAAGACCTTAAAAGAGCATGCTACAGGGATGCTGCCACATCGATGTTCATAGCAGCACAATTCACAATAGCTAGACTGTGGAACCAACCCAGATGCCCTTCAATAGATGAATGGATAAAAAAAAATGTGGCATCTATACACAATGGAGTACTATGCAGCAATAAAAAATGACAAAATCATAGAATTTGGAGGGAAATGGATGGCACTAGAGCAGATTATGCTTAGTGAAGCTAGTCAATCCCTAAAAAACAAATACCAAATGTCTTCTTTGATATAATGAGAGCAACTATGAACAGAGCAGGGAGGAAGAGCAGGAAGAAAAGATTAACATTAAACAGAGACATGAGATGGGAGGGAAATGGAGAGAAAAGGGAAATTGCATGGAAATGAAGGGAGACCCTCATTGCTATACAAAATTACATATAAGAGATTGTGAGGGGGATGGGAAAATAAACAAGGAGAGAAATGAATTACAGTAGATGGGGTAGAGAGAGAAGATGGGAGGGGAGGGGAGCGGGGATAGTAGGGGATAGGAAAGGTAGCAGAATACAACAATTACTAATTGGGCATTATGTAAAATTGTGGATGTGTAACCGATGTGATTCTGCAATCTGCATTTGGGGTAAAATTGGGAGTTCATAACCCATTTCAATCTAATGTATGAAATATGATATGTCAAGAGCTTTGTAATGTTGTGAACAACCAATAAAAAATAAATTAAAAAAAAAAAACAGGAGCCAGGCACAGTGGCACACACCTGTAATCCTAGCGGCTCCACAGTTTGAGGCAGTTTGTGGATCTCGAGTTCAAATCCAGCCTCAGCAATTTAGCGAGGTGCTAAGAAACTCAGTGAGACCCTGCCTCTAAATAAAATACAAAAAAGGGCTCGGGGTGTGGCTCCGTGGTTGAGTGGCCCTGGGTTCAATCCTCAGTATGAAAAAAAAAAAAATCCCTATGAACATAGATACAAAAATCTTTAACAAACAACATATTGAGCATACTTAAACCAATAATCCAAAATTGAAATCTAAAATATGACTAAACTAAAACTCAAAACATTTTTTTCTCTGATTTAGGAGAATTTCAGATTTGGACATTAAGGTAAAGGCTACTTATTGATAAAGCCCACGCAAATACCCACCTATGTAGAAAAACTCTGTAATTTCAAACACTTTCAGTCTCAGGAATTTGGGGAAAGGAATACTCAGTCTGTACCAGCAAACTGAATTTTAACAGCATATTAAAAGGAACATTCACCATGATCAAGAGGGATTTATTCCTGGAAGGCAAGGATGGTTCAACAAATCATTAAATATAACATGCATTTATTAACATATAACAGAATGAAGGACAGAAACCATACGATCATCTCAACAAATACCTAAGAGACATTTGACAGAATTTAACATCCTTTTATGATAAAAATTCTCAATAAATTAGGCATAGAATGAATGTATTTCAACAAAATAAAAGCCACATGCATAAAGCCCACAGCTAACATAACTCATGGTGAAGACCTGAAACCTTTCCCTCTGAGATCAGGAACACTATAAGGATACCCATTCCTGCTACCTCTGTCAACATGGTACTAGTTTTAGAGCAGTTAGCCAAGAAATCAAACAAAACAAAAGGCATCCAAATAGGGAAAGAAGTAGTGAAATGTTTTGTGTTTGCTTAGCATATGGGTTCAATCTCCAGCACTGCTAAATAAATAAATAAATAATAGATAGATAGATAGATAGATAGATAGATAGATAGATAGATCTGCCAAACCTTTGTCCCAGGGCAGGATACTGTGGTTATTATACTAGAATACAGGAAAAAGAATGATCTGCACTTTGTCTTTCAAAGCTGTTCATTATAGAAAAAGCTTTGGAAAGCCAGTCCAGAGCAAAGCTGTCAGTGCCTTCCAAGAAGAAATGCAAAAGAATGAAATGAACTAGCTCCTGCTCACCTCTTGACCTCATCTTGTAACCACTCTTCTGCCTTATTATGTGTAAGGTCAATTTCTACCTTGGGACTTTTGCATTATATATTTTCAACAAAAATGTGTTACTACAGATCTGTGAAACTAACTCCTTCTAATTTGTCATATCTCAGCTCAAATGCAATTTCTCCAGGGAGGCACATCACACTCACTCCCTGTTTTATTTTATTCATAAATCTAATCAATGTTGAAAATCATGGTTTATTCATTCACTTACTTGCTTACTGACTGTCATCCCCAGTAGATATTGCTTTCATGAGAGAAGGAATATTTTCTGCCTTAACAATGCTGTCCTCGCATCCAGAAAAAGGCCTAACAACTAGTAGTTGCTCAAAAAAAATCTTGACTCTGATATATGAGTAAGTAAATACAGGATGCAAAGATGAGCATTACAAAATCTGTAATGTTCATTAGTTCACTATATTAATCAAACAAAAAGAAAAAAAACATTATCTATACTTATGCCAAAAATCAACACATATTCATGATTTTAAAATATGATAAGCAACCTCAAAAAATACAAAATACTTGGAGATCAAACTAAAAAAAGAGGTGAAAGACATCTACAATGAAAACTACAGTACACTAAAGAAGGAAGTTGAAGAAGACCTTAAAAGATGGAAAGATCTCCCATTCTCTTGAATAGGCAGAGCTAATATTGTCAAAATGGCCATAGCATCAAAACTCTTATACAAATTTAATGCAATTCCTATTAAAATCCCAATGACATTCTTCATAGAACTAGAAAAGCAATCATGAAATTCCTTTGGGAAAATAAGAGACCCAGAATAGCCAAAGCAATCCTTAGCAAAAAAAAAAAAAAAAGTGAAGCAGGAGGCATCACAATACCAGACCTTAAACTATACTTACAGAGCAACAGTAACAAAAACAACATTATATTGGCACCAAAATAGACATGTAGACCAATGATATAGAACAGAGGGCACAGAGACCAACCCACATAAATACATTTATCTCATAGCAGACAAAGGGGCCAAAAACATACATTGAAGAAAGGATAGCCTCTTCAACAAATGGTTCCGGGAAAACTGTAAATCCATAAGTAGCAAAATGAAACTAAGCCCTTATCTCTCACCCTGCACAAAACTCAACTCAAAGTGGATCAAGGACCTAGGAATTAGATCAGAGATGCTGCACCTAATTGAAGAAAAAGTAGGCCTAAGTCTTCATCATGTCAGATTAGGCCCTGATTTCCTTAATAAGAATCCTAAAGTGCTAGAGATAAAATCAAGAATCAATAAATGGGATTCAGTTAAACTAAAAGGCTTCTTCTCAGCAAAAGAAACAATCACTGACAAAAAGAGAGAGTCTACAGTATGGGAGAAGATTTTTACCACATGCACATCAGAGAGAGCACTAATCTCCAGGATATCAAAAGATTTAATACCACAAAACAAACAACCCAATGAATAAAGGGGCTAAGGAACTGAACAGACACTTCTCAGAAGATAAACAAGAGATCAACAAATATATAAAAATGTGTTCAACATCTTTAGTAATTAGAGAAATGCAAATAAATCTAAGATTTCATCTCACCCCAGTAAGAATGGCATTAATCAAGAATACAAGCAATAATAATTGTTTGGAGAGGATGTGGGGGACTGAAAATTGTTGCAACCACTTTGCAAGGCAGTGGGGACATTCCTCAGAAAACTTCGAATGAAACCACCTTTTGACCCAGCTATTCCACTCCTTGGTCTATACCCAAAGGACTTAAGCTGAATTCACAATAGCCTAACAGTGGAATCAACCTAGAAGTCCCATCAATAGATAAAAGGATAAAGAAACTGTGGTATATATACACAATGGAATATTACTTAGCATCAAAAGAGAATAAAATAATGTCATTTGCAGGTAAATAGATGGAGTTGGAGGGCATGATGCTAAGCAAAGTAAGCTAATTCCAAAAAACTGAAGGCCGAAAGTTTTCTCTGATTAGTGGATGTTGATCTATGATAATGGGGGAGGCATGAGAAGAATGGAGGAAATTTGGATTGGGCAAAGGGGAGAGTGCGAGGGGTTATGAGGGTAGGAAAGACAGTGGAATGAGATGGACATCATTACCCTAGGTACATGTATAATTGCACAATTTGTGCGTCTCTACACTATGTACAACCAGAGAATTGAAATGTTGTGCCCCATTTGTGTACAATGAATTGAAATGCGTTCTTTTGTCATGTACAACTAAGTAGATCAAATAAATAAATAATAATAATAATAATAATAATAAATTTTTTAAAAAGAAAAGTAAAATATGATGAGCTAAAAATCAAAATTCATTTTTCTTATTAAGGATATGAACATGTAATTATTTAATAAAACTCTGAAAGTATTTCCATTAAAGTTAGGGAAAAAAGAAGATGTTTGTTAATGCTGCTATTGAACAACATTAAGAAAAAAATGAGATATAAATATTTGAAGGCAGCAGTAAAATTTGTTCATGTGAGGGGCTGGGGATGTGGCTCAAGTGGTAGCGCGTTCGCCTGGCATGCGTGGGGCACTGGGTTCTATCCTCAGCACCACATACAAATAAAAAAAATAAAGATGTTGTGTCCATCGAAAACTAAAAAATAAATATTAAAAAATTCTCTCTTTCTCTCTCTCTCTCTCTTTAAAAAAAAAATTGTTCATGTGAGTCCTTTTCAAGGTGGAATAACCCAATAGACATGAACTTCCACTATTAAAGGACATACTCTGAAAGTAGAAAATGACATGTGTTGTTCCTCTTTCTACACCTATGCTACTAACATCTTAAATTAAAAAATAAGCCTTGGTTACAGCTGAATTTGTTCAGTTTTTCAACAAATTTATATTGGGCACCTACTCATTACCAGTCACTCTTTTAGCTGTGTCTAGGGACACAGAACAAAACAGATTCAGAAATTCATGCAGTAATCAAACTTAACTTCCAGTGAGGAGAACAGACAAGAAACAACTAAAGTAGTAAGGTATATACTGAGTCAGATAAAGACAAGTGCGAGGAAGATAATAAAGAAGACAAGGTATCTAAAAAGTACTACAGTGTCGGGGAAGGTATGGCAGAGTAGAGTGCAGGGGTTTGCTGAAGCAAATGTGTTAGGGAAGAAATGTGCTACTAGTGAAATGACCTTTGAGGAAGACATGAGGACAAATGGGGAAAGAAGGAAAAGTGAACACCTGTGTGATAGCTTACTCATCTCCTGTGGCTGGAGAGCAGTGGGATGCGGAAAGAACAGTAGAATTTGAAGTCAGACAGTGTTGCAGCAAGAGGGCATTACATCATACTGGGCTTCGCAGACCATTGTAAAGATTTTGGCTTTGACTCTGGGAAGCCAACAAAAGGTTTCACAAAAAGAAATGATGATCTTACCTAAAAGTTAACAGACTCACTCAGGCTGCTGGTTGTCATAGAGATTATGGCAGGTAAAGAAATAGGAAGCTGGTAGATGTCTATTGGGATCCATTACAATAGCCCAGGTATGAGGTAAAATTGACTACAGAGATAGTGAAGGAGATGACAAGACGTGTTTATATTCTGCATATAATTGAAAGAAAGACATGAAAAGGTTTCGTGATAAACCAGATGTAGACTGAGGTAAAGGGAGAAATAGAGGATATTGCTGAGTTCTTTAGCTTGAGTAACTGAAAAAATAAAGTTCTGTGTTTAAAAATGAAGAAAACTACAAATAAAGCTTGTTTGGGGAATTAAATCACAATTTGGCTTGGGATATGCTGAGTTTGAGATGCCCACTGGACAATCAGAGTTGGTAGTTTGGAGTTCAGAAAAGAAGCTGTCTAGAAATAGAGATTGGAAAGTCAGAGAGATCCAAGATGGCAGGCCAGAGGGAGGCAGCATTCTGTGTCACTCCATGACTTGGGACTCAAGCAGTGAGAATACTGTTTCTCTGTGAGCAATATACCTACTCCCATGTAAGAATCATGGCCTCTGTGCCAGTGCAGGGCTCCAGGCCTCAATGTCAGAGAAGGTCTCCCAACTACTTGCCCATGCTGAACTACTGGGTGCCAAAGTGGGACCATTAGCATCAGCATCCACTCAGAACTTTCAGCCACCCACCTGAGCAAAATCCTGGACACTGCTCCCACACAGGATACCCAGCAGCTACCCGCGCACAGGAACTCTGGCTGACACTCCTGTATGGACCCCCATTTACCAGTGTGGGGCTCCCCCAGTTGCCTCCATCTTGGGACTCTGCAGCAGCAGAGATAGTCCCCTACACACTGTAGCCTGCCTGCACCCAGGAACTTCACACAGGCTCTGAAGTCAGCCAACAGCCACACACTGCACACCACAGAGTTTGTCTGTAAACACATGGTTCAATGCCATCACCTGGCTCCCCCCACCTGGCCCAACATCCCATCACTGAAAGCAGGCATCATCTTTAGTGAGGGCAAGTCCCAGTTTGGAACTCTGATTGGCCAGGTTCCCAGTTTCTAACTACCCCCTCACCCCAGTAGCCACAACCCTGGCACTGTGACACCCTAGTTACCTTCACCATCCAGAGGGCAGAGATACCAGCTAACAACAGAAGACCTCACCTATTGGATGAGAAGGGAAGCAGGAAAGATACTGATCTCCAACCAAAACAATCCTTGTTTCTTACTCCAAGATTTTTTATTTTTTTTTCTTCTCCTTTCCTATTCTCCCGCCCTCACATCCCCAACATATGTGAAACCAAGTACTTGAGTGAATTAGGATTTTGAGGTCTGGGATATCCAAACAGTATATTACAGTTGTGTTATATAATCTTTATTTTTCCTCCAATTTTTACTATTTTAACATTTTTAATTTTTCTTAATATATGTGTTTGTTTTATGTACTGTACTGTCTTCTCACTTTTCTACCCAAAATTACTTCCTCTCTATTCTCCTGCTACTAACCTTCTTCTTTACATTTCTCTTCTATACTTCCTAAGATATAATAACTTTATATCCTCACCTCCTAAGTCCTCATCATATCATTCTACACCTCACCTCAGTTCTTTGTCCACAATTAGAAACTATAAACCCTTTTACAAACCTACTGATTATAGTAGATAATAATTGAATTCACCATTTCTGTACATTGTGACCAAATGCAGGCACCCATGTGGGCTTACTGCTATGGTCTGGATACCATTTGAGTGTGTTCCAGAAGGGTTCATGTGTTGGGAGTTTGGTCCTCAGTATGACAATGGTGGAAGGTGGTGACCTTAATGGTAGCGCCTATTGGGAGATCACTGGGGCCACCCTTGGAAGTGATTAAGATAGTTCTGTAGGATCCTGAGCTAGTTCTCTAGAGAGCCCTATCAACACTGGCTTCTGGGCCACAGTGCAACTGTTCCCTCCCACAAGTACTCCCACATAAGGATGTCATTCTTCAACACCTTACCAGACTGGCATCATGCTGTTGACTTCCAGTCTTCAAAAAACTGTGGGTAAGTAAGCATCTTTTCTTTATAAGTTACTCAATAGTGAGTATTTCATTATAGTAACAGAAAACAGACCAACATATTCGCCTGTGTCACCCCTATAGGACTTGGAGGCCATGGGATATTGGTACAGACTTGAAGCAATGGCTACCTCTTTTGCAAAGAGTTCTTTTTCTCTGACCAGCACCCAAGAAACAGTGATAAGCAAACTTATTAGTTTGCAAGTGGGCCAAAATCCAAGCCCTTCACAGTTCTTAATACTATATGACTATGATAAAGAGGTTTCTTAACCTAAGTTTCATTTTCCTCACTTGCAAAATGGGGTATCAATAGATTCAATATCAAAAATGCTTTTAAGGATTAAATAAAATAATGTACATAAATAGTTAGCAAATAGTTCCTGGCATACAATAACAACTTTATAAATGTTAGCTAGCCACTAATAAACTATTTCTAATACTTCCAAAAAGCTAATGATAATTATACATTAGTCATGCCTCAGAGGTATTAAAAAGTATTCATTTCATTCAGTAGGAAAAATCACTTTCAAAATACAACATAATAACTAGCCACTAGTTATACTAATTACTTAATCCTCATAGATAGGTTGATGTTATGGTGCTTATGTTATAAGAAATCAGAACAAAATGGTTAAGCAATATATTCAAGATGACTGAGCAAGAAAGCAGATTTGTGATTCAAATCCAGACAATATGAATCCATGCTTCTACACCACTACATTGTATGTCATTTCAATATAGGAATCAATGGAAACCAAAAAAGAAGAGGAAAGGGGTACTTGTAACCAAGAAAAAACCTTGGAACTGTTATCTCCCTCTAATCTGAGACTCAGCAATGCCCCAAGGTATGTTAGTAGTGGTCAGATCCAAAAGAAAAATAAAGATGTTATAACCAGAAACTTCCTTTCATTTTTTTAATTGAAAACATAAAACATGATTACGATTTAAACTGAGTAGAATTCAACAGCATTTTTTTTTACTTAACCTACTTAGGATAAGTAGCTAATTATAATGGATCCCTATATGTGTATTAACATGCTCCATTTTTATATATAAACATATATATATATAAACTCACTGTAGCAAATATGAAATATAAATGACAAAGCACAGACATTGCAGTTCACAATGTAAAATGTTGTGAAATTTCAACCTAAAGAGGTAGCATCATATAGTTTGAAAACATTTTTTAATTAATGTCTTTCCACTATTGATGTTAATTTTGTTGCTGTGATATTATTTTTAAGAGAGCAATATGGGCATACAAAAAATAATAAACTTAATAGAACAGAAAGGAATAAAATAGAAAGTGTATCTTCTTATTTGCCAGATACCTTAATTTTATTTCTCAATGTTAGACAATGTTTAGAGTTTATCTTTTCAGAAACTGTCTATGAAGGTACAATTATATATTTAAATTTGTTTATGATCATATAAACATATCTTTATACATGTAAATTATTATTATATATTTCAAACTGATTATTTTACAACTTACTTTTATTTAATATTTACGTAACCCATTCTTAACACTTGTTTCTACATAAAACATACTCTTCTACCTCATTCTTTTCAACAACTTAATCACAGGACCAAGTCCACATTATATTTAGCTGTTGCCCAAACACCTTGTACCTTTACCTCGGTATACAAGTGTAAGTATATGTTCCTAGAACTAGAATGAGCAAATCAAAGAATATGCAGATTTAATTCTGTTAAATCCCATCAAATTGCTTTCCAAAAAAGGCAGCACCATACTACAGACTCATGAACAGCCCCTTGACTGCTTCCTTGTGTTCTTATATTTTTTATTAGTTTTAATTAAATATTCTTTTGTTATGTGTGTGGTTATATTTCCCATTACATGTGTTGTTTATGTTGTCTTTTGCTATATCCAAGTTTAAAATTGTTAGGTAGTGAAATGTATCCATATTTTTGCTTATAAGAGTTTCCAAATTTCACCATATGCTTAGAAAACCTTCTCACAATGAAATGTAAGTACACACATAAAATGAGGTGAATCCATCAATGATGGAAACTGATTCCAAAATATATAATATTGAATGTAAAAACAAAGTGCAGAACAGTATGTACAATGTACAGGTGTAACTACAGGTAGAAGGCAGAATGATCATGGCTCATTTTTTTCACTCTTTGAACTTTTAATCATTCATGTATTATCTAAACGTTTTGATTTTACTAAAATAAAAAGCAGTTTCTATTATGAATGCATACCAAATAAAGCTCCCTTGTCACTTGTAATGCACAATTTCATTTACCATTTAAAGCTTGTTGGTGTAAGTATTAGGACAGAGATCCAGTCCTGCTTTCTACCAGATTGGCCTGGTGAATTATTGTTTGTTAAGAGGCGAAGTCTGCAGTAGAGGAACAGAGTGACTGGTGAGCAAAGTCTGAAAGCCCTCGGCTTACTAAGGAATGAAGGAAGGCGAAATGTTTTCTAATGCCAGACATGGGCTACACTTACGTTTCGCTTCTGTACTATTTCCGCGATAAGCACTTTGGGTGTGAGGGGATGTACACCTCCTAGCTTGACGCTGCTGCAAATCCCAAATCAGAGAGGTGAAGCTAGAAAAGGACGCTTCTCAGGGCTTTTGAAATGGAACATCCGGACTGGGCAGGTAGCCGCAGAGCACGGGCGGGATCCCAAGGAAAGGGCAGCCACACCTGTCCTACCTGGCTAATAAATACAGCTATCCCGGACCAAGCGGTTTTGGAGGCTCTTCCAAGCCGCACAGGTCTTCAAAAGACTCTGTTGCAGGCCATATCCTAGCAACGGCCTTAGTGTCCCTCCCTCCTGCTGGGCCCCGCCCTCGAGCGCTGAGGAATTCCTTGGGTGCACCAGGCCCAGGGTAGGGGTGTGCCCAGTGGTTACCTAGGTCGGGGAGTAACCCTTCCCCAAGAACTTTACATTTCTGAAAGGAAATGAATGTTTCTCTGAAATAAATGCTGATCACAATTTAAGCTTACAGGTTTTTAAAAAATCAGAGTACAAGAAAATAGAAATATCAAGTGAAAAGGTTAAGCAATTGACAAAGGAGAACTTGGTGTGTACAACAGCAAGTGCCTACTTGCTTATTTTGCTTTCAGCTTCCTTGCAGCCTAAGACAGTAACTATTAAAGAGAGTTCTCTTCACAAGTTGGGACAAGCAAAGCTTTTGTTAAGCACTCAATTGTAAAGGACTTTTGTTCCTATCACTGAATTCTTTTTTTAATATGGACACAATATCTTTATTTTTATGTGGTGCTGAGGATGGAGCCCAGTGAAATTCTTTAAGCTTTAAAAGAAGACAGGAATAGTATTGGGTGAAAGATGATGTTCTTGTTGCAAATGTATCAACAAATTTCATGCTACTATCTCATAATAGCATGTAAAACGTATTATTACTAAGCACCTTACTTATATTTTTAACTTAATGCTTGCAAAGATTTTATTGAGGATCTAGTATGAGCTCCATTTTACTGAGAAAACTAAGGCACAAAGAGGTTTAAAGAGAAACCAGGATTAAACCCAAGCAGTCTGACTTGAGGCCAGATTTTAAACCACTATTCAACACCCTTCCATATTTAAAACGGATGTAGAATAAACTAAAATTTTTGTTCACATAGTGCAGGTCCATTCCCTTATTCATAATGGTATCATTTCTTTATGCCATTTTGCTAAAATTGCACTCTTCTCTTCAATGACTTCCTAATGTCCAATTCCATTTTTGAAATGGGATACATTCCAGCTATGCTGTTTCAAAACGCATATTTCTTATTAGAATATGAAGTACTGCATTCTTAAATAAATTGGTTTTGCTATAGGGATGATTTTAAGTAAATGCAAGTCCATTTGAATCACTTCCATACATTCCAGTAAAGGATAAAGTTAGACCAGGTGTGGAGGTACACAGACAAGTTTTTCCAAAAACCCACTCCCAGCTCCAAAATTATAATGCATCTTAAATTTTTACTAGCAATAAGAATTACATTGGTTTTAACACTTTTTTGTCTTTTCTTTAAAATTTGTCACTCATGATCATGTTACAGGCAGTTTGAAAACACTAGCATTAGGGATATGACAGGAATTGGAGGGAAGAAAACAGACAGTAGAGAACTCTAAGTATTAGTCTCACAGTGTTAAATGTGACCTGTTACCCAGTATATGTTCATATTTTGTTTACAGTGTGCATGGAATTGACTTTACACAACTCAATTTTACAATATCTTACCTAATCTGTAGAATTTCTAGGTCGTTTGTGCAGCCTGGAGAGATTGCACATCAAAATCACACACGCACACACACACACACGCACACACACACGCACACACAGACAGTTGCTTCATTATATGTGAATGTAAAATGAATGAAAATGATCATTAGGAAAAAAATTCAGTTTCAAAAGTAGAAGAGTAATTTTCAGTATCATTTTCCATTTTGTTTTTAACCATAAATCTATGCATTTTCTCAGGATTTATTGTTCAAAATGACTTATTTCTTATGAAACATCTACTTTCATTTATCTCAGCATTTATATAAACAATAAGTCCTTCTTTTGATGTGCTTATATTTTTACAAAGATGCCATCTAGTGGCTTTATGAAATCAATTACTTCCAAGCATCTTCCACTGCTATGCCAAGTTGAAATAAACAGATATTAGAATAATAATTGAGAAAATTGAGGATCTGAAAATTATGTTTTGGGAATTATCTATACAGATTAAATTTGTATCTTGTTTGTGAAATTTTTAAAAGACAGGAAATACAGATGGAGAGTAACTTTTTTGAAAACTTTCTGGGTGAGTCAGATTTTTTTATATTTATAGAATATTTCTGATTTCTGAAAGGTAATATGAGCATATATTTTATATTACATAATGCATTCAGTGAGTCTGGGGAAACTGTGGAGAATCAAATACATTAATACTTATATGGCAAAAATATACTCATATTAAGATGGAATAAAGACCACAAATAGCGTTCCATCAGTTGTTTTGTTTTCAAATGAGTTATAAAAAACTGCACTTTAAGAGATTTGTAAAATTTAGATAAGTAATCATGGGCCTGTTTTGCCCTTGAGAAAAGGAGTACACCCTACAGTTAGAGGAAAAGATTAAAATACAATGATTATAAAATAATACTTATCTTTAGTAAAGTTAAAGGATTCAGCTAATAATTTTTGTTTTGAAGATCATGAGAAATCCACAAAAAGAATCTTTGCAATGCTTTCAGTCACTTATAGAAGCTAATCTATAGTAACTTACATATAAACACAGAACAAAAAAAAAAATAGCTGCTATAAGATCACTTTGATAGTTTTAAGCAATGCATGGCAAACTCTATGGAACATTCCAAAAAAAAAAAAACCTTGGATTTGTTTTTTGGTTTCTTTGTATGATTTGCTCCTATGTTCCCATACCCTACCACTATGTTCATGGAAGTTTGTGTTGATGGCACCATGATCAGCCTGGCTCCCTTATATGAGCACTCTTTATCAACTCTTCCTAGAAAAGTAGTATGAAAAAAACATTAAAATTCTGGCATTTAGGAAAGCCTATGCAAAGTCACTTATTTTCTCACTACTTTTATTAACTACCTAGAGTTTTAGCTTATTACTTCTAAATAAATTTTCAAATAAATTTCTCCAGTCCCCATCAATAACTCAAATCCTTTATTATCACATTGAATCTAAAATCTAGAATCTCACTGAAAATCAGGTTTTAATGGAAAAAATAGCTTTCAGTAAATACAAAAATATACCTATTATATGCTCAACAACTTGGTACTTAACCCTAAACCCCAGAATACACTTGTACAGGGGGATTAACTTCTGTTTATATAACCATGGAAGCTGGGGGGTTGGGGGGGATTGATATTAGCTTATATGTGAGGATATTCCTACAGACATTATTTTTTCTTCCTTTGAAAATAGTCACAGGTATTATCTTTTTTTTTTTTTTAATACCTAGCCTTATATTTCTGACTGAATCTTAGGATGAGAAAAGGAAAAAGCTCATAAGATAAGCACTTTTTCTTTCATCCACCAATTTGAGGGAAAGGCAGGGTGAGAGAATATTGTAAAAGGACACATGGAAACCTGACAGCATCACATTCGCTACAGATGACAGTTTGTTTAGTTGTCCAGCTCCTGCTGTTATAGGAAGAATGGCAACCCTGAGATCTGAGCCTTATTTCAGTAGGGGGCCCTACGTCCTGTTTGTACAGGACACCTATTATCCTTATGAAATTATTAATACCTTCTTTCACTTCAAAAATCATTCCAAGTTGATTATCCCAAATAAAAGTCATTTCATCTGAAAAAATGTCCAGAAATTAAAATATTCTGAAGTATGGGTGTGAAAGGGGTATCAATTTTGATATCATTTTCTTGTTTGCAAAGCTCAAATTGATTAGTTCTCTTTCTTCTGAAGCAGAGTAAGGTGATTAACCTGAATGAAATCTATCAGGAGCCTACTGCAAACCAAAATAAACCATTCTAAAAATTATTCAAATTAGTCTAGAAACCACTCAGCAACACTGAAGATCTGTGAATAGAATAATCATTTGCAAAATGGTCAGAATACTTAATATGGAAGTTTATAGGAAGCAAATGGTAAAAGATTTGAAGGAATAAGAACAATCAGGTGTAAAGTTGTGCACGCAGCTGTAATGCCAGTAAATGCAAGAGTGATGGACCAAATCGCACTGCCTTTTTTTATATCAATCCTTTTAACATTTTGTGCAAATCCAAAGATCATTGCACAAAGTGAAATCCAGTTTACTACTTCTGTTCATATTATTCTTTACAATTACTCTGACAGAAAAATTCAAGGGAGCAAGATCTAGGTTTGTTGGATTCAGCTGATATGGTATAGGCAGAAATGACAGCATCCCAAGCATATTAGTAAAGAACAACATAATATAAAGTTAAGAGCATGAATCCTAGAACCAGACTGTCTAGGTTCAAAATTTAACTCCATGTCTATATGACCTTGAATATATTATTAAGTCATTTCTTTGTCTCAGTTCCTCCAGCACCCCACATTACACAAAATAGGGCAGCACTATTCATGATGGATTCCATTTCCTTATGAGAACAGAGATAGTTCACAGTATCTTCCTCTTACCAAGTTGTGGTGTAGATTTAATGAATGAAAGTACTTAGCACAGTACCTGACATTCATATTTGTCTCAGAAATCATTAACTATTAGGTTTACATACTAGCTATTATTCTACAAGTACGTTATTCTAAAACTCTATTGCAAACACGAATAAAGTCCCCTTTAAATAACAAAGCTATAGAAGCACTGCTGGTGAAATATAAAAGATACTCAAAAATCATGGGAGAAATGGGACTGAAAGTATAGTAAAGACACAGCAAAACAATTTTTTAAATGTCCCCAAAGTATCCTAAAAAATTTGGTTAGAAAATTAGCTTGAAAGCATCATGCACACATGCTTTACAGTTACATATTTTGACCTTAGCAAATATACTACATATTTAAGTAAATGTTGAACTGAAAAAGGAAGTTAAATAATCTGAGGGACTAACAACCTTCCTCACCTTAGCCACTGAACTCACAATGGTGCTAGAACCGCAGGAATGAGAACCCTGGGCTTGACCCTCCCTTAATACTTTTGCTTCCCATCCACAAGAAGCTCCCTTGTAATCTGATGGCTAAAAAGTAACCCAACTTACCTACTTAATATTAATTTAGCATTAGGTTACAGCTTTATAAGGGAGAAATATATTAGGAAAAAGAAAAAATACAATTTTTTTTCTCATTTTGAATAATTCAGTTTAGCCAGAAGAGAGAGCACACACATAAATGCCCACACACAGAGAGGGAAGTATTTATGATTTATCTATGAAGAAAAAAATAAATTTAACTGGGTATTTGGAAATAATGGGGAGCTAGGAAGAAAAGGCGAAGACAGATGCAAAGTAATTTGATTTTTGTCAAACTTGAGCTTGCCAACTTCTTTCCTTGAACAGCATTTGTCTTCTATTTGATACCTACCTGGCATGCATACTACAAACAGTGAAAACTACTTAGTGATTCCACTTTGAAATTATACCTGTATGACTAAGATATTTTGAATATACTCATGTGTACCAGGTAAACTTCAGGAACTCCTACTACCGTTTTTAAAAGAAATTCTACATCCATCCTGATGTAGTTGGGTTGATCAATAAAACTAAAGGCTAAGGGCCAGATAACTTCCTTAAATGAAACAAAAGGAAAAACTTATCCAACAAACTGTAAAAATAAGAAATTTTTCAAGTACCAAAAATCAATTTCTTCAATTGTGCAATGAGTTCTAATCAGATGGTTTTCAAGGCTAATAAAGTAACAACAAAATGTGACAAAATGAAGATAAAATGGAAATAGTGAAAATAGAGTAAATAATCCAAACGCAGCCTAAAATAAAATGACATTTATAATGGATTTGATAGTCATTACAGAATCATATATGTAAGTTTTCCTTTATACATAAGATCACAGCCAAGGAGGTCAACAATTGAAAATTTTATCACGAACTATTTTTGCCATTATTCTCACAACTAACCATTTTCATGCTTACTACTTCATCTCAAATGGTGACCAGTAAATTTGTTTAGACAATAATGATAAAGTGCTTTTTCTTTTTATCAGGATAATGAAATGAAATTGAGTAACATACTAAAGATACTGAAACTTTTGATTTGACCTCTGAAATAAAGATCTATAGGAATTTTTCTAATTAACTTTCAAATCTTCCCTCAAACTTTCTGTTTAAAGAAATTCCATCTTTGAAATAATCTGCACAAATACTCTGCTTATCAAAAACTGATTCATACGACCCTATTACCATAAACACTAGTCTCTTCAATGTGTCCTGTGTCAGTTTTCTTGATTATGTCAATACATGGAAACATTTTAAAAATAACAGAACACTTAATTAAATCAGTTTCCCATCAGCCCACAGAATACATGTAATGATTATATTGGCCATTTCCACTGGTTAGCAGGAGGTTCTTCTATTAATGGCTCCCATGGTTTCCACTGCAGCATTTTTCTTGCCAGACTTAGTTCAGTTTCAGCCTGTCATAAAAATTTTTAAAAAACATAATTTGATTGACTGTTCAACAGGTACTTAAAATAGTTAGTAACTAAAATGTAACTATAAGAGCTACTACTTTCATATTAATATCTCATGATTTATCTCACCATAAAATTCACGACACTTATTCTATTTAGTGGTTCTACTACGTAACTAATGGTCAGGTAGTACATACAGCATAGATACAATGAGCAACAGGATGACTCATATCCCTGGCATTATAGAATGGGATAGTGTGAGATTTCATTAAGCTACTCTGAACATCATGCAATTTTAAACTTATGAATTATTTCTACACACTAGATTTTGAAAACTTAATATTAAAAAATATATAAAATCTCTTTCATAATGGTTACACTTAAATAATATTTTCAACATATCAGGTTAAAGAAACATTAAATTAATTTATATTTTAATATTGCCATAAAATGTGAAGAAGTGCAAAGATGACTCAAAAATACTGAAAATTTCTTAAAACTACTGAAAATTCCTTAAGACTATAACTGTATGATCAATTAACATATCAACTAAACTCAATCTGATGAAAGTGAAACAGAACATAGAAGCAGGAAGAGGACAATAGTCAAGAGGTTTGCATCGAGTTCCCTTAGCACTTTATCTACCATCACAATCAACCTGAAAATTGAATAAAAGGGCCAAGAAAACAGGCCTTGGAATAACTAAAAGATGTGCAGACAATACGGCAAAAGTTTAGGTTAATGTCTTTTATTATTAAAAAAAAAAACCTCAAATCTTAATATTTTAAAAAATTAAGATCAAATAGCATGGTAAAAATATTAATGAATATAATTTATAATAAATGAAAGATAAGAACGTATTCCAAAAATTTAACCATACTAGTAAATGGGGGGAAATGGACTATTTAAAACAAAAAGTCAAATAAAAATGAGGCATCGTTTTCTCTAATTAAATTAAATTGCATTCTTATCAGCATAGATGTACTAAAGCCAATATTTTGAAATACTGTTGTGGAACTAGAGATTATTCCTATCAGAAAATAATTTGGTATTATGGTCCAAAAATTTAACTCATTATTATGTAAGAGAATTTCACTAGTAATTTTACCTAAAGGTACTGATCCTAATAACAAAAAAAAATAGAAAAAGCTGTTTGTACAACCATCATAGTCACAGTGTTATTCATAATAGGAAAAGATTTTCCTCTATTTTTAAAAAAATTCTGTAATGATACTAAAATACTTTTATAAAAAACAAATTCTACCAAAAAAGTTGTTAAGCACAATTATCTTCTAGGCAATCAGCCATATTTCACTGAAGAAAAGGTCATACTGCCATATATTCAGCTCTCTAAATTATTAAAAGATAAAAGAAGAAATTGTTCTAATGAAAAGAAGTTACTTGTGACAACTAATTTTAGAATGTAGCTTGGGCCAATTTAAGTCCATTTTAACATAATCCATTTAAATTTAAGCCATAGTATTATCATGACTTCTTAAAGCCATTTTTAAGACGATACGTTAAATTCACTATGCTCTAATGCAAAAAATATTACATTTTTACCAACAAAAATATTATAGATGATTTAAAAAAATATCAAATGCTCAGAGCAGTATTTTTCTAGTGTTTTCTTCTCTTGCCCATTTCTGTTACCCATCTATGAATAAGGGGAAAGAATGCAAATTCTAGTTAAACAAAATTAAACTGAGTATTTTTTTTCTTGTATAAGTAATGGCCACAATGAGGATAGGATAAAATATTTCCAAATAGAATAATTTAAAATTTAAATATTCTAGATGTAATGCTGTTAATGATAATTTTTCATAATCATGCTTGTATTTTATTATTCAGTATCATTATTTGTCAGGATTAGTATGCAGATAACAATGTAAAATCAAACTTTCAATATACTGTGCAATTAAAAGCTGCTTTTAACTTGGTCAAATGCTCCAATAACCAAAAAACAAGTACATTTTAATTTTATGATTCCAGACATTTTTTTTTCTCCATGTTAAAAGTATACCAAGCTCTTAAAATATAAAACTATATTCACACTGTTACTAACCTTTCAGTTAACTAAACTGAAAGAATATCAAACTCCAATCTTCCAAATGAAGCCTCAAAAATTCAAGTTAGAAATAATAATAAAAGACTTAAGTGACATTCACATGTCAGAAGTAGCACATTTTCTAAATATAGTCTTATATTTGATAAATTAATATATAAAGCAAAGAAATTTAGCTTTCTTTTATCAGTTTTGTGTGTCTATATAAAATGAATATTTGAAATCAAACATTTAAATGTTCAACTTTTTCTTTACCTGAAGAATCACCTCTTCTATTTGGCCATGCTGAAGTTGCTCTTCTAATTTTTTAACATCTGATTCCTGTCATTTCAGGGAAAAAAAAAATATTAGCTACTGAAACACAATATCTGAATGTTTTAAGACCCTATATTTTAAAACCCATATATAAAAAGCACTTACAACAAACATAATTTTCCTATCAACATGCCCTCACTAAACTTTTACCAAATAATTGGTAAAAATCATTTACTCTCTCCGCTGCTACACTGTCTTTTTGTCTTAATGTTAAAAAGTATTATTTGTTGATATGCTTATTAAAGGTAAGGCATATGATGCCTAATTCAGTCTTTCTAAAATAGATTTTAAAATATCACTTTGCTTTTCTTAATGTTTTCTGTATTTCATCTGAGAATATTAACATTGAAAATACCAGGCACAGTGGCCCATGCCTGTAATCAAGTGACTCAGGAGGCTGAAGCAAGAGGATCTCAAGCTCAAAGCCAGCCCCAGCAAATTAGAGAGGCCCTAAGCAACTTAGTGAGACCCTATCTCAAAATTAAAATTGGCTGGAGATGTCAATGGTTAAGTGCCCCTGGCTTTAATCCCAGGTACCAAAAAATAAATAAACAAATATTAAAAAATGCTGGGGCTAGGGTTTTCACTCAGCGGTAGAGCAATCGATCCTTAGCACCACATAAAAATAAATAAATTAAATAAAGGTATTAAAAAAAATGCTATCGTATGACCCCAGAAATTCCTCTGCTGGGTATATATAAAACAAATAACATATTCCAGAACAAAGCAGTACAATTTGTAGCTCCCAAACTACAAATAAATCAAACCTATGATAAAAAAGATCAAAAAATTATGATATTTGGATATAATAAAATACTATTTGCTGATGAAAATGAAAAAACAAACTATACACAAAAATAGATGATTCTCTCACACATAATATTACGTGGAAAGAAATCAGACACAAAAGAGTACATAATAATTATTCCATTTATACAAAGTTCAAAAAAAGGAAAATGAATCTATCATATTAAAGATAAGAATAATAGTTACTGTTAGCAGGATAGTAACTTTAAAGAAACAAGGGGTTTAGAGTTCTAGAAATGTCCTTTAGTCTGGTATTCACTTGAGTATGATCACTTCGTGAAAATTCACTATAATTTCTGTATATTTTTATATACATTATACTTTTATAAAATGATTTTAAAAAGAACTGCTGGGCTGGGGACGTGACTCAGTGGTAGAATGCTTGCCTGGCATGGGTGAAGCCCTGGGTCTGATCCTCAGTACTGGAAAGAAAAAATTCTAATAAATATAGTATCTGAACATTTAATGTTAATTATTTATTTTCTAGTATACTAAACTTTTTGAGAGTCAGTCAGGAACCATGCCATATACCACATATGTAAGAAAGCCTTCATCATTATCAGATGGTTTTATGTTCTATAATAGTATTTTTAAAAAGAGAAAAACAAGGATTCTATTTATTTATTTATTTATTTTAATTCTAGGAATTCATATGTTCCTGCTTCAGAAAATCTGAATGGCCTAGAATTCTGCATGGATTATTCCTTCACCCTCTCCAAATCTTTGCTCAAATATCACCTTCTTAATAAGGACTACTGATAACTCACATTGTAGTAGGCTGAATAATGCCCCACAAAATGTGTAAGTATTTATTAATCCCTAGAGCTTGTGAATATTATCGTATGATCTTCTATGGCAAAGGCTTTGTGGGTTTGATTAAAACCTTAAGATGGGGGGACTTTCCTGGACTGTCCTGATAAAAAAAAAAGTAAAAGGAAATTACATTGAGACAGAAAGAAAGAGATGGTAATCTACTATGTAGTCAGAAATCAGAGTGATGCAGCCACAGCCAAGCAATCTAAACTCCAGAAGCTGGCAGAGACAAGGAACAAAGTCTACCCCAGAGACACAAGAGAGAACATAGCCCTAACAATTTGATGTGGGCTCCTGATACCAATTTCAGACTATTAAGCCTGTAGAAATAAAACAGTAAATTTCTATTATCTTAAAGCCATAAAATCTGTGTTAATCTGTTACACAGCAGCCACAAGATACTAATACAGTTTACAGATAAGATCTCCCATCCCTAACATGGCACAAATCATCATTCCTTGCTTTATTTTCTTCACTATACTTTCTACCTTCTAATATACTCTATACTTCATTTATTTACATTTTTACTTATTTATTTTGAGGCTTCCCATCATTAATGTGTAATTTCTAAGGGCAAGGATTTTTATCTGTTGTTTTTACTGTCGTCTAGGAACTAGTGTCCATGCCTAGAACTATTCATGGCATAAACAGTCATTCAATAAATATTTCTTGGTTAAATAGATAAGTAAAAATAGTTGAAAAGGGAGGAAAAAGAAAAAACATGAGCATGTTTCAGAAAGACAATTTAATACCAAGTTAACTCAGTAATGAGGCCAAAACTCAAAAGCAAAACAAGAAAGCAGATCACAGTTATAAAAGAACCAGAAGGGGTAAAAGGTAAAGAAGCCAAGGAATGTTCAACAAAATTTTCTACTCGGGAAAGACCTGTTATAAACTGTTTTGAAAAACAGTTTATAAATTTGTCTCACTGATGGTAAATCAATAATGTGATTTTTATTTACCAATGCATTAAGCTTAAAAAGATATATAATGAGTGCTCACTCTGTCCTTGAGACCAGATTAAGCTTTTTACATATATTACCTATTTCATCCTAAAAACAAGTGTTTAAGGTAGGTATTATTATATCCAAATTATAGATGAAGAAGTTGAGACAGAAAAAATAAAAAGTAGACCATGTTACTCAGCAAATCAGAGCTGATGAAAATCTTGAACAAGATACAAACCAATGTTTTTCACCAATATGCTATTACTATCTTTCCCAAGTAATAATATAAAAAAAATTTTCATTTCCATCTTAGGCTTGGAAAATAGAGATTTGATCATCATAACAATATTAATGGATGACTATGTGAATGGTTAAAAAATGTGATAATTCTACCAAAAACTGGTAAAATTTTCTGTAAAATCAAAGATATAACTATTATGAAATGCTTGGGATTATCAAAATCTATTTGTATTTAGTCATTTGAATAAACAAATACTTCTAAGGGCTCATGTGTCAGGTACTATGCTAGATCTTAGGGTATAAAGATTAATTCAATATCATTCATAAGTAGCTTATGACTAGTAGATGAGACAGGCATAAACATAATGTGATAGGTACAATAAGAGATGTGAGGAAGTTGTCAAACTCAGGGAGGTAAGAAAAAGTGTCACAAAGGAAGTGAATACTTGAAAACTGAGTTTCAAGAACTATCTTAATCTATTTGTGCTGGTACAACAAAACACCTGAGACATAGATTATAAACTAAATTTTCTCACAGTTCTGGAGAGCGGAAAGTCCAAGATTAAGACATTGGTAAGTTTAGGTATCCAGTGAGGGCTGCAGCCTCAGAAAGGGAAGAAACACTATGTTCTTACGTGGTGGATGCAAAGGGCAAGAGAAAGCCTAAATTGTACAAAGTCTCTTTATTTATAAAAGCCTTAATCTCATTCATAAGGGAGAAGTACTCACGGACCAATCACTGCTTAATAGTACCATGGTGGCCATTAAGTTTCAACACCAAAATTTTAGAGACGAATATTCAAACCATAGCAAACTGCCAGCTAGACAAGATTAGGGGCATTCCAGGAAGAAAGAAAATACAAATAATATAAAAATAAAATTGCATGGAATTCACAAAATTGCCAGCAGCTTGATGTTGCTGAAGTATAGGGTGTAAGAGGA
This sequence comes from Urocitellus parryii, assembly GCF_045843805.1. NCBI lineage: Eukaryota > Metazoa > Chordata > Mammalia > Rodentia > Sciuridae > Urocitellus > Urocitellus parryii. The sequence continues at coordinate 48,046,530 of NC_135533.1, forward strand.
AATGACAGAATAGGATTGAGAAGAAAAATAAGAGCCAGATCTCAGAGGACTGTACATACCATGCTAAAAACTTTATTCTGTTAAGATCCTGATTCCCAAACATGGGTCTGTGTAAAAATTATGCAGATAAAGGTTAGCTTCATATAACCAACCACCTCAGCATAAATCCTTAAACTCAGTCTCTGAGAAACACTGAACAGTAAAATACTAAGATATTAAGCACGAAGTTAATGTAAGATTTACATATTGAAAAGCAACACTACTATTATCTTGAGGTTATTAAATATGATAATAAAATGGGAGAGTCTAAAAAAGGGAACATACAGAATAAACAAAGGAGAACAAGATTATTGAGAAGAAAGACAGAAAAAAGAAATCAAAGATGGAATTGAGTAGGTTCACCTCATGAAAAGAAAAAGGGAAATTTCTTATTCCATGATAAGGAAAAAAATTTCCTCACTCAAGGACAACATGAAAACAAAATGAAAAAAAAAAAATGAACTTCCGTATTAGAGACTTCAATCTATAAAATTACTTCCACAATTGCCAAGGTAAAAACAAAAATTCCAAATTAAGTTGCATTATCCTGCTGTATATCAAAGGAAAAGACAGGAGTTCTTTTCAAATATAAAGATTGGTGATCTAATAAGAATAATAAATATAAATTAACATCACTTTTGAATGTATATAAAATACTTCCAGAATTTATGACCACTACTTTTGATAATAACATAAAGCTCATGAAATAATTGATGAAATTATTTGTATGAAAATTTAACAAGGCAATACAGTTTGGTATGAAAAAAAACAGCAGTAGTTTACTGTGTTCTTGTCTAGTGCCTTTGATTTTTAAGTTGTAAAATGCTTGTATTAGTTTGCTCGGCTGCCATAACAAAATACATAGACTACGATGGCTTAAAGAACAGAAATTTATTCTCTTAGAGTTCTGGAGACCAGAAGCCCAAGATCAAAGTGACAACAAAGTTCCTGCCCAGTATCTATTGATTAAATGCAAAATATCAATAAAGAATTAAACTATACAGAGAAGAAAAGTAAAAGGTACAGCTACAATGTTACCTCAGGGAAGGACTTGATCTGATTCTTGCATTCCAGTAATTAACAGTGTTTTGCATTTAGAAAGCACTTATTAAACAAGAGTTTGCTAAATGGAAAGGAGAAAAGATGGGAAAAAAGCACTGAAGGAAGGAGAATACAAATAAGAGAGCAATTGTACAGGAAGTGCAAAAGAAGCAAATGAATTTTTTGGTTAAATGTAACATAGGCTACATAAATCCAAAAGAACAAAAATGAGTTAGCTACTTACCGCTTTAACCATTCCCAGTTTCTCATTTGTAATCTGCTCTGTATATTTTCTATACGCTGCATTTTTAGGGATTTGCTCAAGAACATCAAGAATCTTTGTGTACAATATTCTGAGCCTCTGAAAAGACAAGCCATACAAATTTCTATAGGTTAAAATATCACCAAAGATTAGAAAGAACATTTAAACAAGAATTTCACAGAAAATTTTAAAAGGATTCACATCTTATTTTTTTAAAGAAAATTTAATTTTTCTTCACTGTAATTTTTTCTGTCTGTACCCTATCTCTACCCTTTACAACTCTGGAAAACTGAATATAAATGTGGAAACTCTTTCTATGTCTTGTATGCGCAATAAAAATTGTACATGAGTCCAGGTATAATAACAAGCAGAAATAAAACTAACTTAAAGCTGATGACCTTTCTTGGAAATCAAATCATTTAGCAGATCAATATTTCTCTAACTGAGGTCCTAAGCACTATAAATTTTTTTCTGTTCTTTTTTTTCTGTTTTTCTTAGTTGAACTTGTGTAGAAATTACACACACACACATATATGCATTAGATATTTAGTATAATAAAATTTAACTGAATAATTATAATATCCAGTGTTTCTTTGTGATTACAATTGTGTTAGCACCAAGTGAATTCAATTTTCACCAAAAGTTCAACAGAAAAAGAATAGAAGGGATTCACTACCCAGCATATACTGAAGCACACTGAGTACAGTCAGCCAATAATGGTAAGTTGTTGTCTTGGCAGATCCTAACCCACAGCAGTTCATGTAATAAATATAATTATAATTATAAATGTACTGTGTACTTAAGAAATCTGTACTTTTCTTTGTATTTAATTAAAATTAAACTCTTTTTGTTTTTTGTGTGTGCTACTAGGGACTAAAACCAGGTCTTCTTGGATGCTGGGCAAGCCCTTTACCACTGAGCCACTGAGCTATATCCCTATCCTTGAAATTTATTTCAGTTTAATTGTATGAAATCCAGAGAAACTAATATCTAGTTTCATTCAAATATAAATTCAATAGATATATGTATATATACAAATAAACTCTGAGGGTCTCTAAGATTAGTTTTACTTATTAAAAAAGGTCTACATATTTAGCCATTATTTATATATTTCAAATGATGTTTCATAATAGAGAATATTTTACTATAGAGGTTGAATATTCCTTATCTTTGGGACCAGATGTGGTTTGACTATCAGGACATTTTGCCTTCTGGAATATCTGAATATACATAATGAAGTATCTTACAGATGGAACCCAAGTTAAGGCACAAAATTCATTTATATTTCATATATACCTTAAACACATAGCCTGAAAGTAATTTTATACAATATTTCAAGTGCGAATTTTTCATCTGTGGCATCACATCAGCACACAAAAAGTTTCATATTTGAGCGTTCTAGACTTTAGATTTTCAGATTAAGGATGCTCTTGTCAGATAACATATAGTCACAATTGTGCAGCATATAGTCACAATTTAGCCTCATTTCTTCTTAATTTTTAGCAAAGAAGAAGATAATAGAAAGTCCTGGCCAATAGACTTAGGTTCGAATTAATTATTCCCTGTCTATGTCTACAAACCATTAATTTAAGCTTTCAGTTTCAACTTACAAATATTTCTAATTCTTATCCTCTCCAATTTACATGTACATAAGGCACATATTAGTTTTCAAGATAGCATTTTAATAAAATTATAATCTGATTTAAATATTTGGTTTTTAGAATATCTTAATTTTTCCTGATAGAAATATATCTATTCCTAGAAAAATACACATTAGCATCATGAATGATTAATATAGAAAAAAAGAATACTATAGGACCCTTATGAGTGAAAGATACCACTAATCATTATTCCAAAACATAGGTGTAAAACAGAATACTCCATTCAAACAAGAAACACAGTCACTTTAAGTGTATCTCAATGACTGCAGGTATATAAATACTTCTCCTAAAGAATATTATTTTTTCAATAAAAATGTATTCCACTATACTGCCATGTATGATATTATACTGTGTGCTATTTGGATATAAAGATAGATTGGTCATGGATCTCATTTCCAGTATGTTTAAGATATTATAAGGTAGTCAACGCCATAAAATTTAAAAAGATGTTTGTGGTAGGGATGGGAAGAATGTAGAACAGAAAGACCAGCAATAAGCAATGGTTAAGTGTGTGCTAACTAGAACCTGACTGTCTGGCTTCACTGCCTGCCAGTGCTTAGTTGCAAAGGACAAGTTATTTCCATTTGAGTGCCTTCATTCCTAATCTGTAAAAGGTGGACTATAATATCTGCCTCATTGGGTATTGTATCACTTAAAATAATAGGAGGCACAAATAAATGTTAGCAATATTATTCCACAAGGAAAGAAGGAATCACTTCAGCAGAGACCAGAGAAGGGATCATAGAAAAGGTAACTTCTGAGATAAACCTAAAGGAATGGTAGGACTTGAAAAAATGAAGACTTTGGCAAAAGCAATTTTCACATCAAACACATAGGACTGAATGGCAGAAAATACAGGGAACAAAAAGGAAACAGGATAGTTTTATTTTTCTGAACTGTGCTATCCAATACCATAGCTGCTCACCAACTATGGTTATTGAGCACATGAAACTTGGCTAATCCAAACTACAATGTGTTCTCTAACTAAAAATACAGTGTGTTTTTATAATTCCATATTAAAAAAACTATAAAATATTTTCATATTGATTATATATTGAAATGGTTATGTCAGATCTGTCAGCTAGAAGTCTTTTTTTCTATATTAAGAAAGTGGTTTTTAGAAAATTTAAAATTACATTAAAACATAGCTTATATGTTTTGTGGCTCATATTTTCAATGCACAGCACTTGGATAGAATACAGGACATATGAGGAAATTCTGAGGAGATAAGACAGAAGAATAAGACAAACTGTAAGTAATTTTGCATTCTAAGTTAAAGCATTTGGGCTTCATTGTGTGGGTAATTAAAAGATTTAGAAAAATCATATGATTAGATCTAGGTATCAGTAAGTTAAAAAGAATGAAGGAGAAATGTGGAAAAAAGTCAATAATGAAGTTGTTGCAATTCTCTAAATGAGAACAAGGGCCACATTGTGGTAGTAATAGTAGGTATAAGAAAGTCAGGCTGAAAAGCTGTTAGAAAAAAAAATCAACAGAATTCATCACTGAAATAAATAGGAAGATATAGGGAAGAGAAGTACCACTATGATATCCAAATTCACAGCCTGGGAGTAGAAAGTTTCTGATACCATTAAGAGAAATATAGTCTGATAAAGAAGAAGCATACTTAGAAGGGGAAAACTATAAGCTCAGTTCTACACGATACTAAGTATAAAGTCATCATGAACTCATAATTTATAAGTGCAAGGCATTCATTCAATAAACATTATTTACTGACCATATAACATACAGTGAAGAAAACAATAAAAAAAAAATCCCTACCTTCATGAAACCTACATTCTAGTAGAAAAATCAGTAAAATGCTGTCTGTTAGTGATCTAGAGTCATTACAAGGACCCTAACTTTTATTCAGTGTGAAATAAAAAGCTATTGAAGGGTTTTAAGTAAAGAAATGGCAGGACCTCACATTTCTTGGCTGAAAAAGAGTAGTGGCAAACAGGGAGAGGCAAACAGGAAGTTAATGAAATTGTTCCCAGCAGCGATGATGGTCGCAGAGAAGATAATGGCAGAGGAGATGGTGAGATGTGATCAAAATCTGGGTATATTTTGAAGGTAGAAGTGGCAAATGTAGGGTGTGAAATAAAGAAAGGAATCAAAGATCATTTCAAGGTTTTTGACTAGACTTCAAAAAAAAATGGAACTGCCATTCACTGACAAGAGCAAGCCTGAGGAAAGAACAGGTTTTAGGAAGATCAGGAACTTCATTTTGGACATGTTAAGCTTGGGTTACCTGTCTGACATACAGTGGAGATGTTCACTAAGCAATAAAATACATGACTCTCATAAAGGGAGAGGTCAATAGTTGATACCCAAATTTAAGAGTGTATGGTAATATTTAGAACCATTAAAACTGGGTCCACTCACCAAGAGAGATCAAATCTAAACAAAGATCCAAACACTTAAATCTTGAAGAACTACAAAAATTTTTAAAAATGGGAAGATGAAGACCAACCAGAAAAGGAGAAGGCAAAAGACAAGGGGGGAAGGAGGTAGCAGATTAAGGAAGTGACACCCAGTAAACAAAGTGTTTGATGCAGAGTATCAGATTTGTCAAAATGTTACCTTTGGATCAATTAAATTGAAAAACATGGGCTAATCACGGGATTTGGGATCATGGGCCTCTTTCATGACTTTGAAAACAACAGTTCTGGCCAACCCTGACTGAAGTACATTCAAGGGGGAATAAGAAATTAGAGGCTGTAAATACTGATACTTTTTTTGAGTTATTCATAAAGGGAAAGGCAGTGATTATTAAAGGAAAGGGAGGGATGAAATGAAGCTTAGTTTGTCTTGTTTTGTTTTATGAAAGCATTTCAGAATATTAAGGGAAAAGGAGGCAACTGCTAGTGTGCTACCATAAGCAAAGTCAAGAGTGTAGAATCTATGGCACCTAAGAAGAACTGGTGTGGTGGGGAAAAGGATGAAAAATGGAGATACAGATTTGGGAGGAAGCTGACAGAAGTGTGTATACAACTGCAGCAACGAGAATACCAAGGAAAAAGTCAACAAGAAAAGTGGCTTAATAAAGAGGGCATGGCCCAAAAAAGAAAGTGACATTGGATCAAGAAATAGCTACTGCCCTTCTCAAGAGCTCTCGGCGTTGTGATTGAGGGCTTGAAATATCCATATCCCCTAACCTTGCCACCAGCAAGGTCGCAGGGTTCCAGGCTTCCTCGGGGACCCAGGAATGAAGAACGGAAAGAGACACATACCTCGTGTGGACTCTCACACACAGCCAATCCCACGAGGCCAGTGGTCTGTTCAAAAACAAAACACGATTCGAGTTTATTACGGTTTCCGCGCATGCTCTTCCTTTACTAAGCAAACCCACACTCCCTTGGCTAATCTGGTCTAAAGTCAGGTAACAGTCTCTCAATTCCGCTCATTCGGAACTTACTTTCTGCTTCTATGAGCGGAGCCACTAACCTGGGCACCCCCTGAAAGCAGGGCAGAACAAATCCCCAAAAAGCACCGCCGTGCGCGCACCAGTTATGGTCACACCCCACCCCCATGGGAAGAAAGGCTATCGGGCTGACTCTTCGCCCAAGATCTAAATTCCAACAGTGACCTCCATTCGTCTCACCTTCTTCAGCACACCCGCCATGACAGCGCCGAAGAACCGACCCCGCGCAGCCCTCTGGGAACCTCGCGCAGACCTGCTCAATCGACCATCGAGGCTGTCGCTCCGTCACCATGGAAACAGCTTGATTCCTCTCCCTCAAGTTCTACAGAAGGTGCAAATGCTCTATCCCGCCAGTCCAAGGGAGGGAGGGCGGAGCTGACGCATGCGCAATGAATACGGACAGGTTGAAGGCTTGGATAGTTGGGCACAAATACCGTCGTTCGCGATTCGATTCTGGACCTTTGCTGCTACTACCATTGACTGCTTGCCCAAAGGCCGAGCGAGACACTACAGACTAAAAATACTTGTCCGTCTTAGTCGCTATAGGAACTTGCACTATGTTTAACCTTAGGTGAATTCCCTAATCTCCCTTCCTCAATTTATTAATATGAGCATTATCTAAAGTGGTCTCCTCTGCAAAGGTTAATTCGTAGTACAGGGATGTCAGTATTCTCGATCTTATGAACCAAAGAAGTACGCAGCGTGAGTCCTTCTTTTCTCTTCCATTTATTTCATTGCTGAAGTACTTCATCCCATTTCCCAGATCAGACCACAACGCTTTTCCCCACTTAACTCCACAAACATGTATTGAACACTCACTCCATGTTCTTGAGACCTAATTTGTAAGACAGAATCTCTTATTATGGAATTCACAGAACAATGATGAACGCATGTGTCGGTAGATAGTGTTTAGTAAGTGTGTCAAGCTGTTTCCAATAGCTAATAGTGTTTAGTAATTGTTCTTCTGAAAGAGGTTTGTGCTAAGTGCAGTGGTAACAGGAAAGAGGAAATAACTATCCAACAATCCTGGGCGATTGGAATTAAGGAATTTTTTAACAAGTCAGGGAACTTAACAAATTGAAAGCACATGTATATACACACAAACATATATGTACACATTCATTATTATGTATTTATATATGAGTATATGTGTATGTAGAAGTGTTTACATATATGTGAGAATATGTGTGTATGTGTGGGTGTTTGTGTGTATATACGTTTATTTCTAGATGATTAGTAAGGTAAACTGATTAAAATGAAAAATGAGCTTCTATGTCATTCCACAGAATTTGAATTTTATGCTGTAAGAAATGAAAACAATTAGAAGATTTTAAATATCTGAATGAAGTCATCATCTTTGTGATTTGGATACACAATTTTCTTAATAATTGAAGAAGATGAATTGGAAAAGGTGGGACAAGAATAGAGGCACGAAACTAACAAAGGGAGAGAAAACTAAACAAAAAGCAAGCAGAATAAAAGAAATAATGAAGGTCAGAAAAAAATAAACAGAATATCAATAGAGAAAAATCAGTGAAACTAGAAGTTGTTTTTACCTAAGGGTAAAACAGAGACAAAACTCAAATTATTAACATAAAAGAAGAAACATAACTAACAACCCTACAGAGACTAACAGGAGCAAGTAGGAAAACAACAAACAACTGTATGCTAACAAATTAGATAACATAGATAAGAACAAATTCCTAGAAAGACACAAAATACCTAATCTGATCCAAGAAAAAAATTAAAACTCTGAATATATCTATAATAAGTAAAGAAACTGAATAAGCATGAAAAAATACTATTCACAAAGACAAACCCAGGATCAGAAGGTTCCACTAGTAAATTCCACCAAATATTTAAAAAATACTCCTTCAGAAACTATTTCAAAATATACAAAAGGAGGGAACACTTTGCAATTCATTCCATAATGCAAGGATTACTTTGAACTCAAGAAGGTAAATAAATTACAAGAAAAGAAAATTTCAGAGAAATATTTCTTACGAATAGATATGTAACCAGGATTCAGTTGAATCATTGACTATATCTCTTGTGGCTTTGAAACTTACTTTTTTCCCCCCAACCTTCTTCTCCCTGATCTTCTTGTCACTGATCTTCATTTCCCTAACTTTCTCCTCACTAGTCTTCTTTTCCCTGATCTCTCCTCCCTAATCTCATTTTCTCTGAATCACCTCTATAAAAGCCCCCTGTTCTGCAGATGGGCAGAATCACAGCCTTTGGGACAGGAATCCCCTGTGTTTTGCTTTTGCTAGCAAAGCAAGAAAACTTTTTCCCTTTTCTCAAAACTGTGTCCTCTTTATTGGATTGGCATCAGGGACAAGGACTGAGCTTTCGGCAATAGACACACAAATTCTCAAAAAACACAGACTAAAGAATATGAGGTTGATTTAGTATCCCAAAATTTATTAGGGAAGGGGAGAGACTGGTTTCTGTCTTCTCCCCCAACCAGTCTCTCCCCTTCCCTAATCTCAGGAAACACATTACCTTTCTTCCCTAACCTAGGCAGATTTCTGTCCTTGAGCACACACCCACCACAGAAACGAGTAATTCAGACTTTGGGGTTGGCACCAGAAGATCTCAGAAATGACTATCTCCCAAATATTTTTGGGGGGCAGAGGATAATCTGGGATTGAATTCAGGGGCACTCCGCCACTTAGCCACATCATCAGCCCTATTTTGTATTTTATTTAGAAACAGATCTCACTGAGTTGCTTAGCATCTTGCTGTTGCAGAGGCTGGCTTTGAATTTGAGATCCTCCTGCCTCGGCCTCCCAAGCTGCTGGATTACAGGCATATCTTCCAAATTTAACAAATGATTTACAACTCTGACAGAGAACGTGGGAATGTAGTCTCTGAATCATCTCTTTTAAAACCCTCTGTTCCCACAATGGGCAGAATCACAGTGTCTGGGACAGGAGTCCCCTGTGTTTCTCCTTTGCTAGCAAAGCAGTAAACCTTCTTTTTCCTTTTTTTTTTTTTTCAAAATCATGTAATGAATCATGGGGATCCAGAGGGTGATGACTGTTTATCAAAGAGAGAAAATGGGTTGCTGATGGTTAACCTCTGCAATTGTGCTCCTAGTTAAGTATTTGGGGAACACAATTATTAAAGAGAGTAGTTTTGGAGTCTATAAAAAAGGCAAGTCCACTGCAAGCTTTTGGCTCTGAGGCTGTCTCCTCTGGAGGAGTATTCTCCATCACTTTCTTAAATAATACTTGCTTGCTACCCTTGCCTAGGCATTTCTTGGGTATTCATTCTTTGATGCTAGGGAACAAAAACCTTTTCCTGATCTGCACTGAACTGGTATTGTAAGGGTCCGGCGAAACGTCGGAGTAAGAGACCACAAGAGACTCTCTTATGCAACAGCAGAAGGGTGGGTTTATTTGGAGACCAGCATGCTGGGGCCCGAGCTCTCTATAGCAAAGAGAGATAGAGCCCTGAGAACTGCTTGAGCAGAGCTTATATACTTTTCTTGGAGAGGGCAGGGAGGGAAGTTCATTGATGGGTCAGGGCGAGTGAGCAGTTTGCCTGCAACCGAGTGAGGGAGTGCATCCTGCAGTTTGGCAGTTGGGGACAGCACATCCTGGGAACAAGATAAGCAAACAGTTCACAGTTGGGGACAACACATCCTGGGAACAAGATTTCAACAGTGTTCTGTTAAGCATATAGAAAAACAGAGTGACAAGTACCTATTTTATTAACCTTTCAGTATCACTTCTAGCCTCCAGAAAAATGAGATGATAAGTTTTCTTAAGTTTAAGTCATGCAGTTTGTAATAGTTTGTTAGAGCAACTCTACTACAAAACAAATACACTGAGTAACAGCCTACCTTGATGGTATGCTTCTGTCTTCCTTAGAATAGCTATGCCTGGAAACAAGTACTATGGAGATATAATTGTTCCCTAAGTCTTTATTATAATTGCCACCATAATTTTCAATATCTAGTAAAGTCATCCACAATTATAATTTATGACAGAAAATATTCATTCACATATATATACATTATAAACTTGCACATATGCACATGCATAAATAAAACTATTAAATTGGAGCTAACCATTTGATATTTTCATTTGTTTTTCTGAAAAGTGACATATATGTTTGGACATAATATATCACTCTTTTTTAGAAGATTACATGAGGATTGGGAGGAAGCATCCTTATTTTTATAACCAGACAATACAGATATAGCCCCTGGGACTGAGATGAATGGAAAAGTTTATGAGGTCATAGCCTTTATTCTCCATCCCTCCAGATTCTAAGAATTTTTGTCATTGTGAAAGGTGTTCTAGAATACATAACCATGTGATTATATAAGATGCATGTGTTTTATTTGTTGTAACTTTGGGTTCAGGCTTCTGCTGCATCATATTTGCTAAAGACACCTGGTTAAACAGACCTGGATGATCTTAGCTGAGGTACTACTTAGATGACCAGTTCTAGGTAATGGGACAATGTGTGGGTTTTATCAGTCAATCCCTTAGCAAAGGGACAGTCACTTGATAGTGGTATTCTATGGCTAGTGACAGTAGAATTAAGTACAAAGGGGCATCATTCTTGGCATCTTTGAATATGCATAGTATGGGGATCAAATGCATGACTTCTCAGATGAAAGAGGTAAACTGTATTTCCCTTATGGGTAGATGTTCCAAATGCCTCAGAAATGAGATGGATGTTGGGAAGTTCTTAAGTAAATAATGTTAATGGGCCAGGCGATTTAGAGCTAAAATATATTTTATATAATTTGTTCCTACGCAACAAGAGAATTCTTTCTGCAAAAGTAAGTGACTTGAAGAATGAGGATCTCCTACACCACTTCTCAGAAATGCAAAGCTTCTGCGAGGGAAGGCATCTTAACAAAATTAGGCAGTTAAAATATCTCCCTGAAAACTAGGGCCCTGCACATCACAGAGGGAGAAACCAGGACAAACGACTTAAAGGTAGAAAGCACCACAGTTATGAAGGCCTGAGGGCTTCGTATTTCTGGATACCTAAATACCGAGGACAAGTACTGCCTTTGTTTGTTTCCTCTTGAATTTCATAATCAGGAAGCAAAGAAGAAAATCTGAGTCAGAGAGTATACTTTCCTTTCCCATGCTGAGAAATATATATATATATATATATATATATATATATATATATATATATATATATATTTAAGTTAAATATTAACATAGACTAACACTCAAATTCCAAGAGTTTGTATATTATCCATCTCTTGTCCCTTTATATCAGGTATGTTCAAAATTATTTGGACTTTTTCCTATCTTATTCTCTATCAATGCTATGGACACTCCTAAAAAGTAATAACTAGGGTAATAACTAGGTAATTGTGTTTTTCTGTTGGGTTGGCTTGCAGAACTTCAATAGAAAATGAGCTGAAATGCAATTAAAGCCATTATCTTGTTTTACCTTAGTGTCTATCTGCTTCCATATATTCCAACCAATGTTGTAAAAATGGGGATATCCAATACTCTCACCCAAACTTGGATAAGGTATAATATTGACTTTAAACATATTTTTTCTACTGAAAGAAAAAATGCCCGTGGGAGCATTGAATAATATTTATGACCACTTCACCACTGCCCCTGGGGCTCTGCCTAGTTCCACTTCTGCCTACCAAATGCTATTGCCCTCTACTTAGAAGCAATAAAGAAAAGAAGTGATGAAAGGCAAGCAAATTGTTGAAGGAGAAGAAATCTATTTTTTAAGTAAACAAACATTATTCGCTAAAACGATAATCCGAATATTCTAATAAATAAAATCATAATAAATCAATTTAAGTATTTTAAAATGAATAACAGCTTTTAGAACAGATAAAAATTAGAGATAAGAAAAAAATGAAATATGATAAAAGAGATCCTAAATATTGATGCTATATGTTGGACTAATCTCATCCAGTATAAAATGGCAAATTAAATGAAATAAGTAAGATAAAATGGAGGAAAATAGCTAAAATTAGACCAGGGACTTCAGAAGTATGAAAAGAATAATATGATTTTTTTTAAAACTAGATAAATAGCAGAACAACTGAAAAGATCATTTACTGAGCAGATGCATGTTGATAATTTATTCTGTGTCAGAAACTGCCATAGGTACAGGGGAACATGTCACTAAACTAGATTGGCAGCTTCACAGAGCTTTGTTCTAGTGGCAAATAAGTCAATAAGTTAATTAATAAAATTGTCAAATGTGAATATTTTCAAAAGGGCATTAACAGTACACTATGACAGGAAGGGACCTCATTAGAAGGGCACCAAATCCTTTCTGAGGAGGTGACATTTATGCTGACACATGAAGGGAGAGAAGAACCTCATCATTCAAAACTAGTTGAAGAATGTTCCAGGCAGAGGGCACAGTGAGGAAAAGTACTGAGGCCAGAAAGTGTCATTACCTTAGCAACTTCAGGATCAAAAATATTTGACCAGAGGGAAACTTTTTCATAAATACAAAGGCAATGACTGCTATGTCGCTTCAATTGACTTTCCCTCCCACCTTCAAATCCAGCAAAGCCTCCTTATACAGAAGACTCTCCCAAAGGAAAGAAACCCCAGAAAAGTCATGCTTTACTGGGAACATTGGGCAGGACTCTCAGAGAGTAATAGAAGAGGGCAATGAAAGAATATATTTAAAGTGAGATGCCTGCATTTGGGACTGACAAAAGAGAGATGGAGAGAAACAACTGGAGTAATGAATGAAGAGAAAGGAAAATTGTCCAAGGATCCCTAAAATTCCAGCTCAAAATAGAGAAGCTGTTTTAAAGATATTATGTTTTAAAGATAACGTGTCTTGTAGTATATAAACTTCAAAACTTCCACTAAAAATTTTGTCAGTATCCTTCATATAAATCCATGTGCTGTGAAAAGCTAGATCAATGCTTCAATGATGGATTTTTTTTCTAAATTTCATAGTCACTATATCTTTCACAAGAGTTGCTTTATTTGCTGTATATAACATGTAACATAATTTGCAACATGTACGGTGGTCTTATAATACATTCAAGCAACTCATCCTTTCTCTTTTAAAACCTGCAATGTAGAACTACTATGAAATATCCCAAAGTACCTTTTCCTTCCAACAAGTTCAGTCAAGTGTGAGCTATGCAGTCATTTCACCAGGAGGTGGTGATAAAGAGACAGGTGTTAACTGCAGTCTTGGCAACCTTACACCAGTGAGAGGACCAAGATTTTTTTTTTTTTAGGTGTTCTGGCAAACTCATTTGGGAAAAAAAAAAAAAAAATATATATATATATATATATATATATATATATATATATATATATATATATATATATATATATATATAATTAGTGAAAGGAATTGGGGCTAGAAGATCTCAGGTACAAGCTGATAGAAAGAAAAAAAATCTGGTCCAAGAAAGGGCTAACACCCCCAAAAAAGTCAACCTGCCGTTTAAAAAAGTTTTACTAATAATAGTAAAGACCTACATAAGGAAGTCTTCGTTACTTGGCTCTACTTGATATTAAAATACAATTGCATTTTATGTACTTTAATAGTTAAATATGAAACTGACTTAAGGAGCCATAGAAGAAGGAAGGAAGTAGGGAGTTAGTAGGTTGTTGTCAGAACCTAGAGGAAGGGGAGTAGGGGAGTAGGGGAGTAGGCAACAGGCTGAAGAAGGGTGGATAAGTCATGATTAAATCCCGCTGAGCAAGAAGTGGAACCCACACACCCACAGTGGCTCAAAGCCAGTGAGCAAGGTGGAGAAGGGAAGCTAAATGCAATTTTCATAGTATCTTAAAAGCAAAGTGATGATTGCAGGAGACCTCTTGAAGAGACTCTTGAGGAAACTAAGTGGCAAGTGCATTGAGAATAACTAATTTCCTGGTAAGTTACAAGAAAAGGGACACAGAAGGGAACTAGCCTGTGATGGAAATGCCTTCATATGGGTAACTGACAATTAAAAAGCGCAAGCAGATAATGATGGTAATGATAGTAGTTTTTGTCTAAGAAAATTATGTTATGGTGGGATGTGATTTAATCCTTGTCAACCATATTTGAAGCTTACAACTATTACCAGCTCTTAAGTATGGAAAGTAGCATTTTCTTTCAGACTGTGTCACCCACCCTCATAGTTCCCAGGCTAGCCCTTCAACAGCAGCTGCATAGCCCGCTTGCTAGTAGAGAACCCATGTGAGCTGTCATGTGCTGGTCTTTGTTTCTGGGATGATCAAAACATGCACAAGGAAAGCCAAATATAGTTGAAAGCTAGTTCCCAGTGTCCTCACTCACCCCAGCCCGTGTGTCCTCTCACCTCTATACAGGTTTCATCAGGCTCGCCTTGACAAACTATGGGCCTGACCAGAATGGCCCTAAAGACTCCTTTGGTAAATCATTATTCCCCAAGGGAGATATCAGGAAATTCCTACTTCTCTATTGTTAATTTGAAAATCAAGTAGGATTACACATCTTTACTTTTGAAGCTCTACCCATTTCCAGTCCCCACTGAAATTTATGTGTTCCTCCATCTAACAAGTTTTTCCACCCACATGGCCTTTTCTTAAAAATCATTAAATCTTAAAAGAACTCTGACAGGAATATAGCTCTACAAACCTAATAGCTTTATGGCTCAGGCAATTCCTTTAACACCTTTGGATCTTGGCCAATATTTCCATCTGTAAAGCACACAATGCTTGGACTAGGTCCTTATTTCCTGATGCCCTAGCTGTTCAAGTCTGTGCTCCTGATCATTCCAGTCAATAAAAATTGTAATATTTATTTCCCCTTATATTTTAAGTAATAAGTAAAACAGTATTTTAAATTTCCCATTAAAACAAAAATATTTGAGAGCTTTCAATTGAACAGCAGCTTTGTATGTACTGTGGTTAGTGGAGGGCAAATGAGGCTGGGAGTACTTTATCAAGTCTGTACATAGAGCACCTCAAAAATTTGGACTGTTATTCTACTTGTTTTTTAATTTTGCCTCTCTCTGTGACTTTAATTGCATCCAGTCATTGTTTAAGACAGTCAAGATGAGGGCACTAATGTCAACCTCGAATTAAGGAAGAATGCAAAAAATGTGAATTATGTACAATTAACTTCAAAATATTTGGGTTTTCATTTACCTGATGAAAGTAATTAAATATCACAGCAATGTCACAGGATAACAATATTTTTAAAAGAAAATATAATAATTTTTTACTCCAATTTGTCTTTTCAATTATAGATAAATCATGGGCCCAATTCTGCCCCCCCATACACAAAATATTAAGTCAAAAATATGAACAGTTAAGGCCCTTGATACTCCTTGCCAAACTGCTTTTCAAAGCAGTACTAATTTGCAGTACAAATATCAATGTGCAGGTGATGCTGCTTTACCATGCCTTTACCAGAAGTCTGTTTCAATTTTGAAAAACCTAGAAGGTGCAAAGAAATATATGATCTAGTCCTGCTTGTCTTTTTTGCCTTTGTTGCCTGTGCCTTTGGCGCCATGTTCAAGAAATCATTGCCAAAACCAATGTCAAGAAGGTTTCCTCCCATGTTTTCTTCTAGTAGTTTTACAGTTTCCGGAATTTGCATTTAAGTCTTTAATCCATTTTGCATTGATTTTTGTTTATGGTACAAAATAAAACTCCAATTTAATTCTTTTGTTTGAGAGTATTGAGTTTTCTCAGTATCATTTATTAAACAGATGATCCTCTCTGCGTGTATTCTTGGCAATCTTGTTGAAGACTAATTGACTGTAAATAAATTAACTTATTTCTGTGCTCTCCATTATGTTCCATTTGTCCACTTATCAGTTTTTAGATCATTACCATATGTTTTTAATTCTATAGCTCTGTGATACACCTTGAAATCAGGAAATATGACGTATTCAACGTTGTTCTTCTTAAGATTCCTTTGGTTATTTGTTTAGTTTGTGTTTTTGTAATCCCATGTGAGTTTTATGATCCATGAATCCCACTTCTGGGTAAAACTTCAAAATGATTGAAATCAAGATCTTGAAGAAATATCTGAATTTCCATGTTCATTTTCACCATTATTTATGTTTTATTCATTTTTTTCTGCTGCAAATGAAAGACCTGAGAAGAATAATGTAAAGGAGAACATAATTGATGCTCACGGTTTCTGATATCTCAGTCTGTAGATGGTCAACTCCTTTGAGTTATGCTTTTTCTTTGTGAACTTAGTAGTCAGAATTTAGCTTGAAGTCTTCTCTTAAGTAGAATTTCCCACCTTCTCCTTTTTATCTGATCATGAATCCTTCTTTATCTGAATATTTTGCCTGTAGTTCACAACCTAGAACTAAGTCACTTTTTGGCTCCCAGACTTGGTGACTTTATAATACATGGAGATACCAGAGTTTTCACACTTGAGCAAAGATACAGCTTTCACACTTGAGCAAAGATACAGCTTGGACCACATCTTGACCTCTGAGGGATAAAGTGAGGGTGGGGATATAGTCTCTGACCCTTCTTCCTTTCATCATCCTTTCTGTCATCCCAGACACTCAAGTTTGTAAAAACTTTGGCCCTAATGTTGGCATAACCTCTTTTGTTGGACAGCGAATCTGCCCCAGCCTTAAATTTCACGCAGTAAGCCTGGCTTCTGAATCTTTCTACAAGTGGAGCACTTTTTATTCCAATTACCCAGAGAGTAATTTCTAGAATGTTTTACATTTAAGACAAACAAGTCTGTAGATTCAATCATCACCTGAGTGTAAACATCAGTTTTGTTTTTGCTTTACAGAAACGCTCGTATTATTTTTAGCATAATTTTTTTAGAAAACTACCATTACTTTATGTTTAGGTCAAAAAAGGAGGCAAAAATTACAAACTTACAAGGCTATTTTGACTGCATTTTATTTAAACACTTTTATAAGTATTTGATAATACTGAAACTGGAGTTTGAGATGAAACCGGATTCTCTGTACTGGCAGGTATGGTCTATGTAAGTTGCAGGTATTTTCAGCCAAGAAACCCCATTTTAGTCTAAGCAGCTAATAACAGCAGGAGACACCTGCCTTGGTCAACAAAGTCATATTTTTCACTATTGCTGAGCAGTGTGTTGCAACACTCAGTGGTGGGCCATTCCCAGCCTCATTCCCTTATTACAACAGACCTCAGCTTCTCACCATCAATTGCTTTCTGGGCTCTTAACTCACTAATTCAAAGAATGAAACTCACAAATCAGGAAATGTGAGTTTAAGAGAGTAAGATTTATTCAAGTGAGAAGAAAAGAGACATAACTCCCACAGAGTGAGAAGGAGACCCAATAGGGGTTGCCACTTAAATGTACTAGGGACTTATGTATCTTCTGGGTAGGGACATTAATCAAAATCTATGATAAAGAGGTATTGCAAAAGTGTTAAGGCTACTGGTCAAAATCTATGTTAAACAGGTACTGAGAAAGCGATCAAGCTATTGATTACCCCTTGAACCTGTAGTCTTCACTCAGGTCTTTCCCGCCTCTCTATTCCCATCACCCTAGCACAGAGGAGTTGAAGGGAATGTTTGAAATGTTTCTACAGGTTAACTTCATGGAGTGGACTTTACATTAAAAAAAAAAAAAAACTTAATTACCTATTTTATCTAATTCAATATGACAACAATATATTCATGTCACTTATTGTTTTTGCATTGCTTCTGTTAAAAGTAAAACTAATCTCTTTTCACATGATTTTTAATCAGTTAAATATTCCTTTTTGGGCAACAATTATTCATATTTTTCCAAAATATTTCTTGGAATCATTTTGGACATTTCTTTTTCTGTAAAATTGATCAGCAGATTTCATCTTCCATTTTTGATTCACTGTCTCAAAACTCCCACCCCATTTCCATTCTGGTTTCTGAATACTTCACAGATATACTAGTGCAACAGTCTTCTAAACAATGGCCTAGACCAGGACAAGTTTCAAAGCAATGGTTCTCAAACTGTAGTTTCCATCAGAATCATCCAAGGGCTTATCAAAATACAGAATGTTGGACCCCAACGATGTCTTCTCCAACCTGTCCCCACCTCTGAATTGAATGTTGTAGGGTCTAGAAGTATAGAGTAAGGCCTGAAACTGAATTTCTAGCAAATTCCCAGGTGATGATGATGATGGTCTGAGGACCACACATTAGAACCACAGTTAAAAGTATTGTTCACATTAAAGGATTTTTCTCACTATACTCCAGCAGTTTCCAATTGCCAATAACATCACATCCACACGACCAAGTTCCAGGTCCTCCCACACTGAACCCCATTTTATCAATAGCCTTGTCTCTGTGGCAGTCTCACAGGCATGCAGATATTTACTTAATCCACTGTCCTAGTATAAAAGGTCTTCTGTATTTTTCTTAAAGAATGAGTTATTTCTTATCCAGTAACAAGCAGTTCCTGTTTATGTAGTTCCTGTCTTATTGTCCTCCACAGTACTCTTTATTTTGTCTATTTCAGTCTTGAAGACTATTGGATTTACATTCTGTTCTGTTAACTCCCATCTTCCTTGGGATCTATTTAAGACACACAAGAGAGAAAATATGAAGACAGAGGTAAGAATCCACCATGAATGTGTTAAATTGGTTTTTTTCCCCTTAATCAATGAGTTAGACTCATTTATACTTAATGGTATGCCAAATATGTTTGCTTCGTTTATTGTAGTTTTTAAAAAATCTTTTCCTATGGAATCTGTTTTCACTTTTATATGTAGTTGATCAGCTATTTAGGAATCCTTTCATTTTGTAAATTTAAAACTTTAGATTTATAATACAGAACTCTTTGGTTTTCAATTTTTCTGTACATTACCTATTTCTTACCTGAAAAAAATGATAAAACTGTCATATTTCTTCCTCTTCCATCTTTGCATCTCCTCTACTACTACTTGTCTTCCTTAGGGTTTGCATTCATATGTTAAATATGCTTATATTTCCATTATGTTGTGTCAGACTTAATGTGTTTCCTTTTACTCTTAGCTACTCCAGATGATACAATCAATTCCATTTGACTTCTTTTTCCTTTTCTGTTCCAAGTTATATTAATATTGTCATTTCTATATTGTCAGGACATATAACATCAACATTCTGCTTGGTAACTCTAATCCTTGTATTCCTTTTATTATGAGCTCTACAGTAAAACATTCTCAATGATCTCTGCTAATCCATTGTCATAGTTACTCTATCATTATTGCTTTGCTGAAGGAATTCCTTAGCAATATCTCTAAGATTTCATGGGACTATAGGCCTGAGTCTTGCAAGTTCAGAGATTTTGTAATGTAATCTTTATTCCCAAAACATAACTTGGTTAGACATAAAATTATTTGTTTATATTTTATTTTCTTAAATATTTTATAGATGGTGCTTTGGAGATGTATTATATCAGATTGATTTTTCCTTTATTCATTCTAACTTGGAAACTCAAAGTTTTCTTACTTACTTATTTTTCTGTACCAGAAACTGAACCTAGAAGCATTTAACCACTGAGCCACATCCCCACCCTTTTTATTTTTTATTTTGAGACAGCATCTCTCTAAGTTGCTTAAGGCCTCACTAAGTTGTTTAGGGCCTCAGTAAGTTGGCTTTGAACTTGGAGATCTTCCTTCCTCAACCTCCCCAGCCACTGGAATTATAAGTGTGCACCACCACACTTGACTTTTTTTATCTTTAAAATCCACTGATATTACTAGGTTATTTCTCTGCATTGACTCTTCATGTCACTTTTCCCTGGCGCACACGGTATATCCTATGACTATTTCAATTTTAACCTTCTTTTCATTCAGAAAAATTCCCTTCAGCTATGTCTTTCAATTCGTTTGTTTTTTTTCTTCTCTCTCTCTCTCTCTCTCCCTCTCTCTCTCTCTCTCTCTCTTCTAAACTTCCTGCTTTAGGGTCTCCAACTATGCATTCGTTGGACCTCATTTGACTGCTTTATTTGTAGATATAGTATATAGATATGTAGGAATACAACTTTTACTATACTTTTTAATGTGTTTTATTTTCATTTCATTTTGTTTACTTTTCTCATTTTTGTTTTATGTTCTTTTTCTGTTCTCTTCAGGATCTATTCTCATCAAAATCCTGAAAATTCGATCTTTAGATATTTTTTCTTCTTTTCTGAGTTCACAGCTATTATTTTATCTTCTATTTCCATTTCCTCAGTATGTTCTTGCATTAATACTTGTTGGTCTCCCTTCACAAATGAGTTTCCATCATTGTTGTTTTAATTAATGGTGAAATATGAGTATAATTTTCATCAACTCAGTGGCAACATTTTCCAGGTGAGTATAACTCCTTTGTTGGAAAGTTTTATGCTTTTTTTTCTGTATCTTTAATAACATTTTTGTATCTATGCTATAAGAAATACATTATTTATTTTAAAATAAGTCAGATTTTCCTAGGCCAATTATGTTTAAGAGATAACAAAGAAACTGCTTCCTAAAATCCAATGATCATAAAAATTGATCAAAAATATTAATAAACATGTTGAATGTGTTAAATCATGCAGAATAAAATTTACATCACATATTATTAAGATTTTTATCTGGCTATTCGAATAGTCATAAACTTACCACCTGTTCTACATTGAACTTGTATTTGTTTCTTCATCTTATCCCCAGGTTTGCTGAGAGTTTCTGTCAAAGGAAACATAGAGATCCTGATCTTTATTTGCTAGTCCAGTGTTCCTTTTGGGAAAAAAGTGAAGTTTTTGCATATACAAATTACTTGTAAAATGTTGAAGGAATAAAGTAGTTGAATATTAATATAAGGCTCAAATGATAAACATCATTCAAAACCCATTTTTCTCTCATAAGTGTTCACAAATTACCTGCTTATATTCTGTGTCGTCTGGAAAAAAATATGACACATGTCCACCCAAGCCTCCTGTGTAACTTTCATTCTCAATGTTGCTCAAAAATTACATCATTATTTCTGTTATCCGAACTGCATATTTCTGCATAGTTTTAGGCTGTCAGGAGCCACTTGTTTTGGCCCAGGTACCTATTATTTTAAGGTTTGACATTTGCCTGATCTGTGAACATACTTCTCTCCTACCACTACTTCTTTTCCTGAACCATTAAAAGTTCTGTTTATACTTTCAGAACTCATTTATTACTTAACCCACTGATTTGTATGGATTCAGTTCATTTAAAGCTTTAGGTGTCCTAGCACTATCACAAGTCTTTGGAGTTATGCTTATTATAAACACCTTTACCAACTTTTTTATCAACTCTATTAATATCTGACTTCATTGGAGAGAATGCAGCCTACCACAGTGATTTCATTCAATGTCTCTCCCTTTATTGTTTTCTATGGGACCTTGTATGTATGGTTAAAGTTTTATATGCTATAGTCCATTCTCTTGTAGAGATTCATTGCTATCTTTAAACTTAACAAAGTCTTATAAAAGTCTAATATTTCAGCAACCTGTCTGAAATTGCCAGTTCTGTTTTCCTTCATTAATATAAATCAATTATAATGCAGTTTCCTTTCAAAAATATTTTATATGTTAAGATATGAATCAAGAAATGACATTCATAGTAAATGTTATAGTATATAAAATATTTATCTTATCAATTACATTTGAGTATATTGATTCCAAACTAACAATATGTCAAGGTATAACTGTGAAAAATTTAGATAAAAAATATCTTCTAAGTTATAAAGTTAAGAATAAGGATCTTAAGTTTATTTTTAAATAAATATTAAATTTCTATTTTGCTACATATTCACAATAGTTTGTTTTCTGAATTCTCTTTTATTGACAATTTGCTTCTATGCAAAATAAACTCTTTATAAATATTCTCAGAAGTGCCCAGAGTAGTTTTTCTATTTTTTCTTGTACTTAATTTCTTCCAGACTCCAGCCTGAGGGCTTAATAGATAATTGTAGTCAAAATGAAAGTGAAAAATAATTCAGAGCAAGTTTTCAACCTGGCAGGTACCATGGGATTTACAACTCTGTAACTCCTTTGGCTTCTGGGAGCTGAGTTAATTACAGCAAATCACACTAATTAAATTATTCACTAGGTCTTTATTAAAAACAAATCTATTGTGCTATAGAATGCATTGTGGATTCAGCTTAAAGCTCCCAGCTTGTCTTTCCCTGTATTAATTTTTTTTCCCTGAGAGCATGAAGCATATGTCAGAGCTGCAGCTCTCTCTTGCCATTGTTTAGGTCCCAGGGCTTCAATTCCACTCACAGTTTTCAAATGTCCACATTATGCAAAGCCAAAATGTTATTCCTCTTCTCCTCAAAGAGATTACAATAAAACCCAAAGTAATGAATGGACACAAAAAATTACTATTGGAGGCAAACTAAACATGATAGGGAAGTAAAGGAGGAAAAGAAATGGGGTCTGGCATAATATAAAAACTTCATTGAGATAGGGAAGGGAGGTTGAAGTTGCGTCCTGAAGGCAGAAATGGGAGAGTGGTAAGAAAGGGCATTTGAGGTGGATGACAAGGTGAACAAGAACTTGGAGGGAAGAATGTGCTTCTTTTATTAAGAGGGCAAAGCTTAACTTTTGTTAAGAAGTTAAACTAAGGGAGCAGGTGACCCCCTAATGAGCCTGGCAAGCCTGGGTCCTCTAGCACAGTGTCTGATAAGTTTTTGGTTTGGTTACTTGTTCGGTTGCCCACAGTCAAATTTGCAAGGCACAGAGGCAGCTCTGAGCTTGCTTCTGTTTTGAACCACTTGAGCGAGGACTACCCAGGTTGGGAAGACACTGCACAGCATCTCTGGCTCTAGCTGGGAGTGGGAGGACTGTGATTTTACCATGTAAGCACCTGTGCACACGAACAATCACACTTTGGACCTTCTACAATAATGGTTAATTCTGTTTGCGTTAAAGCTACACCCCCTTCCCACCTATGCGACATTGGGTATTTTATTTAATCCCTAAGCCTTACTTCCTCCTCAAAAAATGAGTCAATACTACTTTGCAAGAAGGTTGTGAGGATTCAATAAGATCAAGCATATAACGCACCAGAATTGCTTCAGACTGTAAATTTGTGCAGGTTAGAAAGGCCCCAGTCTCTCTCCAGGTGGATGCAATCCTTCATCAGAGAACACAGAGGGGTGAGTGAAAATGAAAGTGCATCTCAGTCTCCTGGTCCCTTCACCCAAGCATCTTTTGCAAGGTACAACCTGTACAACTGCACACTGAAGCCCTGAGGAAAGAGTGTAGTATGCGTGGTTATAACAAAAACTCAATAAATATTAGCACAATTATGAAGGGCCCCCCCCCCCCAAAAAAAAAAAAAACCACACAGAATTGAAGCCAGTAGGGGACCTCCCAGTTAAGTCTGTTATATAAACAGACCCATATTCACAATATACACTTAAATAAGAATTCCAAGTACAAAGTTGGAAAGCAAACCAAATAGGCATCATTCTTGGGTACGCTGCTCCCACTAGATGGTGCTGGCTTTCGTGTGTGCTCAGCTTTTGCTTGTTACAGTGGAACTGACTTCCTTTTAGAAATGGTGACATCTGTCTCCAACAGGCTCCCTTATGCTCTGTGGTCGAGGAGCAGTTACATCTCTCTGAATTTGTATGTTAACATGATATACTTCACACACCTCAGAAGAGATGATTCTCACTAGATAGTACAAGGCAATAAGTCCGTAAGCCACAGTGGAGAGTTCCACTAACCTAACACTTTCCATTTGAAACCCGACTAGCATCAATGATTAATTTGCCAAGTAACAGCTTCACTTGACTATTTGGTCTCATTGTTAGTGTTGGAGTGAAAGTCAGGACATGATCATCCAACCATATAGTTTAAAAAATAGTTGTTCTCCAAATACGTGGGCTCCATGCCCCAGGCAGATTGTCCAGCCCAACTTAAGTCTATTTTTGCAATTTCTGCCTTCATCTTTCTTGATATGTGGGGTTCTAAAGAACTTGTGAGCTTTACAACATAATAGATGGGTTTCTGAAAGCTCTTTTGGCTGAACTATATATATATATATATATATATATATATATATATATATATATATATATATAGAACTTGTTATTAAGAAATAATTCAACAAATTCCTTTGTAATATGAAAAATTTCTCCTATTGCTCTTTGTACTCAATTATGATACACCACATGTTTACATATTTTCTACCTTTTTGTCACTACTAAGCCTGACAAGTTTTGAGGAGAAACTACGAGACTTCAGCGTACTTTTTACAAGATTTCTTCAAACCATTTAAAACCATACATATAAATTTTTTAGGTAAAGCAAGTGGATTGATGTGCAATCTTTAGAGAGCCTGTTTACTGCTCCAACCATTCCTTCTGGGCAGAAAAACTGTGCTTCTGATGGTCTATGTGAACAGAGGGTGGCTCCTCCTATTAATTTGGAACACAAACTACATCTAAATTTTAATGTAAAATATCTGCCAAAGAGGAGACATTGTTTAATCTAACCGTGATATTTCCCCACCTAACTTGCTTGTCAAACTCCCTCGTGTCTCCCTCAGTGGAGACAGAGACTCCTTCAGTGTTTGAAGGTAATGTTCCCGTAGGAGGCAGGATGTATGAAGACAGTGAGTGGGAGAGGGTACAGGAGGATATCCAAAGGGAGTATGTGTTTCAAAATGTTCAGACTGCACACACGACCTTTAGAGATTCTGATAAAAATACACTCATTGTGGGTTACCCTAAAGATAAAAGATTTTTCTTGTCTCCTTGGTCCTAAGGGAGAAATAAAGCCATGAATTCTTTAGTTCAGAACATAATGTCCCACATATTGTAACACCTATCTAAACCTGCTCATTTTCTGCAGGCTCCTTAATACATTCTGTGACCAGCTATATAACAAGTGTCTATAATTCGTCCAACGTATGCCATTTTCCCTCAGATTCGTGTGCGAATTCTATGTCTGGAATATCTGTCCCTTTTTAGATTACCCAGAAAACATTCCTTTCCATCCTTCAATTCTCAGTTCAAGCCGTCATCTTCTCTATGTCACTCTCTTTGTTCCCTCCTGGAAACTAAGCTTTCTTTGCCCAGGTCTTTCTCTCTCCCTCCATCCCCTGCCTTGTTTAGTATTACCATTGTGTGTGGCACATAGTAGCTAATAAGTACATGCCCATGAATACATGAATTTGATATTACTCAAAGAGGAATACCTCATTTAAGTTGCTCAGAGATGATAAGTTAGGATCAGTATAATTCTTACTCAAAAATTAATCTATTAGCCTCTGATTTAAAAAGACAATCCATACAGAAGACAAAAAAGGTGGTAAGCTTTGCAAACACAAACATTTCAGCAGAATCTGAAACTGTCAAAGTAAGGAATATTCAGAGGGTAGAACACAGAGTAACAATGTTGTAGATTCTAAAAATGAACAAGGAATCAGAGCTTATCTAATTCCAGGCCCAGTTGCAATATTTCAGCTGAGAAAGGGAGGATCTAGAGAGGCAGGAGATGGCCGCATCTCTGAGTGCCTTGGCAATCCCCTTGCGGAGGGCCTCACATTGTGTGAGGAGACATCATGGGGAAGTGAGACCTAAAGGAAAGTAGAATGGAAGAAAATTCTGAATGGACACAAAGGTCTGCTCTGACAATGGTTATTATGCCTTCCACCACAATCACTTATTCATTTGGCATTCCATCATTCTCTAAGAGGCTGTTATGAAAGAACTTTAAATTCTACTTAAGAGTGTTACACGAGAGTCTTCTTTTAGTGGAAGAAATATCTGAACAACTGATTTTTGTAAATCAATGGTTCTTAGTCATAAAATAAGTCAAAGAAAATGAGCTGAGATTTTTCAGAAAGTGAAAAAGCATAGGAAAAGGAAGCAACATTCCTAGATTTAGGAAGTTATACCTGGGTCTCTGCACCCTCTAAACATAACCACAGTCTCTCTTTTCCCCATACCATCCTTGTGACACACTGAGAAGCTCAGGAAGAGAGGGAGAAAGATAGAAATCACTGAAAGGAGATGATTCTAGAAAACAAGATGAAAGTTTGCTTAATCCAAAGGTTAGTCCTTAGTGCTCATCTGACTTGGCCCAGCAGAAGTATTTGATTTAGTTGGTCACCCTCTTTAGCTACAGATCTTTCCCCCTTGGTTTGCATTCTCTCTCTGGGCTTTGACTAGGCCCGGTTCATCCCTTCAGCATCATTATTTCTGTACCTCCATGTACTTATTTAGGGGGCTAGAAGGCACAGTTGGTGTTTGTGTGCAAACTTCTTATTCTAAGTATTTCATAATAGAAATGTCTTTTCTTCCCTAACAAGCTCACCTAATATTTCTTTTTAAGTTTTCTTGCTTCTCAGTACAATGGCACTGTGTATAGAGTGCAAGACAACCTGAAACCATTAGAAAAATAGTTCTGAAAAGGAGCTGAATCTAAATAAATATACAAAAAAGTATTACCTTCCAACAACCAATTCAAATGTAACCATAGTCCATTCAAATATTAGGCAAAAACAATTCTATTCACAAAGAAATAAAATTACAAAATACTGAGGAATAAATAAAAAAATATTCAAAAAGATTTCAGTAGGAAACTATGAAACTCTATTAGTTCAAAATAAATGTTTTGAACAAATTGAGACCTATAATTTTTCTGGGTAGAGAGAAACAATATTTTAAGCATGTCAATTCTTCCCACAGGGATCTACTTTTAGTCACAAGTTCATGTTGACTACTATAGAGATTCTAAAAATCATCCATAAGAAACAACACAAAATAAAAAAAATTCAAAAGAAGAATTATAAAGGAAGGATTGCTCTGCCAATCTCATTTTATGAAGCAATAATCAAATACTGTGGAGCCAGGAAGGAAAAAGACAGATAAATTAATGTGCTAGTATTTTCCTAAGTCTGTTATTCAATTGTAGAATATAATTATTTGAACAAAGAATTCAATAACCTTGTATTTGAATTGTATAACACCCCCTTTTAGAGAATTAGTGCATTCACTTTTACAAGTTAATGATTCTGAAAAATAAACCGTCTAACCTTGTTCAATGATTAAATTGTTAAACAAATTTATTCAAACCAGAAACAAAACTCCTTCCCCCTTTCCCCCAAACCCTAATTTAGGAATCATTAGGATTGAGTCCCCAAATTGACTTACTATAGGAGAGAATTCATATAAAATATAGCTCAATTAACATTTATAGTGTCTGACATGAATTTCAACCTTATTATTTTTATTCAAATTTTTTTTCTAGCTTTGTTGATGTCTGATTGATAAATAAAGTGTATATATTTAAGGTATACGGTGTGATAATTTGATTTACATTGTGAAATGATTACCACAACCAAGTTAATTAATATAGCCACTGCTTTACATAATTATCATTGTGTATGTGAATACACACACTAAACACAAGCTAAAGACAAGCTCATCATAATCACAAACAAAAACTATATTTTTACTCCCCTTTAACATTTTAAGTTTTTGATGGCACAATTTGCTTCTTTTTTATTATGTATCCATTAACAAATTAACATAGATATAGTTATTTTTAGTATTTGTCTGTTAATATTTATACTAGAATTAAAATGGATCTGTAGACCAATATTGAGGTCTTAAACTATTCCAAATTTGACTACACTTTTACTTCCACTAGTGAGTTTTATACTTTCTTATGTTTTCATGTTACTAATTAGTATCCTTTGTTATGAACTTGCAGAACACCTTTTAATATTTCTTTTTAAGGTAGATCTAATAGTGATGAACTGCTCTTTTTGTTGTTGTTGTTGGTTTTTTTTGCATTTGTGTATGTATGAAAATTTTTCTCTCTTTCATTTCTGAAACACAGTATTCATGGTTGGAAGTCTTTTCCTTCTCCCTCCCTCCCTTCCTCCCTCCCTTTCTTCCTTCTTTCCTTCCTTTTAAATGTGTCATCCCACTCTCTTTTAGCCTGCAAAGTTTTTGCTGAGAAGTCTACCATTAGTCTAATTAGAGGTTCCTTATGTGTAATGAGTCTCTTCTCCTGCTGCTTTCAAAATTCTCCTTTTGTTGTTGATTTTGGACAATATGCTGTGATTCAGTGAATTCCTCTTTGAGTTAGGATATTTTCAGGCACTGTTTCTTTATATAAGGTTTCTCCCCCTTTCAACTTTCCTTTTTCTTTCTTGGAATTCCACAATGCATGTGTTATTTCTCTTCGTAATGTTCCATAAATTTTTCTAGTTTTCTTCATTCTTTTTCACTCTGTTTTTTTTTTTCTCCTCTGACTATATAATTTCAAATGAACTGTTTTCAGTTTCACAGATTCTTTCTTCTGCTGACGTCAGCGGTTGAAGCTCTCTTCTTCATTTTTCATATTATTTATGAAAAATGGCTCCAGCATTTCTGGGTTTTTAGAATTATTTCTATCTCTTTATGAGGTTCTCATTTTGTTGAATTGTCTATCTGTGTTCTCTTGTAACTCACTGAGCCTCCTTAAAATAATTATTTTGAATTGTTTGTCAGGAGATGTGTGAATCTCCATTACTTTGGGTCTACATACTGGAATATTATTGTTTTCCTTTGGTGATGTCATTTTTCTTCAACTTTCATGTACTTTTAAATCTTGTGTGGCTGTCTTCACATTTGAAGAAGTGATTTCTTTGCGTCTTTACTGACTGGCTTCCGGAGAGGAATTCACCAGTCTGCTTGGCTAGGGATTCTGAGGCTTTCTCAGGCCTTTTCTATAGATGTGGGGCCCATTTCACCTTTCTAGTTCTTTCTCAAGGGGAATTTTGAACATGGTATGCCTTCTTTTGATCCTGCCAAGCCAAGCCATGTTCCTAGAGGCCCCCATTTACTTTTCCTAGGGCTGTGCCCTGAAATACACACGTTTGTGTTCCTTCTCCCAATCCTACAGAGTTGAACCAGTCTACTGAGTGGGCTCAGAAGCCATCTGCAAAGGTTCACATTTCCCATACTGGAGAAGGGGACACTCCTAGGGAGCTGGCCAATTTGGGGGTAGGGAGTGAAGCAGGTGGGACACTGGAAGAAGCTATAGGCTAGTTCTCTAGTCCCCACAGGCCAGATATCCTACTCACGACCTGCGTGGGGAGGGAGTAGGTAATCTTTGAGGTGTGGTCCAGCTGGAAATAAAGGCTAGGAAAGTCATATTAAGAAAAAAAAAAAAAAACACTACTGTGGCTAGGGCTCAGTGGTAGAGCACTTGCCTGGCATGAGTGAGGCACTGGGTTTGATTCTCAGCACTGCATATAAATAAATAAAATAAAGGTCTATCAACAACTAAATATATACATATGTGTGTGGGGTGTGTGTGTGTGTGTGTGTAAAAGAAAATAAACCCCAAAAAAGGCAACTATATATATTCAAAGTGGGGGCATTGGCAGGTGGAAGAGACCTGATAGGTCTGATGAAACACATCAAAGGGATTTAGTGAGGAGCTTCTTCAGGAAAACAGGATAAGAAAGGGGGAAGAAAGTTGTTTGGGGCTTGCAGGTTATGTCCATCTCCCAGTGGCTGCATTTGAACCTAGGGTTGTGAGCTAAGGCAGGGTGGCAGCATGATCTGGGCTTTCTTGAACTGAGGAATTTCACCCAGGAGTTCCCAGAAAAGTAGCCGCCCTGCCTTGTGATGGCTCAAACAAACCCATAATTTATACATGGCCTCCTACACTGAGTGGCTTGGGATGGGGTTCCTGTAAGAGTCCACAAACTGATTAGTGAGATATGCGGTCTTTTGTTGTGTTTCAGCCCCTGATGGCTTCAAGTCCCTACTGCACCCATCCTCTCCCTTTTACACAGCCATGCTCATCCCCTCGTTATTTGGGGTTGGGAGAGAAGGAAATGGGCCTCTTGGGAAGCATCCTTTAGAGCTTGGGGTGCCGGCCACTTATTCACTATGCTCTCACTTTCTTCCATGGGAGGCTTCATGGGCTGAAGGGGGTTCATTATCACTGAGCTATGCTACCCTGGGGAAGGGGTGATGCAGGTAAGGGGAAACTTTCTTCTTACCCTCTTTACAACATCTATTTTTTGATTTTCTTATCCGGTGAAGTACAGAAACTTCACTGAAGTCCTATTTTCCATGAGTGGTTGTAAAAATTGCCACACTGTGGGAACATGACAGAATAAAACTCTTATTCTTTCATCTTGCTGATGTTACTTGTCAATTCCAGCTCTCTTACACTTCATCTTGGTTTGACAAGATACATATTATGGACAGAGCCACTGAGCAATCAAATATAATCCCTTGGTCCTAAGACTGGAAATCCAACTTGGAAAGCAATATATTATATCAACAAAACATCTCAGAGGTTTGCTTTCCTGAGCTTAATTTTAAGCCAAAGTTTGAAAAGGTCACTGGCCCCAACTGGTACTTTCTCTTTTTTAGTAATAAACCAGATTATCCATCTCCTGCTTAAAGTCATTTAATTCACCCCCATTTCATTTTAAATAAAAATTTAAGCTTCTATCCATAATCCACCTCCCATCCTTACCCTTCCTCACTAAACTTCAGATTGACTTGTTCTTTTGTCAATTCCTCAAACATGGTACATTCTTTTTGCCTCAAGGTAACAAGTAAAAACTAAACTTGCGGTTTCATCTGCCTGAGACTGTCCTTTATACCTATCTATGAAAAAGTCTTAGCACAAATGTGTTACCTCTCAGACTTGTGCTTTCTAAAAGAAGTCTTCTCACATCAGTTATTAACTATTCCATGCCTATTTTCTTCACAGAGTTTGCCATGATTCATTTGCTTACTCATTTAGCATTCACTTCATAGATATGAATGAAAAATTCTCATGCATAGCAACCAGCTAGTTTTCTGGTACCAGTGGTTAAGTACCTAGTATTGTAGAAACTCAATATATATTTGTCAAATATTGCATTGATGAGAATCCCACATTCATCTTCTTCTTTGGGTCCTACCTTTCTTGATTTTATCAGGGTCTCTACGGCCAATGAGCCAGTTTACTATTATTTCCTACCTAAAACCTCCTTGAAAATATTCACCTAGAGTGAATGGACTAGATATTTAGAATTAGAAAATTACTAAGACATTCCAAACTCAACAAAACCTCAAAACTCAATTTGATTTTAAGACTTTTTCAATTATAGCATTCATAAAGGAAATATGAAAAATATGCTTTATTTTGTGTAACAATTATATATTAAATCCTCACACGAAGCCACAAAACCAAATATTTAGTAGAAACACCTTCTGAAAATCCAAAGTATTTTGTCCCAGTATTAACTCTATTCTATTAAAGAGAAACCTAATCTTAGCAGAAATAATCACATTTTTTTCTAGTTTCCTGAATCATTAAGCTTATATTTTATACTAAAATTATCATAACATATACAAAATTGAAATATAAACAATAAAAATCTGAAAGCAAAGGGGAAAGAGTGGAATTTTTAATAGTGAAAAGGATGGATTTACATTGAAATTTTTAATTTTAGCATGGTGAGTTTTCTTCATCAAATTTATATAATTTCTTCTTTAAATGATCACTTTCATAATCAAATACTAATTAATAAAATGTCATCATGCAATTACAACTACAGTTAAAAATTGAAACATAACACAAGCACAGGAATACTACAGTTTTTTTTCACAATGAACAGAATATAATAATTTCAATAATTCAAAATTTCCTTTGGCTGATAATACATTTATTGTATAATCTTGATTATAATTATGTTTGGTTTGTGTCAAACATGATATGAAGAATAGCAAAAGTCTCCTTGCCTTAGCACTACCTATTGGGAATATGTAAGAGGTCAGAATTAGGGTCTGGGATTGTAGCTCTTGCCTTATATGTGTGAGGCACTGGGTTTGATCCTCAGCACCACATACAAATAAATAAATAAAGGTATTGTGTCCATCTATAACTGAAAAATATTTTTTTAAAAAAAGAGGTCAGAATTTAAAAGATACTAGAAGAAAAAGAAAGATTCTTAAATTTCTTTGGTAATCAATTAATATAAAATTATTTTTTTAAGTTGAAATATGTGTGTGTGTTTGTATGTGTATATGTGTCTTTGTTCTCAGATTCTCTCCTTCACAGTTAGGTCTGAACTCTCTTACCAAATTCTGGCTTTTGTTGTGGTTTTGTTCTCTACACAAAGGTAAACTTCTAGAACTAGAACCATGTATCCCACCCATCTTAGCATACCCTGAAATGTCTAGTTCCACATTCTATGCTTGCTAAAATGTGTGCCTACATATATGGAAGAGAGACCCAAATGGCATACTTTCTTTAATGTCTATTTTATGTCTCAGAAGTATGATATTATAATAGTAAACCCTGTATCTGCATAGGAATTGTCAATTTTCTTAATTATGCTCTTATTTTATTCTCAACAACAATAGTGTGAAATAATAAGAGCAGTATTATTTAGGAGGAAACAGGCATGGGCACTTAAATATTTGCCTTAAATCACAAAAATATTGGTAAATCTTTAGCCTAAAATCATCCAAGCAGGTGGTACAACTCGGGTGGCCAAGGGAGAAGGATGGAGCCTAACCTCAATAACTTAGTGAGACCCTGTCCCAAAATAAAAATAAAAAAGGGCTAGGGGTATAGCTCAGTGACAGAGTACCCCTGAGTTAAATCCCCAGTACCTCTCTCTCTCTCTCTCTCTCTCTCTCTCTCTCTCACACACACACACACACACACACACACACACACACAAATGACTAAAATATACATCCCTTGCCTTCATTAAACTCATTTATTTCTTCTAAATACACTCAAAATGCCTTTCACAGAACTAAAAATTATGAACTTTGTTATAAACAAAAAATAATAATATCAATCAGCTTTTGAAAAACCCATCATGACTCAGTTTAAATCAAATTAATCTTCAGTTAAATTATACAGGAAATAACAGTTAACCCATATGGACAAGTCCCCAGTGTTAAGCAAAATCGCTGAAGGCGTATTTGAAGGGTGCTCCCTATGTGTCAACCCCTTTGCCAGCCACCCTTAATAAAGGGTAAGTGAAAATTAAACCCTGTACAGAACACTCCCCACTCCTTTGCTCATCATGGATTTAGTATGACTACCTACACAGTACCTTACTAAAGACTGCCCTCTTGTCACCTTGTCTTTATGCTGCTGCATGGTAATGAAATGATCAGAGTGATGTCAACAGTGGGGCTCCTTCCAAGGACCTATGACCTCCTGGAGGTGTTCATGCTAATACATTGGAGTCATAGATTCTGTTGTTGGGTTTTCCATCAGAAAACAGTGCACAGCCCAGCCAAAGCAAACTACCAAGGCACTGGGGAACATACTGGAAAAAAACAGATTTTTTTCCCCTCACATTTACAGTCTTATTTATGCATAGTTGAAACCAAATCTCTATTTTTTAAATCACAGACCCCAAATGCAAAATAACGAAAAATCTAAAATCCACGGAAGTAAATATGGAGCCAAGAGAGATACAAATGTAGGTATTGCTTACTAAACAACAAAATAATAAGATATAAGAGAGCAGGACTCTCCAAGTTGTTTGAATATTTCAGTTTTACTAAGAGCACGGAGGTAAAGCAGCATTTCTGATAAGGCTTTATAAAGAGTGGATTGGGCTGGGTCAATAGGAACGTGATGACTGGCGCTGTGGGGCAAGGGAAGTGGATGTGACTTCATGACTAATCATAGCAATAGCTGTATTTTTAATCCACAAAAGCCAGCAAGCCTCACGCCTGTTCTCATGAACACAGAGTACCTGTGGACAAAGTGGGGAGTGGGGTAGCAGCAGGTGCCTTAAGCCCAAATGCCAAGATGTCACGACGATGTCCCCTGGAAGCATGCAGTCCTTATTCCCAAAATAGAAATGAATAGGTCCAAGGACAGGCCCTCTAACACTATGCCCCAGCCATTTTAACCTAAGACTCTTCAGTATCATTTGCTATAATTATCAGCTTGAAATAGGACATGCATGTCTTCCTAAATATAGAGAGAAGCCACGTGTATTTGGATGTCAGTGTCTTTAATGTACCTTCAGCATGATAGCAGTGTTCAGTAACCCTTCACGATTAAATCTCAGCTCTCCCTAAACACACCCTCACCAGACAAACCAGAGGAACATTGTGCAAAATCTGGGATCATTTTATTTCCACTTTGAGAAAACCCACAGGAAGAGCCAGCTTCCAAAACAGGCAAATGTGGAAGAAAATATTAACATAAGGAACAGATCATTCTTTCAAATATTTGAGGTACTCAAAGTACGTTTTATTTGTGTGTATCAATAACTACTTCAGGAACAGACCTCATGAAGATGGGGGGTGCCATGGTCATTGTGTTATTATTCTCATAATACAGATGAATAAATTTCATATCAAAAATTTAAATAATTAATTGAAGGTACAGAAACAGCAAGTAGTAAAGCAAGATTTATTTGCAGGACTGTCTTTAGTAACTTGTTCTCATTCCTTTTATCACGTAGCCTCTCTGTCTCTCTCTCTCTCTCACTGTCTACTCGTCTTTGTCCTTTCTGTCATTTTAAGCATCATTTAACATATAGTATGATATAGAAAAATCTGTACTAAGAGCTATAATATAAATGGGTAAGACAGGTATAAATTGATTTGTAAACAGAAATTTCACTGAAATTTGACAAACCACATTTCAAAGTGTCGAGTACACTTTTTCCCATAATTTGGCATTACACTTTAAAAGCATTGTATAAAAGTTAAAACATTTTGTAATAGTAGTGCTTTCCAGGAAAAAAAAATGTTATTGAATAATTCTGAATTATTAGATAATAATTAGCAAAAGTGTTTTTAATCTCCATGCTTGACACTTTCAATACAGAGTCAACGGTGGCGTAAACATGAAATATTTCTTGGAGTTTGCTCTGAGGATGACTAAAGTGAACCCTCTCTATCCCAGGTCGAGGAAGCAGGACCTCTCATTTCACATTTATGCTTTTTCAAAATTTTAAATCAAACTCATAAAGTCCCTACTATCTGTATATTTATTCATTAACATCAAACACTAAGACCAGAAAGTTGAGAAAAGAAAGAAAAGCAATTCATGCTCCCAGGAGCCCAGAGACTACTGAGGCAGGAGAAAGGGCAGGAACCTTGACAACAGATGTCACAGAGGACCTGTAAAATGAGAAGTGAGGAGCATCTTCAGCTTTAAAGTTAGGAGGCCAGAGATCTTCAGGGAGAGTTGGTTTAGTGTGGTAGAAGGGACAGAAGCCTTGTGAATGCTGAGAGTAGCCTGGGTTAGCCCAAGGATAGCCATGTCAAAAACTAACTTGAAGCTCAGTGTTTTCATTAGAAAATTACTATGACAAAGACAGAAGACTTTATCACCATCATCATCATTATCACATCATCAAACAACTCTCCTAAATTAAAATCCTCAATTTTTTGCTTTCTTTACATCTGCTCCTTACTTTTCTCTAGTCTATATATGCTAAAACTTGACCTTAAAAACGACTTACTTTTTTCTAGACTATATGGTCTGTAATATAACTTGACCTAAAAACTCTGGGTCAGTATAGATGTCACGAAGTGCCCTGTTCCCATCTGTGTGTTAGATAGGCAATCATTAAATGCAAATCAAAGAGGCAGTTAGTATATGAAGGCTGTGTTTAATTAGAATTGACCCGAGTCTAAACAATGAAGAATGAGAAATGCTGTGGGTAAAAATTTGCCCAAAGAAATGAAGGTCCCTAGGTACCTAAATCACAGATTTATGTCTTAGATACATAATTTTAAAAGGTGCTTTAGTTCTAAGGGGTTTGGTTTTGTTCCTGCAGCAGGAACCCTCCCCGAAACTGAACTGGCAGATCATTTCTTTTCAGGGGAGCTGTTTGAACCAATCAGGACACAGATAATCTTATTAGCCCTCTGTGGGCTTGTGTTTCTTTTGATGAGAGTCTAGAGAAGTCATGGGTAATACTTGGCCCTGTGCCAGGGACCGCTTGTGTTTCAGTTGTACAAGGTCAGACCTTAATTTATCCACCAACTGGATGCTTAATTTTAGATACACAGAGGAACACATTGGCTCCAGGGTACTTCCTCTGGTTTAGAAAGGCAAGTCTCTGGATAAGAATGACAAGATGATCATTCCAAAAGGTGAGATTATGAAATATTTAATCTGTACCTTGCCAACTATTTTATGGAGTAGTTCAGTATTGGAAATCTTTAGAACAGATGGAAATGCTGGTTGTGGCTAATGTTTCTTTCCTAATGGTAACCTGTAGGCATGCCTATCTAGGGCCTTTTTAATTATAAGAGTAAAGCCAGGATTGTCTTGTTTATTTAGAGACTATCAACTCAACTGTATAATTATTAAGCATTACAAAAAAATATATCATGAAATAAGCTCAAGAATGAATATGCTAATAGGAAGTGTCATTATACATTATAAGGAATCCCAGAAGGGTCTTACCTGACCCCTTAGTTACTGAAAAAAAATTAATTTTTTGTAAATAATTAAAACAAATCTCTATCATATTTTTTAATTAGTTGTTGCAACAGATAGATGTTCAGATTGAAAAAAAATCTGTTAAATTAAGATGGTAAAACCCCAAACTTAATGTGATTTAAAAATGTTCTTCCTGAAAATTATACACAGTTTTGAAGCTGAAAGGGCCTTAAAATTTACCTGATACCATTGCTCATCTGATACTCTATTGAACAACTTCTAAGGAACCTTCTACATCTAAAGTGATTTGATTTTTGTGACAGGGCAGTGATGTGAACAAGGGAGTCCTGCCACTGCTTTGTGCTGAGAGAATTTAAATTATGGTGATAAAATAATCATAATTTTATATCTAATTGTTTTATAAGAATACCTTATTCTCAAATGAAAAGGTCTCTAAAATTTTTATCTCTCCACCACAGTTAGATGAGTTTGTGAGTTGTTTGCTTAAATTCTTTCAGAAAAGTTTTTTTTTTCCCCCTGAGGCTTATAAAATTCTAGGTTACCAAATGAGACCCATTCTTCATTAATTCCATCTGAGTAAATGGGTCATCAGCCACAGTGTAGGGACTTAGCTTGTGTGACATTTATTGTCAGATGACTGGGTTGAAGATTACACCATTCCCCAAACGTGTGTGCTAGGTAAATTGCCTAACTACCCTGTGCTTCAGTTTCCTTATCTGAAACATGGGAGAGAAGTCTGTCTTCTGTCCTTAAAATTGAATGCATAATCCAAATCCATTATGCACATAGTATCTGCCTCAATGAATGCCAGTTGCAATAATTATTAAATTTACTCTAGCAGATATACATTGAGGATCTACTATGTGCTTGACTTTATGCCAAACCCTGAAAGAGAGGGAACAGTTTGGTATTGTTTCAAGGAGAAAAGTCTAGAATACATTTTTTAAAGGCGACTCCCTGGGGGCATGGACCCTCTGTGGCCGTGTCTGGCACTATTCCTGAAACCTAGCAGACAGTAGACACATATTTTTGAATGCAAAAACACAATGGTCTGAAAATCTTTAGGAAAATAGAGTCATTGAAAACTGGTAGGTCAGTTCTGCTCCTTCATCTCTTTGAGTAATTGAGCAGGAAGGAGAGCAGATACTGTGCATCCATATTTTAGTAACATATCTGACAGAATCTGTCCATGATGGTTATCAAATCGGAGCCATGAGTGCTGAATCGAGGTGTCTGTAGGAGGATTTGTAGCTGGATAAACAGCTTTTCTCCAAGGATGCTAAATAACGGATCAATGTCAACCTGGAGACCTCTGTCCTGCACCAATAGCTGTTCAACATTCATCATTGTCAATGAGCAGAAGCACATATAAAACATACTTATTAAGTCCTAGCAGAGGAATAAAGGCTCGATCTTAAAAGGATGAAATGTAACAGGAATAAGTAGAGTCTTGCATGAAACTGCACAGAAAAGAATTGTAGGTAATAATACAACTCGTAGAACTGGGGGCTTCCAAATCAAGTGTAACATGATACCTCCAAAATTCTAAACTGGGTAAAATTAGTAGATATAGAGTGTCTAAAGAGAGGGAGGTGATCATACCCACTTAATACTGTGTTGATCTGACCTTAAACCATGGCATAGGAAAACTCACTGTCCAGACTTGGAAGGAGAAGGCTCAGCAGAGACCAGACAACCTTGGGATAGTTAAAGGGGATCTCCTGTTCCAGAGAAACAACACTGTCTTAATACGGTTCTGAGGGAAAGAAACAAGGACCATCAAAAAATGATTTCAATATATGGATTCAGTTTCAGTATTTTCCCTAATTGTTGAAGCTGGCCAAAGGCAAAGGGCTGTGGGGGTAGAGTTGGGAGTAGATAAGTTCCTTTGCACTTTGGATTCAAACTGAGGCTGGCCAATAACTTGTAAAGGGTTTGACAGTAGGTGGAGCTATCTGATGGTTTTTAACTCTGAAGTTTGGCGATTCCAGGGAGAAGGAAGGAGAATAAAATTATGGGGATATCAGAGGATATCAAGACCTAGAATAGAGCTGAAACTGCCCCTAAACAACCTAAGATCCTATTTCTCCATTCCAGAGGAGAAAAAAGAGCAGGCAATGCTAATTGAATGTTTGTGACATGTCTGTGACATGTCAGACACGGCTCACCAGGCAGCTAATGCAGGCAGACCAGAAGTGGAACAGTGTTCGATCCCTATGCCCTTTTGCCTCCAGCAGAAAGAAGTTTATGCTTGTACATAATTTCAAAATAAGAAACTAAGAAATGCAGTGACTCATTACTGTTTGAGTGAGTTTCAAATGGAAAAAGATTTGACTTAAGTAAAGATTTGACGGAAACTTTTGTTATGTTCAATAAAATGCACCATGCCCAGGAACAATTTTTTTAGAGAGAAGATAAGTTTATGAATGTGTGAATGAATAATTATATATATTTTATAATACTTTTTAAGATCTAGAGATACTTAAATTTTTACTGTTATTGTAACTAATTAATGCAGTCAAAGCAATCTTACCCTACGACTCAGTTGTACGAACCAAAATTAGCTTTTTTATTATCTGCAACTGGCCTCACTGTCCTTGGAAGCTTCCACTCACTAATCAGTGAAAAATAAACTTTTAGTCCTATGCAAGCAATATGATAGCTTAGGTTTATGAACTTGTACTTGGCTGATTCAGGTTCAGCCATTAGTCTTTCAAATTTCTGCTTCTGCTCAAGCCAAGAAATTCTCCCCATCCCCACCCCAGGTTTCTGCTTTGCTATAGATGTGGGCAATTTCCTCTCTCCTGAAAATTGACAAGGTTTCTGGCCATCTCATACCAGTCCATTTTCATAGAAGGCTTGTAAATTTTCACTTCACAGAGTCAATCTCAATTTCCTTTTCTAAGACCTACCCTGCTAGCGTATTTCAAATATACAGTTCAATACCTTTAACTAATAATAATAGTCACATTGAAGTACAGATGACCAGAATTTACTCATACTGCATAACTAAACTTATAACCCTGGGCCAACATCTCCCTACAGTCCCTCTTTCCAGCCCTTGGCAACTAACTCTCTTCTAGGAGATCAATTGTTTCCACGAGTTGAACATTTTTAGATTTACATATCTATGATATCTTGCAATATCTGTCTTGTTGTGTTGACTGATTTTACTTAGCATACTGTTCTCCAGGTTCATCTTTGTTACCACAAATGCCTAATATCCCATTGTCAATTTATAGCAAATTTTCTTTATGCATTCATCTGTCAGTGGACATTTAGATTCATTCCACATCTTGGCTATTGTGAATAATACTGTAATGGACAAGGGAGTGCAGATTTTAGTCCTTTTGGAAATAAAACCAGAGGAGGAATTATTAGATCATAAACTAGTTCTATTTTTAAATTTCTGAGGAACTACCATACTATTTTCATAATGGTTGTAGCAAAAAAAATGTGAAGTGATGAATATTTTAATTAGTTTGTGGTAAATATTTCACATGTATAACTATAAATATACACATATATTTAATCATTAGGTTTTACATCTTAAATATATGCAGCTTTTTAAATTGTCAATCTTGGTTACTTTAACCTCAATAAAGTTGAAAAAAAAAGTCAATCTTAGTTCAGTAAAAGTGGTTGGTCATATCTGGATAAGTGAGCATCATTCAGTTTACCTGTGAAATTAAGAGTTTATTCTTTGTGTATATTAGTGTGAATAATGGGTCATTCCATTGCTTGTGTGTGCAATAATGTTTATATGTATTGCCTATCATTAGGCATTTAGGTTGTTTGTAAGCTTTTGGAAATTTAAATACAACTGAGATAAACATTCTCACATACAAATACTTTCCTACATCTCTTATTATTTTAAAGAATAAATTCCTGGATGTGGAATTACAGACAAGGACAGAAATGTTTAAAATATGATCACACGCGCTTGTAATTAAGGCACATCTGCTAATAGGCTTTCAGGCCTCATCCTTGTCCTACCTTTTTTTTTTTTTTTTTTTAGTTGTAGATGGACACAATACATACATTTATTTATTATTTGTTTTTATATGATGCTGAGGATCAAACCCAATGCCTCACATGTGTTAGGCAGGTGCTCTACCACTGAGCCACAAACCAGCTCTACCCTACCCTTTTTAATTCTGTAAAGTTATATTCCCCTGGGAATCCATGTGGTTGTGAAACTAAAACTTCTGTCTATACATTTATAGTTTTCAAAAGCTAATATGCATCTTCCCGTGTTTTTCTCATAGTTGAATTTGACTTGGAAATCAATAGCAGAAAGTAGAAAAACTCTAATTTTGTAATATGCAACTAGAGATAAGTAAAACTAGTATGACCGGTTCTATCATTAGTGTATTTACATAGAAATTAATCATTAATCAATGTGGCCCCAAAATTGAAAGTGAGTTTTGCAAACAATAAATGTATGACCTAAAGGGAAAGCATGTAGTTAACCTGTTCTTTGGGTAATTTTAAGAGCAGTGTATATTTGATCCTTTGATTATTATTCATCCATCCAGGACTTCCCAAGTGCTCATCTATGGTAGGGAGTGAACTTAGTATCTAGAGATCCATTGGTCCATTTTGCCTTTTTCTAACCTTTTCTGAAATGTCAGCTTGCATTTCTTTGAGGCAGCACAAAAGTAGAGTGTGTTTTCTGATTTAAGATTCTATGTACATGTGTATGTGTATTTTGTGTG
Organism: Urocitellus parryii; assembly: GCF_045843805.1. NCBI lineage: Eukaryota > Metazoa > Chordata > Mammalia > Rodentia > Sciuridae > Urocitellus > Urocitellus parryii. The sequence continues at coordinate 48,087,981 of NC_135533.1, forward strand.
TTTGCATGTGTGTGTGAAATGTGTCAGCAGAAAATTTTGTGCTCTCAAGTAAGATGCTGTTTGAACTGATCCTAGTTGTCCCCATCATCTGTAGGCTTTTTTTCTGAAGTGGAAAAGGCAAAATGCCACACAGAGGGAATTCCAATAACATATTACTTGTAAAGTTAATGGTGACTGTGGGTAGAACCAATTGTCCCTCTGAGAACTCTTATCAGACTAGCTGACTCTTTTGCTAAAATCAGCAAAATGAAATCATTTACTTGATTTTTTCACTTTGTGCTACACAAGTCTAAAAAAATAAGATGTGGAGCCACCCAATAGTCACTAAAGTTATAACAATTTTATCTGTATTATTTCACTCTATCTTTAAAATTACATATATAAATGGTCAAATTGCATAAAATGGGACTGAACATTATTTAGTATATAATAACTGTTTTCCTAACAAAATCAAAAAATGAAAATGTCCTAATTTGACCCTTACTCTTCCTCTGATAGGAAAAAATCCTGATGATTCTCTGTGGGACCTCCAGTAGATGAGTCCATTGTCAAGAACCATTGTGTTGTCAAGGTAAAAAAAAAAAAAAAAAAAAAAAAAAAAAAATCCTGTGTAAATCAGGCCCTGCATTCCACACAGCAGAAGCTTGCATTTCCTTCAGAAACCTAGGGTCTGAATTTGTGAAGAAAACCAAATTTTACTGTATTGCTTTCTCCCTCCCCCCACCCTTGGTACCAGGGATTGAACCCAGACACTTAACCAATGAGCCCCATCCCCAGCCCTTTTTTGTATTTTATTTAGAGATAGGGTCTCACTATGTTGCTGAGGACCTTGCTAAATTGCTGAGGCTGGCTTTGAACTCCTGATCCTCCTGCCTCAACCTCCTGAGCCTCTGGGATTATAGGCAGAAGCCACTGCACCTGGCTGTATCGCTTTTTTCTTATCCCCTCTTATCACCTCTCAGTAGACCTCAGCCTCAGACTTCCTGTCATCTTCCCAAGCCATGCCACTCCCAATAACTCTTCCAAGAAATCCTAGTTCTACCCTGGGGGCCTGTGTGGTGGTGTTGGCACTTTTAAAAGGGATGATAGTAGGATGGAACAATATGCCCTACAAGACAGAATCTCTCACTGATGTAACAGGGTGACATTGATGTGACAGGTGCTGGGGGCAGTGTGATATTTATGGACACAGAGCCCTGCCTTGCACCATAGAAGCAACTATCCACTCAGCCTACTCTCAAGGCCAACCCTGTTATGGATTCCTGAAGATAATTCCAATATTGTTCTGCCCAAACCAGAGCATTAGGCTAGGTGGGATAATGAACTTGTCTGCAATCAAGAGAAAGCCAGCTAAGCAATTCAAGAAAAAGAAGGGGAGCTGTGATTCCCTGTTGTGGGAGCTACCATGTTTCAAAGAACCTTCTGGAGAGAGTCACAAACTTATCCGTCACAAACTTATTATCATCAAATGGTGAGGCATTAGCATAGATAGACTGGAGGTGGTTTACAGAGGATCTGATGAGGAGGTGGCTTGTTCTGGTGTCCACTCCTGCATCATGCCTTGCAACACTGTCCCAGCCTCCTGACCACTTCAGTCAGCCACCAGCTGGCTTGTTGATCCTGTTTTTTGGAAGTGATGTTTAGACTCCAAAACAAAAAGTACAGAATGAGCTTAGGACACCTCAGACCACCCTAAGCAACACAAAACCTTATTGTGCAGAGCCAAAGGAAAAGATTTATGTGTTTGGAAGCTATTTTTTATTTTTGGAAGTTATTGTCATCGAGAGCTGGCTGTTAAGAACCAGATCAAAGTGTTTTCTTTTAAAGGCAAACGGCGGGGGATGTTTTCCTGCAGCTTCTGAAAGACCTTGGATGTGAAGGTCCTCCCTGTTCTGTTCAGACTCTGCTTATCAGCTCTTTGACACTGGGTGGGTCTTTTAACCACCTGAAACCTACTTTTCCACTTATTTACAAGAAGCTACAAAACTTACAACACAGAGTGAGGATTTAAATAAACTAGTATATGCCAAGTGCTTTGCACAGTGCTTTGAAGTAAAGGCACCACTTCAGAGTTTTTAGGTCTTACTGTTATCAGCATTTAATTCTTACCAGAAATATTCTAAAATGTACATGATTGCTGAACTTTCCCTTTCCCATTAGCTAAGTTTGGAATTTATTTCAACGCATCTGTAAAATAAGTGACTAATTATTTATATCTGAATAATAAATTTGGAACTTAGCTTTTAGAAATTCTGAATTTAGCTGTTTTTTGTTTTTAACCAGGAGTACATGAAAGAGCTTCAGAAGGTCCATGAGTTCCCTAAAATCATACAACATTTTGAGTGGGCATGCATTCCTCCAGAAAAAGAATCCATAGCTCTCATCAAATATGTCCCTGACTCTCAGCAAGATTTAAAAGAAAAGGCTAATTATACAATAAGATTGTCCCAATTACTTGTATGTCAGGTACTTGTAGAGATTAAACAATCTCACTAGTGGAATTCTCCAGAAAAAGACTGAATTAAGGGGAAAATATTATTAGGAAAGAGTTAATTTCTCCAGACTTAGAAGTGAGATACTTGTGAATATGTTACTGGTCGAAATCAGGTTCATCGCATTCCAAACACTGAGATAAGCAAGCAAGCAAGCAGAAATTTATTAAAAAGGAGATTAAGGTGGGAGTGTAAGAAAGCTCCCACAGAGAACATGGGAGGGGCAAGAGTGCCACCAGGGTCTCCTGACATCCCTTCTTTTCAAGGCACAGGAGGGGAAGTTGACTGGCCCACTTGTAACTGTCCTTGAGATTTTAATTGTCGGGTGTACATGTTCAGACTGAATTGTGTAGTCACTTTTTTTTTTTTTTTAAATAAGAATGGAGGCTTTTGTCCCTTTTGGGAAACAGATATTATTTGGCTTGCTGGAGCACATCAAATGTGGAGCATAACTCAGATGGTGGTCCTGATATCCGTCCTCCTAATTGACTCTCACCATTTTTCCCTACCTCAAATATATCTTAAAGGATGTCAAAATATTATTTGGTCTTTCCTAATACTCCTGAGTGGTGCTTTGTAAAATAATCTTGATTTGCCCCCTTCAATGAGGACTGAGCCCTCGTCATTTTAAATTTGTGTATTAAGTGAGTGACTCCCTTCTTGCCTTTCTCCTTGCATCTGGATGTTTCCATGTCCATTCCTGTGAGGCTCTTTGGACAGCCTGACACCTTAATACACCTGCTCACAGATCCTCACTTCATCCCCAGCTTTCAATACAATGCTGAAGAATCCTGAATGAGACTTAAATTGGTTCATATCTTTTTTTCATCATTTTTCCTTATGTCACTAAAGATACAAAACACTTAAGAATATAGATAACCTGTTTAGTGGTAGTCAAAGGATGTTTTTAAAAAGAAAAAAGGAAAAGAAAATTTCACAGACCCGCGTTTTCTAAGGAATCTGTCATGTCTCATGTACAGGAAGCCCACGTTCCCATCAGGGTTAGATTTAAGCTCATGATTTAAATAGGCGAAAGGCTCTTCGTCCTATTACTAATCTTAGAGCCATGCTATGGCCACAGTGCTATCAGAGAAAAAGGCCACGGGCAATGCCACAGGTTTAACTTCCTCCTCTAATTATTTGAAGGACTCTAAGGTTGTTTGCCAGTAGTGACTCAGTGCTTGTTTGTTTCAGTGACCATCAAGAGAAGCCATTTGCTGCGGTTGAGTGGGAGTGGGGAGAGAGGGAAGAGTTAAAGGAAAAAGAAAGCCGGCTGGGGGTGTGGCTTAGTGATACAGCCCTTGCCTAGCCCTGGGAAGCTCAAGGTTTGATCCCTAGTACTGCAAAAAGAAAGATATTTCCCCTCAGGAAGCTCATGGTGCAAGTGAAAATACAAAACATAAATATGTGAAGAACTTGCAAAACAATTACAAAATGAGTATAAATCCAATGTTGAGAAATTGTCACACAAAAAGAGATCTTCATAAATAAAGAAGGCTGAGGAGGAAATGGAGAATTCCAGCAAAGCCTTCTATAGAAGGATTGTCTTGAGCCAGGCTTGCCATACTGTGGGCCATGGTTGTAGATGCCCAGACACAGAAGTGAGAAAACAAAGCCACACACGGAGTGAGCAATCTAATGTGTTCAGTTGGAAGAATGACTCTGAAAAACATGATTAGTTGTAAGAACAAAGCAGAACTTGGATTATGTTTCCATGTTTTTTTTTATTAACTCATTAATTAATTAATACCTTCACCACACACGTGGAGACCACAAACACAGGATGTTGCTTCTCTAGGCACTGAGGTTGCAGACTAATATGCTCTTATGTAGTTACACTCTAGAGAGAAGATACAGAAGAGGAAGCAATAGTTGATTTAAAAAATAATAATAATAAAATGCCACTGGGATCTACTTGGCAAAGAGAATCCCTGGGGCTCACACTGGCCTTTGAGGAGATTGAGATATTATGATATCATCTCTTTAATAGTAAAGAGAGACATTCATTCTGCTAATTTGAAGCAAGCTTACTGGAGCACTCTGCCATGGCAGGTGCAGTCCCTGAACATGACCACTATGCTACACCTTCTGTTCCAAGGTGGGAGTAAGGGCACTGGCACTTACTTAGTACACAGTGAACAAGCACATCCACATGATGTTGCTCGGCACAGGCTGTCCAGAGGCCAAGGACCTTGGCTATCAGCTTATTGAGAACTGCCACTGGGGTTTAAGATTATCTAACCTTGAAGAATGGGAAGAGGAAAAGCATGCATCATCTGTATTTTGGTAACTGCCTGAATAACATAGTTTTAATTTTCTCCCCTTGAAAAAGGCGTATTATCGTGTAAAATTTCATACAGAGAATACATTTTTGGTTTGAAAAGTACTACTAATTAAACGTAATTTCATATTGGTCAATCAAATGGCTACAGAACTATTTTTGTTTATATACTTATTAAACTTTCTAAATAAGATGATGCAATTAATCCAATAGTAAAGAGAGATATTCATTCTGCTAATTTGATATTTGGAAGAAATAAGCCAATGAGGAATATTTTAAGTTCTTGCTTATTATACTCAGGGCAGATGGTCCAGTGAGCAGTGGTTTTGTAATGAATACCTAGAACTATATAGTGGAATAAATGAGGAATCTACAGGAGGGCTGGCCTCTGGTGTATGGGTAGAGTTAAAATGATCTTTATCTTAACAGTTTAGATGCTCTGAGACCAATGAGACCTTACAGCTGACCTCTGCTGATGTGTAGAGAATGTAAAAAGATCTCTGTTCTCTGTTATTGCCAATAACCCATTTCTCCTCTGGTTGAGTTAAACTTCTAATGTGCTGTATAAATTGATTCCAAGCTGGTAATATATGCTAATTTTGGCCCATCAGTTTGCACTGCACAAATTAGTATATCTTAGAAGCTTGGAAAAAGAGATTCCTTATAAACTCAACTGACATTACTAATAAGAAAGTCAAAAGTTTTAAAATGTCCAAAGTTAAAAAAAAATGGTTCTCAAAAGGCAGGTAATAAATGTTTCAACAGTTTGAACATTCTAAATTAATAAAATGGGCCTCATATATATGGTTTACAGGTTCATTGCATTTGTGTTTCTTAAGTGGAAAAGGTGAATGTATTTTAGTTTTTCATTTTGAATTTGCTGTTAATTCCACCTGATATTCTGTATCATTTGCTGATAACAAGAATTTTCTTCTTTTATATTTACCTTTTTTTATATTCAGATATGGATAATAATGACCCTGATGAAGATCATCTTACAAGTTATGATATTCAACTCAGTATTCAAGAATCCATTGAATCCAGCCAGACTGCATGTCATTCTGAAAGGTAGCATTCTATTCAACTATCCTCACCAAAATTTCTTTATGGCATTTATTTTGGCATAAGATAAAATGAATCCCATTTCTCAATTCCTCTTATAGGAAAATACTTACCTTTTTTTCTGGCAGGAAATCTAATACCTCTATAGAGACCAGTGTCCACAGACTTTAATAATCTCGTCTTCCACAAATCCCCACCTCATGTGGAAAATGAAAATTACCTAGATGGGAATTCCCTAGTTGAATTTGGTTGGATAAGGTTGCCTATTTTCTAAATCAAACTGTAATCAAACAGACAATGAGTAGTTTGAACAAATTTGCAAGAACAGTTTATATAACCAGTGTATGGGTAAACAGCAATCTGTATATTCTATAACACACTCAGCTACTGTCTCAGCTAAACTTTACAAATAATTCAATTAAAATATACACAAAATTGATGTTTTATGTAAGTAGGAGTTTCAGGATTTAAAACTGCATAAGTAAATTTCGGTCTTGAACAACACACATGTTTCTGACACAAAGTTTAGTTTTTCTTTATATTCTATTAATTATATATAGACTCTTGTATTCTGAAACTTAATAGTGCTTTTGAATAGATTCAGTGCTATGAAGTTATTGCTTTTGAGATTTTAAAAATTAGCATATTACATTTAAATTTCTGGTCTTTTTAATTTTTCCATTGTGTCTAACAGATTTTAGAATTTGAAAATGCCCCAGAAGCCATTCACAATCCTAGAATGTTAGCAGATATTTCTGCTTAGTAGAGTTAAATAAGTTTGTTATGAAATCCTTGTTTCTATTTAATAAACACACATATCAGAGAATTACCCTGAGGGTTTAAATCATGACCTGTGATGGGACACATGTTAGTAAATGCTCTCTGCCTGTTTTCACTTATGGATCAGTTGATTAGAGACACTAACAGACATTTTGGACCATAAGCTCCTGAATGTCTATTAGCAATTATTACGTCAAGCAATGAACATCGGTTGAACATAGTTCTTCTAAAGGTGGAAGAAGCCTTAGTGATCTTCCTATTTAATCCCACTGTTTCACTGATGAAGAAACCAACACCCAGAGAGACTGAGGACTTTTCCAGGATCACAAAATCAGGCTGTGACCTGAATCCAGCCCTTTTAAGTCTGACTCCCATTGTTTACTCCCTTTCATAGCTTAGCGCAATCTCAGAGATAACATCACAATCTTGGATTTTGCCATCTTCACTAGTGTTCTTAGGTTTGGATATCGTAAATATACTCTGACTCCTAAGCATTTACATTTTTGAAGAAAATAAAATCAGTTTTGTGCATTTCCTGTGGATCTCGATCATTCCAATTACCCACAAGAACTCAATATAAATTAAATATTTTATTCCTTTAAGGATATCACTAGTATAAACATGGCTTCTTTTTCTTTATCTGGTAGATTTGTCCCCCTCAGTGATCAGAACAGAAAACTTGTGGAGGCCATAAGACAAGGTAAATGGGTTTCTTGTCTGGAGTGGGTTGGATTGGAAATCCTATCTTGCAAAGACAGAGATGTGTTAACAGACTATGTGTTTAATTTAGGTCACATTCTTGAGCTCCAGGAGTGTGTGAAATATAAACGTGCACTGGACGAAGCCGATGAGAAAGGATGGTTTCCATTGCATGAAGCTGCCGTTCAACCTTTTCAACAAATACTTGAGATTGTTCTGGATGGTAAGAGAACATAACAGCCTTTTGACAAGTAGAACAGAAATTTAGAAGTTATCATTGTTCCTAATGAACATAAAGAGTAAGAGATAGTTTGGAATATGAGAAAGTCACTACCCATATATTAACTCCAGGAGTACCAAAAAATTAGCATATTTCATGATGCTTGAGGTTCACCCTTGCCATCCTTTTATCTTTTTAAAAAGTGGCATAGTTTGGTGGGAAGGTGTTGTCATTGGCTATGAGAGATAAAGGGTTTTATATATAATGAATTAATTGATTCAAATATAAAGCTTTTTTCTTTTGGAAGTTGGTTTTTAATTTTTCATCTTGAACTATCAAAAGATTCAAAAGATTATTATTATATATTGCAATGTTAATAATAATTTTTATGTCCTAATGGTATTTTTTCATATTTCAGCATTTATAGACCATTGTTAGAATTCCTTATGTTTTAACTTTCAATGCTGCTTGCTAAGTTGGAAAATTATGAGAAATACTTGATAGTTGGCTGGCTAGCAATCCATCTAGAAAATGAGATAACTAGACAGATAGAAATGATGTTAAGAGGTTGGGATTGTGGCTCAGTGGTAGAGCATTTGCCTTACACATGTGAGGCACTGGGTGCGATCCTCAGCACCACATAAAGATAAATAAATAAAATAAAGGTATTGGGTCCATCTATAACTAAAGAAAAAAATGATGTTAAGGATAATGTTTCTTTTCCAACACATTCTGAAAAAATGATACATTCATTCAAATATATTTTCATTCCTACATTTACACACCTCATTTGACCAAAAGAAAATCCAGATGCAATTTAAATAATAAAATGAAGGATTGGAGAGTTGCTTTACAATGTTTTAAGAAATGAGAATTTGCAACCAGCTTTTTTTTTTTTTTTTTAAGCAGCTTGAAACATAGATGTTGGTTGTCTAGCTGTTGTTTTGATTAGCAGGTCCAGGAGCATCTAATTTTCTTCACCTTTGTTAGGTTGATTTTTATCATACTTTCAATCTTCCCTTTCTCATCAATTGACTTTTCAATCTGTTATACATAACAACGGGTTATTCTGAACTATGCAGTATCCCTTAAGTAAATATTTTCAATTTTTTAATATAATGCTTTCATATCTTAGCATCCTACAAGACACTCTGGGAATTCAAGACCTGTAATGGAGAAACACCCTTGACTTTGGCAATCAAAGCTGGTCTGGTGGAAAATGTAAGGACTTTACTTGAAAAGGGAGTATGGCCCAACACCAAAAATGATAAAGGAGAGACGCCCCTTCTGATTGGTAAATGACTTTTTTTTTCCCTAGAACTTTCATAGTTTGAAACAAATAATAAATATTTAATAAGTATTTTTTGGAAATCAATATGCTTTATTAAAAATTATATTACTCCAATACTTTCCATTTCCTGAACCTCCTCCTCTGACCCCCATTTCACCTGCCAGATGATTTTATTTTCCCGTCCCACTATGTGTTGGTCAGCTTTCTGTTGCTGAGACCAAAATACCTGATAAGAATAACTTAGAGGAGGAAAAGTTTGTTTTAGCTCATGAATTCAGAGGTTCAGCCCATGGCTGGCCAACTCTGGGCCTAAGGTAGAGTAGACCATCTTGGCACCGGGTGTGGTGGAGGGAAACTATTCAGCTCATTATAGCTATGAAGGTGGGGTAGGGGCACGGAGGACAAGATTTAATCCTCAAGGATATACCTCTGGAGACCTACTCCTTCCAGCCATGCCCCCTCTACCTATAGTTACAACCCAGCACTATAGTCCTTTCAAACTACTAATCCATCAAGTGGATTAACCCAGTGATTAGGTTATAGCTGTCATAATCTGATTGCTCCACTTCCTGTATTAACACAGGATCTGTTAGTGGGTAACTCATATCCAAACCATAACACACAGTGAGGTCAGATGTAAAGGATGACTACATTCTTCAGCATCTAAAAATGAGTGCCACTAACCAAGAAGAGCAGAACTAGTTTAATGAAGCCAGAGGTGTCAAGCCTAAAAGAAAACTCTGTAGGTAGGATCTAGTTGTAAGGAGGGTTCTATGGGGAAATGTAGACAGAAGAAAGAGAAGATAACAAAAAGAGGGACATCAGATCCATATCAAAATGATCAGTCTAGTCAGGCATGGTATCATACATCCCTAATCCCATGCTGCAAATGCTATAATACAGGTGTATATTCAAAGTAAATTTGGAGAATAAAAAAGCAGTAAATCTAAAAATACTCCAAAGAGCCTAAACTCTTTGAATTGATTCTTGAGGGATATAGAACTCTCAAAGGAGAATGTCACTACAGCATGAGGTCATTCTGATATGTTTTACTTTCACTAATGCTTGCCCTAGGTCAAAGCTTTCAGCCTTCCCAAATTCAGATTATTTATCAAGCTATCTAATTATGATAGTTGTGGTACGAGCAAAACTTCTGTCACAAAAACCAAAAACAGACACACAAGGCAAGCAAGCAAACAAAAGTGACTTAAAAATAAGTTTTTTCTCATGTCACATTTCAGAGGTTTGGCTTTTGTTGAATAGGCACACCAAGGTATAAGAGAGGCTGGGATATTTTGTCTCTATATGGATGACTTGTGACCTGCTAACATTTGGGGCTTTTATTGCTAAAAAGAAAAGGACAACCATGAAATATGAGGAACAAATAGCAGACCCTGAGCACATGTTTGTCAGCCTCTGTCACAATATCATGGTGCTTTTCATAAATACACCAGAATTCTTGCCTGAGCAGGTTCTATAAACAGTAGATGAAATATCCACCTGTAAGTTTGCTTCACAAGTATTATCATGATATGTATTATTTTCTAAAGGCCAGCATATACCATAGAGTATTTGCATTAACATTCAAGAACATATTGTTGTTTCTATAGATAGCCTTTGATTTCTGGGATTTGGGGGGAGATACATTTTTCAGAGTTACATACTGCTTCACTTTGCAAATACAGAATTATTCTCCACTTGGTATTGACAATCCAGTTTTTTTTTTTTTTTTAAGAACACCTAATTTGTGGCTCTCACTCATTTATTTTGCTTTTGCTCCATCTAAGTTGTCTTTAGTGCTTAATGCCTACAACACAGCATTAGGCATTTATATACATTTCAAAGTTACGTATGTTGCTTTAATTCTCTAGCCATATATAAAGTGTGGGAAAGGTATCTTATCACTGAATTATCAGAATGAAAATAGAATTAACATTTGGAAATAAAATTTTAAAGTTGTCAAAGAGAGGACAAAAATCTCCATAGAGGAAATGGAGAAACATTCCAGATGTGGTGTTCATGTGCGTCTCCCCACACATCTGGAGAAAAGCACTTTTCTTGGTTACCTTCTCCAGGACTTTTTTGCTGTGTAGCCATGTCAAGTCTTTTAGGTTCTATAGGAAAATGGATCATTCATGTCACTTCCTCAGTTTTCTTCTTGAATCTATGGGCTGCTTTGAAATTTGCTATTCGAAGTCCATTAACTCACGGAGGAGATATAAGAGGTCATAAGTATTGTTCCTTTTTTTTTTTCCTGTATTATTCCGTTTTTTACATACTCTTAGCCTCATGCCATCATTTTTGTCTCTATTTATGGAATATCGGTAGAGGACAAAAAATAAAAATAATTACTTTTGGACCCTCCAGGTCCTTTCTTCCCTGTCAGCCTTTGATGTATCCCAGTCATGTTACACAGTTGCTTGCTGAGTCGTATATATTTGATTTGTGATGATCTGACACTTATCGGGGTTTGTTTTTTCTCTTGGATTCCCTTTCTGCCCATACCCTAGGATTTGGTGTCACCTTTCCTCAGTTGGATAGGCACAAGCTTACCCTGGCCTGTGGAGCCCAGAGTAGGGAGGAAGCTCAGGTAACTGTTTGGCACCGTGTCTTAGGTGCACCATCTTCTGTTCCCCGTCACTTTCCACCATTTACATGTCAGTTCATTCCACTGCTGACAGTTTCTTTCTCTCAAATCATCCTCTCCTCTTTCAATCTTCCAGCCTTTGTCCAGATCCCTCAGAAAAGTCTCTCTGTATGTTTTATGAGTCAGAAAATCACTTGTAGCTGATAACTAAATGATATGAGCAAAACACAAATATCCAGGGGAAAAGAAGAAAATGATAAATTTAAAATAAAAAGGAAAACAAAAACAAACAAACAAAAAAAAAAACCCAGATGTTCAAAAGTGCCTATAATGGGTGCAAAATTTTTCATCTAAGTCTTGAAATTCTTCAACTTAAGTTAGGTTTTCTTTAAGCATTTACTTATTATTTATTACAGATTAAAATGTGAAAATTAGTTTAAATTTTTTTCTGAAGATATCCTAAAGAGTACTAAAGAATCTTAAGTTTTAGAATTTTAAATTCTAAAGAATTAAAAATATATGATGTATATATATAAAACTAGAAGTTTTTAAATTCTTGTTTTACTTAATCTGCTGTGTTACACCAATACTGTGCCCTATGAGTTTTTCTTTTGTTTCTTTCAGTTATTTACTGGCTAAAAATGTCTTGGTGAGTTAGTTTGGGAGTGTTTTCCTGCTATTTGTATTGTTATTTCTGTGGAAAATATATCCATAGATCCAAAAAATTAAATTGGAAATGAAGTTCTGACTTTTGAGAAATTATTTTAAGTTGAATACAGCCTAGGTATGCTGTGATTTTCATGGAGAAAGCTTAATCACTAATCAATATACATTCCAAGTGAAATAAGAGCAAAACAAAGCATGAGGGAAGAGGTCGATTATTTAATACCTTTTTTCCAATTACAAAAAAAAACTGCAACAGAAGCAAGAAGATAAATGAGGACATACTCCTCATAGTTGGGTTAGCTTGCTTGGTGCCTGCACTGCAATACCACCAGCCATGGTGAGGTAATTCACCAGGATTAGAGCTGCCAGAGGCAGATGGGCAGTTCAGAGAGAGCCATTTGTCAACAGTTCTACTTTGGACATTGAGAGGAGGAAAATGAGAACCTGCTTCTAAAGGAAATAGGCATAGTCTTGTCTTCTGGTTAGGCAGTTTGGAGCCATTTCCCTCCCTTTGACTTTAGATCCTTTCTACATTCTGCCTCCTTCCTGCCCAGAATGTTCTATGTGGCCTCACAGCTCCTCCTGCCTTTTCCAACAAAGGTCCAGGCTTTGAATGTCTCTTCAAATAGAAGACAGCCGAAGCTTCTCCTCTAGACAGTCCCTTGTGACTCACCCAGAGCTTCCACACAACTAGCATGAACTGAATGAATGAATGATGAATAGGAGTGAATGTATCTGACTGGTTTATTACCAAGGTTTTATCTAATGACAAGAAAAAAAAGTGTGACATATTTCAGTATTGTTTCCATAACAGAGAGAAAGTCTTAATAATCCAAGGAGGGGAGACAAAAACTCTTTTAACAGTGTATTTTCAAATATTAGAGACAAACAAGAGGGCGGAGACATCTGATTTAGTGACCCTCTTAGAATTGTGCTTCATTAACTGTCACATACTTCCATTTAGAACAACAGGTGTACTTAGGTTTTCTACAGCACTATTATTAACCTCCATTGAAAGTACAGGGATGAGCTGGGTACAGCAGTGCACACCTGTAATCCCAGTGGCTTGGGAGGCTGAGGCAGGAAGATCACAAGTTCAAAGCCAGCCTCAGCAACTTATCGAGACCCTAAGCAATTTAGCAAGACCCTTTCTCAAATTAAAAAAAGGGCTGGGGATGTGGCTCAGTGGTTAAGCACCTCTTGGTTCAATTCCTGGTACTAAAAAAAAAAAAAAAAAAAAAAAAGAAGAAAAGAAAAGAAAGTATAGGTGTGGTGAAAAGTTGTCTTTGCATGGGAAAAAAGAAAATCTGTGTCTATGGAGGAAACTTGATACATACCATCTACTTATGCAGCTCTAGGGTCCCGAGGTTATAAAACAATACTGACACTAATTTATTAAGATCCTATTATATACTGGGTACTATACTAAGCATTTCAAATATGTAATTTATAGAATTCAACAATAGATGCTATTTGAAGTTTGAAAGAATGCACATGACATCCTATCCTGGTGACGTGCATTTCCCATGAAACTCCTACCCTCCTCTGAGTCTTAAAGAAAAAATAATTGTCATCTTGCAAACTCTAGAATTAGAAATATGGGTATGAGAAATACAATATCCCCTAGTAGCATAAAAAGGAATAGATAATATCTAATATGTGATATTAAACTTGATAATTAATTTAATACCACATCCAGTATCCATGTTAATATGCTTACTCTTGGATGTTCTTTTTAAAATGATTCTCAAGCTGTAAAACAGGGCTCCTACAACATGGTGTCTACTCTGATAAAACACAACACCAACCTTGATCAGCCCTGTGTCAAGCGATGGTCAGCAATGCACGAAGCAGCCAAGCAAGGCCGGAAAGATATCATAGCTTTGCTACTAAGCCACGGAGGCAATGTCCACCTGAGAGATGGATTTGGAGTCACACCATTAGGTGTGGCCGCCGAATATGGTCACTGTGATGTGTTAGAACATCTAATCCACAAAGGTATGTAAAGGGAATTGTTCTTTACTGGCTTTTGTCCTGGCTCTCTGACGCTCCTCTTCTACAGTTCTCTGGAGTTTCTCTTACCCCCCTTGAATATCATTGGGAGTGAGGCTTTCAGACCTACCCCTCATTCCACAACACATTGTGACCTACAGATCTACAAAGCCAGCCCTGATTGCTTTCTATAGAGAGCACGATTTTCACATAGATGACTCCCCAGGGTCTCATCCTCCCCTTCTCCTACACTGAAATCCTCTTCTTCTCCTGCTTCTTGATACAATAACTTATTTCAACCAGGACTGAAAGGTTGGGTCTATCTCTCCATCTGCCAGGCCCCTCACATCTTCCTTGGACCAGTGCAATCATTTCTCCACCATTCTCCAGTGTTCCCACTCCACAAGACAGAAGCCACGCTACATACTGCAACTTGGTTCCTCTCCAAAAGGACAGCAGTCACAGTGTGAACTATTCAGAAAATCTACTGCATCAACTTGAGTGGTTTTTCCAGGCTTATGCTTCACTATTCCCATCTTGTATCCCATGTTCCAACCAAAACAGACTAGCAGTATTCCCTCTGCTGGGGTTTGGATCAGGTTCTTGCCCTCCTCTGGAATGCTCTCTGACACCATCAAAGTCTGTCTTTGAAGACACTTCCTCACTAAATCTTTTCCTACTTCTCCCCAACAGGTTGTGATCTTGCTCCTGCTTTAAAACTTCAAAGTGCTTTTTGTAACTAAAGAGCCAGGAGTTAAGAAACTTAATTCCTAAACTGGTTTCTGCCAACTACTCCTTGTGAGACCCTTGCCTACTTGCTTAAATGACTGGTCCTCAGTTTCCTCATTGATAAATGAAGGCAAGAACCACGTGATCCCCAAGGGATCCTCTATCGAAAAATAACAAACATATTTTTGTCTCCCAACATAATCTCATTTAATTATCAGAAAATCCCTATAAAATAAACTGTATTACTCCAATTACAGATGCAGAGGGGAAGGTGCATAGAAGTTTTCCTGACTTTCAAAGTCAGCATCAGAGCCAGGTTCAAACACCATCCTGTTGCCCTTGCAGTATGTTACCCAGTGCATATGTCATATTGTTTATGTGCCCTGATGATATCTTATGGTAGTCAAAGTTATTCATTCTAGGCTCACCTACAGTACTTGCACAGAAAGAGTAGTCAATAAATGTTGGTTGAATTGAAGTAGAGAGTGTTAACTGGTATCATTACATTTAAAAGCCTCATGTTCCCTTTATCTGTAATCATTTGTCCATTGTGGAAATTGACTGGTTTCTCTGACAGTCTTTGTGACCCAAAGATTTTCTAATAAAACAAAAGCATGTTGCATTACTCTTTACTGAGAATATTGAGAACACAGATGCTATACTTTTTATTTAAGTGCTAACCAGAGGGGGAAAAGAAAAAAGGTCTTTTTTTAAAGGGGTCTATCAACAATACCATCTAGTCACCTGCTACAATGTGCTTCATACTGCCAGGTGGGGATGTGTTTGCTTTGGCGGATGATGGGGCATCAGTGTTGTTTGAGGCTGCTGGGGGCGGTAATCCCGACTGCATTGCTCTCCTGCTGGAGTATGGAGGAAGTGGAAATGTGCCCAACAGAGCAGGGCATCTCCCTATACACCGAGCTGCCTACGAGGGACATTATCTGTAAGTGATACCTTATGGGGTGGTTACTTTAAGTTGAAAATACAAAATTATGAATACAGAATAATCACAAGTCTCTTTATACACAATACTCCCCCAAATTCAAAAAGAAGTCGGTAATGTTTGCAAGTATTGTAATTAAATGTTTGGAACTTGTTGGGCTTTTCACCTTTTTATAGTCTTCTAATTCACAAAATGAATTTATACTACCTTAATAGTAAAAAGAATGCCCTTTCATTCCTTTTTTAGAAGGAATTAAGTTATAGTTGAGAATTCTGTGCAAGTTACCCAAGAGTACTTATCTGTTTGTTTGTTTGTTTTTTAAGTGTTTAACTAAAGGCCATGGAATTTCTAAAAACTTTGCTCTTGGCAAAGGATTAGAATTTGTTAACAATACTCTGTTATTCAATGATTTTCCAGCATCTCCAGGATATTATAGTAACATTATAGTAAATGTATTCTAGAATAGAAAAGTTTCATTTTTAGATTTTTTTCCATACAAATGGTTGAATACATTTTGAAACTACAAAATGTGCTAAAATCAACACACCAATAGAAGTTTAGAATCACTATTTTGAACTACCCACCATGAGAAGATGGTTTAAAGCAATTAAATGTAGTTAATAAAACTTGTAACCCAAAGATTTTCTAATAAAACAAAACATTTTAAGATTTATCATTTTAGTCTTTATCATTTTTGGTGGCCACAGTGGCTAAGTTAAAGGGCCAATGACGCACCATTGACGCTAAGTGACATGTTGTTAAAGTTTACCTGGATTTACTCCCAGTGTTCATAAATTCACACATGGTAGCTCTGAATTAGGCACAAGAGATCAAGTTATCCTTGCTTGTGGCTCTCTTGCATATCTAAATGGTTAGTCAAGTGTGAAATTCACAACTATTTATCACATGTCCTTAGAAACATAAGCTGTGGTCAGTGATTTAAATTGGACTGGTATAAATTTGATGGAAATTTTAAAGACTTTTTTTTTGACTAATAATTCAACAGCAAGTTGTATGGAAGGAGAAGTACCATAGCTAACATTAAAGAAGATTGCCTAAAACAAGTGAGAGAGGAATGATTTATAAGAATTCAAAATGTCAAATCTCTAGTCCTTTATTTATGTATAACTGTGTGACCTTGGACAAGTCATTTTCCCTCTGGAGATTTCATATTGTCCTTCTGTTAAGGAAAGGGGCTATATTAAATCATGTCCAGGGTCACTTCCAACTCACTTCCAATGACTCCATGATTCTAATGGTCAAGATTATGAAGTGTTCTTCTATGTCATGAGAAGGGTTTACTTTCTTTTATATTTTCTATAAAATTAGCATTGGTTGCTTATAAAAGAATTATATTGTTTAGAAAAGGAGTGTGGAGAGGAGTCCTGAGGAATCATATATAGGGCCAAATGTAAGAAATATAAGATGTTGGATGTTCCCCAGGAAGATTTAGAGAATAAAATAAATCAAAATTTACTAAATTACATTAAATACTACAAAAGTTTAACATTTCAATGTAAGGTTATCTAGAGAAAGTAAGGAAAACCAAATGAACTATATTTACATGTAAGTAAAGAAGGGGATTTATTCAATTTCTTGATTTTCTTAATGTCATGGGGTATTTGGTGGTTGTTGTTGTTTGTTTTAGTGCACTGAAATATCTTATCCCAATAACATCCAAAAATGCAATTCGGAAAAGTGGGCTAACTCCCATTCACTCAGCAGCTGATGGACAGAATACCCAGTGCCTGGAACTACTCATTGAAAATGGTTTCGATGTCAACGCTCTTCTTGCTGACCACATTTCCCAGAACTATGACGATGACAGGAAGACTGCGCTCTATTTTGCTGTCTCTAATAATGACATCCATTGTACAGAAGTCCTTCTGGCTGCAGGTGCAGACCCAAACCTAGATCCCCTCAACTGTCTACTTGTGGCAGTGAGGGCCAATAATCATGAGATTGTCCGACTGCTTCTCTCTCATGGGGCTAATGTCAATTGTTACTTTATGCACGTGAATGACACCCGTTTCCCCAGTGCCATTCAGTATGCCCTAAATGATGAGGTCATGATGAGGCTGTTGCTGAACAATGGCTATCAAGTGGAGATGTGCTTTGACTGCATGCATGGTGACATCTTTGGAAATTCATTTGTGTGGTCAGAAATAGAGGAAGAAGTACTGCCAGGATGGACGTCTTGTGTAATAAAAGATAATCCGGTGAGTTGCATCTTCTTCTTCGTAGGGGGCCATCATCTTAACTCTTATAGCAGTCTAATAAATGTTTTAATTTTTAATATTTAATTTTAATTTTTCCCTTTTGATTGCCTCATCATCCATTGGCTACTCAGGAGCATGCTCTTTAACTTCCATATGTTAGCTAAAGTTTCTGAATTTCCTCCAGTTGTTGATTTCTAGTTTTAGATCATCATGGTCAGAAAAGATATTTAAAATGATTTTTTTGATCTTAAATTTTTAATCTAGTTTTGTGGCCTACCATAGGATCTATCCTGGAGGAGGCTCCTTGTATTGCTAAGAAGAACGTGTTTCCTGTAGCCTAACTCAAACTTTCACTTGTTTAAGAGTATTACATGAAAAGAAAAATCAACTCTAATTTTTATGTATTTCTTATTCTTAATTTTTTTTATTTGCAATGGTATAGGGTTACAAGCATATATTTAGCCAAGAAAATGTTATTTCTTTTTTTTTCAATTGGAACAGGATATAAAAAAGATGAAATATGTGCAAATAATTACTTATGCTTATTTAGTGGAATATTGGGGCTAAATGAATAAAAGCATGATTCTTCTATGCTGTATTGACTAGAATCATGTCAGAACAATGTCTATATGTCTTAAAGACTATTAGTTCAAAAAACAAGCAATTTTTCACCTTTGTTCATTCCAAGGAGGGATGTTTTCTTTTCTAGAAAAGGACAAAGATGTAACTTTTCATAACAAAATTAAGTGTTTATGTATATGTTTACATATAAGCATATTAAAAGTACTGCTAAATTAAATTTTATCAATTTTCTCAGTTCTGTGAGTTTATTACAGTTCCGTGGATGAAACACCTGGTAGGCAGCATTATTCGTATATTGATAGATTACATGGATTATGTTCCTCTGTGTGCTAAACTGAAGTCTGCATTAGAAGTACAGAGAGAATGGCCAGAAATCCGCCAAATACTAGGTAAAAAATAAAATTATCCTACAATTATTTTTTATTAAAAATGTGTATAATGTCTTTGATATTTTTCAGTGTTTCTTTGTTCAGAATTATCTAAGATATTTTTAAATCATCCTTAATGCTTCCTTTGTTTTGAGTTACAAATTTTATGTTTTCTTAATATTTCCAACTCTTTAATTGTACAATGAATAACCTTATATTCTGACTAGAACTCATTTTTGGAAAATTACCTTCTATAATGTATAATACATAGACTTCATTCTCCATGAGGTCAGGGATCTCCTTGTTTCTTTTTGTATTCTCAACATTTAGCATAGTGCCTAGAGAGTAGTTAATACTTAATATATAATTATACAGTAAATGAAGAAATGGAAGGCATTAGAATTATTTTTTGACATACACTCTTTTAGGTCTTTATTGACAAAATCCTAGTATCAAAAGATTGTGTTATAGGCAGGTCATTTGAATTCTCTAGGCAAAAGCTTATAATCACACTAAGTATGGCAGCAAACTCCAGTAATCCCAGCTAGTTGGGAGGCTGAGGCAGGAGAATCAGGAGTTCAAGGTCAGTCTGGGCAATTTAAGGAGACCCTATCTCAAAAAAAAAAAAAAAAAAAGAGGAGCTCAGTAGTAAAGCACATCTGGGTTCAATACCCAATACAGAAAAAAAAAATGTGCTTTCAAGGAAAGTACACTTACAGTTTAAATGACTCCAAATACAAATAGAAACTAGGAAAAAAATCATAGATTGGAGAGTTTCTCTTTCAAAGTATGACTTTGAGAAAATGAACTCTCAAAACTTACTTGAACATTAATTCCATGGAGCTTAAAAAAGTATCATTGAACATTTCATGACATTTTAAATAATCTGGCACTCTTGATGTATCTAAATCAGTCTTCTCCTGGAATGAGTTCTATAATAGAAGAGATTTTGTGGCAAATAAAACAGAAATCTTAGTCGGATGAATGATGCAGTTTTGTGAGCCTAGACTCTGAAGTCAGACTGGATGGGGTGGAATTCAAGCCATGCCTAGGTCGGGGGATGCTGGGTTATGTTGTACAGATGTGATTGGGGCTGATAGCTTCATGGAAATAAGCAATAATTTATTGTATCAATTTTGTTTTTTATAAAAATTTCCAAGATAATGATAGTAGCTTTGTGACTTTGAACAAGTTACTTACATTTTTTATGCCTATGTTTTTCCATTGCAAAATGGAGCTAAGTTAATATTTACCTCAAAAGTGTCTTAGGGGCTGGGATTGTGGCTCAGCGATAGAGTGCTTGTCTTGCATGTGTGAGGCCTGGTTTTGATCCTCAGTACCACGTAAAAATAAATCAATGAAATAAAGGTATAAAAAATGTTTGTTTGTTTTTTTAAAAAGTCTGTCTTGGGAATTTAAAGAGATAACATGTGGGATTGAGGGTGTGGCTCCGTGGAGAGCACTTGCATAGCATGCACTAGACTTTGCGTTTGATCAAAGCACCAAAAGCAGAGAGAGGGAATGAGAGAAATAGGCAGGATGCATGTAAAGTGTCTAACTGGTACCTATAATATTAAAAATATTAAAAACATTTTGCTATTTTGTGTTATTTTTATTACATGGTAAGTTTATGGAAAGTATCTGAAATGTATACGCAAAGTATGTCATGAAATATTATAAGGAATACTCATGCTTATTTTTACAAATTAAAAACTAAGCTGAGGATATTGCTCAGTTGGTAGGGTGCTTGCCTCACATGCACAAGGCCCTGGGTTCTAATCCCCAAAATAATATTAATAATAATAATAATATTAATAATAAAAGCTAAGTCTGAAGAGAATTACAAAACAACCTAGATCCTAACCTCTCAGAGCTCCCTTCCTGGACTGAAGCCCACATTAGAAGCAGTCAAAATCAAGCAGGACAGGGACAAGAGACAGTTCACATAAAAATGGGTGGCAAACAGGATTAGGAGTCCTCAGGGAGCAAGCCACCAGATTTTTGGATATGGTAACAAAGAAACTGTTAACAGAACAGGAACCTCTGCAAAACTGGAAGAGTTATCTTGAACCCTGACTCAAAAAAAAAAAAAAGGTAAAGAAACTGTGATGGAGAAATGGGTGATTCCAGATCTGGGGAAGGAAATGTACAAGATGAACCTGGAATACTCACCTGGTCACATCAATAGCAATGAACCCCTCAAAGACTACATACAAGAACCATGCCAAAAGAATTCAGGACCCCGATCATGATGCTATCATGATCCCAAAGGAGATCATTATTTTGATCAGTAGAAATCATATCCAGTCTTAAATATATGATATTTTAAAACTGGTCAGTTCCAAAGGATGATAGAGAATTGATTTGTTATCTTGGAAATTGATAAAAAGAAAGGATTTAAACTATTCTACCTAATTTATATAAGTCATGCCACTCTAACCAGAATATGAGAGCAAGAATTTTCCTTTTTAAAAGTATTTCAAGTAATTAATGGAAAGGAAATTATATAAATAAATATCATCCTTCTGTAGTCCCCAGTAAACTAATGGATGTGGTCATTGAATATTAACTGCTGTTCGTGTCACATTATATCCTGAATGGAAGAATACAGTTCTGCCAAAGAGATCAAATTTGAGTTCAATCAAGAAATAGAGAAGACAGTGGGACCTGGGTTGCACGTACTATCACATGCCATCTGCAAAACTCGGGCTGTGGGAAAACACAGGTCATTGGGGTCTTCAAAGGTTAACTGAAAGGACGAGAAGGGAATGCAGAGCCACAGATTAAAGAGATATACAGGACAAATCAAATGTCTTTTTTTAAAGTACTGTCCATATCTTTAGTACATTTAGTGTAGGGACAGTATTCTTAGATGATGAAACTTTGAAGGAAATGATTGCAATATACATAAGGGTAGTAATTACTCATGGCAGAAGAAAGAGATTAGGATGGGAAGGCCCATAGAGGAAATTCTGGGGTGGCTGGCAAAGTTCTATTTCCTGACCTGGGAGGTGAATAAAGGTGTTTGCCTAATAATCACTTATGATAACATATGAAACTATACATGTGTGTAGTTTCTTTATATGTATCTTATTTCACAATAAAAAGGTTTAAACAGTTCGGAGGTTGGAAAGGGGGAGAAACTCAGACTTAGATAAATTGATTACCTAAAATTATAGAATAGAAAATAACAATGCAAAGATCTGAACTCCTGTCTTATGTTAAAACACAAGCCGTTTCTATAATACCACTATACTTTTTGTTGTAGACAGCACAGATTTTGCTTCTATATGGGAATTCACTGTCCATGTGTTTTTATTGCAAAAGAATCCCCAATTCTGATGCTTTTTAAAAAAGACAATCTAGCCTGGCACGGTGGTACATGCCTGTAATCTCAGCAGCTTGGGAGGCTGAGATAGGAGGATCACAAGTTCAAAGCCAGCCTCAGCAAAATCTGAGGTGTTAAGCAACTCAGTGAGACCCTGTCTCTAAATAAAATACAAAATAAGGCTGGGTATATGGCTCAGTGGTCGAGTGCCCCTGGGTTCAATCCCTAGTATGGAAGGAAGGAAGGAAGGAAGGAAGGAAGGAAGGAAGGAAGGAAGGAAGGAAGGAAGGAAGGAAGGAAGGAAGGATGGATGGAAGGAAGGAAGGAAAGAAAGACAATCTAAGTAAAAATAATGCCAGGAAGTTTTCTTGGTTTGTTTGTTTCTATCATATATTACTGCAGCCTATCAGTTGCTTGCTATGAGCATGGTCAACCACTGGATGTCAGGATTCCTCCAGATATCTGTAAGGCAGGATGTTAGGGGGAAAAGTAAAATCGTAGTTTTTGTAAAAATGTGAATTTTTTCTGCCTGTTTTGGTAACAATAATTTTGTCTCAGCAATTTTTGGAAAATGTGTTGATTTCTAAAAGAGATTATTTCAATGTTCATAGTCTCAAATGAAAGAGAAATGTGATCACTTGTATTATTTTATTGAATGATAGTTAACATTTATTGAATGGTTACAATGTGCCAAGCACTTATTTCATACTTTATATGAACTAAATTATTTAATCTTCAAACTACCCTAGGAGGTAGGTCCCATTGTTATCTGCATTTCATAGATGAAAATACTAAAATCACAGAGGTTAAGTGACGCACCCAAGGTCATTCACCACTAAGTGGCAGAATCAGGATTTTAAGTCAAGTCAGCTGAGTCTAGAAGCCACACCTATGTCTACGCGCTTTGTGGCCCCTGTACTAGTTCATGTTGCTGGTGTGACGTATCAGTATTGTCATAATAACTTAGATTAAAGCAAGAATTGAAAATAAAGGCTTATGTAAGATAGATGAAGAATGTTAGTATATTTTTCATGAAAATATAAAGTGTTTGGGTATCAGATCCTGGAAACAAACCTCACGTGGAATAATGAAGAATTATGCAATTATTCATATTGATGTTTCCTGGATAATTATTCATCAAAGAGAGTGAAAGAGGAAGGGAGGAAGGAAGAAAAATATCTCTATAATATTCAGTTCTAAAGAAGAAATACACAGATGTAAGCATTTTCTTTCTCAAATTCATTCATTTATTTGATAAATTCTAGTTGAACATCTATTATGAGTTAGACTCTGTTCCTACAGATACAAAATAAATCTCTGCCTTCATGGAGCTTACATTGTAGAATAAACTAGAATGTAAGTGGTCTAGAATACTTAATTTCAATGAAAATCACCAGTTGCTAAAGTGTACATCTCTGTTTTTCATTCATGTTAGTCTGAAAAAAATCTGTATTTTATAGGCCAATCCACTAGTGTTGTTTTAAATTTTTGCTTATTTCCCCCATTCATTTTAGAGAATCCTTGTTCATTGAAGCATTTGTGCCGATTAAAAATTCGAAGACTTATGGGACTCCAACGACTCTGCCAGCCAGCCTTCATGGAAAAGCTTCCACTACCACCAGCTATTCAAAGATATTTATTTTTTAAAGAATATGATCTCTATGGACAGGAGCTAAAATTGCCATAGCTTAAAAATAACATTTTTAAATGTGATTTTTAAATGTTTTAAAATGTGATTCCCCCAGAGAATTTATTGGGATCATATTACAACTTTAAGTGTATTTAAATCCATTGAGAATGTTGTAGGTGTACTGTGTCCCTATGGAAACACCATATTGTACATAAAGACCTTGCCTTATCTTAAGACAGTCAGTATTCTATATTTGAATTTCTAATGATTGTCTTCACTTGCAACAAGTCTTTAAATTCTCCCTATCAATTGGTTCCTACAATATGCACTATAAGGGTCTGTGTTTAGAAAGCAAATAACCACTTTCTCAAACCCATACCTCACACCTGTTGCTGGCCCATTTCTCTTCTCTGAGAGCCCCTCTACACCAAAGGACTCCTGCCTGCCTGCAGGTTCACATACTATAATCTGGCACTCTGCTGTTTCCTCTCCTACTCTTCTCAAGGTCCTTCACCACCTCCTTATTGCTGAAGTCAATGAGCACCTTTCAGTTCCTCTTTTGGTTGATTCCTGTGCCAACTGACACTGTTGCCTGCTGTTTCCTTGAAGTTCTACCTCCTCCCTGGTTTTGACTATATGGATACCTTGTTCTCTAAGCTGTCCTTCTACCTCTTTGGATGCTCTATCTCTGGCTTCTTCCTATGACTCTCAACTCCTGCCAATCCTTTAGTAATATTTTCTCTAGAAAATTTCATCCACTTGTATGATTGCAATAATTTTGTTGAAAACCACAGCACTTACATCCAAAAAAAGCTTTCTCTCATGTGCCTGAGACCTGTGTAGGCAACTAGCCCAATGAACATTTGAGCCTAAAGACACCTCAAATTCAACATGTCCCCAATCAAACTCATGACCTTTCTCTTACATTTTATAATGTAACAGCACAATGATTAACTTAGTTTTCAACAGAAAAAGACTAAACATCAGGCTTGACCTCCTCGTTTCCTCACCCAGTGTAACTGATCACCACATCCTAAAAAGAATGTATTGCTTGAAGTGATCTTTCTTTTACTCAGTTCCACCAGCTTGGTGCTAAGCCTGGCTCGGATCCTTTTCCTAGGATAATTCAGTGCTGCTTCTCTAGCTTGCCTGCTGGCTGTCTTCCCCTATCCCACACACATTCTGCACACAGCATCCCAGAATGATCTTTTATAAATGCAAGAAGTTTCACTGCCTTGCTTAAAACCATTCCCATTGTTCATACAATCAAAGTCCAAAGTTCTTATGTGGCCCTTCACTATCTCACTCCTACTGCCTTCCTCTTTATGTCTCCCTTTCCTCTCTCCCCTTTAACTGTATTATATGCTTTCTAGAAGTTTATTCATTGAACAGTGAGTGATTCCCAGACTTCAGGGTTATATACGCTAATAGATTTGTTTCATTAATTTAAAAAAATAGAGTCATCTATCTTTTAAAAAACATATATATATATATATATATATATATATACATACCCTTTACGATCTCCATCATTTCATAAAGAGAGCATATTTTAGGATGACAGAAAATAAGACGATCATAAATTCAGTCATAAAAATTGAGTAACTTTAGCTTTGAAAGTACTTATTGCACTGTCCTCGTTTCCCTGTTGATGGGTGAAAATTTCCCTGCGGCCCAGCAAGTATCTGAGGATGTTTGTTTGGGAATCACTGCTATAGAATAGACTATGCTCTCTCACACCCAGAGGTCTTGGTATTTCCTTCTCCCTCCACCTGGAACCCTTTCTCTACCTCCTTCTGGCCCTCTTCACCTGACTGACTGACTCACCCTCACCCTGCAGATCTCAGATGAGGTGTTACTTCCTGGAGGAGGGAAGGCTCTGGCCTTAAACTTCTCAGTCTGTACTGTAGGAGCCTCTGTTCTTGCCTGTCTTTCCCACTAGACTGGAAGCTCTGTGAGGGGGGCCTCTGTATCATTGTGTTTCCCAGTGTGTCCTCAGGGTCAAACACATTCTCTAAAAATGTGAATGTTATATAAGACCCAGACAAAAATAATCAGTGACCTCATGGTAAAACGATAGTTTTGAATTTCCAAATTGATTGCACAATCTTAGTAATATTTTAAATTTATTATTCTTTGATTTTGAAAATGTATTTTCTTATGTTTATTTTTACCTTGAGTGACTATATTTTTCAATAGTAGCACCTCATTGATTTGTAAAATTTTCATATTGCATTTAGCTTATCTTTAAAGATAAATGAGTATTTAAAAATGCTGTATAATTAGGCCTATAGTTTTATCTTGTATTTCCTAGAGGACATATTTTTATAGAAATTAAACTTCATGTATTTAATTTGAACTGTAATGTTTTGTGCACAGGATTGCATAATTTCTTTGTTGGTTTCTTATTTGTGGTTAAGATGCATTGTTGTCTACAAATATTTCTCTAAATAAATAAAATATAATAATGAGGTTGTAAGTCTGCTATATGATACTTCAGATATTAAACTAGTACACTTAAACCTTGACATTTTCTCTAATGTATTTTTAGGTAAATATATTCAAGAAATGTTTTGATATAAAGATGTGAATTAACTGCACATGCTATAAGTTATCAAAGTGGTTATTTTGCTATTTATGAAGCAGAAAGAAAATGTAGATTAAGAAACTGAGGTATTTGTTGTATTCAGAACAGATTGATCTTTTGCTCACCACATTTTGGACTTTTCTAGCAGTGTTTTTGTTTTGGAGAGAACTGGATGGAAAAAGTAATTAATCCCTATCTAATTAGGACTCTGTTTCTCCTAGAGTGTGAGTGTCACTCTATCTGGGAGAGGGCAACAGCTGCTCCTCCCAGTCAGCCCTAGGAGAGCCAAACATTCAACAGTGGTGCCAGTTCAGCCACTGTGGCCTGACACGGTGGAGCCTGGAGGCTGTGGAGCCGTCAGTGGCTGCTTATAGTCACTGCAGAGCTTTTGCTTTGTGTCATCCAGAGAGCTGGATGGAAAAGAGCAGATCTGAACTCTCAGTTGGATGTTATTTAGCTCTCTTGTAGACCAAAATCAAAGAATATATCCATTTCTGGATAAAAAAAAATAATTGAAAGATGCACATTGAAGTTGAGTGCCTCCTGAAGAATATAGTTCAATCATTTTAAGTAATTACAGAACACATTTCCAGGCAATAGAAAAACAGTGCAGAAGACAGCAACTGTATAATTGGGCAGCAAATATCCCTAGGTAACACCTCTTGGATGCAGGCTTTTGAAAAATCAACACGTAGGGACTCAACAGCCTGGAAAACACAAGATGGATTCTCATGATGGAGAGTATGCACTTAAGCCTTTTTGCTGACACTGACAACAAAATTTTTATCCAAATTAGTATTGAAATTTTGGTTCCAAGTCATATTTCCTCTACATATATAACTACCTTCCAAATCTGAAATTATTTAGAACATATAAAAATTTAAAGATACTCCAAATTATTTATTAAACAAAATGAATCTTATATATGTACACATATATACACACACTTATGCATAAGTACATGTGCTTGACCTACATATTTAATATAATGCACACATATGTGTACACATGCTTTGTAGTATGTCATGTTATTTCAGCGTCATGTAATGCAGTAGGCAAGGACATGTACTTTGTTTTCAAAGACATTATGTTAAGTGAAATGAGTCACAGAAAGACAAATACCACATGATCTCACTTATATGTGGGAATCTAAAAAAAGCAAATTCCAAAGCAGAAAGTACAATAGTGGTTACCAAGGATTGGGACGCGGGGGAGGAATGGGAAGATATTGATCAAAAGTATACAAAGTATCAGTTAGACAGGAAGAATAAGCATTAGACATCTATAACAGATTGACTATAGTTAATAACCATGCACTGCATGTTTGAAAAAAATCACTAAAAGTATATTTTTATATGTTCTCACCATTAAAAATGATAAATATGGGAGTAAAGTCATGTTTACTACCCATTCCATAAAAAATGTATACACATTTCAAAATAGGTTGTGCATCATAAAGTTATACGTTTTTGTCAATTAAAAAACATAAAAAATGCAAAAGATACTGATTACCTTAAATATCATAAGTGAAGCATCCAAATAAATCTTATTAAAATACAGTTTAAACCATTTCTTAACATTTTAAAAAATACAGTTTGAACCAAGCTCTGCAAATTATATTTTTTTAAAGAGAGAGTGAGAGAGGGAGAGAGAGAGAGAGAGAGAGAATTTTTTTATTCTGAACAAGATACAAATTTATGATGCATTATGTCCTTCACCGAATAAGTGCATGTGAAACCCAACCTTTCATTATTATTATTACACAGTGGCAGTGGCAGTGCCAGAGCTGCAAAAGTGAACATTCTTGGTCTTTTTTTTTTTTTTTTTTTTTTTTTGGTACCAGGTATTTAACCCAGTGGTGCTTAACCACTGAGCCACACCCCCAGCTCTTTTATATTTTGTTTACAGACAGGTCCTCACTAAGTTGCTGACACTGGCTTTGAACTTGTGATCTTCCTGTCTCAGGCTCCCGAATTGCTAAGATTATAGGTATGCACCACCAACAACAACCTTGGTCTTATAGTACAGGACCACAGGTGGTCATGATTAGATCTGAGAATATGAAAAATAATGTTAAGGATGCACTATAATAATGTTAAGAATGCAAAAATTTCACTATCATCTCAAAATTATTTGACAACATTCACAGGATGAAAACTCAGCAGAGAACTGTCCCTAGCACATAAAATCTCACATCTTCTTTTGCTTTGTAAAGTCCTGATCAACAATTATTTTCTAGTGGAAAAGGGGCTTCTCAGAGGAAAAGATGTGTAGAACGAGTCAACTTATTTGACCTCAGTGACCATGTTATATAATATCAGGGAGTGCTAGAGATGTCTGGGGATTTGCTGTTTTCAAAAGGAGATAGTCTAGTAATTTGAATCTGGGCACTGAGTGCCTGAGTTATAACGCTGGTCTAGCCAGTAATTCCACCAGAGGTCCTGGACAGGAATTCACATTCTGTGCTTCAGATTCCAGCAAATGGGGCAGCCATTGCTCTCAATCTCTAAGTCTTCCATACCCGGAACTGCCAGTGAGACTAAACTACAATTTCCTGGAAGCAACCTATAATGCTGGATGAGGTAGAAGGTTGGAGGGTAACAAAAGTGACACTTATCTTAGAGTTGATTCAGTGTTAGATACCAATATCCCATTTTTTTTACCTCTATTTTTGTGTGTGTGTGTGTGTGTTTGTGTGTGTTACCCAATTGGATTAATATTATTGAATGAGGCCACAATTTCACTCACTTTTGACTTGAAAATGCAAACTTGCTTAGGCTTTTCTCTGACCCCTCAACCTTCACCCAGTTCCCTTCTTAGAGGTACCCAAGAAGCTAAATTGAGTGTGGGAGTTGGAGGGTGCCCTGATTAAATCTGAACATTGACGATACAGAGCTGTACACTTCTGACACAGTGAGTCTTGTATATCTGATAACCC
This sequence comes from Urocitellus parryii, assembly GCF_045843805.1. Lineage (NCBI taxonomy): Eukaryota > Metazoa > Chordata > Mammalia > Rodentia > Sciuridae > Urocitellus > Urocitellus parryii. The sequence continues at coordinate 48,117,375 of NC_135533.1, forward strand.
GATATTCAACAGGAAACACAGACTGTTATCTGAAGATTAAAATAAAGTTTAAAAAGTAAGTACACTTAAGAGAGGTAGGATGATATTAAAACCTTTCTAAGTAACAGGCTTTCATAAGAGAAAGACAGTGAAGACCCCATAGGGGAAAAAAAAGCATAAATATTTCCTAGAGCCCAAAGGCTAAATCATTTTTCCATGAATGTGGAAAGAATCTTGAGAAACATCTGGTCCACTTCATCACATCTGGAAAGACTGCTTGGATAGCAAGGTCTCTCATTTCCCCTGTGTATTACACAAAGCACTTTACATACGTTGTCTCATTTAAGTCTTATAAGCACTCTAGGAACAGAGCAGAAAAGATCTGGATTACCTCCACTCTCTATAAAAGGAGATAAATCTTGCAGCAATTAAGATAGTAAATGCCAGAACTAGGATTCAACTTGGGATTCATGATTCCAAAGCCAAAGCTCTTTTCATCTCACCAGTTTTAGTTCATTGGGAATTAGGAGGGCATCGTCCATTATACCCCAAAAATGAAAATAACTTCAATGCCCATTAGCAACGCAAAACTCAATGTTGCATATTCCTACAATGGAGTATGATTAGTCAACATGCTACAACATGCATGAACTTCAGAAACATTAGGCTAAGTGAAAAGAAGCCAGGCACAAAAGACCACAAGCTGCAGAATTCCAGTTATTTAAAATATTCAAACAAGGAACAGAAAACAGATTAGTAGTTTCCTGGGGGTGGGGGTAGGGAAAAAAGGTTGATGGCAAATGGACACAAAGCATCTTTTGGGAACAACAGAAATGTTCTAAAATTGGTTTTTGGTGAGGGTGGCACAACTTGGTAAGTTTACTTTTAAAAAAATCATTAAACTTCTACACCAAGGTGAATGTTTTTTATAGCGTATAAATCACATCTTAAAAATTACCTTTTTCTTTCTTGTGTAGGTGTGCAGGTGTGTGTTCTGGGGAATGAAATCAGGCCTTGCACATGCTAGGCATGTACTCTATCACTGAGCTATGTCCCCAGTCCTTTTTATTTTCACTCTGAAACACGACCTTACTAAATTGTCCAGACTGTCTTCGAACTGGAAATCCTCCTGCCTCAGCCTCCTGAGTAGCTGGGATTTTAGATGCGCATCACCACACCTGGTTAAGAGAGAGAGCGGGTGGGATGAAGAAATGGAAAGCAAAGAAAAGAAAAGAAGAGGAAAGAAAATCACTTCCAAATAAAATAAGAGGCACATGTCTCTGACAGGTGAATGCTGGATGCTCTGTTTACAGCCTTGATGAGGTGGTCCAGCTAAACAATGGAGTCTTCCAGCTCAGAGGAAAACATTCGGCTCTTATCAATCAGGGCATGATTTATAAGGTTTGCTATGCTAATGAGACCATTAGAAGCCAAAGATGAAGCCTTCAAGGGCTGCACCGTGCTTGCTGCCTTCACTGATCCTACTGGCCCTCACCCCAGCTGAGCTCTGCCAGTCTCCCACATTTGCATGCTGGTTGTAATATGAGTTTTTTCCTTTTTTTTAATTTAAAAATCAAATGTACAAAAACATATAGATTGAAGAGCTAAACGTGAAGGTTTCCTGTCCCATAAAGGACACAAGTCTGTTTAGGATCTTATTACCAGTAGGATGGGTCTTTTATTATAACACCATTGAAAACCAGCTCCAGAAAGAAAATCTAGGAGAAACGAGTGCCTGGAAAAAATCAGAGGCAAACATTCAAAAGGCTGTGGTTCTCCAGAACACAGGGAAGGGGAGGCATAGAAGTAAAGGTCAGTTAGGAGCCGTGAGTCTGTAGGAAAAGGCAGTGCCTTTGATCTGCAGGATAAAACTGCAAATGAAAAAGCTCAGGAACCGCAGTCCAGCTTTCAAGCTCTAACTGGCACACTGAGTCCTCCGATTCCTGACTTTACCTTTCTACCCCCTCTTCACAGCAGGATGTCCCCTTTTCTGTCCTTTAAGTTACCGTTTGCCTGCAGCACTTGATGTTTTTCTCCCTCTGTCTCTCTCCCCCACAACCCCTCAGGGTGCTGGGGATCAAACCAGGGCCTCCCACAGTCTAAGCCAGCACTCTACCACTGAGTTGCATCCCCAGCCTGGACTTGGAGATTTCTAAGGTAGCACTGGTCATGACCACAAGCAGGGAGCTACACCAAGGCAAAGATCCATGTTTTGAGTGCCTGCTCTCCGCAAGTTTCTCCCTGACACCCCAGTGAGCAAACCTGTCCAAAACAGTGATATCATCATGCAGGGTTGTGACTAAGGTAGTTCCTGAAAAGAATAAAAATCTTGTCCGTGCCAGGTAAAATTTCCTTTATCAGACCTTCGAGTGGTGTACGTCAAATCTGTTTCCTGTTTTGGAAGTCGAATCTCATCTTCATGGTCTGTTATATGAAATTTAATAAACATTGATAAAATTCAGATATTTCTCACTTTTGGATTTTTTTCTGGAAATAATCATATTTCACTTTGACATGTTTGAGTCAGATCAACAAATAAATCATCATCGGCCTTGCTATACATATGACCAAGTACAGATGCAGTATACCGGTATACAAACCCACACTTTTCAACCTATGCATCTTTCACTTTGACACATTTTGAAATGACAAACTAGTAAACTTCAGTGTGAGAAGCTTCTTGGACTTATGGAACATAAGTATATCCATCACTTATTAGATGGGTATATGTGAAGAGACTGTGAACCTCTCAAAAACTATTCACATCTTTTGCAATATGGAGTTAATAGCATTTACTTTTTCCTCAGAGTAAGTGGCAGGGCACAAGATGATTAAATGGAGATCACATTTTATTATACTGCCTGCTACACTGTGCAAAAATGTATTTTGTAAACTACAAATGTTATACAATTGTGAAACCTTATTATAAATAGCTCTAACAATTTTAAATTTGACTCATGTTCTCTACCACAACTTGGCAGAGCTGGATTTTCTTGACTTGCCAAGCCTGAGAGTGAGACTTGATAAGGGAATTGCCAGTTCTCATCTAATCCCTGTGGCCTGTTCAGTTGTTGTCTATCTAGAGCCTGACCTTTGCCTGACATTCTCCCCTGGGAGCCTCTCTCCAGCTATCTGAGCTGCTCCCGGCAAAACAGACTGAACAAAGTCGGAAGCTTAACTTCCTTCACAACCATTACATTTGCTCAGCAGCCTTGTTACAGACCATCTGTAAGAAATGTTGAGAACCCAAACCATTCTGTGTAACTGAGAACCTTGTTGGATTTATTTCAGGCAGTGACCTTGCACCTGGACAATGACAGAGATCGGATAAGACTTAAAAAAAAAAAAAAAAACAACAACAACGAAAAAAGCAAGTCAGGAATAGCTTGTTAATAGCAGATGCTCTTTGACATTTGTTAGAATTAAATAATTCTAGTTTCCCAAATTTGCAAATGACAATATAGCATGATTTCAATGTTTCCTCTATCTGCTAGATGAGGACGATTTAAATAAGAAAGGTGTCTATGAAGTGAACAAAGATCAACTGTGAGATAGTAGCACTTAGTGGCCAACTGGACTGGTTTGTCAGTTTAGAGGCCCCACTCAGGTGCAGAATGACCATAAAGCATAAATTTCAGGGCCTTGCCTGTGGTACTCAGGAATTGTAGAGAGTTTGCGGGAGGGGCAGGGAAAGCCAAGTTAGAATTAGGTAGCCTTTCTCTGAAAGTATTTCTTTAAAATACTTAGGATCTCAGTGTTAGGGTGTGGCTTAGTGGTAGAGTGCTTGCTTCCCTTCCATTAGGCTTTCGGTTCAATCCCCAACACCAGGAAAATGAAATTATTATTTCAGAAGAAATAATCCTGAATCACCTAAGACCCAGTAATTTGTCATGATTTCTGTTATTGTTTCAAACACATTTTCACTTTCATAACTAAGTTTGTATTTATAAATTTATATTATTCTTCAAGAGGTCCCCACCCCTATATACTCCTTGGGCTCCATTAGACCTGGATCTACTCTTGCCTGTACTTCAATTCCTGTTTCTTTCTTTTTTTTTTTTTTTTTTTTTTGTATATGTGTGTTGTGTTTCAACCACTTCCTGAACACCTAATAATTATGTAGAACTTGCAACAGCAAATGGGGCAGATACGCTCCTTCTACTGGGGAAAACACTCTTCCCACAAAGACCTGTTTGAAACTGGTAATCCCAGGTGGGATGCTGCCATGGAATTGAATTTTGAGGAAAGACCTCACAAAGTGTCGGTCTCAGCAAAGTAGAAGAGGCAAAGGCTTTTCAGGGAGAGGGAGGAGCAAGTATCCTGGCTAAGAGGTAGAGCAAGTGAGGAAAGTTCAGCCCAGAATGGCTCAAGTTCAGCCCACAGTGGTTTAAGAGTTAGAGGCTAGGGGAGGGGACCCAAGTTGAAGCTGGACAGGACACTGGAGATGTCAAAACCTAGATGAAAGTTTTGTCTGAAGGACAATGGAAGTTGTGTTTTTAGAAGATTTCCCTGGCTGTACTGTGGAAGAGGGGAAGGATCAAGCAGCAGGTACTGGGGGAACGATTGGTCCATTGTTGCCATCAGCTGAAAAAATGAGGAGAGCAACTTAAACTCAAGTTGAGGTGGGGAAATGGCCAGAAATAAAGAAGGTGTTCAAGAGATGTTAACACATAGGAGCCCAGGCCTTATGACTAAACAGGCCCATTCTGAGACAGAGGGAGCCAAAGGAAACAGCTTCCAACAACTGGTGCATAAGGGTACCATTTTTTTTTTTTTTTGACACATGGAAGCCTGAGGATGGGAGTGGGGAAGCTAAAAAGAGGGCAGGTTGAGTCAAGGTATTCTTGAGACACTCGGACACAGATTTTCTGGGTAGTTTCATGAAGCATTTTTAATCTTGAGAATACAAAGTTTAGCTTGTGCAATTACAGCATTATAAGTCCTGGGCTTTTGTGGGCCTAAAAATCACAGAAATTAAATTGGCTATATTAAATCTGTGAATGATACGGGCCAATTCTAGCATAAAGCAATGAGTCTCTAGAAATGAGATTTTAAATTAAATATATATTACATGTCCCATGATATATGAATATTGAATATAATTTAAAATGAAGATAAACTCATATCATTCATTCATTTAATTGGCTTTTGTTATTATAAGTAAGAATGCCCAGACAGACATTTTGAAATATAAACATTTCTCAAAGCAACCAAATTCTTCCTGAAATTTGGGGATTTTTAAAGGGGGAATAAAAAAACAAAGAAATAATCAGTAGCAGCTCTGAACACTCCTAAATATTAATTGCCAAAAGTATATAAGCCACAAGCAAAGTAATTCATTTTAGGAAGTGGGAGGCCCAATACGCATGGGTTATCAGGAGGTCTCTAACTTCTGCCTTTTAAGAGTACTAACCGAAGTACTGCCTGCTGACAGGGCTGGTACTCTTGATTTTTGGAGGCAATAATGAGTTTTGCTCACTCTCTGGAGTCTCCTTAGCATTGTGATAGTGGGGGAGAACAGCTGCCCGTTAGGCAACCTTGGCAAACTATGGCTCTGGACGGCAGCTCTAAGGCAGTGAAGGCAATGGAAGAAGTAACCACATAATGCCAGCTGAGAATAAAGTCCAAGTCCTCTTGACACCGCCTAGAGAGCCCTTCACATCAAATATTCAACACCTGTAAACACTTACCCAGTGCGGGGACATTAAATAGCGGGTGAGAGTGAGACACTCAAGCATTAATAAATCACACCAGTTTCTGCCTCATCTCTGACTCCACTCACATCTTCATCGATGCTCACTGGTCTCCTCCCCTCTCCGCCTGGCTGGAGGTGCCATGCACTGCGTGGTCGCCAGCTGTCTGCTCTCTGCCAGGCGTCTGAACTCGTTGAGGGCAGAGCCTGGATCGGTTTCTGTTTTTCTGTTTGTAATCCTAGCTTCCAACACAGACATTCCAGGACAAGTAGCTGGTAAATGTGTGTTAAACAAACAAACATTTCAAGAAGAAACTAAAAGGGAAAATCAAGTTGAAAGATAAAGATCAATGATTCCTAAAAAGGTAATTGCCAGATAATGAGAGTCTCCTGATAATTGAGGATCAAAAACTGCAAAATTCCTCCCAAGATAGAATTTTTTTTAAAAAAATAAAAGATGCTGATCTTTTTCAAGGCTTATCATGTTGTTGATTCTAAAAAACAATTCTACATAAAAAAACAATATGACCAAGTAAACATGCCAAAGAATAAAATGCTGCTAAATTATTCATCATAGTTATTTCTAGTCAGGGTAAGGTGACAGTGTTTGGTCAGTTAATGGATTTTATCCAATATATTTAAGGTTTCTGGAGAAGATCCGGTGAACTAGCATGGTGCATGAGTTGTGATTATTATCATGATCAGAGTGATTTGTAATAACAAATATTCACAGTCTCTAAATGATCGTTCTGAAGGTAGTGTCCTTGGGAAGCAAATTTTTTTTTCAGAGATGTTGCCAATTAGCAGGACACTTTAATGCTCCTTCTTCTGGAATCACCTTCAGAATCATTCAGGGGACACCTGATATTTGGCAGAAGAAACTCACATGTCACTATATTTATCTTGTATTGTTCCAATGAGAGAACTAAAATTATATGGCCTGATTTTCCAATCAGTTTCAACACAATAGAAAGAATAATCTGCATATTTGAAAATATCTACCTAAGAATGCAATGAACTTTTGGCAAGTACCATTTTCACCAACAATGTTCAAAACCATCCCTTATAGAAGTTATAAAAAGAGGATTATTTCAAGGTCCTTTGAATCTGAGATTTGTGAGTCTAAGAATATCTGAACAATATTTTATAGTCACACAAAGTTTTTATTACAATCTACGTGCATCGAGCTCTTACTTCTCCAAATCTGGGTTTGAATGCCACCTCATTATGGAAATCTTCCTGTAGGAACTATTGCCCACACCACCTTCTTGTTTCCCTGTTACCCAGTTCTGCTTTTCTCATAGAACTTCTATCTGATGTATTCCATATTTACATGCTTATTTATATTTTATCTGTCTCTCAGAACAAGAACATAAGCTCCAACAGAGAAGAGACTAGCTTAGTAATGTTCATTGTTCTAACCCCAGCAATTAAATTAGAATCTGTCATGCAGTATGTGCTTAGTAAATTATAAAATAAAAATTAGCTATATGTATTTATATATACATACTATATACATATATATTTAATTACAAATGTGAGAGTCAAATACAATTCCACTATTTTTATACATAATTATATATTCAAAACTTGCACAATGGTCAACATATCGTATATCTAATAATTAATGAAAGAATGGATTTTGTGCTATCATTTGTATATATTTTCTCTTTTGTTAAAAAAAGGTTTTTACATAACTCAGCATTTTTATCTAAAGTACAATTACAAAGCTGAATAACTCATTTCATTCACAAGATTTAGCTATCATCCCTTGATGCCATTGCCAAAAATCTAACTCATTTTCAAATAGTAAAGATGCATTTCCATTGAGGCAACACAAGAATATATGCCACAGGCTATAAAAAAACAAACAAACAAACAAATGATGCAAATCAGCCTGATTTGATCATAACTCAATGCATAAATGAAAGAAAGTATTACATAGTACCTCATAAATATGAACACATATCATTATTTAAAAAAATAAAATTAACCTAAAAAAGTGAAGTTATTATGTCCTATTTCATCCTTACCTCTCTAATCAGCATCACTGAAAAGTATCATAGTTATTTTTGGAGGCAGAATGCCATAAGGAGTTAAAATCAAAATATTCAGCCAAACCATCCTTGCAAAAAACCAAAGTTAGATGACTTGCTTTTTCTAATTTCAAGATATACTACAAATCTGTAATGATTAGGACCATGTGGTATTGGCAGAGGTCTAGACACATAGCTTAATCAAACAGAAATGACTGTCCAGAAATACACACTAATTTATGGTCAATTACTTTTCCACACATGGCCAAGACAATTCCATAGGGGAAAAGATAAGCTTTTTAATAAGCAATGCTAAGATAACTGAATATCTGCATGCAAAAAAAATGACTTTGTATCCTCACCCTACACTTATCCAGAAATTAAGTCAAAATGATAATAAGCCTAAATATAAAAACCTAAAATTACAAAAACCCTTAGAAGACAACATAGAGTAAATCTCTGTGGGCTTGGATTAGGAAATTATTTCTTTATGCAGTATGAAGGGTTGAATCCAGGAACATTCTAGCTCAGAGCTAGGGCTACTTCAACTTTCAGTCTTCCTCAATCTCTCAGCCTCTTGAATAACTATGATTATAGGTGTGTACCACAACACCTGGCTAGGAAATAATTATTTAACTATAATGCCAAAACATAAGTAATAGAAGAAAAAAATGATAAATTGGGCAATTAAAATTAAAAATATAAACTACCCCATTTACAGTAGCCTTAGAAAAAATTGGAAACTTGGAAATCTATTAACAAAAGAGGTGAAAGACCTCTTACAATGAAAATTACAGAACATTAAAGAAAAAAATTGAGAAGACCTTAGAAGATGGAAAGATCTCCCATGCTCTTGGATAGAAAGAATTAATACTGTCAAACTATCTATACTACCCAAAGTATTATACAGATTTAGTGCAGTTCCTGTAAAAATCCCAATGATATTCTTCATAGAAATAGAAAAAGCCACCATGAAATTCGTTTGGAAAAATAAAATACCCAGAATAGCCAAAACAATACTTATAAAGCAAAGTAAAGCAAGAGGCATCACAATATCAGACCTTAAATTATACTACAGAGCCATAGTAACAAAAGTTGCATATTATTGGCACCGAAACAGATATGTAGACCAATGGTACAGAATAGAGGACACAGAGACAAACCCACATAAATACATTTATCTCATACTAGACAAAGGCACCAAAAACATACATTGGAGAAAAGAGAGCCTCTTCAACAAATAGTGCTGGAAAAACTGGAAATCCTTATGCAGCAAAATGAAATTAAACCCCTGTCTTTCACTCTGCACAAAAATCAATTGACATGTATAACTAATTAAAACAAATTTTTTAATTTTTAAAAAAATTAAAAACATGGTCTTCAAAAGACACTAAAAGATAAGCCACAGAATGGGAGAAAATATATGTAAATCATATATCTGATACAGTACTGTGATAAATTTATAACTCAGCAAGATATCTCGATTTAAGCATAAAATGAGAGTATTTTACCAAAGAAAAGATGGCCAATAAACACATGAGATAGTGCCCAATATCATTAGTAGAGAAATTAAAATTCAGACTAACCATTCACACTCACTAAAATGACTGTAATCAGAAAGACCAACAATAACAGATCAGGATGTAGAGAAACAGAAACTTTCATTTACTGACATGAAATGTTGATGGGGGCAGCCATTTTGGAAAACACTTTTGCAGTTTCTTAAAAAGTGAATTTACCATATAGTCCAATCACTCTACTTATACGTATCTACCCAAGAAACATGAAAATATATAACCACTCTAAGATTTATCTGCTACATATTTACAGAAGTATCACTCATAATCCAAACCTAGAAAAGCCCAAATATTCACCAACTATTGAATGTATAAATGAAATACTTACATTATACAAGTATTAAAATGTACCATGCATACACATCTTAATAGTTTTATATAACTATGCTAGTCCTGTAAACAATTATATATATTTTAACACATTCACAAGAATATGTGCATATGTGTAATTACAAATTAGCATTCCTTCAATTTTCAGCTCAGATACAAATCTAGGTTGAAATTCTATCTTTACTCCTTTTTAACTCTGTGCTCCCAGGTTAATTATTTAACTTCTCTGGGTCTTTAATAGTAAAGTATGAGCAATGGTATACACTTTAAAGGACTGTGTTGAGGGAGATGATAAAATATTTAAAATGCTTAGCACTGGGCTAGCATCATGTGAGTCCTTAAGAAATTATACCCAGGATTATTACTTATCATTTTGTGTTTTATCTGAAGATCTAATTTTTTACTAGTGCTCATGAGGTGGGGAAGGAAGCCATTTGGTGCAGTGGACAAATTTACTTCTGCCTTCCCAGCTGTCTGGTTCAAATTTTTCACTTAATCTCTCAGAGTCTCAATTGCCAAAATCTGTAAATGAGGATCATGTTATTTATCTCACAGGACTTATGATTAGGAAAATTATATAAATGTGCTTTGTAAATTGTGAAGTACAATAAAATTATAAAGCACTGTATTATTATGATCTCTGTCCCCATTCCCACCACCTATGTTATATTTATACAAGACCAGAAAATCTGCCCCTAGGGTACTGCGGAGTCATGGCTCAACCTCTAAATTGACAATGAAAGAATCTCTTCATGGCTGTGGTGGTAGTGGCAGGTCGTTTTTTGAAACATATTTTATTCCCTTGCTTTTGAACACAAAGTGAGAGGAGCCATGTCACTCCCTATCTGAAACACTCTCTGCCTGTCCTCATTAGCTATCAGGCTCAGCTAAATATGGCCCTGGCCACTATGCTAATAATCCCCACTGGTTCTGAGACCTCCATCCACCACCGATGTGACATTCTTTGTGTTCAAATGTCTAGCTGACGTGTGATGCTTAAAACAGCCCATGCCTTCACACCCTCTGCATTGTCACAGCCCTGGATCACCACTCTTAAAAGGCTACTGCAGCCACTCCTAGCACCAGTTGCTGACCAGCCTGCCCGCCTGCCTCCCTGCCTGCCTCTGGCTACCTTGAATGCCTAGTTCTTCCAGCTCCTTGGGGGTCTGACGAAGCAGGGACCATGTCTACCTTTGGCTACAGAAGAGGACTTAGTAAATATGAATCCATCGATGAGGACGAACTCCTGGCCTCCCTGTCAGCTGAGGAGCTGAAGGAGCTGGAGAGGGAACTGGAAGATATTGAACCTGACCGCAACCTTCCGGTGGGGCTAAGGCAAAAGAGTCAGACTGAGAAAACGCCCACAGGGACTTTCAGCAGAGAGGCACTGTTGGCCTATTGGGAAAAGGAGTCCCAAAAACTCCTGGAGAAGGAGAGGCTGGGGGAGTGTGGAAAGGTAGGCTCCTTGGGACTTTTCCTTAGCTGCTCCCACTGCCCTTCCCCAACCCCAAGCCCAGACACTCTGTTTCCTCTAACTTTTCAGTCCTCATGACTTTAACCTTCTTACAACTCATCTGTACTTGTTACTGAGACATTTCTCAGGCTGAAATAGTCTTGTAACTTTTGTAGCCACCCATGGATCATACCAGTTAAAAAACTCTTAGCTGGGCCTTTTTTTTTTTAACTAAATGTGGGAACTTCAAGAGGGGAGTTATTCACAATCAAGGTATGAGTTTAAATATTTTGCCAAACCTAAGTCTTATTTTAGTTGCAAGTTGGTGACAAGACATAGTATCTGTTTCTGTGTACTTTCTATTCAGTTCCATTTGTTCTGTGTTGCTTTGACTGCAGTAATGGCTACAGTAAAAAAAAATAGTTCCATGTTTCCAACACCAAGAAGTGTAGGCTGGTGGGAAGCCCATGGAGCTGAGCCAAGGGGCTACTAGTCCTGCTCTGTCCCCAAACAGCTAAACTTTGACTAGATGGTCACTTCTGTAGGATTCTTTCTGTGTGTACATTGAGGGAGCTCAGTGCATGTATCTTTTGTGAATCAAGAAGCCCTTCGAGATTTTGATAAGTTCTAGACTTCTTCAAAAAAAATGCACATGTGTGTGTGCGCGCGCACACACACACACACACACACACACACACACACTTTTGCATACAATTTCAAAATGATGAAAGCCCTCTAAGGACCCAGCTTAAGTACGCTTGTGGAATCATCCCTGAATCCTTTCTATTTTATGATGGTGATTCTTGAGGCTAGGAAATGTGGTCTTATCAGAGAACTCGGGTTTATTAAGCTCTTGGGTACTGCCCAGTAAACAGTGACTTTCAATCTGTCCAAAAAATCATGACTGGAGGGAGGTTCAAAAAACTATGCTCTGGGAAAGTCATTAGACCAAGAAGGATGTGATAATGTAAGAAATGTTAACATGACAAATAAAATTCTGAATTTGTGGAACAATACAAATCAGGAGAATAGTTTAAAACTCTTGCACTCCATAGAAATCACCTACAATCAAAATGGCTCCATGCCATCCACAAGCTGCCACAGTACTAATCTGGGTACTGTTGTTTGTGATCTTGATGATAGGTGTGTAAGACACATTTGCAGCAAGATAGATATGTGTGAGTTCTGTCCATGTCAATCATTGCAGGAAGGGCCACTGGGATCAGGACAGGGTCTGCCAAGGCCACAGTCACGGCCTGTATTAAGAAACTAGAAGGGGAAATGAGAAGGCACACACATGACCAGTCAGGATTTGGGCCAGTCAATTCCTCCACAACCATCATGTTAAGAAGTTTTATTTTTATTTTTTTTTTTGTTTTTAAATCTGATGTGGGAATGATTGTTAAAAGTTTGGTGAAATAAAGTGGCATGTTTATTACAGTTATTAAAGAATTTCCTTCATAAAAAGAATAAAATTGTCTTTGAATACCCAGGACATATAGACAACTACAGCAATAACCCGACAAAGGCATTTTAATGTCATAATGTCATGACAATGGTGGGAACCAAAGGACAAGCTGTTGTCAGCTGTTGGTGAAACCCACCTGATCCTGCCAAAGGTTTTGCTGATCTCTGCCAGTGGCTTATCAGCCCAATTAGAGAGGCTGTCTTGTTTATGAACTTTGATTCCTTTCTCAGCTAGTTAGCTTTCCTCCCACCACACTTTCCCGTGGCTGGCCAGCTGTCCCTCTAGTCACAAGGAGTTCAGGGCAGAAGCTTGCGGATGGAGGGTGTAAATCCATTCCCAGCACAGGAAAAGACTCAGAGCAGCTGAGGAGGGCAGAGGAGCAGGGCAGCTGTGTAAGTGACAAGCTGTGCATCAGGGACCATGAGAAGGAGCTGGTGGTTTGGGGAGGTCAGGCTCCTGGCTCTGTAAAGGCTTATGAAAATCCTGTGCAACACGTGGCTTCTGCCCACCCTGGTGCACACAAATGTATGCATGTGAAAGCTCCAGGGGTCCAGATGGACACACAATGGTCCAGCCATCCAGCTCCCCTCATTTGAGTAGCTGTGGGATTCTCTGCAGGTGCCAGTGAGTTTCTTCACATTATCTCATTTCATTCTTACCCTTCTGTGCAGGAGAAGTGAGACTAGGAGAGTTTAAGAAACTTATTTGAGGTTAACAGCTTGTAAGAAGAACTGAAATTCAAACTAGATTCTGTTGGCACAGAGACTATGGTTCTTAAAATTGCGGGTGCCCAACCGGTAGCATCAGCATCACCCAGGAACTTCATAAAGCTGCATGTTTCAGGGCTACCCAATGTCTTCTGGATGAGAAACTCTAGGAAGGGAACCCATCAGCCTCTAGGTGATTATGACTTTAAAAATCACTTAACTCTACTGTAGTTTCTTTGAGACAGAGAAGTTTAGTGAGTCACCTAAAGTCAACCAGATTTGGTTTTGTTTTGCTTTATGGGCAGAAACAGAACCAGAACTAAAAACCAAGCCTCTCGCCTCTTTGTTCATGTAGGGATGCCAAAGAGGCGATTAGGAGAAATGGCTGGCCACCTCCCTCTTGTCGCCCTACTCATTCTCTAAAAGTACGTGCTTCTCTCTATTCTCTCCCTGACCACCTCCCCGTTCCCACCTCACCATCCAACTTCCCACCTCCATTCTCCAAAGTGATGGCAAACAGGACATGTCTATCCCCTAGTGCAGGAATAATTTATAAAGTTTAGAGGCAAAGTTTCTGAACCTCATCCGTATCTACTTCCCCTCTCTAGGTCCCTTTCTGTTGTTCTTCTTCTAGACATTCCCCCATGTGAGGTAACTGACCATCTCAGATGGCTCAGGAATCTCTAGATTTTACAACTAACAATCCTGCATCTTAGGAGGCTCTCCAGACTAAGGCACATAAAGCAGGACAGTTGACTGACTGCCTTACCTCCACCCGACCTGATCATGCTTTCTCCAAGGTCTGGTCCCAACAGTGAGCAGCTGTTAATCCATGTCAGTTTAGATTCCTTCAGTAAATAAAACAATTGCGGAGTCCCTGCTACATGCTAAACACTGTGCTAGGTAAGCAAACCTGACAGGGTCCCTGCTGTCACCCGGATAAGAGTCTATAGGAAAAAATAACACGTATTTATAATAAAATGTGATAGGTAGTTTGTTGGGGGAGATAAAATACTATGGGGAACACATTGCACAGATAATTTGAAGGAGCATCAAAGAAAGTTTTCTATGAGGCATCATTTAGGTGTTACCTGACAACTCACATTGCTAGATAAAGGATCAGATATTATCTTTCCAGGTATATTTCGAGGGGGAAACATCTCTTGCAAATAGAGCCTAAAGGACTTCTGAGCATGAAAACCAAAGAGCATGAAATGTAACAGTGGCGGAAAAGGCAGCATGCCTTGGATTTTGAGAGAGATTCCTTTTCTCCAAAGGCTAAAAAAACTAAGACACACTTTCAGACATGTGTGCACACACACATAATTGACAGGGGCTAGGATTATAAGAACATGTATAAAGGGATTTGGGGTGGTAGTGAGAACTGTCTGTCTGCAATTCTTCCTTCCTCCAGGTAATCCATTTATTCCATGGCTGGCCCTCTCTTATTCCTCATCTATGCCAATGGGCTTGACCAGAGCCAAACTCTTTCTTGTGTGTGTGTGTGTGTGTGTGTGTGTGTGTTGTTGAGATGTGACTGGTAGAGAACCACCACCAGTCCCCCTTCCACGACACACACACACACACACACACACACACACACACACACACACACCATCCCTCTCCTTTCTGCTCCCAAAGAAGTAAGCAAATTAAAACTGGATAAGTCATCCTAGGAGGGGCTGACCCCTTCCCAGGCCATCACTTGGTGCCTGCCACTCCACACAAGTAGATTTCTGGAGACTATTTTGTGATAGCAACTGGGCAAACAAACTTGGAGACAGCTGCAGTGTTTTCCAAAGCTTGATCCACATGCCTGAGGCGGCAGCAGCCCTTAGAGTTGAAAACAACCTTCCAATGTAGAGGGAAGCTTCAGAGCTTTGGAGACAGGGGAGAACCCAAGGGCTTCAGAGAGGATAAAGGACTCAAAAGAGAGCATGAGGGAAAATCAGGCTCTGTCAGCACTTTCCAGACATTTTTTTTAAATCATTAAAGATAACAAGAAAAAGAAAGAAGGGTTCATGTGGGCATCTTTGTACAGTGAATCCTGTAAACAGGAAAGACAAAGATAGTATGAAATTGTGTTTACCTGAAAGTCCTTCGTAAATGATATGTGTAAAATAACTTAAAAACACCAGACTGGGCAAAGACTTGCTTCACAATTTTCTACTATTTTCTGCTGATCTATGTTACTGGTTAGAATCTAGTGGGTGCCAGAGTGATCTTCTTTCCCTCCTAGTTGTCTGCAGTCCATCTTACTGAACTCTGAGCTCACTAGAGGTTTCCAGGTGATTGCTGGAAAAGGTAATCTGAATGTTTCTCTGCAGAGAGCCTGGTTTTGACCTCCCTGCTGTCAGGAGCAACAGTTCACAGGTGATATGGAGCCTCTGGGTCCCTGGGCCTCGCTCTATCACAGAAGTAGATAATTGTGGAGGGGTAAATGACACCTCAGCTTCTGTCTACACTGAGACAAGAGAAATAGAAAGCAATTGGCCCAGGTTACATCTGCTATTGCCAGAAAATTTGGGGGAGAATTTTTTTTTTTAAAGAGAGAGTGAGAGAGGAGAGAGAGAGAGAGAGAGAGAGAGAGAGAGAGAGAGAGAGAGAGAGAATTTTTAATATTTATTTTTTAGTTCTCGGCGGACACAACATCTTTGTTGGTATGTGGTGCTGAGGATGGAACCCGGGTCGCACGCATGCCAAGCGAGCGCGCTACCGCTTGAGCCACATCCCCAGCCCTGGGGGAGAATTTTTTAACACTAGATAAAGCAAACACATTACCACTGTGTGTGTGTGTGTGTGTGTGTGTGTGTGTATTTATTTATCTATTTTATTTTTTTTGCTCAGGATGGAGAAATAAGAAGGGACCAAGAGCTGATGCCAGATGGAGGCCTGAATTTGCTAAACTCTAAGTAGACAAGGAATCAAGTAGTGCAGAGCCCATAGTGGGAAGACAAAGTAAATTATCAGTAGTTTTCCAAAACTGAGGTTCTGACCATTTGCTCACATGGCAAAATGATAATATACTGGTACTCAACAAGTCGAATGCTTGATATTCTGTGCAAAACAAATGCGCATAGAAAAAGTTGTTTGATGGTTATATAACAAAATATGGACCTTGGCTACCTCAAGGAGAGAGCTCAGAAGCAGGGGATTATTAATATCTTTCATTAGAGACTTGTTACTTGTCATATGCTACTGTTATAAATTAATAAAATGTTCATTAAAACTCTCCAGGTTGCAGAAGAAGACAAAGAAGAGAGTGAGGAAGAGCTAATCTTCACAGAGAGTAACAGTGAGGTTTCTGAGGAGGTGTATACAGAAGAGGAGGAGGAACAAGAGGAGTCCCAGGAGGAAGAGGAGGAAGACGAGAGCCAAGAGGAAGAGGAAAGAACCATTGAAACCCCAAAAGGGATCAACGGAACTGTGAACTACGATGGTGTCAATTCTGACCACTCTAAGCCAAAGACATTTAAAAGTCAGATAGAAAACATCAATTTGACCAATGGCAACAGTGGGAGGAACACAGAGTCACCTGCAGCCATTCACCCTTGCGGAAATCCGACGGTTATTGAGGATGCTTTGGAAAAGATTAGAAACAATGACCCCGACACCACAGAAGTCAACCTGAACAACATAGAGAACATCACGTCGCAGACCCTCACCCGCTTTGCCGAGGCCCTTAAGGACAACACGGTGGTGAAGACGTTCAGCCTGGCCAACACGCACGCTGACGACAGCGCGGCCGTGGCCATCGCGGACATGCTCAAGGTCAACGAGCACATCACCAACGTCAACGTGGATTCCAACTTCATCACGGGAAAGGGGATCCTGGCCATCATGAGGGCTCTGCAGCACAACACGGTGCTCACGGAGCTGCGCTTCCACAACCAGAGGCATATCATGGGCAGCCAGGTGGAGATGGAGATCGTCAAGCTGCTGAAGGAGAACACGACGCTGCTGAGGCTGGGATACCACTTCGAGCTCCCAGGACCAAGAATGAGCATGACGAGCATTTTAACGAGAAATATGGATAAGCAAAGGCAAAAGCGGATGCAGGAGCAAAAACAGCAAGAGGGATATGATGGAGGATCCAACCTTAGGACCAAAGTCTGGCAAAGAGGAACGCCTGGCTCTTCACCTTATGCATCTCCCAGGCAATCTCCCTGGTCATCCCCCAAACTCCCCAAGAAAGTGCAGACTGTGCGGAGCCGACCTCCATCTCCTGTGGCCACCCCCCCTCCTCCTCCACCTCTGCCTCCCCAGAAGCTGCCTCCGCCTCCCCCTCCACCCCCTCCTCCTCCACCCCCTCCTCCAGCTCCCCCTCTCCCAGAGAAAAAGATCATCACCAGAAACATCGCAGAAGTCATCAAACAACAGGAGAGTGCCCAGCGGGCACTGCAAAATGGACAGAAAAAGAAAAAAGGAAAAAGGGTTAAGAAACAGCCAAACAATATCCTAAAGGAAATAAAAAATTCTCTGAGGTCCGTGCAAGAAAAGAAAATGGAAGACAGTTCCCGACCTTCTACCCCACAGAGATCAGCTCATGAGAACCTCATGGAAGCAATTCGGGGAAGCAGCATAAGACAGCTAAGGAGGGTAAGTCACCCCAGAACAGAACTTCAGACACAGAGTTAATAAGTGAGTTGTACCCCGTTGCCTGGTGGTACCAAAGTCACCTCTCCAAATACTTATTAGTATTCTAAATATTTTAGTATGTGAGAGCAAGTATACCAAGCAAGGTGTCAGACGCAGGTACATGAATAAGCACATTTCCATTTGAGGGCCGTGCTTGAGCCACCTGCTTAGCAACTCAGTTTTTTTGAGGGCCAAGACCCCTTTAAAACATTCCAACATATAAAAAATCCAGTTTCCTTAATATGAAAGTCAGGGAGTACAGTCTACATTCCAAGAGGATTCATCATTTGTCAAAAATATTAAACAAAGTTGCAAGCAGGACAGCCTGATCTATAATATAAAATGTGGGTATATATGCAGCAATAATCAACCCTATATTTGGGTTTTTCTCACAATATACTGGTAGAGACAGACCCTATGGATATCTATCTATGTGTGTGTGTGTGTATGTGTTTTGTGTGTATGTGTTTTGTGTTGCTTCATTGAAAGAAATTCCCTGTATTTGTAGGTGGAAGTTCCAGAAGCTCTGCGATAAAAACAGTCTCTAGAAGAGTATGCAGAACTGTTCAATGGTGTTAAGTAAAAATACATCATGGGATGTTTTCAGTTGCCGCCTTTAATTTGAAATGTTCTCTGACTTTAAAAATAGCTTCACCCAGAAATTCCAAAGAGAATTTAAAGGAGCAATCAGCATGTTTCTTCTGTAAATATGAAAATAAAGTTTTGGGTTTTTTTTTAATTTTCGTGGGATTTGTGTGGACAAGAAGTGGTTAAAAATGCTCTTCATATCTCTGGATGTGTTGGTGACTTGGAGCTGTCAGGAGTTTAAGAAATGTGCTATTATTTTTGTAATCCAAATAAATTTGGATCCAAGGGTTATTTTTTTCTTTTTTTAAAAAAGTCAGACTAATATTTTTCTGTGAGTTGGTACATTTGTCAGATATGTATGTAACATTGCTGAATATTAAAAATATTACATTCTCACTCAAAAGGTTTGAGTCCTTAGCATTTGCCTTTTGTTATTTCATTATGTCTAAGAAAATTTGACCATATCTCTTTCTAAAGGACTGGGATCAAGAACTTTCTTTAATGGGCTCTTGTGCCAGGCACTGTGGCAAATGCCTATAATGACAGGTACTTAGGAGGCTGAGGCAAGAGGATTGTAAGTTTAAGGCCAGCCTTGTCCTCTTAGCGAGACTCTGTCTCAACATTAAACATTTTTTTTAAAAGGCTGGGAGTGTGGCTCAGTGGTCAAGCAGCCCTGGGTTCAATCTCCAGTACACCCCTGCCAAATTGGTTCTTGTAACAATAAAACAAAAGGATAAAAGGGTCACCTTTATCATTCTGGATTCATTGATATTAGAGCCAGGAAGAAAGTGGATGGACCTGTGTTTCCATTAGGTATGATGGAAGCCGGTGGTTAATTCAGTCATTTATTATGTAAACCAATTATTTCTGAGGGGAATAAGTAGAAAGTTAGGAAGTTTCTTGATAGGGAGCAAATAAGTGCCAAAGGAATGCCTGAGAGGCAAACCCCCAAATTCCCAGCCATCTTTGGACTAATGCTAAAGACACACCATTCAGGTCTCCCTGGGAACCCTCCCTGAACAGTGGGTCTCAGTGGTGTTTTGCTTCTTTTTTCCCCTTATACAACTGTGGTGATGCCAACATCCATGAAACATACCTCATGACATGGCTGATGTATTCCCTGCTATTCCCCTCCATCCTGTGTTGATGGAAAGGCATCCAAATTCCCATCAAAGAAAGATGTATCAGAGATGACCTTGGCTCCACTCTAGTTCTCCCTCTTCATGTATGAAAGCTATAAATCCTTTCAAAAGTCCTCTGCATTAACTATGATTAGCCATGTATCTTTTGTTTCCTACAGATTAGAACAGTGGTCTCCACAAGCTCTCAGGGCTATCTGTTCAGTAATGATTTGCTTCATGGACAGAGCTTTGGGTACCTCCAATCAAGAAGACTATGTTTCTCTAGAAATCTTCTTTGACACTTCCTTGGTTTGTTTCTATAAGTTTATTCCCATTGTTTATCCATTCTCTTCCTGAATAAGAATAGCCATTGTAATCACTTCAAGAGGATTCCAGAGGCCCAGTGAGCTAAGAGGGTGGTAGGTGAGTGATGTCTCCAATATATTTCACAGCCTTGAAATGCGGTGTCCCCATTGTATTTACAAAGAAACTAAGGCACAGAAAAGTTAGGAAAACATGACTACATAAAGCAGGTTCCTTCCATGTCATTGCCCCTCAATGCTTCCACCCTGACTGGAATCCTCCAAAGGCTCCTCATTTTTAAACCCCATGGAGGTGGTTATTTCCCTTGGAAGTCATTTCTCTGTTTCACTTCCTTGTATTAGCATTCACAATCATCATGTTTACTCTTGCTTAAAGAAATAAAAGTTGTTTAGGTTTTCAAAAGTGTATGTGTGTGTATGTATGTATGTATGTATGCACTCATGCATAGACTATAAAGTCAAGTCAGACCTTTCTTCCCCCTAGTACTGTGTGCACAATGTCAGGGTTCTCCTACATAGAGGGGCTGGAGTGACAGGTGAACAGCTTCCAATTCCATCCTGTTGAGGCAGAGGAGCAAGTGTCTGCTGACAATCTGGTCATTGATAAGAGCATACAGGAGTCCCAGAAAAGGTATGTGGCAGCCCTCCGGAATGAGGAGGGAAGAGCTAGTGTTGTGTTGACAGGAGCTGGTTGGACTGGAGAGACTGGCCAGGCCTTCTCAGAAAGGAGTGACTAGAAGACATATTTTCTCTTTTGCATCATAAAAAGCTACCTTGCTGGAGCTTTTCTCCTACTTCAGAGACTGCAGAATGCGCTTTTACTAGGCATTCTGCAAAATCCAAATAAATATATGGACCTTCACATTCAATCCACAAAAGAGAACACTATAAAGTTCATAATAAGACATAGTGATGTTTATCATTAAGGAAAAAAAAAGATTTCTAGAATGTGCTATTGCAGAATCTAGTACTATAAACATGTAAGATTTTATGTTAGTCATTATTCAACACAGGATGGGGACCCTAGTTCATACTCTCTGCAAACTCACAAAGCTGGTATGAAACTAATTAGTTCATCTTCTATAAAGAGCTTTCAACTCACTGGGAGAAAGGCTGTCCAAGACCCGTTGAGACGTTTAGGCTATGATTTATACATACACGTGGACCTCCGAAAATACACCTAGTTCTGATTTGAAATCAGGCCAGAATGCTGAGTCTCATGCTGCTTCACAGGCCCTGCTGCCACAGGTATTTAATAACTCTGTATCAGCAGGATCTTGATTTAACACTTGCCCTGAGATGGTTGCTATGAGGGTGAAAGGAAGAGGTAGTGACAGGCTGCAATGTCTATATGGAGATACTCTAAAGACAAGGTGATCAATATACTCTTGAAAAGAGCTCGTAACTTATTCCTTTTGTGACATAGTCAAAACTATTTCTTCTTTGTTTCTCTGAGGATGCTAAGGTGGACTTTTAGGTCCATTAATCACCACATACATTATATAAAAGTCTAAGGATTGACCTAAGACTTAGAAGGATCCGAAATATGTACCACAATTGGTGCACTTAAAATCTGCAGACATTTCCTGAGTGCATACCATGTTCCAGAAACTCCTCCAGATGCTGGAGAGGCTTGGTGAGCAAAAGAGTTCAAGCCCCATCCTCATGTGACTATATTCCCATGTAAGGAGGGACCTCACACTATTCTTTCCGGCACCTGTGCATGTCCTTATCCAGTGAATCCTATGGAGGAGGAACTGTGCCCAATGCTGGGAGACCAGCTTGAACTAGAAAATGTCTTCTACCTCAAAGTAGTGGAAATCCTAAGAAATCAACCTTTCCAGATGAATAAGAAGAACTCTTCTTCATCTATGAGCTGTACAAAAATAGGTGTTGGATAGATTTTACCTGTAAGACACATTTTACCATTGATCCTTGATCTAAAGTAGAGATGAAGTGAAGAAAAGCTTATCAGAGAAGGTATTACCTTTATTTGTATATTTTAAAGGATAGAGAAATCACCAGGGTTTTTTTTTAAAAGTCTAATTATGAGGAAAGATATTTCAGTTTGAGGAATCAGGGTAGTATAGAAAATGGCCAGAAATCATATAATTTTATGTAATTCTGTAAAAACATCAATTTGGTAAAAAGTTAACATTTCCCTGTTTTTTTTCCTTAAGTATTATAACCTTGGTGGATTAAAAAGAGGAGTTTTATGATTTCTGTATGGTCTTTTCTTTTTATAAAAATAGCATGTGATCAGAAGAACTACTGATAACTTTGAAGTATGTAACTTTTAAAATCCTTCTTGCATATTTTAACACACATGAAACTATTTTTTTCTATGAAAATGGAAAGATAGCTTATATACCATTATACCCCCCACATTTTATTTAATCAATTTCACCAGCTGTCAAATATCTAGATTATTTTGATTAGTCTTCCGGTGTTAGGCATTTTGTCTGTTCCAACTCATCTCTTAGCATTTGATTATTCTAATCTTTCAATTTCCCAAAACCCTTAAAAGAAACGATTGGTTGAAAAATCACAGCTGAAACGTTGTTTTCCAGATAGAACAGAGTCCGGGGGCATCCCTGTGGTACACCAACACTGAAAATTAGATTTCAACCTAACTGTCGTGTTTACCAAGTTGCTCTCAGCCAAATTACATGCCTATCTGACCCATGGACATGTGGTAAGCACATTTCAAAAAGCCAGTAAACTTTTCTATGTCTAAACAAAAGGCCTGAACAAGTTAGTGAAAGCTAAAGAATATGCACCCAACTATGAAAGCCATGAGAAGCATTAAAGGATCTTTAAAGGGATCTTTTAAAAACATCATGTTTACGATTTAAAAACATGACTTGTACAACTCAGGGAAGGATAGATTTAGTGAGGCCCAGGCTGGTGGCAGGAAGAACAGTTAGTTAGGAGATCATTTTTATAATCGAAGAATGAAGTAAAGGATGAAGGCTTGAACTGTGAATGCTGCGTAGGTGTGCTCAGGTCAGAACAGATGGGACAGACATTAAGAAAGAGTAAACTAATCTGAATTTAGTTACTAGTGAGATGGAGATGGCAGGGGACAAAGCAAAAAAAAGGACCTATGTGGGTATCTGCATTCCTGGCTATGCGATTTGAATGGCCCCAAATGCCACAAAATGGAATAAGAATATAGCAGGAACAGGTGTTAGGGGAGGGAAATGGGTTCCATTAAAAATACCTTTCTGAGGTGCCTGTCCACCTGATTGTGAGGGTCTAGAATCCTGTTAGTGGCATTTGTGCTGAAAGTAGAATTTGGAGGCTTGTATGGTCTCAGTGGCATTTAAAGATAAGGATTTGACAAGGTCACCCCAGGGGGAAAGTGTGGAGAACAGAGAGACTGTATGAGCAGAGAGAGTGGAAGAAATCAGACAGAAGAAATATTCCAAAGCAGAGAGCTGAACTAGGGAAGGAGTAGTCAATGGCATGAAATGATTCAGTGAGTCCTACAGCCCAGAGGTGTTGAACTGTTGACATTGGAGAGAGCCGGTTCACAGGCAGGTGCTTAAAATAATGACTGTGCTGCTGGAGAGTCAGAGGTCACCCAGGTTCAGGATTGAAAAAGGCCCATCTTCCAGGTATGTTACTTTTACTTGACAAGAGAAAAAATGTTCATACACACACAGTGTGATGACCCATATGATGAGATGTTGGTTAACCGTGGGCCACATATACAACAGTGATCCCATGTAGATCATATATCCTAGTGAGGTCATAGCAGTCTTAGTTTATGTAAGTACACTCTATGAGATTCACAAAAGAACAAAATCACCTAACAGCAGATTTCTCAGAACATATTCCTGCCCTTAAGTGATGCATGATCGTATATTAGTCCACCTGTCTATCCCTATATCAAAGATCCAGATAAAGTCTAGAAAGCTCATGTAATTCGTGGCAGCCCAAAAATCTTCTGCAAGGTTACTGAAAATTCTGAGTGGATTTGGGGGCTTATCTCCTTATGGCTGGCTTTGGCTCCATACCAAGAGTGCATCTTGCAAACCTATGATTAATGTCCCTATTTCAAGCCACATTGAACCCATCATCACCCTTTTGTGATTCCTACCAATTCAATATTACATGAAAGTGTGGGAAAAGAAAGTGGGATTCACATGAGAGCCACACAAAGAGCTACAAATTGAGCACGAGATACCTGTTAGTTATTAAAAATCCCCTGGCTAACTCACCACCAGAGAGATGTTTTCCAAGTTTTATCCCACATAATAGTCTGTGTTTCCTGGCCAGCCTATCACTTTCTTCCTCTTCCTCTTCTCTTCTCATGGTTGGGCCTCAGAACCACTCTTCTAGATTACCCTCGGGAGTTCCAGTTCCTTTCCCTCTGTCATGCCCAGCAAACTCTTGCCACCCTTTCCCTAAGGGCAGGTCTACCTCTACCTTTGCAAACTCAAACAGGTCAACGTCGTCAGCAGATTGAAAGGGTTTTTATTTAACAAGAGCCACCCTACAGTTATAATTGTGAATAGAATTTTCTTCTCTCTGAAAAATGGTACACACTATCCTTAACTACAGTGAAACCCCTTGTTGAACAACTCACTATCTGTTACCTGGACTGTTGTATGGCGGTTGCTTCCTAACTGGTTTCTCTAACTTCATTCTGTTGATTCCTAATTTACCTTCAACATGTCAGAGTGATGTTTTTCCAAAGAGCAATTCTGATCTTGTCAGTCACCTGCTTGGAATTCATCAGCAGTAATCTGCACCTACTGAATAAAGTCCTCATCCCTTGGTATGGAAAACATGATCCTCATTCTTTTTCTCATTTTCCATGACTCCTACTCATGAGGCCTGTGCCCAAGCCATACCAAACAACTTGTGGTTCGTGGATCTTGCCCTCATCCTACCTCATCCTATCATCCTACCTGTCTGGAATTCTCTTCCTACTCTTTGTATCTGGGTAGCATCTACTCATATTTCAAAGGAGACCTCATAGATGAGTAACTTATTGCTGGAAGGCATTCTTCAAAAGAACCCATGTTCTCTCTACACTCTCCCTAAGTGATCTCATCCAAACCCCACATAATCCCCAAATCCTAACCTTAGCACAAATCTCACCCCCATGGGACCCACACCTTCAAATAGGCAAGCACTTGAGACGCATGAGTTTAACACTGAACTCCTCTTCCTGTTCCTGTCCCTGCTGTATTCCACAGTCTTGCATTTAACTCATTGTATATTCTTCCCTATCCCCATCCTTTCTTTTTTTCCTGCTGGGCAAATTTCCTCCCCCCCACCCCCACAAATTCAACATTGATAACCAGCTCTTACATAGCACTTGCCACAAGAGCTTTTAAGGACATTACCCACATTTGATCTTGTCTGTGTCCCAGGGTCAAATATGTTTGATAAGTGTTTGTTGAATTGAAGGATCCCTATAAAAGACAGATTGCTCACAATGTGTGATCTCTATGATAATAGCATTTTGTATTTCTGGGATATTGTACAGAGTATGCTTTTCCAGATAGAAAATGCCTCTGGTTCATTCAACACCTTCAAGCCAGCAAAAGTTTCAGGTCTTGCTCCTCAAACACAGTTCTGGCCCTACCACTTCCATGTGTTTGGTTATGTATAGTCTCTTTTCAGTTCAGAATGACTCTTTTTTCCCCCGCTTCATCTCCTTGGGTCAATAAGCTACTCATTTTTCAGGGTTTATTTCTATGGAATTTATCTGTTCCATCCTTCTCTGAGTCTTCCTTATCCCATACTCAATCTTCTCATTTGGTGCATACTACATTTAGATTTGCATTATACTACTTATCCATATATCCTAATCTCCTCACTCTCGCCCTGGACTGGTATCCAAGAGATCAGCTGCTATATCTTATTTTTGTACATCACTCCATTCACAGAAAGGACTCAGTACATATATTTGAATAGATAATTAACTGCTCAATTAACTGCTCAACAATGAGGAGACATCATGATAGTATCATCTTACTCTTCTACCCAGGGTGGCCAACAGTGGTAGCCCTTTCCTTCATGCTCTGACTAGATGTTACATGAATTGCAATGCTCAGCTTTGAAGAATGCCTTAACCACTAACCATTATGGAACTTGGTGAGAGAGGAGATACTATTTTTGAAAATCATATAACAGAAGACATGTTGACATATTAAAGTATTTCCAAGCCAAAGAGGGGAGAAGAGGTGACAAGTATTTTACCCTCACATAATTTTAGTGCATAATATTATTGAACTCTGTGGTAACATGGTAAGCTCTCCAACAAAGTGTACTACATAGAATTCCTGTATTCAGTGACTTCTGACTTCTGAAGGATCCTGAGATCTGTAGATCCGTCCATGGATTAATGTAAGCTAGACCAGAAACACCCAGGAATCAGAACAAACAGTCCATCTGGAGGGCCACTTGTGGGGAGATGTTCAGTCAGCCAAGAAAAATTCTTGTTTGTGTAGGACAGTAGATATAATGTGACGGTGGTCAGAGTGGTGCTGCTGGAGATGGGTGGGTATGTCACCACAAGGTCTGATCAGAGCAAGCAGTGACCCAGAATTTAGCTATAAGGCTTCAGGGACTTAACTTAAGGAACTTGAAAGGGCAGGAGAAGAGCAAGGCAAGCTATACTACACATCTGAACTGGAGGACAGGCAAGAAGTTAAGAAACTAGTTTAGATGGGATGGGTGCAACCTAAGAACAAAATAAGAGGAGTCATTGGTCTTGTTTGGGTATGAGAGAGGAGATCCCTCCTCTTGATCCCTCCCCCCCACCCCCAGTGGAAGTTGGCATTAGAGAAAGGTGCTATAGGGAGGGGGATATGGCACATTGTATATAAGCTGAAAATCGTGTTCAATTTTACTTTTACTTACTGATATTTATTTTGAATTTTAAAAAATGTTTTTATGGGGCTGAGGTTGTGGCTCAGCGGTAGAGCTCTTGCCTAGCACGTGTGAGACACTGGGTTCAATCCTCAGCACCACATAAAAATAAAAACAAATAAAAATAAAGAAATTGTGTTCAACTATAACTAAAAAATATATTTAAAAAAATATGGTTGAGAAAGGAGGTTTTAGAGGAAGGATTGGCCATAGAATCCAGGACAGGGCAGGACCTACACAGGGCAACCAAGGGGTCTCAGGGAATGTAATACTAAGGAGCAGCCTGTGGTGGGAGCCTCACTGCACTTCCGTGCCAGAGTTCTTAGAGCATGCACTCCCTCTTTGAGACTCAAAGACTCCACTCAAAGACTCCCTCAAAGACTCCCTCAAAGACTCCACTACCCTTTTCCACACATGGTCTGGGGGCAATGGCTTCTCAGGTTTCAGTGAGGAGAGTTTGGCAAGCCAGAGATTGACAACTACAAAACAAAAGTCGTGATCTCAAAACAAAACATCCCAGGGTAAAATGATGATAATTTTTAAAACCCTAACTCTTGAGTTTATTAAACAAATTTGCATTCTGCAACTGAGGGTTTTACTTTGGTGTGTTTTGTTTATACACTAACTATCTGACACAAATTTTCAGACGATTGATCATTAAACATTGTGTACTTAGCTGCACCATCTCTACAACAAGTTAAACTATGGGTTAGCAATGTTAACTTTTTTTGAGTCATGTCTTTAAGTGTTTTAAAAATTAGTAATTAAATGTAATTAAAGAGTGTACCCATCATCTTTCATCAAAACACTGTAGTCACTGGCACAAACTGCTAATTTTTTCTCTTTCTGAAATGAAATCTCAGATGATCCATTAATCATGCATTGCATAAACACAACCAATGAGTGAAGTCACTCTAAATTACAATTTGCACGTTGTCTTTTGTGAAGTTATCAGGAAATAATTCTCCTTCAAGCTGAGGGTGGGCCAGGCTCCCCCACCCCCATTAAGAAATAATATTCATGTGAACAAGTCAGCCAATGAACAGCATCTCAAAGGGATGCTTTATGTTGAAGCAAACCTGGAAAAATGAACTTTTACCTTTTTAAAAAGTTTACATTAAAAAAGAGTTTGAGGGAAAAATACCTATTTACAAGTGTCTTTCTAGACAGAAATTACTTTAAATTCACAAAGAGGACTCTGAAGTAATTCCAGATAAATTTCTGTGTAAATATTTATAAAGTGCTTGGGTTACTCAAACATACCGATTACCTAATCCCATAGTTCAAATGGAAAAAAATATTTTAATGGTGATAAGAAGGGACTGGGGAACAAAGATAAGCAAACCACGACACATTATTTAAAAAAAAAAATTCTATTCACATATTCCAAAAATCTGGGTTTGTCCCAATATCACAGCTTGCCCTAGTGGCCACAGGTTTAATTGCATGATTATGATTATAACGCATTTTCCTTTCTATTGCATGTTTTTGCTTTGAAAACAAAGCATGACTTTGCATGTGCATAAGCAGAAAAAGTAAAGATATTGGAGTAACATTTTTACTTTTTAACCCAGACCATTGCTGGTGTTTTATGTCACCACATAGGTAGGGTACCACAGTGGTTAAGGGTCTTGAGAACTTGAGACTCAGCTCTGCCACTTACTAGCTATTTAACTTTGTCCAAATTATTAGGCTTTTCCAAGTTACATTTACCTTGTTGTTCATATAAAACATTTCATGCTAAATTTCAGCAAAACTGATTAGTGTTATGATGGATGCTTTTTCTTGAAGTAAAACCATGTTAGGGATGAAATGACTGGGAAAAGGATGAACACAGCCATGGGAGTTTTGGAAGCTCCTTGAATGGATTTCTGTCATCCAAAAGTAGTCCAACCTGAGTCCACAAGACAGCATCTTTGCAGAAAGGAGACGGGGTCAGGATATGCCCCTTTGAAGAAGTCAAAGAGCAGTTTATATATTGGGAATTGCCAACCAAGTGGGCCCTCTGGAGAGTGTGTATTAGAAAAACACTTTCTTGGAATGGTAAGTGTATTGCCACCATCAAACAGGACCAATATTTTGAAGGTGTTCTTGTTATTATTTAAGAAGTCCATGGGACTTCCACTGTGCTCCCCATCCCCAAATATCCATATGCTTACAAGTTATAAAACCCATACAAGGCAAAGCAAAATCCTCCTTTATGTGTTTTATACACCCCATCCCTTTTAGACACCTGACAATTACTATCGGTTTCTGTGATAGGATGGCGATTGGGGGAAATGAAAACACAACATTGTACTGGATAATTTCCATAAGTAGTAAGCAGAATGTAGGTCATTACCACTATTTTCAGAGAAAGAGAAAAGCTGCTAAGTGATTTAAGAGGCAATAATTTCAAGAGATGTTGTAACCAAAGACTGGGAAGAAAACTTCACTAATTCTCCAAAATCTGTTGTTTTCTTTCAGTTTCCTGTTCAATTTTATGCAGTAGTTTCTATCTTTTGAGATGATGTGAAAAAAATGTCACTGGGAATTTAAGTCTCAAAACCAAACACTTGGGCAAAAAAGTTATCTACGTTTGGACATTTACATAGCATTATGCTTGTTTCTCCAAGGACTTGGCCACAGAAGCTCTGGTAAATTGG
This sequence comes from Urocitellus parryii, assembly GCF_045843805.1. Taxonomy (NCBI): domain Eukaryota; kingdom Metazoa; phylum Chordata; class Mammalia; order Rodentia; family Sciuridae; genus Urocitellus; species Urocitellus parryii. The sequence continues at coordinate 48,146,823 of NC_135533.1, forward strand.
TTAATATTGTCAGGCGAGGTGCCCCATTTATTCAGGCCAGTTGCTCCACAGGAAATGGGTAACAATATGAAATGTCACATGTACCTACATTTCTCTGAATAGCATGTTAAACATTGAGATTTGAGCATGTCCAAAATTCTATGCCTAATGATCCTTTTTCTCAATTTTAAGACAATGACCATCTAGAGACCCTGATTTAGCTTTGATGAAACAATTAAAGGAATAAATACATATCTGTCCTTCTCATCTACAAGTTTTGTACCTGCAGATTCAACCATGTATTAAAAATATTTGGCAAAAAAATTGCTTCTGTACAGATTATGTACAGATTTACTTTTTTCATTCTTATGATCCTTTAGTACCTTTTCAGGTATCATGCATAATGTGGAGATGATTTGAAGTACAGGAAGGATTGTGAAGTTATATGTAAATACTATACCATTTTACATAAGGGATTTGAGCATTAGTGGATCTTGGTACCCATAAGGGTTCCTAGAATCCTCTATGGATATGGAGGGGTGGTGGTTCAATTTCCTATATTACAGCAGGATTTAAACTCTTGCTGTATTCAGAGGTACATTTTATAGCAATTTGATATTAACAACTCTGCAGTAAAACAGCCGGTAGTCACCAAATCTTTTAACTAGACTGTTTTCACCACTGAACTTACTGCCAGTCTTTAGGGTACTGATTATAAATATATTTCCCTTATCCTGTTTTAATAAAAAAAATTTCTTTAGATCAAATGCCAAGTGTAGGCATGTAAATAACCTAAGAATCATGACTAGCTAGAAAGGCTATTTCTCAAACTAAACAGTCAGCTACAGGCCTTGTGTACTAGTTCCTCGTATCTGGCAAGTTGTTTTTTTTTTAAATTTCCACAGGTTAGGGGGTTCTAAAGTACATCGTGTGTGTGTGTGTGTGTGTGTGTGTATACACACACACACAAAAATGCTTTTGCCCATGCATACTAACACAGTTATCATTTTCTAAATAACACTAAGTCCTAATAACACTCCAGTGACCTGTTAGAGCAGACCTTATAATTTTACATAGGCTTCAAATGTTGACTTAGCCATTGGTTCACACACTGGTTGTACAGTTTTGATGTTGAACATTCCCTCCGAGGGTCCATGTGTTAAAGGCTTGTTCCCTAGGGGGGTGCTATTGGGAATGTGCTTCTGATGGGGACTGTAGAACTCCAGACTCTTCCTCATTCTCTTTGCTTTCTGGCCTTGAGGGGTGCGTCTGCTTTGCCACACACTCCCCATCATTGCTATCTGTACCCTCACCAGAGGTCATAAGCAATAGTCTGTCCAATCAAGAACTAGAAGCTCCCAAACTAAGACAAAGTCTTCTCTCCTTACAGGTTAATTGGCTTAGGTATTTTGTTATAGTAATGTGAAGCTGAGTAATATACCAGTGTATCTCCAACATTTGGTGCCCTTCTTTACTTTGTCCTCAGTGCATGTCTTTGCTAATCAAAAATGGTTGTGAGCACACCTTCTATTCAAAATTGACTGTGTCAAGGTAATTTAATAAACTATAAAAAACGTGCTGAGGAGCTGGCTGGAAAAAAAATAAAGCCTGGTTACTTAGCATTATGTGCTCACCTGAATTGGCCCTATTACCCTGATCCTAGATAAATATTAGTACATGGAATGAGATTTTATTGTGGTGTCTACTTGCAACTTATAGTAACAATAATCACTGTAAATAGTGTGCTTTTGTGTAAGAAATTAGAAAAATATCACTTGCATTCAAGTGCATTTATCTACTGGTTTGGAAAACTTGATATCTGGGAATTTTGAAGACTTGGGATAACATTTCCTTTGTTCCCATTTCTCCTTTATTTGCCCGATCCTATTAATATTTAAACAATGTGTATTTGAAAGCATTTTAGAAAACTTCCTTTTTTTAGTTTTTAAAAATGTCCATCCCTATCTTCAATTTTGTTGAAGATCTTATCAACTTGAAGATAAAGAAATAGGCAACTTGAAAGACATCCCAAAGTTCATTATGTTAAGAAGTTCATATGTGGGGTCATTACTCTAATCCAAACTCACCATATATTATAAATGGAGACCAAAATATGAAGATACTGCTAAATCTAAGTGTGAACCAGCCATGTGGTAGAAAGAGCAAACACATTTCTTTCTTTCTGTACAAGTTATCTTACCTTTCCCAACAACCCACCAAACCTCATTTAACAGTACATAATGGTTAGTCAAGTAGGCTTTGCAAAGGATTTGCAGAATCAAAACAACTGAAGTGCACAATGTATATTACTCCTAAGCCAGCAGAATGATGTTGCTTTAAAAATGATTTAGGGAGTTGGGGGAAAAAAGAAACAAGAAAAAGACAGTGATTCTCATAAAAACCATTTTTCCCCCCTGCTGTTTTGGACTCTGGGAAAACAAAGTGATAAAAGTGCTTATTTTTCATCCTTCAAAATAAAGATTCAAATACATTTAATTTTACTGAGCATTCTCTTGATCACCTATTTTGAAAAAAATACATGCTTATAAAGAAAAAGTGTCCTCCCTATTCTCTGCCTCTTTAGACTTTGACCCCAAAAGAAAAGGGTTCTTTTTTAGGTCAAAAGCTGGTTTAGGGGCAACAGAATTAGGACTTGGTCAGCTTTGTTCCCCTATATTCAATGGGAAATGATAATGCCTTTCTTATACCTAATTTGTTCTTTCCAAACATTTTATTTTCCTGCCTCTTTTTCAACAAGGTTGAAGTATTTGCAACCAAAATTAGAACCTCCCCTTTCTTACAAATAGTACAACTAGGAAGTTGGATTTAAAGTGTTGTTTGTCCTTGTGCTCTTGGAAGAACTCCCGGTCTTTAAATCGACAGTGCAGCTGTTGATTGAAAACTATTCAGAAAGATGTAATCTGAAACTTGTCAGACAAATCGATTGTAAAGTTTTAAAAATATTTATATCTAAGAAAAGACAATGCCTATTTACATCCATAAGAAACCAATAAAAGTAATTTGGATGTATAATCAAAAGCTCAACCTCATTTCAACCCAGTACTAAATGGCAGAAGTACCCTATGATGACCAAATGCTTGGGCAATGTAGGGTGACCGCCATCAATGAGCCAAGACACCATCACATGCTTGGTCGGAGGCTGACTTCTCAGAGCAAGCCAGCTTTTCTGGGCAGAGATGGGCACAGGATGCTGGTGACTTCTATCAACACCCAGATGATATGCGAGAAAGGGTGTAGTCTGCTGTCATACCTTTCAGAAATAAACTAAATCTGTGGCTTATTCTTAAGAAAAATATAAAACAAGGATGCAACAATATTATGGTGCAGGGAAAGGAGTAAACTAGTAGTCAAATGTGGCTTCTGAGAATCCTTGAACTGATAAGCCTTGTCACAACCACTCTGAATATGGTACCCTTTTCTGTGAAATTGAGAGTGTGGTCTTGATAATGCCTACATGCCTATTTCTTCCAAAATAGCTTGACGGTCTCCAAATGTCTTTCAATTGTGAAATAAATGTTTTAAAGGATGTCAGAGTGGATGGGACCTTCTTACTCCCCTGTTGTACCTTAGTGTCTATTTAGTTCTTTATGGCAGTTATTTAAATATGTTGATATTGATGCTTTTAAAAATCTTTAGAAGTAGGCCTTGATGAAAATAGCAATAACTAAACTAAATTCTAGGTCATGATATGCCAACCAATTCAAGGCCTAAAACAGTGTTTTGGTCATGTTCCATAATGCAATTAGATAATGTTGAAAATAAATTCTCTCCTAAACAGAAAATTAAGAAAAAAAACAAATCTTACTGAAGTAAGAGTATAAGGAATTCAGGAGCCACTTCAAATATACTAGAAATTTCCTAAAAGACAAATAGCTGACTAAATTGAAAATTGCTTATAAATTACTATTTTACTCAAATTGTGTAGCATTCATAACTTCATTTGTCTTGATGATGGTGCAGAGGACCAGTTTAGATTTACACTGAACTTATGTAAAATTAAATACAGCATCAACAATACAATCATCAATGTGCATTTCTTTTTAATGCTACGGCAGAAGCATCTGGAAAGACAAATATTTGCATAGGATCCTGAAGGTAATAGAGGATAGTATATATCACATACAGAAGAGGGTCTTAATCATTAGCTGCAAAGCCTGTTCCCCATCATACTCATAACAAACAGTTTATCACATCTTCTTCTTTTCCTAATAATTTCCATAAAAACAAGAGTTAAAATAAAATCCACAAATAAATGACCGAAAGATTATGAGAGAATGCTGTATTTAAAAGGCAAGATGGGAGAGTGTCAATTAAAAAAAAAGTGCAAGGTAAAATTCATCAACTTTTCCACAAAGGATTTTCTGTTGCACTATAAATAGGCCTTATCACTGTACTTGTCCTTGAGGCGCTCCATTCCTAAAGCAGTCATTTCAGAATCTGTTGATTAGATAAATATGATGTGACAGGACAATTCTGAGGCACTTTTCTCTTTAAAAATTCTTTTGTTTAATACATTCTTAAGGGCTCACATTCGTACATCAGAAACAACTTTACTTTTTAATTATTTTTTTTTTAGTTATACATGGACACAATATCTTTGTTTTAATGTGATGCTGAGGATCGAACCCAGTGCCTCACATGTTCAAGGCAAGGGTTCTGCCATTGAGCCACAACCCCAACCCCAGAAAACTTTAATAGAATATACTATTCTCGGGGCTGGAGATGTGGCTCAAGCGGTAGCGCGCTCGCCTGGCATGCATGCGGCCCGGGTTCGATCCTCAGCACCACATACAAACAAAGATGTTATGTCCGCTGAATACTAAAAAATAAATATTAAAAAAAAAAGAATATACTATTCTTGAAATATTTGTTAACTTTGGCTGAAGCTCTTGAAAGGCATTCTGTAGCAACCTACACTCTGGATTCCATAACTCAGTTTAATCTTCAGACACCCACTTATGCCAGAGTCAGTGGAACAGAAAAATTCTATTTATCAAAAACTGAATTTCCTGTTTAAAAAGAACACCATCTTTCATACTGTTTACTGAAAACTATTTATGGCTCACATGAACTGCTGTATTTGGCGTTTACTGAAACTACCAGTAAACTTCAATATCATTCTAATTTAGAAAACTTTTAACATTTTTGGTATGCGGAAGAGTTCCAAACAGTGTGACCTTGTGATGCGAATGCCCTGTGTTCCACAGCACTCACTGGCTTCCAGGGGAACTGCTGAGCAGCTGTCATGTTTCCCAACAGAACAGGGTGTAACAGTTTCTTGCTCACCATGTTTATTTAATAGCACACTCCAACTCTCAGGCATGAAGTCTGCTAAAAACTTCAACCACCATCATTTGTTGCTGAATATGCTTTGGTCTTCTCCACAGTTTAAGGATTTTGTTACCTATTTTAGTCTTTTAATCAACAAATAAAAACACACCATTTTATGCTATTTGGGCCAAATTAATTTTATTATGCTCCATGATGAATTGCCACCAGTGCAACATCCTATTCACTATACAATTCAAAAAAAAAAAAAAAATCACATACTAAACAAAATTTCAGTTGATAAATGGAAATGAATGATTGAAAATTTTTATGAATCTCATACATACAATATGTGGCTAGCTGAAATTGTCTATCACATAGCATTTAGATATAAAAAGCCTCATGCTAGTTTGTTAAATGCGAAGGCTACCAGACAATCATTTCGCTGGAGTATACATGGGAGGCTTTCAGACAATGCACAGGTATAGTGCTGCCCACAGTGCAGAACGGTGGAGGACTGAAACATGCAAACTTTATCTTACTCAGTAAAGAAGATGTAGTTTTCATAACTGGACTGAACTCCACAGCTGTTGTGTTTCAACCAATAGAAACTTAAATCACAACAAAAAGGTCTTTTTCTCCTTAAGAAAAAAGAACAAACTCAATTGCCTTTGGCAAATTATATACCCATCTTTTATGTGTGTTTCCAACTCTGAGAATTGATATCCTCTGCTCAGAGAAGCTCCTGATAAATACTTATCATACCAAAGTTAGATAGAAAATCCTGAATTCCTTGGCCAAAAGTTAAGAAACACCTTAAATTGGCATTACCTTACATTTCTAGGCCACTTAAAACACTTTTTTATAATGTCATAAAAAAGACATGTTTAATGAAATTTATTTTTCCAGAACTGGAGGATTGAATTCAGCAGTGCTTTAACACTGAGCTACATCCCAGACCTTTCTATTTTGAGACAGGGTCTTGCTAAATTGCTGGTCTCAAACTTGTAATCCTCCTGCCTCAACTTTCCAAGTCATTGGGATTACAGGTATGAGCCTCTGCACCAGACTTAATGTTATTTATTTAAAATAATTATAATGTCCTAGTTAATATCTGCACAAAATTTTGATTTTATTGGTTAGTAGCTGTCCAACCTTATCCACGCCAGGTTCACTGAGCTAAAGCCACAATAAAAATAATAGTAAGCAGAAAAGGTTTCTAGCAGCAAAGGGCGCTGTTTTTACAAGAAACAAAAATCTAGAATCTTTCCCATGTACTTAAATTACTCTTGCAAGGAAGGTAACATTCTTTGAATAACTTAACTATTTTACTGCACCACTTACTGCTTTCATCAACTAAACCTCTTAAATTATTTTTATGATAACTAGATGCATGATCATTAGAGATTATGTGATAAACTGGTTAAAATTCAAGCCACATCTTGCAGGTCCAGCCTGTCAAGATCATGCCAATACTAGATTTTGGTCGAAACAATTCTAGATAGAATGATTTTTAGTTGGGTATCATGACTATAGTAATGAAATACATTTGGAACTACATTCTGCATATGACTCAATGTGAGAAAAATATGTCTGTATTTAAATCAGATAATTTTCTACCTAAAATTCAAAGTAGGTAGATATGATAATTAGCACTATAAATATGAATGACCATCTTTAGGTGAATTAGTGTATTGTAAAGAGGGAAGGACACCCTAATTTTAACACACCATTTAGTATGCATAAACAAATGTGCAGGTTGTAAGGTTTTATTTTTTTTAAAAAAACTATTAAATCAGAATCAGTTATGTGTTTCAAGAAAATTGACATTTGGACCATCAATCTTTTAAGAAAAATGTAACCCTTCACTTGACATTTGACAAAAACCTTGGGAAATTATCAAAAGAAAAATATACAGTATGTTAGGTTCAGCATTACAGTACATACCTTTGCTAATTAATTTGATATTTATGGTTGGTATTTTTGAAGACCTCAATCTATACAAACTGAAAAACAGAATGACCATTATGGTTCATGAAGAATAAAACTACCCCAAAGCCTCTAAACTCCAACTTAAATAATTTTTCAGAATAATATCAAAAATATTTTTTAAGAGTTTTGCCAAAAAGCCTGTCACATTTGTTACAGCATAAACGTAACCGCAATCAAGTACAGGTATGGAAGGAAGGATTCCCTGTGGTTCCAGCCTGCAAACACCACTACTGTGTCAGTAACAGCAATGCTGCTGTAAGAGACATAACTGATTTCCCCTACTGGGATCTTTGTAGAGATGTCATACAGAGCATATTGCTAAAATTTGAAAAATGGCATCAGTGTAGTGATGTCTAGAGAACTGTGCAAGGTATCAACTTCAACATTCATATGTAGCATTGTATTCAAAATGAAGGGGCTAAAGAAACTAAGGTTTACATCACTTAAAAAAGAATGTAGTGCTATAATAGATTTTAATAAGAAAATTTAGGTACAGAAAAAGTAGGGTATGAAAATAGTGTTTTCCTTCTGGCATTATAACTAAATTACATTAAGGTTTTTGTCAGTCTCACATACAGTATTTAAACTCCCTTGTTGATGGAATGAAATATATTCACAAATCAAGTGAGCATCCTGGTGTAAACTTGTACACAGTAACAGGGAGTAGCTTTGTAGAGGATTATGACAAACCTTTACAGATTAAATGAGGTATTGCACAGATTAATTAAAAAAAAAAGCAAAAAAGGCAACAAAAATATACAGCAAATTGGTAGAACATTTACATGATAATTTTACAGAATCCATAGACAGAAAGTAGTGTTTAGTATTTCACCTTAAAAATATATATATATATAATATATAGATCAGTCTTCCCATTCATCATCATCCTCAAAATCTTCTTCATCATCTTCATCTTCATCTTCATCTAGAAGAAAATCATCAAGACAATGAAAATATAAATGTTACATAATTCTTGGGTGAGTTCTCCAAATACTTAACCTCTGAAAACATAATCCATTTAATTCTTGGAGAAATCTAGTTAATAAGATAGTTTAAAATTTAATGAAATACATCCAAAGAGTGTGATAGTTAAACCAAAGATTAGAACAGAAGTTCCAAGATTTGGGTTCTACCTTGGTATCTATGAAACAAATTTCAACCTGTGATTTTTCCCTCTCTCCCTGTAGTAGGGATAGAACTGAGGACCTCACTCATGTGAAGCAAGAGAGCCTCACCACTCAGTACTCCCCATCCCAGCCTATCCAGTGTGCTTAATATTAATGTGTTATATTATACTTGGTTTGGTTTTTCTGAATTTCAGACTTATAAATCAAGAATCCAACTGCCTTCTTGTACTCTTCATGTGGATTCTCAAATTTAAAACTTGTGAAGTTTTTTCCTCTCCCCAGCCTGCTTCTCCATCTCTGCTCTAGTCAGTTTCATCTCAATTAATGCCATCAATTCTCTCAGGTAATTAGGTCAAGAACCCAGAAATTATTAATGATTCCTCTTTTTTTTTTTTTTTCACCATCCAATCCAGTTTACTCCTTCCCACCACATCCAGGGTTACTCCCATACCATCACTATATCTTGCTTAGATTGTTTAGTCCATTTGCATCAGAGCAAATGGAGTGACACTATTTACATTCTGAATTTAAAAAAATCTCATGTTGCTACCCCCTAGAGGCCTCCTGTGGCCAAGCACTGCTCTGAATAAAATCCAATGTGACCTCAATTCTAAAAACCCCTACATGATTTCCCAGTCATCATTTCTCAGTGTTCTCCAAGCCCTTCTCATAATGCCACCTCCTTTGATTCACTATTTCTAGTAAGATGCCTTCTTTCTGTGACTCAAACATGCCAACTTTATCCTTGCTTTCTGTCTGCCTGAGTCTTCTTATCTTTGAGGACTCATTAAAACTCCACCTTCTTGGAGGGGTTTTCTGACTATCCTCTGTAAAGTATAACCCTCCTCCACAATCAGTAAGTGTCTTTCCTGTTTCACTTTCCTACAACATTCCTGTCTGACATTCTTACATGTCTTTAGGTTCATGGCCTTCATACTAGAATACAAGCTCTATGAAATCAGGGACTTTGCCTGTCTTTTCATTATTGTATCCTTAATACCAGAAAACAGTGCTTCACAGGAGCTGCTCAACTAGACTTCTTGAATGAACGAATATGTAGATGTTGTCAATTTCTGAGAGTACACTTCTATATTTTTATCAGCTTGTCATAATTACTAACCTTTGAAGTACATATCCCATACAACCCATGCAAGCCAAGTTGGCAATGTAAGACAGGACCCAAACACTTTCACTTGGTAATAATAGAAAATAAGAAAAAGAAGTATGTGACATATATGTGTGCTAGATGTACAGATCTGTCTTTTTCTTTTATTTCCCCCACTATAAAACAGATATTTTAAAAGGTCCTATAAAGAAATACTTCAGCTCTAGTATTAGAACTTGGAAATTAACAAAAGCCAGAGGGGGGCAAAGATATCTTTTCTTGGCTCCAAACTAAGTTATTTCTTTTATTATAATAATACTATGAGTTATTATTATTATTAACAATAATAGCTATTAGTTATTTAAGTCTGAAAGTCAGCTCTAAATTGTTACAGAATACACTTGCAAAGCAGTTCAACTGACTACATATTACAACTTCTGTTTACTTTTCTAGCAATAGAAATAATGTGCTATCCAAAGTTTTTGCTAGTTATGCTTCAAAACTTTACCTGGATAAGCTGGGTGCAGTGGCACGTGCCTGTAATCCTAGTGGCTTGGGAGGCTGAGGCAGGAGGATCACAAGTTAAAGCCAGCCTCAGCAAAAGTGAGGCACTAAGCAACTCAGTGATACTCTGTCTCTAAATAAAATAGAAAAAAGGCCTGGTGATGTGTTTCAGTGGTTAAGTGTTCCTGGGTTTAATCCCTGGTATCCAAAAAAAAAAAAAAAAAAAAAAAAAAAAGAACTTCCCCTGGATAAAAGCATCAAGTACACCTAACTATGCTAGCATTGAGAGTGACCAAAGGTAAAATTATCACCAATTGCTCCTCCTTGGTGAAAAGGAGGAAACAGCTAGTAATTCTATCTTCTAGTACTAGCATAGAAATAATAGTAAAATGAAAAGGGTTCAAATACACAAAGTATGTTATATATTCATTACATGAACCACGTTATAAGTTCATTACAACTTGCATGACTATTAAAAATTGTCTTTATTTTTTTTAAAATCACTATAGGGAAGTATTTACCAAAACCCAGAGATATCAAAAGAAAAAAAATGCGTTCTCATCATCATCTATTTTATAGCAACCTACCATTTGCCCCATCTGATGAAATGTGAACCTTTAATTTATCTCTTTGACACTGGCAGCTATCAAAATTTTTCTTGAGCATCTTCCATACATGAAGTTATCTTTTATATTTTCTTTACTAATTTGGCCAGAATACCATTTGACCCAGATGACTATCCTGTCCTCCTTCAAACATTTGTTTCACCTGGCTTCTAAATGCTACATTCTGTAGTCCTCAGACCTTATTATTATTAGACTTTTTCTTCTTTCTCTTTATTTGTTTATTAATTACTTAATTAATTAATTAAATCCTGGGTAACTGAACTCAGGGACACTTTACCACTGAGCCACATCCTAAGCCCTTTTGAGCCTAGTTTCAAACTTGCGATCTCCCTGCCTCAGCCTCCTGTGTCACTGGGATTATAAGCATGTGCAACAGTGCCCAGCTAGACCTTTTCTTTTCCACATCCACTTTGCTAATCTCAACCAGTTCCATAACCTTCAATAATATGTATCTATGTACAGCTTACTGACATGCAAATTTATATTAATAAGACCTTGTCCATGAATCCTAGATGTATAACCAAATCAACACTTAAATTTGAATTTTGAATAGGTATCTCAAATACAGTATGTACCAAAGCCAAATTCCTAATCTTTCCCCTTAAACTTGCTCTTCTGTTAAAGAAATTCCACTTTTTAAGCTGCTCACTTCTGACCTATCAGTAACTCCAGTGATCTATGCATTCAAAATAAAACCAACCATTTCTGATTAGTACAAGAAATCTAGTTCAACCTCTATCATCTCTTACATGGATCACTGTCATTCCTATGATGGCTTCCCATCGAGTTCAGAATAAAAATCAATGGTCTTCAAAGCATTACTAATGGTCCCCTGTTTCATTCCTTACTATTCTCTCTCTCTTGCTCCCAACATATGGACCTTATTGTTCTGCAGCCTCAGGTACTCTGCACCTGCTGTTCTTTCCATCCGATGCTTTTCCCAGATATTGCTTTTTTTTTTTTTTTAACATGTTTTACTCCTTTCCATAAATGTCACCTAAGTTGGGACTATCATTCTATTCCAAAATGAACCTCCCTCCTACAGCCTTTAACTCCCTTGCCCTTTTCTGCTTTATATTTTCTAATTTGTTTTGTATATTTTTTGGTCTCTCTCACAAGAAAGCTTATTTCATGAAGGCAGGGATTTTTACTGTTTTGTTATAATATTACTCCTTCACAAATATTTATGGAATAATTAGTCTTTTTTGTCTTTGTAATTTGTATAATGTTGCTCAAGGATCTTAAGATATCTATCTCCTTATAGAGAAACAAAGAAAAGGAAAGTAAGATTTACTGAGCACCTATTATGTGCTAGGTAATCTGTTGGTTACATATTATTTAATTCTCACCATCAATCATTTGATATGTGAATTCTCTCCATGTAACAAATAAGAAAATTAAAATGATAAAAATATGCTTGTTTGGGGGGAGTACTTATTGGGGATTGAACCCGGGGATCCCGGGGATGCTCTATCACTTAGCTATATCCCCAGCTCTCGGTTCTCCCTAACCTGCCCAGGCTGGCCTCAAACTTTTAGTTCCCCTGCCTCATTCTCTCAAGTAACTGAGATTACAAACCCCACAATCTATAGAATATTCCTAATTTTCTAATCCTCTGAAACCAGAGAAACCTTCTGAATTTCTTCTGTCATTAGAACATAACAGGAATGAGATCTAAAAATCACAAGCTTTGTCTAGAGGTTGCTTGGCAATCAGATTCTATTAGTATTTCTCAGTATAGGAAATACAATTACCACTTTTCCAAAGTTCTTCCACTTTATAGCTATGGTTGTGGTGTGCTAGCATCTGTAAATTTTAAGATAGACTAATTACAGGGGCAATAAATCAGTTAATTACTCATTAGCAGATAAAAAGCTAACAAAAACAGTTATAAAAATAAAAACAACGGAATTTTAAGCAATAAAATTCTCTCTCACACACATACACACAAACATATGCAAGCTACCTGAAGAATGAATGGCTTTGCTCCTTTTCTGCATTACTTCCATCAATGCACCCACAATTCCTGAAGTGGGTGCAGGTGTTGGTGGTGCAGACTCTTGGCCATCAGACACCTTGGAATACAAAATTAGAAAGATTCAACTGTAAATCCTTAGCAAAGAATCTGTCTTCAGAATGTCTTACTTTCTTAGTATCACCTCTTTATCTTGAAAAATTAAAAAGCAAGCTATCAAAATTTCAAACCCAGTCAGGATTAGCTAAATTAAGAAGAAAAAACTGAATATTTTCCCCAAAAGTGAACAATAATTTCTGCACATTCCAGCACACAAGAATCTTATATGATAAAACTTCAAAACTATTATTAAAGGACATTATTTTATAAACCTGGACAGTATTTAGAAGTTCTGAAACTGTACCTGTCTCACATGGCAAATAACTAACTATCCCTGGTAGAAATTACTTCCATTTCCCCCAAACTATATTCAGGAAATAAAATGATAAAAAAGAAAAAACTAAAGATTTTGATTAAAAATTCATTTATTCAGAAACCAGTCCCTGCAAAATTATCCCTATTTCCACATTCATATTTAAAAAAGAGGAAAAAAATGTAATGGAAAAAATTTACAATTTAGAAAGTACTTCTCTAAGTACTAAAATGAGACAAATATATTTTTACATATTAATTTTATTAATTCTGTCTCTGAACTTCCATTACCCATTGTTATAATATTGGTAAAAAGATTAAATAGGGCTGGGGATACAGCTCAGTTGATAAGAGTGCTTACTCACATGCACAAGGCCTTGGGTTCAATCCCCAGTACCACAAAACAACAACAACAAAAAGATGAAATAGCATAGCTACGCTAAATAATCACACAAGTTTTTAAACATTTTTATTTATTTGAAATTTTAAATCCTTTTCCAAGGAATAAAATTTTCCAAAGAAAAATATCTTCCATAGAAAATTGTCTTAATAACTTTATTAAGACAAATTTTTCATTTGGTTTTTTGGTAACTCTTCTACTAACTACTTTTCTTTCTGGGCTAAATATCACTGTGTTCTCTAAAAAAAAATTCCATGTAGCTCTCCATAAGATACAGATTCATTCATAAGTACTTAAGTTTAGCTGTTGTATGTAATACTATTACTAGTATAGCAGTCCACAAACAGAAAATCTCAGGTTTTAGAGTTTGGTATTTCTGCATGAGGCTCTTAACAGCAGCCAGGACCACTCTTCAATGATCAGGTAATATAAAGCAGAGAACACTAAATAGGAGTGCAACACTGCCATTAGAGTCTAAAAATAAAGCTTTATTCCACACCAAGTCCATTCTTTTATTTATGTACTATATATAGCAGCTTTTATGGTACAGCAGCAGATTTGGGTGCTTATAACAAAAGACCGGGGCTGGCGATGTGGCTCAAGCGCTAGCACGCCCGCCTGGCATGCATGCGGCCCGGGTTCGATCCTCAGCACCACATACAAACAAAGATGTTGTGTCCACCGAAGACTAAAAAATAAATATTAAAATTCTCTCTCTCTCTCTCTCTCTCTCTCTCTTAAAAAAAAATAACAAAAGACCATATGGCCTTATAAGTCTAAATACTTATAATCTGGTCTGTTATCAAAAAAGTTTGTCAATCTCTAAAAGATTAAATGATCTAAAGGATTAAATGATGATCATCTTGTCCAAAAGTTATCAGCCTTCAGTGTCAGAAATTCTATTAGAACTCTTTCAATTTTCTTTTTTTTTGGTGGCACCTGATTCTTTACTAGTCTAAAACATGGAATCATTTGAATATGATTTAGTTTTCATAAAGTTACTAGTTTGGATTTACCAAGGTGATTGCAATTGGTAATTGCAATTGGTATTTTAAATTCCCCTTACTTTAATAATGATTCTTTTAAAATATCTTTTATTTAAAAATAAAATATAGAACAATGAACTATAAACATACTATAAGATTCCATTTATATTAAATTTTAGAATAGGCAATAAGCAGGGTGTGGTGGCACACTCCTGAGGCAGGAGGATCCCGAGTTCAAAGCCAGCCTCAGCAAAAGCAAGACTCTGTTTCTAAATAAAATACAAAATAGAGCTGGGGATGTGGCTCAGTGAAAGTGCCCCTGAGTTCAATCCCCAGTACCCCCCAAAAAAAAAAAAAAATGAATAGGCAATCACATCAGAGAATGTTTTGGGAGCAACTAACTGGTAAGAGGAATAAGGTAACTTTCTGGGATACAGAATGTTCTACATTTTATGTAGAAGTATGGGTTATAGAGCTATAGGAACTTATTATCTAAACTAAAAATTTGTGCATTTCATTGTATCTAAAAATATTTAAAAATCTATAGGGTAAAAATTATAAATTATATTCTACAATATGTATACTCAGAAAAATGAGAAATTATATACCATCTATGTATATCAAAGTATATAAGTGCATTCTACTGTCATGTATAACTAATTAAAATAAATAAAAAATTATAAATTATAGCAAGAGAAAAAAGATTAATAAACTTTTCAAAGATATCTTATACATTACTTTAAAATTCCATTGTGATCAATGATCTAAAATGAAAGAGCATATTACTTACAGATTTCAGTTGAATACCCTGTCGTATCTGGTCTAAAAGCGCATCCCTTCCAGAGCAGGACACTGGTCGACTGTTCTGTTCCACTTTTTTTAGCTGAGCACCCTCTCTGATTTGATCTAAAAGGGCTGCTTTGTTTCCTGCAGGAGTTGGAACTTGATGGTCCCCATCAGAAGGGAGGCCAGGGGGAGGCGGTGGCCCTGGTGGAGGCGGAGGTGGAGGTGGTGGGGGTGCTGTCACTGATCCTACCACTGATAGAGGTGGAGGTGGTGGTGGAGGCCCAGAAGGCGCTGAAGAGGGAAGGGCTGGAGGTGGAGGAGGATACACCCTATTTGGTGGTGGTGGAGGGACGACCACACCTGGCCTGGAAGGAGGTGGTGGTGGAGGTGCAGCTGTGGGAGCTCTTGAAGGTGGTGGGGGAGGAGCACCTCTTCCCCTGGCAGGAGGAGGAGGAGGGCCTGAGCTATGTGGAGGGGGAGGAGGTGGTGGTGGTCCTCCCCGTGATGGTGGTGGAGGTGGTGGTGCTGAAATAAAAAAAAAAAAAAAAAAAATCAAGATCATTTTCCTGTTGTTTCTTGAAAAATATGAGCGAAAACACCAGAATTTAGTTTTTAGAAATCAGTACCAGTTTCGAAGGTTAAGAATAAACATTTTTCTACTTTATAATAACAGAAATAACAATGAAATAAAAGTTTGCTTAATAAGCACTTTTATATTTTAATTAAAATTAACAAATAACTGTTCCCTTTTTAAAGAATCAATTACATTTATGTTTTTTAAAAATTAGTTCAGATTCAAATTTTATAGTTTATCATAGTCAATTAGAATTTATTAATACTAATTTGAGCTAAGATACAAATACAATGCTTTTCCTTTAAAATGTAATCCTTTGTTGTCTAATTTATATGGATTTATATTTTATGGTATAATGTCCTATTATTTCCAAAATAAATTCTAGCAATTCTAGCAATGGAAAGAAGGGAGACTGGTTGCTCAGTCAAAATATTCGATTACATAATTAGGAAACAAAAAGTGATAAACAAATTAAATGAGAAATCCTATAAATTGTAAAAGTAAAGTCATTAATAAAAAGTTATCACTATTTTGATAGTTACACTCTTCTACTTAAGTGACAATGTTAAGATATTAAGAAAACAAATTTGAAAGTACAGTGATATCAGACTATACTGGAGAATATGAATAAAACCTAAGTGTTAGATTTTATTTTACTACATTTCTGGAGACATGATGTTGCCATGAACATACACCAATAAATATAATAATGTACTTCATCATTTTCCCATTAATTTAAAGACTGGTTTGAAAAATTATTTTTAGGGTATAGAAATGTTAGAATTCATAATAGGCATTTGTATTTACTAATACAAAGTATAATGTGGTATTAAGGAAACTTCCTATCCAACCAAATTCAGTTATAAATACCTATCTTAATTATAAGCTTAGATGCTCAGTAATACAATGATAACAGAAAGGGAAAAAACCCTCACTTTACAGAGAATAGACAGTATCTTCTGATTTCATTTGGGACAATCATGGGGAGATGCTTTAGAAATCTGAAATCAAATATAATCATAAACATTGAATGACATGTATGCAAAGGACCAAACTCACATGGGTATTGTCTCTTGGCATAAAAACCTTCAAATATACATAACGGGGAACAGGAGAGTTAACCTAAATTCAGACAATCACAGTGGGACACCCCTACGATTTACACTTAAGGTGTACTAGAGGTCTAGAAGATACAGCTAAGATTCACTCAACATTCCATCTAACTGGACCAAAAGCAAGGAGACTTAAATGCTTGCTAGAAGCAGAGTAGTTTTCTAACATTTTCAATCAAATGGCAAAAAGGGGAGGAAATGCTATATATGAATGAATGAAATGGCTATTCCCTGAATAAGAGTGTATCAAATCCCTTCAAGAAGATACAAAATTTCATTTAATCAGGTTTACATTTCAAATAGCAACAATATTTAGAACTAGTATAATTTACTCCTCCCTTACTTAAGAGGAAAAGGACTGGACTATTTTATTATGAAAGGCATTAAATAATTATTTTTCATGATTTTACCAAGAACCATGAATTAAATTTCTTTTGAACCTGTCTGTATGGGGTACATTTATTGGGATAATTTGGGATTAGGCTAATACAAACTCAGACAGACACTAATTCAACACTCAGAAAGGAGAGTCTTGATTTATGAGTCAATCATCAGCTGTATCCCATCTGCATGTAGAAAAAGTTCAGCGTTTCTATTACCTTGCAAACTAAAAGCAAACTTTTAGTCTGCCTTATGTCTACACAAAATGGAAACTGCAAAAAATGCCATGTCCAAAGGTAAAAACTATGAAAGAAATAAAATAGGAGAAGAAAAGAACTTATGGTATGCAGTTAGCCAGATCTGCACACACACATGCCTCTATACATCACTATGAGAAACACACCACTATGAGAAAACTCTGGTCAAGATTTTCAACTCTAAGTCACCACAAATACCAGAATTAAAATAACAATGGTATTTTTGAATTTTTTAAAAAGAAATAAGTGCAAAGAATCAAATAAAAGTAATAAAAAATGAAAATGGTTCCATTCAAAGCTAAAGGAAGACAAGATTGAGCTTACCAACAGAACAGAACAAAACAAAACAACTTTGTCTTGGTGGGAACCTAATACTAAAAAAATAAGTAAACATTATTTCAGGTCAACATTAAAGTACTGGTAGATAATGCTCTAGCCAATACTTGAGACACACCAGTCTGGCTGGTGACAACTACAGCTGCTGCAGGAAGGCGGAGTGCAGGTAGAGACAAAGGACAGCACAGCAGAGCAAAACAAAATAAAAAAAAATACCTGGCTTTCGGGGAGTGAGGGTGGGGGACCTGTGGGAAAGAGGGAGGCTGATCTCAATGGACCCAGTCTTTGGGGAAAATTGTTGAGTAAAAAGTAACCAAAATCTCTTGGCCCACAGGTGGATAATTTGGGGGAAACCCGGGTCACCTGCATGGGAACCAGTGCTGCTGCGCATGCAGAGGCATGAAATTGCAAACTCATAAAGGAAGGTTCCAACTGCCTGTTAGAACTGAGCCCCAGTGAGCCTGGACCAGTGTAACTGAAATAGGGACAAAGAAAATTGTGCCTAGGGCATACAGGCTCTGGATACCAAGGACAGAGAGTTCCCTTTGTTGCTGGCGCCCCAGATGTCCACCAGAGATCGGCATCTCCCCATCAACAGGGGTGTGGATCTAATCTCAGACAAAAGTTCCAAAGGTCAGTGGATACCAAATCCCAGTTACTCAAACTTCCAATTTAGAATTCTGCACGGCCTCCATGACAAGAATATACAATCTGTCAGCATTCCACAGTCTATCCCACCCTATACTGGGAGATGGGCAAGCTGAGAGCTACTAGGACCAGCTTCTGCTTCTAGCCACAAAGGCTGGCAGTTAGGTGAAGAACACAAAATTGCTGAACCTAACAAACCCTTTGACCCAAAGATTACAGAGCCCCAAAATAAATATAAAAAATCAATTCCTGCTAATAAAAATTTGACCACTTTGGTGGAAATAAGTCCTTTATTTCTCATTAAGAGTATTTAACCTTTTTCTCTCATTTATTCCAGTATTCCACTTTTTAATTTTTAACTTATTTGCCAACAGGTTTCAAAAAAATACATATGTATTCATATAATTTTGCTCTCGTTTTAGTTGTTTTCATTTTCACCAGTTTATTAGTTAGCTTTAGTTTGACTTATATGGGGATAACAAACTATATGTGGGTTTGAATTGTTTTCGATCTTAACATTTGTTTGTTAGTTATATTGGTTTTGCCCTCTTGTTGCCTCTTCTTCACTCTTTTCTCCCACTAATAGTCAAAATTCCCATTCCTCTTTCCTCTTTTTTATTACTTTTAGTTTTTTTTTAACTCCTTATTCTTTATAGCCATCATCTTCTACCTATCTCCTGCCTCTCCTTGGTTCATTTCAAACTTTTTCGTCATCCTACTTTATATTCCCTTACGAAACCGTAACCCCATTAAGAGAATTTTAAAAAATTAAATAATTTATGTAATTCTTACCCCATTATTATTGCTATGGTTATTAATACAGTGGATGATATAGTAAATCTGTTGTTCAATACTTGATCGAGTAAATGTTTTGTTGTTGTTGTTGTTGGTAGTGATGTTAAATGCTGACCTCATAATTCCTATATAGGTGGCAGTGTTATAGATGCCAAAATAGACATTGGACATTTTTCTTAAGGCTGTACATTTGTTGCTAACATTTATTGCTATTCCTGGCTCCCTGCTTTCCCTAAAAGAGCCTGGAAAGTGAGTGGGACATTAAGGTTATAGAGATCCTGCTGCTCAGCAATACTCACAACTTAGCCAAGTAACAGCAAATCTTACCCCACACATGATCTAGCCCTACTTGAGCCTCAACAATACTTCAACACATAGAACATGGGAAACAAAACCCCCAAACCAACAAGCAGGCCGCAACAAACAGAGAGGGACCTTAGATCCTACTCCTGAATATTTACTTATACATCAAAATAAGAGAGAAGTCCCATAACAAAACAATTAACTATACACAAAAGGACATGTGTATAAAAGAGGAATGGGGAATACATCTCAATTGATGCACAAGTCCCAGACCTCTGAAAACATGAGGAAACAGGCAAACAAATCGCTCCCCAAAATTTACCATCCCCCAACAAACAATCCTACAGATATGAAGTAGATGATATTCCTGTGAAAGAGTATAAAAAACTTATTATTAAATGTTCAAAAAATCAAAGATCTAAGTAATAAATTAAGAAAGCAAACATATGAGATATAAGACCATTTCAATAAAGAGATAATGAAAAGAAATCAATCAGAACTCCTGAGATAAAAGACACAATGAATCAAATAAGCAATTCACTTGAAGGCATCACAAACAGATTAGATTGCACAGAAAACAGAACTTCAGGCCTTGAGACAGGGTATATGAACTTGAACACTCAGTGTGCAATAAAGGAAAAAGAATAAAAGATCATGATCATAATATACAAGAACTCTGGAACTGCATCAAGAGAACAAATCTGAGAGTCACTGAAATAGAAGAGCACATGAAAATACAGGATAATGGCATTAAGAACATTTTCAATCAGACAGTAATAGAAAAATTTCCCCATATTAGAAATGAGACATCCAACTACAATAGGCATATAGGACCCATCATAACCAAATTATCTAAGAAAGAAAATAAGGAAAGACTATTAAAAGCTGCAAGAGAAAATTGTAAGGTCACATTTACAGGCAAACCAATAAGGCTTACCTCTGTCTCTTCAACTCAGATCCTAATGTCAAGAAGGTCTGGAATGAGATATTCCAAGCTCTAAAAGAAAACAATGCTACTCAAGATTGCTATATTCGGCAAAGCTATCTTTCAAAATCAATGAAAGAATGAAAACTTTCCATGAGGAAGAGAAACTAAAAGAATTTATGACTATTGGGCAATCATTACAAAGAATATGCAAAGATAAACTGAGCACAGCAGAACCCCAAAGCTCCCAAATGGATGAAGATCACTAGAGCAACCACCAACTAAATGAAAATCAACACAGAATAAAATATAGCAAATAAGCCAAAATGTTAGAAAAGTACAAACATATAAATAATAACATGGAATGTAGATAGTTTCAACTCCCCAATTAGCAGAGTGGATCAAAAACCAAGGTCCAACTTATGCTGTTTGCAAGATTCATTGGAAAAAACATTCACAGGCCGAAAGTAAAAGGATGGAAAAAATATTCCATGCAAATGGAGCCTGAAAACAAGAAGGGAATAGCTGTTCTCATATCTGATGAAACAGATTTGAAGCAAAAATTAAACAGAAGGGAACAAGAAAGCCACTACATAACTGATAAGGGAACGATCCAACAAGATATAACAATAGTAAATCTATATGTCCCAAGGTTCCAGACAGACCCCAAACAATAATACGGGGTGATTTCAATACACCTTTATCACCAATAGACAGGAGATCCAAGCACAAGATCAATAAAGATATCTTCAACCTAAATAACACTATAAATAACACTTTAAATCAACTAGACCTAGTAAGACATCTATAGAATATTTCATCCCAATATTTCATGCGAAAACCACTGAATTTACTTTCTTCTTAGCAACTCATGGAACCCTTTTCAAAACAGACCACATTCTAGGGTCACAATGTAAGTTAGGGTAAATATAAAAACATTGATATAATCTCATGCATCCTATCAGATCATAATGGGATGAAACTAGAAATCAACAGCAAGAAAATATTTAAAAAATGTAAACATATGGAGATTGAACAATAAATACTCTTTTAAATGAAGAATGGATCACAGAAAAATGAGAGAAGCAATCAAGAAATTCTTATAGATACAACATATCAAAATCTCTGAGACAATATGAAAGGGGTTTTAAGAGTAAAATTTATAGCACTGAGTGCCTATGTAAAAAAAAAAAACTAGGTCCTAAATACATACTTAAGACTATGTTCCACTTCAGGTCATTGAGAAAGTAAGAATAAATTAATTACAAAATCAGTAGAAGACAGGAAATAATTAATGAAATTGAAAATTAAAAAAATATAAAGGATCAATGCAATAAAGATTTAGTTCTTTGAAAAGATAAATAAGAGGGGCTGGAGATGTGGCTCAAGTGGTAGCGCGCTTGCCTGGCATGCATGCGGCCTGGGTTCGATCCTCAGCACCACATATAAAGATGTTGTGTTTGCCAAAAATTAAAAAAAAAAAAAAATTAAAATTCTCTCTCTCAAAAAAAAATTAAAATAAAAGATAAATAAGATTGATAACCCTTCACCAAACTAGCCAAAATATATAGAAAAGACTCAATAAACAAAATAAGACATGAAAAGGAGATATCATAAGACACTTTTGAAGACAATGACAAATTTCTAGACACATGCCACCTGTCCAAATTGAACCAGTAAGATACAGAAAACCTAAACAGACTAATATCCAGTAATTAAATTGAAACTGCAATTATAAGCCTTCTAACAAAGACTAGGCTGGGACCTGATGAATTCTCAACTGAGTTCCTACCATACCTTTAAGGAACTAGTCTTTCTCAAATTATTCCACAAAATTTAAAGTGAGGGAACATTTCCAAGTACATTCTATGGAGTCAGAATAACAGGCCAGGACCAGATAAATTCTCAACTGAGTTCTACCGTACCTTTAAGGAAGAACACACATCAGTCTTTCTGAAATTATTGCATGAAATTGAAAGGGAGGGAACACTTCCAAATACATTCTATAGAGTCAGTATAACCCTCATACCAAAACCAGACAAAGACACACCAAGAAAAGAAAACTACAGACCAGCATCCCTAATAAACACAGACGCAAAAATCCTTAATAATATATTGGCAAGGGCTGAGGTTGTAGCTCAATGGTAGAGCTCTTGCCTCGCATATGTCAGGTCCTGGATTTGATCCTTAGCACCACATAAAAATAAATAAATAAATAAAAATAAAGATACTGTGTCCATCTACAACTAAAAAAAAATCTTAAAAAAATATATTGGCAAACTGCATCCAAAAACACATCAAGAAGATAATACACCATGATCAAGTGGTTCTCCTCCTAAGTATGCAAAGGTTGGTTTAATTTAGGCAAATCAATAAATGTAAAATCACCACATAAACAGAATTAAGGACAAAAATCATGATCATCTCAGTAGATGCAGAAAAGACCTTTGATAAAATATAGCAACCATTTGTGTTAAAAATGCTGGAGAAACTATGGATAAAAAGAACTTGTCTCAACATTATAAAAGCTTTATATAACAAGCCAAAGCCATCATCATTCAGAATGCAGAAAAACTGAAATCATTTCCTTCAAAATCAGGAACAAGAATGTCTCTCACCACTTCTATTCAATATAATTTTTTGAAACTCTAGCCAGAGCAATCATACAAAAGGAGGAAATTAAAGAAATACAAATAGAAAAAGAAGTCAAACTATCACTATTTACTGATAATGATTTTATATTTAGAAAATCCAAAAATGAATAAAAAAAAACCCACCAGAAAATTTCTAGAGCTGAAATGAATTCAACAAAGTAGAAGGATACAGTATCAACCAACATTCATAAATGAATAGCTTTCATATACTCCAACAGTGATTCTGCTGAGAAAAAAATGAAAACTATCCCTCAAAATAAACTACATGATAATTAATATAACCAAGGAAGCCAAAGATCACTACAATGAAAATTATAGAACAACAAAGAAAGAAATTAAAGATGACCTTAGAAAATGGAAAGACCTCTCATGTTCCTGGATAGACAGAATTAATATTGTCAAAATGGCCATACTACTAAAAGTAATAAACAGTTTCAATGCAATTCTCATCAAAATACCTATGACATTCTTCACTAAAACTAAAACTAAAAAAAAAAAAAAAAAAAAGGCCTAAAATTCATTTGGAAGAATAAAGAGACCCAGAATAACCAAAGCAATCCTGAGCTAGGTCAGTTATATAGAAGCATCACAACACCTGATCAATTATACTACAGAGTTATAGTTAAAAAACAAAACAAAACAAACACAGTATTGGCAACAAAACAGAAATGAAGTCCAAGGACGCAATAGTACAGAAGACACAGAAACAAACACACATACTTACAGACATCTGATACTTGACAAATGTGCCAAAAATAAATGTTGGAGAAAAGATAGCCTTTTTAACAAATGGGCTATGAAAACTGAATATACATATGTACATAAATGAAACTAGATCCCTACCTCTCACCTTAAACAAAATCAAATCAAAGTGGATCAAAAACTTATGAATTAGACCAGAAACTTTGCAACAGCTTAAAGAAAACACAGGGTCAATAGTCCATCCTATCAGTGCAGACTCCAACTTCCTTAATAATATCCCTAAAATTCCTGAACAGAAAGGAAAGAATTAAGAATGTGAAGAGAGAGCCTACAGAATGAGAGAAAATCTTTGCCACCTACTCCTTTGACAGGGGATTAATATCTATAATATATAAAGAACTCAAAAAAGTGACATAAATTAAAAGATATTTCTCAAAAGAAGAAATACAAATGGTCAATATATGAAAAAATGCTCAACATCTCTAGCAATCAGGTAAATGTAATCAAAACTACCCAAAGACTTCATCTCACTCCAGTCATAATGGCAATTATCAAGAATATATAATAATAGTAAATGTTGGCGAGGGTGTGGAGAAAAAGATATACTCATATATTGTTGGTGGGATTGCTAATTAGTATAACTATTCTGGAAAGCAGTATGGAGATGCTACAAAAAAACAGGAATGAAACCATGACATGACCCAGCTATTCCACTCCTTAATATTTATTAAAAAGAACTAAAATCAGTATATATGGTGAGACAGCCACCTCAAATGTTTATAGCACATAATTCACAAAGCCAAATTATGGAACCAGCCTAGATGCTCATCAAAAGATAAATGGATTAAGAAACAGTGGTGTATATATATTTACAATGAAGTTTTACTCAGTCATAAAGAAGAATGAAATTATGGCATTTGCTAACAAATGGATGAAAATGGAAAACATCATGCTAAGTGAAATATTCAAGCCAGAGTCAGAAAGAAGAGTTGAATGTTTTCTTTCAGAGCAAAATAAGGAAAAAAAAAGGTAGAGGATTGGATATCATAAAGATATATGGAACATCAGGAGTAGAAGAAAGGGATTGAGAGGGAGGAAGGAACAATGGGAAAGGGGAGAAAATGTGAAATAAATTTAACAAAATCATGCTATATGCATATATAAGCATACCAGAGGGAATTCCACCTTTATGTGTATTTACACAGCACCAATCAAAAATGAATAACAAGTGAAAGGAAGACCAGTAGAGAAGGATGACCAGTAGAGAAGAATGACCAGTAGAGTAGGATGTGGAGAGTGGTGATGATTTGAATCATGATTTGACTACCTCATGGCTGCAATGCACTAGGAACTTTTTGTGCGAAGGTGCAGGGCAAGATGGCCCAGTTGCAATGGTAATACCAGGAGAGGAGGTTACATGCAAAGGCATGTAGCTCTTACCAGTGGAGGCCTTGAGCTCAGTCACCAAATCCCAGATATAGAATTCTGAGCATAGTAAGATGACCCTAATGTCTCACCAGTACTGTGACCTTCAGATTGCCTGCTTTGATGAAACTTTCCCACAAATAACCTTCTGATGAAACATTAAATAATAAATGTGCTGAGCTTGCTCTAGATCACTATTTCTTCATCAGAGAGCAATGTTCCACTTAGCCCCACCTTTTGCTCTCTTTGTGTGTCTATTTGTCTTTTCTCCAATCCCCATCACACCTGGTCCAGCTTCTGAATTAATGGTCCAGATGTGAGAGGCCCAGGGAGTTGGTGCCCAAATAGGGACCGGACACAGAAGAACTTCAATGGTCAGATGAGGGGACACTCCTGAGGCCATGGTACCCCAACAAAGGTGAGGAACACAAGTTTATAGATGGGTGTAAAACATGGGACAACTAGAGATCCCTTTCTTTGGATCCTATGTTGCAATGCTTAAGACTATGTTTTCTTTCTTAGCTTCTGCCAGATGTTTATCTCTCTTAGGCTTGCATCTAAACTGCAGAAACTGGTTTAAGACCAAAGGAAAAAAGCATCATTTTAAATCTCAAGCCACTATGGCTGGTTATCTTATCTCCTTTTCACACATTACTATCTTGCTTTCTTAACAAATTCCTCCCTAACACGATAGCACAGGGAGAAAAATGGGATGATCTCATACATATAATTTTTCTTTTCCTTAAAAATCTTTGAGGATTTCAGCACTGTAATCTGACCAAAGAGTAAACTCTGTTAACTACATTTGTATGATATCCACCAGAGTTTGGCTGCCCACCTGGCCCTAACTTTTTCTGTGTGTCTGTCTTTTCTTCAGATGGGGGCATCACCCCTCATCTGGTTTTTGAACTAATGGCCCCACTGAAAGCAGAGATGAGAGGACTGCAGCAGGCAGTAGCGGGAGGGAGCAGTGGAGGAAAAAGTATGGGAACCAGAACTGGTTATGGAGTAAATCAAATCAAAGTCATACACACGTATGACCTTCTCAAAATGAACCCAATTGCTATGTATAAGTAATTCTTTAATAAAAGAACAAAATAGAGCTATAATTTAAAAATTATGTAACTTCTATACAGTAACAGAGTTCGGAAAATATTAAAGATCTGATTTCATGCACTCAGACCAAGAAAATACAAACTGAAAAATTTTAGTTAATGCAAATTAAAATTTATGGAAATGCTGACAAGTCCCTTAGAGGGAATTTGTAAAATTGTGTTTATTTATGTTTAGTTCTCCCTCACTGACCCAAGTTAATATAAAATGTAATTTATTTTATACAGGATATTGAAAAAATGTTATGTGTGAAAAACAGTCACAAAATAATCAGTATAATTATTAGTAACAAAAACAACAGAGGTACTTGGGCAAGAGGTTTTTTTTTCATATAAAACTTCAATAAAATTAAATTATACACAAAGCATAAGCTCCAACTCATATAGAAATAAAATTTTATTTTAGCATCTACACGTTAGTTTGAGTATAGGGCAGAAAATCTCACTGGAAGTTATATCTGGAGACAGGATATATAAACTCAAGCTCCAATAAAAATCAACACAGCATAGCATGCATAATTTAGAATGCTAGGTCAAATAATATTCCACATACATACCACTCCATTGTGGTGGACCTATAGAACAGATTATTATGAGTTAATAGACTTCAAATGATTATACATACTCAAAGAGATACACTGGAAGTCACATGTCTATTTATTTTTATAAATCTGATTATATAATTTTACAAATAAAGTGTCAAGGAGACTTAGGTAAACAGGTTTTACAAAGCATATTTTCAAGACTTTTTTTCATACCTTTGAATATTAACTTACAATTATATATTCTACTTAGAAAAGATGGTAATAAATTGTAAATTTGCCTTTTTACTCTTCCTTTAAAAAGTAAAAAACCTGTCTTACATAAAATCAATCTTTGGTTTCTATAAGTTTCCAGATTGAAAGTCAGGTTCTTGCATATAATAATAAAAAAAATTGTATTTCATTTTATTCCCAAAGCATTTTTCTTAATAATTCCAATGACATTTTGTAAATTAAATTAAATTTGTAAATTAAATCAAGAAAATGCCTTGCCTAATTCAGTGTTTCTGAAGCGGACAAAAAAAAAAAAAAGAAAAGCAGTAACAACAACAACAACAACAACAACAACAAAACAACAAAAACAAAACAAAACAAAAAAACCCCAAAAACTCAAACCCAATCTAGTTCATATGATCCACTTTTAGTTACAGGTATTCAAGTGAAAGAGAAGCCATGGGTATGGTCAAGTAAGGTCAGCAGTTACTTTATAAACTTAAAAATCCAAAAGGCTGAGAGATTCTGAGCATTATCAGAATGTATGGCAAGGTGGGTAGTAATAGTGAAGAAAGAATGCTGAGGAACACATGAGGGTTGTCAAGATCTTCCATCATTTGTACACTAGCAGTAACCATGACTGACCAAGAGCATTTTAAAAGAACAGTGGTGTTATGCCCAGGATTTATTTTTAAAAACTGACAGAATTTGGAAATGTAATTAACCTACAAATAAAATAAATAAACATCATGCTCATTTCAGTCAAATTAGCATCACTTATGAGTATTTACATGGATGTTTCCATGATAGACTATAAGATGACTGTCATACTGAGAAATTATTTTATTTGCATTTTGCTGGAATAATTGCTAAGACACAACTAAACTATAAGGTGCTTTAAATATCAGATTTTGTAAACTGCTCTCAGGAACCAAAAGATAATTTTGTACTTTATTCAAGAAAGAGTTTGCATTTTAAAATTAATAGTGTTTACATTATTTGTATTATGGAAATGCTTACATTATTGGTTAGACAGTGATTATACTTAAAAAAGTACTACTTTTGAATTATAAGAAATACAACTTAAAGGAAGGATTCTCATGTATGTATATAGCTACCTATGATTAAACTGACCAATCTCAGAACATTCACAAGAAAAAAACAAATCCAAGTGCTTATATAGAAATAAAAGTTACCTTGTCTTCGTAGTTCATTTTTAACTGCTTCAACACCTCCTGTTTTTTCAATAAAGTCATATATAACTTTTGATGTTTCTCGGTCTTTAAGTTGTGCCTCTGAGATTCCACATAAATCAAAAAGATTCTTCAATTCTGGATCCAAATTATTCAGCTACAACAGATAACATAACTGCTAACTATGAAAATTAATTCAATTTTTAAAAAATAACCATGATAAAATGGAATACTCATCTGTATTATAATACTTGTACCCCAAAGACTCTGTATAGTACCCAACACAAATAAGTGTTCAATAAATGTTTGTAGAGTACAATGAAGCTACATAACCAAAGATTATTGACCCCAATCACAAATATTTTTCTTCAAAATAATTTTTCCAAATACTAACTTTTGTTTCTTGGCAGTACTGGGAATTTAATCCCGGAGTGCTAAACTACCAGAGCTTTTCAATTTTTATTTTGAGATAGAATTTGCTAAATGCCGAGGGTGGCCTCGAACTTGAAATCCTCTTGCCTTAGCCTACTGAGTCACTGTGATTACTAGAGCATGACACTGGGTCTGGCTCAACACCACAGCTTCACTTTCTTTATTAAAGTACTATAAAATAAGGGATAATAAAAAGTGCCACATCTATACTGGGTTCATTTCTCAGCACCTCATACAAATAAATAAAATAAAGGTCCATTGACAACTAAAAAATATTTAAAAAAAAAGTGGCACATCTAGATAATTCCACAATTGAATATTCAGAATTCAATTATGCTAATTTCTAGTAATTTAGTACGTATTCCCCTGAATTATCCCTTGGCAAAAATAATTTTCTTCCCTTGGCTTTCAAAGCATAAGTCTTCGCTTATTCAGTAAATAAAGTCCCAGAAGCATAAAGTTTTGTCTTCCAAGACTTGGTCATGAATTAGATAAAACAATATTATAGTTTCAAGGCTCAGTGGTTCAAATACATAAACACAACAACCACATTCAGAGATAGTAAAATATTAATTAAAAAAAATCTAAAAAGGCTGTAACAGTCCTATTTTGAGTAATAATGAATATGGCTTAAAAAGACACTTACATCAAAGCCTGTATTTGGATCCCAGCCAACATGTCCAATATGCCTAAAGTAGAGAATTAAAAATGAAGCGTAGAAAAAAAAATGCATAAAGGAATTGAAAACATAACAAGAATGAAATCAAATGCATCCTTTGAATTTTTGGCCTGCACTGATAGTTCTCATAGACTCAATAGTATTTTGGGAAGACCTATATACCAGGAGTTATGAAAGCAGGATTCCAGCCATGCAGTGTAACAACTGAATCTTAATATTCTCAAACAATCTCTGTGAGCATCTATTTCTTCAACTGTCATATAAGAATATAAGAATCATGCATATGAGAAGATAGGAGTTTTGTAATGAGATAATAAAGTAATGCATATGAAAATGCTTAAAATATGATATATAAATATCAAAGGCTTCTTTTCCCCTCTAGACAATGCCTGCAAGCAATTTCCAAATAATATTTGTAGATCAGAGTGGGAAATCATCTTCATGTTCAACAATTAGTTGAAATAACAAGTTTATCTAATTTTTCTTTTCTGATGGGTGAGAAACTAAATTAGTTGTAAGAATCACAGAACATATACTGAGGAAGTGTCTTCAAAATCTCCAACAAAATCTACAGCTTTTAAAATACAATGAATGCAAACATCCTGCCCTCCCCCAACCCAGCAAAAGAAAAAAATCAGGAGCATCAATGATGAGTAAATCAAAAGTGAAAATAAGAACAAAAAAACTCTTACTGGAAGTTGCTTGGTGTTCCAATATCTGCCTTGGTTAACCTCTTCTTTTTAGCTTTTCCTTTCTTCTTTTCTTTGGTATGGGAGATGTTGTTGACTTGGGTACTATAAAATCTATTTGTTGTGATTTCTGGATTTTTTATATCAACTGTAGCCATAGGTAGATTGGGACCTACAAATAAAGTCAAAATAACATTAAAGAAATATAATTTAACAAAATAATTCTATATAATCATAATTTATAAATTTAAATCTTTTTCTAAAATAGAATCACTTCATTATTATAAATTAAATTTTAAGCCTGCATATATTGATGTTTTACAAATAAGAAGGTACTGCCTAAATTTCTAAAGCCTATAATTAATTCATAAACACTGTGGCATAGATGCATTATTTCACATCAAACTTCTATTTGTATAACATTAATTCTCAGGAAGAATATAAACTTCTATGGAAATTAAATTTAATTGTTTTAATCACTTATATTTTGCCTATAATAGTCTCATAGTGAACACACTGCTCACTGGTAAGATGGTATACACAAAATAAATAACAAGGATAAAGAAAGTAAAAGAGGTATCTGCTTTGTTTTAAATTTAACAAAGAAGTCTAGTCTTACCACTTTGTTTCAACTTTATTAATCCTTGAGGAGAAAAGTACTTATAAAATCATTACTACCAATTTTTCCAAAACTGCCATATTTAAGTCCATTAATATTTTCCCTACCAGTACACATAGAGAGCATAAGTATCAAAAGCATATAGCTCAAAAACCTAAAATGGAAAAATTCTTAAAAACACATATTTTTTGCAAGGATCAACAGTTAAAATATCCTGGGCACTCCTGGATATTATCAGTAGCATTTTTAGGGGTGACACTAAGTGTGGTAGCACAAAGCTTGCCTTATAATTAAAAAACTATATTAATGGAATAATAGTCTGAATGTAACATATTCAGTTAAAAACATGAATTTAAGTAAAGGTCAATAAATGTTCCTTAAACATCCCATTTCAATATACAATTCTCTAACAAAATCTCTAAGATCATTACATTAGTGACAACTTTCAAAATGTATAAACTACTATCACCATTTGTAGAAAAGGAGTTAACATAACACAACAAGGATGGCCTTTCACTGGCATCTGGGAAGTTGCATTTTGAAAACATTACGCCCATTCCCTAAAAGGGTGGGCTCATCATGTCTAAACTTTATGCTAACAAAGTGATGTAGGTTGAATATCTTCTTTCCCCTTTGGAGTCTAGAATCATGGTATGGCAGATGCCTATAGGACCAAACCCCAGAAAAAGCCCCAGGCACTGAGTCTCTATCTAAATGAGCATTTTCTTAGGTAACATTTCACATATCCCAATTCATTGCTAATAGAATGAAGCACATCTCTTGAGACTTCACTGGGAGAACTCTTGGATACTTGTATGAGTTTCCTATGTACTTCATCCCATGTGTTGTCACCTTTGCTAATTTTTATAACTTTTCAGTGTAATGAATATCTGCAATAAGTATGACATATGTGAGTTCTTCTGGAGAATTACCAACCATGGGGATAATCTTGGGGATCTCCAAAACAATCATATAATGGCAAGTCGAAATTTCAAGAAATTATAGGGTAATGCATATCAAGTGATCACTCAATGGCAATTTGACTATAATTTATTAATTATGTTGAAAACCTTGAATGAACTGAATGCAAAGTTGTCTGTAAGAAAAATGTTTACCTACTTGGGTAAATTACATATAACCTATTTTCTCTTTCTCTCAACTCTACTATTTTTTAAAAATGAAATAGAACTTAAAAAATTATAAATGCCATGTGTCCTTATCAGAGAAGCAAACAATATGAAAAAATGTATATTTTTAATATCACCAAAACTGAGTTATTTTCCATCAAGAGTCAAAACGTATTTATATATAAATAATCTAAAAGTTTTATTTATAATTTCATTTTTAAAAATCCCATGGAATTTGCTGATATTGGCAAAAGTAAAGCAACTAATACCCCAAAAAGTGGAAGCTACTGAATAAAATAGATAAAAATTATTAAAAGTTTCCTTGGTGTCAAGGAATAATCTGAAAATAATGGCAACCAGAAGCAAAGGATAGGTGAACAATATGGAATGATCTGAAAGGCTGACTTAAGTAGTAGACAAGGATTTTCTAAATTGTTCACATATTTCAGCATTTGCTAAAGTTTCACCATACAGGACTCATTAAGAATACCCCAAATTTGAAGGTTAAAGGGTTGAAAAGGTGACACAGAGACTTATCTAGTGATCTTTTCTCATTTTTCCCTTTCTGCCTGCTTTTTTTTGATAACTTATCTATACCAACCAGTATCAGCAATACCACAGTAAGAGGCTACAAATTGTTTATTCTCTTATCTTTATATTCAATAGAATCTTTAAGAGTTCACTTAAGACAGACCTGCAAGTATCAGGTACCATCTTTATTCCTACCACTTTTTCTAAAATAGAAATTCAAATAACAACTATAAGGAAAAACCACTCACCACTAAAAGATAAAAGCAAAAGCTAATCATAATCATTTTTAAGGGAAAAAGATATTTTTGTTTCTTTGTTTATATAAAAGTGTTCTGTAATATTATGGATGACCTAAATGGTAATAGAGTAGGATAAAGTTAAATTTGATGGTTTAAATTACTCAAGCTAGTATTTTCTTTACTATGAAAATAAGTTAATATTCTTGTGAGCCTGATTTATAGCTTAGTAGCAAAAAGTAACTCAGTGGTCTCAGAAGAAGAACCAAGAATGAAGAGGACAGAACCAATAAAAGTGATGCGTAGAATGAATAACAATGTCTTAACTCACACTACAGACAGACTGTGTTTCCCCTCCTCCTGTACCTCAAAAATGAATATATTGTTAAGCATCTGCCAAGCAGTTATAAAGCTTTGGCGTAATCTCTTTTGGCGTAATCTCTTTTAATTTCACTAGTAATGGTTAAAATATTATTTAAGTAAGTCTACTGAGAAAATTCCAGACTATGGAGATATATAAAAGTATAAATGTGAAATGCAGAAAATTAGTTTTTCTGTCTTTCATTTTATTTATGAAAACAAAAGACAGAAGACCAAGTAAGCTGTATGAAGTCACATAATTGGTGACAAAGCAAAGTAGGTGAACATTGTTATTTCCATTACTTTTTAACTATTTCCCTTCTGTGCAAAAGTCACACTACAAGGAAACTGATCATGTTAACTTTACAAATGTTGCCATACATTATCAATTTATCAAATCTCAACTTGCAATCCAAAAATTCAACATTCATTAAATCTTTACATTTTGGAATTTAGGAAAATACTGATACATTTAAGAGCTTAGGTACTTCATTATTTCTGCTGATAATAGCTATTTAGAGTGTGATGATATTAGGAAATAAGTTTAAATTGATTCTAAAGCCTAATTATGTTTCAAAAATGATATAAAAAGAGATAATTTGTATAAGGCACAATCATATTAAAATATAGAGAAGATCTAGTATTAGATATTCAAGCCATTCTAGTAAAATTTAATTATTTCATTTTTGAAGTTAGACTCATCTTAAGATCACCTACCAAGTAGTACATAATGGAAGAGCTGAGTTTTTTCCTCTCAAAAAGAACAATCAAATGATAAATCACCTCCTTCTGATTTAGGACAACTGTCACAGGAAAAGGTTTTTAAATATTCTTGAGAACAGAAGACATTTCTACTTAATTTTAAATCTAAAGAAATAAACAAGTATCCTTTAATTATATAAAAAGCAGAGACTTGTCACCAATGTGAGACAGTTGAAAAACAGGTGGCCCAGAGGCCTCTGATGTCAAGCAGTCATGATGCTGAGAACAAATCACTGTAAAGTGCATAAGCTAAAATGTCAGATTGGCTAATGAAGTTAGGCATCAGTGAGGAAGACATGAAATTTCATTTTAGGAATATATGTAACTTCTACTCAAGTGTCTTTTAAATAATTACTCAAAATGATGTGGTAAACAGATCCTCTTAAATGACATTCTGTAACCAAGTTCCCCATGGACACTGCAAGGCTAAGGTGCCCAGCGCCATCTAGTGGAAGGCACCAAATGCAGTACAGTAGAAGCACTGCTGTAAAACAGCAAGACAATCTACTTGCTGAGCTGCAAGAATAAGAAAAAAGTATTGAAATATATTACCAATTATTTAGATCATCCTTTATTATACATGTGATAAATTAATGCCATATTTTAATATTTTTAAATAAAAAGGTAACAATATTGGCAACACCTGCTGTGTAATTTGACCTTCTACAACACTTTTAAAAAATTTAAAAACCCCTTCATTTATTTAAGAAAAAAGTTGGGTCAGCTCATAGTGGAATATGGAGGGGGAACATGGGAGGAATGGATGAATTCTAGATAGGAAAGAGGGGAGGGAGGGAATAGGAGGAGGCAGGGGATTAGCAAGAATGGTGAAATGTGATGGACATCATTATCCAAAGTACATGTATGAAGACATGAATTGCGCATCAACCTACTTTATATACAACCAGAGATATGAAAAACTGTGGTATATATGTGTAATAAGAATTGTAATGCAAAAAAGTACATGTATAAAGACATGAATTGGTGTGAACATACTTTATATACAAAGATATGAAAAATTGTGCTCTATATGAGTAGTAAGGATTGTAATGCATTCTGCTGTCATGCATTAAAAAAAAAATCAATTAAAAAAAGAAAAGAAAGAAGTTGGAGACCACTACACCAAAGGGTAAAAGCTATGTATCTAAATATTTAAAACCATGAGCAATTTGAGCAAAATACACTACTAATGAGTGACTCTCTTAGTTGGGATAACAAAATTGTGAGATACCATCAGCACATGAAGAACTTTTAAAGTTTATCCATAGAAATTAGATGTCTCTTCACAAATACATTTTGTATATAATGAAAATACTTACATTCTTTAATTATATGACTTGTACAATGTCTACACTTTAAAATCTTAAGTTGCTTTCTCCAAAGTTTTTAGATACCATCACTAAGAAGTCTTCCCCACTATTAATGTATGTTCACCAAATGCAAAATAATTAATAAAACCAGAGGTTAAAATACTGGGCACACATCAAGAAAAAATTCTAATGCTGCATTAGAAGTTCACAAATGACTCAGCTGTTCTGCTTCCTTTGCTTTTGCCATATACCAACTGTATATCTTCAGACATTTCCCCCCTTCTCTAGGTCTCCAATCACTTGAGGCAGAATCTTGCTCCAAAATTTTACTAGTTTTGTTACTTTGAGCAAGTTGCTTATCTGTGCCTGTTTTTTCATCTATAGGAGTTATCTCAGAAGATGCCTGGTGTAAATGTTCATTAAACAGAAACTGCTATTATTATTGTTGCCATTATCTTCATCATGACAACAAGTATTTATTAAGCACTATGTTAAATACTGTGATTATCTTATTTAAGTCCCAGAGCAGCCCTGTAAGTATTAATATTTCTATGAAACCCATGGTAAACACTACTGAAGGTTGTTAGCCAATAGAAAAATTAATAAGGTAAATAAAAAAATTTAATAATGCAATTTTTAGTTTGTTTTTATATCAGGAAAAGAAATTTAAGAACAAAATCAGAAAGCAATTTATTTGCTTAAAAGAGAAACCTCAGGCTGGGGATGTATTTTAGTAATAGAGTATTTATCTAGCATGCGTGCAGCCCTGGTTCTAATTCCCAGCACCACAAAAAATAAAATTAACAAATAAAACAAACCTCAATAATTATCTAATAGTCACTATATAATAAAAACTTTGTGTTATCTAAGTTTTTTCTTGAATAACCATTCTAGGTTCTAATGGGAAGTTGTGAGATGCTTTTTAAAAAGCAGCAGCTACATTCTCTACTATAATAAAGGTTCCTTGGAGCAATGGTTCTTCAACTTCACAGGGGTCAGGAATTCCACTTAAATGTGGTAAAAGACATGGTTCCTCTCTCTTCAGAGAAAAGAACATAGACAAATTAATAAAACCACAGAGGTTAAACTTTAGTACATAATTTTAGGGAGGGTTTAAAATCCAGGATGAGAATCTACCCTAAAGGTCTGGGACCTTATCTTTCACATCTCTGATATTCAATATTCAAAGAAGCAAATAAATGAATTCATCATATCTCAAGTGTTCATTATCAAAGAGGGCTACAATTGTGTATGCAGGTACAATTATTTATAAACACTTCTTCATAGTAAGTATTCATTTTAAAAGGGGCTTCATGTACCATATAACAAATGTGAGATCTTTTTAAATAGAGAAAAAAATGATAAATCTTAAAGTAGGATATAAACAAATATAGTAAATGAAATTCAATGCCTTTACGGTAAGTATGGACAATAATGTACAGTTTCTAAACTTGGCCAATTTGTGTGTATAGAATTAAGTATGAACCACTTTCATTCTATGGTTTCTTACTTCATGTTAGGAACAACAACAACAAAAAACAAATAATAATACGTTTTCTCTCACCTACCATTCATTAATTTCCAATAAGAACATAATTAATAGCATTTGATCACAGATACTAAATATCAGAAATTAAATGTATGGTACCATACAAGAATTAAACTACAATTTAAAATCTTTTTAGTTAATAATTATGAAAGAGCTTACCATTTGGGGGGTCTCGTCTTTTCTCTGTTAGAAAATAAATTACAATATTATTAGACTTGTGTACCACAACATCAATATGAAAAATTAATCCATTTGAACTCTATTCCTAAATAGATGTGCAGATGGCTAAGGAATATTTTTCTGAAGAATATTTAAGCAAACATCTAAATAAAGTAAGAAAAGGAATAAGAGAGCCAAAATCGTGAGGTGGGAACAGCATGAGGGAACACCATGAAGACTGGAGAAAGCAAAGAGAATAGTGCAATGAGAAAAGTCAGGAGAGCCAGGGGCTGGATGGTGCAGGATCCCATTGTTCATGATTGAGGACTACAAAATTTAATTCTGTACATGACAGGAAGTTTTGCCCAAGAGTAGGGCAAGTGACATCATCCAATCTATGTCTAAAAATTTACTCTGGCTACACTACGGAAGAAACAGCAGAGGGATGGATGAAATAGCAGCAGGGGGACTAGCCAGGGACCTAGATAGTCCATATGACAAGATGATGGACTGAATTAAGATGGTAATAGAAGTTGCAAGAAATGGTGAGATCCAGGACATATTTTAAGGTAGAGCCCATGGGACTCACTGTTAGAATTATGAGGGATCATGGAAAGCCTGAATGATAAAAGGGAGCATTTTATAGTGACAGGAAGAGAATCAAGTAGAAGAAACATTTCTGAGTGGGAGTGTGGCTAGGATAGGGTTATGGATCAAGCACTTTGCTTAGGTAAAAGTGTGGCTATTCTGACACTTAATTTGAGTATAAACAGTCTGAGGTCCAGTGAGAGATAAGAACCAAAAATAAAACTTTGGGAGCCCAAATATAGTTATTTTTCAAAACCATTGTACTACATGAAAGAACAAAGGGGAAAAGAATAGCCAGAAAACTTGGAGCACTGAGAAAGACCAGAAAAAAACACTGAAAACCTACTTCTTTGCATTCATATACCTATATACCAGGTTGGTTCAAACACTACTTAGGCTTTAAGAAAACTGAAAAGTGGCTGAAGCATCTTAAATAAATGCAATTTCCACAGATGTACTAAGACTAAATTTTCTGTAATTTTAAGAAAAATGCCCATAAATACTGATGCAATAAAATAATCAGTTTAAAAGTAACCGCAAACCAAAATCAATAAGAATTAATTGGTTGACAAGTTAAAAATTTTAGCAATGGGAATAGAAATGTATGATCTATCTGGTAATCTGATAAAGTTACTTTCTAAAACATTTAAAGTAATTAAAGCCTTCTAAGTCAATGAACATCAATCCCCAGTTTCCAAGAATGATGTTATCTCTGCATACAAAGAAGAAATACTACTTAAATTTGTGAATGACACAAATATGGAAATAAAGAGAGAATCATAGAAGTTCAGAATGTTAAGTTCTAAGAAGCAATTACTTAAATATACAAAACCATCCTGGCTTGAGAAGTATTAATATGAAAAAAGAGGGAAGTTTGGTTGAACAAAACAGAATAGGAGCTAATGTGAGAAATTTGCTAGAAATATCAGAACAGTGTTCAACCAAACTGAGGGATATTTTAGTATCAGAGAGTATTAGTGAGATTGCACTGGAGTATTGTGTTCAAGTATGCACCATATTGAGCAAACGACATCAAATCTATCGTGGAATCAAAGCACAGTACTTAGGATGGTAAGTCTATAACGATCATAGGAATATTTCAAGAATCCGGAATTGATTAAACTAAAGAAGAAAAGGTCTGAAGAGAACATGATAGCTTCCAAGATTAAGTAGCTATTGTGAAGAAAAGAAAATAGACTAATAGATTGCTCAGCAAGTTGGACCCCACATGCCTAAGTTCAAGAGAGGTAAAGATGGAGTTAAAACAGCATGCAGGACCATCCAAAGATGACTCAGCTGCTTCCCTAATGTTATACTCTTTCTACGATGGAAATACTTTGCCTAAAAGTTGGGGACTATCTACAAGAAAATTCCTGTGTGAAATGAAAGACACCTTTAACTAATCTTACCAATTTCAAAATCAATTATTTTTAACACTTTTTTCCCCTCCTTTGTTTATATCAAAAATGTCATGTTTTGAGTGTAAGTAGCCCTACAGAGACCCTGGTCTAATATCAGAGCATGCCCCTGAAATAGGCACTTAACCATAACCATTTCCAAAATTGAGGTTACAGTATTATAGCATTAAATTCTTTCTTAGTATAGCAAAAAACAGTAAATGCTCTTGCCCCCAAAAGCCACAAAAAGCAGCAGGCCCCTAATAATTCTTCCACTGACTCAATGTAAAAAGAATAAGCAGGGCATGGTGGCACACACCTGTAATCTCAACAGCTCCAGAGGCTGAGGCAAGAGGATTGGGAGTTCAAAGCCAGCCTCAGCAAAAGCAAGGTGCTAAGCAACTCAGTGAGACCCTGTCTCTAAATAAAATTAAAAACAGGGCTAAGGATGAGGCTCAGTAGTAGAGGGCCCCCGAGTTCACCCGCCCCCACCCCTGCAAAAGCAAATGGTAACAGTGAAGCAACAACTTGGTTCATTTTATTTTCATTTTTACCTCACATTTGTCTTGGAACTAAAACTAAAAAACAATGAAGATATATAAAATGAAATACATGCTTTTACACTAATGTTTTCCAGATCCAATATGTTCCTTTCTCTTTGTATATTCCTTCTTACTGGTAAGAGATGAATATGATCATCTTTCAAATGATGTTAACATGTACCTCAGGAAGTATGGATTTTTCAATACAATACAATATGGGTGTAGCTAGTTTTGAGCGAATTTGTTTGTCAGTCTCAACTCCCAAGTTATCCTTCTTAAAACTGATCTACTTAATAGGAAGATGTTGGAGAGGATGGAACTTTTCAACAACAACAAAAAAACACTATTTCTTCTGAGGCAGAGATCACCAAACCTTTTTTTCTTCTTTGAAAGGGCTACACAATAAATACTGTAGGCTTTGACAGCCATATATTCTCTGTCCTAACTATTAAACTGTGTTGTAGCAAAAGAGCAGCCACAGACAATATATACATCAATGAACATAGCTGGGTTTTAATAAAGCTATATACACATAAGCCATTAGTTTGCTGGCTCATTTTATGTAAGTGCAAAAAATAAAAGAAAAAAAGGAGGGCATTACCAGATTTTCTTTGTCGTCGGCCCAACAAGTCTGTAACTGCTTTTCGGAATTTTTTTGCTTCTTCTTCATTGGCAAAATTAAGAGCAACTTGACAAGTCTAAAGTATTTTAGCAAAAAGGGTAAACAACAAAATGTAGAAATTTAGCTTTATATAACAAAAAATGATGACTAACATAAATAATAAATATATTTCTAAAGGAGAAAAAGTTGACTACACTGGTAGACAAGAAAGTTTTTTATGGTTTAAATAAATAAATGAGGCAAAAAGCATGAAAAAGCCAGGAATAGAGGTGTATGTCTGCAATCCCAGTGACTTGGGAAACTGAGGTAGGAGGATCACAAGTTCGAGGGTGGAGGCCAGCCTGGGCAATATAGAGAGGTTCTAAGCAACTAAGCAATATCCTATCTCAAAGTTAAACAAAAAAAAAAAAAGAGAGAGAGAGAGAGAGAGAGAGAGAGAGAGAGACAGAGAGAAGGTAAATGAAAAGACATTATGAGAAGTTACCAAACAGATATTCAAATAATAAACTGAATAGTTCATCTTCAGCAAAAAATAAAAAAACTGAATTTGATTTTCAATAGGGCTCTATAAATATTTTGGATTAAAAAAGGCAAGTAATGGAAAAATTAAACATGACAATAAAGGAAAATATGACTTACATCTCCAGCAAAGGTATGAAAATATCCTCTAGGACTATTATATACAAAGTTATTGTATAGTTCTTGTTCCCACAATAATTTCCCATCCTAGAAAAAAGTAAAAATTCAAGTAAGAGCTATCAAAAAAAAATCTCTAGGAATGAAACAAAGCAGATGATTCATGATAAGGAAATTGTTTATAACAACTTTTAGACACACATTACATATAATTATAATATATTACTAATATACTATTTTATAATTTTTTGTTCTTTCATAATTTCTTAATAACAAAAGAGTAAACATTGGATAACATTTCTTTCATGAAACCTACATGTAAAAAAAGTTTAGTTCAATATGCTAATATATAATTTCACTGATCAGGCACTTCCTAATACAGTTACTTGGACAAAAAGATAAACAGAATAATTCTCAGATCAATGTTAGAGAGAAGAAATAGGATATGCAAGGCACACTTCCATTAACAATATTCAGGCTGTGTGCTACCAAATATTACAGAAATGTTCATATTCTTTTCTTCAGCTTTACAGATGTGGGAGGGTCAAATATACCTTCTCTGTACTGTTTATTAACAATATTTGAATTCTTAACTTTTGCAGAGTGACCTATTGATGAAGTACCAAAATAAGTAGTATCAATCATACTGCAGAAAGAGACTGGTGACTAAATCACATTAAGGTTAACCTATAGATGAAAAAAATGTTTAATCTTCTTAACAAGGTGGCTAATTGTGTGTTCAGCCATAGTTATCTCCAATAGTAAATATGTGGTTGGAAAAACAATAATCATTGCCCCATACTAAAGTGTAAGGTTCCACCTACACCATAAATTTAAAATATTTAAAATACACTGTACACACATGAACACTATCATGGAATTCCTTTCTTCTTCATATTACTCCATTTCTAAATAGTGTTTCACATTGATGATGAAAAATTATCAAAGTACCAAGGTTGTTTTTTTTTTTTTTCAAACTATGGATACATTCCCATCTTTCAGAATCACTGCAGAGATGTTAAAAGGTTTGCTTGTCATCTATCTGATATCAGTGTCCAGTTTAGTGAAAGTTTCATATTTTTGTAAGTAAAATCCCATTAAATCTATTGTCACATATAACTGTTAACCATGGAAATTTACCTACAGAAAGATGTTAAAAGATGTAATGTAACTTCATTTTAGCAAAATGATAATTACTTTTCTGGCAACCATAAGAGATGAATACCTGACAAATCTATGGTGTCAAATCTATGACAATACAGACTTGTAACCTGAGAGTGAAAAACATAAAACCATAAAAATCTGAATATAGAAACATAAGGAAAAATGGGTAGAAAATATTTTTTAGATTGAATAAATAATGCTTAAAGCAGTGCAGAAATAGCAGTACATACAAAACTGAAATAATAATCAATTGTTCCCTGAAAGGACTATGTATACTAGTTTGTGATGCACAAGGTAGAATGAAAGAGTACCACTAAAAAGAGAGACTGCACCAAGAACAAAAGGCATAATTAGAAAAAACCAGTATCATTAATGTATGGTGACAATGAAGAGGTAAAATAGGAAACTACAATATTTTCCCCTTAACCAGAGGGATACATGAGAAGATATTCCATGGATGCCTGAAACCCTGTATAGTACTAAACCTTATGTTTGTTCTTATATATACATACTTATGATAATTTTTTTAAGTTTTTATTTGTTCTATTTAGTTATACATGACAGTAGAATGTATTTTGACATATTATATATATGTGGAGTATAACTTCCGTGGCTGTACATGATGTGGTTACACTGGTTGTGTATTCATATATGAACACAGGAAAGTTATGTCTGATTCATTCTACTGTCTTTCATATTCCCAACCCCACCTCCTTCCCTTCATTCCCCTTTGTTTCATCCAAAGTACTTATAATGATAAAATTTAACTTATAAATTAGGAACGTAAAAGATAAACAATATAACTAATAATAAAATTGAATAAATATAAAATACTATGATAAAGATTACTTAAAACTTATAAATCGTTTATTTCAGTAATTTCCCAGTTAATATTTTGGAAACATAGTTGATTGCAGGTATGTGTAACCATGGAAACAAAAAACTTGGATAGGAGGGAACTACAGTATTCATTTTTGCCTTAGGATCTGTTCCCATTTGATCCCAATGTCCATACTTCATATCTAAAACAAAACTCCACTCTTTGAATATTATTTGAAGTGCAATTTAATATTACACCAAGATAAAAAATAAATCTTCTATATTAAATCATAATTAGGAAGAAACCTAATCACATACAGTTTTAAAGTGAAAGTAAAATAAAACTAACCTTAATGTCAAATATTCTTAAAAAATAAGATCTTTGTGGATTGTCCTTAACAAGACAAGCAACACCACTGCACTTCTTTGACCACATACAGTTCCGATCTGCTGCATATAATTGTACCACTGCTGAAGACATAGTCTGCAAAACATAAATTTTAAAGCCATTAGTTTCAAATAACAATCAGATGACCAGATAGATCCTGTTAATAATGTATCTTATATACAACCTCATGAAAGACACCAAACGGGAGGGGCAAAAAAAAAAAAAAAAAAAACCAAAAAACACCAAACCAGGACCACCCAGCTAAGATGCTCCTGAATTGCTGGCTCCCCCCAAAAGGAGATAAGATACACTTATTGTTATTTGAAGCCACTATTTTTCAAAGTAACAAATACCTAATATAAAACCATATAATAATAATTTTGAAAAACTCAACATTTATTATACTTAAAATACATCAGGAAACCTGCTAAGCACTTCTAAATGTAACTTTACTGAATTGTTAGTGCTATTTTAACCTCATTTTATATTTGAGAAACCCAACACTAATGGGTTAAGTAATTTACCCAATATCACACAACTACATAGTACAGCTGAAATTCCAATTCAGACAATGTGTGACTTCAGATCCTGTATTAAACTATATCCCAATAAATTAAACATTTAAGCAATGAAGTACTAGTATTAGTAAAGGTTGACTTCTAATAAGATAGTTAAGTACTTATGATACAGGAGCTAAGTCAAGTAAGATTAGGGGTTACTAATTATTGATGCTAGATACCTAATCATATTATCACTGTAGTAGATGTATCTCCTTTATAAAAGATGTTAAAACTGAAGGAAAAAAATTTTAAGCAACTTGCACAACTGGGCACATATTAAAGGAATGACATTTAGTCCAAAAAAACCCATGATTACTGAGAATAAGAAAAACTATTTGAATGACTATTAACTTGATTTTCCCCGAAACAGTACCTAATTAGAATATTTTGGAGGCATAGGAGAGAAGACAATTCATTACGTGCAACAGACATTTGGACAAAATTACTTTCCAGAACACCTGTTGCAACTATCCTTCTGGATATCATGAAACAATGGAAATTCCCATTTTATACTAATTTTTTTATATTATAATCTAGAATGTAAATATTCAGTCTTTCTCTGAAAGTTATACACATACATACTGATAAAGCTCTTTTTAAGTCCAATAAAAACAATAATCATGTTTTTTTGAGTAGTAATGTCACTCCTAAACTAAAAATTAAAGAAATAATTTAGAATATAAAATATAAATTTTTAGTTTAAACAAAAAATTTCACGAATATATAGTAACCATGTTTTGTTTAAAAAATAATTTAAATAAAGAGTCTCTTATTCAGTAATTATGATACTTCAGTTCAATAAAATTTGGGCACTGATCAAGAAGAGACTACATTAAGATTTGGAGATTATTTTGAGTTTACTTTGCCTGGGCACTGCTTTCCTTTGGAAAGGATTCTCTTAAACTATAATACACACATATCTTTTAAAATGCCCAAAATCAGAAATGTAAGATTAGAATAGTGTTAGGGATCAAAAGTTCCTACAGACTTTTCCAGGTAACAGTGCTTAATGTTGTATTTTTACCAAATTCATCTTTGAACTTCAAATGAGCAGAACATAAAGCAGCAGAAAATCTTCCACAAAAACTCAAAAATTATGAAGATACCTTTGAAACAGGATAAGTGCTTCACACCAAGACACTGGATTTAAAATAGGAGACTAAAGAATGCAGATGCACCTCTGGCTTGCTCAAGACCCACCAGTATTTTTGAAACATGCAATCACAGGAAGACAACTCCACAGGCTTCCTGCTCTGAACCCTTAGTACAAAACCCTTAAGGTATTAAATACCAGGCCTAAGAGTTCAAAAATCATGGGGCTGGAGTTGTAGCTCAGTGATAGAGTGCTTGCCTAGCACATGTGAGGCACTG
Source organism: Urocitellus parryii (assembly GCF_045843805.1). Lineage (NCBI taxonomy): Eukaryota > Metazoa > Chordata > Mammalia > Rodentia > Sciuridae > Urocitellus > Urocitellus parryii. The sequence goes on from NC_135533.1 coordinate 48,191,715, forward strand.
GGTTCTATCCTCAGCACCACACAAAAATAAAATGAATAAAATAAAGGCATTATATTATGTTCATCTACTGCCAAAGGAAAAAAAATAAAAAATTTTAAAAATCATATGAGAAGATTTGTAGTCTAGTGAAAATTCACATTACAGTCCTTTTAGTATGGTGTTGTCAAAATACATTCATTTCTAAAAAGAAAAGCAATTGAGCAAGTAGATACCAAGACTACCTACTTAAAAACAAAAAGCAAAAAAAAAACCCCAAACCTCTCTACTTTACTTTTTAAGTAGAAATCAAGAAGCAACAGCTTGAAAGATAAAATAACCTTACTTATAGAATCTGAAATTCCATTTCTTAAAATACCTTTGTCAAAGATCACATATTATTAACATTGTGAAACACTGTTTGGATGTATATGTGCAAAATTAAAAAACTAGAAAAAAATTTATATTTAAATATTTATATAAATTTAAAGCAAATTTCCAAAACATCTGTATAAGAAATAAAGACATGTATTCTATAATTTTTCTTGCAAACATAGTTTGGTATTATAAAATTATTCTAATACTAAAGAAAACTCAAATATTTGTAAGCAATTCTCAATAACTGCACATTCAAAACTTTGCTACAATTTTATTGTAAGTTGGTATCTATTTTACCCTTTTTACCTTGACCTGGGCAAAGTCTGAAAATAAGAAGTCAGAGCACCCTATGAAGCCATTTCTAATTAATTCAAAATAATTACTGTAAATGCAAAAATTGCTTGCACATTCAACATTTAATATATAAATGCCAGACAATATAAAAACAATAACTATCCCTTAAACTCTAGATGAACAGTGGCTTAATTAAACTTTTAAAAACATTCCTTCCATTCCTTTAAAGCAATTACATCTAATCAACTCCATCACTTCTTGTCTTTCATAATTGAGATGGTATTAATGAAAAACAATCTGAGAAGTGCTTAGGAAGAGAAATCTATTAGCCCAATAATGTAAGGTTAAAATCTGTTAATTAAAGGGAAAAAATCACAGTATCAATTTTTATATACATATTTTAATATCTTTATTTTATTTATTTATTTTTATGTGGTGCTGAGGATTGAACCCAGTGCCTCACACATGCTAGGCAAGTGCTTGCTCTACCACTGAGCCACAAGCCAGCCCCCACAGTATCAATTTTTGTAGAACCAAAACCTTATCATTTCGAGTATTTCAGAACTGAGTAACCACAATAACATATTTATCCTTAGACTTTCACTGTCAAGAACAAAAACTAGATAGGGGAATGTATCCTGAGCAGTAAATTCCCTCTCGCTGTCCTTCAACAGAGCACCTTAAGCTGATGTTGCACCAACCAAGAAATATTTCCCTGATTCTCTAGGATGAAATGATAACTGCTTTTCCTTTGTGTTTCTAGAGTATTTTTTAAATGTTACTCTGTTATGCTACAAATCTCATTCTAAAATAGAATAATCTTCTGTTTGACTTCTTACCCATAAAAGAGAATGTAATTCTCACAAGCATTTATAATAGTTCTGCAAGCCTATATTATCACTCCTCCTATACTTTGTCCCTAAGTAAACAAATATTTGTTATTTGAAAATTGCATGCTCTGATTTTGATAATGATACTATGATAATGACCTTGATTTCAGGATATACACCCTAAAATATTGTAAAGGGGTACTATGCCTTCAAATTACTCTCAACTTACTCAGAAAAACAACAGGTAAGCACACATATATGAGAGAAAGAAAAAAAAAAACCGAGGTAAAGTATTATAAATATGAAGGCTATACAGAAATTGTTTGTACTGTTTGTAGTTTATTTTTCTGTAAGTACAAAAATATTTCAAAATTAAGAAAGTTTAAAAGCACAAACAATTCATGAAAATGCAGGACTCTCAGCCCCCATACACAGCCATGGCAGTTTTGACAAAGTGGTTCTCAAGAGTCATTACTACCTTTGCCACTGCTAACTGACCCCAAACTAAGAAAATAAACAAGTATCTGCCCCTTCTTCCAATCCCTTCTATATGTATACCAACTTTGTTAAAAGGAGGGCCATCCTAAGTAAGACTCAATCCACAGACATCTAGAACATTTATAACAACCACATTATGTAACAGGTCAAAGGAAGATTTTAGATCAGGAAAATAGGTGTTTCTGTTATTACAAAATAGCAAAGGATTGGAAAATAGCAAGACTCATAGATCCCTATTTTTTTTAAGAGAGAGAATTTTTTTAATATTAATTTTCAGTTTGCGGTGGACACAACATCTTTTATTTTATTCTTATGTGGTGCTGAGGATCGAACCCAGCGCCCTGCACATGCCAGGCAAGAGTGTTACCACTTGAGCCACATCCCCAGCCCCACAGATCCCTATTTTTAATAAAAAACTGCCTATAACAAATACTAAGATAATGTATTACTGAACAAGTATTTATAACAATTGATATTTAATAATATATAATGTTTTTAAAGGAAATATTTTAAGATAAATATTCAATAAATATCCAAAATATGTCAAGTGTGGGGGCAAAAATCTTATGATTAACTAAAAATCAGCCTTTTCTATAAGCACACTGGTCTAGTTAATAGTCAAATACTCCCACTTTTACATGTATGTATATGTCTGTGTGTGTACCGGACCCCAAATGCATGGAAACTAATCTGAGAAAAATCCATTTAAGTTTTCTCACTATAGAAAAGCTAGGCTTTAAATATATTCCTAAATGTTCTGATGATGTGTTTCTATGCAATAACCCACTGTTACTGAGTATGAAATTTTAGTCTACATTGTACTAAGGGAGGAAGACTGGTTGAATTCTTGTAATTAATTAACTATGCAGTGATCTCAAAGAACAATTTTCTAAATAATAAAAGTATATAAAAAAAGTATAACACCACCATAGTTCTATGTTAACCTAAAAAACCAATATAGAAACCAACAATTTTTTAACAATTAAAACAACATATCTGGCAATTAACAAGCATCTCCTAAGTGGTCAGTATGAGTAAAAACAATCCAGGGAAAGAAAACACAAAACTCCACTTTGGAGAAATCTTACCACCTGGTAATTTGTAAAGTGAGAAATAACTAGAAAAGGAAAGAAAAAACAGAAAGAAAATGGTAGAGATTAGTAAAGACAGACAACTCTACAAGAAATAATTAATTTTAAAAAACCAAAGCTGGAGGAATGAAGGAGGAGGAGAAAGAGCAGGACAAAAGCAAAAAGTAACAAAACAGAATGCCAACATGGAGAAAAATAATGGAGACAGATAAAAAAAAAGCTGCCGTATTAGGGAACAAACACAATGAGTCTTTTAGGTCTTAGAAATTATTTAAGAGAAGTACTATATTATCTGTTCACCACGCATTTACTGAGTACCTACTATCTATCAGGAATGGTGATAAATAGGGAGGACAGCAGGACTGAAAGAAGAATTAGACAGACATGGTCCTTGCAAAATAGGGCAGTCTAATGAGAAGACAGGCATTAGTAACTAATACAAACACTATGAAGGAAAACTCCAGTATGCAATGAAAATGTAAAACCTAAGTAGTATGGGAAGGCTTTCCTAAAACAGTATTTTATCTGAGGGATTAAAAGGATCAAAGTTGAGGGAAAACGGGGAGGAAAGAGAATTCTAAGTAGATGCACCAAAAAAATATTCTACCCAGGAAACATTAGGAGAGTTTGGGGAACTATGTGGGCATGGAGGATAAGAAAGAGCAGCATGGAATCAATTTAGAGACTTAAAATTATTAAATAATATCAAACGCTGCTTAATTCTCTGATAATGGAGAGACATATAGTCTAGAAAGCTTGACAGGCAATGTGGTAGAGTGGTTCACCATTCTTGAATAGCCCAATACCTCTCAATACCCAAGTTCTTATATATTCTCCTTCTCCCCGACTTTAGATTTGTCCATGTGACTTGCTTTGACCAAAGGACATCAGTAAATGTTGGTACAAGTTTGAAAAGTACTTGTACACTGTGGTCCATCCTCTTGATGAATGCCCTAAAAGCTGGGAGCAAAGACAACATGGAGAGCAAGGACCCAGCCTATTTCACCTGTCCTTTCTGAGCCCAGCCCTTTATAGACCTGCCAGCTTAATGGAACTACAAGGGTGAGTCAGTGGCACCAGCCAAGTAACCACCCTGTCAATTCAGCAAATCCTGAAAATAAACTGATATTGCTTTATATCACAAAGTCATAAAGTGGTTTGTCTGCAGCCACAGATGAAGGAGACTCTTTTAGTATATTGACTCTTTTTAGTATACTGAACAAAGTAAAAGCTTTAAACTATAAATGATAGGGTTTACTATATTCTCCTAGATTTCTGCATATACAAATAAAGTCATATACAGATAAAGGTGAGAGGGAGATAACTCCTTATAGACTGGGTCATAGTTGCAAAATGTGTGAGAACACTTGAGGCAAAGGTGTGGTTTTCTCTTCTGATTCTTCTGTAACTCAAATGGGCCTACCTAAGAGTCTTTCTTCTCTTTCCTCGTCCTTCTTTTCTCTCAGTCAGATTATGATAAACCATATCTGGGTTTCAATCTTCAGGGAAGGAAGGTAGGGAAGCAGGATCCCTGGATCACCAAAAGTTTAGCATTACCAGCTAAGACCCAAGCCCTGATAACAAGATTTTTTTTTTTTTTCTCTCTCCTGCTCTCCTTCCCAGAACAGTCTCCAGGAGTCTTGGGGGAGAAGGTAGTAAGGTAGGTTGCTAGTAGGATTTTGTTATTTCAGAATTTAAGAGCCAAATGCCAGCTAACAATCACTTCATCATAAATTTTATCAAACATATAATCCAGTCCCCTCATTTTACACACAAGGTCAATTCATTTGCTAAAGGTCACATACTATGCAACTTTGGATGAACTTCCTAATCAGCTGCTAATTTTACATTCAAAATACACTATTCAGTGTTTCATCCAAGTACTTAATTTGTTATATTTTTGGCCTGTCCCATATAAATGGTTCTTTAAGAACTATATATTCTTAATATAATTTTACTTCTGTACTGCTCCCCTCCCTTTGTTTTGCTTCTAACTTTGTTTTGGGGGAGAAAAAATGGGTGGTGGTAGAAAGCAGAGGAGAGCTGGTGTATGAAAAGAATCTTCATAAAAGAAAAAGTCAAAATAGAGAAGCTGTGTGTGTATCCTGAGGTCAGAAGTGGATTTACCACAAAGCCAATTAGATTTGTTTCAGGATCCTTTACTTTTAAGTGTGCTTTACAAGGCTTGGCTTGTTCTCCATTGGGAACACATAGAGGTAGTGCCAACCCCAGCCTCATATATTGGGGCTCCTCTTAAGTATATCTAAAGGTAATCACGGAACTTTCATCAAAGATGCACCTTCTATTCAATTCCCAGCAATAAGCTATCTTGTCCCTCCTGGAGCAACCACATGATGCATTCAGCCCATGCTTTAACCTCAAAGAAAAAGAACTGAATGCTGACCAGCTTCTGCTAGATATGGCATGCCAAGATCAAACTTCATGAATACTTCTGGGATAGGGAGCAGTGGACCAGCCAACTGTGATCTGGAGTTCTTCCCAGGCAAAAACTATCCTTTAAGCAAGTTAATTACAGATGTTTCATTAATTGGTTTCAAAAAAATTTCTTTAGCCTTCACGACTATGCATAACAAAGACAGAAATTCTGAGCCAATACTTATTCTATACAGAACCAGATAGTTAATATTTTAGGTTTTGTGCATCATATAATCTCTTTCAACTTATCCTCTGTACTTATCAAAAGCAGTCATAGATAACACAGAAATGCTTGTGCTGCAATAAAATTTATAGAATAAGCAGGCTAGATCTGGTCCAGAGGCAGTAACTTGCCAAGTATAAGAGGAAACCTTTTTTTCCTATGAAAAACAAAACAAAACAAAACATTGTAAAGAAGTGATCCATGAATGTTTCCAAAAAGGTAGGAAAAAAGAGGTCTATCAGGCAGATAACTAATAATAGTAATACATTATAATAATAAACTATTTTTCTGAACTTTGTGATGTTTATGGTGTTGTAATCTTTTCTCATGTTAAATAAACATTCACTTTTATACTTAGTTTTGGATTCTTAAGGACAGCATCTCTAATTTGTGTAAGCTCAGGTCACAAAACCTGGATTCGCCTTGCTAGGGATAAGAAAATAATGTAACAGCTTGACAGATTTTTTTATAGAGAATAAACAAACAACCATTTAACTCAATATATTCAATTTGCTAAGCCAAACTTAATGAAATAACCATTTAATAGTGATATTTATCAACTTAAGAAAACTAAGGCCATGCAACTTTTTAAAAACTAAATAGGATGGATGAGAAATGTCGATGAGTGTGTGAAGGAAGGGGATTCTTCTATATTTAATATAAGAGTCTTCCACATAATATTCTTAATAGATGTATAACATTTGCTTAAAAGCTTGCTGTAATGGAGAGCTGACAACTTGAGGGAAAAACAATGTTGCTGTTTTAATATTATCAAACTGTTTAACAGCTCAGTTAGAACTTTTTAAATATGGAACCTAAGCCTGCTTTCTTGGCCATTCCACTAGAGGCATTTTATTCCTTCACTTAATTACATGTTGAGAATTTGCTATTTCACAGTGCCAGCTACTGTACGTACAATGCAAAATCATGGAGATATACTGTCTTCTCTAATTAAAGTGTACTTCTTATTTTGGGTGGAGGTGAGAGCATTTTTACTTCCACAGAGATATGCCCTCAACAACCCTATTTCTCAGGTCATTTCTCTTTTCAGCTAAAAATTAGTTTTGATAATTCTTCATTTGACCTGGTTTGTAGATCCCTTTGTTAAAAAGAAGTCAGTTATTTACATGTGATCTGATCAGTGAGATTATCATCAAAATTATCAATGAAATAATTTCCTTCCAAACATTAAAAAAAACTTTATGTGTGGTCTTATTCTTATCACATTATTTGCTAAAGACACATGAGACTGTCTCAGAAGTCATTACCCTTTCTCATATCTAGCTTCCATTTCAAAATCTGTGCTTACAAAAGTGAAGAGCCCTGCCTAATTCCAGTATAGGTAAAGTTGGAGGCCTATCCACGGAGTTCACTTAGGTATCCTCACCAGTCTGTCACGTCCTTGAAAAAGACAGTGTCCTATCTCATTTCTGTATTCACCCAGCATAATGTCAGGCACATGATATGCAATTACATAATAGTTGAAACACTTTGGTCAACTTTGATCATCAGAAATCAGGAGGAGGAAGCTATTTTTCTTTTCACTGAATCTTGCCAAGCAAGATGCTCTTCAAAACAGTCAGTTGGCTTGTTAGGTAAATAGGTCCTTTCAAACTATACAAATGATTAGGTTTGACACTTTTTAGTGAACTGAAAATGCTAAGAATAAAATAAAAGATACAGAAAGCCAATAAAGAACAAACATACCAAGAAACTATTATGTGGGAGGGGCTTTAACAGGAGAAATTGTAATCTCTAATACTGCATGTAGAAGCATTTTCACATTAGCAAGTATAGATACTAATAACAACTTCCCTGGATAGAAGCCCAATGGAAAGTAAAGTCTCTCCATAGCACCATAATCAAAAAAGAGTAAGTTCAGAAGACACAACAGGATAACATTAATAATGAGCTTGCAATAATTTGCGTAAGAATTATCCAATAAACTAGGTTTTATACTTGTACAGTTTAATAATGCTGCTTGCTAGCTTCAAAAGGCAACTTATTCAAAATGCATTAATCAATATTTTAAATTCTGATAATTATTATTAAATTATGTACAATTACAAATGCAACTGCATTCCCCACAGAGGAGAAGGAAGCTGACTGTATTAAAATAAAAGGTAGGAACTGGGGATAAAGCTCAGCGGTATGCTTGCCTAGCATGCACAAGGCCCTGGGTTCTATCCCCAGCATCACAAATAAATAAAAAGTAAATCTTAGTATTTTTATCTTTTCATAAAAAAAAATCAAGAATGGAGAGGAGGCCAGGTGTGGGGGCTCATGCCTGTGATACCAGCAAGTAGGAGGCTGACGAAGAAAGATCACGAGTTCAAAGCCAGTCTCAGCAACCTAGTGAAGCCCTAAGCAACCAAGCCTGTTCTAAAATTAAAAAATTAAAAGGACTGGAATGTAGCTCAGTGGTTAATGGCCACTAGATTCAATTCCTGGTACCAAAAAACAAAACAAACAAACAAACCCTCAAGAACAGAGGGGAAGGGATTGGGGTTGTGGCTCAGCAGTAGAGCACTTGCACCACATATAAAGAAATAAAATAAAAGGTATTGTGCCCACCTACAAGTTAATAAAACATTAAAATAAAAAGAATGGAGGGAAGTACATGGAGATTTTTATATAATACCACTCTGTAAATTATATTATGTAAAACAAAAACAACAAATGTGTGATTTTCCATTTAAATAGGGGAACTTTAGATTTCACATACACAATAAATAATTTAAATGTGCTATATTTTTTAATTGTATAAATTATTTAGGAGCAATTTCACTTTGCCTTAGATATTTTATAATGTTACTCTTCTCTCCAAGTAAGTACCAGATCAGTGTGGCTACCCAAAAAAAAGGCAGGCAGGCAAGAGGGTACTGGGTCCTATGAAGTTCTGAAATTCCTTTCTGCACCTAGCAGCTGCACTGTCTAGTAAAGCACATACTAGCCACAATAATTAAATTCAGAAAAAGTTAAATTTCAGTTCCTAAGTCATACTAGCTATACCATAAATGTTCAGTAACTCCAGGTGACCACCATATTAGACAGCATCATAAAAAAGTTCTATTGTATGGTAATGTTCTGGAAAGTCCCACTAAAAGGATTTTAAGCAAGATCTCTTAGAGGAAGACATGGAATTTATAAGACCAAGGAAAAGTCAGTTAGGATCACTATACAAAGCAATGTGCATAAGGGAAAGAATTATTTAGAGTATTAATTCAATTTAACAGATATTTATTTTTATTGATAACAGAAAGATAATTAAACAGTGGTTCCATGTATTTAACCTTGTAAAGGAGATAGGTTATAAAAAAAGAAAATAACCACAACAAAGTATAAGTAACAAAATCAAAGGAATAAAGGTTTTCAAAGTCGACTGAAAGGGAAAGCTGAATTGATTAAAGATAAATTGAGGGCAGAGAATCAGGAACGTTATCAAGGAAGAACAGTGTAAAGATGGAAAGCAAAGCTGACAGGATTGATTAGCTATGTGATTTTAAGCAATTACTTTACCCCAACCCTGTTTTCTCATCTGTCAAATGGTGGTAGTAATACTATCTTCATTTAGTTAATACACATAAAGTGTTTCAAACAGTTTCTTCATCATAGATTTGTTAGGACTAAATAAAATAATAGACACAATGTGTTTGGAACATTGCTTGGTATTGTTTGCACTTATTAAATGTTCATTATTATATTATTAGATCAGTGCTTTATATCATTTTAAAGTTCTATTTGCTAGCTTACAGAAACTAGCAATTAGAGGACTAGTATTTTCTTTTGTTTTCACATGTTAATGAATTAAAATAAAGAAACCAACCCCTCTGCCCTACCCATCAAACCCCTCAAGCTTCCAAAAACAAGAAGAAAAGAAACCCTCAACTCTATGCGTATCTGGGATTTGAGCTAGAACCAAACAAACATTTTAGTACAGTAGAGAATATTTCAAACAACAGGATCTATAGCAGGTTTAAGTTTTGTATCATAATAGAATTTCCACTAGCCTGTATATTCATGACAAAGCAACCCTGAGGCACTGCCTGTCCTCTGTCCCCATACTTAAATGTTAGAGACTGAATGTTAGACAAATATCTGTGCTGAACACTATCACAATTAAATTCATATTCTCTCCCAAGAGTTTAGAAATACTGAACTGAAGAGCTGGGGAAAGAGATATGTGCAACAAGAAAAGTTCCACTGACTTCTGTTTTTCTCAGAAGCTTCAGTCTCCTGCTGTTCCTGAAGCTTTATTGTTCAGTTCTGTTTTGGATTCCATGAGATTCTCTGGTAGCCAATAAATTCTTTTGCTTAAGCCAGACAGAACTACTTTCTGTTATTTGCATAAAAAGACCTTAACAATACATGTATTAAAGTATACAGTGAGAATATTCCTATACCATTGAAATCTTAATGGACATCAATGAGAAATGACACCTTATGATATGTATATGCTACTGTAACCACTGTACAAACGAAATCTGAAATTTATATCTTGCTTTTGGCCTGAAGTATTGCAACAGGTTCTAAGCTAAAAGGCCACTTTGCTTCTATTTTATTCTCTTTTATGAATAATTCTTGCCTATTATCTTTTAATATACAGACTCATGTTAAAAAAATCAAGTTTCCTACTTGATTAAAAAAAAGTTTACATTCTTTTTTAAGAATACAGACTCTTAATCTGAGGTAATCAACACTTTTACACTTGTCTCTTGCTATTAATAACCTACAGACCCCCAATTGTACTCCTCAATTTGGCTTGTGTTGTTTGCTCTGCTGGAATATCATGTTGCAAACCTTTCCAATTACATGAGAGTTGAAATATCATACTTTTAATTTTTCCTGACTTCCTCAAGAAAGTATTTCTCTTTCTCTCTACTCCCATAAAATGTCATATATACATTGAGTGAGGTACTCATCACTGAATGATTTATATGTTCCCCTGGGAAGGTTTCACCAACACACTGTTCACCTTTGAAAGACAAGGGCTTCTCTTAAACCATGTATTCAGAGCCCCTAGCATGACATTTTATATGCATTTTACAGGCATTCATTTTCTGAATTGAACTGAAAGAGGTGCCTTAAAATCACATTGATCACTGCTATACTTTTTCAAAGGGATAGAAACTGCTAATCTGTAGCAATCCTCCTAATGTATAGGACATCTACAAAAATGTAAATTGAGCAATTTTATAGGTATCCTATAAAATTTTATGTTTGTATAGGTGTCTTATGTACAGGATGATGGGGCACAGGGGATAAAATTATGTTTAGTAGAATGACAATATTTTTTGGCACCTCAATTATTCTTGGGTTTAAATACATGATGAAGTCATGCATCCCATTTCTAATATTTTAAATACCACAAACCATAGCAATTTGCTTCTACCACAGCTTCTCCCATATAAAGGGAGAGCAGGTGTTAAGAGTCTGAGGACAAAAAAGCAGACCAAAGTCAATGTATGTTTTTAAAAAGAGAAATGTACTTCCCCACTAGTTTGCAAAGCACGTCAAGGACAGAAAGTCAGATGAACACAGAGGCAGGAAATAATTTCTAGCACATTTGGTTAACTGTACAAACAACTTTGTGGTTATGAAGTCAATCTTAAAAACAGATAGCGGTCCATCTTTTACACACTGTTGTGATGCATGCTATGTATATAAATGTAATCTTGTTAATTACTCAATAAATACTCAGTTTGCCCAACACTACTATGCTAAGAAAATATGAGGCAAGGACTTTTAAACTCAAGATGTTAAACTTTAAAGAAATGAAAGGAATAATTTGAAAGCTGAAAAGATGGCAGTTAAACTATTAATTTTACATAGAACTTTTACACCTCTGAAACATTTCTATTTTGATTTGCATAAGAGTATTTCTAAAAAACAAAACAAAAAACCTAAACCATTTTCTTGAAACGTCTTATGATGTACCACAAAATGAAAAATAAAAATCCTAATACCAACTTTGGGAACTATTTGTATTAGGCACAAAACTTTACCTGTAGTTCCTTACTTAAATATCAACCTAATTAGAAGGAACTAACTTCACACAGGAGAAAATTAAAACTGAGATATTTAGTAACTTGCTTGCTGTCACAGACAGAGCAACTAAAGAAACATGGTTCTAGACTCAAATCTACCTTATTGGAAAGTCCAATGCTGCTAATCACTGTTCTGTGTAATAAAACAAAATACTTAAATTAAATATTCCACTGGCTTCTAAATGGGAGACATAGTTTTAAATTACTTCCCTAAACTAAAACTTTTAGCTGAAAAGTTAAGTCTGTAAGGATTCCTAATAGTTAATTTTGGTCACGGGAATGGAGGATAAACAGATGAATATTTTAAACCAAATATATAATTTCACAGTAACATAATACCTACAGATATGAAGAATGCTTTTTAAAGGTCCTATAAAGTTAGCATTAACTTGTCAGCAAAACCCTGTTAACAAAACAAAGATTTACAAGAAAACAAAATCTCAGATCAATAGCACTCATGAATATGGATATAAAAATCCAAAATATTAACAACTGAAATACAGCAATTCATAAAAATTATAATCATAACCAAGTAGGGCTTAACTCAAGAATGCAAGGTTGGCTAACATTTTAAAAATCAACGTACCTCATTACATTAACAAAATAAAAAACAATGTCTTTTTAATAAATGCAGAAAAATCAAGTGACAAAATTTAACACTTATTCATGATAAAAGTTCTCAGCAAACTAGATACAGAAGAGTACTTCCTTAATCTGATAAAGAGCACATATGAAAAATTCTGTTTTTCCCTACCAATAATAAGTCTAGGATGTCCATTTTACTACTTCAATATTGCAACAAAAGTACAAACCAAGGAAATAAGGCAAGAACAACAAAAAAGATATAAAAATGAGAGAAAAAACAAAACTGCATTCACAGAAGACATGGTTATATGCATAAAAAATACAGATCATACCCCCCCAAAGCTACTGAAACTAATCAGTATATTTAGCAAGGTTGGGGAATACAAGGTCAATACACAGTCTAGTTCTATATTTTAGAATTAAAAATTTTAAATATCACTTAAACAGCACAGAAAAAGAGATATGTAGAAATAAGCAAATATTAGATGTTATGTTTATGGTTTGGAAAGCTCAGTATTATTAACTATCCATCTTCCCCAAACTCATCAATACAGATTAACACAAAATCTAATCCAAATCCTAGCAGATTTTCTGAAAGCAGTTTGAAAACCTCACTTTAAAATTTAGATGAACATTCAAAGGACCTAGAGTAGCCAAAGCAATCTTGAAAAGAAAAATGTGGTTTGCCATACCTAATTTTAAGATTTAAATAAATCTACGATAAGTAAATCAATATTATATTGACATAAGAATAGAAGAAGTAATGGGATAAGTCAGAATCCAGAAAGAAATACAAATACATAATGGCCAACTAGTATATATAAAAGGCTCCCAGTCAATTCAAAGATAAAAGGTTTTTAATGGTGCTATATCGAATGGGCAATTCATGGAAAAAAATGAATTTTTAAAAAACAAAAGTTACATGATCAACTCATTATGACCCCCACTTCTGTACTCCACATATATAAAACTTAGTTAGACACAACTCATAAGCCTAAATATAAAAAGTTAGAACCACAAAGTCTCTAGAAGGCTGTCATTGTGACTTTGGCAATAGCCAAGATTTCCTAGAATTCAAAAAACATTTTCTAGAAAAGAAACTCAAAATTCAAATTTAAGTTTAATTAAAATATTCACTCCATCAAAAGACAGCATTACAAAAACAGGTGAGAAAATGTTAGAAGCATGTATCTCTTAATACCCTTGTTTCTAGAATATATAAAGCACTCCCCCAAATCATTAATAAATAGCAAGCAACTCACTGAATAGGTAAGCAAAGGACCTAAAAAGTACACATATGGCTAATACGCACACAAAAAAGTCCTCAAAATCATTAATCAAGGAAGTGCAAAAAAAAAAAAAGTAAAACAAAAAACAACCCTGAAAAGCCATTCCACATCTACTAGAACTACCAACCCCCCCAAAACCAATCACATCAAATGCTGGAGAAGATATGGAGCAACTGAAACTTTCATACACTGTTGGCATAAGTATAAACATGGTACAGTCACTTGGCTGAAAGTTTCTTATAAAGATAAAAACACTATGACAATGTCATTCTTCTATATATTTACCCAAAAGAAGTACAAAATGTGTCCACAAACAACAAAAACCTATAAACATTTCCAGGAGCCTTAATTCATAACAGACAAAAAACTTTAAGCAATCAACTCAAAACTAGAAACATCAAATTACCAGAAGAATAGATAAATATGTGGTATATTCATCAATGGAATACTACGGATGACCAATAAAAAAAAAAAAAAAAAGGAAGAATGTCTATGCAATAACACATGAATCTTCCAAACAAGCTGAGTGAAATAGACCAAATCAGGAGCAACTAAGCCACAGTGATAGAAATCAGAAATGACTGCCAGGGGTGGAATGGAAGATGAGGAGAGGCAAGCATCAGAAGGCAACTGGCTGAAGCCTGGTGGATAGTACATGCCTACAGTACTTCAGAGGCTGAGGTGGGACAATTCTGGCCTACTTCAGCAACATAGCAAGAGACTCTCTCTCTAGAAAAGAAAAGAAAAAAAAAAAAAACAGAACAGAACTGTCTGGATAGGGACACAGATGTATTTATGGTGCCAAGAGATATTCCTAACCTTTTTTTAGAAGGTACTGGTTACACAACGTCAAAATTCATTAAACTTAACATTTAAGATCTATGTGTTTTATTTTATATAAATTACACCTTAATTTTTTAAGTGAGAAAAAAAAAGCATTTAACATGAAGAAGTGTTAAAGCAAAATCACCAAACACTAATGACTTCTTATGTTTGATACAATCTTGTTTAATGGTAACTAGATGAATTAGGGAGAAAGTTCTCATTAATAAATACTACTGTAACCTTCCTACTTTCCTTTATTTGGAAAGAAACACAATACCTCACTTTAAAAGAAAGACCAAAATACATTACCATATTCATTTTATCATTTCATTTTCATTTTAAAATTGAGATGTCGCTAAGAATACTTAGAAACAATCATGCTCAATATTCAGAAAAATGACATTTTAAAATTCAGAACATTTTAATGCAATATAAGTACAAAAATATTGTTAATTTGTTTAATGTTATATGGGATTTGGACATATTCAAGAACTACACAGAATATGCTAAATTATCATTATAGGAGGCACAAACTCTTGAAAAGTGCAAATTGACAAGACAAAATGAAGCCTATTTCTTCGAAATTATCATTGTAAAATAGTACAATAGATCAAGGCCTGAGAAGACTGCTAAGTGGTAGAATATTTGCCTAGCATGCATGAGATGGGACCCTGGATTTAGTCCCTAGAACTGGGGAGGGGGAGAGAACAAAAAGAAACAAAAACAAAAAAAAAATACACAAAACAGATCAAGTCTATAAAGATGAAGACTGAAGTGTATTTATGTGTGCATGTGCAATCGCTTATGCTGTGTATGTGGTGGTGGGGGGTTAAAGGTGGGGGAAAAAAAAGAAAAACAAAAACAAAACTGCTCAGCCCTAGAGAATGATAAGTCCACATATTATGTCCATTTGCAATGACATACTGACATGAAAAAATGCCCATAAAAAATTAATGTCTGTGCCTGTGGGGTATGTATGCTGAGATTAAGAGTCCCTGTATGTCATCATCATTCAATAATTCATGCAAAACAAAACCCAGAAAGGTTTGGACAAAAATATCAAAAATATTATTTCTAAGTCATGAGTTCATAGATGATTTTGACTTTTATTATTATTACTCTGTCAAGTACCTAAGTTTGCACTTTCCAATAGAAATATGAGTCAAGTAAGCAATTTCAAATATTCTAGTAGTCGGTATGTAAATAAAATAAGAGAAATTAATGTTAACAAACTTAACTGAATACACAAAAAACCCTACCATTTAAAAATATAATCAATATAAAAATAATAAAATATCATTTTTTTGTATTAAGTCTTAGAAATCTGACGTAGAGTCCATACTTACCAAACATCTCCATTTGAGTTAACCACATTTCAACTGTGGTTGTCACATGTGGCTAGTGGCTACCAGGTACATACTATATTGAACAGTGTAAGACAAAATTTTAATAATGAGCATTCTGTTTTTAATGAGAAAGAAAAGTTGTCTTTTAAATAAGTCATTTCACTGCTACCAGAACCTTTTCCAAAGTCTTGCAGCTGTGTATTACATAATTTTTTGGATTACTTCAAACCATTTCCTAGCATTCTGTGAAAAATTCTTGTTTTTAGAAATGAACAGGTTGATGGAAAAGATACAGCAATACAAAAATCAATTTAAAATGTAGCACTCAAGAGAGACTTCTGGTATGTATTGGGTATACTCATGAATTCAAATTCTGTTTTCCACATATTCTAACAGTGAATTTCCGACAGTTAGATTCAATGAATAGTTACTGATCCAATACCCATTCATGGGAAAAACTCTCAGAAGAGGGGAACTCCCTAAAATTGATAAAGAAAACCTATAAATAATCTCTAACTAATAACACACTCCATGGTGCAAAGTTAGATATTTTTTCCCCTAATACTGGAACAATTCAAGACTATCCCTTCTTACCACTATTAATAATATAACAGTATTCTGGAGATCCTATGTAACACAAGAAAACAGAATAGAAGGTATAAAAATTGGGAAGAAAAAAATTCCCTTTAAAAAAATTCTTAAATTTGTTCTTTTTAGATATACATGACAGTAGAGTATATTCTGACATATTATACATACATGGAGTATAACTTACTGTAATTAGGATCCCATTCTTGTTGTACAGGATGTGGAGTTATACTGGTCGTGTATTCACATGTGTACTTAGAAAAGTTATGTCAATTTCATTCTACTGTCTTTCCTATTCCCATTCCCCCTCCTTTCCCTTCATTCCTTTTGTCCAATTCAATAAACTTCTATTCTTCCCACCCATCCTCTTTATTTTGTGTCAGCATCCTCAGATCAGAAAGAACATTCAGCCTTTGGTTTGGGGGACTGGCTTATTTCACTTAGCATGATAGTCTCCAGTTCCATTCATTTACTGGCAAATGAAATAATTTCATTCTTATTTATGGCTGAGTAATATTCAAATGTGTCTATATACTGCATTTCTTAATCTACTCACATGCTGATGGGCACCTTGGTTGGTTTTGTAGCTTAGCTACTGTAAATTGAACTGCTATAACTATTGATGTGGCTGCATCACTAAAATATTATGACTTTAAGTCCTTTAAGTATATACCAAGGAGTAGGATAACAGGGTAAAATGGTAGTTCTATTTCAAGTTTTTGGAAGAATTTCCATACTACCTTCCATAGTGGCTGCATCAATTTGCTTCCCACAAGCAATATATGACACTTTTCCCTACATCCTTGCCAACATTTATTATCACTTGCATTCTTGATAAGTGGCATTCTAACTGGAGTGAGATGAAATCTCAGTGTAGTTTTAATTTGCATTTCTCCAATTGCCAGTGATGTTGAACATTTTTTCATGTATCTGTTGACCATTTGCATTTCTTCTTCTGTGAAGTGCCTATTCAGTTCCTTTATCCATTTACTGATTTTTTGTGTGTGTGTGTGTGTTAAGTTTTGTAAGTTCTTCGTATATTCTAGAGATTAAAGATTTCCTCCTGTTCTGTAGGCTCTCTCTTCACATTCTTGATTTTGCTGTGAAGCAGCATTTTAGTTTGATGCCAACCCATTTATTGATTCTTGATTTTACTTCTGGAGATTTAAGAGTCTTGTTGTGGAACTCTGTTCCTGAGCAAAATGATGCAAAGTTCGGCCGACATTTTCTTCTAGTAGGTGCAGGGTCTCTGGTCTAATGCCCAGCTCCTTCATCCACTTTGAGTTTTGTGCAAGGTGAGAAAGAGGGGTTAAATTCATTCTACTACATATGGATACCAGTTTTCCCAGCACCATTTGTTGAAGAGGCTCTTTTTTCCAGTATGTTTATGGCACCTTTGTCTACTACGAGATAACTGCTATTAATGTGGGTTTGTCCCTGTGTCTTCTCTTCTATTCCATTGGTCTTCATGCCAGTTTTTGTGCCATTACTCTGCCATTTTTGTTTCTACAGCCCTGAGGTATAATAAAAGGCTGACATTATGATACCTCCTGCTTCACTTTTCTCTGGCTATTCAGGGTCTCTTATTTTTCCATATAAATTTCAAGACTGTTTTTTCTACTTCTATGAAGCATGGCATTGTAATTTTAATAGGAATTGCATTAAATTTGTATAGCACTTTTGGTAGTGTGACCATTCTGACAATACTGATTCTGCCTATCCAAGAACACGAGAGATCTTTCCATCTTCTATGGTCTTCTTCAATTTATTCATTCATCTCTTTTGTTAGATTGATTCCCTAATTTTTTTTTCAAGGCTATTGTGAATGGGATGGTTTTCCTAATTTCTCTTTCAGTTGATTCATCACTGAAGTATAGAAACACAGTTGATTTTACAAGTTTTAATTTTATATCCTGCTACTTTGCTGAATTCATTTATGAGTTCTAGAAATTTTATGGTGGGGTTTTTTTTGGGGGGGTCTTCTAAACATAAAATCAAAGTCTTCAGCAAATAGGGATAGTTTTGAATTCTTCTCTTCCTAATTGTATTTCTTTAATTTCTTTCTCTCACCTAATTGCTCTGGCAAAGGTTTCAAGAAGTATGTACAATACAAGTGGTGAAAGCAGATAGTCTTGTTCCTAAAATTTCTTTCTTTTTTTTTTTTTAACAGATGCCATAATGGTACATGTAGAAAACCCCAAGGAACTAATAAAGCCCCATTATAGCAATGCTATAGGAAACAACGATAATGCACAAAGTCCACTGCTTTCCTATGTATCAGTAGCATAGAACTGGAATTTGAAATTAAAACAACACCATTTACCTGAATATCAAAAAAATAAATAAATAAACAAAAAGAAAGAAAGAAAAAGAAATACTTAAGTATATACCTAACAAATATATACAATAGGTCTATATGGTTACAAAATTCCAATCAAAGAAATTAATGATAAAATAAACATGAGGTATTTCATGTTTATGAATGAGAAAACTCAGTACTCTTTAAAATGTCAGCTGTTTCCCTAATGGACCTACAGATTCAACAGAACCCCAACCAAATCCTAGTAAGCTACTGTGTATCACCAAACTGATTCTAAAGTTTATATGTAAAGAAAAAAGAGCTAGAATTGTAAACAATATACTGATAAATAAGAACAGTGTTGGAGAACTGATACTACATGACTTCAAGAGTTACTTAAAGCAAGAGTTATTAAGACAGTGTGGTATTGTCCAGAGAACAGACAAAAAGATCAGTGGAACACAAGAGAAAGCCCAGAAGTAGACTCATAAACAGTCAACTCATCTTTCAAAAAGGAGCAACAATAAAGCAATCAAGAAATGATAATCTTTTCAACAGTAAAAACTTCACAACCTCATGCAAAAAAAAATCAAATATAGATACCAATTTTATACACAAATTAATTCAATATAGAATACAGATTTAAATATGACATACAAGACTCTAAAACCTTTAGAAGGTAACATAAAAGAAAATCTAAGTGACCTGGGAGTTGGTGATGACTTTTAAAATAACACCAAAAACACAAATCCAAGAAAGAAAATATTTATAAATTGCACACACACAAAAGAAACTTCCATTCTGTGAATGACTGATAAATGAATGAAAAGACAAGCCACAGGCTGAGACAAAATGTATGCAAAACAGTTCTGATAAAGGGTATAATTTTGAAATAGAAAAATTACCCTAAAATCCAACAATAAGAAATGAACAGAATTTGAAAATGGGTTAAGGATATGGATAACTCACCAAAGAAGATAAACAGATGGCAAATAGTCATATGAAAGGATCTCAACATCATATGGTATTAGAGGATTGCAAATGAAAACCCCAGAAGATAAACTTATTAGAATAGCTAAAATCCAAAATACTGGCAACAATAAAAGCTGGTGAAAATGTGGACCAACAGTAACAGAGAGCTAGCCTGTAAAGGTTACATACCTTATAATTCCAACTATATTTTATTCCAAGTAAGGCAAAAGCATAGGGAATGTAAAAAAAAAAAAAAATCAGTGGATAGCAGGAGAAAAGAGGGATGAATAAGTAAAGCAATGTGTGTTTTTAAGTATTTAAACTATTCTCTGTATGACAGTGCAATGGTAGAAACACAACATTATACACTTATGAAAAGCAAAATCCATACATCTGTAAAGAGTTAAATCTAATGTAAATTATCAATTTTGCTTAATAACGTTTTGATACTGGTTCATCAACAAATTTATCACACTAATACAAAATGTTAATAGTAGAGCAAACTAGAGGAGGAAAGAGGGAAATGGTCTATAAGGGAACTGTTCTTTCTGCACAAATTTTCTCTCAGCATAAACTGTTTGAAAAATAAAGTCTGCTAATTTTTTAAAAATCCAAGCCATCTACCTATGCTGAGCAAACAATCCTTCAAACGAAAATACTGACCAACACCAAGAATAAATAGTAAAACTACTGTGCAACACCAGCAGCAAAGAGCAGAGGGACTACATAAAAATCAAGCGCAAGTATTATGCCAGAAAACAAAAGGTCTTCAATGAGAGTTAAAAAACCAAACCAAACAAAACAAAATCGATTAGTATCTTCAGAAATAATTAGGTAGTATTATTAAAAAAAAAAAAAAGAAAAGAAAACAGAAGAGAGTAGGGTGCTATTAAAACCCAGCACTAGCAATTATAAAAAAGACTTTATGGGGGGGACAAAAAAAAAAAACAAAAAAAAAAAAACCTTTACCAGCAAAAATTCAAGACTGGTTAAAAAAGAGTCAAGATAATTCTTTTATTTATATATGACAGCAGAATGCATTACAATTCTTATTACACATATAGAGCACAATTTTTCATATCTCTGGTTGTAGACACAGTATATTTACACCAATTCATGTCTTCATATCTGTACTTTGGATAATAATGATCATCTCATTCCACCATCATTAATTACCCCATGCCCTCTCCCTTCCCCTGCAACTCCTCTGCCCTATCTAGAGTTCATTTATTCCTCTCATGTTCCTGCTCCCTATCCCACTATGAATCAGCCTCCTTATAGGAAAGAAAATATTCGGCATTTGGTTTTTGGGGATTGACCAACTTCACTTAGCATTATCTTCTCTAACTCCATCCATTTACCTGCAAATGCCCTGATTTTATTCTCTTTTATTGCTGAGTAATATTCCATTGTGTATATATGCCACACTTCAAAAACTACCTTTATTTTATTTTTATGTGGTGTTGAGGATCAAACCCAGTGCCTCAAGTGTGCTAGGTGAGTGCTCTACCCCTTGAGCCACAACCCCAGCCCCAAGCACATTTTTAATCCATTCATCTATTGAAGGGCATCTAGGTTGGTTCCACAGTTTAGCTATTGTGAATTGTGGTGCTATGAACACTGATGTGACTATGTCCCTGTAGTATGCCGTTTTTAAGTCCTTTGAGTATAGATGGAGGAGAGGGATAGCTTGGTCAAATGGTAGTTCCATTCCCAATTTTCCAAGAAATCTCCATACTGCTTTCCATATTGGCTATACCAATTTGCAGTCCCACCAGCAGTGTATGAGTGTACCTTTTTCCTCACATCCTCATCAACACTTATTGTTGTTTGTATGCATAATAGCTGACATTCTGACTGGAGTGGTTTTGATTTGCATTTCTCTAATTGCTAGTGATAAACATTGTTTCATGTATTTGTTGATTGACTGTACATCATCTTCTGAAGTGTCTCTTCAGGTCCTTGGCCCATTTATTGATTGGGTTATTTGGGTTTTGTTTTTGTTTTTGTTTTTGTTTTGTTTTGTTTTGTTTTTTTGGTGTTTAGCTCTTTTAGTTCTTTATATACCAATATGTGAAGGGTAAAGATTTGCTCCCAGGATGCAGGCTCTCTATTCACCTCACAGATTGTTTCTTTTGCTGAGAAGAAACTTTTTAGTTTGAGTCCACCCCATTTATTGATTCTTGATTTTAATTCTTATGCCACAGGAGTTTTATTAAGGAAGTGACATTCCTCATAGAAATAGAAAAAGCAATCATGAAATTCATCTGGAAAAATAAGAGACCCAGAATAGCTAAAGCAATCCTTAGCAGGAAGAGTGAAGCAGGTAGCATCACTATACCAGACCTTAAACTATACTACAGAGCAACAGTAACAAAAACAGCATGATATTGGCACTAAAACACACTGGTAGACCAATAGTACCGAATAGAGGACACAAACACTAACCCACAAAACTACAATTATCTTATATTAGACAAAGGTGCCAAGAACATGCATTAGAGAAAAAACAGGCTCTTCAACAAATGGTGCTAGGAAAACTGGAAGGCCATATGCAACAAAATGATATTAAACCCCTATCTCTCACCAAGCACAAAAGTAAACTCAAAATGGATCAAGGACTTAGGAATTAAGTAGGCCCTAATCTCCAACTTCCTTAAAGAGTCAAGGTAAATTTTACAGTATTTATCATTGAAACATTACCAAGCAAGAAAAAAGCAATAAAATATGATCTACAATGAATACAAGAATAAATCAAGAAAAAACTGACACCATGAAAGAATTAGCAGATATGTGCAGTAAAATAGCTATACTTGTATTCCATATATTAAAGAAATCACAGCAAAGACTGAACTTGTTGTAGAAACATGGAATGTAAGAACCAAATCAAACTTCTACAGATAAAAAATACAATGTCTGAAATGAAAAATCACAGGAAAGCACAGCCAACTGATTTCCTATAAGTAAGGCAATCTAGGAGCTAATGGACCAACATTCTTTTTAAAGTACAAAAAGAAGGGAAAAACAAAAACAAAAACCGAACACCCTGATAAAACTATAAGGAGAAGTGGATCCATTCAAAATTACAATCATGTACTACCACAAAAATAGTGTCCTAAATTAGAGTAAGTCATATTCTATGTATATATGTTAAAATATACTCCATTGTCATGTATCTAAAAAAGAACAGATAAAAAATAAAAATTTACAAATAATAAAATTACAGACAAAGAATTCAGTACCCTTCTCTTAATGACTGATAGAGCAAACAGACAGAAAACCAGTATGGATAAAGAAGACCTGAACAACACTACTGATCAACTTGATATAACATACACCATATGGGAGATGACACTAAACAATTACTTATGAGAAAATAAAATAATAATAAAAAGTATTAAATAAAAACCAACAGTCGAAGGATTATTATATTTAATAACTACACAAAACTTTTAAACCTGTTAAATAAATAAGTAAAATATTTTCATCAAAATACAAATGACAAACTGCTATAAAATATATGTAAAATTTTATTTCTAAAACATAAGTTCCTTCAAATCACCAAAAAAAAGGGGGGGGGTCACATGATCAACAGAAAAATGGTATAAGGGCAAAAACCTACAATTCATGTTAAGAAAAAAATACAAAAAACTAACAGGCATGGATGTTTAACCTCACTAAAAAACTATAAAACAATGAAATCTGTTTCACCAGGGGGATTATCAAAAACAAGAAAAGATTTTTTTACACCTTTATTTATTTATTTTTATGTGGTGCTGAGGATTGAACCCAGTGCCCTACACATGCCAGGCAAGCGCTCTACCACTGAGCTACAGCACCAGACAGGCAAGCGCTCTATCACTGAGCTACAGCCCCAGACCAAGAAAAGATTTTTAATAACTAGTATTGATAAAAATGTAAAATTCGTAGCAAATGGTTTGGAGACAAACAGTAAGAAATGTCCATTAATATTTTTAATCCTTGCATCCTTTAATTTTATTCCTAGAACTTATTCTACAAAGAAAGATACTTGGAAAGCATGTAGATGTGACATTACTTACAAAGAAATGTCTTGACAGATGCAATCAAATTAAAATGAGGTCATTAGGGTTGACATTAATCCAATATGACTGGTGATCTCATAAGTAAGGAGATACAGAGACAAAAAGAGAAAAATATGTAATAGAATAGGGAGGGGCCAGAGTGATAAACCTACAAGCCAAGAAACCTCAAGGATTGCCAGCAACTACCAGAAGTTAAGATAAGTATCAGAAAGATTCTCAGTTCCTCCTGAATAAACCAACCCTGCCAAAACCTTGATTTTGGATTTCTAGTCTCCAGAATCATGAGACACTTAAGTTTCTGTTGTTTCAACCAGCTATTTTGTAGTACTTTTTACAGGACTTTGTAGTACTTTGTTATAGAAGCCCCAGGAAATTATTACCCAACAGTAGAGATTAATAAACTATGTACATTCACATAGTGTAATATAGCACACAATGTAATAATAAATAGGATGCAGTAGACATATATGGGCATGGAAATATACAAAGTGAAAAAGTTAAGTTATAGAACAAAATGTATTATCCCACTTTTTTCTGGTGAATTAAAGAGAACATCCCTCTATCTCTTGAACTGTAATTGAAATTATCATTTTCCAGCACTGACCAAATCAAATGTGGGCTAGACTTACTCCCTTCTGCAATCCTGACCTTGAAATCTTCAAAAATATAATTCCATTCCCATGGCCTATATAATCAACACTCTGTAAAGAATTCAAAATCCCTAAACCTATATTTCTTAGGATGTAGCCATTTCCACTAAGAGGTTCTGTTGTCATCTGGAATTCACACAGCCCACTGAATATTGCCAATTTTTCTTTACAAAACATCCAATACCAACTAGATTCCATCTACTGTGAACTTGGAAAATTGGTAATGTGAATACACTGGTTATTCAGATACCATATCTGGACTAAGTGGTAAGAAACACTGTGAGCAACTGGTGGTTTCTGCCAGGGACACACAGACCGCAATATAATCCTTTATTTGCCCCAGATGCTGCTATAATTCAGGTTCCTTACCCACATCAGTTATGTTAATATAACAAATAAGAAAAGTAGCTAGTACATTTTAAAACATTCGACTGTTTATATTATGAATAACAATTTCGATTTTTCCCATCTCTAAAAACTTGTTTTTCTTGAATCAAAAAACTTAGTGGTAGAACTCATGCAGGGGTACATGCCTGTAATCCCAATGACTTGGGAGGATGAGGGAGGAGGATTGTAATTTCGAGGCCAGCCTCAGCAAATCAGCAAGGATCTTAGCAACTTAGTGAGACCCTGTCTCAAAATAAAAAACAAACAGGACTGGGGATATAACTCAGTTGTAAAGTGCCCATGGGTTAAATCCCCAGTACCCACCTCCTAAAAAACAAACAAACCAACCTCAAACCAAGAAACTTGGCAGTTTCTTACAACCTAGGGAATGAAGCTCAATCCTTAAGACTGAAGTTCAAAGTCTTCTAAAATCTGGCCTCAAGTTACTCTGCAGATTTATAGTCCACTGTCTCCCCAAGGAAATACTTTCTTCAATCTTAGAACTAATTCAGTTTATTTGGTATCTCCAAACACTTCATGTACATTTTCTATTTCAAATATTTGCTTACACATTTCCCTATACCTGAACTGAGTTGTTTCCTTCTCCTGATATAAATTCTACAACACTATTTAAGGTCCTCATATTCAAATCCCACAATGATCTGTCAAATATCACAATGCTCTATCTACCTCTCCTCTCAATATTCTAATCTCTAATAATCACTAGTTTGTAGTAAGCATCTTTTGTGATGATAATCTTTGTCTTCTCTAGCGATAGATACAGTAATCAAGGGAAAGATAAACCCTGAATTATTCTTTTTAATTATTGGTACTCTATGATATTGGGAAGGTGTTGCTTATCAGTTAAGTACTCAATACTTTCTGGTATTTCACTGATAAAAATAAATCATTTGGGTTTCTGACTAGCTTTATGAATTACATTCAAATCAAACTGCTCCTTTACCAATATGGAAATTTCAAAGATATTTAGGTATCATCATACTTTTTATGGTATCAAAAGCAATTCACTGTACTCAGGAGTATTTCAAAATAAAGTTTTTATTTTGAAACCTCAGTTATTTAAATAAGGAACTTAATACCCATTAGTCTTAGCTTCTGCAAATCTAAGGCAAAAGTTTAACTTTATAAGAAACCTGGGAAACATTAATTGTTCTAAAGTTAATGTATATTTGGTTTGTGATATTTCTAATTTCTTCATATCAGGAATTTAAGATGCTATTAAATTCTATTTCCCTTTTGCTTCAATCAGGCAGGTCTTTAATGAGTACCGCTTTATAGTTTTATAGTGACAGATGTCCACAGTAAATTTTCAGATCAAGTTAAAAAAAAAAATCCCCATGGCAAAGGAACCCAAGAGGCAAGGATAAAAATTAAACCAATACTTGAAATAATTAAAATATAAATATACCAAATAATCTTTCATTTGATCCTATTTTCTAAAGGGGGCTCTTCGAGATTTACCTCTTCAACATTTCTCTACAATTCAATGTTTCATCTTTTAAAACAGATCTCAACTACAACTCAATTCAACAGATAACTACAGAGTGAAATTGGTGTTTCCTAATTAATTTCAGTTTTTCATATTGCTACCATGATGGTGTAAACCTCTACTACTTCTGACAATGACAGATGAAATAAATAAAAATGAGATATATTTCTGATACACTGTATTTATGAATAATTAAATGTCAAACATCTTCTAATTACTACATAATACTAAACATAACTAGATATTTCATAATCAAAAAAGAATTACATTTTATAGCTTAACCACGTGTATTTATTACTGTGAACAAGAATGTATGAACTTTTTTGCCTGCAGAATCTTATGTCCTGCCATTTAAACCTGAAGACAGGAAACTGCTGGCACTGAAGATGTGAAGGGGCCAGAGCCCTTTCCTTCTGTTTTCCTCCAGGATAGGGAGCAGCACTGCATGCTGGTTCCCACTAAGAAAAGGAGGGTCAGATTCTTTATAGTAAAAAAGAACTGTATTGATAATGATGAGTTCTTACCTATGGGATCAAAGCTATAATTCCTAGACAGAATTTATAACAAAGCACCGCTCTATCTACTCTTTCAAAATTTATATTTTTCTAGTGAAAATGAGAACAAGCTATTATCACTCTTCCATAAAAATCATTTTCTAAAAAATTATGAAATATGGACATAAGTGAACCAAGCATGTGTTTCATTTGAAAATTTTAGCAGTTTTTATACAGACTTTAAAAAATTATGCTTTAGAAGACTAAAAACTTGGGCTGGAATTGTGGTTCAGCAGTAGAGCGCTCACCTAGGACAGGCAGGATCCGGGTTTGATTCTGAGTACCACATTAAAAAAATAAATAAATAAAGGCATTGAGTTGTGTCCATCTACAAAAAGATATTCATATTCTCTCTCTCTCTCTCAAAAAAAAAAAAAAAAAAAAAAAAAAAAGACTAAAAAACTAATACGCAAAATAGAAGTTGCTCAGCAGCCCTGTAAGTAAAACCAGCTCTTTGGTATTTCAGTCAATATTTAAGAAGTTCAGATTCTAAGCACTACGGGGAATCTGTAAAGTCCTGGACAAATGTGCTTTCTATTTCTAAGAGACTTCATTTTATTTCTAGATTGACAATTTGACATTATTCATAAGATACTATTTTTACATTAAATATAACTTTTAAAAAAGATATATTTTTAAGAAAAATCTCTAATAATGTCCAAAATAGAAAGAGAAATAGATGACCAAAAAAAGACAAAACTGGGGTGTGTGTATGTAATTCAAAGATTTAGAAACTTCCCAAAGATACTTAAGCTATTTGACTCTTAATTTATACTCTATATTAACTAACTTTAAATAAAATTGTTTGACATGATCTTCCTAAGTCAGAGCAAATGTAATACAGAATTCATATACTCTAAAATCTCTGCCAGTAACAGGGAATTTAAACTGAGCACTAATCAGCATTAATAACAACTTTCTTTCATACGCTTCTCCAAACTCCCAGAGTACTTTAGGCACTCTTAAAATATTTTACGTAGTTATTGCATTATTCTTTGAAATCCTTGACTAAGCCCATTTTACAATCTGAGATACCAAGGTTCATAATGGTTAATAAATTTGCCTATATTGTTACAGAGCTTAGAATTTACCAGAAAAGGATTTATAATCTAACCCTGTTAAGACTCATCTAAATCTCTTCCTGTGCTCACAGTCCACCCTGAATTATACACATTATCATGCTCAGTTTTTTCCTGTACTAGACAAGAGAACCTTTTCATTTCTGTATATTGCAAACTCCATGAATTTTAACCTTTTTTCTCCTTCCAAATTACTCAAGGTAAAATACATTCCCAGTCCTAACTTCCCATCAGTAGTTTCTTAATTCAGGCCAACAAACATTAAAATAAAGATTGCTCTCGAGCACAACTTTCCCTCTATACCTATTTTAAAACTACTATCTAAAAGATATGTGATTTAAACAGAAACAAGTAGTTAGTAGGCCACAGAGGGAGAGCTGAAGGTTTTATTTTTCCCACTCCTCAATTTCTTACTTATTCAGCACTGCATACACTAAAGTCCATCTGACAAAAAGGCACATACTCATCATAAAATATAAATACCATACTACACAAAAGTCAACAGAACTAATTCCAAGACCCATGAATCTTGTTTATCATTTTTTTACATTGTTCTCCTAAGAAAACACTACTAGATAATGAGTGGCATCAGAATTGACTTTATGTAAAACTTCATAACAAATTATATAAATAAAACCTCAATTTCTACAAAACTTATTTTTAAAAACTATAGCAAAACAACAGATTTACTTAGAAATCACCTCTTCTTGAGGGCGTGGTAGTGCATGCCTGTAATCCCAGCAGCTCAGGAGGCTGAGGCAGTAGAATCAGGAGTTCAAACCCAGCCTCAGCAAAAGCCAGGGTTAAGCAACTCAGTCTCTAAATAAAATACAAAATAGGGTAGGGATGTGGCTCAGGGTTGAGTGCCCCTGAGTTTAATCCAGGGTACCTCCCACCAAAAAAATAAATAAATAAATCACCTCATCCATGAAACCAATCACCAATACACAGTATCACAAAATTAAGGCCCCTTTCCAGCTAATGAGATACAAATGCTGCTGAATATTTCTTCTTCTGGTACTTACAATGCCTGCCTTTATTGCAATCCCCATCCCTTACAATTATACTTAGGTAGGACTAAGTTCTACTGGAAATCTTTTCAATTGCCTTTGAATTTCCATCTAAAATGCTTTGATTCAGGCCCCAGACATATTTAATGAGGACTTTTATATACACTCATCTGACCTTTTTTTCCATTCTCACAATCCTCAATCCACCTTTTAAATTGCTTCCTCTTTCCCCCACAAAGCATTCTAAAACTTGAATCTGATCGCAATTCCCTAGTGAAATGCTTTCTCAATTTTATCTCCTCCTTATAACTATGAAGTATACCTTAATATCTTAAGAAGTCAAGAGAAATTCTGTACAAAAATAATCTGTTGTTACTTAATTTAACTTAGCTCACAAAATATAAAGATTGAAAGAAACCCCACAATTTCCAATGTTAATTTTTTCAACACAATATCCAAAGTTTCCAATGTGACATTTTTAGGATTACCCTATCAGAACAGTATACTTTAGTTCTGAAACTGATTCTACATTAAAATCTTCTGTCAAGCTTGCTAAAAACAAATTCCCAAGCTCCATTTCAGACTCAGTGACTTTGAATATCACCTAGGAATTGAAACTAGCATTTTTTAATGATCTCCAATAATTCTGATGCGTATCTATATTTGAGAACCCAAACAGAAACTCCTTACTTCACAACAAACTATTAGTAGACATAGTTACTTCCACAATGTTTTATACCTCTGATCAACCTAAGGAGTACCTATTCATCTTAAATATTCAGATAATGCCCATTCTAAAAAACTTCCTCATCTCCTCTCACACCATCTCTCCTTTGATCCTCTAAACCTTTACAAAAAGTTTGCATATATTCATACACAGTCCTTCTAACCCATACAATCACGCCATGACATAGAATCTCTATTTCACAGGTAAGAAAACTCAATCTCCTACAGGAAGGTTAAGAAATATGTTTAAACTGATCCAGCATTTGAACCCACATTTATTGACTACAAAGCGATAATGTTTTCCATAGTGGCATGCAACCTCTTATAGATCACTCAGAAGTACTGACTCATTCTTCAGTTTACACCTTTGTTTCCCTTTTTAGACATAACTATGCTTCCCTGAAGACAGGTATAAATCCTGAGTTTGACCTCAACATTTAGTTACTTGGTATGTTCTGTTGAATGAACAAGAAAAAGAAGCTCCTCAAAAGCCAGTACTATACTATTTAGGTTTCATTTATTGGATTCTTAGAACAAGCTCTGAATGTATTTCTTGCAAACACATTTGGCCTGACCTGCAAATCAGAAGCTGGATTTACAATAAGACAGTGTATTTTGGCATTGTTTCAAACTATGAAAAACTACAAGAGGGAAAAAAGATCATTCCAAAAAATTAAAATATCTTTCTTACATTACCCTCTATCAAAATGAGGACTTCAAATTTTAATCTTCACAACAATTTCATCCCACAAGAGCAGACAGCTATAACAGTGTGGTTTTAAACGACTGAAATTTAAAAAGTAAAATTGATTAAGAATAGATGACTTAATGAAATTAAGCACCAAATAGTGATACTCTTTTGGACAACCTACTTATGCTAACCAGTAAGCAATGCTTTTTCTCTATTAATATTCTCCCACATCTGTCATTTTTTTGAAACTAGAAATAAATACTATAGGTAAACACAAAGTAATTAGTATACTTGCGTATAAATGTAATGTCCTTCCTGCCTTGTTAATGTATCTGGTATGTAAAACATAGCACAACTACTTCCTTTTTGATACAGACATACATAACAAATGTAGTAAGTCAGCAAAACCAATATTTTTTTCTTTTTTCCACTGGCAGATAACTAAAGAAATGGTTATTCCCTTAACACATCTTTTTCATTTGGAAATAAAAAAGAAAAACTATTATGAAACAAAATCATATAATGGGAAGTACAAAGGGACTAGGCATCAGGAGTTCTGCTGGTTCTCTAACTTCTATTATCTTACTAAACTCTTGTGTGACTCAGGAGTCACTGGCTCCACTTTCTCATTTGTTTTAAAAAGTCGTTAGGTGAGGAGGGATCTGATTATCTTTGAAGTTGTTTCCCAAAATTCTGATTTTGAGACACTCCTCTTGTTGCATTTTTTCTAATCAGTTAACTGTGTTCTTCAAAGTCTAAATTCTTAAATAACAAACACATCTGAAATTGAATGTAAGTATTCAGTCTCCAACTGTTTGGTACAAGACACACAGAGTAAACTTCTATGAAGTTAACAATCTGATAACTTTCCAGAAATTGTCCCAATCTTGAATTCTTGAACAAGCAGGTGTCCTCTGACATTTTTAATAATATTAATAAGTTATAAACGGTACTGGTCTGCTGAAACTTCACTAAGTGTTCCTAGGTTCGAGTGGCACATACTTTGCAGGTAAGAGCAAGCAAAAAAGGGAAGGAGCCTCGCAGCATTTCAACAACCCACAGTCACCTCAGTAAGATCCCGACAAGGCCTACACCACGAAGCTGAACCTCCCCACCCCCAGAAGTGCCAGCAGCCAATGTAATGAATGCTTCCGTCAACAACACACATTCCCCTTCCCACAGAACTGCTCACTCCCAACCGGCCATCTGGGGTTGGAATCAGCCGCACTACACCAACCTAAGAATCATTCTGGGTCCCAAAGGCCGAAAACTACTAGATTGCGGTTTCCCTGCGCATGGCTGCGGGGAGAGCAACACCCCCTCCCAACAATGATTTAAAAAAAAAAAAAAAAAAGAATCAGTGAAGAGAGTAGAAACCAGGCCTAGGCGTCATTGCTGGAGAAAGAAATCCTGTTTCTCTCTCTGCAACGGGGAACAGTAGCATTATCTGCCCTTGCACTGATCCAAGAATGTCCAGGAACCTGCACATTAATTCATCCCCTCCTAGAATCCTAAAGGGAGATTAAAAACCCAATCTGCTTCATTCCCCAATCTATGCATTCCTTAAAGCTCTGGCATTGTTAAAGGTACCCTCAGTAGGAGGTGAAGCTAGGGCTAGAACAGGGGTTCGGTTAAAAAATTAAGGTGCTCATGCAAGAAGAAAATCCCTTGTGGTCTGAGAGTAAAGTTTGAACCAACAGCAAGGGCGCGGACCCGAGCCGGGCCAAGCTGGGCTCCAGGGCAGGCCTGCGGAGGTTGACACTCCCTTGTTCCTCAGCAGCTCAGGAGGCGGCGTCCGGCCGCTCCGATCCGAACCCACGGAGCAGGACAAGGGCGCCGCCGCGGAGCTCGGGCCGGCGGAGGCCTGGTGGCCGCGGGACCTTCCCTACACTGCTCCCGCCTCCTTCCTCATTCCCACTTCCCGGTCCCCCAGCCCAGGCCCGAAAGGTAACGTCCGGGTAGCGACGGGGGTCTCGGCCACTGACCACACATTTCTTGCCGAGGAAAGTGAAGAGGGACTCATTCTCCTGCGGGGTGAGCAGCAAAGACCCCACGTTGGTGACCTTCCGCGGGGGCGGCGGCTGCTGGCCGGAGCTCATGGTTTCGCCGGCGGGGCTGGGAGTCCAGGGCCGTCTCTTGGGCGAGCTCGTTTCCCCTCTCGGTGACAGGGGCGGGCAGAGGGATTCAGATGAGCAGCATCCCGAAGCTCCCGCGGAGCAGGGAGGAGGACAAGAGAAGGGGAAGCTGACGGCAGGCCGCCTTCGGGCCGTACTCAGAAAGGGAAGCTCCCAGCTCCCGCCCGGCTAGGCTAGGGCCGGATGGCCGTTGTCCTCGCACTCCGGCGACTGCGCTAAAATCCCAACTCCTCCTCCAACGCTCCCGCGGCGGCGGCAGCGGCGGCGGCCGCACAATCCAACATGGCAGCGGGGGCGGACGAGACCACGGGACGCAAGACGCGGGGGAGCGCGCCGGAAACGCGCGGCTGCGGCTGCGGCCTGGAGCCTGAGAGTAACCTCTCCGCTTGCTGCGGGCCTTGCTGGCCGGCCTGAAACCCCGCCCTCTTCAGGCCCGGCGCGGGCCGCGCGGGTCGCTCAGGGTCTGCGGTCCCCGGTGGGGTTCTCGACCTCCGGCTTCTCTGCTCACTGTTCGGGAACCCGAGTCCAGCCGCTACTACTTGGAGAGACGACGTGGGCTGGCTACTACGGCGTAGCAGTCTGCCTCCCTTCTGCGGGCGCACACCTTGGCGTAGTAGCGGGGAGCAGCAGGTCCCCCTCCCAGAAATAGCAGTTTCTCAGGGGGGCGGAAGTGGGGCGCTGAGGCCGCGGGTCCTGAAGGGCTGGAACCTGGAGACGAAGATTGGAAAGAGCTCCCGGTGCTGCTGGCTCCTGGTGACGGTCAGAGCCGCAGGTGCCTGGCGTCTCTCAAACTTTGTCCAAACTTCGACACGGACAATGAAGGAACAAACAGGCCTCTCCCGGGACTGTGGAAGAGATTTTTATGGATGTCACAAAAATCGCACTTGAGAAGAGACGTTGTCGCCCTGCCGGTATGCCGTGGCACGTGGGATAAGTGTATTTGCAACATTTAAACGCAGATTCTTGTATGGGCGCTGAACACGTTTGTTTTTCCCTACCTCCATCAATTGGAAAATATTCCCTTCCCCCACCTTTTCCTCTATCTTAAATCCCGAACGCTTTGTTTTTTTATGAACTAAATTAATGTGCCTATTTGGGGATGTCATCCAGAAAAATATCTTCTCTGCTTTACTCCCTAGAAGTAAATCTCAAAAACTTTTTTAAAACTTGTATGTTTCAGAGTATTAAAAGTCAACCCCCTTTGTTGGGAAAGTCAAATACTAGGCCCTTGTAAAATGAAATTTTGGAATATGGAAATTATAAAATGGGCTGTAGTGAATTATAAAACATGTATGACTTATCTCTGTATTAAGCATATTGGAGTTTATTGTATGAATTTTACACATCATTTGCTAATTACAAAGTTTTAATAAATTTGTATTGAACTTAAGACGTCTATCCAGTGATGATTAAGCTTTCAACTTTTCGACTCTCTTCAACTTTTTCAACTATCTGATGTTAATATCTCTTAACAGCTCCCATTAGAAATCTCTAATGTACTAAACAGGTATAATAAATCATTCTCAATTCACTTTGAAAATAGAAAAATTTTAAAGCTTCCCTTAATGAAATTGAGCTGGAAAAAAAATCTTCAAAGGAAAATGAAAGCATATTCAAAATTAAATTTGTTTAATGTGAGGTGAAAAGTGAGCAAAAAAAAAGTTATTTATAAAATATAAAATTGGGTTTAGGAAGGTAGTAGTAAACATGTAAACCTGGGGTTGCCTCTGAATAACACACTAGTAGTAGAAACCCAAAAAATAAATCGATTTGTCATTTATTAAAAATGCACCCGTTCCAAGTTGAAAGCACAGTGACAACAGAAAGCATTACAGATTCTTGATAAATGATAGAAATCAGGACCCTCTTTTTCTTTTCTTTTTTTTTTGGTGGGGGCAGGATGTGTACTGGGGATTGAACTCAGGAGCACTATACCACTGAGCCATATCCCCACCCCTATTTTTTTGTATTTTATTTAGAGATAGGGTCTCACTGAGTTGCCCAGTGCCTCACTGTTGCTGAGGCTGACTTTGAGCTTAAATCCTCCTGCCTCAGCCTCCTGAGCCCTCTTTTCAAACCTGTCAACAGCTATACACCAAGAGCATAGGCTTCGGATAGGCCCAGATTGAAGTTCCTTATTCCTCTTAAAACCTTTTGGACTTGAGAAACATTTCTTTTCTGGCTCAGTTTCTTTATCTGTAAAATGAAAATAACTTCTGTTTTATAAAGGTATAGTATAAATAGGGATAATTATTCGTACTTCAGAGTTGTAAAATAAGATGGCCATAATGTACCTGGTACATAGTGGCTACTGAAGTTATTGTTGTCTGTTATTTAACATCCTTGCCTATGGTCTGTTCAGCTTTCTCTTAGGTAAAGATCAAGAGTTGAGTGAATTACATATTTTCAACTCTGCTCTATCTAAGCCTTATTGTCCAAAAACTGTCCTCAAATTTAAAACTACATAATTCTTGAAATATATGTTGGTGAATTTGGAGCATAATCTCTCAGTAAAATTTCTAATTAGGCTATATGTTGTGAAAACTCAGCTATATGTATATCCCCATATGTCAAAATAGCAAAGCTTTTTTTAATATTGTAAATATAGAAATGGAATCCTATTATTCTGTAATCAATAAAAATTCAGGGGCTGGAAATGCAGTTAAGTGCAAGAAATTGTGCTTAGAATGTGTGAAGTCCTGGGTTCAATCCCAGCACAAGAAAAAAGAAAAACCTAGCAATTTTTTTCCTGTTCTTTTAAAAAATTTGTTCTTTCTAGATACATAAGACAGTAGAGTATATTTTGATGTAAAATTCATACTTGCAGAGTAACTTATTAAATCTCATTCTTGTGGTTGTACATGATGTGGAATTTTACTGTGGTGTATTCATATACAAACTTGGAAAAGTTGTGTCCAACTCATTCCCTCTCTCTTCTCTTCATTATCCATTATCAACTGAACTTATGTCCTTCCCCTCCCCATCCATTGTGTGTTAGAATCCACATATCAGAGAACATTCGACCTTTGGGATTGGCTTATTTCACTTAGCAAGGGTACTCAATCTTTTTTTTTAATTGGTTCTTTTTCATTTAACATGACAGCAAAATCTACTTTTATAAAATTAAACAAGCATGGGATATATCTTATTAGGAATATATCTTATTAGGACCCATTCTTGTGGGTGTACACAATGGTGGGATTCACTTAGATATTTTCATATTTGTACATAGGAGAATTATGTTAAGATTTATTCTACCATCTTACCTATTTCTATTTCTGCACCTTCCTTTCATTCTCTTTTGACTAACCTACTGAACTTTCACTTCTTCCTTCCCCACCCCCTTTATTGTGGTTTAGTTTCCACATATCAGCAAAAACATTCAACTTTGTTTTGGGGGGATTGGCTTATTTCACTCAGCATGATGATAGTCTCCAGATCCATCCATTTACTGGTGAGTGTCATTCTTCTTTATGACTGAGTAATATTCCATTATATGTATATACCTTCATTTCATTATCCATTTGTTTTCTGATGAACATCAAGGTTGGTTCTATGACTTAGCTATTGTGAATTGTGCTGCTATAAACATTAATGTGGCTGTGTCACTGTAGTATGCAGATTTTTAAATCCTTTGGCTATATGCCAAGGAGTGGAACACTGGGTCAAATGGTGGTTCCATTCTAGGAATCAATCTAACAAAAGAGGTGAAAGACCTCTATAATGAAAACTACACAACCCTAAAGAAGGAATTTGAAGAAGACCTTAGAAGATGGAAAAATCTCTCATGTTCTTAGATAGGAAAAATCAATATTGTCAAAATGGCCATACTACCAAAAGCACTATACAGATGTAAAGCAATTCCTACTAAAATTACAATGTTGTTCTTCAATAGAAGTAGAAAAAGCAGTCATGAAATTTGTTTGGTAAAATAAGAGACCCCAAATAGCCAAAGCAATCCTTAGAAAAGTGAAGCAGGAGGCATCCTAATGTCAGACTTTGATTATACTACAGGGCTGTAGTAACAAAAACAGCATGGTATTGGTACAAAAACAGGCATCAAGACCAATGGAACAGAAGAGAAGACACAGAGACAAACCAACATTAATAGCAGTTATCTCATGGTGGACAGAGGTACTATAGACATACATTGGAGAAAAGATAGCCTCTTCAACAAATGGTGCTGGGAAAACTGGAAATCTATACATACATAATAGAATGAAATTGACCCCTCTTTCTCACCCTGTACAAAAGTCATCTCTAAATAGATCAAAGACCTCAGGAGTAGACCAAAACCCTGCACATACTAGAAGAAAATGTAGATTTAACATATTGGCACAGGAATTGACTTTCTGAACAAGACTCCTAAAACACAAGAAATAAATAAAAAATTAATAAATGGAATGGCATCAAACTAAAAAGCTTCACGGCAAAAGAAACAATCAAGAACATGGAGAGAGCCTATACAATGGGAGAAAATCTTTGCCACCTGCACCTCAGAGCGTTAATTTCTAGGACATACAAAAAACTCAAAAAAGTCTAACACCAAAAATCCAAATAACCCAATTAATAAATGGGCAAATGAACTAAACAGACACTTCATAGAAGAAATACAAAAGGTCAACAAATATATGAAAAAATGTTCAAAATCTCTAGTAATTATTAGAGAAATTCAAATTAAACTACACTGAGATTTCATCCCACTCCAGTCAGAATCGTAATTATCAAGAATACAAGTAGTAACAAATGTTGGCAAGGATGTGGAGAAAAGTGAATGCTCATACATTGTTGGCAGATTGCAAATTGGTGCAACCCCTCTGGAGAGTAATTTTTCTGTTAGAAATGCCACCTTTTGAACTTTTAGATCACCAAACTATTTTGAAAGTTAGAGAGATGTGGAAGAGAGCTGGGGGGCGGGGTGCTATGAGATGGGAGGTGAAGGAAATAGGTGTACATTGGAAGACTCTATCCCATGCTCAGAACTATTGAATTCCAGTCATTTTACAACCTTTTATTAGCCTAGACTATTTATTGTTGGAATTGTACACTTTCTTTCGAAAAGTTTTAAGTTTTGTCCAAGTGCACTTTTCTATTTGCCCTTATTATCTTTTCTTTAGGCTTGAAGACTGAAAATTATGGCCATAATAGACTTTCTTTTTCATGCCTCAATATTTAATTTTTCCTCAAAATTTTAAGTAGAGTACTTTACCCACAAAATCACAATTTAAGTTCTTATTTTCCACCCTTTTTGCTTTTCTCTAGACCTTTTTCAACTCCTTGATATTATAAAATATGGAAAATGTAAGCAATTTTGCTGCTTGTTTGAGATTTTCCTCCTTCCCATACATAAAGGATAGTATTTTTCCACATTCATCCTGAGATCTGTAAATACTGGCTGTATTTGTTTCAAAAATTTAGCAAGTCCTTTCTGTCTTTCATTCTCGATAGTATATCCTCTCTTTAGCTGAACACTAGACATCTTTCACTCTGTTTTCTTTGGCATTTTCTTATCTCAAATTCTTTTTACCCAGTTTGAGAGACTGGATTTCATCCAGGAAATAAGCATTCTATTTCCCTTCAACTGAGAAACTTGAAGGTTTTTAAGCAAGGTTTAAAAGACTAGAGTTTTTTTTATCATCACATATACACATAAAAATACATATCCTGTATCAAAATTATTAAAATACAACAAAGAAGAAGAAAATTCTTGCATTTAATTTATTTTATTTGACTTTCCTTGCCACAAATAGAATCTATTCTTGTTCTTTTATTCTCTTCTTTCTCTGCTACAATCCTCTAAGGCAAACCCCTCATTTTGACAGAAAGCATTAAGGGTAGCTTATTTATGGAAGAGTGGGCATATTATCAGATGCATTCTCTGCTATTAGCATTATACTTCTCAAATTTCTCTTGTCCTAGTCCTCTGTTATTCATTTTCTTTACAAATGTCATTGATTATATATCACTATAAATCCTCTATTCCCTTTGTTAATGTTCATAATTTAAAATGCAGTGGCATCCGTCCCTGTGGGGGAACATGGAAGTAGTGGCACATCAGGATCTATGGCATTCAGAGCCATTGTAGGCATAATTACTGGTACAGACATACTGCTCGGCTATGGAAGAATTGAATTATAGAGACAAAATAGCAGCAAATCTGGATACTGCAGGGGCGGTGAATGTCATTTCTCTCAGGCAACCTCCAAGTGTCCTGGTTTTAAAATGTTCACCTTGTAAAATATCTCTGCACATTTTATGTAAATGTTGCATATTAGCAGTGCTTAAGAGAATTTGTCCTAGTACATGTTCTTCCAAGTTAAATGTTGAATGTTTTATTTTTCACCAACAAAAATCTTGAAAAGTAAGCAAACTATATTTTTCTTCCTCTCCCTTTTAAATTCAACTTAACTACAAGCATCTTTGGTGGGGGTGGGAGGGGTGAGGGGGCTTACTCTTTAAGAACAGAAAAGCTTAGTTACAACCCATTCAGATTCTAAAGATGTTAGATTTTAGTGGAAAATTGAATTCTTATCCATGCTAATGAAGTACCAGTTATAGTTAATTACAATTATATGGCCTAGTCTCCAGATACATAATACACACCTTTCCAGATACCAATTGGAAAAGCTAAGGATGATATTTTTTCCGGGCTGCTTCTTACTGATATTCTGTCTAATGCTCTTTAACTTTAATGAATATTCAATGGATCTTAGCTTAATTATTCCAAATGAGAGAGGAGAAACATTATCTTCTCTATTATAATGTGCTCAAGGTTAAGCTCTAGGTGAGTAGGCAACTTGAACACTTGGGATTAGGATGCCGCATATCCCTACTATTTCACTGATAGTATTGTCTAAAGTATATTGTCACAATACGCAAAGGGATCAGGGTCATTTTGGGTGAATTGGGCTGACAAAGAAAAAACAACACAACCTTTTGGGTTTAGGTCAGCTCTGCAGCCTCAAGAATCAAGCTTCCATGCTGGAGGGCACAGAGAGCAAGGGAGGCAAGAGACAGGCAAGAGAGCGAGCACACCTGAAATGCCCTATTTATTGGGGAGAAGCCATTCATAGCATATTCCACCCAAATAAGGCCAGGGGTCAGGTTTTAGGGCCTCGAGTCTAGCTTCATGATGTCTTGTGATCAGTAGATTGATTGACATCTTGGCAAGTCACACCCATCTCAGGTGCCTAGCGGGAACACAGGCAGAATGAGAGGAAAGGGCACAGGTGTGTCCCACAGCCCAAAGAGCATGCAATGACAGGCCAGTTCTCCCATATGCTCAAAATGCACATAGCCCACGCACACAGTCCATGGGTGGCTCACGACAGTATATAGTCTCCTCTGCCACATTACTCTTTTAAAATCAATTTGTATTTTTATAAAATTGGTGAATTCGTGTAATTTAAAATTGCCACAGTACTGAAAACTTAACATGAGACAAAACAGAAATTCCAAACTCACTTTTCTACCCTAACTTACTCTCCTCACAGAATTTACTTTGAACTCTAAATTATTTTTTCTGATGTTTATAGATATATTTCTAAATAATATGCCAAGTTGCTGTTTATAGACTGATCAATTTAAAGTTTTACCTATTATCTCACTTCACCATTTCTCTTCCCCAAATATCGTAATAGCATGATTTGTGTTAAATTATTATCACACAAATAATGTGTGTTATTCACTCAGTCAAGAGTATTTTACATTCTTTGAAACTTTGTTTTTCTTCTCAGTAATCTCCTCAAACTTTCTTCTAATTTTTTAAACAACTATAAAATCATTCTCCATAGTTGATGTGGAGAATAAGATCTATTCTCTATGATTCCATATTAATCTGGACCATATCTAGATGGCTGCTGTTTAGAATTTTCTTTAGTTACTATTCTTGGATTTCTCTTTACCTCCTTTGTTTGTTGAACCTTCTGTTTCTTGGGACTTACTTTATCTGTCTTTGTTTACTCCCTTGTTTGGGTAGTATACATTGTTTACGGGCTTCCTAAGAAAAAGTGCATAGAAAGTCAACTCTTTGAGACTTTGTGTATTGCAAAATATGTTATTCTAATTTCATCCTTGAATGATGATCTCATAGTGTATAGAGTTTCAGGTTAAATGTCAGTGTTCTTTAAAATTTTAAGGTGTTATTCCATTGATTTCTAATTGTAAGCATCACTGTTGGCATCCCACATTCTGATCAGATCAGATCCTGACAGTCTGTCAAAGGCCCATGTGTTGAAGGCTTGGTCCTAAGCCTGTGGTGTTATTGGGAAGTAATGAAACCTTTCAAAAGTGAGGTCTACCAGAAGGAAGTTTTGTCATTGGGGGCATGGCCTTGGAGGGTATAATGGGATTCCAACCCCTCCTCTTCTTTCCAGGAAGAAAGAAGACCCTCAGGTGAACAGGCCTCCTATTGTATATTCCTGCCATACATACTGCCAATATAGACCAAAAACAACAGGGTCAATTGACAGTGGACTGGAACTCTTGAAATTGTGAACCAAAATAAGCTTTTTCCCTTATTAACTTGATTATTTTAGGCATTTTGTTATAGAAACAGAAAATTGACTAACACACTTTATATGTGACTTTATTATCTCTGAAAAATTTTAGGATGTTCTATTTGTGGAATTCTGAAATTTGATGATTACAATTATGGAATCTTTTTGCATTCATTGTATTGTGTTTTCCATAGTCCCTTTAAATCTGAAAACTCATACTTTAATACTGAAAGTTTTTCTTGTGTTATTTTTTTTTATCATTTTATCCCCTCCATTTTTACTGGTATTCTGGCTAATACTCTTTAACTTTTTAAAAGTCATTCTTTTTCTGGAATGACTTTTGGTCAAATTTCAGACTTCCGGTTCATCCTGTCCAGCTAGAAACTACACAAACTTTTCACTGTGAAGCTGGTTCAGTGAACTTGCAACTGTTGTCATCTTTGGGCACAGACCACTGCTAAAGTTGGGAACTGGAAACTAGAATCTCTTCTGAGCTTCTAAAAGCCAGATGTTTCTGTTGCTGCCCTTGCAGAATCATTCCCTGGGCCACTTACTTCATCACTTTATGTGCTTTGACATTAAAGTTACCCATGAATGTTTCTAATTAGAGAAAGGCCACAGATCTGTGTCCTAGCTTCCAGAGAGCTTGAGATTTCATGTTCATTTTTGGGGATCTGTATCTTAGTAAGTCAAAAATTTCCCGAATATAGGAAGTATATTCAAAGGTACTCAGCAGCTAGTTAATTCAATTGAGGACAGTTGAAACTCCAGGTCAGTGTATAATGGGGAGGAGGATTTTTGAAGACAAAACAATATTATAGGACTATTCAACCTGAATAATACTTGATTTCCAATTTTATCAAGATAATAACATTTTTTGTGCTGTGTTACTGGGTACTATATACATAAAACAATTGTAAAACTAGGAAGTAAGGGGTCTTATTTATTTCATTTTATGTTCCTATACAAAGTCTTTCATATGAACTAGCAATGGTTCCCCCCACACACATTAATTATGTTACTTGTTATTGGAAAGTTATTAATGGTCAAATAAATTGGTACTATAAGTTCATGAACTTGGATATTATTTATCTATGAATAGTTGTTTAGTTGATTTATTAAAGAAAATTAAAGTCATTTTTACATACGATGTTATCAAACCCAATGATGTACTTTTTTTTCCATTTGCAAATTATAATTACTTTATAAATATTCATTTCCTTCATTAGCCTAAAGACTCTCAGAGAGCTAATAGCATGTTTTATTCATCTTTATATCTTGTTATGAAATAGAACCTATACAATATTCAATGAATATTAGTAGACCAAATGACCACTTCTGATTCACTGAAAATTATATGAATATTTTTTATCAAGTACAAAATTAAGCACACATGTTCAGAAATTAAGTCACGAAAACCTATAATCTTGTCCATACTCTTCTACATAGTACTAAGTATGTGGTATTCCTAGAGCCCCTGGAGAGAAACTATATACACAGAGTCTGCATTAGGATCAGTAGAATAGACTATCTGGGTGGATAATCTATATTATTATACACCCACAGAAGGAATAGGAACAAGGGGTGTGACCAAATCAATAGAAAGGAATGACTGATAGCCACCTAAAATGGCCCAGCAAATTAATTCAA
This sequence comes from Urocitellus parryii, assembly GCF_045843805.1. Lineage (NCBI taxonomy): Eukaryota > Metazoa > Chordata > Mammalia > Rodentia > Sciuridae > Urocitellus > Urocitellus parryii. The sequence goes on from NC_135533.1 coordinate 48,234,346, forward strand.
ATCCAGAAGATGAAGGGATTTTTACTTATTGATCAAATTTAGGGGTTGATGGGTCCAGTCTGAAAAGAAAAATGAGGGCTTTCTGGGAATCATAGGTTTTAACATGATGTGATTGTTAGAACAGTAAATCAAGTCTTGACTTAGGATTTGAAATTCCGGAAGCATCCAGAAGCAAGTTCAATACCCAGAAGTACTAGGAATGGAAATAAAATTAAGAACCAGAACAAAAGGTCAGTAGACTGGCATCCCAGGAATTTGGAAAATGGACAAGTAGCACTGAAAGTATGATTCCCTTAGCAGCATTAGCATCACTTACTTTTTAGAAATGCAAATTCTTGGGTGCCACTCTTGACCTGAATAAGAAACTCTTGGGATTAAATTCATCAATCTGCTGTTAATCCCCACTTGATTCTGAAGGACTGAACACTGAAACTCTGAGAGGACATCCAAGGGATTAAATTTAGTTCACCAACACTAACCACCACCTTCCTCCCTCCCCAAGTATATAAAGCATATTGCATTATATCCACTATATCTGAATCACTTTAATGTGGGGGAAGGGAACCCATAATGAACCACTCCTCAGTCTAATACCTAGACAGGGTAGAATCTTCAGGTGAAATGTCTTTGCAGTTCACATCTGGCAGAACAACTATTATTATTATTTTTTAATAACTTTGTTTAATTCATTTATTTCTATGGGGTGCTGAGAATTGAACTCAGGGCCTCACATGTGCTAGGTGAGAGCTCTACCTCTGAGCCATAACCCCAGCCCCCAGAACAATTATTAAACGTGAGCAGGGATTAGCTGTTCTAATCCAAGTCCTAATAGTAACTAGTCATGTAATCTTAGTAAAGTGATTTGACCTCTGTATGTTTCTGTTCATTCATTTGTGAAATGAAAGGAATGTTTGCTGAGGTTATTTTCAGTTCAAAATTATAGAACCAATTCCATTTTTTTAAAATTTAATAAACACAAGGCAATTTAAAAAGCAATGGGTAAAAAGCAGTACAAAAGAGAATATGGACAAAGTTATATTTTTACTATTACAAAAATCTTTTGGCAGTGTGAAAATGAATATATAAACCTTCCATGTCTAATTATTGCAAGAGGAGTGGTAACAATTGCAATCCACTGAACATAAAAATCCTTGTTTTAATTACGTCAGAACTGAAGAAATGGGTAATCGGTGACTGTGATGTCGTGGAATTATTGATCTAGCATGTTATCATTTATATTCAAAACTAGATTGCCCGATTCTTGATAATTATTAGTCATGACTCTCAATTTCTCATGACTAGAAGTTAGTGTTATTAGTTGTTTGTTTTATTTGTAATAGGTAAAAAAAAACATTGAACACTAAAATAAGTTAGCCAGTCAGTGGTCACGTTAGAACAAGTTCCTTATTCCTTTTTCAGGAGTCATTCAGCTCAATATCTTTATTTAGAAACAATGTGTTAGATCTGGCAGAGGCCTTAGCAATTATGTAGTTCAAACTACTCATTCACCTATATCTAAAAATGGAAAAGGCAAAAATGGATAAAAGAATATGTAGATATATTTGGTTTGTAACATAGCAATAGCTGTTGACTAAATGTGTCTAAAATTTTCACTGAGAGGCAGTGTAATATATAGACAATAATGCAGACAGAAAGTCAAGCAGACCTGGATTGAAGACCAGCTCTAAAGTGGTCTCATTACTTACCTGCCCTCTACCTCAGTTTTCCCATCCAGTGCAATGGAAATAAAACCTGTGTCATGCATGATTGTGGGAAGTAATTTTGCAATAATGTATGTAATAGCACCTGCTATAAAGCCTAGCACAGAATGGTTACTCAGTAAATAATAGCTATTACTACTAAATAGAACTAAGGCCTCACAAGTCTCCTAAAAGCAAAATTTTTAAGAAAGGAGGTAGGACACCAGCAGCAGCTTCTTTGATTTGAAGGTTTCTCAATGCACTCTTGCCTTTGTATTCACTGTATGCCAAAGAGTATCTGGACTTATATAAACAGAAATATAGTTTACACTCTGTTAGTCAAGTTCTGGACTATGGCACTCTGAGGGGACACCTTTTGCTAATGACTACAATCCTAGGCTGCAAGTGAAGGACTCCAACAACTTGTGCTCAGCTGTGCATGAAAAGCAATGCCAGAAAATGTTTAGGGAAAAATAATACTTGAATACAACTGTCCTTTCATCAAAGTCCAATTATTATTTGTCTCTGCATAATCATCTCTGAATCTTGATTTCACTTGCTACCAGGAATAAAAACCAATCTTTTTTCAGTTCCTGAAACACTGGAGGTTTCTATTCAGTTTAGGTTTAGATTCTTACTTTCAATTCTAACACTGTTATACCTGAGACTTTAGGAAGCTTGGGCATCAAAACTCCTCAAGGGTTGTATTGATCAGGGTAAAGCCTGGGAAGTAGAAGATATTTTAAGTTTTTAAAACAGAATGAATTTAATGCAGGAATTAATAGCATGTTGGAAAGTCAGAGATCATGAACAAATACAGAGATCAGCAGTAGAAGAAAGTCAGCTTGAGGCTGGAGGACCAAAGGGAGAAGGTACAATCAGGGTAATGTAGCAGAAGCTAAAAGCACAGCTGATCCATTCAGTGAGACCTGGACAAAGAGATATCCTCGGGGAAGAGAGAAGGGGAGAAATTTCCTAACTTCTGATTTTTTTCCACTCCTCCAATATCCTGTTAGTGCCTCTTGCTGGCTCAAACCTGCTGGAAGTCAGCAGAATTGGGAGCTAGGAAGTGTGCACTGTGGGATATGGGCTCGCTATAACACAAAACACAGCAGAAGAAGGTTGATAAAGTGGTTTGAAAGCATACAACCAAGTATAGGTAGAATAATATTTACTAATAAAACCTTAGCAGGCTATATTTGGTTTTCTAAGTTTCCAGTGTCTATATATCATTAAGAGCTAGCAGCACATGTGTCCCAATTCCAAATTTATTTCCTCATGACTGTACTTTTCCCATTTAGTTTCTGTTTATGACCAGCTTTCAAATTATTAGCTGATAACAATTCAGTATATGACCTTTACTGTTCTATATTTTCCTGTAATAGACACTTAGCTGATAACAATTCAGTATATGACCTTTACTGTTCTATATTTTCCTGTAATAGACACTTACTCTTCTTCGAAGCTGATGTCCATGATTTCAAGAAGCAGTGTCCACATTTATATTTTGTGACCTTGCCCTCTGGCTCTGGAAGAGTGGACCAAGAATGAACACCTTATCTCAGCTGGGCCAATTGAATTGGTCTCCTGAGCTGGGCCTCTTATATTTCCTAGATGTCAGTGTAAGCTAAATGCATTACATCACAGTACGTAGATTTGGAAGAATGCGGGAAGGCCATGTTCTGTACACACAAAAGAAGAGAAAGAAATTTACAGAGAGAAAAAAAAAAAGCACAGTGAAGTCATCTTAGGGAAAGAAACAAAGTTCGGAGATCTTGCCCCCAGCCCCGAGGGGAAGGAGATTCAAGTAAGAGCAACCCTGACAGCTTTCCAGCGATGAGTTTCAGACCCTCAGGAAGCCCAGTCTCTCTTCCTTCTCTTGGATTCTGAGAAATACTACATCATCTTATATAAATTCCTCTTTTGTGGATTTTTTCCAGGGATTTTTCAATTATCTACAAGTAAAAGGTCCCTAATGAGATAACATTTTAACTAATTTGAACAAAGTAGTTTAAAAATTAAATAACATTCTTATTTTCTCACATTTCCATTTTTTTTTTCCTCCTTCAAGACACAGACAGTGGAATACTGGTCCTTTTTTTTTTTTTTTTTTCCTTGAAACTCTTCATACTTAAACTTTTGTGTTGTGTTCTGTTAGGCTGGGATTTTGAATTGATGAGAAAGGAAAGCTTCAAGAAGCATCAGAACTGACTTGTTCGTATTGACTTAGTTTGTAAGTAATGATGGCATCTACATGTGTGCACATTAAGGTTCTGACACACATGAGAAGAATGTCACTCTGTCACAATTTCCTGTTTTAATGCAAGTCCAGGCAACATCTCAGTCTACCTAGGGCTCTCCCAGCACCACTGGATTTACTGTGTCATAAGGTACAGCCTGAATTTACTGGTCAGTTTTCTTTGGCTCTTGCCTCCATACTAAATTGGACCAAGTTTTATGACAATTGGAAAAAGTTGTAAAAAGGTATTCAGTGGAGTCTATGCCATAACTATCCAAACAGGGCCACCAAACCTCATTCTTATTGGAAAGACATGGAAGGAATACCAATATGCCCCTTCTTTGGAAGGAGTTATATTGACATGTCTCAGAACACTGAACCCCCAGAAATGTTCCCAAGATACCAATCTCCTATATTTAATGCTATTTATATTCTATATCTCCCTGGAACTCATTTGTATGACTAAAAACTAAGTATACTTGCAACTTCCTATTCTATAGATCATTTCAAATGCAGTGTTATTTTATGCAGTGAACTAATGTGATACCAAGTAGAATAGGAAAATGATCCAGGGGAGTCAAACTCCGCTTGAAAAATGAGCTGACCTGGGTGTCTCACAATATCCTTTCAATAAATGCCCTTCTACTTTAGTTAGCTCAGGACAGTTTCTGTTGTTTGCAACTGGAACATCTAGATGATTCTGAAATTTGTGCCATCAAAATTTCAGGCAATAAATCTTCAGGAAAATTCAGTTATTTGGAATGGGTTTTCTAGTTGTGATGAAGCAAGAAGATTTTGAGATGGGAAACTAATATCAGGCAACATGAAATTCCTTTATTTCCTCTGTTTATGAGAATCTAGAATCTACAGAGATTCTAGAAAGCTTTAGGACAGGGATCAGTAAAGAGCAGAGTCAAGTTGCAACAGAAACTTCATGATCCACAAAACCTCAAATATTTATTCTCTGGCTCTTTACAGAGTTTGTCATCTCTTGCTTTAGGTAATTACATAAGTTTCTGCCAACAAATAATAAAAGTATGAGGAATCTATGAATTGGCAGATAGCATTAGATAGACTATCCAGGAAGAATGACAAATTCTAGTCTGTAGATTCTTGACTCAGAGTATAGCCTGATACTCATTGGTATTCTATGATGATTCTAAAAGGATTCATCTGGTAGAATTGAGATAGCTAAAAGTAAAACATATTCCATTTGATCCAGAGTTGCTAGATATGAATTCTAGTATTTAAAATACTTTGTAATGATGTAGATAATGGCTATAAAATTAATTTATAACAAAGAAATTCACTGGTTATCTTATTGTACATTTCTTAAAGGAATTGTTGAAACTGAGATTTATTTATTTATTTATTTATTTGCAAAACTGACAGCTGTTCAACTGTGCTGATTTTTCTGGTAACAGCAAATAGTTCTTGGATATTTTTGAAGAAGGAAAAGGGGATACACACATTTAATATGTCCCTTCAGGATTTTTAAACACAAGCAAGAAAATAACTAGTTTTCAAAGAAATTTAGAATGTATAAAGCATATTTTGAAAATAGTCATTTGGAATTTTGTTCATCATTATATGATTTTAAAATTTAAAATAATAAAATCTGTTATCTATAAAATCTTGTACTTTTAAACTTAAATATTTTGAAATTATCTAACCTATTTAAAATTTTTAAAATAAAAGCTTTTGCATGCTTTATATTGGCCAAAACTATGAAAATATTTTTCAGCTTACAAGAAATTTATTATCAAAATTTCAACAAATTCATCACAGGTGGATGCAATGGAAAACCTAAGTATCATGCTTGAGTAGGTAAAATTAATGGTGGATTTCTTCCATTGTATCTCCATATTTTTTGTAAAGTGTTTTTTTTTTTTTAACCATACCTACTAAAATAGGGTAAAGCCACAAACTCATAACTAAAACTTTAGATTATATGTAAAAAGAATTAAGTTAAGTTTTAAAAAATTATGAAATGCATTCAATCGCATTGGATGTATTAAAAAGTATTATCAATATTTTAGGGAAAACTAAAAGTTAATTTTTTTTTACTGTTAACACATTGACTTTTCAAAAAAACCCTATCATTGCTATTTTTAAATAATTTATCTACTTTGTATCTGTTTGATTTTTTTATCATTAAGTATAAAGCTAGATGCTCTTTATCGAATTGAAGAACTTCTGGTCTATCCCCAATTTACTGAGAGATTTTCCTTTTAGATGAATGGTAAATTTTGACAAATGCTCTTTCTGTATCTTTAAAATAGACTCATAAGACTTTTTAAATCTATTGCTGGGTAAATTGTACTGCTTGATTTTTAAAAGTTGAAAACAATCTTTTATTCTAGAAGAAACTCTGCTTGATAATAATGTAGTGTTCTCTTTTCACATATTGCTTATTTCTGTTTTTAATATTGTGTTACAGATTTTTGTGTCGATGGCACATTGGTCTAAGGGATAGAAATCTTCTACCAGTTCTACTGACTGAAGGGGTTTTCTGATATTGACTTCCCAGATTTCCAAGGAATTCCAGTTCCAGCATGCCTTGATATCCCATTATTTCATGTTGAGCTTCCTTATAACTGCTGTTCCAAGTGAACATCTCTCCCACAATTGGATCTGCCTTATGAAACAACTTTCCCATGGTCCCTGAAGCTGCAATTACCACTGGTTCCTGTTTATTCTCAGTGGTGATTATTTCCAGTTAGACCCCAGGCACTCCTGTCTTCCCTATTCTACTGCAGATACAGTCTGACATGGAATTTAGAAATCCTTTGAAAGTCCCTGGAATTCTTCAAATGACAATAAAAGTAACTCCAGCACCCAGTAGGGCTGGCATCTCTGCCCACCAACGCATAGTACTTTGCCCTTCCTAAAGTTTTCTACATTGTTATGCTCTAAACTCCTCAATATCCAGGCTGTATCAGTGATTCATCATTTTTCCTTTCGTTATATATATATATATATATATATATATTATATTTTTTCTTCTCCACTGGCTCTTTGTAATCAGTGTATAAATATGCTCAAATATCTTTTAAACTAAAATGAAAGCTACTTTTATTGAAACAAGTAAGCCATTAAAACAAGTCAATGAATAAATAATCTACTTTGATTGTTTAGTTACTAACTTGAATCTTGCCTCTCCACAGCCAAGCTTCTAAAGAGTGGCATGCTGTCATTATTTCCATTTTTTCTCCTTTGTCTCTCATTAAGTGGGCAATATGAGCTTATTTTTCACCCTTAACATTTGAATGACTAAGGGCACCAATGACTTAATAAGTCCCTGAAAACTTTTAGTGAGGTGACATATTGGCAGAATTTGACAACTTCTCCTTCTTTGCAGGCTCCACCATCCATCAATTTGGTGTCTAAGTCCGCCACTTATGTGATCACTCATTTTGTTTTCTCTGTGGCTCTGCATCTTGAATATTGATTTCACCCAGAGTGTTATCATTTTTTGTCTTTTCTTTAGCTTTAAATATAGTAAGGGGGGAGATCCCAAAAAGGTTTAGGAATTAGGTTAATTTTTTAAATACTATTCATTAGAATACTATAAGCTAGCATTACTGAGTATTTATTGCATGTCATTATTATTGCATGTCAGACACCTTATTCAATGATTTGGATATAATTCTTATTTAATGTAATTCTTTCTGGTTTATAAGAGGTATCACTAACCACACTTTTCAAATATTAACAACTAGCAAGTCAATTCAAACCTGGATCTTTTGAAAAAAGAATCTGTGCCTTTATCAGTGACACTATTAATGTTAGTGATTTTTATTGACATCTTTGTGATTTCCAAGTCTCTTTCCAGACTTATCTCCTGAAGCTTAGAACTATAGCTGCAAGTGATAAGCTTTTCAAAGTCATCATGAATCTGAATCTTTTGATGTTTGTTCCAATCTTTCCTTGTCCAGTGTTCCCTATCTTAGTGAATAATGAATACCTCCGCATACTGTTGTACAATTAGAATACTTAAAACCATTCTTTCTCCTACCCCTCACACTATTCTTGGCCTCTATCTCCATTTAGCTCTCTACCTTTAAGTCTTCTCAATTTCTTTTTCTGGTGCACTGAATCAAACTTTGCTGATCACCTAACTAGTCTCCTCATTTTCAGTCTCCTTACCCTGCCCCCTGTCCCCCAATCATCCTACACTTTGTTGGCAGCATGCAAGTCAGAATCTGATCCTGTTACCATTCCTACCAATAATTCTTTAGCAGCTCCCCATTGCATGCAAGATAAAATTCAATTCTTACCATAACACATAAGACCCTTTGATATCTATCTCTTCCAACCTCTCCAGACTCTTTCTTTGGTAACTGCTCCCCCAGCCTCCAAGCCTTCACTCTCTACCTTCTATTAGTACTTGCAGTTGCCTGAACAGGCCATGTTTTTTTTTTTAACACCTTATTCCCTCTGCTTTAATGTCCCCTCTTTTGTTTCCCCTCGTACGTCTGTTAGGCAAGCCTTCCTTCAATAATTAGGTCAAGTATTTACCACTTTTTGACAGTTTCTTTGAATTTCCCAGAGGAGTCACTCTATTTTCCTCTGTGCCTACATTGCAACTTGTGTGTAATTCTATAACAGCTTCAAGCCCATTAAACTTATTTGTGTTGAATTGCTTCCTCATCTGACTCTAAGGAGATGGATACTGTATTTTAACAAGTATATGTCCCTGTGCATGTACTCTTCATGAATAAGATCTGCCACTGCCTAGCACAGATTCTCAATAAGAATTTTGACTAATGATTAAAGAAACATACTAGGGAAGAAGAGAGGGGACAAAGAAAAGATGCTCAGAATCCAAAATAAAAAAATAAATCAATAAATAAATTAATAAATAAATCTACTCTGATTTCTTGTAGTTCTCTATCTTCTTTGCTAAATAATGTTGGGTCTCCAAATATTAGATCTTTGACCCATGGCTGAGGCTTCTGTTCTCATCTATTTGAGTATAAATGTCAAGTCTCTCTGCACTTAATCTGTGCAGCCAGATTAAGTGCCTTCAAAATTCTCTTCTTAGAAGATCTTTTGCAAGCTACCATCTTTTTCTCCAATCTTATTACCTCTACACTGACTCTCCTGATACATAATAATGTCATAAGCAAAGAAAACAAAATTTTCTTTAGAAAATATCAATAACTCTGAATGATTGAAATGTATTCTATAGTGATGCCATACTATCCAGGAACAATAGATATATTAAAATAGTCTGTCTAAATGTATTTCCATTGCAAAAATGCAACATTAAATACTTGGAAGATTCTTATTTTGAACATTGTATTCAACATTCAAAATATGTATACACCCAAAAACCTGGCCAATATTTCAAGAAAAAAAGAATGCATTTCTGGAGGTTTTTGTATTTTAATTGTTTTGAATTAGCAAAGCTCTAAGTGATAAAGAAAACAAATTGTTACTCTGAAAATGAAGAAAGACAGTAACTGAGAGATGGTTTGGCTATATAGAACAGTTTTCTTAGCAAGTAGAGGCAGGGTAGGAAAGAGAGGTCACAGCAGTATAGATAAGGAGAAAAATTGAGAGTATACAATTGATTGTGTCTTAGGGACTTATACAAGTCAGGTATTTAAAGCATACTTGCTCATAAGGTGGAGAATTCAATGTTTTGGGCAGTACTAGATATCTATTAATTCTATGGGAAATGTGGTAGAACGGTACTTATGATCTGTTATTCTAAGAATTTGCCCTTACTTCCCTTCTTAGTTTTCATAAATTTCCCAGAAATAATCTCTGCTAATGAAATGGGTTGTCCTTTCGAAATCAACCCCACAGAGGGCAAATATTTATTCAATCGGAGAAAAAATAACCTTTATATATTTTACTTATCAGAGACAATGAGTCGAAAGAACTGCTTTTGCGATCTACTCTTCGTGGTCAGGATTTCTTCAGCCAGTTCACTCCAGAGCAGGTCTTTATCTTAGTCTTCACATTTATTTAAACCAAGGCTATGCCTGAAACTACTTTATAACTAAAAATAGCAAACAATATACTCTTCCTGCTTCCTTAGTAAGGCAAAACATTGTCCCAAGGACATTTATTCTCTGCATGTGTTTACCCTTTGAATATGTTCTATCACTCTCTCCTGCCACATAAGCTTCATTTGTTATTGTTTTACTCTTCCTTCAGTGATTTTAATTTCCTCCCCAGGATTTGCCTTACAAGGCAGACTCCTGATCTTTCTCTCCTTTGCCTCATCTTGTTCCTTTATATTACCTATTCTTTTGGTAGCAACTAGATTGTTATTTTCCCTATCTTTGATTTTTGTTCCCATAATTCCAAATTGAAAAGACCAAGTACACTTGGATTTCTAACAATTTATATTCTGAGGGACATTGTGTTGATATTGTACCTAATATGAAAAGTTCCTAATTGTTGTTGCTGCAAAACTCTTTGAATTATAAAAAAAAATCACCTTTCCTTTTTGTCCTCAATAATGGTTTGTTCTCTTGATTTTCAAAGCATATGAATCTGCCCTCAATTACCAATATAGAACACCAGTATTCTAAGTCCTCGGCAGACAGCATAAACCCTAATTGCTTTTCATTCAGCTACTTTCAAAACCCAGTAAGAGATGAAGGATTTACAAAAGTTTTCAATGAAACACTCTATATTGAAACCCCTAGGTAACCTAAGTTATTTTTGATTAAATTAGGTCCCTGGAAAGCTGCATGCTTGTACTGTATTAATTTAAGTCTCTGAAAGGATCAAATACACTAAAGTATATTTTTAAAACTCTTGACTTTAATATAAGATTGCTACAAGATAAAAAACCAGGAATTCACTTTTATAGTGATTGTTTAATCTGATTATAAAACAATTACTAAAGGAATTTTTCTTAAGCAATATAAATTACTAATATCTCTATAAAGTGAGATATTGCTTTTGGAATTTAGTTGCAGAAAATGAATAAGCTTTTCAGAAGCATTGGCATGATCTTTCTTCCATGATGAGTGTTAAAAAGTGCTGTATTTTTCCCTCATTGCCTGCCCCACCCCTGGCTGCTAGGATACTCAAAGCAAAATCTGATGCACAGTCACATCAATTATGTCAATGCTTTCAAAATATTGGACATTTTTATATTAACTTCAGAATGCTTGCTGCATCTTCATACTTCCAGAAGAAAAATTTATATTCTAATTTAAATCAAATTACTTTTTTCCTCTAACATATTTTAAAAGAGTACTTGGATTTGATATGGCAGTGACATTTTAATTTACATTAAAACAATAAACTACTAAAATAAAAATTATTATTTGTGTATTATTTAAAATGTTTCACATACAATCAGTGAAATACATATGACATATGTTAGAAAACATTAAGTTATGTTAACCTTCAGGATGAGTTTATTTTGTTCCTCTATATTTGGCTTCAATTTTCTTTTTGGTACCAGGAATTGAACCCAGGGGTGGTCAACCACTGAGCCACATACCCAGCACTTTTTTTATATTTTATTTAGAGATAAGGTCTTGCTGAGTTGCTCAGGGCCTTGCTAAGTTGCTGAGGCTGGCTCTGAACCCACAATCCTCCTTCCTAAGCCTCCCCAGCCACTGGGATTACAGGCATGTGCCACTGAACCTGGTTTTTGCTTCAATTTTCTATTTAAAATTTTATTGTGTATGACTTTTGTTGCCTCAAGTCCCTTTGTTGAAGGGACTTGTAACTGTACTTGGCAGGAATCTAAGTGCAACTAGTTTATGTTTTAAAAAAGTAAATTGAAAGTATTGGTTCACAAATCTGAAAAGTACAAGAAAACTAGCTCCAAGAACAATGACTTCAGAAGGTCTCAATTATTCATTCTCCCCTTTTGGCTTTATCCTATGTAACAGAGATTCTTGGGCAGTCTCTCTTCATGTGCTGGCTTCCTGTAGCTCCAGAGTTTATCACCAACTGCTTAGCAATACTTTCATTATAAACAAAGAAAAAACAAAATAAAACAAAACAAAAAAACAGTGCTCTTTTCCCTAAGTAGAGCAAAGGGCTTAAGTCTGGCTCTCATCCTGACCAGAGTCACATGACCATTACTGATGCAATCCCGTGGCACAGTATGTACAGTGTTCTCATTGGTAGAGCCTGGGTCATGCACCTTGGGAAAATGGGTTAGTTCCACCCACATCACATATACTAATAACAGGGCAGAAAATTTTCTAAAGCAAAAAGAGCCTGTGGTTACCAGAAGTAGGGAAAATGAATGCCAGATAATAAAAATACCAGGTGTATATCACAAAGTCAGACTGCCAGATTTAGGAAAAATAAATTAAAAAGCAGGCCATCCAAGTATGATTGAATTTCAAATAAACAATTAATGATTTTTACCAGAAGTGTGTATCATGCACTATTTGGCACAGTTTATATTAAAAATTATTTGTTACTTACCTGAAATTCAAATTTAACTGGATATTCTATATTTTATCCAATAACCCTACCACAATGATATACACATAAATTCCATAAAAAAGAATAAAACTTGTAAAATTAACATTAATGGAACAGGAAAATAAGTAATCTCACATTAGGCAGCCACTTAATCTATTCAGAATCATAAGTGATATAAATATCACATCACTACAGTAAAAATAAGTAACATGCTTATAATAAAATTTCCATTATAAACAACAATTTAATCTCAATTCAAGCAACTTATAATTATCTATGTCTTCTACTTTTTGGTTTGTTTATATGATAAAGACCTGTCTTATTAAGATATTTCCACTGGTTTAGCATTCCTGTATATGTGAAACTAGATAGAACATTTCAGTTACATTTATTGGGCAAAGGCTGCCACAGTATTTCCTTGTCTCAGGATGCTTTAAACTTACGTCATCTGATAGACTTGTGTAAGGCTGGCAGATTCATCACCATGTACTGTGCATCTACACCACCCTCATTTTATTAATAGCACTTCAGTTAACATTCAAGGACTGTCAGTCCAGGAATCTGCCATCTTTGAACATGTAGGCATTTGACCTAGGTCAAGCCAAGCAAACAATTCCTCCCTGAAATTTGAGTTTGAAGAGGAGTTACTTTGGAAACAAAAAGGAATTGATTCATTCTGATGTTGGCTATGTGAACAAACTGTCCATGAATTCATCTTGGTGTGATCCTGGGCAAATGAAACCATCCTCATATTTATTCCAAGATTTGTAAAAGCCTCCCTATCCTTCTTCTAATTTCCTTTTTATAGGCTGCAGTCTGTTTTTGTTCTTAGAAACCCACAAACTTTTCTAAGTAGATGTCATATCATTTTGACATTTTAAATTGTATTTCTCATGTCAACTTAAGAATCTACCAAAACTGTAGTAGAATTTCTATGATAAAGTTATAATAAAACACAAATAATGACTTTGTTGTCTATGTCTGTTTAGTCTTTTTTTTTCTTTGCTAAAGAGAACAATGAGTTCAAGCGAGAGGGTCTTCCTTACTTCTTTTATACCATCAATTATCTATTATGTTCAAGATACAGTGTAAGGCTCTTGGAATGACATAAAGATTAAGAACATAGTTTTGACTTTTTAGAGATTCAATAAAGCAGGCTGGGTTCCATAGGAAATCAGCTCTGAGATGGGGTTAAGTAGTCAGGCTTTGTACAGGAACAGGAGTGTTCATGGAATGTATACTTGTGAAAGAGGGAAAGGAAGTAGGAAGGAACAAACAAAAGGAAAAGCAGAATTGTGGAGCAAACCCAGCAATGGTTTTGGGTCTTCCTGGGAAACCTTGTGCTAGGATGACCTTTCAAAAGATGATGTCAATTAACCATTGATGTGAGAAGGTGGATGACCTTGATTGAGATGGCTTTCTGCAGAGAGAGCAATACTGAGGGCACTGGAAGCTAAGACTGTCTATCAGTCTTTCAATCAGCTGGGATAACGAGTTCTGCAAGGAGGAGCAAGGTAGTGCATCACAACACCCACTACAGTTAACCATCTAGTGCAAGAGATTAGGAGATGCAAACTTTTGCCTTTATAATTTATATAGTCCATTTGCAAATGATCTCATAGAGAAATAATAACTGTCTCAAACCCATAAGGGAAAGAAATTAAAAGACAAATAAACAAAAAAACCTGGCCACTTACCAGTATAAGGCAAATTGTGATATGAAGATGAGGGTGTTTAGAGAAAAAAACGGTTATTAAAGAGACAGGGTTTTATAATACTAAAAGTTAGGCCAAACATAATATCAGAACGAAGAATAACTGTTAAAACTGAATAAATATAACTAAATATATTCACTGCATTGTTATTATTTATCTCATTTCATTATGAACAGGAGAAAAGTGATCACCAATAGTTTGTCTGGGGACTGGTATTTGGAAATCATTGCTGTAAGTGGAATGTTAAAAAAAAAAAAAGATAAAAAGCCAAAGTGGATGTTGCAGGGAAGACATTGTACAAAGAGTGACACTGAAGCTAGACAGTTCTGAGAAGACAGGTAGCAGCATGAGTCAGGGAGGAGATTTCTGGTTGAATAGAGACCTTGGGCAAAGGCATGGAGATTGGGACGAGTGGGTTGTGATCACGAAACTGAAGCAGAGTACTACTGCTCAGGAGGGACTCAGTCATGCACAGGAGACTAAAGACTAATTGAGAATTGGAACTAGATACTCTGACATCTAGAGATGTCAAACCCGAAGACTGAATATTTGTAACATATATAAAGTCTTTATATGTACACCCTTAAAACACACACACACACACACACACACACACACACACACCCTCATCTCATGTTAGTGGTGGGAATGAGTATCCATGCAAAAAAAACTGAGACACAAATTAACAAGGGACAAAGCAGTGGTTTGATTATTCTATCTAAGTTACGTAGAAATTGTGATTTGTGGAATGGTAAATAAAATAAGTGGTAGGTAAGGTATCTTTGGAACAGATATATAGAAGCATGGCTTAAAGTCAAGCTCTGCCTGATGAAAGCTGCTTGGTGCTTTCTGCCTCCAGTGAGAAGGAAGTCCAGTAGGGTGGGCAGATCAAAGGGTGCAGAGGGCTACTTGCCAAGCAAAGGGCAACAAAGCTGATAGCTGATGGTGCAGTTGAAGAACTGGATCTGATGGCAGAGCAAAGCATACCTATGACAAAGAACTGTTGGTACCAACTATTGGTGACACATCACAAAGTCTCCTAAGATTCACCAGTTGTCTTGTTTTGGCTTTCTTTATTTTATATATCATTGGAAAGTGTATTCCCTAAGTAGAACAGTTTTATGATGGTTTAAGTCTATTCTTGCTTAGGAAGCTACTGGAAGTCTTTAGGTTTTTTTCCCTGATTCTTGATCAGACTTACTATTCATTTCTTGTGATTTGACTGTCAGTTGAGACTCTTGCTATCAATGCAGCAAACTGTCCATGTGCCCTCTTCTTGCATTAGTACCTATTTGTGCACTTTTACAGGAAAGAATTAGAAAAAACTGATTTATTGGATCTGAGCCTATTTTTTAAAAATTAGACATTTACTATTTCAGTTAATACCTATTTACAAATAATAAGTTTGCTCCATTATTCTCTTTAATTCTTTGCCTCTTTTCTATGGAAGAGTAAGACAAGTATATATTGATCACTACTTAAAATTACATAGTTTTAAAATTTCATATTAATTTTTACTAATTAAATTTTATACTAGTTGTAAAGAGAACAACTACAATGTACTTAGATACTTTGGGGATAAATGTTACCCCATGGAATATTTTTATGTGAAGTGCATTTCTTACACAGTATTAGCCTTCAACAATTCAGTTTTACCTTGAGAGTTGTGTGTGTGTGTGTGTGCTCGCACATGCACATGTGTGTGATTTATCTGTGGTGTGTATGTGGAATATGTATGTGGTGTCTGTTATGTGTGGAGTGTGTATGGTGTTTGTGTGTGTGGGTTGTGCATGTAGGGTATGTGTATGGTATGTGGGGTGTATGTATAGTATGTGTGGTGTGTGTGATGTCTGTGTATGGTGTGTGTGATGTGTGTATTATCTGTGTTTGTGGTATGTATGTATGATGTGAGATGTGTGTGTATGTGTGTGTGTGTGTGTTGTGTGTCAGCGGTGTGCATTTTCTTTATAGCAATCAACTCTTCCTTTAAGTCATAACTTTTCTGTTTGCTTTACTTAAGTCTCTCAAATTCATCATTCAGAACTCAAAGAAATCTCAATGTAGATGGGAAGTGTTGTCAATGTTCATGCTGTTTTATTCTCTCCCCTCAAGCTCCCTAGTTTTTTTTGAGATAGGGTCTTATCATGTTGCTGATGCTGGTCTCAAATTCATGGGCTCAAGTGATTCTCCCACCTCTACTTTCCGAGTGGTGGAGACTACAGTTGTGCATCAAGATGCTGCCTGCTTTCTAATTAATGAATTCGTTTAGTCAAGAAGTTGGTTGGTCAGTCAGTAAACCCATATTCATACCTTCATTCACCAGCACTCTGCTGTGCGTGGCGGTCTCGGAGGCCGTGGGGAATCAAGGGTGAATGCGACTTTGTCTCACACACCCAATCTTTGCCCTGTGTTTCGCTCAGGTGCTCCCTTGCCTCCATCTCAGTCACCAAATCCTGTTAATTTTGCCTCTTCTTTCTGCTAAATCTTCCCCTTGCTCCTGTTATCAGCCTTCATTACCATCATTCTAAATCAGATGCCTACCTGGGATAACTACAAATGCTAATTAATGAATCTCTCTTCTTCCTCTGATTCATAGTTGAAACTGCAGTCACAGGATCTTCTGAAATGTGAATTGGATTTTACACAAGCTACAAGTCACATCTTCCATTCCCCTCTGGATGTGCTCCAGATCACTGACCTTCCTCAAGGACCTTCTTGTTCTGTTTCATACAGAGGTAACTTGCCTCGTCTCTGGCTACTTCCTCCCTACAATTCTTCAGTTCCTTGAACATGTGTGCTCTCTCACTGCTGGGTCTTCCAAGGCCCTTTCCCTTGGACCCTTCACCTCAACCATCTTTATCTCTGACCTCCTTTGCCATTTTTCCCCTTGCTAATTCCAACTCATTCTTCATGTCTACTTTAGGTCTCATCTCTTCAGAAGTTCTCTGAGTTCCATTTCCCTTCTGGGTGTGCCTTTACTGTAGACAGTTTTGAAATTACCTCTCTTCTTGTTTCTGGGTCTCCCAGAAGAAAGTTGAGGGCAGGGAAAATCTTTTCTGCTCTGTATCCCTGTACCCTTGTTTAGTGCTTGTTACATTGAAGGTGCTAAGTAACTTGAATGCATGAATGATTAAAGAAGAATGATTAAAGGATGTTTCTCGTCAGCTGCCTGTGCTACGAGATGAGCTGGATTCAAAAGAGGTGGCTGTAACATTAAACTAAGAAAACGGCAAAGAAATCATGCAACACATGGACATGAGTTTCTCAGCTCCAGGGTGGGACTGCTCTATGACCTTAAAGGTCCTTTTCCATGCCAGAAGGCAAGAAAGCGAGAGCACCTGAAACCCCTCTGTTTATTAGGGAAAAGACATGGGATAGAATATCCTACTCAAATAAGGCAGGGGATAGAATTTCAGAAGGGGGGTTGCCCAATCCCATTGGGTAACGCTCAAACCCGGAGCTGAAGCACTTCCTTGCCAAGTGAAGGTAAGGCCCACTTGCTATGCACAGTGTGCAGCTTGCGATGCCGGTTCAATACCTTCATTACTCAAGGCTGAGGGGGGTTGCTTTGCTCGTGCACAGTGTGGCCCCTGACAGTTGTTTTAGTTGGATTTTTCTTTCTGAGACCAAAATACATAATAAGAACAAATTGGCGGAGGAAAAGTTTATTTTGACCCATAATTTCAGAGGTTCAGTCCATGGTCAGAGGTTCAGTCCACAGCTCTGGGCATTAGGTGAGGCAGAACATTACCTTGGAAGGGCGTGGTGGAGGAAAACAGCTCAGGACATGACAACCAGGAAGCAGAGACACACACAGAGAGAGCTGTACCCACCAGGGACAAATATAAACCCCAAAGTCGTGCCCTCAGTGACTTACTTCTCCCGATCATACACTACCTATCTGCAGTTATCACCCAATTAATCCATATCAATGGATTAATCCACTGCTTAGGTTATATCTCTCATAATCTAATCATATCACCTCCAAAAACTTTTGCATTGTCTCACATATGAGCTTTTAGGGGATACCTCATTTCTAAACCATAACAACAGTTCATCAATTATTTTAAGAAGATACTTACAAGTCATTTAAAATGCCACAAGAGTCCAAATTCTGTATTACATACCAAAACTATACATAAAAAATAACCACATCTAGAATAAGACAAAAATAGTGCAAATTCAGCGTTTGTGTCCTGAATAAAAAAGTACTGAGTGCAGTCAGTTTGTGGCAGGGACTTCAATTTAGCCTCTTTGATTTTAATCTCTGGATTTTGCTTTGTATTTTTTTCTCTTTTTTCCCCCCTCCTCATTAGGTAACTTACCAAAAGAGCCCTCTACTTTTGGTTCATCATTGTCCTGATGAATCTAAAATAGCAAACTTTCTAGGCAACTAGTGAAATGGCAAGTCCACTAAACCAGAAGTTGGAAGTCCTGTAGTTATATGAAAAAATACAGACCACATATATCTTAAGTTTACAGGCTTGTACTGCTAAGGCCATTTTGCTCATCTGGAATTGAGCCTGAAGGGTTCTCCCAGACATACCCCAAATTTAGCAGTCTATAATCTATTTTAAATAGGATTTAATTTGCAAATTTTCAATTCATGAAAAGTTTCAAGAAAATATTTATATTACATAAAGTAAATTATATCTCCATATATTTCTGAGTTAACTTGCATGTAATTCTTATATTTCAAGGCTCTCTCTTCCAAACTGGACAGGGTCCACTGTCAGGACATGGGTATTATTATACATCTTTTAGAAACTGGTGGGACAAGCCTAAGAAGATTCTGATTTCCATGGGTTGGTTGGCAGGCAGGGCTTTGTTTTGGGCTACAGAAAGTCTAAATAAGTGTTGTGCATGAGGGCCTATGAGCTAGGAATAAGTTTTAATCCTTAAACTGTAGATTTGGGATATCCTGGGAGACACAGGATGATGTCAGTGATGATGCATTCCTTCAAGTGGTTTCTCAGCCAAAGTTGGTGGAAGGATTGGTTGTGACCACATAAGCAAGAGACACCTGGAGAGTCTGAAAAAATACTTGTAGTGAATGGATATTTTACAACACACTATTGCCCCATGAAGTACAAAGGAGGACAACAAGCTTGTCAAATTAAAGTAGTTAATATTAGCAAAAGTTCATTTGTATTCCCAAAATGAGGAGACAAATGGAAACTTGGATTAAACTTATAAAAGGACTGTATGGATGCAGTTTCTAAGTCAAAAACTGTCATTGTGCTATTTGTATGAGAGAAGTTCTCCCATTGTTGTTTATACTTGCTCTGTGCAAAACAGTAGCCACTGGCCACGTGTCTGTTGAATACTTGAATTGAGATGTGCTATAAGTGTAAAATGTATGTCAGATTTCTGAGACTTAGAATAAAAAATCTAAGGTATTAATAATTTCTAAGTTGATTAAACTTTGAAATAATATTTTGGATATATTGGGTTAAATAAAACATATTACTAAAATTAATTTCACACATTTAGCTATGTTTCACGTGGCTACTAGAAAATTAAAATTTACACATGTGACTTGTACTACACTTCCATTGCACAGGACTGACTAATACTTAGCATTTGGCCATTAAGTCATATGCCACTTATTTTCCTTTTTAATTTGTGTATGCAAAAATTTGATAAAATTATAGCCAACTTATGAATAGGTTCTGTGTTTCTATTTTTTATTTTTTCAGGTGCTTTAAGCTTTGTTAGCACTTGATAGATTTCACTGTATACTTGTTGACTTGAATTTATTAAGGTTTTATTTCCATAAAACTGTGAGCCAGTTTTAGATTGTGTCCTAGATAAGCGTTTTGATTATAAACAGAAGTTTATATTGTTATAAAAAGTATTCAGTTCAGAAAATGTGCTAATGAGTAACAGAATTATTTTAATTCCACCACGAGCTCATTTTTCTCTTGATTTTATATGTTCAAAATGGGAAATTTGAAGGTATCAGAGAAATTTCTTCATTAATGTTAATGTTATTTCTATAAGCATTTGTTAACTTTTGTAAGTAGGAGAAATATTAGCTGAACTTCCAAAATTCCAAATTATTAGTTTTTATTTTAAACTACTTATTTTGAAATTATTTTTCTACAGAAGACTGATAAGAACAGCATACAAAATTTCTGTATACTTTTCAAGGAAATTTATCACCTATTTTTTTATGACCACATTTACTTTATTAATCCATATCCACCTGTTTATATATGTGTCTATCTTCCTATCTACTTATATATCTTTATTTGCTATTTTTTTCATGAACTACTTGATAGGTAGTTACACATATTAGATCTCTATATTCCAAAATGTATTAGTATTTCTTAAGAATGAAGATATCTCTTATAAAATTGTAACACAATGATCAAATTGTATGAAATTTAACACAAATACAATATAATTATCTATTATATAATACATATTTATCAGGGCCCAATTTCAGAACATGCATGGCATTTAATTGCCCTATAATTTTTAGTTTCCTTTAATCTAGAACAGTTTCCAGTCTTTTTTTCCTTGTCTTTCATTATAGTGATTTTTTAATTTATATATGACTGCAGAATGCATTATAATTCTTATTATATAAATATAGCACAATTTTTCATATCTCCGGTTGTATTCACAGTATATTTACACCAATTCATGTCTTCATACCCGTACTTTGGATAATAATGATCATCACAGTCCACCATCATTAATTACCCTATTCCCCCTCCCTTCCTCTCCAATCCCTCTGCCCTATCTAGAGTTCATCTATTCCTCCCATGCTCCCACTCCCTATCCCACTATGAATCAGCCTCCTTATATCAAAGAAAACATTTGGAATTTGTATTTTTAAGATTGGCTAACTTCACTTAGCATTATCTTCTCTAACTCCATCCATTTACCTGCAACATTGAAAAAATTGACATAACAAAAAGTTAGTTCTTTGAAAAAATAAATAAAATTTACAGACACTTAGCCATGCTAACGAAGAGAAGGAGAGAGAAAACTCAAACTACTAACATGTGATATAAAAGGAAATATCACAACAGACACTACAGAAATACAGAAGATAATTATAAATTATTTTGAAAACCTGTACTCCATAAAATAGAAAATACTGAAGGCATTGACAAATTTCTAGAGTCATATAATTTGCCCAAATTGAATCAGGATGATATACACAATTTAAACAGATCAATTTCAAGTGATGAAATAGCAGACGCCATCAAAAGTCTACCACCCAAGAAAAGCCCAGGACTGGACGGATACACAGCCAAGTTCTACAAAACCTTTAAGGAAGAACTAATACCAATACTCTCCAATTTATTTCAGGAAATAGAAAAAGAGGCAGCACTTCCAAACTCTTTCTATGAGGCCAACATCACTCTGATTCCAAAATCAGGCAAAGACACATCAAAAAAAGAAAACTTCAGACCAATATCTCTAATGAACATAGATGCAAAAATTCTCAATAAAATTCTGGCAAATTGAATAAAAAAACATATCAAAAAGGTAGTGCACCATGATCAAGGGGGATTCATCCCAGGGATGCAAGGTTGGTTCAACATATGGAAATCAATAAATGTAATTCATCACATCTATAGTGATATTTTTAAGACATCAGGTAAATCATTTTGTACACTATCTTTTGATAGTGCATGTGATGAGATGCAGGTATGAATCTTTTGACAGGAGTACAACATAAGCAATAATATGCTCTCAAGCATTATGTCAGGAAAACATGACATCAATTTGCCATTGTGGTGATGTGGCACATTATGTGTCTGCAATATCGAATGACATTTCTTTCTTTGCAACTCATAAATTATTAGTAGGGAGGGCCTTTGACTATCTAAATATTCTATTCCTTTTCAAACTTTTAGCCTATATTTCTAGCTAATATTAAAACTCTTTCTAGAATTATTATACTTCTTCATATTCTTTTATAAAAGCAATGTATTACAACAGATCAAATGCAGTAGATATGAGAATCCAAATGAATTATGTTTAGCAGATACAAATGAGATTTGCAAAAATGCCATAAATTGTATTTTTCTTAATACTTTGTATTTATTTTGGAAAAATGAAACTCTTTACATACAAATATGTTATTCATGTTAATAAGTAACAGGTTTAACATAGACTCCACATTTCAACTGAACTTCATTGTTATTTAAAAATGAATTAAAATAGTTTCAAAATTTTCTAAGCATTAATTTCTAATGCAGAAACAAATAGATATATAATCTATATAAATGAAAGCTCTTTGAGCTCCTCTATAAGATTGAGAGTATAAAGGAGTCTTGAGAAGAAAAAGTTTGAGAACCATTGCCAAGACAAAGACAAAGCTGATATCATTACTTCAACCTGGAAATTCCTTGGGCAGTGGCAATGAGAGAGAATTGAAATTGAGATTTCCAAATGAAGTCTATCTTTTGAACAAAAGCATTCTTACTAAAGGCCTTAGATATTCTATAGAATATATTTATCATTTAGACACATATAGTGTGAAATTTAGAGCTGAAATAATTGGAAATTTGCTTTAGGATAATACAACAGAGATAGTGGTGGTAGTGAAGGAATAGATGAGATACAATCATGCTATTAATTATTAAAGCTGAATTAATTGATTCATGAGAATTCATTACAAAATTTGCTTTGAGTATGTTTGAATATTTTCAAAATAAAAAGATTCTTTAAAAATTTCATTTCTAGATAAACTTTTTAATGGTATAGACTTAGAAGAGAACCAAGCTTAATTGCCTGAAATGCTACACTTATTTAAAAATTTTTAACTTATAGTCTCTGAGATTTTATGTAATACCTTTCTTCAATAGAAGTCAACTCATTCACCTTGGCTGATTTTTAAAGCAAGAGAACTCATTTGATTTCTTCAGCCTTTTGAAACATCTTAGAAAAGTCTGCAAGGTAAAAACAAACACATTGAGTACAAATGTCATATTAGAATTAGCTATCATACAGGATATATTGTTTGGATGCAAATTGTGTAATTCTCAACAAGAGTGTAGGCCCTAAAATTAGAGACTTGATTTGATTCCTGGTCTTGTTACTTTATAATGCTTATAACAACATTGATCCCAACAGAAATAAGAAAGTCAATAATTATTTGGCTCAATATATGACAAGTTTTATGCTAAATCTTTACATTGACTTATTCGTTGACTTCTTACAATACTATAAGTTATTTTTGCTCAGTAACTAATCTGCCAAAAGTATATCTGCTAAGGACTGGAGCAGGAATTGTAAGCTAGGGTACCAGATCACCATCTTTGCTCTTAGTCACGGCATACTGTCTTATCTCACCAGACCACTGCCCTGGGCGAGTTACTTAATCCTTTTCAGCCTTAGTTTAATATTTGCTAGAATGGAAAAAAAAAATAGTAACTACCTCAAAGACATGAGAAATATGTCAAAGAACATATAGAAAACATATAGAAAAATATGTCAAATAATATATAGAAATATGACAAATAACATATAGAAAACACACAGTGGCTCTCACATATAAGAAATGTCAGTTACTAATATTGTTTTTTTTTTTTGCCTGTTTTCTTCTACAATAGTTTGTTTAGAATCATCACCTAAGAATATATGAAATCACCTGGATGACCAAAGAAAGTATGTAAGAAGTTCTAGAATATTCTCTAATGTGTGGTAGCCACTTAGTTACATGTACATTTGAAACATCGCTAGTCAGAAGTGTCATAGGCTGTACATGTAAAACACACACCAGAGTTAGGATATTATTAAAATTGATTCCACTTGCTATTTCAAAAAAAATTAAGGTTGCTATTGGAAAAAGAAAAATTAAATATGGCTCTCCACTGTGTTTCTATGGACAGAACTAGTTCTAAAACTTGGGTTATTTTATAAATGGTTATTCCTTTATGAAGTCCCCCCCCCATCCTTCCCTTGCATCCAAGCTTGAGATAACTGCTGCCTTTCCATAGTTCAAATCATTCACAATGTGGTGAGCAGCCACAATATAAAATAAAGAAGAGATTTTAATCTATGCAGTCTTAGTATTTTGGATAGAATGGTTTTCAGGCAAAAAGATAACATTCTTTATGAAAGATAACTTTCATCCTAACTGTTAAGTGAGGAATTCCATTGTGTATTATTCTTTCTCAATGGTATAAACTTATCATTCAAATTATACAGTTTCAGGAAAAGAGGTGCAGAAATGGTGAGGACCCTTGAGTTAGAAAAATAAAAATATGTCATTATGTTTAAAAGTCTTGTGATCTTTCTGTTGCTGTTATCAACATAAATATTAATATTATATGTGGGAGTAACAAAACAGTTTTATCCCTTGACCATATTGATGCATTTTTTCAGTCTATTTCAAAGAAAATTAGTCCTATAAGAGTAGGGTTACTTTACACCTTGGCGTGTCTGGCACAATCCCAGTTTATCCCTGATACCCTGGCATAATTATTAACAACTCTCCCTTTCACTCCCCAAAGTAACCCAGTCTGAGCCATAAATTACATGACCACCTTTCTTAAGGCATTGCCAGATGACAGGATGCCTTGGTTAAATAAATTTTAGAAATTAATCATATTTCATTACCCACATAGAAATTCACAACATATATTAGCATGAAACATCTCATAGATTTTTTTAGTTTAAGTCAATGTTTCCTAAATTTATTTCACGGTGAAACAATTTTTCCCCTGTAATATGTATTAACACCCCAAGTATCATATTTGTTTAACTATACACCAACATTTTTAAGATCAAATTTTTGGCTGGTAGATTTCTACCTTAGGAAGAGGAATTACAATTTTTTTTTCTATCATTATGTAAGTAATATATAATTGTTGCATATTAAACCTCTGACTTGCTAGAGTGCAGCAGTGATGTGAACAGATAGCTGATTAAGGAAATGTTTTTCTTTAATTAATGATCAGGAAATCTGAGTTTTTGCTCTGAAATTAAGATTTAATTAAATTAGCGTCAATAAATATTCATTCTGTGTCTCCTATACATCAAGCCTGGAGCTAGTACTGATGATGCAAAAGTCAATTAGATATGATCCTTATCTTCAAGTTGCACATAAATTGGTTTGCCTCCTCTGTGCAGGGACTTTGTTCTTATTTTTGGTTGATTAATTGTTCACAACTGCGTTCCCAGTTCTTGCCACATTACTGACAATCTACAAATGGCAGTGAGTTAATCTAGTGGCAGGGTGCATGTGACTAGAATAGGTATAAACCTAGGGCGGTTAAGACTCAAGAAACCTTCCCCACCTGCGGTGGTGAGAATGTTCAGGCTTGAGAAGAGGCTGGCCTTGGGGTCTCCTGGAGGCACAGGGAAGGTTCGCCTGGCAGGCACGCACCTGGCTTAGGGTAGTGCAAGCGCAGGGCTTAATGACCCAGGCTTCAGAAGGTATGCAGGCAGAGTGGGCGTAGACTATGCGCTGGCCACTCTAGACATGGTGTGTCCAAGATTTGTCGCTTGGGTGTCACCTCCCGAACCTAGGTGAAGAGAAGCGTGTTAAAAAGCAGATTCTGATGGCAAATATATACAAGCTGAAGGCAGAAGCAAGAAGCATGGGTGACCACACGAGGCCTGCGGGTGTAAGACCGGGAAGCCCGCCAGGGATAGGAACCCCTCTGCAACTCCAAAGACTGTCCAAGGAGGGAGAAATCCAGAAAGAAAGAGCTCCTGTCCGGCCTGTACCTAGTGGGCTCAGGGATTACGTGTGTCTATCAATGAAACGAAACAGGCCTCTGTCTGCCAAACCAAACGAAGCCAAAACAACAACATAACAGGAGAGCAGATTGCTCAATTCTCCCCAGGGTCATTGAAAAAGATTTCCCTGAGGAGGTGCTAGGAGATCCTTGAAGGAAACTGAAATGCTTGCCCAAGGAAGCGATAAAAAAAAGTCCAAGTTATCCCCTGTTCCATGCTGCTGGGGACAGTGAAGCGACAGAGGGCAAATAAAAGTTTAAGGACAATTGGGAATCAAATATAAAGGCTCTTTAAATATTATTTAAGGAGGTTTTTTTTTTTTTTTTTTTTTAAAGAGCTATGATTTTTAACTACCATGACTTTGTGACCAGGGTCACTCAGTATCAAAGAGCTAATTCTCTAGGAGCCTGAAGAGAAACACACCTGTCCCAAAGAAATACAGCACGCTGAATCACCACTAGGCACAATAGCATGTGGACACTCCCTTTCAATAAAATGTTTGTCATAAACTATTTTAGCAAGAACTTCCGCCAGAATACTCAGCCTGTGTGTGTGTGTGTGTGTGTGTGTGTGTGTGAGAGAGAGAGAGAGAGAGAGAATAGCAACAGAATATTTTTGTAAAAGGGAATTTAATTCTGTGCTATAAATATCCTTTACTTTAGTATATTAATTATTTCCTGGTATTTTAAAATATGTCCAGTTCTTTTTAAAACTTTTAGATTTCAGGTTATTTACAAAAATAAGATAGATGAATTGTTTAAACTATCTAATTTGCAGACTAGTTAAATTTAGCATAGACTGTGCAATATCATAAACAGTTTTTATAATTCTTGGAATGTGGATAATCTACATTTTTACATTTTTCATCAGTGAGAACTGCTCAGTTCAACTAGAAAATGTGACATAAACCACAAACTGACCTCACTTAGTGTGACTAGCCACAGGAAAACAGAAGCTTAGAGGCTTCACAGCTGCTGACAGAGAGTCCTTGGAAAGAATTATTTTGGAATATTCTTACTGTTGCTAAAGGAGGGAATTAGAGAGGTCAGAAATAGGAAACCCAGAAGAAAACAAGCCTGTCAGCATTCAAAACTGATTACTAGGGAACTACTTTGTGGTTAAAAATCCACAGAGTTTCAGCAACTTTATTTAAAATGTTTATCCAAAAGGACTTTTGTTGCCTGTATTTTGCTACAAATAAATTTTCTTACTATAATGAACCTTACAAACCACATGTGCTTTGATTTGCATTTAACATTTTTAATTATAGCTACTAATTCCATTGAAAACAAGAAGCTTTCCAGGATGTGGGGAGTCTTAGCAGTCCCAGGGTCAGAATATGTAGTTTTTGCTCTTGTGACTGTACATATATTAGAATAAATCATATACTGAGCTGTGACCTCACCAATTGGCAATTAGAAGACTGTTAATTGTGTTTAGCTCCAAATATTGAGTACAGCAAAGGGAGAAGTGGTGTTTTGCTACTTTAAACCAATTGGGTAATTTATTTTTATTATTTCATTTGCCTTAAGAGTTGTGCCATAAACATTTATTGAAAAATTAAATATCTTATTTCTTTCAACAAATCAGAAATCCCTCACTGGAATTAGTTAACAACAGTACCTGCTATGTGAAGTGGGCAGTATATGAGTTTAGATTCAGAGGATATAGATTCAAATTTTTACTTATTTTATTCTTTAATTATTCTTGTCTAAGATAGGTTGATTTCAGCAGTCTCAGTTTCACCATCTTTTTTGTTTACTTGTTTGTTTGTTAAAGAACAGTGGAAATTTATTCAAACATGAAGAAGCTTGAATTTTTAAATGATTATTCTTTTTTAAATTAAAAAATTAAGTTTAATTTGTTATATATGATCGCAGAATACATTACAATTCATACTAGACATATAGAACACAATTTTTCATATCTCTGGTTGTACACAAAGTAGAGTCACACCATTCATGTCTTCATACATGTACTTAGGGTAATGATGTCCATCTCATTCTACAATCTTTCCTACCCCCACGCCCTTTCTCTTCCCCTTCCTCCCCTTTGCTCTATCTAGAGTTCAACTAATCCTCCCATGACTCCACTCCAACCACACCATCTTTAAATTGCGGGGGATGATGATATCTGTGCCACAATCAGATGAGGAGCAAGAGAGATTGTACTTGCCAAAGTATTTCATTGAAACAGTGATGTACTGTACTGCTTCATTTCTCATCTCTTCCACAAACATAACACTATTTACCCTTTGCTTCTTGAAGTTCTTTGAACTCAGAGCTAGATGAAGGTATGGGACATATGGACAGACTCAGCTGGATGCTAATCTATCAAAGTGTTACACAGCCCTGGATTGCATTGAAAATATGTTGACAACTAACGCAGGCTTTGATCTACTATCCTTGGCAAAGCATAAATTTCCAGTTCCATTCTTGCCCAAAGAGGCAAGCCCTTGAGCAAAAATGAAAATACAAAACAATACACTCCTTGCTAAAATCACCTATCTTTTCTTGTTCATATGCAATTACAAGCAGTCAAAACCTTAAGGTCCCACAAAATGCAGACCACGACACTTCTCAATGGGGACATGATTCATCTTTTTATTTAAAATTTTAGTCTCTGAATATGCTTCCAGGGAAGCGGTCACATTTTTTTTTTCAGAGAACTGACTATGCTTTGACCAGTAGAAGTCAATCAGTAATTTGTTCCTATGCAAAAATTTTTATTAATAAAATTTTTCATATCCTCTAAGCAAATGCTCAACATATAATTTTGGTTCAAAGAGATGTGGGATTGTTTGCTTTCCAGTGATGATCAAGTTTTCTCGTACTCACTGATTTTTCACATATTCCCACCTCCAACAATCCTGACTCTACTTCGTCCTTATTCTCTTCCTGCTATTCTTACTTTATTTTGTTTATTCTTCATCTTTTAAATCAATTTAAAAAATCAATTCTTTACAATATCATTCTTTCTCATGTTTCAAAACAAGGAATTATAATACTGTTCTAAGATATCAACTCTTTTTTAAAGCAAAACAAAACAAATAGAGTATTTAAAGTATATATTAGTTTTAAGACAGGTTCCCACTGAGAGAAGCTAAAGTGACCAATAAATTGTAAAATCAAGAAAATGCGTTGTTGTTTTCTCCTATGTAATACTCCAGCACAAAGTACTTTCTCTATTTTAGTACTTTTTACACTATCTATTTATTTATGGATCAATACCTATTTGAACCATAAGGGGTATAAATTTGGAGTATTGTGTGAAGCAAAAGCTGTATTACTTGATTTTGAAAAATCAAATATGTCTTGCTTTGAACTCCCTTGCCAATATGTCTAATATTAATTACTAGAGAGCTGATAATTACTTGTTTGCATTGTTCAAATTTCCCAGTGGCAAAATATAGTTGATACTGTATCATTGATTTGAGTTTGTTCTAGTTGCCTAATTATCATACCAGTTGCTCAAATCCTGGTGGTCTATGTGAAGGTAGGCTGCTCTTTGCTCCTGTAGTACTCTTCTGCATGCTCAATGCAACCTGGGGATATTCTCTGGGGCTCATGAGGCCAAAACAATAGGGACCAAGTCACCAACATTTCTGGAGGTCCTGCCATCTATCTAAGTCCCTAAACACCTCAAGAAATCACCTCTAGGAAGACTGGCTTGGCAGCACATGCCTATAATCCCAGCAATTTGGGAGGCTAAGGCAGAATTATGACAAGTTCAAGGCCAGTCTTAAATGATTTAGTAAAAACCTAGCTGAAAAATAAAAAATAAAAAAAGAGCCAGGGATGTGGCTCAGTGGTTAAGTGCCTCTAGGTTCAATCCTTGCTACAACACAACAACAACAACAACAAAAACCCAAAAAACAAAAACGAAAAACAAAAATAAAACAAACAACAACCACAAAACCTCCAAAGCACCTCTAGTTTCCATATGACCCAGTCACTTCTCTCTTCAATTCCAAACCATACTCTCTAGCCATTTCCCTTCTGAGATGAGAAAATACAATTTTCCTCAATGGACTCAAACCTCAAATAATTGAACCTTTTTTTTCCCCCTGAAGAGTTTTGTGTTTATTGAGTTTATTGAGTTGGAGAGGGGTAATTGCCTACAAAGAGAGAATAAACTTTACCTTTTCAGGTGTAAGATGACAAAAGAGATCATACATTTTACCACAGTGAGTCAACAACAGGGCAAACCAAAATAGCATTGACTAACAATCAAGACTTACCAGTTGGTTTAGTGTGTTCATTTCATTTACTTCCTCCCAGCAGACACCTCTCTTCTTGAGGAAGAAGCTATAGTACTTTGTATATGTCATTTACTAAAAAATATTAGCTGAATGGGGTGAATGTACTGTGAGTTCTTTTTCTTGTCTTATATAGCAATTCTGGTCATGGAAACATGTAGATGAATGAAACTATGAAACTAGTTGAACTGAACTCAGGAACACACCTGTTCTCCAACCATAACATGTCGATCCATTTTTCATGAGATGAATAAGAAATATAGGTTATCAAATATGCCAAATTGGAATTTTGAAATTCTGGGATCTAAAATTGATCTTTGCACTCTTGAGAAATTGTTCTATCTGTGTGTGTGTGTGTGTGTGTGTGTGTGTGAGAGAGAGAGAGAGAGAGAGACTGTATCTATTCACATATTGTGAAATTAGTAAACTGTTCTGAATTTAGATGAAGAGTACACACTGTTCATTGAGTGCACAGAAATAACTTTGAAAGTGAAATATTTGATGGGTACACAGATCCTTGTACTTTGCTTTTGTTACATGTTTAACAGTTGGTTTGTATCACTGATAAATATCAAGAACATTTCATGTGAGAACCCGGAAGTTCCTGGGTTACTGTGAAGTCACCAGTGTACACTTCAAAGCCCGTGCTGTTTTATTACCTCTGTTCTTAAAATTCCCTCAGTTAAAATATCATTTTAAGCCGATATTCAACTCAGTTTTCAGCTAGCTAAAGCCCCAAACTGCTGTTTTTATCCCTTTGGTATCTAATCAATATTCACCAGACTACTACCATACATAAAAGATTACAGTCACTCTGATAGAAATTACTTATAGAACTTGTTATAGCACCAGTTAAAGAAAAGAGCATAAACTTCAGAGACTGAAATGACCCATGAAGGTTTATTCATTCAGCACATATTAATCAAGTCCTTCAGGAAGCAGCTATAGTAAGCTCTGGTAAAAACTATGATTTATCAGTAAATGCTACCCTCCAGGGGACTGTTATTTCTAGAGGTAGAAGTAGCACAAAACACAAATAACTATAATTCAGGACAGAAGGTAAGAAACAGTATGAGAGGTAAGAGTTCATAAGAGGTAGTGACCATGTTCGGCAGAGGAATTGGGCATCTTAGCTTAGAGGGGTCCTTGAGTTGTACCTTAGAGAATGGGCTCTAGCCTTCTTGGACAGAGGGTGATTGGGAGAGCAAGTTTTGAGATACAAGGAAGAGCTTGAGAGAAGACCACACTGAGACCACAACAGGCAAGCCGGCCACCTCAAATAGCAGTGAACAGCCTTGTGTCAGATTTCCTACTTAGGTGTATTAAATGTGCAAGCTTCATTGGAATAATAGAAGGCATTATTATGAAACACATGTTCTATTATTTGTTACTTCATAAATATTTAAAATTGACCAACAGAAAATATATCGAGAGTAAAGCAGTACATTTTGAAGTCCCTTTGACTGCTTTCCACATTTTTCTTATTAATCAAAGTTCTGATTTCAGGAGAACTGCTGTACTAGTGTTCTCAGAACAAATGAATCTAATATATACACATATACACATATGTATATACTGTGTGTCTGTGTGTGTTTTATTGGTCAGAGAGAGAATGAGTGAGAGCCAGAGTAAGAGAGAAAGAAAGAGAGAAAGATTTTAAGGATCTGGATCACATGATTGTTGGGGCTGGAAAGTCTTAAATTCCGAGGGCTTGTGAGTAGGCTAGAGATTTTGGCAGGGGTTTACGTCACAGTCTTGAGTCTGAAGCAGTCTGTAGGCACAATTCTTTCTTTGGAAGGGACCTCAGTCTTTTTTGTTAAGTTCTTTGACTGATTGGATAAAGGAGCATCTACTTTACTCAAACTCTACTTATTTAAACATAGATCTCATCTAAAAAAATACTCTCCAAGCAACATGTAGACCGATGTTTGACAAAGAGCTGGGAAAAATATTCCAGTCAAATTGACACATGAAATTAATCATCACAGCTATAATGAATTGTAAAGACATGATATTAGTAAAAAAGGAGGAACACTAAAATCTTTCATTGATTTATAGCTTGTATTTTGTAAGCATTTGTGCATATGTAACATTAAAGAAAGGAGTATGCTACTATCACAGGCTTTATTTTATTTTAAAATGTTATCAGCAAGTTTTAAATGATAAATCAGAGGCACAGAGAAAGAGAAATTAACAATCTTGAAGTTTTGGAGTTATAGGGGGCACAGCTGGTATCAGAATTACAATTGATGTGTTCTGACATGTTATCTAATGATCTTTTCATTGCACCATCCCAAATTCCAATAGCATTGATTATATGCAATTCTGGAAACTTAGTGCAAGGTACCTTTATTTATACATGTTCTATCTATCCAACTAATTTGAATACATACCAGTTTATGAATAACTCTATTATATCATACATTTATTGAATATCCATGAGTTATTTTTAAAAGAGTGAATTCTGCTAGACATCTTGTTTATGCTAGGAAAAAAAAAATTTGCTTACATAGCTTACAGTGACAAACATTTTGAATAGTTCTCAAGGCACATGGATGAACAGTGTAGAAGAACTTTTCATGAAGCTTGAAAGTTTGGAAGCCTCAATTATTCATATTTATAAAGTCTGTAAGTTGTATGAACATAGGCAAGTTGCTCGATTTTAGGGTCTAATTTCTTTATTGGTTAAAAAGAGAATGACAACAGAACTTGAGTAATGGGTTATGTGAGTAACAATTAGGTTATTGCCTATAGAATAGTATGACTAGCTCCTTGACATTCAAGATGCAAGAGATGTCATTTTGCTTTTTCTATGTGAAACTATCTGTAAATCACTATCATAATCCACTGCTCCATCTACCATCCAGTCAACCATTTAGTTCAGGCCTGCTCTTCCAGATCTTCTCTCACAGGCTCTGAGATCCCTTTCTCCAGAGCAGCCTCCTTCAGGGAATTCCAGTCCCCAAGAATGGTTTGTAGATCCCTGATAAACAACAGGTAAAACAGGGTTAAATTCTCTCCTATATAGATGTCAGGATCATGCAAAGCAAGGTGTGTGTCTGGGTGTAAGTTTTGGTGCTTCAGAACATTCTAAGATGATCAAGACGCTGGTGGAACAGACTACTAGAGGAAGTTGTGCTATTTAGGGCACACAGAGGACTGCATCCAAACTTGACTAGGGTCCAAGATGAGTCCAATGTGCATCATCAGCTGAGGTTATTCTCTTTGGACTTTACAAAATTCCTAAGAAAATGGGAGGGAGCCTGGCTCTTGGTCCATAGGAAAGGTCATTTTCCTCTTGGCTCCACTTGGTTGTTATACACAGGGTCACTTTGCACATAGCCTTCTCAAATGTGGATGACGGCTCAGTCTTCTAAATACTTATTGGTAGTTGAACATTGCTTCCTTGCCATATACTGGAGACAGCTTCCTTGGGAGGGCTGACATGATAGTCCATCAGAATGTCCCTCTCTGCTGACTGCTTAGTCATAAATGTCTTACACAAAATGCCCAAGACACAGTTCTCACCTGTATGTAAGTATCCATTCTCCTATGAGGACTTGCTACCTCCAGAATACTGAATCCAAGTACTTGAAGAAATTCAGAATTTCCCTATATTGCCACCAGTAGAACCAACTCCAGGGTTGGATCACACTCCCCCGAGCTTTAATTTTTATCTTTTTGGGGGTAATCCAGTTTATTTCTTCATTGGCTCTTGACTTTGAAATGAGTCCTATTACCTCTCACTCTGGATGAGGGAAATTCATACCCCCAGGAATGATGAAAGCACAATAGGAAAAAAATTCTAATAAATTTCTGAATAAATCATACTATTGCACAAACAAATCACAAAGCATATATCAATTGTTCTATTTATGAGATTTTTATCACTATTATTTGGAACATTATAAAGATCTACTGGTTATGCTCCATTAAATCTTTCTTATCTTGAGAAGCTTTAAGGTATGGAAAAAAGATCCTGGTTTTTAGAGTCATATAGCTCTAAAGAATCAGGTTTTGATTCTTGGCAGTGCCTGCCTCTCATTATCTCGGCGAACTTAGGTAAATTACCAAAGGTTTTACTCTTTAAAATTAAATGTGAAGGTTAATTGCACATAATCTATATAGTTTTAGGCTATACTTGCCAGGACATATAGATATTTCACAAATATAATAATAGCATACATCTTAAAACTTTGAGCCCAAATCTCCTTGGCTAGTAAAAAATTATGTCCTTTGGTAGAAGTCCCTCTCATTAATTTTTTCTGTCTTGGAGGTCTCAAGGGTGACGGTTAGCCATAGTACTTGTATTTTCATGTCCTGTTTGACCCCTGGACTGCTGGCTTCTTGTTTAACTCCCTCTGGCCAGTTAGAAAACTTCTTGATAGTCTCATGATCAGAGATAGTTCTCACAGAAGAACAGTTAGGCTCCTAGAAACATGTCTGTCTCTTATATCTCAGCCTTCTCCTTCCATTGCACAACAACACTTAGGGGAAAGGGAAGGTATCAGGGAAGGTCAAGTTCAGTTTCCTACTATTACCATCCACTGCTCCATCTACCATCCAGTCAAGCTTTGAGTTCAGGTCTGCTCTTCCATATCTTCTCTCACAGGCTCTGAGATCCCTTTCTCCAGAGCAGCCTCCTTCAGGGGACCCCAGTCCCCAAGAATGGTTTGTGGATCTCTAATAACAACAGGTAGAACAGGGTTGAATTCTCTCCTACGTATATTCCAGGATCATGCAAATCAAGGTGTGTGTCTGGGTATATGTTTTGGTGCTTCAGAAGATACTAAGATGATCAAGAAGCTGGTGGAACAGACTACTAGAGGAAGTTGTGCTATTTAGGACAAACAGAGGACTGCATCCAAACTTGACCTGGTCCAAAATATTCCTAAAAGCAACTGCAGGCTACCATACAGTAAACTCTTAGTAAATGTAGTTCCTTTTTGTCTTTTTTTGTTTTGTTTTGTTTTGCTGAAGAACAAGTCAATGTATTTGTTAGCCAATTGACTCTAAAAATATCTTGGTTTTATATCAACCCAAGTATTATTATAGTAATAAAATTTGAGACTCAAGTTATCTGGGTCATGATGTTACATATAGCAACTCAGAACTTGGGGACTCATTAGCAATGTATCCTTCACAGCTGTAGGCATGATCAGTTAATCAGAATAATTTCTAGAGGGGTGTTTAATTTATCCGGGAAGAGTCATGGTACC
The DNA here is from genome assembly GCF_045843805.1 of Urocitellus parryii. Taxonomy (NCBI): domain Eukaryota; kingdom Metazoa; phylum Chordata; class Mammalia; order Rodentia; family Sciuridae; genus Urocitellus; species Urocitellus parryii. The sequence continues at coordinate 48,269,610 of NC_135533.1, forward strand.
GCATCATGGCGAGAGCCATACAGCTTGAATACAAAGAACAAGTGATTCTTTCCAAAAGACCGAGCAGAATGAAACCAGTTCCTCAAATGCTGTGTGAGAGAGACACATAATATAGAACACTTAGGTTAAAAGTATAGAGCCAACAAGACAAATAAGAACCTTCCTCAGGGTTTATGAGAAAGCAGGAAGACAACTGTTTACACATTATATTACAAGGAAACAAATCCTTTACAACACTTTTATTTAGGTGAACTTTGAACTTCTGACAATGCAAAATAAAAACTATTTACAAATGCCTATAAGGTCCTAAAGGCAAGAAGCAGTTGAACTATCAGGACAGAGTGGGTTCGACATCAGGGTAGAACAGAAAATGATTAGGAGCTGGAAGAACATAGGAGAGTTGTCCAGACCCGACCAAATCTGAGAGGATTCCTTTTATGTCTTAGGTTTCAGGATTCTCATAAAATCTTTCAGGAAGAGAATCCAGTTGTTGCTATTGTGTGTATTTGTTAATAAATATTTCTATTGTATTTAGAGTTATTTAATGAGTTTTCTAAATAATAACTTATTTAATCTTTTTTACAGTCATATGGGATGCTGTTGGCATCATTTATAGATAAAGAAACTCGAGGTATAACTTGGCCAAGAACATAGAGCAAGGAGCAATAGAACTAGGATTGAAAATTGGATGGTCTGGTGTTGGAGTTTGGATCTTGAATGTACCCCAACGTTCCAATGTTTAAAGCTTGGGACATGATTGGGAGGTGGCGAATCTTTAGGAGGCGAGACCTAGTAGAAAGACTCAAGGTCATTGGGGGGCATGTCTTTGAAGGGAATATTGGGCCCATGGCCCCCTCCTGTCGCTGCTTCCTGGCTGCCCTGGGGTAAATAATATACACTCCTGCCGTGATGTATTATGCCGACAGGACCAAGTAACCATGGACCGAAAACTCTCAAATGTGAACCAAAATAAACATTTCTTCTTTTAAATTAATTTATCTCAGGTATTTTTCAGAACAGTGGAAAGTTATCTAACACATAACATCTAGTTACTGTCTGAATAATCCTACTCATAGGTATATACCCAACAAAAATGAAAACATGTGCACACAAAAACTTGTGTATTAATATTCATAGTGGCATTATTCATAATGAAACTGGAGTTTTTCAGCTTCTGTTGGAAGCAGGATTTGCATAAGCTATAGGTCTCTGCAGCTGAGAAAGCTCGTTTAGTGTTAGCAGCTAATCAAGGTGGGGAGTACCTGCCGGCATCAGCTCTGGGGGTTGCAGCTGGCAAAGTTGGATTCTTCTCCACAGGAGAGGTATATTGCAGCTCTTAATGGTGGGCTGTCCCTCCAGTGTCACAGCAGATACCAATAGATCACGGCCCATTTCTTCTCTCCAGGTTCTAGTCTAGTGAATTCAAAGAATAAAATCCACAGATGATCAAGAGTGAGTGTAAAAAAGTAGGATTTATTTAAGTGGGAAGGAAAGAGACAGAGTTCCCACAGAGTGAGAGGGGAGGGGATGGGGCTGTAGCTTGAGCTGCTAGTGTAAGGTTTTATCTAGTTCTTGGGTCAATACTATTGTTCCAAACTTATGCTAATCCACATTTGAAAAAAGGTACTGATGCTATTGGTCCAAATTTATGCTAATCAGTTCTTGGAAAGTATTACTGCTATTGGTTAACCATCGAGTAACTTTCTTGTAATCTCCTCTCAAATCTGCCCCCAATTCCATTTTCTCAGTGCTCATCTGGCCCAGGCAAGACCACTAAGGGGGTGACAGGGCAGTTTTCCTTGTCTCCCCTTGTCTGCTTAGCTGCATCTCAGGCCTGTGCTGGCATGGTGGGCCCCATGCAGCCATGGCCTGTACTTGCCTTTCATGCTCCCGACTGCCTGAACTGCTGCTCTGGGACAAGGGCGTGGCTTCAATAATAGCCCCCAAAGAAGTCATAACCCAAATGTCCATCCAGATATGAATGGATAAACAAATATGACATAGTCATACACAATGGAGTATATTCAGTTATGAACAGGAATGAAGTGATGGAGGATAAATATGTCAAAGTAGATGAATCTTGAAAACATTATGTTAAATGAAAGCCACCTGTCAAGAAAGGACCACATATTGTATGATTTTATTCACACAAAAAATCCCAAATTAGCAAATCTAAAGAGACCAGAAGTAGGTTAGTGGTTGTTTGGAGTGGGAAGGATGGCACATGAGTAAGAAGATAATGAATACGGAAATAATACGGGGAGTCTGATTCAAGACTCTGGGCTCTCAACCTTGGGTCATGTCATCTTTCTTGAGCTCTCAAACTTACTGACTAGAATTAATTGTTTGGATATTATTAGACACTCATGGTTTCGGAATTCATATGGAACAAAGTCAAAAGTTCCCAGGCAAAAAGAAGCCTTGATGAATGAAGTTCAATAATAAAAGAGTGAGTAAGCACATTATAAGAGGTTTCAGCATCTGCTTGCTGTGTTTCATCCTATACCCTTCCCTGCGTATGGAAAAAAGCCTCTTTTCTCTTATTACTATTGAACAGCACAGGAAAAAAAAATCAGAGAAAAACGTCAGGGAGAGATTCCAGGAGGGGTCCATTACATTGCTGCTCTGTTAACCTTTCACAAATAGCTAAATAAAGGAAGTCATGCTTAAATTCTGAGAAAAACGTCAGTTAAGCATGGAACACAGATATACTTTAAAAACCAAAAAGTCAAAAGCTTATTTTTCTTGCCTTTGTCAAAAATTCTTGCCACTGATTTCTTTTAGTGGGTTTCACCTTGGCATATTTACACATGCATGTAACATTTTGATCATCTCCATCTTTCCATCACTCACTTTCCCCTCCCCTCCCCACTTCACTAATAGACTCACTTATACATTCATGTTATCTCCTCCATATGAGATAAGACATTCAATACTTGTCTCTTTGAGCCTGACTTATTTCAGTGATGATCTATTTTCATTCATTTTCCTGCACATGACAGGATTTCATTCTTTTTAATGATGGAATAATACTTTATTGTGTATACATGCCACATTTTCTTTATCCATTCATCTGTTGACAGGCCTCAAGGATTATTCCATAAATTGGAATCGTTACGGGATAAATATGAATATACAGGTATCTGTGTAGTATGCTGACTTTAATTATTTTGCGTAAATACCAAGAGGTGTTATAGCTGGATCATATAGTAGTTCTATTTGTAGTTTTTTGAGGAACATCAATACTGATTTCTGTAATGGCTATACTAATTTACATTCCAACTCAGTGTATAAAAATTCCTTTTTCCCTCATCCTCCCCAGCATTTATTGTAATTTGTATTCTTAATGACTATCACTCTGATTGGGGTGAGATGGGAGTTCAATGTATTTTTTAAAGTTTTTTTTTTAATATTGGTGCACTATGATTATACAAAATCGTGAGATTCGTTGTGATATATTTGTATATGTAAATAATTAATTTGGTCAACTTCATTGCCTAGTACCTCCCCTTTCTCTCCTTTCCTCTCTACTTCATCCTCATATTCTGTTCTACTGGTCTTTCTTTTATTTTCATGAAAATTCCTCTCCCTTTTTTCTCTCTAGCTTCCAAGAGAAAACATAGGACCTTTGGCATTCTGAGTCTGCCTGATCTCACTTAATATGCTATTTTCCAGTTCCGCCCATTTACTTGCAAATGACAATTCCTTTTTTATGGTCATATAAAACTCCATTGTGTATATATATGACATTTTCTTTGTCTATTCACCCACTGATGTGCACCTAGGCAGGTTCCACAACTTGGCTATTGTAAATTGCACTTCTATAAACGTGGGTTGGCATATATTGCTGTAGTATGCTAACTTTAGTTCTTTTGGATAAATACTCAGGAGTGATATAGCTGGATTATATGGTGGTTCCATTTCTAGTCTTTTGAGAACCTACATACTGATCATAGTGGTTGTACTAACTTACATCATTGCCAATAGCATATGTGTTCCTTTATCCCCACATCCTCACCAGCATGAATTATTATTTATATTCTTGATGGCCATCCTAACTGCAGTGAGATTTAAATCTCAGTGTAGTTTTAAAATACAAATGACCAAAAAATATATGAAAAAAATGTCATATTCTTAGCAATCAGGAAAATGCAAATAAAAAATTACATATCCTCATGTCTTGCCACTTTAAGATCCTGGCCAACAAATAGATGTGAAGGGCCCAAAGTGCTAAGGACTTTGGTGTAGCACATATAACTTCTAAGATGATCAAGGCACTTGGTTCTTTCATGAGAATAGTCTCAGGCTGTAAGTCATCATCTCACCATTACCAGAACCTTCTCCAGTTTACCTGGGTTTCATCTGTATAGCTATCAATCACAAGTGGGACATTGAAAAATCATATACCTTCATTTTTACTTGCGTTCTGAGGAAATGGTTTAATCTTTCAGATTTTAATTCCAAAGCTTTCAAAAATCTTTTACTTGGAAATTTAACTTCATCTATAGTAATAACACTAATTGTAGCGAATGCCTAAAATTGCAAGTTCCTCAGTCAGCAATTCCTTAAATTCTTTCTTTTTTACCACCAGATGGTGCTACTTCCTTTCATTTCCTAAAGACAGCCAGTTCATCTGGAAGGGATTTTTTTTACAGTGAGTTTTAAGTAACCTGGGTTAATATTCAATTCTCAATATTCTGCTCTTCAAGACTCTGTGATGCAATAGGAATTTTGAAATTGGAAACCCAGTACTAGTAGTTGGAGAGCTAGCTGCAACACAGCCTGATGTTTCAGTGCCTTTTGTGTATTTAAACCAGAAGTAAGTCCAGGCAATTATAGGTAGGCTGGTTATAGAAACTACAATCAACAGAGCCTCCAACCTTCTATTTCTTGGTGCTCTATTCTTCAAAGGTGTAGAAGTAAGTGTATTTCCTCATCACATAAATACTGCTTCATTTAAAAAAATAACCCACAATGATCTTAGAGCCATAATTTAGTCTTTAATAAAAAAATTTATAAAGATTTAGCCATAATTTTTCTTACCATGAGGTAGAAAGGATAATACTATTTATCTTGAACTTAAAAGCAACCTTGGAAAAAAAAACTTAAATTAGGATGGGGCAGGTGCATGGGTATGTGAATCATGTTCATGAGGCTGTAACAGAGGAAGGTCAAACCTTCCATTTATTCTTCCATATTCTTGGTTCCTTCGAAATTAGATAGGCAAAAGACAAATTTTGACCAATGAAATACTATTTCATGTAAGGGTTCCATTTCCAGGCTGAGGAGTGAGAAACTCAGGCAAATTTCTCAAGTTTGTGTCTCTGTGTAGAATACTGAGGAAGCTCAATGCTCAGGGTGGTGCAGTAACAAGATGGTAGATCCATTGGCCTGGGTCTCTGAGTGACTGCATGGAACAGAAAGTTCTGTTGACTCTTGTGGGAGACATAATGTGAACAAAAATAAACTTCTGTTGTATTAAGCTACTATATTTTAGGACTATGAATAAAGCCAGCGTTCTCTCTGCAATATTATGCTGTTCTCTCATGCCATTCCTAATGGATATGTTACTTGATTCAGATTATTTGCCTTTGGAGTTTCTGGTAGCGTGTCGATTTTAAGTCACTCTATATCATTTGTATCATGTATTGGTTTTAAATCCTTGACTTTTATTTTCCTTTTTATCAGGATTAATTGGAAACAATTTAAGAAAAGGCATTTTAGCAGGAGTTTCCTAGATGGAACTGGCAGGAGTCCCAGAAATGTCATTTTATAATATTATATAAATTTCATAAACATCACTTTCTTCATCTCTAAAATGGGAGTGATACTAAATTTCACAGGAGGATTGATTTCGTCAAATAATAAATATATTTTGAGTAACATTTGGAAAATTAATAATATAATTTTTGCTGCCTTCCTAAGCTCACGATATTTATGTTGGTTTTATGAAGGCTTCCATTTGTGTAGGAAGAATTTAAAATTTGTGATATGCAGAATGCAAATAGAAATAATAAATAGAATTTCTGCACATATAAATGTGGGTTTCTATGTCAAGACAATAACAGTGTAAGCTTGTAGAACTCAGATAAACCCAGCTCTCCACTGATGGAAGGATGTCACTCCTTCTACCTGTGGCTGTCAGACCCTGTATAGGGTAACATCTGCTTCTTTTTGATCTAAGGTGAGTTATGGAAATAAGGAGAGAGAGAGAGAGAGAGAGAGAGAGAGAGAGAGAGAGAGAGAGAGAGAGAGAGAGAGAGAGATGCAGAGCTTTCCCTGTGCAGTTTTCTCTCTATGGATTTTTTTTTTGGCTCTGTTATTTAATTAAGTGAGAGAACACAGGGAGTGATGAGGTATACTTTCACCCTCCTACTCAATCTTTGAGACTCTGAAAGGAAGCAAATATGCTGGCTGTAGTGTGCCAATATGGAGCACAGTCACATAAAAATGAACTATGATCAGGCAGAAGAAGGCCTGGAGATCTGTTTTTCTTGGCAGCCTCTGAGCCTGTGGTATAGACTGATTTCAGGATACTGAGCAGCAGCTGGAGAGCTTGCTGGAGGGAGTCTCCACAGCATTTTAAAGAGATAGGTATTTTAGAAGAGACTCACCTTACATTGGAGGCACAAATAGATTCAGGGCAGTTAGCTGGACTGTAGAAGGTAGTGCAGAACACCAGGTTATCACTGAGGTCAGAAAAACAAAATTACAGTCATACCAGACTCAAACTTCAGTCTTAAATATCACCAGGGTAAGGAACAGCATCCAGGTGGATAAAGGACATTGCATTAAAACCTGAGGCCGAGGACATGATACTCAAGACCACTTACTTTTTCCTGTTGCCAGGAGATTTATTAGCTCTGCCCGCTTGCCCCACATTGGACACATCCTTGGGAAGAAGAGGTAGAAGAACGGAGGAGACCATTCTTCTTTGAGAGTGAGAATTTTTATTTCAGAAAAAAAGAACATTTTTCCAAAGTTAGGATGGATTAAATTTAAACATATTTCAACATTTAGTTAACTTTTTCCCTACTCAGATATGGAGGATTTAAATTGAAGGACGAAGTAGATAGAAACAACATAAATAAATTATATTTTATGCATTCTAGTATGAGTTAAACTTATGGCCTTGCTACACATACAAAAGAACACAGATGTTTCATAAATGACTTTCACATAAGTTCTTAATAAATGTTCATGTTAACTTAAAACTTGCAAAATACCTGACATTTCCTTTGGAATATTTAGGAATCATCAAATTCAGTATGTTCAGTAAAGAATTCTTGATTACTCACACTTCGTATTTATTTCTTCACTGTTTCTTACATTTTAAAAAAAATGGCCTCACCATTTTGCTATTTTACTCAGCATTTAAGTCTTTTCATTCATCTCTATATTGAATCCAGCAGGAAATCTGTTATATCTCTTAGCAAATACATGTTGAGTGTTCTGTTCTCTGCCTCTCCATTATTTAAACTTAATAAAAAACCAATTGCATTTCTGCATTTAGCATCCTGTCTCCTGGGCATTCTATTTTTTCACCAAGAGGCTAATGTGGTCTTTTAAAAACATAAAATAAATCTTTTCAATCTCCTGCTTAAAATGCTTTTGATGACTTTCTATTGTTCTTAAAAACCTAAATCCATTACTTTCCTGAACCACGCCCTGTGTGGTTTGATCTCTGATTGTCTAACTCCATCTCCCACCACTTTCTTCCTCTCCCGACAGCTGCAAGCAACAGGCCCTCTTCATATTTCTCAGTTATGCCAAGACTTTTGCATGTGTTCTGTGTGTCTGGAATTCTCTTTCTCCAGATCTCGGCTCCTTTACAGCCTTCAGAGATCAACTCAGACATCAGAAAGGCTTTCCTGACTATTTTCCTTATTCTTTATCATATGCTTACCTCCATGATAACATTAATCACAATCTACGACTTTTGATTTTTTTAAAAAAATGTTACCTGTTGTTTATAAGGTTTCCCTGGTGGACTGTAAGCTCCCTGGGAGCAGGAATCTTGTCTATTCACTCTTGTATTCCCACTACCTAAAATCTTTACAGTTACATAGAAAAGGTCAATAAATATTTGCTGAAAGAAAAGAGAAAGAGAAAAAACAAAACAGAAGAAAGGAAGGGAAGAGGTAAGGACAGAATGAAAGTTGTCAAGTCTGAACCATTAATAAGGTTCATTGTGATGAATGAGACGTATCTTAACCATTTTTCTATATAAGTCAAGAATAAACTACTTATTATTCATAATGAGATTAGCATTAATTTACTTTTTATAATCATTATGTTTCTGAACCAATTGGCACAAGGAATTTATAAAACTTTGTCAAATATTGTTTTACTAAATTTGAAACACAACTGCAGCATATTAATCAAGTTTTTCTAGATTTCTGCCTTCAGATAAGATAAGATTATGTTTTGGATTATATCTTTTTTTCATTATGTGGGGCCATATGGGTAAGTTCTAGCTAACATATTCTGATGAAATTGGTGTATGTTTCTTTCAAGCTGGAATCTATGTTTGCTGGTACAAAGCCTTCCAAAGTGTCTTTCTTCAGATAAAGTTATCATCATGTTGCTTTTTTACCATTATATATACATATTGACATATAAATATAAATATGTATACTAATACACATATGTATACTAATACGTATATAAACACTTAAGAATTTTCCCCAATTATTTATTAAATAGTGCTGAATGTATGTATTATTTGTTTCATTTTATAAAGTCATTGCTTCAACATGTCTTGGAAATTTTTATCAACTCTTTTTTTTAATCAACTCTTCCACATCCATTTGTCTCACAATTTGCTGTGTATTAGACACTCTTCTGTGTGCTTGGGATATATCAGTGAGGAAAACAGAAAATTTACCCCTAAACTTTCATTTCATATCATAAATACAATTATACAGTGTTTTGGGAGATAATAAATGTCATGGAAAAGAGAAAAAGTAGAGCAGGGTAAGGGAGAATCAAAATCTGGGATTGGAAGAAGACCTCCAATGGAGAGTTCAATACAAGGAGTCCTTGACATATAATGCTTTGACTTTCAGATTCCTTCCTTCCTTCCTTCCTTCCTTCCTTCCTTCCTTCCTTCCTTCCTTCCTTCCTTCCTTCCTTCCTTCCTTCCTTTTTCTTTTCTTTTTGAGAAAAAGGAGAAAGTGGTGTTACTTCTTTGATAGCAGATGAAAATACACAGTGGACAACAGACTTTTGAGGCAGTGATTCTGCCTGCCTGTGGGAACAGTGTGGTTTGAAAGAGGGAATACGAAGGCTACACTACAGCTGTGCCTTATCAGTAGTCATAATTCATTTGTGGCCTTGAGAGAGAGAGTCATTTCTCAAGAGTTGCTGGTATCAATTCCAATGTCTGGATTCCTTCATTTCTGTGGCCCAGGAACTGAAGAACAAATAACTCATCCCATTGTCATTTCTTTCTTCCTGATCTTTTGTCAAAAGGGATGAAGAAGTGATTCTGATCTTGGTTAAGACTTGTTTTTTCCATGACTATGACATACCCAGATATCTGCTTGCTGGTCATTGTCCATGAACTTGCTCCCATAAGTAAAAAAGTCTCAGTCCAGTTTCATGTTGGATCAGAGAAGTCCAACCTGTTTTCGAGTATACCTCTAGCAGAGCAGGCTCATCTTTCTTTCCTGGTTGTCAAGTGAAAGGGTTTCAGACATTCAGTCAATGGTTGGCCAAATTCCATAGTTCTGGACCCAATGTGAGGCAGAACATCATGGCAGAAAGGCGTGCTGGAGGAAAGCAGCACAGGACGTGACAACCAGGAAACAGAGACGCAGATTTTTCAATTTTATTATGATGGAGCAATAGTGACATGCACTCAGTAGAAGCCATACTTAGAATTTTGAATTTTGGGCTTTCCCCAGGCTAGCTGTAGGCCATATGAGTCTCTCTTGTCATATTGGGCGGGGGCAGCTAGCCTTTGTGCCTGGTCAGCCACACAATCACAAGAGTTAGCAACTGACACTCTGTAAGTGCTTTGGGTTGCTAATCTATGATGTGCGATAAGTTAGATCTATGGAAATATAGTCAGTGCATTTTCAAATTGGGATATTTCCAATTTACTATGGGTTCACAAGGATGTCAATCTTGAAGAAAGTGTAAAAATAGTCCAGCAGACACTTGAGGGGAGAGCCCTCTGAGCTGAAGTGGACTTGCTAGAGCAGTGATTCTCAATGTTTTGGTCTCTGGAAACTTTTACAATCTTAAAATTTGTTAAAGAACCCAGAGTTGGTTTTAAAACCTTATAGATCTTCTAAAGAGTCCTGGGCCACCTTTGACAATCTCTGAGCTGGAGCAAAGGCTCTGAGGGCAGCACATGCTTAGTCATTTGTAGGAACATTAAGGGCAATAATACAACTGGCGGGTGATTCAGGGAGGAGAAATAGGAAGGAAGTCAGGAAGGTAACCATGTCCCATTATGTGAGACCTTGAGAGAAATCGGAAGCCATATATGAGCTTTGAGCAGAGAAGTCTCATTTTCTGGCTTAAGTTTTCAAGAAGACACAGTACTAGAAACTAGACTAAAGGGAGCTGGAAACATAAACAGGGAGAACTGTAAAAGGTTATACAAAAACTCAGGGGAAGGACTCCACACCTCAGTGTTAACCCTAAATATATCAGTAGAGTAATACAGAGTCTGTTAGTATTAAAGTAATGCCATTTCCCTCTGACTGATTCCCATTCAATATAGTTTCCTCTCTTTCTTTTCCTCATTGCTTTACACAAAGACACTATTATTTCTTCATTTAATTTGCTTTTAGTTTTCTTGTTAAAAAGCAATATAGAAAAATATTATTTTCATAGATCCCATTTAGTCAACATTTTCCAATTCTCTATTTTAGTCTCCTTTTTAATAGAAATTTTAAAAATATAACAATTTGAAGGGCAACCAAAAATCTTTTTGCTAACGTTTTTGTTAAGAGTTTTTCATTTAACCATTTTGACTCCACATTTTTTTTTGTTGTTGTTATTATTTTTGTTCTTTTTACCAGATAAATTTTCTACCAAAGGAATGTCTAGCATTTTAATGTGGGTCTATCTTTAACTTCAATACCAAGATAGCTTTTTTTTTTTCTGAATACATTTTTTTTTTGGTACACAAATTCATTATAAAATAAAAATAGATGTTGCCTTTCTTTTGGTACTTGAAAAATCAAATAAGTACATCATATGCTATGATTTAATTAGAATATAATCACTCCCTTTCTCTGCATGTTTAACAATCCCTCCTGGCATCAGATCCATTTGAAATCTCAATGTTATTTTGAGATAAAATGTTTTGTGCAATATCATCCTTTATGTCTGTTTCATCCAATAGGTTATAAATTCCTAGAGAGTAGATTTCATGAATCTTCCTTTAATCACACCCATTTCCTTGTCCCTCATTGACTGATGGGAATATGATTAATTTAGGCATTTCTCATATTATTTCTCATTCATTTCTGGTTTCCTTGCTGAAGCACCTAAAGAAATCTTACTAAATATACTAAAAATGTAAAACCTATTATTATTATTTTTAATTTAAGTGGAAAATTTTGTGAGTCAGGGTAGAATTAGGAATTATTATTATTTGGAAATAGGAATGATTAATCTCAAAAAGGAATTTTGTTCTATTTGGTATCCATGTAATTTACCATTCTCTCAAAAAGAGATTAAATATTTCAGTGTACTGATTAGCTTGAATCAAAGGTTATCTGAAGCTTTTGCTCTCATGAAGAGAGGAAATGAAAAGGGACACATTGATTTATTGAAGATGATTAACAATTGTACAATTAAATTTATAACTATAAAAACATATTCTTGTTTCTAAGTGGTTTAAATTAACTCTCATATATGAAAAATGAAGTTAATGAATCAATGTATCATATCTATATGATGTCACTACTTTTAATCATATCTTTTTGATGTCCCCCTTTTATTTGATGTTTGATTTTATAAACTTTGTACCCCCTCAATATCCCATTTATCCATTTTGTAAGCTAAGAAGAAAGTATTGAGATACTTGTATTTTTGGTATCATACTTCTCCTGAGTCTATGTAGAGCAATTGGTACCCATATAATTTATTGTCTAAATTGGGCAGATTTGAGGGTTTTAAGATGCACTATAAAATATCTCAGTAGAGCAGTGGATATTAGTTCTAACTGTCCCTGGTAAGCCAGAATTTCTGGCCACTCTATAGACAGGTGTGATGAGAACACATTTTTTTTTAATCTCATAGTTAAAGGGGAAGGAATTTCCAGGATAGAAAGGAAGAAACACTTTCATCTGCTTTTTACCTCTTCTCTGATTCTTTCTCAGTGGAGAGGAAGTGACTTTGCTGATCAATGAATCTGAGAGAAGAAACTGAGCATAATCTCCAAGTTTGGCACTGCCAAAGCAGCCAATGCGATGCTCGATACTTCTGAAAAGAAAGCCTTCCCCAGATGCTTGTTGTAAAAGTTTCCGATATTGTATATAAAACAGCTTTTGTTGACTTCAGAATTCTAATTTTATATGTCCATATGGACTTTTAGAACATTAAATTTAAATATATCCTTTTTCCTCACCACATTCTCCTCTACTGTGGATCTTGTAATAATCTTGGAATAAAATGTTCCTTTTAAAAGAGAGCTTTCTTCTCATTTTTACATATAAAAGAATGCCTTAGTTGTTCTTGAGAATCTTCTGTTTACTTGTTAATAAGTAATCAGATTTAAATTGAACTCATGACTTTTGGAATGCATTAGTAATACATTTATTAGAAAATAAATCAAGTTCCACCTTCTTTATTTTGTTTATTCTTTACCTATGTTTATTATCAATATAAAATTTAAAAATACAACCCAACTTGTAGCTCCTAAATTGGGAAATATTTTTTTTAATAATTCTTTTAATGACTTTCCTACAAAAGAGTACAGCTTTGAGTATATGTTATTTTTGAACACCTTCCTATTATTAAATTTTCATTATAAGGCAGAAACAAAAGACACTAAAGGCAAAACCAAATATTAACAAATATCTATTTTCAATTGCTTGAAAAAATAAGATAGCTTAATAAATAACTGAAAGATATAGCACCATTCAAATAAGATATACCTTTTAGATTATGAAACATATACAATTGTATATCACTGCGTTATTCGGGGTTACCTTACAACTGACCTTGTTGGTATTTCCAGACTGAAAGACACTAAGCTCCAGGTACCTGGTTATTTACTATGACTAAATCTGGTGTTGCTCTATTCTGTTAGTCCTTCAGGAGTAAATTCAATTGAGCACCTGAAGTTGAGAGGCCTGTCCCATTCTGGCCTCCATTCTTTGGAAGTATTCCTCCCTTTTCTCTAGCTAAAGGATCTCCAGGGAGAGGGATGGAGAGGCTACAGAGCTGCTCTTGAGAGTGAGGAAGAATGCTGCCTTCCCTGGATGGACTTACACTAACTCCCTTTCCTGTTGTAACACTGCTACGTTGGAGGTCCTCTTTCTACATCTGCTCACCTTGGCTAAGTTGCCTGTCCTGGTCCTCATCTCCACAGCTCACCTTTCTTAAATGCCCCTTATCTTTAGATTCACTGTATGGTTCTTCATTTTTTTTTTGTACCATTGAATATTTTCCCTTCTTCTTCAACAAAATGTAGGTAATTACTCAAAATCCTATCTACTGGTCTCATCTTTTCTCTGCAGGTATTTTCCTTTGTGCCAACCATTACCTCAACCCAAAACTCCATGCTTTAGAAAAATTCCTGAAGGCCTACTCCTCATGTCCAGTTGAAGATACATCCACTTCAGAAATCCATGTCTGTTACCACTTGTACATGCTCTTTGTCTCTCTTTTTCTACCTCTTTCTTCTTGTTATGCCCTCCATCTAGAGTACCTTTGAAACATCAACCTGTTCTGATTTCTGATTATTTACCAAGTCTTAGGTACCACCTCTGGTGAAGCTAGTCTAGATCTTACCTACATCTGATATCTTCATGATTTGAACTCATTCAGCATCTTAGGGAACTGATTTTACTCCATAGAACATGTAGGTTATTTCTATGATTGTCTTATCCTTGGACTGCATCTTGTAGTTGCCTACCACTATACCACATTTTTATGCTAAGAAAATGAAGCTTGTTTTCCCTGCCTAACCAAGCTGATTACTCTCACAAACTATCAGCCACCTGATGTGAATAAACACAGTAGCAAATTGCATTTTATAGTGTGACACTGTTGTTTTTGCAAAGAAGTGTATGCCAAGTGTGGTTATGCACATATACTTCCTGACTTACCATCTAGGATAAATGATTCTCATATGTAGCAATACTACCAATTCCAGTTTTCACAGACCTAAATTTTTGCCCTGGGAACATCGCCAAGATTTACTTAGAGGAGTATTAAAGGAAGGGAGAGAGAAGTTTCTCATTTAATTAGCAACTTTGCCTCCCTATGCCCACTGGATTTACTTTATGCTCTATGATCATAGTTCGCCAAACAATTTTGTCCCAGCCCTTTCCGTGTGACTGCCAACCTACTCCAGCCCATTGAATACTGATCCCTTTTATCTCCCTAGGTAGCTGGGAAGCTTGAGATTTTTCTTAGTTCCATGGGGGAATTGTTGGCTCTCTTTTATCCAGAATATTCAGGCTCTTGAAAGAAGTAGTCAGGGTGGGTCAGGAGATGATCAAGCTCAGTTTCTCACTGTATCTGTACCTGTTCCTTATGATCTTTGGACACTGGAACTCAACCTACCTATTATTTGAGTGTACGGCATACCATTTGTATTATCTCCACTACTCTCAGAAGCCTAAATTTCATGTAACAGGTCCTATAAATTTGGAAGCCTATCCACAGGCAAGATTCAGTTTTTCTCTCATCATTCTGGCTCCATGCAGATCAGAAGATGCATCTGTACTTCTGATTATGTTAAGGGGCTGCTCTTCTGGGAGCTCATAGAAAGCCTGGGTGTCTGGACTGATGGACACTACATTTTAACCCAGTAGAGATGCTGCTATAACCTAGGAGAATGTGGATTTGTAGGAAGAGAAGTGCCTGTAAGGGTGCCCATAAAAATATATTTTGAGTAATGAGAATATCATTAATCCTGATTTTTGTCCTTTTATGTTCTCTATTTAATGCAATGATTATATAATTTACCAACTAGTTTTTGAAAAGAGAAAAATCATCATTCATCCCATTCTTCCAGGTATCCTAAACACAAATCCCTTGCCTCCCTGTTCCTATCTCATGCATGTGTATGTATCCAATGTGCATATACATTCCCACATTCCCTCCATATAATAGACTGAATTTCTTAGAGGTAAATGGTTTTGTGTTCATCTTTACCATTAGACACAGTATCATCAACACAGTGTCATCAACTCTCAATGTTCACCAAGTCAAATCCATGTGTTAGGATCTCTAAGAATTTTGGCTTGCCTATTATTTCAAATTATTTGTTGATACTTTGATTTTCTGTGTAACTAGATATGAGTTTTCTATGTAAGTAGTAATGCTGTTCACAGTGGCACAGTGGCAGCACACCCTTAATCCTGGCAATTTAGGAGGCTGAGGAAGGAGGATAACCAGTTCAAGGCCAGCCTCAGCAATTTAGCAAGACTCTGTATCAAAAAAAAAAAAAAGGTAATAAAACTAATAATGTTTCCAAATCACTGGGGAAATGCTAAGATCTATGATTGGTGGATTCTATGGTAAGAGTATATTTAGTTTCATGAGAAACTGACAAACTGTCTTACAAACTGGTTGTGCCATTTTGTATTCCCATCATCAATGAATTAGTTTTCTGTTGCTCAATATCTTTGTCAGCATTTGGAATTGGAATTGTTTTAAAATTTGGTCATTCTAATAGGTTCATAGTGGTATTTCGTTGTTTTTTTTTATAGCCTACAATTCCCCAATGGCCTCTGATGTTGAACATCTTTTCATATGCTTATGTATCATTAGTATATTCTCTGGTGAGATGTCTATTCAAGTATTCTGCACATTAAAATCTTGTTCTTTGTTTTCTTGTTGTTGAGTTTTAAGAATTCCTTTTATATTTTTGATAACAACTCTTTGTTGGAGGTGCCTTTTGCAAATTTTTTTTCCTAGTCTATGGCTTATCTTCTCATATTTTTAAAGAGCAGACATTTTTAATTTTAATGAAGTCCAGTTTATCAATTGTTTCTTCCATGGATCATCCCTTTGGTATTATATCAGAAAAGTCATTGCCATGCCAAAGGTAATTTAGATTTTTCTCTATTTTAACTTATAGTAGTTTTATAATTTTGTGTTTTACAATCTATAATGTTTTAAAATGTGTAGAATTATGTTGGTTTTATCACGGCATACTTTTACCTGAGTCACTGCCTGAAATGTATCAAATAATCAGTAAATTCAAGTGTTATGAGTATGTATATGTGTTATAAATTGGATTACTTAGATCAGTTTTATACTTTGAATTGCAAAAATGGCTATAAGAGGAACAAAATCTCAGTAAATATCAAACATCATATGGAAAGAATTCATTATATTGAAAGACTCGTGAAATTCATAATTCATAATTTTATTACTGTAGTAGATGTTTGTCATAAAAGGCAGAATGGGGACCAATATAGTACTAAAATAATGTTTAATAAGTTCTCCATGAACTAGTGACAAAGATAGATTGTGTATATTTATATATTCAAATATGAAAAATAAAAAATAAAAAATATAACAGAAGGAAAAAAACATGATTAAAATCTAGAAAGGAAAATTAAAAATAGATTTTATTAAAGTACATACATTAAACTTTTAGCTCTTGTCTATGAAAAGTTCAACGTGATCTGACATTTAACAAAACTTTCTTTCCAACGTGTCACAGTATATTAGGCATTTATACCAAACATGTGCAGTCATGACAAAAGGGAAGTAATGAATAATATTCATGGAGAGTAGGCACTGTTACATTCATTCCCCTGAATAACAAAGATAAAGATGAGTGTTTACTCTTCTTTTTCAGGGAGTCACATTCAGGTCCCATATTTAGAGAAGAATGCAGGCTCTGAAGACATTTCTAGTGACATATTCATTTGGTGCCATCATACAAATTCCACACAAAGTCACTGTCTCAATAAAATCCAACCAATTTAAGAGTAAATTACTATTTACATTTGTTGATTTAAAAAGTCAATATATGGCTGGGAAGAGTGGCGAATACCTGTAATCCCAGTGGCTTGGGAGGCTGAGGCAGGAGGATCAAAGCCAGCCTTAGCAACTTAGCAAGGCCCTAAGCAACTTGGAAAGACCCTGTCTCAAAATTAAAAATAAAAAGTACTGGGAATATGGCTTAGTAGTGAAGATCCTCTGGGTTCAATCTCTAGTAACTAACTAAATAAATAAAATAAAAAGTCAACACACAGAAACCCTTGAATTTCTTTACAAACTTGGGGTGCTAGGTTTTGTGATTTTGGTTGGTGTCTTTTCCTACACTTAACACATTAAATAATGGCAGTAGGAACTACACAAGAAGTAATATTTGACTCTTTCGCTAGAGGCGCTGATTTTAATTATTTCAGAAAAAAAAATCTGTGGTTCCTGTATTTAAAAACTGTATAGTACATTATAAAATAACTGGGAAACATAACCTCAACCATATGCCTTTCAGGTGAAATCCTACTGACAGGAATGTGTCAACTCTGAGATAGTCCTTGTATTCTGGGAAAGTTCTTTGGCAGTTTTTGTCCCAACTGACTTGTTAGAGGGGACTAACGAGCCAAGTTTCATTTGGAATTTAACTGCTGAAAATAGTCCAGTTTCTTCATGGAAAAACAATGAAGTTAAAGAACTGACAGGTTTTTAGACTTATTTGTGTGTTCCAGAGAAGATGCTGGCACCAAAATCCATAATCAACAACAAATAACTAGCATCACTGTTTTCTGTTTTGCCTACCCTGGTTCTAAGGATAACTGCTTTCTGTCAATTAAAAAAAACCTTTGAGGCCAGTTCATTTCAAATTGCATAAAAGATATTCTTTACTTACTGCTTAGAACAGTTTGTTATTTCTTTCTCTTTCATTTAAAATCTGCTAAAATGCAATAGTTGTTAATTTTCAACTGGGCATGTCTCTGGAGTCACTTTTCCAATAAGAAAGTTATGTCAAACCATCCAACTTCCTTTTTTGGTTCCTTTTCAGCCAAAGTCTTGTCAGTACAGAATGGTTTGGGTTAAATACTCGGTTATAGGAAAATCAATTCAGAACAAAAAGCAGGTAGAACTTCCTCAGTTGAGGGTTTGTAGGAAGGTTTTTAGAGTTTTTATTCACTGGATCTTTCCCCTTCACATTTCAAGAAAAAAAAAATGTTTCCTTTTTCTTCCTTTATTCAGATGAAAGTATAAATGCAGCCTACATATCACTGAACCTCATCTTTTAAAATATTCAGTTTATTGTGTACCATTTGACTCCATCGTACATAATTTTTTTCTTCTCATTTTTAAGGGACTGCTGTAATGCTGAGAAGTACGAGCCATGTGTAACCTGGGGGTGACCCGCTCAAGGGTGCTGCTGCTTTTCATCACAGTCACTCAGTCAGCTCTCAAACCAGCAATGCCTCCCGTGATCAAAGACGAGCCTTTCAACATTTTCTGGGCAGCTTCGACAGTTTATTGTAAGGATTTCTTCAAGGTGAATATGAACCTTCAATCATTTAACATTATATCAAATCCTTTAGAGACTCACAGTGGATCAACAATTGCCATATTCTATCCAAATGAATTGGGATATTATCCTTTTTTCTCCCAAGATGGAAAATCCTTTAATGGAGGAATACCGCAGAATATGAGCCTTTCTAAACACGTTAAGAAAACGGCTGAAGATATTGCCAAAGCTGTCTCTTGGTGGCAGTCGGAAGGACTTGTTATTATTGACTGGGAAGGTTGGAAGCCCCAGTGGGAGAGGAACTGGGGCAGCAGAATAATATATAAAAAGCACTCCTTAGCCTTCACGAGACAGCATCACCCTAAGTGGCCAGAAGCCAAAGTGAAAACAGTTGCCCAACAGGAATTCGAAAAGGCTGGAAGGAGTTTTATGAATGTCACTCTCACATTGGCTTTAGAAATGAGACCAAAACATTTATGGGGCTTTTATCTCTATCCAGATTGCTACAATTATGATTACAGGATAAACCCAGAGTTCTATACAGGTAATTGCCCAAATGATGAGATTTTCCGCAATGACCAGCTCCTTTGGCTGTGGAACAAAAGCACAGCACTTTTTCCTTCAATATATTTGGATAAAATACTAAAGTCAAGTTCAAATGCATTGAAATTTGTTCATTATCGAATTAGAGAAGCCATGAGAATTGCTGAAATGGCTAGACAAGATTATGCTTTGCCAGTTTTTATTTTTTCCAGACCATTTTATTTGAAAAGTATTGAAGTTCTGTCAGAGGTAAGAAAAGGTACATTTATCCACATAAAAAATATAAATTTAGTAGACTGTTTTAAAGTGTAGAAAGAAACGTTGTGGGATATTTTCCCCCTTGATAATGGAATGCAGTTCTATTATTAGAGGCATGTATTTCTTCAAATGTCAACCCACTGAAACAGAATGATGGCGACTAAAAGCGTGCTTAGAGATTTTGGATAATGATTCTTATCAGCTTAGGATTCACAATGGTTTCTTGCAGAGCAGTTTTAAATTTAAAGTTAAATAATGTAACAGATTAATATTAACCAGGGATACATTTCAGAATCAGCTTCTTAATATGAGAGCATACACAGCAGTTCTCCAAGTCAGATTCATACTAAATGGAGCTCTGGGTAAATTCTGAAGCAGTTACATTTTTCATTGTATTACATTTTTCTGTTTTAATTTATTAGGTTAACTGAAAAATTAGCATGGATCATGTTGATTATTTCTTTAAGAGTCTACAATGTGAGCTAGTAGTATCATTCGATTAAAAGTGATTTATACAAATAGATATTGTCTTTAGGCTTAAGCCAAAGCAGGATGCAGAGATGAGGGGATGGACTTGTTTGGAAGATAAAGAGTTTGTGGACACTGCAAGTGTTCAAGTGTTCACTGGATCATCACTTTAGGACATTAATGTAAGGATGCAGTCATCAGATAGGTGGCTACATAGCAAAAACTATTAAATATCCATTCATACCTGAGAACCAACAATTCTATAATTTTAGTACTCTATATAGAATTGTTTAAAATAACACACAGCTCACTTTCTTAGACCATTTATGTTTGAAACAGTAGTAATTCTTCCTAAAAAATATCAAACTTAAACTATTGACTGAAATATTATTGACTAGGTGTCTTATCATTGTAGGATTTCTAAGTGTTATGCAAATGGAGGGTTGATTTAATAAATTTAGGAGAGAAAGAATCCTAGCATCACGGTGGCATTGTATCTAATCTACCTCCTACTTACACACAGAATCTTTTTTTTTTTTTTTTTTTTGGCCTGGCTTCTGTCTTTGCACTTTTTAGTGGGTTGGTTGCTGTATCAGAAGGAGAACTGCTGTTTGGGGACAATATTAATGCCTAGAAATTTCTTGAGTATGTTGAATTTACTTTGCCTCTAAGTTCAGATCACTAGTTCTAATTTCACCTTCTGGTACAGCATAGAATAAATTAAATCTTTCTTTCAAAAGACACTCCAAATATTTTAAGACACTTATTAGGCTTACCAAAGTGTTTTCACTAAGGTATTACTCAAGTGGCAGATTTCTCAAATCATGCCACTTTTACAAATCCTTTTGGGAAAAAAAGAGTAGGTTTATATTTATTCATTTAAAATAATTTATTGAGTGTCTATAATCTGTTGGGAATAATGTTACAAACCAGAACAGTAGAATATAACAGTAATCCATGAAGTCTAATTTGCATTTGGATTCTGCTTATCTACAAGGATTCATATGCTTTCACTTCTCCCCCCAAACTGTGGTTGACCACAAGGAGTTCCCGGCAGTTCTCTCTGTAGACAATGCTCTTCTTTGCATATGACCCTCTGTGTCTTCCTTCTGGGCATAAAACTCTTTCTCTCTTTTTTGCCTTGTGAATTCATTCTCATTCTCAAAGGCCTACCTGAAATTTCACCTATTCAAGGAAGCCCTCCCAGACTCTTCTATGCAGAATCAAGAATTTATTCTCATTTATATATGCTTTCTGGGTGCTATTAATATAGCTATTAATTTATTACATTTGCAACTACTTGTGTACATGTCTGTCTCAAACATCACTCTAAAGAATTTACTCAGAAAGGAAACTGGAATCTCTTTACTGCCTAGAATGTTGCCTGGAACATCATAACTATTTGTGGAATAACTAAGAATACAAGGCAGAATCCTTCTTTCTAGTTCTTCCGTAGTCTTTTGCTTTAGAAACAGAGATGGCATTATTAATGTGTTCTTTACCACAGTTGATGGGTTTAGTCTTATATTATTAAATTATCAATGACTAAATGTGATTTGGCAGAAAATGCTTCTGATACTTCTCTTTTCCAGGAGGACTTAGTGCACACTATTGGTGAAAGTGCTGCATTGGGGGCAGCAGGAATAATATTGTGGGGAGGAAATGAATATTCTGGTTCAAAGGTAAGCAATTATTTCTGTCAGCCTCTTGAATACACTCTAGAGAGTGGCTTGAAAATATTTCACATCAGGTCCATTGGTGACTGACCGTCTGCTTACCCGACTTAAATGACGTTCAAAGAGTATAGGGATTGGCATTGTTTGAGCACCTACTTTATACCAACCACCATAGTTAACATAGGTGTAGAAAGAGCACCCTCCTCATCAGGCTGCCCAAAGTGAGAGACTGATTATTTCATTCTGCAGGTCTAATTTGGGGCACATTAATTAACCTCTTGGAGTCTCAGCTTCTGCATATAAAAATAGAACTAGAATTAAGCTGAATATGCAGGAATTTTAGTAAACAAAGTGGCATTATATATTATAATACACTATATATTATGTATGATGCCATTATATATGATCTATGACAAAGAAAATATTTGTACAGAGGACAAAGAAAATGATCTAATATTTAAAAAATAATTATTTCATCTACACTGAAGGTGGATGCTCCATAAATTATTCTTTATTTTTCTGATTACTGTGACAGAAATATGCATGGGAAGTAAACTATTTTTATGTAAAGGTTTATGGATGATTTTCTTTTCTCATTTCACAGTAAGAACACTTAACATGAGATCTATCTTAACAAATTTTAGCAAAGTTCAAACACAATACTGTTAACTATAGATATTGTGTCATACAGTACATCTCCAGCACTCGTAACTAAGGTGAATGAATCTTTAAATAACAACTCTCCATTTTCTGTCCTCTAACCCTTGACCCCTACTCTTGTATTCTCTTCTTCCATAAGTTTGACGTTTTAGAACCCTTGTATAAATCATGCAGTATTTGTCCTCCTCTGATTGCCTTATTTAAGTTAGCGTAATGTTTTCTGGATTCACTCTTGTGTTGTCACAAATGGCAAGAGTTCCTTCTTATTTTATTTGGTACCAGGGATTGAGCCTAGAGGCATTTAACCACTGAGCCACATCCCCAGGCCTTTTAAATATTTTATTTAGAGACAGGGTCTCACTAAATTGCTTAGGGCCTCACTAAATTGCTGAGGCTGGCTTTGAACTTTGAACTTTCGAGAGTCCTCCTGACATGCTGGGATTACAGGCCTGTGCCACCACGCCTGGCAAGATTTCCTTCTTTTTAAGGGTGAATAACATCCCATTGTACATATGTATCACAGTATCTTTCTCCACTCATCTGTTGATAGATACTTGGATTGTTTTCATACTTGGCCATCATGAGTTCTGTAGTGAATATGGTCATGTAGATCTCTTCAAATTCATGACTTCAAGTGTTTTGGATCTGTACCCATAAGTATGTGCAGATATATATCCACAAGAATGTATGCATGTATGCATGTATGTATGTATGAATCATATGGTAGTTCTATTTTTAATCTTTTGAGGAACGCCATAACTCTTCCCATGGCTCCTATACCATTTTATATTCATACCAACAGGGTGAAAGTGTTCCAATTTCTCTACAACCTCAATAACTTTTGTTGTTGTTGTTGTTATTATTATTATTATTACTAAATTTTAGCTACCCAAACAGGTGTGAGCTGTTATCTCATTGTAATTTTGATTTACATTTTCCTGATAATTAACAATGCCAAGCATGTTTTTATGTCTTTTGGATATTTGTATGTCTTTTATTTGGGGAAATGTTTGTTAAAGTCCTTTGCCTATTTTTAAAAATTGGGTTATTTGTATATGTGTATGTTTTTGTTTTTCTTTTGTTATTGAGTCATGGTAGGAGTTCCTTACATGTTTTAAAAATTAGCCTCTTGTCAGAGATAAGAGTTGGCTTATATTTTCTATCATTGCATGGGCTCTTTTCATTCTGCTAAGTGCTTTGCTCTCCCTTTGCTGTGCAGAAGCATTTTAGTTCAATGTTGTCCCACTTGTACGTTGCTGCTTTTGTTGCCTGTGCTTGTGCTGTTCTACCCAAGAAATAATTGCCAAAATCTATACCAAAGAGTTTTTACCCTATATTTGCTTTTGGGAGTTTTAAATGTCCAATTTTTAATCCATTTTGAACTGATTTGTTTGTATGGTGTGATGCAGAAGTCCAGCTTCACTTAGACCAGTTTTCCCAACTCTATTTGTTGACCGGGTTGTCTTTTCCCTATTGTGTGTTTTTGGCACCCTTTTCAAAGATCAGTTGGCCATGTATATTTGGGCTTATTTCTGGACACTATTCTGTTCCTTTGATCTATATATTCTTTTTAAAATTCCAGTATCATAGTGTTTTAGTTACAGTAGCTTTTTAACATACTTTGCATTGGAAGTGTGAGGCTTCCAGCTTTGTTCTTTCTGAAGAACACTTTGGCTTTTCTGGGTCTTCTGTGGTTCTATAAGGATTTTAGAAAAAAAATTAAATTCTATAAAAAATACCATTGATATTTTTATGGGAATAGCATTGAATCTGTAAATCACTTTGAGTAGTATGGGCATTTTAAAGATATTATGTCTTCCAATCCATGAACATGGGATGTCTATTTATTTTTGTGTCCTTTAATTTCTTTAATTAATGTATTGTGTTTTTGCAGTGTAAAAATCTTTAACTTCCCTGGTTTATTCCTATTTTATTATTAGTTTTTTAAATATTTATTTTTTAGTTGTAGTTGGACACAATACCCTTATTTGTTTTTATGTGGTGCTGAGGATTGAACCCAGGGCCTCACGCTTGCTAGGTGAGCACGCTACCACTGAGCCACAATGCCAGCCCCCCTATTTTATTCTTTTTGAAGCTATTTCATTTTTAATTGGTTCTTCTCAGTTATACATGTCAGTAGATTCCATTCTGATGAAATTATACAAGCATGGAATATGTCTTATTTTAATTATAATCCCAATCTTATGAGTGTGCATGATGATGGGATTCACTTAGGTATTTTCATATGTGTATATAGGAAATTATATTAGATTTATCCTACTGTCTTTCCTATTCCTATTTCCTCTAAAATGGATTGATTTCTCAATTTCCTCTTTAGATGATTCATTATGAGTATATAGAAATTGAACTGATTTTTGTATGTTGATTTTGTGTGCTGCAACTTTACTGACTTTGTTTATTTCTATCACTACATTTATGTGTGTGTGTGTGTGTGTGTGTGTGTGTGTATGGTCTTTTGGGTTTTATACATATAGGATCTTATTATCTACAAACAGGATAATTTTACTTATTCTCTTCCAATTTGGACTCATTTTATTTTATTTTTCTTGCCTAATTATTCTATCTATGACTTCTAGTACTATATTGTCAGAGTAAACATCATTGTCCTTTTCCTTATCGTAGAAGAAAAGTCTCCAACCTCCCATAGTTGACGATAATGTTAGTTAAGTTCATTTTTTTCTATAGTTTTCTATTGTTTTTTTCCCCTTAGTTTGTTGAGAGTTTGTAAATCATAAAAGAGAGTTGAATTAATGGAAACAAATGAATAAGTCAGGCATATTTATTTGGATAAAGATTTAAATTAGAAGTTAAGAACAGATACCCTGAAGTTCAGCAGTGTTTGACGTAATGGTGAAATGCCATTTGTTGAGTCCTAGGAAACTGGTGACCAGCTACTGGTAATGAGATGGAGACAGGAAATCCACTCATCCGATGAAACAAGTAGCAACTACAATGGAGCTTCCAAGAATAGAAAGGTGACTGAGGATGTAGAGAACTGGAGTAATAGGAAGCATGGAGGAAAACATAGGTAGGAAGAGCACCTCTTAGTGCTCCATCAGCTAGCACTTAACAGGGCTGCACAGCTGAATGGTCTAAGTGAACGGCAGTGCCACAGTGCCTTGTTTCTAAATTGATGACTGAATTGCCTGTTGGCAAAAACATTTATGGTTAGGCTTATAATGCAGAAATTTGCTGTGGCTGTATTAGTAAATCTTAAGACATAGTGTTCTAATTGCTATTTTGTAATTTGTTTGGAAATATATTTAAAATTTTTTTCTTTGACCAAGGTATTCCTTAGGAGAGCATTTTTAATCTGCGCAAAACTAGGAAATTTTGGCTTACCTCATTTATTATTAACTTATATATACTGTGTTTTGAATGGATTGGGAGTGACTAGTTAGGAAGCTATTGCAATAGGTGAGATTTGGTAGTGACCTGAACCAGGGTGGTAGCAATAGTTGAATTCTGGATATGTTTTGAAGGTATACTGAAAAGGATTTGCTGATGGACGAAATGTGAATAGAAAAGCAGTTAAGAATGACTCCAAGGTTTTGTTCCTGAGGCATTGAAAAGAGGAAGTTGGCACGTGCAGAGAAAATAAGGCTGCCAGAGTTGTAGGGTGGAAAGTGGGTGAGTGGATTAGGTTGAAATACATTAAGTTTGAAATGCTTGTGAGACATCCAGATAGAGATATAAAATAATTAGGTGAGTAAGCAATCAGTTCAGGGATAAGGTCAGGGAGATTATACGTTTGGGAATTATACTTAAAGCAATGAGTTGGGATGAGTTTATCCAGAGAAAGTGTATAGCTATAGAAGACAAAATGTCCAAGACTTGAGCCTAAGACACTTCACAATCAAAATATAGAAAAGATGAGCAGAAGCTGCTAAAGAAAGCTAAGAAGAAGCTTTAGTGGGTAGGCTAAGAAAAACAGGGCAATGTAATATTCTGGAAATTAAGTGAACAAGGTGTTTCCTGGTGTGGGATTGAGAAAGACCAGGTGACACCCAAGTTGTATTTGATTGTACTTGCTTGGGTTTATGCTCTCTTAATTAGAGCTCCCCAAAATCCTTTCTCTCTTTCCCCTCCCCTTCTTTCTTTACTCTTTCCCTATTTCGCCTCCTCCTCCTTCTTTAGTTCAATGGTTTTCTTGTTTTATTTTATTCCATCATTCTTAGAAACCTCTTCAGATGGCTCAGACAGGGAGCCTTGTCCTAATTAAAAATAACATTTTTTTTCCTAAATAAAGTATGAGACTGGCTCACATCAATTGTGTTTGGAACAAATAATATTACTCACATGATTTTCAGAACCTGCTATTTTCCCAAATGTTACCTTGTTTAACTACCTGTCATTAAGAGCTTTATTCTGTTTTATGATTCTTCATTCGAATCTTCCGTTTACCTCAGTGAATTGTCTCCAGATGATCTTCATGTTCATCTCCCCCTAGAAATGATACAAAACTTGTTTGGACAAGACTCTTCCCAATCAAAGGTGTGGCTCATCGTTTCTGTGAACATATAAAGCTTATCCTTACTTAAATGATTAATCAATGAAAATACTCTTCTTCTTTCACTTTACCAACTGCAAAACTTCAGGCATTAATTCCACCTGGATTATAGAACCACATTTTGAGAGTGCTTTAAGCAGATTTCTATTTTTTTCCTATAGGAGACCTGCTTATCTGTGCAACAATCTATTCAAGGGCCACTGGGACACTATGCTGTTAATGTAACATCTGCAGCCAAGCTCTGCAGTCAAAGTCTATGCAACAGTCATGGAAGATGTGTTCGAAAAACACCTGAATCCTCCTCTTATCTGCATATGCCTGAAAGCAGCAGAAAGAAATATGTTCCACAAAAGAGCTTCAGATTTGTCATTTCTGAAAAGAGCAAACTGCAGACAATAATGGACATGAAGAATAGATTTGTGTGTCATTGCTATTATAGCTGGGGTGGAGAGTCTTGCCATCTTCCCTCCTCAGATTTCTTGAGTTGGAAGAACAAGACTCCTGATACTAACTTTAACTTCCCAGTTTTTCTTGCCATGAACTTATCTGTGATTCTGATGAAATTTCTTTCCTCCCTACTTCAATGTCAAACTTTTTTCTTTCAATAGTAAAGAGTAGAAAATGTTGACTGACTTTCTTCAATCTCAGACCTCTTCTACAATATTTATTGGATTTAAAATAAAAAAAATATAAAAAGGAATCATTGACTGCATTTATTGATATAGCAAGGACTTCCTGGATGCTTTCTCGGTTCATGATAGTGACAGGGATAAGGAAATGACTATGCCTGTTCTTCGGGGAGCTTAAATTATTGTGAGAAAATGAATAATAATAAGTAAACAATGAATACACTAACACACATAGTCCTGGTGGTAATAAGTGCTGTGGAGAAAATAAAGGAAGGTAAAGGAATCAGGAAAATGAGAAAGCACTGGGAATTTATACAGGGTAGTCAAAAAAAGACTCTTTAAGATGATGCTCAGAAGGTTGGAGAAGCAGGTCAAGAGTATATCTGGGGAACGCTTTCTTAGAATAGTGAACAGCAAATCAAAAGAAAACAGCTGCTTGCACTCCAGCAATTAGGAATTCTTAAGTAATAGAAGTGACCCCAGGATACCAATTATAAGTGTGAGGGACTCTATGAGTGAATGCTATAGGATCTAACTTTATCTAAAGTGTCTTAGATATTCCTCAGGCAATCATCAATATCAGAAGATAAGGCCTATCAGACTCCCATATAATGGAATTGATGTGGAAAATTCTTTTGTTTGATACTTGGTCTATTAAAGTCTATTGTTCATTACCAATTTATCAATTCTCAATGGATGGTAATTTAATTCACTTGAAAAATTTACCTGGTCTCTTGATTTGATCAAATTGTTATCTAAATAATTTTTTCTCACCAAGACTCCAAAGAGATTATAATAGTCCAAATGTTATTTCCCTCCTCAGGTTAGGAAAGCTATTTTCCTGTCTGGCATTTTCCAAATATCACACTTGCAAAACTGATACAGAATTTTGTCAGGCAAATCACATTTGAATTCCTATTTTATTAGTTCGTCCACTCATTAGTTATTCTTTCATTCATTGTGGGGAGAAGTAAAAGTTAAAAGAGGCAGTGAAATATACTAAGCCAAATTTGGAACTATTTGATAAGTTCCCATATCTTGTTGATATTCTATTGCAACAAGGCTGCAATTCTAAGAATTAGATTCCTATACTCAAGCATGACATATTTAAGTTGGTACTAAGCCATTATAAGTGAAAAATAATTTGCTTTTCTATCCTTCCACTTACAATTCTTCGACAACTGTTAGATAAGGGTTTGGATAGTAAACATATTCCAATGAAGCAGGATAAGGCAAATATTATTAAATATTATCACTATTTTGAAAATGAAACAAATACTATTTTCCACTCACATGGAACATGTGACATAGTCAATTCTGTCCAACCATCAGTGAATACATCAAAGGTAGAATACACATCAGTCCATTGTTTTATCCTACAGTGCAGCCACAATTATCAGGGTATTAGAAGGTTTGAGGTAGGGAATGAAAAGGGGAAATAATAAATACATAAAAGAAAATAGGAAATATCCCAGTTCTATATGTAATCATTTAACTTTTTTCTAAGAAAATATTATTAGATTTTATTTTACTCAGATTAATAGGCAGCAAAAGAAAACTAAAATGGAAGGAACTGCCACATTTTTAATAATGGATTCTTCAAATTTTGTTGTGTATAAAACAATCTGCTCAAGTTAAAAATAGGTCAGGATAATGAAAAACATTCAGTTTTGTCGTGATTTATTTTGACTTGCATAAGTTTAGTAAATGAAGCGTCTTTTCTAAGATGTTAAGTAAAATCTGTTAGAAACCTGAAGAGGGCTTGTCTCAGTCCTGAATTACCTAAAGACAATTTGCCTGTATCCAGGGCAGCATTGTTTTTTACCTTTTCATTAATTGTTAAAACATCACAGTACCTTTTGTTCAAACACAAAACTTTTTGATCAGATACCCAGTTTT
The DNA here is from genome assembly GCF_045843805.1 of Urocitellus parryii. NCBI lineage: Eukaryota > Metazoa > Chordata > Mammalia > Rodentia > Sciuridae > Urocitellus > Urocitellus parryii. Next base: position 48,298,917 of record NC_135533.1, read on the forward strand.
CCCAATTGTGAAAATGTAATTGGTCCACATGAGTCATTGCTTTAATCAAAAGGAATGTATATCTTCATCTCACAAGCAGAATGTGATAATCATACACTTTGGTCCTTTTTACAATTTGTGTCATGTTGATTTTTATATTGAAGACATTCTTTACAAAGCTTTTTGGTGTTGTAATTTAAATTCTCATCCTTATCTGAGGATAATTTTCTTTCAGTATTTTTCAGAGGATTTTATTTCTTCAATTTTTCTGTTCATTTATGAAATTACTTGGTCCTTCTACATGAGTACTCTGTGTTCCTTTCCTCTCAACTATTCTGCCTTTGTCTGTTTTGTTTTTTTTATTATGAATTTGTTAATTTTATTTTTAGAATACTATATTTTGATACTCATTATTAATTATAAGAAACTCTTTTTCCAGAGACGACTGTAATTACTCTTTTCTCACAGTAAACTTGTTTTGGCTTGTAGATTCAACAGCTTATTAAATTTCTTTGAAAATACAAATTAGATTTTTTTAAAAAAATTGTTGCTATTATACATTTTAGCCTGTTTCATTTTCTTTGGAATAGCTGTTCTTTTGTTAATTTATTTTCTTTCACATTGTTGGTCAGTATTAAATGTCTGGAAATCTTTCATCATCATTTTATTGAAAGACTAGAGAGACTGACAAAATCTACCATGGGGATTTCTCCCTTCCCACATGTGTTTGAGAATAGTTTCTTATCAGATTTCTTGTGTGGCATGGAGGATGCCCTCTGAGAAAGGGATTTGGGCACATTGATGAGTAAGATCCCATCTGAGGCATGTGAGTGGAAAATAGGCAGGTTGCTAGGAACCCCCATAATTATCAAAGCAAAGAGAAAATTATAATGGGAGAGGAGTATGATTCCCTTATGAGTTGAACTGCCTTTTTCACTTTTATCTCATATGCTCAGCAGAGAGACTCAGCTATATCTATTTTAGCTCTACTTTTGGATTTGGTCCAATATACAAACTGAACTTTGTATAGGAAGGGATATTTAAAATATCCTGAGGTCAAATGTCTTTGCTACTTGCCATTGTGTGTACTCCCGGGAAGTTGCATGCTCTGACTTGTTCTGCCATATTAGAAACAATATTTTAATTGATTGCTCCAATAAATTGTCTCTCCATCCACTTTCATTATCGGTATCTAAAGATTTCTCTTTTAATGGAACATCTCATACCTCTAAAATAATTTTCTATTATGGTCTTTTTCCCCCTCAACTTAAAAATTTTTTTAGCTTTTCCAATTTCATCTGTTTTATTGTTTGAGTCACTCACCCCCTTCTTGTTTTCAGCTTTTTATTGTATTTTGTCTAATGACATGTGCTGAAAACGACTCAGTAAACAAACACATGTGGTTGGCTCACCATCTTGAGCCATTAGTTCTAGTAAATTCATATTATATTTTCTCAGGATGACAACGCCCCACTAAGTCAATATTCTGTTCCCATTAAGACTAGTACATTAGGATCTATTCTTAATACGTATTGTAATACATAAAGCACTTGGCTCTTTTTTTTCTCTTAAATCTGAAAATCTTGAATATATGGTTTTCTTTGCTTTCCTATCATTCAACTAAAGTTTCAATCAGTGTTTAGTTTTTCTTCTTATGCCAGTGAATTTAAATTGGGTATTTTCAGAAAGCAATGGTCACTTATACCAAGACACTTCTAAGAGAGTCTGACTTCAGTTATAAAGAGATTTAATGCAGGCCTACAGTTTAACTTGGAGGACTGAGTCACCCCCGTAATGACATGTTTCTCTGAACCGGCCAGGCATCCTTTGCCACTCAACCTCTGCTGTGCCCCAGGTGACTAGAGGAACAGCAGCAAACAAAAGCAAAGGTAAAAACATACTTTTCTTTCCTGTTCAAAAACCTTTAAAGATTGTTTTAGAAATATTTTGTCCTAAAGCAGTTGGAAAAAAATTCATTTTCTTGGGCTATTTCTATTTCTCTTTAAGTCTAATTTTATTTACTATGCAAATGTGTCACCTTTCAAAATGAGAGTTTGATTTTATGAACCCAGAACCCTAAAACACACACACACACACACACACACACAAATTTGTTTAAATTAAATTTTAGTTAATTTTAAAATCTATTATAAATTTATATTTATAAATGTTTTCACTTTAATGATTATTTTAGGCTTGTTTTCTCTCCTACATGTACAGTCTACCTGAAATATAGATTTCTGTAGTATGTTGGGTTATCCTAGCCTAATACTTAACTGGTGATTAAGCAAAGCAGGTTAATAAACTAACTGCAAATAAGTCACAGGGACACAGGGCTTTATGACCCAGCCACACTTTAATGTTTTTATTATGACTGTTATCTGTGAAGAATTCCTTAAGCTAACATTACAGACACAATTGTGTTCTATTAGACTAGAATGCATTTATCTGATAAAGATTGTATGTTTTTGTACAATTTTTAATGAAGTACAGTTTTCACAATTCATTCCATAATTCTTATACTCACCATGAGTATAAGAGGACTCTTATTTAGAACAAATATTGTAGTTTTAAGGAAATATGCAATATCTAAAAGGGTTTAGAAAATGGATATATTTTGGTCAGAAAAATGTTTCAAATTTTCTTTCCAAATATTAATAAGGTGACTCAATATTTAGAGACGATAGTCAATATGCACTTTTCAGAAGAAAAATCACTTTGTAATTGGTAGGAGGATAAATACATATACATATATATAAATAGATAGGTTTTTCCTGAAAAGAAAAACTGAACAGTTTTTTTCTCATACTGAAACAGTATGAGAAAGATAAATCTTAAATTCATTTAATCCACTGGAGAGAGAAAAATCTTAATAAGAAATTAATGATGGCGGAAAAGCTGTTTATTTCAATGACTACATATATCAAAAATAACAATTTGAAAAAATATTAACTGAACAAGATAGTTTAACAATAAAACTTGGTATTTCTAACTCCTTCATTCCCACATCGTTAGCAACTAGTCTGCAGACTTTCCTTTCCCCAGGCACCTCACATTAAAACAAATCAAAGCAGAAACCTCCTAAGACAAAACCTTTGTGTCTGCATAGGCTTATACTGACTCGAATTACCTTATGATCATTTTATTCTTGATTTCTCCCTTACATAAAACCTTCCTTTCTATAACTCTCCTGGGTTTTCTCTTTCTGAGTAGCCTGCAACTAACTCTCTTACATATATCAATCAGGTAGCAGAGTGACACTGGGTTGATCTCTTTGTCTCAAGGCTTTGGAATTCCTCCATTAGATGTGACAGGTGTTAGAGTCATTGTTACCTAAGAAAGTTGTTGATGAATATGGTGCTCCTAAAAATATTAGCCACATGATTTATTTCAGTCTTACTTGTAAATTAGCATTCAGCTGGAGGATGGCAATATAGAAATATAGATTTCTGTAGTATGTTGGGTTATCCTAGCCTAATACTTAACTGGTGATTAAGCAAAGCAGGATTTCTCATTGATATATACTCATATTATTTTTTAAATTTGTTCTTTCTAGATATACATGGCAGTAGAATGTATTTTGACATATAATACATACACTGAATAAGTATAACTTGTTCCAGTTAGAATCCCATTACTGTGGTTGTGTATTATATGGAGTTACATTGGTCGTGTATTCATATAGAAGGATAGGAAAGATATTTCCGATTCATTCTACTGTCTTTTCTATTTCCATCTCCCTTCCCTTCCCTTTATTCCCCTTTGTCTATTTCAATGAACTTCTAATCTTCCCCTCCCTTGTGGTGGGTTAGCATCTGCAACTCAGAGAGTACATTTTACCTTTGGTTTTGGGGACTGGCTTATTTCACTTAGCATGATAGTCTCCAGTTCCATCCATTTACATGCAAATGCCATAATTTCATTTTTCTTTGTGGCTGAGTAATATTCCATTGTGTATATATTCCACATTTCCTTTATCTAGTCAACTGTTGTAGGGCACTTAGATCAGTTCCAAGGCTTGGCTATTGTGAGTTGAGCTGCTATAAATATTGAAGTGGCTTTGTCACCGTAATATGCTAATTTTAAGTCCTTTGGGTATAAACTGAGGAGTGGGATAACTGGCCATATGGTGGTTCCATTCCAAGTTTTCTAAGGAATCTCCATACTGTTTTCCATAGTGGTTGCACCAATTTGCAGTCCCACCAGCAATGTATGTTAACCTTTTCCTTCACATATTTTTTACTTGTATTTTTGATTATTGCCATTCTGACTGGGGTGAGATGGAATCTCTGTAGTTTTGATTTGCATTTCTCTAATTGCTAAATATGTTGAATATTTTTTTCATATATTTTTGGACCATTCATATTTCTTTTTCTGTGAAGTGCCTGTTCAGTCCTTAGTCCTATTTATTTATTTATTTATTTATTGTTGTTTGTTTTCTATGCTTTTTTTTTTTTTTTTTTTTTTTTAGTATATCTTGGACATTAATGCTCTATTTGAGGTGCTGGTGGTAAAGATTTTCTCCCATTCGGTAGGCTTTCTGTTCACATTCTTGATTGTTTCCTTTGCAGTGAAGAAGCTTTTTGGTTGATACTGTCCCATTTGTTGACTCTTGATTTTACTTCTTGAGCTTTAGGAGTCTTATTGAGGAAGTCGGTTCCTAAGCCGACATGGTAGAGATTTGGGCCTACTTTTTCTTCTAGTAGGCACAGTTTCTCCAACTCAGATTCTTAATGGCAAGTAGTCATGAGAAAAGAGTTAAGAAGTTGGGACATGGAGAAAGTTAAGAAAACTTAAAAAAATAAGTTATAAAAATTATGTGTAGGGATTTAGGGATCATTCTTTCTGTCGTTTTTTTTTTTAATCAATACCTAGCATTTTCTTAAACAATAAACTGAGTCTGTATTTTCTTAGGAAATCCTTTAACATATCCAGTAAAGTTATATTTATACTTATATCATCATCTGCAGTTACTCTGTTGAAGTCTTAGTCTCCTTAGTTTACTACATTCCTTGAATTTTTCTACATTAAATTGCATTGCAGATGCTCTGAATTTCTTACAGGAAGCATCTCTAGTTGTCTTTTTCAGAGAATAAAACCTCTTACTTAAGCACTAAGCACAGGTCTAATGTTCATCATAAATCCAAATGAATGAGTCCCATGTTTCCTCTTACCACATATATTTGAAAAACAATAACAAAAACGCATCCCATTCTTTAGCCAGCAGTATTTCTTTAACATGATTTATTGAGTGTTCATGAACTGGCTGTTATTCTAAGCTGAAACTGCTTAGCCATCTCAAAGAGTAAACGTATTCCATCTGTAATCCAACCCAGAATTTGAGATTTGAACACCTTTTGAATTTCTTAACTGTATTAGGAGACTCTCTCAATATTATAGTTAGAAACTAAAATCTATTTATAAGTGTTTTCAAGTGTTTCATAGAGATTTTGTAATTAGACTGCATACAATTAGCAGTCATGGACAAATAAAAGTATTTTTAAAAAACTAGATATCATTTTTATGAAAAAAGTATTTTTGCTTTATATTTTTGGTTAGTACATGTTGCTATAACTAAAGCAGAAGTTCAACTCTATTTACTAATGTCTAAGGGCAGACCTCAAATGCTGTGAGTGGGCAACTAAAGTGGAGACCAATTTCTCTAAAAATGCATACAAATCAATGCTTGGTTAACTACTATATATGACATTTCAACAAAGTTTATTTTTTATAGAAACAAAGCAAAATTCACTTGATTATAATATAAACTACTTATTCCCGAAACTTGATGATAACCAGGCTGACCAGCACCTTCAATTGCAACATTAAGAACTTCACATTCCATATAGAGGGCACACCTGAAGTGAAGGCCCAGGGCCTTAGATAGAGTGATGAAATATCTGTGTAGTAATCATACAAGATCTAACCTAAAAGTGAATAAAAATACATTATTTCATCATCTCTTTTCTAATGTGCTGAAATCTTTTTCAGATTGCTGAATTTGAAAGGGTTCGGCAGCTTATTGACAAGTTTACTGAAGGCTGACAGGGATATTTCAAGAAGGAAATGTTAATTACAATGTCAAAGGGCATTGCAGACTCAGGCCTAAATTAAATACAAGAGGTCACTGAATGGTGGTAAAATGTCCTTAGAGCAATCTAATTCAGGGGATTGCCATCTATTCTGTGTGAGAATGTCAATCAAAGATTGCAGAGTTTCAGGAGCACAGAGGGAAGAGTGGTAGAAAGACCATCCCATATTCACAAGTTTAGAAGTTAATACTTAAGTTCCAGTTCATAAGTATCATTTTTAAAAGTTGAGGTTTCATTTGATAAGCAGGGAATAGATGTCAGTATACGTTCAGATGTATAAAAACCCAGTATTGTGATATGCTGAAAAGGTAAATTAAAACAATAGAAAAACTTGAATGAATAAGATAATGAAACTTCTTCTAGTGTGTTAATAGTGGCAACTGGATCCAGAGTAAAAAAATTTAATCTCTATTCTCTGCTGTCTTTCTGTATACTGCAGAGATTTTTCTCATTTTGTTTGGTAAACACACCAGCATAGTTGGACAGAATTCAAAACCTGCAATCAGAGTTGAGACAGGATTTATAAGAGGAAAGTGTGAAAAAGAATAAAAATTTTAAAATAATTTCCTGCACACTGAAAAATAAAGAATGAGGTCAGAAGTTAAACTTCATCAAAAATATAATTAGATGATATAATGGAATTGAGGTACTTTAAGAAATCTAAGAAAAATGATCTGAAATTGAAAAGATGTTAATATTGCTTCTCAAGACATTTAAAATTATTTTAAATAAATCACAAAAGTTTTATACAATCCAAGAAATGAGAAGAAAATGGGAAGGCTATTTTCCCATATTTAAACAATACTTTTGTTTGTAAGTCAGAGTTTTGCCATGCTTACAGCATATTTTTCTATTGCAATGAATAATATAATGGTGTTGTGTACCACATTTTCCCATGCCCATCATAAATATTCCTAGTGAATATCCACAAATCCACTAACTACTGCTACTTTCCTGTACCACAGATGTCCTTAAAAGCCAGTGGTGTCCTTCTATCTGAACAAATTTTTAGAACTATCATGCTATCTTTTTTCCATATTTTTACTGGTGCATTATACTTATACATAATAATGGGATTAATTGTTAAATACTCATGCATGCATAGATTATAACAACATAATTTGATCAACATTGTTTTCAGTATTTCCACTTTCCTTTCGCTCCACTCCCTTCCATTCCACTTTCTTCTACTCTACAGGTCTCCTTTTTATTTTCATGAGATCCCTCCTGCCGCAGTCTGGCTGGGCACAATTCACGAGCCACTTATCAAGCAGAAACGAACTTTATTTTTAGAACACACACCACACCACAAGAGCTCTTCAGGAATTCCCTCAGAGCCCAACTGCCACCACAGGCTCTCAACACCCTCCTCCATATTTTCTTCCCCCTTTTTCCTCTCTAGCTTCCACATAGGAAAGAAAACATATGACCCTTGAGTTTGGCTTATTTCACTGAACATAATGCTCCTACTTCCTTATAGTGTCCTGCAAATGACATAATTTCATTATTCTTTATGTCTGAATTAAACTTCATTGTGCAAGTATGCCACATTTTTCTTATCCATTCAGATGTTGATGGACACCTAGGCTGGTTCCATCATTTGGCTATTGTGAATTGTGTTGCTACATTCATGGGTCTGCATGAATCACTATAATATGCTGACTTTAACGCTTTAGGATAAATATCTAGGAGTGGTAATAACTGGGTCATATGATGGTTCCATTCCTAGTCTTTTGAGGAAACTGCATATTAATTTCCATGGTGGCTGTATGAATTTATAGTCCCACCAACTGTGTAAACATGTTCTTTTTGTCTAAATTCTTTCCAACATTTATTATTGCTTATATTCTAGATGGTTGCCATTCTAGCTGAATAGATGAAATCTCGATGCAGTTTTCATTTGCATTTCCCTAATTGCTAAAGATATTGAACATTTTTTCATGTTTATTGGCATTTTGTATTTATTCTCTTGAGAAGTGTCTGTTTAGTTTATTTGATTGGATTATTTGTGGGGGTTTTTTTTGGTGGTAAGTTTTTTGAATTTGTTTTATATTCTAGATATTAATTCTCTGTCAGAAGAGTAGCTGCAAAGATTTTCTTCCATTCTGTAGGTTTTTTTTTCACATTTCCTTTGGGGTGCAGAAGCTTTTTAGTTGATGCCATCCAAATTATTAATCTTTGGTGTTATTTTCTGAGTTTTAGGTGTCCTATTCGGGAAGTTGTTGTCTGCACCTGTATGCTGGAGTGTTGACCCTACATTTTCTTCTAGCAGTTGCCAAGTTTCTGGTCTAACACTTAGGTCTTTGATCCATTTTAAGCTGATTTTCGTGCAGGTTGAGAGAGAGGGATCTAGTTTCATTTTCGCCACATGGATAACCAGTTTTCCCAACACCATTTATTTAAAAAGCTGTTTATTCTCCCATGTGTGTTTTTGGCACCTTTGTCAAAAATCAGATAGCTGTGAACGTGTGGACTTGTCTCTGTATCTTCTATTGTATTGGTGTATGTGCCTGTTTTTATACCAATACCATGCAGGTTTTTTTTGTTGTTGTTGTTTGGTATGGGGATTGAATTCAGGAGCATTGGACCACTGAGCCACATCTCTAGCCATATTTTGTATTTTATTTAGAGATAGGGTCTCAATGAGTTGTTTAGGGCCTTGATAAGTTGCTGAGGCTGGCTTTGAACTCTCAATCCTTCTGCCTCAGCCTCCTGAGCTGCTGGGATTACAGATGTGCACACCATGCCTGGCAACATGCAGTTTTTGTTTCTATACTTCTGTTATATAGTTAGAAATTGGATATTGTGGTGCCTCTGGCACTGTGGGTTTTTTTTTTCCTTAGAATTGCTTTTGGTATTATGAATCTTTTATTATTTTGTATAAATTTTAAGAGAGTTTTTATTTCTAGTTCTGTGAAAAATGTCATTGGTATTTTGATGGGGATTACATTGAGTCTGTATGTTGCTTTTGGTAATACGGTAATTTGAACGATAATAATTCTGCCTTTCCATGAACATGAGAGTTCTCTCTATCTTGTAGTATCTTCTTCAATTTCTTTCTTAAGTGTTTCACAATTTTCATTGTAGAGGTCTTTCACCTTGTTGGTTAGATATATTCCTAGCTTTTTCTTTTCTTTTTTTTTTAAACACTCACTTTAATTTTTTTTTTTAGTTGTAGATGAACACAATATCTTTATTTTTATTTATTTATTATTTTTTATGTGGTGCTGAGGATTGAACTCAGGGCCTCATGCATGGGAGGCAAGCACTCTACCACTGAGCTACAACCCCAGCCCTCTTTTCTTTTCTTTTTTTTTTTTTTAAGCTATTGTGAATAGGATTTTTTCCTGTGTTTCTTTTTTTCAGAAAATTCATTACTGGTGTATATAAAAGTTATGGTATCATGCTATTTTTAACTGTACAAAATTGCTTCCTTTCCTGTTTTCTTAAAAATAAGCTTAAGTTTTAAAAATATACAAAAATGAATATTTCAATTTCATTTGTATTAATAAATTAAATTTAATGCGAAAGGCCAAATCCAGAAGATTTTACATTTTAAAGAAATAAAATCTGAAAGAGAATATAATTGTTTTTGTATAAAATTATATACTTAGTCATTGTCAAAAAGTATTTCTTTTACTTTTAGGACTTTTACTTTTTTAGGACTTGAAATTTCTTGCAGCCAAGATCAACAGCTTTCTTGGAAAAGCACACATAGTCTTAGGACCACATTTTGAATAAAATGTTCCCTCTGTCAACCTGTTTTTAACTAAGCTCCTTAAAATAACATTAAGTTGATTTGAATCTTCAGCTTTCTAATTAAAGCTTTTGAACTCAAAAACAATCTAGTGGTCTGTGAAATGTTACTCAAGCACATTCTTTGATAATGACATGAAATAGAGGTATAATAAAATTCAGTGCCTAATGGGAATTATGGGCCTTCAAGAGATACCATCACAAAGTAGATTATATCAGAAACTGATAGGTACTGAGTTTTTTAGAGCAAAAAATATGGAAACACTTAATTAAGATATCTCTACCATTGACATATTTAGTTTCTTCTGGAATATTTAGAGTCGGCTGGTAGAATACTGACATTGTAAAAGAGAAAGAAAATCCATCAGAGGAAAAAAAATGGATATCTATTTTGGCTGTTGTTTTAATGAGTTTTTATTAGAAAACAGGTTAACAATTAGTTCGGCAGTATTGAGGATACTGCTTTTACCTCAGTGACTCTGGTCTGCCTTCCATTCTGATAAATATTTATGAGCATATTTTGTATTATTGACAATAAAATATCATTTGGGTCAGTACTTTCTCGGAAGGGTTGGAAATAAAAGATTGCATTTATTGAATTCCTTAGGGACCATGACTTTCAGTATACCTCTTTAAACCCTTATGGATTTAGGTGCCTTCAACTTGACATCTTACAGTTTTTAAAAACAGAATCCCAATATCATGAAAAAGAAATGGAGGAACAGAAAATTTGGAAAATCAATTCTTTCTGATAATATGTTGGCATTAGGGATGTGGGGCTGTGCGCTTTTCAAAGCTTTTCCAGAGTTTTGCTTTAAAGATCGATGCCTATGCTTCAAGAATGTAAAACATTACCCAGTGTGCATGAAAAGAGTTTTAGGGTTGTGGTCAAAACTGAAACAAAATTAGCAGGAGATGTACTGATTTATGATATAATTTTTCTGTGTAGTGATTTTTAAAAACATAGGAAGATGCTCTAAATAACTCATTTGAGCTGTTCTTGTTCTTGTTCTGTGGTATCTATTCCTTAACACTCTTCCTGTGGCCTCTCTCTTGTGCCTTTTCCTTTCAGCCTGGCCTAACACAGCCACCCCAGGAATCCAGTTAAGCCTAAGAGAGATCATCTCACTCCTTCAAAGTCCTCCAAAATTTTCCCATCTCACTTAAAGCCAGAGTTCCTCCAAGTCCCAACAGGATTTTTTTTTTTTTCTTACCTCTCTGGCTTCCTTTAGTAACCAATCTCTTTTAAGCTCCCTAAACCATGATAGGCATGTTCCTTCCTCAGGGCCTCATGTTTCCTCAGATATCCTCCAGGCTCACACCTCTTAAACCTTTGTTTCCCTCATCCCATGTACTGTATATTTTATTTATTTATCTTGTTTATTATCCCTCTTCCCCACAAAAATTTAAGCTCTGTGAGGCTCTTGTCTGTTTTGTTCACTATTGTATTTCCAGTGCTTAGAATGTGAGCCCGGTCCACTAAACCAGGCTCATTTTAGCTCATTAAAAATTTTCTCACTAGATGCAGTAGCACATGCCTGTAATTCCAGCTATGCAGGAGGCTGAGGCAGGAAGACTGCAAGTTCGAGGACAGCCTTGGCAATTTAGCAAGACTCTGTCTCAAAATAAAAATTTTTAAATAGATCGTGGATTTAGCTCGGTGATATATTGTTTGCTTAGCATGTCTAAGGCCCTGAATTTAATCCCCAGTACTGGAAAAAAAAAATCGGAACTCATGTATGAATGAATAGGAAGAGCCTCTGCCTCCACTCAGGTGTCAGTGCCCCAGAGAGCAGCAGGAGTACTCCTGCACTAAATGAGTGGGCTCATCGCTTGTTGCATCAAGGGAGAATGCACTGGTACCTCTAGGAACCTTGGGATTTGCAGTGAGAGGGTGTTGGAAAGAACCTATTGTAGGATTTAGGTTTTGGTTGGGTAATAAGAGGGAGGGTGTGAGAACAGAATGCTGTCAGAAGGCAGAAGCATTTGGATGTTTGAGTAAAGAACAGCAGTCATTCATTTGTCATTCATTCTGGGCTTAGAATTAAAAAGGTGGCCTTTTTTGTTGCTTTATTTTATTGTGGTGTGACAATGAATCTGCCTCAGTTTGTCTTCTGTGAGGTTGTCTATGTCTGATAGGGAGCCACTAAGCAAGTGTAGGAAAGGGGGGAGAGAAGAAATAGGAATAAGTAGGAGAGAAAGGCTTCTTTGCAGACTCTTAAATTTGGACATGGAAGGCTTGTCTCCCCGCAGGGGTCCCCTTGCCCACCCTCTTCACTTTCCTTCAGTGTCAGTAATGAGGTGAGGTCCCATCTTCCTGTTCCCATGTCCCATTTCCCCCTCAGTGGGGCAAGATCTGAGCTGGGAAGCAGAGGATGGTGCGCCAACAGCTATGTGTCCCCCTCTCGGCTGGCTCTTCTCTCAGGGGAGGGTCTGGAGCAAGCTCCTTCCCTTCCCTTCACCCTGTGGCTTTCATCCAGGTTGGTTTCACTGGCAATCATTTATCCAGGGGACTCCAAAGGGTCCTCACCGAAGATTCCCTATGGAAGGAAGGGAACTGGTTCTTCATGTAGGTTCCCTAACAAACCTTCCTCCTAAGAAGAGAAATATGAGTGATGAAATTTAGGGGACAAGTGAGGATTAGACGTCCCACTCATCCCTGACCTCAGTGTCTTGCCAGCCCCTGCTCGGTTCTACCAATTAGAGATTTGCTTAAAGGAGCAAACCTTCCTGGGATGATTTGAGGAGGTTGTGAGAAAGCAAAGGCAGTGTGGGCAATGAGGCCGGCTACACCATGCTACACCAACTGGACTGTGATGGCATGGGTGGGGTGTGGAGAAGGGTCTTGAGGAATTCTGAAGCAAAGGGTGTGGTGTGGGGAGGTTCCCTGGTAAAGGAAGGGGGATAGAGAAGCAGAGAGTTTGACTGCTGGTGGAGACAGGGGGCTGAAGCAAGTGTCTAGGAGGTACCCATAGGAGGGACCATGTCCCAGCAAGCTATGCTTCGTTGGGATGGTAACAGGGTGCACCAGAAATCTGAGACATCACAATCAGAAGAGCTTACTTATTTAAATTTGCCTGTATTCATTTTATCAGGAGCTATGCCTGCCATTGTTCCTGTAATTTGCACCCCTGTTGAAAAGGATTAAGAAGAAGAAGAATATTCCAGGATATACAAAGAGACTCTTGTAATTTTGTAATAAAAGTTTATAGATGTTCTGTGGCAAAGATGAGGGGCAAAAAAGAGTCAGTGGCAAGCTTTGTTTTGGCTAACTATGAAAGCAGAAGGCAGTAAAAAAAAACAAAAGCAGTTTGGGAAGAATAGATATTTGTTGTACACATATATAGTCTTCTTAAAGAGACCCAAATATGAAGTTTAAAGAAAAGTACCTCTCTCATTAATGAACCTATTTGCAGATCCATTTTTTTTGCCCTAAAGTAGAATTAAAAAAAAAAAAATCAAAGAGAGTAGATAGCTTTGAATGCCACAGTGATTTTTAGAGTCATAAAATTAGATTCTTTTAAAAACAAGTTTCCTTCTGGGCTGGGGATGTGGCTCAAGCAGGAACGCGCTCTCCTGGCATGTGTGGGGTGGTGGGTTCGATCCTCAGCACCACATAAAAAATAAAATAAAGATATTGTGCCCACCGAAAGCTAAAAAATAAATATTAAAAAATTCTCTCTCTTCTTTCTCTCTTTAAAAAACATGTTTCCTTCAAACCATAATTTGGACCTTCAAAATGGTATATTTCACATTAGTAAATTAGGTAATCTTATTGATCTTTGCATTATAGAGGAATATAGACATCTATTCAATGAATAAAAATTTATATTTCTAAAGTCCTTAAAAATGGTATTTTGTATATATCAGTTCACTCATAACTTCTTAAATGTCTTATAATAGTTTCATAAGTTACAATTTTGGTTCACCTCATCAGTGTCCTAGGCCTGAGAAATACTGTGAAGTTTGGCTGCTGACCCCTTGTGGTTAGAAATGATAATTACATACAACACAGGCACAGGTCTTTTGTTGGAGGAAACAGTCAGAAACCAAAGCTTCCAGGGTTCAAGCAGAGTTCCTGGTTGTAAGCAATCAAAACAGCCCAGCTGCTTTAACAGTAAATTGCTGTCCCGTGAGGACAATGATGTCACTTAACAGTAACTATGTACATCAGGTTCTGAGTGTCTCCCAGGCTAGCTGATTCTGGACACTGGAATTTCTTTCACCACTAGCAGCAACACCTCTTTGAATCCCAACATTCCAATCTAAAATCTAGAATAGGATACATCTAATTGGCCAGGCTGATGTCCACCTCATCCCTTCAGCTGAAAGGAAGGCTAGCAAAACATTTGGACATCTTGACTTACTTAGTGAAATCTGGCCTCTGCCACCCACTGACACAGGCTCAATGCAGAATTCACTACAGAGGAAGAGACTCCATGTCCTTAGCATTTAGTCAAAGGACACATGTCTACTATCAACCCTGATATCTCTGTGCTAGGCATAACCACAATGCATTTTCATCCTTTTTTTTTTTTTGTAGAAGAATGCAAAGTTTTTGTTGTTCAACACTTTGATGAGTTCTTTAAAAAATAATCCTTATGTAGTTGTTTTATAAACAGATAACTAAGAAGGAAACTTGAGAAGACAGTTGCTCTTCTTCCCCTCTCTTACCATCCAAGGTGCTGCCTCTCATGTCCATTTACATTGAGTTTAACGTCTCTGGAGCATTTCTTGTCTTTCTTCCTATCTGCTCCCTATCCCCAGGGTGAAGTACTTGCTCTAACAAATTAACAATAACATGTTCTACTTGTTCAAATATTACAATTTTTCATTGCCTTATCTTTCATGCGATGTGATTATTAGTCAAGCATTTTCAACTTCCCAGGCTTCAATTCCTCATTTGTAACATGCAAATGCAATTATAAACCTTACATAGTTGTTACAAGACTTAATGAGATACTATTTGTGAAGCACTTAAGCCCAGTGCCTGAGATTCTGTGGGCTTTCCAAAATGATGTAAAATATTATTTTACATTTTTTGGGGGTCATGACTTCCTGGAAGGCAAGAGATACATCTCATCCATTTTTTTTTTAAACTACAGTGTCTGCTGCTTCATGAATGTTTGTTAAATTGCATTGTTTGTTGCTGAACAGAAGCCTGGTCACTATATTAGTTTCTATATTTGAATTTATTTATGGTTATCTTCAAGACTTTTATTCTGGGGAATGATATTGGCCAAATTATTTTGTTATATTGTATACATGTATGAATATGTAACAAAGAATCCCACCATTATGTATAATGTATTAATAAAATATATAAAACGCCTTAAATAAAAGTGTGCTTTAAAAAATATAAAAATATAATAATAATGTGAGTTCATTATTTGAGTCTTTTTATCAAAATAATCACTACAGAAAATTAAATCTCTCCACAGGCCTTCTGGAGTACATTAAAGCAGAAGATAGCATAAGTGTTTATCTTAACATGAAACTATTATTTGAAGGACAATTAAGGCTTTGTGTTGTTCAGTCAATACATCTGACAACATGGGTACTCATATTTTTTATTCTGAAGTCTATCTCTTCTCTAAAACCTGCCCGACTCCCAATTTATCAAAGGAAACCTTTTATAGCTGCTTGGAATGCTCCAACAGATCAGTGTTTGATAAAGTATAATTTAAGACTGAATTTGAAAATGTTTCAGGTGATCGGAAGCCCACTGGCCAAGGCCAGGGGTCAAAATGTCACCATATTTTATGTCAACAGATTGGGATATTATCCATGGTATACATCACAGGGAGTCCCCATTAACGGGGGTCTCCCTCAGAACATAAGCTTGCAAGTGCATCTGGAAAAAGCTGACCAAGACATTAATTATTACATCCCAGCTGAAGACTTCAGTGGACTTGCTGTTATAGACTGGGAATATTGGCGACCCCAGTGGGACCGAAACTGGAACACAAAAGATGTCTACAGACAGAAATCAAGAAAGCTTGTTTCTGATACACAAGGGAATGTATCAGCTACTGATATTGAATATTTAGCCAAAGTGACCTTTGAAGAGAGTGCAAAAGCTTTCATGAAGGAAACCATCAAATTGGGAATTAAGAGTCGACCCAAGGGCCTTTGGGGTTATTACTTATATCCCGACTGCCACAATTATAATGTTTATGCCCCAAACTACACCGGGTCATGCCCAGAAGAGGAAGTCCTGAGGAACAATGAACTCTCCTGGCTTTGGAATAGCAGTGCTGCTTTATATCCTTCTATTGGTGTCAGGAAATCCTTTGGAGACAATGGAAATATTTTGCGCTTCTCACAATTTCGAGTGCACGAATCCATGAGGGTCTCCACCATGACATCCCATGATTATGCTCTGCCTGTATTTGTCTACACGAGACTGGGGTACAGAGATGAACCTTTGTTTTTTCTTTCTAAGGTAAGAAATTCCTTGCCCGAAGGTAGGGAATTTTCTCCTCATCTTTAAAAGAAACATTTCTTTAATAATTATGAGAACACCTCACTAATGGGCTGTAAGAGCATCATTCTTCCTGGTCTATTGACTCACTTGGACTTTTCATTTATGCAAGCTGAATTTTGATGATCTTATCTATTATTATTCTTTTAGTGTATTTAGTATGGCAGGAAGCTGCTATGCTTCCTGAGAGCTGGCTTTGATTGTACTCCAAAAATTACTGAGATGGTTGGTGGAGAATAGTTCTGAAAATTGGAGAGGGTGTTTTAAAGTGGAGGAGTTTGCTCATGCACGTACAAGTGGAATGAAAGACATTCCTGCTTCTGTCCTCATCATTGCAAATATCAAGAGAAGAAAAAAGCATTTTCTTTTAAAGGCATAATACCAGCTTTAATAAAAGGTATAAGGGAGGGACAACAACGTCAATGTATTTAATGCTTCTAAACTGTACATTTTAAGTGACTAATAGTAAATGTCAGGTTATGAATTTCTATCACAATTTAATTGCTTCTTTAATTTTAAAAAGGTATGAAGGAATTGCAGATCTGCTAAATGTAGGGGAGTCTACAGATTTAGCCATCTGGGTTACTGTTGCCTTTAAAACCACAACTAATAGAAAGTTGGTAGAGTGCGTGGGTTTCTAAATTCAATATTTAAATCACTAGTAGATTTAAATATTGAATTTAGAAACCTCAGTTAAAACTTAACAGAAGTTTTATTCTGTTTCCCATACATACCATGGGGGTAATGTTTAAAACAGGTAGACTTTTGCCCAGACTTTCTATCCCCTTACAACTCCAGTTATTTAAACAGAAACATCTAGGAAAAGTAGTGAAATTTCTTATCTTTGGATTTGAATAATTATGTGCAAACATTCCACATTGAAAAAACTTGGGACTTGTTCAGGACTGCCAATTTGTGATGCAGTGATGTTTTGATATATCTTACCAGAGGCACTTCTTTTTTTCTCCAGTATTAAAAATTCCAGCTTACTGGCCTGTGTTAAAATATAAACATCTCCTCGGTGTTAGGCATCCTAAGGAGGAGGCTCAGGAAACACCCTGTGTGGGCTTGACCCTGACCTGTGGTTATCTGTGGAGTATATATCAGTAAACTATATTCATCAGAAGGAGAAATGGTGCATAGGTGTGAAATATGAAAAAAAATGCTATGCCTCTGGCACTACTCATGAAATGAGGAAAGAAAATGTTTCCATTGTGAACTAATATTCATGCTACCCAGAAGCTCAGGAAGCTGAGGCAGGAGGATTGAGAGTTCAAAGCCAGCCTCAGTAACTTATTGAGGGCCTAAGCAACTCAGTGAGACCCTGTCTTTAAATAAAATATAAAAAAGGGCTAGGGATGTGGCTCAGTGGTAAAGCTGTAAATCACCCCTGGGTTCAATCCCTGGTATCAAAAAAATTAAAAAAAAATAAAAAGAATGATAAGAGTTTAGTCCTGTTTGAAAGGTTTAAAAAAGTTATCTCAATTTTTAGAAAGTAATCTTGACTCTAGCATTGAAAGCTCAATAGAATCTTCTGTGAAGCTTTTCAATGTTTAGTTCCAGCAAGTTCCTTTCTTTAGTGATAATAAATTTACTTTTGGAAGAAACAATAAACATTAAAGTACAAAGTGTTCCTTTCAAAAACATAGTTTAGACTACTTGTACATTCTGCACATTCTGCCAGCCTTAGGTAAACTTCTTTCTTTAGTAGCAATAACTTCAGAAATGCTGCTGCTTTCTTTCACAGGAAAGAAGAAATAGCAGTTTGGGTCTCATCTCATTCTGCACTCTCTTCTGTTCTGAAAGGCAGGCTATTTTCCAAGTATTTTAAACCATAAGCATACCCACCTTTGTACTCTAGCCACCATAAAAATCTGCCCACAAAATTTTAAAAATCTGAAATTCATTTGTATCAAACCCCAAATGACCATTAAGTGCTCCCATTTCTGACTTTCCTATAGATGTGGGCTTTTTAGAACACACACACACACACACACACACACACACACACACACACACACACTCACACACACACATACAGGTAAGGTTAGAAACAGGATTTACCAGTAAGTAGCAAATCTCTTCATCTTTCTGAACCTCAGTGCCTCAGTGTCTTAATGTCAAAAACAGGACAGTATCTCCTACCCTATTTGCCTAGCATAAGTGCAATGGAAATCAAATGCAAAAGAGTATATGGAAAATTGAAGCACTACAGAAATACATATCATTTTTTAACAGGCATCAAAGCCTTAAACTTAACCATGGGATATCTGAGGGAACAGCTTGAGGGAATAACAGTATCACCTTGTTTCCCGCAGAAGTTTACCTGCTCTACCTAAAAATAAATGCAACCTTTATATTAACTGATGGTGCAGTTTACAAAAATAGTGACAGGAATTTCTTTGGCTATAGGTTTAAAGATGATTATCCCTGAAATTAATTAGTGTTTCTTTGTTAATGGGAACTCATTAGTAAGGCTCCAGCTCCCCACAGTGGGCACTTACTTACATGCATTCTGGTAAGCTTCAGAGACTGAAACCCTCTGGAGTCCTCTGGGTGTCCCTACCTTACATTTCTGAAGCTTTGATTTGAGCCCAAGAATCAAGGGGAGGGGCAAGGCAGCCCTGTGCCACACTGGGACCCAGGAGGTTCATTTTGACTACCTGGGTTTTGTTCTTTTACTTCTCCTTTCATGTGACAACATAGTATAGCTCATGCACTTAGGTGGTCCCTCCAAAGGCATTTTTTTTTTCTGTGACTTTCCTAGCAGGGTAGTGCTCTTGCTTTACTGACTTCAGAGCACAGCTGCTCTGTGATTTATTTAGCATCCTGCTCTCTGCCAGTGACAGTGCAATAATTTGGTAAGAAATTCTCAGTAATATCTGCTGTCTTCTGCTTATCTTGGTCAATGTGTGCTTGAACACGTTGCTATTTGTAATCAGTCTCAATAAACTGTTTCTGATAATGACCCTCCCGAAGGACACATTGAGAAGAAACCAACATCAACTCAGATGGCATGGCTGTCATCACACACAGCCATCATTTCCATATGGATCAATAACCTATAAATACAAAATGTTTGACGACAGTGCTTTTACGTGAAGGAAGGCTGTGGAAACATCTGCCCCTCTGATCACACCATGTGATTATCACCCTGCATGCTCAGGGATGTTTCTGTGTGAGTAGAGTAAGAAGTTCTGCTAACTTGTGTCTGCTAGAACCAAGCAGATGACACGGGCCCTGCAAAGTCTGTGGTCTGGGTGCTGCATGGCTGGCTTCCCTCTGCTCCTCTTCACCGGATCACTGACAGTTTTCAAAATCCTTGCTGATGGGTAGGCTGTGAAATGTCAGGGAGAATCATCTCTCAAGTATTGGTATCATAATAGACTGGTCAAAGCAAAATAAAATTTAAAGGTTTTGTTTTTGTTTTCCACCAAATGACCATTTTCTATCATTTAATCAGTGGAAATTCATCTTTGGAGTAAAAGATCAATGTTTGGTATTCTAAAGAATAGGAGAATGTATTATAATTTAATAAAGTAAGAAAACTACTACATATATTCAATTCTTTTATCCCACCTCCTCAAATACTCTAGATCCACTTAAACAATAATCTTTCAAGATGACAAAAATCAACATTTCTCTTGCTAAAATTTTGTTTTTATCTCTCTTAAATATACTTGGAAAAATCCTGGTGACTGCCATTGCTACATGAGTCATAAATCAAGCCCAATAAGTCAAATACTTTGAAATTAAACATAGATAATTTCAGGGCCCAGATGCAAAGGATGGACAAAATCAAAATCCAGGATCCTTAACACTGTTCCTTTCTCTGTTTTTAGAATTGAGATTTAAATCCATCTGAGTCACTATGGAGGTAAATTTCCACAGGGGCAAAATGGAGAACAGAACTTGCTAAGAGAATTATATTCAAAGAAGGAAAACTTTGGACTCTGTATCATATACATATAGCTAGTTTGTGGGTATATGTCCCTAATCAACTTCAAATAAACAACTCTTGATGACTATTTACAGTCTAAATATCCACAAAATAATATCCTGCTACAAAAATGTTTTAAAAAATGTTTATATGCTATTTCATATGATTATAGAGTATGATTTTGAGCATGTGTGATTATAGCTAATAACACTATGTTTATTCCTTTTAGTGATTTTGAATGTGGTTCATTCCACATTTGTGTTACTCAAATTTGTGAAGAATACTTTCTACAGAGTTTATGGGTTCAGTCCCAGCTCTGTTATATTGATCACAGCTTCTAATCCTCATCCCTGATGGGTTGCTTTACATTCAAATTAATAATGAACTCTACTCTCTTCAATCTAGCAAGATCTAATTAGTACCATAGGAGAAAGTGCTGCCTTGGGAGCTGCAGGCATTGTGATTTGGGGAGACATGAATTTAACCTCATCTGAGGTAAGTAAGTACCTTGAGGGTATATATTAAGAATTTGTTCTGTTTTCCTATAGAGCTTGTTCTGACCAAAGCTCTTATGATCCCCAGGATAAACCTGTTTTAGAATAAAAGTCCAAATTAGTATCTGGTACATAATTAGGGCTCAGTAAATATTATTAGCTTTTGTAAAGATAGTAATCATGACACTGACATTTGTTGAATATTTGCTATATTCTAAGGGTATAACTAAGGGATTTGTGTTTTGATTGGTTTGGGGTTTGCCCACTTACTGGTCACCTGAGGCACTGCATATCATCTTCCTTTATAGATGAGAAGGTGAGAGAAAACTGAACTAGTTAACAGCTAGTTAGACTAATTAGTGGTGGGGCTGACATTAATTGCAGTTAGTTTGATGCTGGAGGCCTTGCTTTTAGCCACATGAAACACTATCCTATTTTGGGATGTTGAAACAGATGGTAACTTTTAAATCTCCACATTGAAGTTATTTTTTCTCTATAGTGAAATCAGCTGAAAATTAATAGTACTTAAAATAAGATATAAATGTCTTCTCAAATTTCTCCCAGGTGAGATACTATTTACTCCAAGAAATCTTTCTAGGTTTCCCTAATCCCCATTAATTGCAATCTCTTCTGTATTTCCAGATGTTGTTTGTTTATATCTCTATAGAATAATACATGTTGCCTAGAATTATAATACTAATTGATTTTTTTTTTGCAATTTCATGATGATCTGATATTATTCTTAGAATTTTACTGGCTAAATTTGTTGCTAGTGAGACATGGTAGATGAAACTGTTTATAACTGTGTCCCTCCATGAGAATTAGATACAAACTGAATGCTCAATTCCTGACTTTTCTGGCTTGATACTTCCACTCTAGCCCCCATGTGGCTCCTGAGAAGGGCTTCATCAGGAAATTGTGTGCACCACTCAGGTGGCCTCTGTTTAGAACACATAATAGGAACCACAGGCACACGAATTACCTAGGCAGTCTCACAGGCACTCCTGTGTTTGAGTTGTGCATAGAAGCATAGAACCCAGAACAATCAATGCCAAAGCTTAATTAACAGGAAAATCCAGAATGTTCTACAATAATTCAGCGGAGCTCTAGTGATGGAGTTTAGAATCTCAATCACATAGAAAGGAACCACATACCTGAAGACAGCAGCTGGGTATGATTTCTAATTTGGGTTTGTTCCTTTTCTTTTGGCAGCCATTAACTTGGGAGCTAGAAGGAGAGAAAAAGGGTGTTAATTGGAGGAAGGCAAGATCCCCTTGTACTCTGGGGTCCATTTTCAAGTTCAGTTGCTTTGCTCAACTAGAGCATATTCTTCATCTTCTGTCCCTTAGACCTATCCCCTTTCTGATCCGAGCCCCCAGTGGCCAGGAGCCTAGGAGTCCACCAGTTGGAACCATGCCACCAGGTCAAGTCCACAGAGGTGCCTTATGGGTCTCGAAGCTCTAATCCTATCAGTACTGGGAGACACACTAAAATCCATTTGTTTCTACATTCCCAGGGCAACTGTACAAAGGTGAAGCAGTTTGTGAGTTCTGATTTAGGGAGCTACATAGTCAACGTGACCAGAGCGGCCGAAGTGTGCAGCCTTCACCTCTGCAGGAGTAACGGGAGGTGTATAAGGAAGACATGGAAAGCTCCGGATTACCTCCACTTGAACCCTGCAAGTTACCACATAGAGGCCTCTGAGGATGGGGAATTTACTGTGAAGGGAAAAGCATCTGATACGGACCTGACAGTGCTGGCAGAGAAATTTTCCTGTCATTGTTATCAGGGATACCAAGGGGCTGATTGCAGAGAAATGAAGGAGGCTGATGGCTGCTCTGGGGTTTCCCCTTTTCCTGGCTGGCTAATAACACTATGTTTACTCCTTTTAGCAGGTTATCAAAGCATTCAGCTGTGAAGTAATTGAGCTTAAGGGGAATTGTGTGGCCTCTAGAGTAAACCCTTAGGGAAGAAATGAAACCGATGACAATTTTTTTCTTTCATAATTTCCTTTAAGAGCTATTTTAAGCAGACATTATGTATGTCCCTTAAGAAAAATAGAAACATATTATTTTATTTGTGCCTGATTTAGTTGGAAACCAGATCCAAGAGTACAAATCGGTGCCCTCCTCTCCTTAATACTTAAATCGTATTTAAATTAAAGCTAATATATTCTAGACTTTTCATGAATGTATGTACATGAAAGCATGCATATAAATATTAAATTATTGATTTCAAAGACTGTTTTTCTAGCTAGCAATTTATTTAAGGATAGATCACTAAGTAATCATCTGATTCAACTCAGGGGTCACCACCTCAAGGCATGACCTAGTCAACTGATCCATCAAAGAAGATCAAATGCAGAATTTCCATTCCAGCCTCCAGTCCACCCTAGGCTTCTGCTTCCCACCTAGACTTATGGAGTTACAGAATCACTCTTGAGATGGATTCTCCTGGGAAGGTGGGAACTGAGGCAAGGGGAGTTGCCCTCAGCTCATTGCAAAGGTTATCTATTCAATCTGGTGCCTCTCTCCCTCATGGGAGTCCTTCTCTCACAGATCCTGACAGTCAGAATACTGTGAAAGACTTTGGAAAAATATTCTTGCTTGCCTAGACTGGTGATGCTATAGATTCAAAAGTCGAAGCTGTGTGAATAAAAATGCATTTGGTAACTTTTTCAAGCAAAAATCATTATTAAAAAGAGATTTAATAAATGACATTTAAGGGACCCAGAAGTGCTGTTGAAATGAAGGTATGTGAAAATATTAAAATACTTTTTCTTGGCATGCTTTCATCTCCCAATATATATGAGTTCGGAGTAGGGGATTTAGAGTCTTTTTGAATCTAATTGGAATCATGGCTTCACTACCTATCTGGTTATATGATTTCGGGAAAGTTATTTATGTTCCCATTTTTTTTATCTGAAATTTGGAAATATAATTCCTACCTTGGTAAGTTTTTCTGAAGAGTGAATGCAATAATACATCCCTTGCATGCTTGGACTTTTAGCTGTTAGTACATGTTGCTGATTCACAAGGATCTCTTGATTGACAAAGTAATGGAAAAGCTCAGAATAAAACAGAGTCTTGAACAATTTCCTGTTTCTGATTCTGTGTTCTGTTTATAATCACTTGTGATTTGTGTTGTGCTTGTGGGAGACACCCTCAATGTCTTCAGGATTTCCTTTCCTGAAGAGAATCTAATGGGAAGATAAACTTTTTGAGATTTCACTAGTCACCTCATGAGAAAAGACTTTCCAGGTCACTCCTACATCACTTATTCATTAATTCACCAATTTCTTCACTAATCAATTTATTGAGCATAGCCATTTTCTAGGCTTTGGCATACATCCTTGGATAAAACAGACAAGGGTCCTTGCCTGCTTTTAACTTACATTCTAGCTGAGTCAGACTGACATTAATTACACAGGTAAGTGATTTATATCCTATGTTAGAAGGGGGTGCGATCTATGAGAAAGAAAATACAGCAGAGAGCAAAGTGGCAGTGGGTGGAATTCCCACGTGTTGGTCCTCATCAAGGAGAAAGTTAGCCCAGAGGATACTTGGGGGAAGGATGTTTCTGGGAGATGAGACAGCCTGTGCAAATTTGGTATGGGCCTGGTGTATTCAAGAAAGACCACTGAGGCCACCAGGACTGGAGTATTTCCCTTCACCATCAATTTCCCTTTGCTTGTTTTTTGGTCCATTGCACTATTGCCATCTGACACAGAATATATTACATATGTGTTTATTTTCTGTTTTTGCTAGGCCTGGCGTGGTGGTGCATGCCTGTAATCCCAGTGGCTGGGGAGGCAGAGGCAGGAGGATTGCCAGTTCAAAGCCAGCCTCAGCATCTTAGTGAGGCCCTAAGCACCTCAGCAAGACTCTATCTCAAAATAAAATTTAAAAATGTGGCCTAGTGGTTGAGCACCCTGGGTTTAATCTCTGGTAGCAAAACAAGACAAAACAAAACAAACTTATGAAATATTTTCTGTTTTTGCTCACTAGAATGTAAACTAGGAAAGTGAGCTTCATTGTGTCCACTGCTAGAACACTATTTGCTATTGCTTGGCTGCCTGGCACATATTCAGTGTTTAGGAAGCATTGATAAGTGGAGCAATCAATGCAGAAACCTGAATCAGTGGAATCTATAAATGTACAATGATTTTAAAAGAATTCCCTGTACTGCACATCAATAGTGAGTTATTGTCATTCTTAAGCATTACTGTTTTACTCCTATTCTAGCACATAAACTACAAAATCAGTCTAACAAGCCTGTGAAAAGTTCAGACTTGGAGAGAATAAGTCACATGGCAAACTCAGGCAACTAGTACAGAGCCCAATCTGGAATCCCAGTTGCTAAGTTTTCCTTCCATTATAACTTTGTATTCCTTGTCATGTAATTAAATCCAAAACATTTGTTTGGTTTCAACTATGAATTTAATGCATTTTAATTTTTCTTAATTTAGGCCACTCCTACTGGTTATGTTCAATCCATTTCTGGATCTTTCAGCTGTAGGTTCTCTGTGGATTTAATGTGGTTCACTGCTTCTGGATAGGAAACCCACCTTTAAGGCTGCTTCATGACCTTAGCTTCTTAAGAGCATTCTAACTTCCCTTTATGGAAACAACAAGGTATTCACTCAGTCTCTCCACTCCTTTTGTTTTTTTAAAATATATATATATCTATATATATATATATATACATATATATATATATGTATATATATATATATAGATATATATATATATATATAGATAGATATCTTTTGTCTTTTTATGCATGTTTAATGACATAAACTAGGAAACAGTATAAAAATCAACACATAAAAAACCCTATTTCAAATGTTAGGTATTATCAAGTGCTTTGAATATTGGTCCTCATCAAAGCTGTGATATTATCTTTATTTGGAAATATAAAAAATTACATATGACTCAAGATGAGTGGAATCACCTACATAATATCATACAGGAGTACCCAGTTCTTGAATCTTTTCTTTTGAAACTTAAACTAGTTATCTTTCTATCATATCTCAGCATAAAATGTAAAGGATGTATTTGTACTCATTCAATCCTTTAACCAAATTACAAAGAAATATGAACCACAAATACACTGTATTATCAGGTATTCAGGATTTTTTTTTCCTTTGGAAGAAAAATTCTTAAATTAACCAATCTACTGGCAATGTATATCCATTTGATATACTCTAAATATAATTTACTGATAATGTAAAGCAGGTATCTTAGAAAGATGACCAGTTCCAGTCCTAGGACTTTAAATGTATATGATGAATTGAAATATCATTATAATATAAGGTAAGATCACAACCAGTGATCATAAGGATTATATGAAAAGTACTCAGGAATCAACTTAAAGAGTCTCCCACTGCCAAAGGTAAAGAAATTTGAAGACACCTAAAGAAATAATTGCAATGGGACGATATAGTCCTATTCTTAGAAGATCCAAAATGCTCCACCAGAAGACTTCTAGAGATGATAACAAATTCAGTGAAGTGTAAGGGAATGAAATCGACATTAAAAAAAAAATCAATAGCTTTTCTATACTCAAAACAAATCTAATAAAAAAGAAATCAGGAGAACAATTCTGTTTACAATAACCTTTAAAAAATGAAAAATATAACAACCTAGGAATAAATCTAACAAAAGAAGTGAAAGACCTCTAAAACAAAAATTACAGAATAATGAAAACAGAAATTAAAAAAAGACCCTAGAAGATGGAAAGACTATCCATGTTCATGAATAGTCAGAATTAATATCATTAAAATGACAATATTATCCAAAGTGAAAACTCTATTGGTATTTTGGTGATCTCAACCAAAATACCAATGGCATTTTTTAATAGAGCTAGGAAAAAACAGTCCTAAAATTCATACAGAAAAATAAAAAGACTCAGAATATCCAAAGCAATCATAAACAAAAAAGTAATAATACTGGGTTTATCAGAGTACCCATTTCAATGTATGCTACAGAGCTCTAGTAACAAAAACTGCATGGCACTGGCATAATAGACACAGACCAAAGAACCAGATTAGAAAACACAGAGACAAACCCACATAGATACAGTTTTCTGATACCTGACAAAGGCACCAAAAACACATGTTGAAGAAAAGATAGCCCTCTTAACAAATGCTGCTGGGAAAACTGGATATTTTTATGTAGAAAATAAAAGTAGATCCCTATCTCTTACCCCATGAAAGTCAAGTCAAAATAGATCACAGACCTAGAAATCAAATCAGAAACTTTATAATTGTTACCTAGGGATAGCACTCCAACACATAGATGCAGGCACATAGATCCAACACAAAAATCTCAACAAGACTCTTATGGCTTAAGAAATAATACCAATAATTAATAAATTAGATGATATCAATGTTAACCCTTCTTTATAGGAAAGGACATAATTAATAACAAGAAGAGAGCCTGCAGACAGAGAGAAAATTTGCCAGCTACTCTTCTAACAGAGGATTAATATCTGGAATATATGAAGAACTAAAAGCAAAACAAAACAAAACCCTTAACACCAAAAAACAAAAAATCAAATCAGTAAATTGACCAAAGAACTAAATAGACATTTGAGAAGGAAGGAAGAATTTCAAATGGCCAACATCTTTAGCAATCAGGGAAATGAAAATCAAACCTAGACTGAGATGTATTCTCACTCCAGTTAGGAGGACAATCATCAATAACACAAATAATAATAAATGCTGGCATGGGTGTGGAGAAAAAGGAACACTTATACATTGTTGGTGGAATTGCAAATTAGTTCAACCACTATGAAAATCAGTATAGTGATTCCTCAAAAGACTAGGAATGGAATCACCATATGACCCAGCTATACCACTCCTCAGACTTTATACAAAAGAATTAAAGTCAGCATACTACAGCTGTATATACATTCTTCTTTATGGCAGTGCAATTCATGATAGCCAAATTATGGAACCAGTTTAGGTGTCCACCAACAGATGAGTAGATAAAGAAAATGTGGTACATAGACATCATTTTAGTCAGCTTTGCATCACTGGACCAAAAGACCTAACAAGAAGAATTTAAAGGAGGAAAAGTTTATTTTGGTTCATGATTTCAGTGGTTTGGTCAGTGACCATGGGGCCACTGACTCAATGGCTCTGGGCCCAAGATGAGGCAGAACAACATAGTGGAAAGGCATGACTAAGGAAAGCAGCTCAGGATGTGACAGGCAGAGGTGGGTGGGAGAGAGAGAGAGAGAGAGAGAGAGAGAGAGAGAGAGAGAGAGAGAGAGAGAGAGAGATCAGCTAACCAGGGACAAAATATAAACCTCAAAGTTATATCCCTAATAAACCTACCTCCTCAAGCCACATCTCACCTCCCTATAGTTACCATCCAGTTAATGTATATCAGTGGATTAATCCACTGATAATGTCATAACATCTCTTAATCCAATCATTTTGCCTCTGAACATTCTTGCATTGTCTCCCACACATGAGTTTTTTTATGGTTACCTCAAATCCAAACCATAGCATACACAACAGAGTTTTATTTGTTCTTGAATTAGAACAAAATTATGCGATTTGCAGGAAAACATATGGGACGAGGAAGCACCATGTTAATTGAAATGAGCCAGACTTAGAAGGTCAAGGGTTGTATATTTTCCCTCACATGTGAAGACTAAAAAGGAAAAAGGAAAAATAGGGACCTCATAAAAATAGAAGGGAGGCCAGAAGAGTAGAGGAACAGGATCTAGGTGAGGTAGGAGGAGAGAGAAAAAAAAAAGAGGTACTGGGGATGATATTGATAAAATTATGTTACATGTATGTAACAATATGTCACAATGAATCCCACCATTATGTATAATCATAGTGCACCAACAAAAATGGGAAGAAAGAAAGAAAGAAATATCTACAGAGTTGAAATATATCAGGTATATTTAAGATTATATTATTTTAAAAAAACTTGAAAAAATTAAAAGTTATAGAAATTTTGTATGTGAACTGGACACACTGTTCCCTTCTGAGGGCCCAGGTGCCATCATTTATTTTCTTCTAGTATCACTTTCTGCAAACTTAAAATGGGGGTTTGACCTCTGTGACTGGAAAGTAAAAGCTCTTTGGTTATCATTGGGACTACTTATTGCCTTCTGCCCCCACTAAAATACCTAGTATCGTGATTCCTTTGATGAATCAGCTTGACTGAGTCACGGGATGCATATAATTTGGTTAAACATTATTCTGGATGCATCTGCAGGGGTGTTTCTGGATGAGATTGACATTTGAATGGTAGGATTGACATTTGAATGTCCTTCCTAATATGGATAGGCCTCATCCAATCTGTTAAAGGCCTGAGTATAAAAAAAAGGGCAGAGTAAGGGAGAATTCAACTGTCTTTGTCCTGGGACATTGATTTTCTCCTGCCTTCAGATTTGGACTCAGACTAGAACTATATCAATAAATCTCCTGGTTCTCAGACCTTTAGACGCAGAATGGGATGATTACCATCAGCTCTCTTGGGTCTCTACCTTGTTGCCTGCAGCTCTTAGGGCTTCTCTGTCTCAATAATTGTGAACACTTAATTATAGTATGTCAATCTCAGTCTATCTTACAAATGTGTCCCCTATTGGTTCCATTTTTCTATAGAATGGAAACTAATATATTGAGAAAAGCTCTCAAATATATTGTTACTTCCAAAAGACAAGCATTAGCAAGGATGCAGAGAAACTGGAACCCTTACTCACTGTTGATGGAAATAAGAAATGGTGTAGCTACTATAGAAAACAGCATGGAAGTTTCTTAAATATTAAAAAAGGATTATCTTACTACCCAGCAGTATTACTTTGGGATATTCATTCAAAATAGTCGAAATCAGAGGGCTGGGGCATAGCTCAGTAGTACAACAATTGCTCAGCATGCTCAAGGCCCTGGATTTGGTCTGTAGCAACACACACACACACACACACGCACACACACACACACACACACACAATTGAAATAAAAATCTTAAAGAGATACTAGCCCTCCCATGTTTAGTGAAGCACTATTTATAACAGACAATATGTTGAAATGCCAGAAAGATTTATCAACAGACAAATGGATAAAGTATATAGTGAAT
This sequence comes from Urocitellus parryii, assembly GCF_045843805.1. Classification (NCBI taxonomy): domain Eukaryota; kingdom Metazoa; phylum Chordata; class Mammalia; order Rodentia; family Sciuridae; genus Urocitellus; species Urocitellus parryii. Next base: position 48,328,763 of record NC_135533.1, read on the forward strand.
GTTGTATTTCTAATGTATTACTTGTTACATTGCACCTAAGAACAACAGGGTGCTAGGTCCCTCCACTAAAGAACCAAAAATTTTCTAATTTTAATTTGTGTGTATTCTTGCCATTTATACAGTTAAGAAATTTATCTTTACTTCCTTTTCTACTTAAGAAGGGAACAAGATAGGAAAAAATTATCTTTTTTTTTGCCACCACTGTATCCTGCACAAAGGGCACGTTCTCATATCTGTATTATCCCAGTCACTGAAACTTCCTCAAGGGTGGCGACTGTCTTGTTCACTCCTATCCTCCAAGGCCAAGCTCAGATTAGGTGCACAGAAGTTGTTTTAAAAATGTTTGTTGGATAAAACAGAACATAATGATTCAGTTATTATTATTATTATCCATGATGCAAAAAAAAAAAAAAAACACTTGGAGAGTTGTCACAATGTTGACACAACACTCCTGGGCCTACGACACGACCTACATTCATAAAGATCTCTAATTCACTATATTATGAATTTATACAAAAACATGCACATTAAAATAAATAATAAGAAAAGAAGAAGTACTGGGAAGAGCAGTAATTGGAGTTCTGGTCCATATCTTGAATAGTAGCAGTAGAAACGACTAGATTGTCCTCAGGAGTCATGAGAATCATAACAAGATGTTAATCTTTCTTTCTTTCCTCTTTTCCCTCCTCTATCCACCCTACCTTCATTATTTCTCCACTCCTTCCAGTTAAATTGCATTTCTGTTCCATATTTTGGCCTCCCAAATTAAACATGATGACTGTTTTTATTGTATGAAATTTATTTAGATTTACAAGCATAAATCTTTTGCTTTTTATTTTCTCATTCTACCTTTTTCCTTTTATATATCAAAATGTCTTTCTAGCTTATTTTTCCTTTTTTTAAAAAATATTTTTAGTTGTTAATGGACCTTTATTTTATTTATTTGTATGTGGTGCTGAGAATCGAACCCAGTACCTCATGCATGCTAGGCAAGCACTTTACCACTGAGCCACAACCCCAGCCCACCCCCCTTTTATTTGTTTTTGTTTTTGTTACTGAGGATTGAACCCACAGTCCCTTTACCACTAAACTACACCTCCATTTCTTTTCATTTTTTATTTTGAAGTAGGGTCTTGCTAAATTGCTGAGGCTGGCCTGAAACTTGTGAAACCCAGCTTCAGCCTGCTGGGTTGCTGGGATTACAGGCATGCACCATTACACTTGACACTTTCCTTCTTACGGAAGGTCATCTTTTAGAGTTCCATTACAACAATACATTTTTAGAGCATTTTCATCAACCCCTAAAAACCCTTGGGCCCATTAGTGGTTAGTATGCATTTTCTCATATCCCTCAAAAATTTTATAGAAATACTAAGCTACTGTGTCTCTGCAGATTTGCCTATTCTTGATATTTCATACAAATAAAGTCAGAAAATATGTGACTTTCTTTAACTTGCTTCTTTCACTTAGCATAATGTCTTCGGATTTCACTCATTTTTGTACCATATATTTATACTTAATTTCTTTTTATTGGGTTATTTTTATTTTTTGGCCACGATTTTGTTTTCTTTTTGAGATGGGATCTCAGTATGTTTCTTAGGCTGTTCTCAACCACCTAGATTCAAATGATTCTTCTGGCTCAGCCTTTGTAGTAACTGAGACTACAGGTAGACAGATATACTAATGTACCTGGCTTATCTTTTATTAATAATGCTACAAGCATTTGTGTGTGCGTGTGTGCGTGTGTGTGTATGTGTGTATATTTGTGTCTGAATGTGTGTTATATTACATACCTAGAAATAGAATTGCTAGGTCATACATAATTTTATGTTTAACTGTTTTTCAGAGTAGTTTCACCATATTGCATTCCTCTATGTATGAAAGTTTGGATTTCTCCTCATTCTCACCAACAGCAGTTATTATATTACTAGTTATTTCATTATAGATATCCTAGTGGGTACGAAATGGCACTTAATTTGGTTTTTATTTGCATTTCCTTAATCACTATTAATGTTGAGCATCTTTTCAAGTGTGTTATGGGTAGAATTGCCCACCTTCATTCATGTATTATGTCCTAACCCTCAGTACCTCAAAATGCAGCTGTTTCTGGAGATGAGTTCTCTAAAAAGGTAGTTATAGTTAAATGATGTCATCAACTTGGCCCTAATTCAATATGACCAGTGTCCATATAAGCAGTGGAGATTAAGACACAGACATTCTCAGTGGGAAGGCCATGTGAATATAGAAGGAGAAGATGGGCATCTATAAGATAAGGACAGAGTCACTCAGGAGAAACCAATGCTGTCATCATCTTGGACTTCTAGCCCCCACAATGGTGAGGAAACAAACTTTGTTGTTTGATTCACTTAATATGTAATAGTTTGTTATGGTAGCCCTAGAAAACTAATACAGTGAGGTTTTCTTTACCATTTGTGTATATCTTTTTTTTTTTTTTTTAAAAAAAAAACCTGTCTATTTATATTCTTTGCTTATTTTAAGTTTCTTTTAAAACTTTTGTGTTGCAAGCATTATTTATGTATTCTAAATAAAAGTCCCTTATCAAATATATGATTTGCAAAATTTTTCCCCCATTCTCTGGGCTTTCTTTTTGCTTTCTTTATGATATGCTTTGGAGCACAAAAGTTTTAAATTATCAACTTTCAACTTACCTAATCCTTTAATTTAATTCAGCATTTTTTCTTTCCTTTTGCTTTTTTTTTCCTTGTGCTTTTACTGATGTCCTCTAGAGAGCATCTGCATTCGTGCCATCTGTGAGATATAGATGCTGCTTGGAGAGCCACTTTGGTTTCCTTTGAGAGCCCCAAGGTTTGTGAGAATTATGAGGATTGGATGAGAGATTGCTAAAGGTCTCAGTTCCACTGTAACAGCATCTAGATAGGCTAAGGTTTATCTTTTGAAGTCAGCAGTGATATTAATATGTGCCCTCAAAAAATCCTGTCAAGAGTATTTTTTTGCTTTTTGAACTCACACTTCCTAGTTCAGTCTGAGTCAGTCTTCTGGGGCAAAGGATTGTAGATTTCCCCATCTTTCCTGTAAAACCAGCATTGCATTAAAGCATGTTTTATCTAAAATCTAATAGCTTTGTAGCACAAGGGTCTTTGAGAATATCTAGTTATCATCATATTACCCTACATAGTTATCCTGAGCCAGTGTTTTCTGAATGCTAAATATTGTGCTCGTTCTGTACAATACTACACATAGTATTCTGTGAAGCACCACAGAGTCTTGCAAAACTACAAGTCGACTATGGAAATACTCAAATTTTAAATGTTAGCATTCTTGTTAATATGTCTATGATTTCAAGTTTTTAACTCTAATCAAAGGTGGTATCAATAATTTTTTGTATGTTTACCAAGATAAAAAGGATTTCTTAAGTTGTATAAGACAACTTATCCCTCAATCAAGTTACTGTGGTAGGTCAAGCGCGCAAGCTTTTTTGTTTCTGTTTTTTAATTTTTTTCCAACTAAAAAGAATATGAACAAGAAAAGGATGGTTCTGAAACTTTTCTTTAGGCCCAGAATTTCACAAAATAGTTCTGGTTGAATGTTAGTGTATATATAAATATTTCAATGTATATTTCTCTATTTCATTTTGGGTATATTTTACTCTTAACAATGAGTTAACTCTTGTCATCTATGAAGAATGATCATGCATAAACAAAATACTAAAAAATCTAAAGTCAAGAACTTCCTTAGAAATATTCTTTTAAAAGAATGAAACCAAAAAGATTAAGGGATTTCTCAAGTTTACAAATACAGTTATTATTGGAACTAAGATGCTAGTTCTGGTCTCTTGATTACTAGTCCAGTGTTTTCCAGAATGTATCTAAGTCTGCAAAGAAAGCAGGTGGTGTACAAATGCAAAAAATACTAAATGAAATTAACTAAAATGAATTTAAGCTAGTAAAATTGGGGTGAAATAATAACATTCCAAAATGTGGAAAAGACTCATTATGACATTTAAAAATTAGTGTAAATTGAAAATGTATAATTATGTATATTTATGGTGTACAAAGTGATGTTACAACTTACAAATACAATGAAGTCAAACTAATTAACATAGCCATACTTTTCGTGGTGAAATCATTTGAAATTTACATTCAATGATTTTGAAATTTAAAATAAACTATTATTCACTTTATTTATTAGCTGTTCAATAGAATAAGAAAAGCTTATTACTCCTGAATGAGACTTTATGTCCTTTGATCACCAGTTCCCCATATTCCTCACCCCCTTTGGTCTCTGTAACCACCCCTCTACTCTCTGCTTCTATGAGTTTCTTAGATTCCCAGTATAAATGAGAACATGAGTTATTAGTCTTTCTATTCCTGGCTTATTTCACTTGGCATAATGTTCTCCGATTCTACCCATGGTATCACAAATGATAGCATTCTATTCTTTTTTAAGGCTGAATAGTTTGCCATTAGGTAAATAGATCACATTTTCTTTATCCACTTACCAGTTGGTGGACATTAGGTTAGTTCCATGATCTGATTATTATTTACAGTCCTTCAATGAACATGAGAGTGCAGACATCTGTCCAACAAAATCATTTCAAATCATTTGGACAAGTAACCAGAAATGGGAATAATGGATCATACGGTAATTGTATTTTGAATTTTTTTAAGGAATCGCCATGCCATACAGTTTTCCATAATGAATGTACTCACTTACACTCTTACCAACAGTGTATAAACTTTTCTTTTCCTCCACATCTTTGTCAACACTTGTTGTCTTTTGTCTTTAATAATACCCATTCTGATAAGTGAGAGGTGATATTTCATTTTGGTTTTAATTTGAATGTTCTTAAGAATTAACTTCATTGAGCAATTTTTATGTATTTGTTGGCAAATTTTTTGTCTTTTTTCAGATATGTCTGGGTACAGTGTTGCACACTTGTAATCACAGGGATTTGGGAGTCTGAGGCAGTAGAATCACAAGTTTGAGGCAGCCTGGGTAACTTAGCAAGAGTCTGTCTTGAAATTAAAAAAAAAAAAAAAAGAGTTTAGGGTGTAACTTACTGGCAGAGTGAGTGCCCTTGGGTTCAATTCCCCATACCAAGAAAGAAAGGGGAAAAAAATAAAGATAGATAGAAATGTCTATAGAGGTTCCCTGTAAATTTGTTAGTGGGTTGTTTTCTTGCTATCATGCTGTTTGATTTTTCCTTATGTATTTTGGTATTAACCTTTTTTAAATGTGTAACTTGTAAATATTTTCTTCCAGTCTTCAATTTGTCTCTTTAAAGTCTTAATTGTTTCCTCTGTAGCACAGAAGCTTTTAAATTTGGTTTTATAGCATTTTTCTATTTTCTTTTTGTTGCCTGTGCTTTGGGAGTCATATTAAAACAGTCATTGCCCAGAATTATATTGTATAGCTTTCCTCTTTTCTCCTACCAGTTTTACAGTTTCACGTCTTAAGTTTAAGTCTTTAATCCACTTTGAGTTGAATGGTGTACATTGTATGAGATCAGGGTATAATTTCACTCTTCTGTATGTGGTTATCCTGTTTTCCCAACACCATTTATTGAAAAATTTTTTTCCCATTGTGTATTCTTTACACTTTTGCCAAAGCTCAACTGACCACACATGAGTGGGCTCATTTCTAGACTGTTTTTAAACTAATTAATCCATTAGTTAATATGTTCATTTTTCATGCCAGTGGCTTTTTTAATAACTATAGCCATGTAGGATACTTTGAAATCTGTATGATGCCTCCAGTTTTGTTCCTTTTGCTCACCATCGTCTTGGGTGTTTGGGATGCTTTGTGTTCCCCTATGAATTAACTATTTCTATAAAAGACAATATTGCAATTTTGATAGAGATTGTATTAAATAGGTAGAAAACTTTGGGTAGTATGGAATATTTAACAATATTAATTCTCCTACAAACGTGGAATGTCGTTCCACCTATTTGTGTCTTTCTCAGTTTATTTCATCAGAATTTTAATTTTTTTTAATGTACAGTTCTTTCACTTCCTTGGCTATATTTATTCCTAAGTATTTTTTGTAGTTATTATAAATGGGATTGTTGATGTGATTTCTTTTTCAGTTATTTCATTATTAATGTTTAGAAACTCTATTGATTGCATGTTAATTTCATATTCTACAAATTTGCATTATTTATTTATTCTTACAGCTCTTCAATGGAGTCTTGAGAGTGCTCTATACATAAGGTTATATTAACAATATACTTAATATTTTATTTATTCTTACAGCTCTTCAATGGAGTCTTGAGAGTGCTCTATACATAAGGTTATATTAACAATATACTTAATATTTTCCTATATGGATGCCTTTTATTTCTTTGTCTAATTGCTTTGGCAAAGACTTCTAATATTTATTGAATAGAAATGATTACAGTAGTCCTTGTCTTATTCCAGATCTTAGGAAAGTCTTTCCACTTTCCCCATTAAATATAATGTTAGTTGAGGGCTTATCATATGACCTATACTATGGTGGCATACATTTCTACTATTCCTAATTTGGTGACAATTTTTATCATGAAAGGATGCTGAATTTGGTCAAATGCTTTTTTTTTTTGTATCTGAATGAGACAATCTATTGTGTTTACATCAAACATCACATAACTGGACTTGGACATATTAAAACATACTTGCATACCCAGGGTGAATCCCAATTAATTATGATGAATTATATTTTTAATGTATTGTAGAATTCAGTTTGCTAGTATTTTCTTAGGAATTTTTGCATACATGTTTATCAAGAATATTGGCCTGTAATTTCTTTTTTATATAAAGTATTTGTCTGGTTTGGGTGTCATGATAATTCTGGCATCCTAGAATGAATTTGGAAGTATTCCTCCTTCTTTGATTTTTTTTTTTGGAAGAGTTTTGGAAAGATTGATGTTAATTATTCATTAAATGTTTGCTAGAAGTTGTCGGTATAGCTATTAGGTTCTGAAGGATTTCTTTGATGGGGCACTTTTTACTATTTATCCAACGTCCTTATGCATTAGTCTCTTCGGATTTTCTATTTTTTTCATAACTCAGTCTTGGTAGGTTGCATGTCTGAGAAGTTTCCTATTTCTCCTAGGTTATCCAACTTGTTAGTTCCAACTAGAATGACTGAAGAAGTGCAATATAGTCTCATAAAATAGAACCCTTTTTAAGATAAAATAGTTCCTGCTGCTGCTGCTGTAGATGACTGTACAGGAGACTCCTATAGATCTCCCAGAAACCTTACGAAATTTGAAGAGTTGCCTAAAGGTCATTACCACAGAGTAGGAGCTCAAATTGGTATTATCTGTACCTGCTCCCTGCCCTATTGACTTGTGTTGTCCTAAGATGCTTCAGGTCAGCAAAATCTTGAAACCAGACCCACTGGTAAAGTAGGTCCCAACCTGGAGGTAGCAGTCACTACATATCTCTATTCTGTCTTCATTTCACCATACTCACATGGGTGACTATAACACCATAGCCCTGGCTGCTCAGAACATAGACATGAGATAAAAGCTGAGTCTCCTGCTTCCAAAACCTACACAGCTCCACGGAAGAGCTTGACCCACAAAGAGGGGATTTGACACATAGGTAACTGCCTGCACTTGCCAGGGCTTGACCCTAGAGCCAGACAAGTATTGACTCTGTTGCCCCAGAGAGTCTACCACACAGCTGGCCAATCATCAATGTCCATGCACACTTGACTGTGGCCTGATATCCAGCCAGAAAGCAGCCCACAGTGAATCTATGAGAAGGTTGGATGACCCATAATACTTGTGTATGTGTGAATCTAACTTGTAAGGCCTTCAGGTAGGGGCCTCAACCCCCAATGAGTCCACCACACAGTTGACTGACCCATCATGCAACTAGGTACCTGTGTTCAGCCTGATAGTCCATGAGAGGGTGGTGCCAGCAACCTAGGCCCCCAGTGGAATTTCAGGATAACAGCCGAAGAAACTGAGTCTACCTATAATCAAAACTAGCACATGAAACCCAACTGACTCCTTCACACTCATTTGCAGGAAGAAAACCACTTCCTATGGGGGGGGGAACCTCCATAAAACTGGAAAAAGTAACTGTTGTACTATATACATGGATGTATCAACATAGAAACACAAGAAACATGAAAATAAAAACAGAGTTTGAGATGAAACTAGATTCTTCACTTCTGTTGGTAGGTGGAGACTGTAAACTGCAGGCCTCTGCAGCAAAGAAAGTCTGTTTTAGGACATGCCCACCTGAGTCACTTCTGAGGGTCAGAGTTGGCAAAGCCTGATTCTTCTCCACTACCATTGAGTAGTGTGTTGCAACTGTCAGGTTCCAGCTCTAAATGGTGGACTATGCCCTTCAGTGTTGCAATAGATCCCCATCAGTTCACTGCCAACTTTTTCCAGGTTCTTGTCTCAAGAATCTGAAGACTGAAATTCACTGGACAATGGAAGCAAGGATGAAAGGAGTATGATTTATTCAAGTCTGAAGAATAGAAACGGAACTCTTTTAAGGCAAGAGGGGATCCAATAGGGGTTGCTGCCTGAGTGTGCTAATCTAGGGGTTTATATAGCATTTGAGTCAATGCTATTGGTCTAAATATATGCTAATCAGGGCTTGGAAAAGTATGTTATTGGGTATAAATTGCTGGAGTCTGAACTTCATTCAGGTCTGCCCTGTTTCCATTTTCTTGCAATTGATTGGGAAGTGGGAGGTTGAAGTCTTCTACTCATGAGTGCTCCAGTGTTCTGGCTCTGGTGCTGTGTGCAGCAGGCTTTCTCACTGGGCCCAAGCTAGGATGCCACGGTGTGACAGGTTGGCATGCCCTGCCTTCCCTCAGACCTGGCTTGCTCTGCCTGAGGCCCACACTGGTGTAGTAGCAGCCCACAATGCTGGGGCCTGTGCTCACTGCCCATGCTTCAGCCTGCCTAGGCTACCACTCCAGGAAAAGAGCTTGGCTTCACAAAGGTTATAGCAACTAGAGGTGAAGAGGTGTGGGTGAGAACTTGACAGCAGAGAAAGTAACACCCAGTGAAATCTAGCGATTCAGCAGAGTAACAAAGCAAGTGGAATACCCTAGAACTTTGTATCTGCTACATGATGCATGGGAAGAGAATTCCACCTTCAGAGAGGGTAAAAGTGAAAGACAGTCACAGTATGTTATGGAATACTGCACCCTGTAGGTGCATTCCTCCATCTATTCTACCTGCCTCCTGCTTTTTAAGTATAAGTAATAGGTGAATAAGTCACAAGTTAACTTTAGAGAAAATAATCACTGCATCTCTCAGCAAACTTTGAGTGTTAAAGCCAAGAGCCAGCTTGAGATGGGTCCTATTTTCTGAGTCTACCCTACACAGGGAGATAAGAACCCAGCATAATAGTTCAGTATTCCTGTGGATACCACACTGAATTGTCTGGGCAGGCTGCCACCACATGAGACAGGTTTGGCTTGGGGGAGTGTCTCAGACACAAATCCACAGTTTCATGTTATGGGGAGCATGGGCTGTGTCAGAGAAGGAAATGGAGGAAAATATACTGTAGAATTAATAGTTCAGTGAAGCTGACTTCAATGACTTAAAGTGTCACCTATCTCATTAGGTTTGCTGTAGGGTCAGGGGTGAAGGTGCTGTGATCCAGGATAGGAGATCATTTGGATTCTGCAACCCCACTTTTAGCACAGAACTTGGTGGTTCACTTGCTACCTTAGCCCTCCAAGGCGTCTGGCCCTGAGGTACACAGACTAAAAATCTCAAGAACAAATATACATATGTGGCAGCTTGCATTCTATACAAATTTGGTCAGGGAAAATTCTTGCTGGGCTTTGACATTTGCCACCCCTATCCCCAAGGTGAATGAACTAAACTGAACTGCAGAACTAAAAACCTCTGGAAAGAATATACACATGGCATGGCCACCTTTCTACCTTAACTCAATCAGTCAGAAATGCCTGACACAGTATATGCATTCGCTCCCAACTCATTTGGCAGAACCTGAAGGGAATTTCAACAAGCAGCACCTGGACTATTGCCTCCCTTCCCTACCATATCTGGAAGATTTTAACCTTAGAATATCTGGAGAGAAGATTAGGTTGGCATAGCCTGCTATCATCCACCCCTGCTTATATTTCTTGGCTTGGATGGATATTTGACTCTTTTTTCCCCTCCATCTATTCTACCTGCCTTCTGCTTTTTAATTTTTTTAATTCAAAAATTTCCTCTTATTTTTTCTATTTCTAGTTTTACTGTTTTCATCCCTCTTTTCTCTTCCTCCCTCCCTCTCTCCTTCTCTCCTTCCCTTTTTCCCAGTGTTGGAGTTGAGCCTAGGGCCTTGGATACATTGGGAAGATGCTTTGTCTCTGAGCTACAGCCCCAATTCAGCTGAGAGGAATTCAGACCAGCTCTGGACACACCTCCGTCTTTCTCAGATGCTGATGAACACTTCTACTTGAATAAAAGTGGAGACATAAGCTCCCAAATGTCAACCTATTACTAGGAGTGCACAACTAGCAGGAGGTTGAGGTTCTTCTCTTGTGCAGATACCCCACAGTAACTGCAGAAAGTAAATAACACAAAGGTCGCTGATCGAACAACTTGGGTCCTCTACAGTGATCACAGCTATCCTTGAAAAGATTGTGTAGGGCTGGTAAGAATGAAGGTGAGTGTCACAGAGAGAAAACTGGAATTCAAGCTCCACTCCTCCCCACATACCACCTAAATCTTCAGTTTCCAAAGGACAAGAGCTTCACACAACTCAGGCAACCAGCATGACAATCACTTTTAAATATCAGGGCTACTATTAAGTGCCTGGGGAAAGCCCCACCTCTTGGCTACCACACTTACAGTAGGAGTAACCACAGAGAGCACATTCCACATACTCGGATGCCTAGGTCACGTCTATATGAAGTACGGGTGTGCCCACTCTTACAAGACTTGCAAAAATATTAGGTATCTCCAATTCTGTTACAATGCACTCTGTGCCCCAAACCATGAATCACAACCAGGGAAGTTACAAGGAGGTACTTTGGAGTCCAGTTGGAATGAACTCAACATTACACAACAAATTGATACCCAAGCAGAAGAAAGCTGCGTACTGAGAAGGCCATCACATAAAAGTATAAGAGATATGCACCCCATTAAATGTATAAACCTTAATATAGAATCTCAAGAAATATGAAAAAATCTTAATATGTGACCTCCTACAGTTCATAACTTTGTGACTGCAGTTTCCAAAGATATAAAAGTAGATGAAATGCTAGCCACAAAATTCAAAAGAATGATTGTTGAAAAGCTCAGTGAGGTCCAAGAAAATGTAAACAAACAGTTGGATGAATTAAAAACTTCATCTGACTCAGAATATGTATTTTATAGAATGATTTGTAAATCCAACATTCATTACTGAATTATGCTTAAAGTTTAGAAAAACTGGATAATTGAGTCGGGTACATGATCACGCATTTACTTTGTCTATTTTTGTAACAGACAGTTCTGGTCCTCGTGATATGTCAGTTTTTTTTAAAAAAGTACAAAACTTTATCTAATGGCATAACATCACCAGAGGCCTATTTTTTTCCTAAATAAATTTATATATGCTAACCTGCACTCCCATCTAATAAGATATTAATGTATCACTGATACAAACAGAAAAACCAGACTCATATATTATTAAAAATATTGAAATATGTGGTCCAAAAGATCTGACTTTATTGCTTTTCATATTCAAGATCAAAGTGTTAGTTTATTTTGGGGTTTTCTTTGTGGTGTCGAAAGGATTATTCATCTTTTATAATGGCTTCAGTTTCAAAGAATGTTGCATGTTTGAGTGAAAATAAGATTTTACTGCCTCTACATTAAGTAAGAAAAATTGGCAAATGACACATTTAGAACAAGATAGAGGTCACTGAGAACACTTTGAATTTTTAAACATTTTTACAGTGTTAACAACATGTACCTGTGTGTTAAAGAGATGATTTTGAGGAGCTACTACAGGTTAGGTCCCTGGTTCTCAGTAACCTGTTTTGTGAATGCTTTCTCAATAGTAATGGTCCTTTACTTTGGATGCATATTGGCATGACAGTGTAAGGAGCTCCATAGGCTATTCCCATGAATATTACAAAGAAAAAAAATAAATTTTAACTCCCTGGTAATGGCACTAAAAGTATACAGCACAAGAAGAACCATTTATTCAAGAAAATCTACCAAGACACAGTAAGAAAATCTGCTAACAGTTGGTTAGAGCTTAGGAAGTGTCATTCAGTAAGACAGAAACTCCATTCCTGATTGGGATAACACAGGACCCCTCTTCTTGCAGCTTGCATTTGGAGGGATTTATTCTTAGGAGGAACACAATGCCAGTATTTATCATCCTAATCCCAGCTGTTGCTGAAGCTAAGTTCTAAGCAATAATATTCAATAAATGGGGAATACCATCTTCTTCCCAGCCCTCACTCTTGACTTGAAAATGCAATCTTGGGAGCAGCACCAGTGAAACTCCTGGGGCCCCATCGCTCTTGCCCTGGCTCATCAGGTGGACCTGAAAGAGATAATCCCTGAAAAGCTGAGGCTACTCTCATCTCCACTGAGTGCTCAGGTCCTAAAGCAGGAGCTGTCTGTCATTCAGGAATAAGAAACCATTTTCCCCTCTTAAATTCCAGAGTTTAGGCCCAGGGAGGATCTGCAGGCAAAAAGTGGGCTACAGAAAAGTCAGCTCCAAATGCTTTCCCAAAGAAACTGACTTAATTTGTAATGGAGAATGGAGAGGTCCAAGCCCAAGGATGCTCTAAACACAGTAGAGATTATGATGAAAGTCACTTGGGAGAAGGTTGATTAATTGATTAGAGATATGGATTTAATTATAAATTGGCAAGTTTTCTGGAGAGAATCTGAGACATACAGAATTTGAAGGCCTAAGGAAAAAAAATTAAGACACTAGCATTAGGAACTGCTTCTTCAAAGGAGATGGAATTTGTTTGCATAAATCTATGGAGAAATATATTCCTCAAGGAATTACTCTGTTGTTGAAAACAATAGAGCAATCAGTACTCTACTGATAGAGCTAAACAACTGGGTGTAGCAGGGAAAGAAGCAAAGAAAGCCCCGATAGCACCATGGTATACTAGAGTGACTAAGGCATATAAAAGGCTACCATTCTAAGGAATAGCATAAGGGACTTTACACTGCTAGAGAGATAAATATCACTACTAGAATAATCCAGCCAGTTGTTAAACTAGTAAACTAACAAATAACAGCAAGCCCTGGGGTAGTTATATGGGATAAGGACCCAAAGTTGCTACAATGTATTATCTAAAATATCCCAACAAAAATTTTTGAGATGTGTAAAGCAATAGAAAAAGACCTGTATGTACCTTGGGGGAAAAAAGAAGGAACAAACAAGCAAAAAGTCTTTCTGTGATATCTGGTCCTATAAGTGATCAATTGTCATAATTCAAAATAGCCATTACAAATATTCAATGAACTAAAGTCATGCTTAAAGAAGTAAAGGAAGGTATGGTGACTTTATGTCTCAATAAATAGAAAATATTGGTAGACATAGAAATTACTTTAAAAAGAAATAAATGGAGATTCTAGAGTTGAAAATGTAATAACTGAAATAAAAATAATTAGAAAGATTCAATAGTACAGGGAACACAGCAGGAGAAATATAAGCAAATTTAATAATTAATAATCAACAGAGTTTAAGCAATACTAGGATAACAAAGAAAAAAAGAATGATGGAAAATTAAAGAGCCTCAGAGAAATGTTGGACCATTATGTGAAACAACATGTAACAGCAAAAACAAGAGGCCCAGAATAGCTAAAGCAATTCTTAGCTTGAAAATTGGTAAAAGAGGCATCACAATACCAGACCTCCCAAAAAACAACAGCATGACATTAGCACCAAAATAGACCTGAATGGAACAGAATAGAAGATACACACCTACATAAATACAGTTATCTTAGCCTAGACAAAGGCATCATAAACATACATTGGGGAAAAGATAACCTCTTCAACAAATGGTGCTGGGAAAACTGGAAATCTATAGGTAATAAGATGAAATTGAACCCCTATATCTTACCCTGCACAAAACTCAACTCAAAGTAGATCAAAGACCTAGGCATTAGACCAGAGACCCTGCACTTACTAAAAGAAAAAGTAGGCCCAACTCTCAAGCATGTCAGCTTGGGAACCGAATTCCTCAACAAGAAACCTAAAGCATAAGAAGCAAAATCAAGAATCAATTAATGGGACAGTATCAAACTGAAAAACTTTTTTACAGCAAAGGAAACAATCAAGAATGTGAACAGAGAGCCTATAGATTGGGAGAAAATCTTTGCCACCCGTCCCTCAAATAAGGCTTTAATTTCCAAGATATACAAAGAACTCAAAAAAACTTAACACCAAAAAAATAAACAGCCCAATCACTAAATGTGCAAAGGAACTTAACAAATACTTCACAGAAAAAGAAATATGAATGTTCAAAAATATATTGAAAAAAATGTTCATTCAACATCTCCAGCAATTAGAGAAATGCAATTCAAAACTACACTGAGATTTTATCCACTCCTGTTAGAATGGCAGTTATAAAGGATGCAAGTAACAATAAATGTTGGCCAGGATATGGGGAGAAAGGTATTCTCATACATTGCTGGTGGGACTGTAAATTGGTACAACTACTATGGAAAGCAGTATGGAGAGTCCTTAGAAAATTTGGAATGGAACTACCATATGACCCAATTATCCCATTCCTCAGTCTATACCCAAAAGACTTAAACATACTAGAGTGATGCAGCCATGTTTATAGCAGCTCAACTCACAGTAGCCAAGCTATGGAAACAACCTAGGTGTCCTTCAATGAATGAATGGATAAAGAGAATGTTCTATATATACACAATTAGAATATTATTCAACCATAAAGAAGAATGAAATTATGGCATTTGCCCATCAATGGATGTAACTGGAGAAAATCATGCTAAATGAAATAAGCCTAACTCCCCCCAAAAACAAAGGCTGAATGTTCTCTCTGATTTGTGGATGCTAACAAAAAACAAGGGAGGTTGGGAGGAATAATAGAAACAGACACAGGATAAGGAAGGAAAAGGATGCAGGTGGGGAATAGGAAACACAGCAGAATTAATTGGTTGTTACTCTCCTAGCCTTGTATTCCTATATATGACCACAAGAGTGGGAACCTAATAGAATACGTTATGCTTTATATAGGCATATTTTGCCAAAATATATTCTACTGTCATGCATAACTAAAAAAAATGTAACAGCAATCATAATTTTGTTTTATGCAACCTATTTTAAATTAGCTTACTTTTCCAAGTTGTCCTTCATAAAATTAATTGTTGTTTTTTTCTTTCCCCAACATTTTAACTTCTAAAAGAAAAAACCCTTTAAATGGTTGAAATAGTAACTACCAGAGTAAACTCCCGCCAGCCGGCGGGGCTGAGGAGATGAGCTGGGTTCAAAGTTGCTGGCTGCAACAACAAACTAAGAAAATGGCAAAGAAACCACGGAACACATGGTCATGAGTTTCAAGGATAGGACTGCTCTTTGACCCCAAGGGTCAGCTCCGTGCTGGACAGAGCTGGAAAGAGCAAAAGAGAGAGCATATCCAGAACCCCCGTATTTATTGGGGAGAAGACATTCAATAGAATATTCCACCCAAATAAGGCAAGGGACAAGGTTTAGAAAGGTGGAGTCTTGCTTGGTGATGTCTTGTGGTTAGTAGATTGATTGACATCTTGGCAATCACACCATCTCAGGTGCTGTGTGGGATCACAGGCAGAATGAGAGGAAAGGCACACTTGCATGGCACAGCCCAATTAGCATCCAGAGCCAGACCAGTTCCCTCATGTACTCAAAAGTGATAGCTCGGGGCTGGGGATATGGCTCAAGCGGTAGCGCGCTCGCCTGGCATGCGTGCAGCCCGGGTTCGATCCTCAGCACCACATACCAACAAAGATGTTGTGTCCGCCGAAAACTAAAAAATTAATATTAAAAATTCTCTCTCTCTCTCTCTTCTAAAAAAAAAAAAAAAAAAAAGCTCACACACAGCCAATGGATGGCTTGTGACAGTAAACTATTCAAGGAAAGGGGGCAAGGAGGGTAAACACTGGTCTCCAATCTTAGGGGATCACCATTTCAATATGACTGTACTATCTGAGAAAACATCCTTGTCATTTACTAAGTCGTTTCTGAAACCTTCTCCAAAAGGAAGATTGCTAAAAACCACATGAACATATATAAGCTTCAATTTAGAAAAAGCAAGAACCCAAAAGTGATTGGCAGGCTACCTTTAGATCTCATGATGTCAAAAGCTAGTGAATATGATCCCAGAACTTTCATTTTCTTGATCAAAACTGAGCAAACCAAGTCAAAGCATAAAATATAACATCATTGCTATGCTAAAATTTCTAATCACTTGGGGCTAAATGAACAACAAAAATTGCTGGGTAAAAATTAAAAGATGAGGCAGTTACTTTTTAAAGTAGTTATCTAAATTGAAAACAGGCAAATGTTTTAAAGAAAAGTGCTCTGTACTGAGTTCTAATTAATGTATACCTTTGAAGATATTTAGACTGAACTTTAATTCCTTTTTGTTTTTCAAGTGATGTTGATTCTAATAGCTAAGTGTAATGGTTAAATGTGCAGCAGAAAGATTTCTATCACATATTGTATGGGACAGTTAGAATATTCAGTCTTTCTTCTCTTGATAATATTCTGTTTGCTCATATTTTTATCTCTGTAATAATGACAGTGACTCAGTTACTAGGAGTAGCTAGAATTGGGTTTTCTAGCTATGAATTGGGGGAAGATTACTGAATTTTTTCTAATGTTTATTTCCTCATTTGGAAAATGAAGATAATTTTTTATCCCAGAGTTTTAGTGCAATATTTAAATGTAACAATTAAATGTTTACTGTACTAGAACTTAGATGGTTTCATAATCAAATGTGGACTGTCAGATTTTAAAGATTTGGTAGAAATTGCTTTGTAGTTAACAATGTCTCAATGGAAATTCAATGAAAGAATTGCTGTATTTATTTTAACATCCAAAATTATATCAGATAACACACGATTAAAATAGTTTAGAGCATTGGTTAATGTTACATATAGATTACATTTTTAAAACTATAGCTATTTCATGTTTAGAATTAAAAGCAAAAAAAACAAGCCACACACTACTGAATTACAAGAATATATATTTTTTGTCAACCATAAACATCTATTAAGTAGCTAAAGTACTAATTAGATGCAACTACAGGATAATCACTGCCCTGTAATTATATTTACAATTGAGCATGTGCCTTTTGAAGTTTCTTCTTAACCTTTGAAGTTATCTTGCTAGCTATCCATTCTGGGGCTTTTATTTCTATTTTTGTTTTTAAACAAAGGAGTAGGTTTTCTAAAGATCTTGTCTCCATTTTCCAGCCTCATACTTGGTCCAAACTCTTCAAAAATTCCAAAGCAGAAGAGTTCCCAAACCTAATAATATTCTCCTGCATATTTTCACGGCTGATTTCTCAGATCCTCTCAGAGTTCCTTCCTTTTCTGTGCCTTCTCCCAATTGGTGAGTCTCAGGGACACTCCCATCCTGTCATTAACTAGGCAGATTCTTGGCTGCCTGTTGCTCTAGCATGAGATCCTGTTTCTCTTGTTTCAGGTGAGAATCATAGGGAACTCCTGTCATCCTCTGTTCTTGGGGAGGAGACAAACACAACTGTCTGCTCTTCTCATTCCTATGGGTAAATGTCCGCACTTATTTATGGAGTAGTGCAAAGGGGCAGAGAGAACTATGAATATTAATGCATCTCTAGAATGGCCTAAAACATTGAGTTGCAGATAATTTTTTGTCATACATTTCTCCTGAATGCTATATGCTAAATGTATTGATTATTTTAATAAATGAAAACAAAAATGATTATTAATGATTACTCATAGATGTAAAAAACATGCCAATAGCCAAAGTTAAGTTGGCTTGAGTTTAATATTGAAAAATAATACTAACTTTTGCTTCTTTGATTTTTTGATAGCTGCTCTGCCTCCTCTTGTGAAATAGAAGCACAAATGGCCTGGTTGGTGATACTATATTATACAACCACCAAACACTGTAAAAATATCTGAATTCTATATCGATAATATGTTTTGCCGCTATTTGCTTTAAGTGACACCTTACTTCAATGTCGTTTATTCCACAAAAACAATTTAAAAGACTAAAAACTTTCCAGGTAAGTTGCAGTTTATATGTCAGAAAAATAATTGAATTGGGCTGAGGAAAGGCAGTTTGAAGTTTGAGCTTAAAGAGGGTGTTTTCTTAGTAGACTCCTCTCAAAGATGCAAAGAGACAGTCAAATTAATGCAATTCACACAGAGGCGTGCTGCACCCCTCCCCTGACTCAGGCAATGACAAGGCCCTACTGAGGTGGATGGCGCAAGGCGTCCATCCTCTGGAGGAGCGCAGCATGTTTCTGGGAATGGGCTGGTTTGTTTTTGTATTCCTTTAATAAGTATAGTTGCGACTTCTCATATGACCAGTAAGTATGAAGGAAAAAACATGACTTTCCCAATTAATGCAACTACTTCTAAAGAATAGAAGATCTGTTTGCTCTAAATGCAATGATTCAGCTGTGGAGTGTGAATTGTTAATGTCTAATGAAAAACTCCCTGTATTCCTGTCAAGAAAGTTTTTGAGAAATTAAATTAAAATCTAGAGAAGAAAAATTAATGTTAAGAAGACAGATTAGTGCTTAGTACTGGGCAACTTGTTCTTGTTCCTGTGCACAATGGTTTGTGCTCTTACTCTTGTTTGATTAAAATTAATAACAAGTCAACCACTTGCCGTAACCATGGCACCGGTTCCAGTCAGTAAGTCAAGAAAGAATAGTCAAGGTATAGGCCAATAGTTTGGAACATTTGTAACTATTATTAAAAGTTAACTAAGCAGAAACAGCTCAAAGCAAAACTCAACTGAAAGTACAAATGCTTGCTTATGCATAAGCCAAGGTACATTCTTCTATTCTAATTGCAGCTACGTAATATTTTGTTTCTTTGAATAATGATTCCTGTTTTGTAACCACAAAGTACTGTGAGCCTGCCAAAATGAAAAGTATATATGACCAACTTCACAAGTAAAGATTGGGATCAACACCTTCACTTTGGTGTCTGTGTTGTTTCTCCACCCCTTTTTCGCCGACTCCTCACCATCTGTTCGTCTCCTGAGACCTCCTGTTGGAGCTGGTCTCTGATAGAGGCGCAAGTCAGTCTATCTGCTGATAGATTCATGATCCTTGAAGACCTCCTCCTGCAGGTTGCCTCTCAGGAACACACTGTGTGCTAAAGCTCACACAGAGCCATGGTCAGATGTGGCTCCACAGCAGAATGAATTTGCTGAGTATTTCATTTCTACCAGAGCAATTCCTTAATGGCTCACATATTGAGATTAACATTTTTTAAAAAAAATTCCTAGAGAAGTCTTTATGCTATGAGGTCTATGAATCATTAAGTCGTCTTGGGCTTTGTGTAATTTTTGCAAGTATGGTACTACTTTACATATAGAAGAGGGTGGGGGCAAGGGATAAAAATATTAATAAAGATAACAACAGGAATGACTTGGATTTTTGGGGGTGCTTTCTATTTACCAGTTGTAAGGAAGAAAAAACAATTTTCCTCTACTCTTAAAATCTATGGCGAGGGTTTGTGCGTCGAACTGACAAAAGTCAGAATTTTATTTAACATTTTTATATACCATGAAAGCCTGGAATAATGAAGACCCAAGGAAGCATTTAATGTTAAGAGTTTGTATAAATTTTTAACAACAAAATAATAAATTACATAGAAGTAACAGAGGAAAATGATGTAAGCTTCTAGGGCAGTTATTTTTTGGAAGTGCTTAGGAGATATTTGGGGGAAACATTGAAAGATAAGTTATATTTGTATTGATCCCTTTCAGCATCCACTGTCTTCAATGATATGAAGATTGTCTTTTTCTTAGTATAGAGGTGGTACCCTGTACATGAGAAAATTTATGGCTAGTCAAGGTCAAAGAGACCTTCCTGCATCTGCTGTTTCTGTCATCTTGAGTTCAAAGGCTAACCAAAATGCCAAAGTGGCATATTTTCGGATGGCATGTTGTGATGGCTTGTGTAATTTTCCCTGCCTGAAACGGTCATGTAATTTTTCTCACAATAAATGCTGAATTAGTGGCTGTAGCTGAGTGTTAAGAGATCTGAAAAGGCAGAGAAGAATGTATACTAGAAGGAAAATAGTTCACAGAAAAGAACAATTCAAAGCACATTTCCCCATATCCTGTTTTCCCCTATATCTCCCAAATCTGGGAATGGGTCAGCTCAATAAAAATGGCTGAGTCTCACTTGTTTGATGGGTGGTGTAAATCTTTTCTGTTCAAAGGTAAAAATCAGTCACATTGTCTTACATGATTCACATAGAAGCAACATTTCCCACCAGTGATTATATAAACTTCTTGTTGGGCAGTCATGTATCTAGGATGCAAAAATTTTGGAGTTTAATAGAGGCTAAAACTATTAAATTCTGATTGGTGTGCTTCCTGCCTTTTCATAGTGGTACTGAACTGTCAGATTCTAAAACTTGGAAATATGATCTTCAACACTGGAAATAACTTGGAGAAGCAACATACAAGTAAGTCTCAATGCAGTCTCATCTGTTTATGTTCCACGACTTTCTGAATGAAAGTGCCTGAGTTGGAATATCTGGAGACAGAAGGAACTAGGTATCTGAGTCCCCATTGGCTCGACCAGTTAGGTAGGAAGACTTCATATAGCTTATTGCCACTTGGTAAAAATGTCAGAGTTATTCCCGGGCATGGCAAGGGAGGAGCCTGCAGTTCCCTGGGTCCAGTCTCATGAACTTTGTCATTGGTCGTGTTGGCATCTTCACACCTCCATGTGCCTGGTATGTCAGTTTAAGAGCAACACCTGTTATGAAATATTTGACACCAGAGGCCTGAAGTCTGATCTTGACTACTATGAGACTTGATTTTTTTTTTCACCTGGCCAAGTTAGTCCAGATTTGTGTTCTACCAATGTAAAAATTTTAAATTCTGGAGCATAATCAGGGGAGCAGCAGAGCCAGCCCATGTCATGGTAAGAGTGGCCTGTGAACCAGACAAAACATTTGGAGAATTGGTAAAAGTTTTTACCATCCAATGAGGTGCTGGAAGCATTTGTGACCTCCATGAATGGTTTGAGGTGCAGTCATAGAATTTGATTGCAATAATGTCTTGGTTTATTAATTAGGAAGAACCCAGTATCAAACTTGTGTTCAATACAAAGGGAAGAATTCCCTTCCAGTGTTTTCATCTGGCTAAGGGGCAACCTTGAATGTTCATAAAGGTCTTTCTTGGCCTGATGGCCTCTCCAGAAGCACAAGCAGAGTGATGTTTTTCTGGCCATGTCTAACCTACATGTTAGGTTCCACCACATGCTGTCACTGGCAGAAATCAGAAGTTTCTCAGGTGTTTCTAATCTATTAATATGTTGACATCTCCAGTTGTCAGATTGAGTAGGTAACAAGGCTACAGTTTAGAAAACTGGTGTAAGGGGCAGTGTCAGGTTTGTGCTTGACTTGCTAAGAAAACATTAAGACCCATAGGAGGCAGACAAGTTTGAGAGCCCACAGTGGAGGATCACAGGGAGAGCAGTTTAAATCGAGACAAGCAAATTCCAGTCAACTTTTCAATAAGGGGGGAAAAAATGAAAGGTTTGGTTTAAAAAGGCTTTCCCCCACCCCCACCTTTTTTCAGGAAATAAAAGAGACTTAAAAGGGGAAAAAAGATAGAAGCAAAGTTTCTTGATCTGTGATCTTGAGAAAGCTGGCTACTTTGTGATGTCATCTGATTCCAGAGCCTTGGAATTGGCTTGGAAATCTATACTATGGGGTCGCTGTAGGGATGGTGTTCTAGTTATCCTGTAAGGGATGATCTGAGTCTAGCTTGGTGTGGATCACATGAGTCCAGAGGATTTTTCTTTCATTTTGATGGCAGTATAGGTGGCTAATGGTACTTCATAAGGTTCTTCCTAGCAAGGTAACAGTATATACTTTCCTCTAAAAATCTTGGTGGATACTTGACCTCTTGGTTGAAAGTGATGGCAAGGTTTGCTAGTCAGTGGAGGCCATTGCTTTTTGATTTAATGAGAGACCACAAGTATAAAAGTTAGTTCTCATGTATAGCAAATCATCACATCACATCATTCAAGTCCCTGTAACATTCACTCTACACAGAAATGAGAGGGTTAGAGATTCTGATTGACACAAGATCATGCAAATCTATTTCAAAAGGGGTTAATTTATGTCTCCTAATTGGAGAAATCCAGATTTTTATAAGGTCCAAAGGTAATGCTCTGAACCATTTAAGTCTTATTTCTTGACAGATATTTTCCCCCCAATCCTTTTTGTTCAGGGTTTTACATTCTCTTTGCCCTGATGATGAGGGATGACATAAGGTAGGAAATTTTAAAGAATGCCATAGAGTTTTTGTGAGCAAGTGGTTTAGTTTTGCTGAAAAAATGAGTTCCTTAGTCTGCTTCTATTTGTAAAAGAATGCTAAACTGAGAAATAATCTCAGTTGTTAATTTATTTGCCATTGTCATGGTGTCAGCATCTAGTTGGGTAGTATTCAGTTCATCTACCAGACACGAGGACATCTTCCATTACTGGGAACAGCCTAAGCCTTGAGGTAAAGCTAGAAAATCCACACAGAGTATCATAAGGGAAGTATGGGCCATGGAGGATTCCTACGGGTATGTTAATCACTTCTAGAAGTTTGGCAAAATTTATAAATAGTGCATCAGGAAATAATTTGGCCAAAAATTCTGTGAAAAATAGGGCAGAACCATGTGTCTTTAGTTCCTAACTCTCCCCAAAACACATGTATGTCTCATCTGATGGCAGATAAGAGCAAGCTCAAAGATCACAAGAAAGTAGATTACAGGAAGTCTGTTTGGCCACCATATAAACATTCTGGTAATTATTTGAGAGTCTAATGAGTTCAGTTTTTTTCAGACTGCCAGCTGATCAATAATATCAGTCAGGAATAAAAGAAATCTATAAACTGGGTGGAGAAAGAAAGGAAAGGTGCCCATTTTCCACCACATATTTCTAGCTTGTCAGCCCTTTTGTTCTCAAGAGACATATTATCAGTGTCCTTGGTATGAGCCAGACAGTGAACAAATAGCAATTTTAGCTGGGAGATGAACAGTTTGTAAAAGGGTAGCCATTATATGCCCAAAGGCAATTGGAGTATCAGAAGAGACTAAGAATCCAGAGGATTTCCAGATGATGTCATTGGCATGACAAAATCCAAAAGCATAACTAGAGTAGTATTAGCAGGGAAAGTTTTCTTTCTGGTCAGTGTGTACACTATAGTAAGAGAATAGGTTCACTAGACCCTTCAGGCAGAGATTCTGGAGGCTGATGTAAGAATTTCACTATTTGAAGGCTCTTGTCAGTTGTCCCCCATATCTCAGCTGCACCCTGTGGAGTAAGCAGGGTATCCCAGGCAGTAATGCCTTATTCTTACTTTCAAAACTGAAGGAACAAAAGATGAATCTTCCTCTGCTGTCCACAGTTCTGTAGCTGGAGCCTATGAAGTGAACTGACAAAAGATAGATTAGCAGGAAGAAACCAAACAAATTTTATTTGGTATTTTTACATGTACCAGGAGTCTTCATAGGAAAACAACAAACGAAGACCCAGAAAAGCTTTTAGGACCAATAGCTTATACACTTATTTAAAAAACAAAACAAAACAACAAAAAAAAAAACAAAGAAAAAAGAGGTTTAATCTTTTAGAGGGAACAATTTGTGGGAAAGTGACTAGGAGATATGTGGGGAAAACAAGAGGAAAATGAGGGCTATTTTAGTAGGTTTGTTTGTATCAATTCATTTAAGCATCCATTCCCAATGTCCAGTGGTAAGAGTGTTCTTTATGTAGTTCAGGGAGGGTACTCCGTACATGAGAAATGTCTTGGAGAAGGTCAAAGACCCATTCCGGCAACTACTGTTGCTACATCATCTTTAGTTCAAAATAAACAGTACCTCACAGTAGCCTGTTTTAGGGTGGCATTTTCTGAACCCCTTCACACGTATTGTGCTGTTTCATGAACTTTTAAAATAATTTTATAATTGATTTATATAGTTGCTTTATTTTCCACAATTTACAGTTAAAAAGCAAACAAGTAAAACAAAACAAAACAAAAAAAAGCAACACAATTAAAAATCTCCAAGCATAAAGTACCGTAAAGAAGTCAAGTCAAACAGTTCTGGGAAAGGTAAGTTTTAGATTGACCCAGATACTATGCCATTTGGTTCTAATCTAGAAGATCAAACTATCTAGTGCAGTAGTTTATACACTTATAGACATTACCTAAGGGATCCTCAGGCAGATAAGAATTCTCTTCTGATTGTTGAAGAGATTAAATTAAAGAGATTAAGTAACATAGCTCAACCTAGTTAACTAGAAAGTGTCTGTTTTTGGGATTCAAAACCTAGGTGTCTCCAATGCCAAAGTTTTTGTGTTGCAAAATTATTTGATTGATTCTACAGTGAAAAATTAAATATTTTACACTGTCACTCACTACACCCATATATAAATATATAACTTTGAAATTATGATATATAAATTTTAGTTTTCATCTACACTTCCTGGCTCATAGTTTCCTTCCTAAGATAAGCCATGGAAAGTAGAGTTTTTCTTCTTAAGGCAGGTCATAGAAATGATAATCATAGACTGACTTTCTGTCTTGTGCTCACTATGAATTCTAAGACCCACCCCGTCCAATAGTAAGTCATGTGCCCCTCCTCTTTCCAGAGGTGTCCAGTCCCATAGTATGGAGGAAGGCTGCACAGAGAGAAGAAAAAGAGGAAGAAAGCTGAAACAGCCTGTTCTGCTTGGTTCCCTCACCTAGTTTGTTGGTATTAGATCACACTCTTGTTGTTCAATCACTTTTGACACAGTTGTGCATTCTTCAACTATATGTATGCAATGAAGTCTCTGTAAAAACCCAGAAGGACAGGGTTGGAGAGTTCCTGGGTATCTGAATACACCGAAGTTCCTGGAGGGAGGTGTACCTGGAAGAGTGCAGAAGCTCCACACCCCTTCTCCCATACCTCAAGCTAAGCATCTTTTCATCTGTGGCCTTTGTAAGATCCAGCAAACATAAGTGTTTCCTTAGTTCTGTCGGCTGCTCGAGCAAAATAATTAAATAATCAAATCAGGAGGATGTTGTGGGAACCCTAATTTATAGCACAGGGTAAAACAACCTGGCAGCTTGTGACTGAAATTTGAGTGTAGGGGGTGTCTTGGGGTCAGAGCCCCCAACCTGTGAGATCTGATGCTATCTCCAAGTTGATGGTGTCAGAATTAAATTGGATTAGAAGATACCCAGATATGGTATCCACTGAAGAATTAATTGCTTTCTTGCAGGCAGAGAGAAGTCTGCACACCTTTTGAGGTCACATACTTATGTGTTTGTTGTTGTGGTGTGTAAACAGAAGGAAAGTAGATACTTTGCTCTCCCAATGCAAGATAACTGAGAGAAGAGCTTTATAGAATAATATCCTTGTTAAATACCATGGCACCTGGTGATGCTTTCTATCCTATTCCACTCTATTATTCTCTATTTTACTCATTTTTTTTAAACAAAAACTCATCATAGACAATTAAAGTGATTTTGTGGCAAATAGGTTGTGACCTTCAATTTGACTAAAATGCTAGGTGTAGGCTTATAATCACTTTCTTGAATCACTCTGCTTGCAGTTAACCTCCATTGTGCCTAAAATACATAAGACTAATGCAGTGATATTTATTTAGGGTATGCCTTGAAAGTGCTCTATGTAATAGGCTTTGGCCAGAGATGATCCCAAATGTGGAAGAGCTGACAGAGCCCTCCTGTGGAAGGGTTTACTTCACTATTCTATTTTCCCTTCAGCACAGGTCTGTGATATGTTCCAGAATGTTCCACAATTATCTGAAACCCTGAATAGTACCAGATTCAAAATATACAGAGTTTTTACATATATACACGATAAAGTTTAATTATAAACTAAGCATAGTAAGAGATTAACAACAATAATAGAACAGTTATAGCAACATAGTGTAATTATAGAAGTCATTTAAAATGTTCAAATGGTTTATTTCTGGAATTATTCATTTAATATTTTTGGACCATGGGCATTAAACTATGGAAAGCTAAATCACAAGTATGGAGGGACTGCTGTATAATTTGTACTGAGTTTCTACACACTGAGATTAATTGAGCTAGGTATGACTTTTTACTATCCTTTCTTTTTTGTTGTAAACCTAAATTCTTTAAAGGAGACTTAGATTATTGCTATTATCACAAAACATCTCTGCATTGCCCAACCAGTGTTTCTGGTAAACACTTCTGTGCAATTCTTGGGTTAGGAATTCATCTCGAGATACTCCTAATCTAATCATGTGCATTGAAAGAATTCTCCACACCTGTTACAGCTGCATTGCTTATAACTTGGAGTAAATGCAAATGAGCCATGAGAACAAAGCAAGATTTCATTGTATTGGTGGTACAAGGGAAATAACATTGCACTTTAGATTTACACATTTTTTTAAATAGAAAATACCTTAACAGGTATCATTTCACACATTATCACAGCATTCCTGGAAGTTGGATAGATTTGAGTATTGCCAACATATCTTTAAAAACTTAAGTGATACTTAAAGTTTGAATAATTTGGGTCCTCCAGCCATTGCATAATGGAGTTAAAATGGAAATAAAGCCTCAGTCTATCTATAGGTCTGGTCTCCTCAATACTTTTAGGTATATGTGTCGCCAGTCTCCAGGTTCTCCTGGGCAGATCAAAGACTCAGTTAAGAAAGAAGGGAAAAAGTGAAAAGTAAATGGGAGAAGAGGTAACAAATGATATTGTGAAGAAAGCACTAGTAAATGTTTCTAGTGCTGCATTGTAGTATAGGTATCCAGAGGGTGTACTATACTACATGACATCATTAACTAAGGAGAGTGGTGGCAATTGGGGACTATCTGAAAGAATAGGATTAGATTAGGGGGAAAAATTATCTTTAAAAGCTCTTCGAATTATAACCTGTAAGGTACATCTTCCAGCCGGGCATGGTGATGCACACCTATGATCCCAATGACTTGTAAGGCAGCAGGATCATAAGTTGGATCCCAGTCTGGGCAAGTTAATGAAACCGTGCCTCAAAATGAAAAAAAAAAAAAAGCTGAAGGGCTGGGGATGCACTTTGTAGTTCAGTGCTAGAGACACCCTGGGTTCAATCCTCAGTACTGGGAAACACACACACACACACACACACACACACACAAACAAAAATCTTCCATCTTCCTATCTATATACTAAAATAAGGTTAAAAGTAACTAGTTTGAGATGACAGTTTTCACTTTTCAACTCCAAATCTTGTTAATGTTTAAAATATTGGTCTGAATGTTTATGCTCTCCTAAAATTCATGTGTTGAAACTTAATCCCCAATGTGGTAATATCAAGAGGTGAGGCCTTTTGAGAAGTAATTAAGTCATGAGGCCTGAGAATTCCTGAATAGGATTAGTATAAAAGAGGTAGGAGGGAACTTGCTTGTCCCTTCCATCTTGTGAGGGAGCTATAAAAGTTCTATGAAGAAGACGGTTCTCACCAGACATCAAATAAGCTGGCACCTTGATCTTGGAATCCAATCCCAGCCTCTAAAACTGTAAGAAATAAATATCTGTTGTATATAAGCTACCTGGTCCATGATATGTTGTTATGGCAGCCCAAAAGGACTAAGCCAGACTGGGCAAACTGCACTGTGTCTAATAGATGACCTTGTGCTTTGGTAGTAGATTAAAAATAATTTTGTAAAACTGGTTATGGTGTTCATAGATGAATACTTTCACTTATTCACCCATTCAATTAAGAAATGATGGACCTCCTTCTATGTACCAGGCACTTTCCTGGGAACGGGGGCAATGATAGTGTGCTGACAGTCTGTTGTGAGTGATGTTAAGAAAATAGGTACAATTTTTGTGAGAACTTTGATAAATTAAAAGTGGCTTTGGTGATGATCAGAGTTAAAGGATTCTATAGATCTGTTTGGAAAGCCTGCATCAGTAGGAGCAACCTTGAGAGATATATCTCTAGACTCAGAATAAAGACTAAAAATTAAAAAAAAAATCTAGTTCAAAGAAATTTATGCAAGAGGTGGTGCAAGGCAGGATCATGGTGGCAGAAACATTCATTCATTTTATCCTCAAAGAACTTATAATCATCAAATCTTCCTTCCTCTAAGAAGAGGAACTTTCATATTAATAACAAAAGATTTGAATTTTTATTTTCCTGTAGATTCTGACTGGAATGCTGGCCTAGACTCAGTTCCTACACATTTCTTAAAAGTGGGCAAAGATATATGGTAGGAGGACATTTGGTTGCTAAAGATTTTTATCCGTTTTTGTTTTAAAGAGTGCATGCTTCAGGTAGACATCCTAGCATGATTTTTTTAAAAAGTTAAGTAAGTTAAGTAATAAATAAAGATTTTTAAATTAGTCCTCTTTTTGAAGAAAAAAATTAGTACTCCATTTATAGGCTAGTATGGAGATAGTCTCCAGGTACTTTATTTAAGAAGACAATTACCTATTGTATTATCTTTAGAAGGTGAGTCAGTATATTTTTCTTATTTATCTTCTACATTGCTTAATGTATTCAATGACACTTGATGAGATCAGGTCCCTGGTGTCTTTGGACAAAGGATTATGGGATAGATATTTGCTGTTTGTGTTTGACTATATAGTAGCCATTTATATCTTTAATATAATCTGAATTTTAAAAGATTTATTAACCACAGCTTTGGCTCTTCTGAGACAAAAAGTACGAGTTATATGAATGGTTGAGAGAAGATAAACAGTGGTTATTATTAATAGACTTGTTAATTCAATGCTCCTACTTTTTGGTCTTAGTGCTTTTGTGAACTTCATTGATGTAATGTACCAGTAATAACAATGACACTAGATATTCTTCTTAAACTTTTATTTGGCTTGGTACTAAGCCTTCTTGCTTATGAATGTTAGGCAGCTGAGTCATTGTAATCACTGAATTGGTTTCAGGTTTGTGAGGATAGGATGCTGAGTTCACTGACAAAGTCTGGTATCACCTGGGGCTCAGCAAGTGCCATTGCAGAGAGCATAGAAAAACTATTGTGTTTATAACTACTGATGTGAATTTAGAGGCCACTGGAGATTTTAGAGTCTTTATTCAATTACTTGGGCTGTCATGTCTGGGTGTGTCAGCCTCACAGTTGACCATAGAAGACATACTTGTCTTCTGAATAATGATGGAGCTGTGGCTTCTGGATAATAAGCTTCAGTTTTTGTTTGAACATCTTCCTTTTAAAGTATCTTTGTGGCTAAAATTCTGAGTTTACTGGAAGGCAAAGTTCATCAAGTTTATTTAGTTAGTCAACTAATTAATGCTTTTACATGCACAAGAGGGAGAACTGACAAAGATTCTTTCCTTGACAGAACTTGACTCAGGCTCATCTTGTACTCTTTATGATTAGGTCTCAAACCCAGGACTTCTGTGTCCATCCTTGTAGAGTCCAGTTCTAGCAAGAATCCTGCCATGTCAGTTCAGCAAGAGTCCCAGAGCCTGCATATCAGTCCCTGATCCACTAGAGCATTCTTATGCTAATTTACCATCCTTGCTAATCTGCTCTGCCATAGGCACTCCATAACAGATTGCCCTTACAGGGGTAAGGGTAGTTTCCTCATCCTCCAACAAACCCAGGTGATAGCTTATCACACCTTGTCCTCAGCAAGCCAGAACCCCCACTTATCTCAGATATTTTATTTTAGTAACTCTCTATACACTGACACACACCCCCCCCCCCCCCGCCCTGCTTTGTGGATCTGAATTCCCACTTTTCTTTGTTGTAGCTGGAATTGAGCTCAGTTCTAAACTGAAGTTTCATTTTTCCTGTTGCAATAGTTTTTCTAACTAAAATCTATTTTTACTACTTTAATTAAAAGCCAGCTGTGTTTCTTTTTGTTGTTGTTGTTTGACAAACCTATGGCTTCTGATTGGCGGGCTTGGATTTTTGTTTGAACATCTTCATTTTTACAGTGTTAGCATTGGCCATAATTTTGAGTTTACTGAAATTCAAAGTACGTCGGGTTCTTCCAGTAACTCATTTAGTATTTATTGTCAACTGAGTTACTCTGGAAGTTAAACAGTGACCCAATCCTATAATTAAGTGTATATTATATACCATAAACTCCGAGGTCTGCAAAGATATTTTGGAAATAGAATGTTATTGGCATCCTCTCCAAAAGAATTCCCTTCCAAGAATATAATTACTTACTTTCTTATTTTCAATAAAACACCTTTGGTATTGACTACACATGCATTTTTAAAAACTGAAGTATGAATATTTTGTAACATGTTGATTTAATTTGCTTAAAAATTTCAACTTTTAGATTCATGTTTAATCAGACTGTGGTTTGCTAGCTTCTTGGTGTAATATTTTCTAATTATATCATAGAACAACAGAATAAACTTACTGCAAAATTCAACATATGTAAATTTTGTTCCATGTTCCATCATAGTCATTAAATACAATTTGATGCTGAGAGCTGTTCTTGAGGGATTTTATTATTTTTCTCCTCTGTCCTTTCCAACCGGAAAAGAATTCACAAAACGAGTATTTTGCTATGACAACATATCAAGCATGGCTTCCTTTATCATTTTGAAAATACTAATTCTAATTTATTAATTTTCTAAGGAGACATTATTTTTACATTAAATGCTGTCCTTTTTTGGAAAACAGTTCATTCTTCACTTGTATTACACTGCAGAAATCTGTCATTAACAAAATGCTGAGCAATTAAAACAACTGGAATGAGTGCTTGTATTACCACTGGCCTCTTAAACTCATTTCAAGTGCTAATAAAAATTTATAACATTCTTATGTTAATTTACCATCCTAGCTAATCTGCTCTGCCATAGGCACTTGAATTTGCTTAGATTAAAACACCAAACACACACACACACACACACACACACACACACACACACACACACATTCTCTCTCTCTCCCAAGCACACTCACACAGGTTTCCTTTCCCATCATAAAGTAACATAGCAAAAGATTAAGTCTTTCTGTAATTGACTGGACAAAGGGCCACCTTTTATCACCCAACAGGTTAAATACTGCTTAGCTAATAGATTGGAGCAACTTCTGATCTGCTGACATCACAGAGGAAAACTTTGTCATTTTTACTTCATAAGTAAGTCATCCGTTTTTCTTTCTACTAGTAGGGAAAATCAGGTGTAGTTTTGTGGAAAAGGATTAGAACTTCTGTAATATGTCACTTTTTTTTTTCTTCAGACAACCTCCTTCATTTTTTTTAAAGGGAGAGAGAGAGAGAGAGAGAGAGAGAGAGAGAGAGAGAGAGAGAGAGAGAGAGGGAATTTTTTTAATGTTTATTTTTTAGTTTTCGGCGGACACAACATCTTTGTTGGTATGTGGTGCTGAGGATCGAACCCGGGCTGCACACATGCCCGGTGAGCGCCCTACCGCTTGAGCCACATCTCCAGCCCCCTCCTTCATTTTTTTGAGAAGCATTTCTGGTAGTGGTTAAAAAGATTAAGGGTTAGCAATTTCTTTAGCTTTGACAATCTCCAGGGGTTCAAAACATGTCTGGTAGACACTCAGAAAGTTAAAACAAAGGCAGGAAAAAAACAATGAAGAGGAATAATAATAATAAAGAATAATGGGGAAGAAAAAGGAGTTGATAGAAAGTCACTTCAAATGGCACTTATCTATCTTGTTGAATTGTTTATAATATCTATTTCTGGCCAAATTATTTATAAAATATTATGGTTTTAAGAAAAAAAATTTCCTGGAAAAGTCTTGCTAAAATGGTAAAAAACACATGTAAATTTTTTAAGAGAAGAAATTTGCACATTTCCTGATTTTGCTTTTAGGCTGATCTCTTATGTTTGTTCAAAATGCTTAGGTTGGATTCCCTGAAACTTGTAACTGGAGGTGATATCAGCCTCCTTATTGAAATTGTGAACCAAGCACTTTGTACTAAATGTGATTAATGTATAAGGATAATAACTGTGGGGCCTATTGCTAACAAGGGATTTTGTTTTTATATTTCATTTTAAAGCATGACTCCATCATATTTATGAAGTAATTTATATTAAAACTACCTTCATTATCCAGAGGCTTCCTAAGCTGAGGGCTATTTGTTCAGTATTGTAACTATGTATATTTGTCCTGGGGATATAGGGTAATGGAGACTAAGGAGGCTCCCTGTGGATAACTTAGACCTTGGGACTCTCTCCTTTGCTCTTTGCTCCTTTTGGTAATGCTATGCTTTTTTTTTTTTCCCCACCAGTTATAATCTTGTCTTAATCAACATTTGCCCATATTTCTGAAAATTTCCCTTTATGTGCATAATTATAAGTCTATGGTAGTTTTAATGACAGGAAGGTGTGTCTGAATTCACTTCTTAAGTCCACTGAGGTAACAGATACATAGACTGGAAATACCAAAAGGATAGATTCTGGAGAAAGTGGCCTGACTGATCTGTTTATCTGTTAGTCATGATTCTCAAGAAGAAAGCATTTATCACAAAAACAAATCATTTGCTGTGGAAAAGCAAAGAATTAACCAAGAAATTTGGTTTCCTTTTTTCCCCCTCTGTTCCCAATCTCAAAAATCTGACCCATCCCATAACATCATATTGTATACCTTAAATAAATACAATAAAATTTAATTGTAAAAAAAATACCAATCACCAACTCCTTTTTCATAAAAATATAATCTCCTTCTACAAACATTCTGATGGGGAATAGGAAAATTTATGGTCCTTATTTTTTTTCCTGAGGAAGGCAGACAGTTTGTCCTTGCAAACTAATTTTTAGCATTAAATTTTGTTTTGTTTCCTCTTCTTATTTGAGAAAGTGTATGGTAATTAGATGAAAGAAGATTAGATAAAAAATATATAATGGATTCTCAGGAAGTATGAATATTATTTCACATATCTGAATTTTTTTCAGCTCTTTAATTATGGGCTTACATGTTTTTGTATGCATCAATTTAGAGTGTAAGTGCATTTTTTAATTTTAATTTACACAGTAGTTTAGGTGAATACCTTTCCATGTTACTTCACTAGCTTTATGTTGCTTCATTAGCTGCACAAATTCTCTCAATCTGAAGTATGGCATTTAAGCATTTCTTACCATTGAGTATTAAATTACTTTTTATCCTTTCCCATTTTATAGATTTACAATACACAAAGATGAATGCTACATATGTAAGTATCTACACATAGCTGTATAATTTTTATTATAAACTGCTTTTGGAATTCCTCAGACAAGACATTCCTGGTTCAAAGGATTTAACCAGCATGAGTTCCAGTGATAAAATGTCTAATCTTAAATAGAGTTGCAAATGTATTCAGTTCTTAAGTTCTTAAATTTTGAAAAAAAATATTTAAGGGAGTGTAATCGGCTTACCAATGTTTTAAGAAGACATTGAAACCAAACTGCTTTTTGCCTTGAAACTAACTGCAAGACAGGTGCAGTGGTTGGCTGGACGTAGAAAGCAGGCTTTTGGACCAGTACCATTGTTGGGGTCTGGTGAATGTCAAGACTTAGCTGGAGCACTTTAGAAACAATTATTCCAAAAAATGGGCAAGGAGGACACTGAGGAGGCAACTTTAATAGATTTAGATTGAGTACAGATCTTAGGATCTTAGTACAGAAACACATGAGATAAGAAGTGACGTAGATTCAATGTATATGGAATATATACATTCAGATTCCATATATATGTATATATACATATGCAATAGATATATATTAAATAAACATATCCTTAGGGATTGAACCTAAGGTCTCACACAGGCTAGGCAAGTGTTCCATCACTGAGTTACATTCCAAGCTGCAATTTTAAAATAGTTTTGTGCATGGACCAGGTTTCACAGTGTGGAATTTTTCACTTGTAGCTTGATATTGGTGCTCAAAAAGTTTGGAATTTTTGAGCAGTTTGGATTTGGGATTTTTGAATTAGGGGTGCTCAACCCCTGTGCTAGTGGATAGATAAGGTCAGCTATTATTTGGGGTTAAATCAGTTCCAAGGAAATGAGGTTCTCTAGCAGATGCTTTAAATAAAAAGAAGGCACTGTTCTGTATCTAACTTCTAAAGCTGTCCTCAGTTCTGTGCCCTGAAACTTTGTTTGAAGATTTATATTAAAGAGACATTTCATCCAGTTGATTTTTGAAGGAGAGAAGTGGCTACCTATTTCTAAAGATTTCTATGGGTAGAGATCTTATCAGTGGGTTCATTCTACCCTAAAAGTTCACGTTTTTACTTTTTAATATTAAATGATCATATGGAGTTGAGGTTTGAATATTAATTTCCTAAGTTTGGCATTTCCTCTTTCCCTGAGACACAGGAAAGCTAATTCTTTATTTCATTTTCTTTTCCCACTCCCTGCCATTCAGCTATGGGTGTAGGTAGTTAGTAATTGAATTTTTTTTTTTTTTGGTGATATTACTCATAAGATTTGTTGAACATTACCCTGAATAAGAAAGTTTAGAAAGGTTTAAATTCTAAAGATCTTTAACTACTCTACCATTCTTAACATGAGGGAAAAATTATAATCTTTAAAACATGACACTAATCGTTGTTTTAAGATTATGACTGTTATTATTTTTAGAATCTTTTCGATGAATGGCTAAGTGATTTGCTATGTAAGGACAACATGCTCGACAACATAATTCTCATTATTTCTCCATGTAGTAGTACTATCTCATTAAAGAGAAAAAGTCTTGTTTCCTCCTCAAACTAAATTTTTTTTAAACGAACAAAACATTTAAATATGTCTTCTTAGATTGGGAATATGGTTCAGTGACAGAGCACTTGCTTAGTATGTGCAAGGCCCTGGATTCAATCCCCAGCACCACAAAAAATCTGAATAAAATAAGTAAATAAATAAAATTTAAAAATAAATAAATAAAAACAATAATGTCTTCTTGCAGGTAATTTTTGCAAATATCAAGGGATGATTAATGCATTATTTCTTATCCTTGCCTCAGACTATTTTATGGCCCTACAAAAGTTGTCTATAGCACTTCACTTTGTCTCAATCAGAATAACCACACAATCTTGCTTATCAAACACTATTAAAAAGCTAATATTTATATATTGCTTTTATTAGGCTAAAACCAATTCTTTTAGTAAAAGATGTGGAGTAGTAAAATGTTTTATTAACTTAAACATAAGAGAGAATATTACTGTAAGATTTTGATCCATCAGTGTTCCAAAAATTACTTTGATTTGTCACTTGGTTGGAGGTTTTGGTTGATTTAACAGTTTTGAACACACTTTTGATTTATTTCTTCTGACAAAGTAGATTTTCTCTTCTTCCTTTCTGTCCTACTTAAAAATAAATAAAAAGAATTAGGAAAATATGAAATTTTTAAATTCTATGAGAGGTTCTTTTCAATATTTGGCAAACCACTAGAAAGTGATTTGTCAAGAAGCAATAAATAAGGATGAGATTCGACTTGGAATCTATATTCATTCAATAGTCTTTGCTTGGTCCAGCATTCTGTACACCTGGAATGGCAAAAGGAAAAATAATTATATTGAACTCTCTGCAGGCTCTGTTATGATTTGAGAAAATGAGACAAATGTTAACTAGTATAGAATTTGTATCACACATAAGTGAAAATCATATTATTGACTTAAACAAAATAGTTGGTCTTTTATCTGCTAAAATGGAATTAAACTGTTTTCACATAAAGTTGAGAACCTGGTAAAGCTTACCATCTTGGATACAGTAATGTACCTTAACAGAAAATATTATATTTCCTTTTTTTTCATTTATAGATGATGCAACTTTCAAAACATTGTTGAAACATGAAACAAGAAGAGTATTTAAATATAACATAATTATTCTACCTCTTTACCCATCAAAGTCGCCTCATTCCACTATATTTCTTCTGTGCTCATATCTTGCATCAAATATTGGATAAGCCAAAGTGTGGAAGAAGAAATCACTGTTTTTCATAGTCATTATTCTGCAATGGGAGTGCTGACTTTGAATCATCTATTTGTTGGGAGCTTCATTGAGTCCAATGGAGCATCCCGTACAGTGTTCATCTCCCTTCTAATTCCATGTTGCCTGACTGTGGATTTCAGTGCCCCACCTCTTATCCCAAATATGCCTTTCCTCTGGGTCTGGAATGCTCCAACTGAAGCTTGTACTGGAAAGTTTGACGAGCCGCTAGATATGAGCCTCTTCTCTTTAATAGGAAGTCCCAAGAAAGGTATCACAGGGCAAGGTATTACAATATTTTATACGGACAGACTTGGCTATTATCCACACATAGATAAGACAGACACAAGTGTGCATGGAGGAATCCCCCAGCTGGGGTCCTTACAAAAGCATCTGGACAAAGCTAGGAAAGATATTTTCTTTTACCTACCAGTAGACAACGTGGGCTTGGTTGTCATTGACTGGGAAGACTGGAGGCCCACCTGGGAAAGAAACTGGTCACCTAAGACTATTTATAGGAAAAAGTCTATTGAGTTGGTCCAGCAACAAAATTTACGACTGAATATCACAGAAGCCACTAAGATCGCCAAAAAAGATTTTGAAATGGCAGGAAGGAGATTCATGGAAGAGACTTTAAAATTGGGCAAATCAATTCGGCCAAATCACTTCTGGGGTTTTTATCTTTTCCCTGATTGTTACAACCATGACTACAAAAAATCCCATTACACCGGAGCGTGCCCTGACATAGAAAAGAAAAGGAATGACGATCTGCACTGGTTGTGGAAGGAAAGCACCGCCCTTTTCCCATCCATTTATTTGAACAGCAACTTGCAGTCATCCTCACTAGCGGCACTCTTCTCTCGTAATCGTGTACAGGAAGCTATTAGGGTTTCTAAAATGATTAATGCTAGAAACCCACTTCCAGTTTTTGTATATACCCGCCTGGTTTTTACTGATCTTACTTTGCAATTCCTTTCTCAGGTAAGTAAATCAAAGTAGCAAAGTTTCAGAGTTATGAAACAGGGTCCATACATGGTGTGCAGTGAGACTGAAGAACATTTTTGTGGGAAGTGAAGCTTAGCTTCTAATGTCATTTAGTCATACGTACAAGAGTAGTTCTAAGTCATTATATATATGAATGCAGAATGAGAATATTTTCTCTTTCATGTAATATCATCATGTAATCTCTCAGCAACCATGCAGCATTAGGTAGTATACACAATATAGAAGCTCTATCTCTTTTTTTCATGGGTCTGCTCTCTTGTCAGTAGAAGTAATTAAGACAAGAATTTTCTATTCTTTTTTAATAATAGGGATGTGGATGAAGAAATATTTAAATTACTGTTGTCAAAGCAGCAGGCTCAGCTTTGGAGTTAATGTCCTGTGCATAACACTTTCATTTTGTTCCTCTCTGCTCCCTCTTTCTATCACTTTCACCAGGTTGACCTCGTGAATACAATTGGTGAGACTATTGCTCTGGGAGCCTCTGGAATTGTAATATGGGGAACTCTTAGTTTAGCGCGGAGTATGGTAAGTTGAACTGGTAAGAAACAGATGAAGATATTTCTACCTTCAATGTTTTGGAGAATTGTTGTGTGTTAAGTAAGAAAATCAGTGTTACGCTTGGCAGATAGTAAGTAGTAGGTGCTCGATGAATCTATGCAGAATTGAACCATCTTGCATTTGTTTGGTTAGGTTATAAGGCAAAGTATATTCCAGTGAGAAATCAGAAATTCGGTGAGATTAATTGAAATTCTCTGAAGCTAGATGGCTTGTTAAGTAGCAAAAACAAAGCCATGATTTCAGTGTTCGGCATGGAGTTTGGTGTCAGAAGATGAGTGTCTATTTTCATTCTTGTTTAATTTTCCATATCAGATCTTTGCCCCTTCTTCAATCTTTGTGACTTAATGAAAATGAAAAGCTATATATGTGGACACTATTAAATTGGAGCCAAACTTTTCCTTTTCTGATGGATATGGAAATACTAATGATGAATGTCCCATGGAGAATTTCACATGCAGTTCATGGCCTGAGGTCCTGTCCTCAGAGCATAGACGTTGTACCCTAAGACGGGTATTATGTCTGTCTCATGTCGTTTAGATAGACTGACAATAGTCCTACTTTGTTTAAAAGTATAGTAACATTTGTGAAATTGTTTTAAAGTAGTCTCAGAACTTTTACCTATTTTATATAAATATATTATCTCCGGTTTGATCTCTAATGAGAAAGAAGAAACAAAATACAAATTCAGGGAAAGATATATGTCTCTAGGTAATACCTTTTATATGTGAGAATATTATCTTAAAATTGTGATTCTCCTAAGTATATTCTCAACTTTTATTACTTGTTTTTCCAAATCCATGAACCCCTTTCTTGGGGATACTATTCACTCTATGATGGAACCATTCATGCATACTCCACATAACTTCCTTAGGAATAAAACCACCCTTAGTGTTTTTTTTTTTTAACTCCACCCTTAGTCTGATGAGTAATGAATCAGACATTTCACAATAAGTAGGATGTTATGATATACTATGTAAGTGTCACACTTGTTTTCTAATGTCACTTTAATCTTAGATTCATATTCTTTTACTGTGCCTCCCAAATAATCTTCAATATTATTCATTCATGCAAGGGGCAATGGTGAACATCTATAATTCCAGGCACTCAGGGGGCTGAGGCAGGAGGATTCACAAGTTTCCAACCACCCTGGATGATTTATTGAGTCCTGTCTCAAAATAGAAAAGAAAAAGGGCTGGAGATATTGCTTAGGAGTAGAGTGTCCCTGGGTTGTATCCTGAGTTAAAAAAAAAAAAATCATTCAGCGACAGTCCTTTGACTTTAATAGGATTATTTAATTAATTCACTATTTAATGACACTGTCTCAACATTGTCCCTTATAGACACTGTTCTATACATTTCTGCCACTTTTCCCAATTTATGATAATTTTGAAAGTTAGTGTTATCATTACTTCCCACTTTTTACATGTCAATAGATACACAGGTCACTTGTCATGTTTCCTCTGATCCATTGAGAAATTGTGAAACTGGTAATTGTAGATTTACTTGCAGTTGCTGGAATTGACCTAAAACCAAGAGTTATGTAAACCATTTCTTTCCACTCCTTTTGACTAGACCCAGCAGTGTGATGGAGCCTTTTGAACTGGCCCCAGCTTGTGATACTTGACTGACAAATATTCAGAAATTTTGTGAGCCAGTTGTTAAACACTGTCACTGTTAAAAAATTAAATTATGCAAACTCATAATAAAGTAAATTATTTTAAAAACAAAGGTATTCAAATGTACTGATTAGTACATTAATAATACATGTCTGAGGTTATTTATATCTGTTGGATATATATCTATTACCTCTATATAAAAGGAAATAATATGTAATAGTTGCTACCCCATAATGCACACCATACTGCGTAATGGTGGTGTACTCAGTTACCAGTTCTGCGTTCAGTGGTATCAGATTGATACTTAAAATTGACC
The DNA here is from genome assembly GCF_045843805.1 of Urocitellus parryii. Taxonomy (NCBI): domain Eukaryota; kingdom Metazoa; phylum Chordata; class Mammalia; order Rodentia; family Sciuridae; genus Urocitellus; species Urocitellus parryii. The sequence goes on from NC_135533.1 coordinate 48,368,316, forward strand.
ATTGTAGGAGTATCTACATCACGATAAATTTTCAAATGCTGTAAACTAGCCCTTATTAATTAAAGAACCAATTTTAGATCTTTCATAGGCTACACCTTATTTAGACTAATGAGTTTCAAATTATTCTCATCTTTTTACTCCTCTGTTTACCTACCCCTATGGATTTGGGGAAGCAACTGCAATGTCACCTGAACTTGGTATAAATTCTTCTATGTCCTTGATATTGGGAATGTAATACTGAAGAATATTAACAAAGTCTTTGCATGCTTAGAGTTTATGAGTGCATCAATAAAAACATTTGGTATGATAAGTACTATACAGAGAATTAATAGAGAGATATGAGTTAACAAGAAAACTTTCTGAGAAAGGTACTGTCTAATTATAGAACTGTCAGAAGGACAAGATGGAGTCAACTATGACAAAAATTGGGGGAAAGAACCTTCTAAGTAGAGGGAACAGTAATGCGGTTTGAAATAAACCTGGTATGCTAGTGAAACAACCACTGTATTGAAGGAGAGTGGGTGGGGAGGGTTGTACAAAAGAAGGAAGGGTTACACCATGAAAGACCTTATGAAGTCAAGAGAAGTTTTTATTCTAAACTCCATGCAAATCCATTGGAGAGTTAGAAGGCAGATGGTTTTATTAGTTTTCTATTGTTACCATAAAAGTTACAATACCTAATGGCTTAAATAACAGATATGTATCACCTTTCAGTTTTGTAGAGGAGAAGCCCAGCAGGGTCTCCACCGGCTAAAATTAAAGTGTCAGCAGATTGCATTTCTTTCTAGGAGGTTCCCCAGTTGTTCATCTGGGTATTCAGCTGATTTAGTTCCTTGTGGTTCTAGTAGTGAAATCTCTATCATCTGACAGGCCATTGGCTAATGGCCATTCAATCTTCGAGAAGTCCCTACATTTTTCAGCTCCTACTCCTTTTCTTCTATCTTCAAAGTTAGCAGTGGTAATTTAAGTTTCTTCTACATTTTGAATCTCTCCCCTTGGTTCATCTTATCTTTCTAACCAGCTACAATCATTTCTGTACTTTCAATGACTCATGTCATTAGATTGAACTCTTCCAAATAAGTCAGGTTAATCTCCCCTTCACATGCTACATTCACTCAATCATATCTACACAGTTTGTTTTACAATGTATATTAACATCATTACATGTTGTGGGGTTAAGGTACAGCCATCTTTGAAAGGTCATTATTACTCTAACAATAGATGGTATCAGCTCAAAGAAAGTAATAAGCAATATTAAAAGGATGAGGGGGAGCAGCCAGTACTCTTTTACTTGCCTGCCAGGGTACCTCCACCATGCCCTGTGGTCTGCTGAAGGAAGAACAGAGCCAGTTCACTCAATGAAACTGCTGAACATCAAAGTGACTGTCTTTGATGTCTTTGAAAGGATGATGTCCAGATTTTAAAACATCCCTGTCTCAAGATGAATCATTTTAGCCATTCATCATTCATACTCTGCCATATTTATAAAAGAGCTGTCATTACTCACACAAAATTTGACTCTATGTAACATTTAATCTAAAATATACTCAGTTGAACCTGTTTGGTTATTTTGAGCCATTTGGAATTTCTTTTCAGTGCTGTTTAAATGTGTCTGACAAATGTGATTCTTATTACATTTATTTATAACTTATTGAGGGTTAATTGAAAATATGTTAGGGCCTGCATTAAGATTCATATATATGTTTTCTTTTCATCTTCAAAACAACCCTTTGAGATAGGTTCCCAAATTACCTTATTTTATAGGTGATGAAACTGAAGCATAAAGAATAACCAAATTAACTAATCAAGGTCACCAAAATAGGAAACTTAGAAGCTTGAGAATCCCTAAGTTCATAAAGCTGTTATTGATGAAACCGGGACTGCAGTCAGGGCAAATGAACCCCAGGGCAGATATTCTAACAGCTGTACAATTCTATCTGCTTGATTAATTTATGAATTATTGAGGAAGACCAAGGCTTGGATATGTTAAGCTTCAACAGATCAATTATTCAGTGGCATGAAATGGCATGTGTATGTTAAAAAAATAGTGGAAATAACTTTGTTTTTTTAAGGTAAAAAGAGAAAATGTTTCCTGTCTTTTGGTGTGTCTGGTTTGCTTGTTCTTAAAAAATGCTTATTGCTGTGAATTAATTTACATGCGAACTAACTTATACCCTGATATTGTCTTATAATTCTACAGAAGGCTTGCTTGAACCTACAGGATTACATGAAGATTACACTGAATCCTTACTTAATTAATGTAACCCTAGCAGCCAAAATGTGTAGCCAAGTGCTTTGCAAGGAGAAGGGAATTTGCATTAGGAAAAACTGGAATTCAGACGACTATCTTCACCTCAATCCAAGTAACCTTGCTATTCAAATTGGGCAAAATGGAAAGTACATAATACATGGAAAACCCACATTTGAAGACCTACAGCATTTTTCTGAAAAATTTCATTGCAGCTGTTACACTGACTTGAATTGTGAGCAGAAATCTGATTTAGAAGAAGTTAAGTTTATTAATGTGTGTGCTGTTGAAGACGTTTGTATAGACACCTCACTAAACCCAGAATCCAGTAATAAGACTCCCCCCCGTGTGGAACAGGAGACTTCTCCTTCCCCAAACGAGAAGAATGAAGGTCTGGACATTGGGGAGAGCTGGGAGAGTGGGGAGAGTGAGGACAGCAGTGAGTCCTTCACATCCTCTGCCACAGTGTCTCCACAGATTCCTAGGAACGACATCAGTGGAGGACTCTTAATTCTATACATGTATTCACAGCATTTGAAATATTTGGCATAGGCTCGTGGAAACTAAACAATGCAAGATAGGTGTCATCTTACAAAAAGAAAGCTGATTTGAGTTTCAAGAGCAAAAGGTCTATTTTTATATCAAAGACTGATTGCAGATTCTATAACTCTGGAAAGATTAGTTTTCTTCTGAGAACAGTGAAGATTTGAATAAAGCCAAGTTAACTGTAAATAAATGCCTCTATGAATAGTTTGTGATTTGTCAAAAAAATACAGTCAAAATAAGAAAGTATTAAGTCATAATAAACAGTCATAATCATTAAAATCCAAATAATCAAATAATGAATAGCAAACAATAATTAATAATTACTAATAAATGGAATAATACAATAATTAATCATTACTAATAAATAAAAGTCAAGAAAATGTTAAGGTGTAGTTTTTAAAAAGTAGCATGCCACATGTACCAATCTATCTCACAGAACTATGGTTTTTGGCTATTTCCTGTTGGAAATGTGCTCCAACTGTATTTTAGAGAAAGGTAAATTTTAGAAAATGATTTCTCTATATTTGCACATAAGGACGTCTCCAGAATTCACATTTATAAAAATATTCTAATTTTCTTTTCACTCTTGATTGTCATACCTAAAATGCCTCATTCCATCTAGGTATCCATCTACTTGGGCATTCATATCCTTCAAAGAGCATTTATCCAGTGCTCATTCTCTGCCAGGTTGGGCACTAAGAGTCACAGATGCAAGATGAAGTGGCATGCTTCTTGCCAGCTGAGTTTCTTTTGTTTGAAGAAAGCAGAAATTGAGTGTGGAAAATGATAACATAGTGTGTTGTAAATGCTATGATAAGTTTAGTATGCTCTGGCACGCAAATAAGAATTTGGTGTGTCAGAGGTTCCTGAGAAGAGGTAGTGTGTAAGTTGCCTTAGGGTTACACAGGTATTAGGTAGCCTCAGAAAAATCTTCAGAATGGAACACTGAGTGTGGTGATGAGTCGTTTAAAGCAGATGATGGCCAAATGATGAACCATTCTAATAAGCTAGGATTTCACAATGATGACAGTCTCAGTCTCAGCAGTCTCAAGTGCTCTAGAGAAAAAATCAGGAGGACAGGTATTTGTTCTATTTTACTTACAACTCTATCTTCAGTGTGATGAACAGTACCTGGGTTTTCAGGGGTTGCCCATTAAGCAGTTGTGGAGGAAATTAAAGCCAACGGAGACTCACTAAAAGATTTTAAAAGTGGTCCTGGCCACTTTTCACAACTTGAGAACTCTTGGACCAATGCTGTCCTCAGAGTTTTTCAGCTGTCTCCCTCATTCTCCATTTTAATTATGATTCTTCCACCCAAACTGTGTTTTCATAAGTTAGTCATGAAAAGAAACAACTTGATAATGACCTGGGAAAGACACTTAATTGGCATCAGAGTAAAAACCGATTAGGACTTAGAAACAAAAGAGGAAGAAGCAAGGCCAATGGAGAGGGAATGGATTTTGGAATTGTTTTAGCTTTTTTGCCACTGTGACCAAAAGACCTGACAAGAATAATTAGAGGAGGAAAATTTCATTTGGTTCACTGTTTCAAAGGTTTATGTTTATAGACAGCTGACTCCATTGCTCTGGACTCAAGGTGAGGCAGAACGTGATGGTATGTGTGGCAGAGGAAAGCAACTTAGGACATGGCAACAAGGTAGTACTGAGAGTTCCACCCACCAGGGACAAAATGTAAACCCCAGAGGCCCACCACCCACGACTGACCCACCTGTAGTCACTCCACACCTGCCTACAGTTAATACCCAGTTAATCCCTACCAGAGGATTAATGCACTGGTTAGGTTAAGGATCTCATAACCCAGTCATTTCACTTCTAGGCTTTCCTTCATTGTCTCACACATGAGCTTTTTGGGGATACCTTATATCTAAACCTTCATGGGAACTGAACAATTTTAAGGGAAAATTCTAACTTTTAATATTTGTTAGGTATATGAACCCATGAGAGTTAACCTGGCTCAACTTACATTTTAATAAAAAGTACAATAAAATATACCTTTTAAAGTTCCTGAGATTGGTTAATATAGTACACAAAAGGCAAAATAACTCAACAAATACCTGTGGGGAAAGGTATTTTTGGAAAGTCCTTTTTGAACTACTCCACCTAGTAAATATTGGTTCCATTTGAACTTGAAAAACTGCAATTTTGCATGAATTCTCAATCCTGAGTTCAAGATCTGTCATATTCCAGGTCCCAACAGCTTGCCTATCAGTATCCTACAGTCTAGAGGACACGGACTCATATCCCCTGTTTCACTTATAAGTGAAACTGCAGGGTTGTTTCGACACAATCATTCTGCACAAGGTCCTAACATTTTGATGGAATTAAATTTTGACATGAACTGGTAAGGTACTTAAAAGTAAAGCACCACCAAAAAAGCTAATTGATAAAATTTAGACAACCTAGATATTTCTCTTTTCTCCTCTGCTTGCGATAGATAGATATAATGAAGGAAGGAAGGAGGGAGGGAAAGAAGAAAGCAAAAGAAGGGAGCTTTCTCTGGTTCCATTGAGGACATAATTTGCACTGGTTAAAAGGAACTTCTGATTCAGACATTATTAGCCTTCAACGTCTTGTTAAAGTATTCAAGAGAAGTTGTACTTGAATACCTGTTCTGACCTTCACTAATGTCATTAAACTTTCTCCCTTTCCTTTTGCCTCTGATATCCTTTTAGAAACAAAAAGAAATAAAGCCACAAAGCAATGGTACTGTTCAGGATGTTGCCAAATCCATCTTCTTTTCTGTACTATCTGATTATGTTACAGTCAAAGGCACTAAGGTCTTAAACTCTTTAAGGCATCCAATTTTCTTTAAGAAAAAGGGAAATGTTTATTTTGTTACAGAACTTGTTTCTTTAAGTTTTAATATCTGAGTTGAAAGAGTTGTAAAAGCAATTTAAAAATGATTTGGCTGGGCGCCTTGGCGCATGCCTACAATCTCAGAGGTTTGGGAGGCTGAGGCAGGAGGATAGCGAGTTCAAAGCCAGCTTCAGCAAAAGAAAGGCACTAAGCAACTCAGTGAGACCCTGTCTCTAAATAAAATACAAAATAGGGCCAGGGATGTGCCTCAGTGGTCGAGTGCCCCTGAGTTCAATCCCTGGTATTCCCCCAAATGATTTGAATTATTATTATATATTTAAACTCACAATTTTTAAACAATTGAAACACTGTGTAGTATTTTATATTATGTTAGTCTGAAATAGTTTTAGTTTTGTAAAGTCATCGTCATTCAAGGCAAAGTATTACAAAGTAGAAAACTAATAGTCTCCTTCCCTCCCTCTTCTAGTGATAACTCTTGGTTACATTTCCATGCTTATAATTCCAGAAATTTCTAGAAATATGGATGCAAATGCATGTGTGTGTGTATAATATGAAAACAAAAACCAGCTTTTAAAAGAACATTTCATTTTTTATTCCTGTATATGTTTCAAGTGGTATCTGAATATGATAATAATTATTATGTATTTAAAGTACAAGAGTCACAAGTAGTTACAAATTCAACTATCTACTGAATTCATTTACTTTATGGGGTCATCAAATCTCAGTTTTGGGAAATAATTTTTGTGCATGTATGGTTCTGGGGATGAAACCCAGGACCTTGTGCATGCTAGTCAAGTACTCTACCTCTGAGTTCCATTCCCACTCCAAATAACACCCATTTTTTTTCTTAACCACTGAGTTACACCCTTAGTCGTTTTTTATTTTGCATTTTTTTTTAGAGATAGAGAAAGAGAATTTTTAATATTTATTTATTTTTTTTTTAGTTTTTGGCGGACACAACATCTTTGTTTGTATGTGGTGCTGAGGATCGAACCCAGGCCGCACGCATGCCAAGCAAGCGCACTACCGCTTGAGCCACAGCCCCAGCCCCTTTATTTTGCATTTTGAAACAGGGTCTCACTCAGTTGCCTAGGCTGGCCTGGAACTTGTCATCCTCCTGCCTCAGCCTCCTAAGTTATTGGGATTATAGGTGTGCACCACTTCCCCTGGCACAGCTCTTTTTAAGAGAAGTATCATTTAAATAAAATTCTAAAATCCATGCACTGCTAGTTTCTCATAGGAAATCCAATTCTTGACTGCAGAATGGCTGGGAAAAAGCAAGCAATGCTAGTTCCATTATTTGTAAGTCGCTGAGTTTGAGTAAGTTACTCATCCTCTCTGAGCTGCTTCTTCAACTATAGAAAGTCAACTGTGGAGAAGACTAGAGCAAATAAACAGAAGTCATCAGGACAGTGCTTGTACAAGAGCACTGTGTGCTCTAAGCAGCAATAGCTATCTATTTGAAACTTTTATATACTTTTCAAAGATTCCCCTCTATTTGATGATTTAAAGTTTACATTTGGAATATAAAATTGACTTGATAGTTTCAGTTTGAAGGATAGGATATTAAGTAAAATGCATTTATAACATGTTTTACTTGACTACAGACTACAAGTTAATTCTAGCATAAGGTGCTATTTTATTGATGTACTCTATCTTATGACTGATGTGTTACATCTGTAATTAGATTCTATAAAATTCAAAACATTGTCCTAATACAACTGTTTTCACTTATTTGGTCTCTAATCATTTCCATATAGCACATATCTAATTAACAAATAGTAGGTGGATCACACAATTTTAACTGAGATAGATTACTTCTGTCCCAATTTGCTAAATCTAAACCACAAATATAGGGACAAGGATAGGCTTGGGTCAATACAAAATTATGTAATTTTTAGTGTATGAATCATTACAAATGACATTTTTGCTAAGTTTTAATTAAAGATGGGAAATAGAAACTATTTTGGGGTTTAGCATTTATACTGTATCTATCACTTTGTAAAAGTTGGGAAACACCAAGACTAGTATGTGGTACACATGTGTTTTTGAGTTAAGCATGATTTTGTATGCTGTAGAAAACTTCAGCCACTAAATGGTAAGGGTCAATTTCACTGACTAATAATATCAGTGATGTATTGTTCCCACAGAGATGCTGGGAATTAGCCTGGATGACATTGTCAATTACTGCTTTGTAATTCCTCAAAAATAGGAACTTCTGTCTCTTACTAAAGACTTAATCCAGGTGCTTTACATACAACTTCTGGTTTAATTCTCTTTTCCAGGTTAAATAACTAAGTCTTAGTTTGAGTGATTTGTCCTGGGCCACACAGCTAATAAATCTTAAAATCAGAAAGAGCTGGGTCTGTGGATTTGACTCCTGAGTCCATAACTTCTACCGCAGCACAATACCACCCCCACGAGGCAACAAGATGAAATAGCATCATAGCACAAAAGAAACTGATTCCTACTTCCTCTACACTTAGGGTTCCAAAATGGCATCTGACCATAACTATGTGTCCACTTCCAAGAAATGTTCAGAGTGCCATACCATAGGAAACAGGTAATAGAGGGGGCACTTAAGTTTATACATACTTTCAATATAAATTTTAATGGGTTAAAGAAAAAACTGGCAATTGAAGATAAAAGAAACTCAGTTTACTAAAATTTGCATCCTTCAACATTTTCTGGGCCTCATTCAGGACATAAAAAAATGAACTATGCATTGAGAGCAGCAGGGGGCAGTAAGATAATGGTGTCAAGTCCCCTGGGCTTCTTCAACAGTAAAGTTTCTGTGTCCTTGAAGTCTTTTGGTTTCTGTAAACAGAATAATAACTTAATCACATGCCAGCACATTACCACTCCAGGAAAAAAATCAGTCTAATCAGACCAAGAAAAAAATATCACATATTACCATGCTAAAGACAGAATACATAAATAATGGTGCTGGGTTTCATTGTCCTGGAAGTTCTATTAGTGAAAGAATTTTAAATAAATTATTTTTACAAGCAAAAATTTAATTTTGTGTACATTTTGGCATTGAGGGAATGGATAGGGTAGGAAATTGATCATGTGTTCCTTATTATTGTTTTATGTAGTCTTATCAACATGCTAAGTTTTTAGAATGTAGACTGTAGTATAGTATTTGTGAACTAATGTGGTGTAGGTGTATATGTGTGTGTGTGTGTGTGTGTGTGTGTGTGTGTGTGTGTGTGTGTGTGTAGGGAGAGAGAGATGGAGAGAGCACAGCCTCTGGGAATTTGTGAGTGGGTCAGGTGGGACCCAGAAGAAGAGAGGTGAGCTGGAATGTGGACAGGTGTCAGATGAGAAGCATCTTCTTCCTAGTGATGCTAATCAACCTGTCATTAATCCTTTAAGCAGGATTAGAATGACTGGTTTGTGTTTTAAATCTGCCGAGAAGATGCACTGAAGAGAAGGTGGTCTGTAAGCCAGGAGGCAGTAAGAACAGCTGAAGACATTTTGTCATTATCCTAAGCCAGAGAACATGAGGTCTTGAACTAGAAAGTATATGTCAAGAACTATGTAATGTTTTGAACAACCAACAATAAAATAAATAAAATAAATAAATAAAAAAGAGAAAGTATTAGGGACGGAGAGAAGGGAATTGAATTAGGAACCAGTGATGATTGAATGATTGAATGTGGGGACGGTCTAGGCAAAGCAGGGATTCTAATCTGACACCAGGTTCCTTGCTGGGACTACTCACTGACTTCTAAAAAGGAGCACAGGTGGAAGAGTTAGTTTCCAGGACTCTGCTTTGGGCACATTGCAGCCTAACTGCCTGTGGATTATCCAGACTGTTTTTAGTTTATTTAATTTTCTAATTTTTTCAGCTGTAATGATTTATAAGTTCAAGGGATAGTTGAGGTCTGCATCTGAACAATGGATAATGACTGAGAGTCACAATCCATTTTGAGAACAAGATCTCTAGAGGAAGGCTGCCCATTAGCTATTGGCTGTGTGAGCTGGGGCAGGTTACATAACTTCTTTGTGCCTTTGTTTCCTCATATATTCGAGAATTAAATAAGTTGACATGTAATGCTTTTAGATAAGCACTTGATTCATAGGAAGTGCCATATGTTTGTTTGTTGTATTGCTGTTACTTTTAACTCTCATTTATCAAATACTTGCTCTGGGGCAAACCTGTGCTAGTATCTTCCAAGCAATTTCTCATCTGATCTCCCTAGTATCTTATGATAGTGAAACTGTTATTATCAGAAGAAACTGAGACATTAGGCTGAGCATTTTTTCCAAGTAACCCATGGGAAATTAAAGGCAGAGCCAGGATGCAAACTCAACTCTGAAGGACAATGGGAATCTAAATCCATTTAATGATATTTGAGACCATGAGAATGGATGAAACCTCCCGGGGATCCAAGAAACACCAGCATTTCTCCATGGCTGGGGGGGTGAAGGCAGAGAGAAGCAATTGATAATGCTCACTGCAGGAGGCAGGAGGAGAACAGGTCAGCAGTCATTTGCAACTGTGGCCCAGTCAGGTAAGATTTTCTTTTGAGTATGTTCTTATAAATTCTCCTCTTCCATAACCCCTGATGCTGAGATTTTATCCTTTTAAAAAAAATTAGCATTTTCTCTGCCAGGTGTGGTGGTGCACGCCTGTAATCACAGTGGCTCAAGAGGCTGAGGCAGGAGAATTGCGAGTTCAAAGCTAGCCTTAGCAAAAGTGAGGTGATAAGCAACTCAGTGAGACCCTGTCTCTAAATAAAATACAAAATAGGGCTGGGGATATGCCTCAGTGGTAGAGTGCCCTTGAGTTCAATCCCGGTACCACAAACAAACAAACAAAAAACCATTTTCTCATACTTAGATGTTAAAACAAACAAAAAAAGCCAATTGACACATGGATTTAATCCTAGGCCTGAGGCATCACATTATCTAATACCTTCACTGTACTGTGAAGCACTTTCATTGTAGAACCTCAGAGCTGCTGATCTCTTTCAGGTCCTAAGAGTTTTGGGTTGTGCCCAGACTGGCTATAGAGATGAATAAACTTTGCTGCTCTGTGCCCAGCTCAGGGCTTCCTTCAGGCTGCCTTAGTCTGGATTCACTTTTTGCCTTGAGTCCCTTGGAATTTATTCTGTAGATCTGTTTTAGTTTGCTTTGGATGCTGTAACAAAGTGCCACAGACTGGGTTGCTTGAAAACCAAAGACATTTTCTTACAGTTCTGCAGGCTGGGACCCTGGGGTCTATGTGTTAGGAAAATTATTTCCTTCCAAGAACTGTGAGGACACAATTGTTCCAGATCTTTCTCCTTGGCTTGCTGATGATGGTCTTCTACTCATGTCTTCATTATGTCCCTGTTGGTATGCAAATTTCCTTCTCATATGGAGACCCCAGTCATATAGGATTAGTACCCCTCCAACACCTCATTTTAACTTAATTATATCTGTCAAGGTCCTGTCTGCAAATGTAATCACACTCTGAGATACTTCAGCATGTGAATTTTGAAGGAGTCTAATTCAGCCCCATGCTCCACTGATAACTAGCATTTATGTTAATTACTGAAGCCTTCAGTTTTAATGAATCCAATCTAAAACTGAACTATGAGTAAAGAAACATATTCTTCCCCACCATTTTATAATTTTATGAAGCTAAATAAATTTTTTTCTTTATCCTCCTGGCCAATACCTTCCTTCTCTAATCTACGAAGTCCTATACATGAACAGGGTTCCTTCCTTCTCTTCATAAGAAATAGATTTACATCAAGTTTTTAGATTAAAATTCATAGGTATGCCTATTCATTCAGCCAGGTGGTCAATATCCTGTAGGGAATGGGAAAAATCATGACTCATATAACCAATTATGACTGGTCACTTGCCCGTTCTGTAGGGAGAAGGCAGGTTACAAAGATGGCACTTCCCTAAGGAAAGTCATATTTTTATGGTATTATTCTTAATGATTTTTGCATCATAGGGGCTCTGGGTATTTCACAAAAGCTATGAATTTTTTCCCCAAAGATATTTGCATAAGATGATAAGCAAAATTACATATTTAACTTTTTGTTGCATTGACTTAAAATATTTTCTATAACAAATTCTGCCTTTTTCATCAATATTTGGGTGCAAAATTAATTTCAGGAAAACTTCTTTTTTTATTGTTTTTCTTTTTGGTACTGGGGATTGAGGGGCACTTAAACACTGAGCCATATCCTCAATCCTTTTTATATATTTTATTTAGAGACAGGGTCTTGCTGAGTTGCTTAGGGCCTCAGTAAATTGCTGAGGTTGGCTTTGAACTGGATACTCCTAAGCCATTGTAATCACAGGCCTGGGCCACCACGCCTGATCTCAGGCAAAATTCTTATAGATAAGGATGAGGGGAAATATCCTCCCAAGGTGTGCAAATGAAATAGAAAAAATAAACTTTAATTTTGGCAAAAAATAAATTTTAGGATTGGGGATGTACCTCAATGGTATACTGGTGTGCTTAGTATGCGAATGGCCCTGGATTTAATTTTTAGAACTTAAATTAATAAATAACCATTGGAGAACTTTCCCGAGTTTAATGAGAAACTGAAATTACAGTATGGCATTTAGCATGGTAGCACATGCACTTTCCTGAAGATTTTCTGTTTTGATGGTAACACTGAAAAGTGGGACTCAGAACCACAGGTTGTAGCCACCAGGACCAGCTCATGTTCATGGCAATAGGCTCTTGATGAGGGAGCACCAAGAGATCTCAAGACTGTGTGGGATTTATGTCCTTTAATTTCTACTGGCTTCACATCACTGAGCTTTATCTTCAGCAAGGGCATGCTCTTAATAACAGCAAAGGGAAGATTAAGAACCCACATTTCAATTTTAAGGTTGTCTGAGCAGAAGTACTTTAAAGAGTTGTGCTGAGTTTCAAGTTGTCTGCATATTTCTGTATCACAGGTTTATAAAAGAGAAAGTTCATACTCAGTGTTCACTTCATGAGAAAGTATGTTGAAGAGGCAAAGACTCAAGGTCCTACCATTAGTTGGTGCTGTACTAGAGCAGAACCACATAGAGCACAGGGCCTACTCCTCCTCCACAGGGAGAGCAGAGAAACTCTGAAATGCATTACTAAGCACCACTAAGCATTCTGTTTATTTATTACTAAGCATCCTGTTTATTCACCAAATGTCTTGTTAGGTTTATTTGCAGAAGAAACATGGATTCTTAAGATGTTCATGGATTTGAAATTTCATAAAGGACTTGCTGAATAGAAATCTGTCCTTCTAGATATGAATTGGTTGTATAAAGAAACTTTCAATTCCTCCATCTCAAAATGAGAGTTCATAACCCACTTGAATCAAATGTATGAAATATGATATGTCAAGAGCTATGTAATGTTTTGAACAAGTAATAAAAAATAAATAAAAATAAATAAAATAAAATTGTATTACCAAAAAAAAAAAAAATCTCGGTATAAACAAAGACATTAGCTTTGACCAAACCCCAAATCAAATGTGATGATAAAGGTTGATGTGAGTCTAATAGTGGCAGAAGCCCACTTTCCTGGTGGCTTTAGAAAAGCCCTTGAAAGGGCCCTGTAGATACTTGAGTTACAATTTTGAGACTGGTAGAAGTTTATTAGGTTGAGAAGAGGAGAGATAATATGTCAGACAGAAAATAAAAAGTGAGATGCCATAATGTGGGGAATGCAGGGAGTGTAGATGACCCTAAAAAAGCAAGAGTTTTGTTGGAAATGCCCAATTATAAAGACAGAACAAACTCTCTGGCTTGATTTCAACACTTCTGCTTATCTGTGTGACCCTTGACAAGGGATTTCATATCTTTTTGCCTTATTTTCCTCATTCTTAGTAAGAGGGGAGCAATTGAGGATCAACTTGAGTCAGTAAACTTGTATTTGTCCAGAATGTCACACCAATTCCATGAATGTCCAATAAAAATGGATACAGCCCTCTTCTCCTTTGTTAGAGATGAGTATCAAAAACAAAAATAGCAGCCTGGCATGGTAGTGCATGACTGTAATCCCAACAACATGGAGGCTGAGGCAGGAGGATCCCAAGATTGAGGTCAGCCTGGGCAACCCAGCCAGACCTTGACCTAAAACAAACAAACAAACAAAAAGTACCAGGGATGTAGTTCAGTGGTGGAATGCCTTTGGGTTCAATCCCCAGTACCACCAAACCAAACAGAAACAATAGCAAAAACCTCTGCTTTCTGCCAAGTAATCTATTACTGCATTTTCAACGTTCATCCTCATGAAGCCTGAGGTGGGAACCTTCATTCTGTTCATGATGAGGGGAGCAAGGACTAAATTCAGGATCTTCACTCCACCCTCTGGTTTCAATTCCCTCTGGTGGCTGGTATCAATTATGTTCTGCCAGAAGCCATCCATGAACTCTGCATGAACTAAAATGGTGTTGAAGCCATTAGGCAGGAAAGCCTGGTATCAGGGACTCCAAGCAGCAACCCTGCTGGTGTGAGAATGCTTGGTTCATGTGGCTTCCTACCCAGCTCCACCACAAGTTCAGCACAGGATTGGACGTGGGGTGACCTGCCAGAGCCACAAGGCCTCTCGGAGATGGGTGTGGCTTGCCAAACTGCCAATCAACCTGTTTACTGCCTGATCCCTACCAGACAGAGAAGCAGGACTCCTCCCACTGAAACCTGCTTTGAGGTACTCCCCCTTAAATAAAAAACCGGGCCCTTTTTCAGTTGTTCAGTTCCAGCCCCTATCAGGATTGGAAGACCTATCAGTCGTTCCCCTTTTTATATCTAATTTCTGGCTCTGGCTCTATTTTTTACTAATTATTTCAGACTTTATATTTCTCAGGCGGCTCACACCTCCTGAGCGGGAACCTACTGTGGCTGGGTGCTGCTCACTCTTCAGTCGTGTCCAGTGAAATTCATGCCTGGATTCACCCAGCCTGCCTAGCTCAGCCTGAGGCTTCCCTGGTGGGGTTTGCTCACTTTGGCTTCTTTCCAGGAGCCTACTTCTCAGGTCCGCCTCCAGCTGCTCACACCTCAGGCACTGTGCGAGTGACCCGTGTGCGATGAGACCTGGATGTGAGGGTTATCATGCTTCAGCGCCATAGGACTCGGCTTGTCTGGGAGACAGAATTTCAGGCACTTGTGCACTATGGTCAGGCTCAAGTGAAATACTTTCTTCTGAAATATAGAAATGAGTGACATGAAATTGGGTTAAGGAATAGCTGCGACTCCCAGGGTCTCGCCTGTATTTTCAGGAAACTAAGCACAGGAAAGAAAGCATAAGAAAAAGAAGCACCCAATATTAAAATGGATTTTTTTTTAGAAGGTGCTCGTGGAGAGGAGGCAAAGTGTTCATTTCTCTGCGGTCTGTACAGGCTCACTGTGTTCCTTTTCATTGCTTTTCATGCTGTCTGAGGACTTTTATCAAGTTTCCATCAATGGGAGGAACAAGCTCTGCTGGAAACGATGTTTGCTGGATCTAGCTTAATTTGACTGCTGTTTACATTTCTGAATTTCTTTCTTCCCCCTTTTCATGTATAAAATTATCCTCTCCATCTTGCTCAAGATTATAGAATTATGCCTTGAGATTGATTCTGTCCAGTCACATGGTAAAGAGTGACAAGGAACAGAAACAGAAGATGTGGCTCTGGCTTGCTAGCCTTAGCTTCCTGCCCGCCCTGCCACTCTTGAGATGTGCTCTAAGGATGTGGTCATCTGCAGATCTGTAATGGTCTGGAGTCCTGATTCTGATTCTAAAATGGTGTTTTATTCTCTCTTGTCCCAGAGGGGAGAATGTTTCTTCCTGCATAAGACAGTTATGTCCAAAGTCACCTTGGTGGACCCTCTTGG
Organism: Urocitellus parryii; assembly: GCF_045843805.1. Classification (NCBI taxonomy): domain Eukaryota; kingdom Metazoa; phylum Chordata; class Mammalia; order Rodentia; family Sciuridae; genus Urocitellus; species Urocitellus parryii. The sequence continues at coordinate 48,383,763 of NC_135533.1, forward strand.
TGGCATCGTCTGCTTCGCTTCACATCCCTCTTCCACATTTTGATTACACAACATGTTTTGGTCTGGGTTTTTGTCCCTTCAAAGGTCTGTTTGAAGATATATATTTAGAAAGTGATTTCTCCCATCAGATAACATAAGAGAAGCTTTTCTCTGAAACCTCTTTCATAGCAAGTCTTACTATACACTCTTACTTGTGTTGACCATTTGGTCCCCTGTGTGAAAGCCTGTAATGAGAAAATCAAAATAAGGAAAATGCTATATTTATATGTGAAGCACTTTGGACACAGAAAAGTAGGCAGCACCCATGGAGACTTGTACCAGGGTGGCATGTGAAGTGATGGCTGTTCACACTGGTTTCATTTCAGTCCAGTCCTACCTGTTTTAAAACCAAGAGGAGAGAGCTTGTTATGACCTGCCAGTCTGACAGCAAACACTGTCAGCCCTGTTGTCATGAACTGATGCTTCCTGAGAACCAGGAAGTTTCTCAAAACACTTGGAGATTTTAATGAGTCCTCTCAAATCTCCTGTGAAGTGGGGCACTTTTCATCTGCCTCCAGGCAATAGGTGAAAACATTTATTTGACTTGTTTAAGGTCACAGAGATAGTGTGCCAGAGAAGACAGAAATAGCTACTGAGCTTGATGTCAGACCAAATCCTGTCACTTAACCAGCAAGGAGAGGAGCGCTGTGGATGTGGGGTGCAATAGGCATCTTTACAGGGATGCTACTACAATTCAAGACACAAGAGGCTAAATGTATGTCTGATGCCTTTCCTGGGGCTGAGAAGACATCAGAAAATGAGGTAGGATGAGGATTAGACAGTGCATGACAGAAAGGAAAGCAGGTTTCAAAAGTCCAAGTGTCAGGATGAGGGGCAGGTAAAGAGGTACTGAGGGTTAGGGTGGGAGTCTTGGTGTTTAGAGGTAGAATAAAAAATGAGAAAGGGTTGTGGAAGAAATATTATTAGTCTAGAGGTCAAAGTGCAGGGGTGGGCATGTTGTCCATGTCACCCAGACTGTAATGCTTAGTGACTAGGATGGAGAGGGTGGGTGAGGAGATTGTTTGCCAAAGGCTTGGACCCATATGTTCTATCCACCATGAACCTTTTGCTATTTTGTCTATGGAAATATTTGCTGGCTTTCTTTGGATGCATAAGAGAGTTTATAATTCTCAGATTGAAGAAACTGGTATATTTTAGAAAAGATTTCCTCTTCAGTCCACAGAAATTGCTAGGTTCCCCCTTTCTTGAATCTGGTTTAATTTTCCAGCACCAACTCAGTCTTTTCCTGATTTGGATCTAGAGTTTGTTGTTCTAATCCTCTCCATCTGTCTTCTTCTCATCCAAACCCTTATTCTCAGAACTGTCCACAAAGCCTCTTGAGCCTGCCCAGGCTTTGCTTCAGATATGGGCCTGCACTGGCTAACTCTTCTACTTCCTTCCTCTTTCTTCCTCTCCTGTACCAGGATCATCTTATCCTGTAGCGCTTTTCTCCTTCTTCTTTCTTTTATCTTTAACTCCAACCCCAGTTCTGCCAATGTCTGTGGCTTCTTGAATTGAATTTCCTCTTTCTCCAAATAGAAATCAGAGGAAACTCCCTGTCAACACATCTGGTATTTGGTGTATGTGAAGATGGATACATAATATAGTTTCTCCTATACTATGGAGCATTAGCATCAGGTCTCAAAGCTATAGAAAGATTATTTGCAATGTAATTTTATAGCAAAAGTTTTCAACTCATTTCTGAGCTAAAATAATAATGGTAAAAACTTATAATAACAAAAATAACAGCCACATTCATTAGACATTGTTCAAAGTATTTCACTAACTTAACACACCTAGTCCTTACAATCATCCTATGAAGTTGGTACCATTATTAGACATAATTTCAAGATGAGGAAACCAAAGTATATAGAATAACTTGTCTATGATGCTGGAAAGTAAGTCCTATTTCTAATTTCCATTCTCACCAGGCTTCATAAATACAGTGAGATAGTATTGCACATTCACTAGAATGAATGCAATACCAAGTACTGTGAGGGTATAGAACAACTGGACTCTCCCACACGGGTAGTGGAATTTAAAATGCTACCATCACTTTAGAAAACTGGAACTTTCTTATGCACTTAACATCTAGCATTCAATTTCTAGGATTTAGTCAAGGAAAAAAACTAAAAACACATGTCCACACAATGACTTGTAGTGAAAGTTCACCATAGCTTTATGCATAGTGACCCAAACCCCAAAACCCAAATATCCAGTAATAGATGTATGGATAAATAAGTTGTGGTAAATCCCTACAGTGGAATATTTTTCAGCAATAAGGAGGAAAAACTACTGATATAGGCAATAGCAGAATTATGCAAATAAAAGAGAGGCAGACACAAAATTATAGAATGTGTGGTTTCATTTCTATGAAATTCTAGAACAGAAATTATCTAGTGACAGAAAGCAGATGATTGGTTCCTGGGTACTGGATGTCAGGAGAGGAAATGGATTGCAGAAAATAAGAAACAGCTTTTCCAATTCTTAATTGTAGTGTTGGGTACACAGTCACATTCCTTAAAAAAATCTTATTGATACGTACATTAAAAATTGATGAATTTTATTGCATACAAAGTAAAACTTAGCAAATCTTATTTTAAAAACAAAAATAATACACAGCTCACTTCATAAAAATAAACATTTCTAGTCTCAGAAATACAATCAATGCACTTTCTGACCTTAGGCAAATCACTTAGGCAACGTCCTTTCTAACATGAAGATGTTAACAAATTCTTATTCTTATTGAATGCATGTGATTATTGTGAGGACAAATTAAGATAATGGATAATAGATTAGAAAACACTTTAAAAGATGAATCAACCCACTTTTTGGAATAGGACCTCAAGGTCTTCCAGAAAATCTCTCTTTTATACCATATACTATCACAAAGAGGCTGTTCCTATGATAAAGCAGCCCTTGAGGAGCCTTAGACATGAAACCAGTCAAAAAACCTCACCCCATATTAATGCTACCATTTTGAGATGTGTTTGTGGGAAATTTTAAGTCCAGCAGATGAAAATAAATATCAAAATGGAACAAAATGAGAAGGTAGGTTGGAGACAGATAAATAATTCTAAATTGTTCAGCATGTTCTTGTAGACTAACCTGCCTGCTCAAATTGGGGAAGCAGGCATGAAATTTTAAGGTCTAGAAACATACTTCTGACCTGTGGCCCCTGGCTACATATTAACTCATCTCAGCCCCCTTTATCCACAAAATCAGGAAATTGTGATGAGGATTACATAAGGTGAAGCATAAAATAACAGAGTACAATGCCTTGCATAGAGGAAGTGCTTTGTGATAATAATGGAAATAAATCACCAGTTATTTTATTATCTTGGATTATTACAACATATAATTCCTAATTTAGTTTATGTATAACTTTTACTTTATCATTACTCATAATTTTATCAAATCATATTCCCATTTGACAAGAATTGAGTATTTCAGGATTAAAGATGTGGGTAGTGTAGGGTCAATAGGAGACCTGGAAGTCAGCATTGACTGTGATGAAGGAAAGATCATTCATTCTCCTTCAGCCGTAGCTCCCAGAAGCAAGAAAGAGTGATAGTTCATCTTCTAAATCTTGATGGGATGTCATCCATGTTTAGGAGGCTGTTCAGACACATTCTAACCCCGAAGCAAATGACTCTATTAAAAATTCATTCTCAGTAGCAATTCTATTTCTCTCTCAGAGATCACTTCTAACTTGATAGTTAGAATTTTTTTTTTGTCTGACAGCAATAACACAATCCATAAAATAGGTTCCTTGTAGGTTTTCTGGTCTCTTTCCACCCCATGTGTGTTCTCCCTACACAGTTGATGGCAACTTTTGATTATTCATGTCCATGTCCTTAAAGTCACTCTTGATACTTCTCTGATATTTTGCATCCAGGAGGAAATCCTGTTGGAAGTTTTCAAAACTTGTCCAGACCTTGACCACTTCTCACAGCCCCTGCTGCTACTCATCCAATGTGAGCCACTCTCATCTTTTGCCTGGACAACTGCAGCATCTCCTAGGAGTCTCTGCATCTGCCCTACCTCTCATCTCCTAAGTCTACTCTCCTCACTTCCCAGCTTTCTTGAGGTATAACTGTCAAATATAATTTGTATGTCTTTAAGATGTACAACTTAAGGTTTGATATATGCATACACTGTGAAATAATCACCATAATCAAGCTAATCAATGTATCCATCCCCTCACATACTTAGTTACCCTTTTCTTTTCTCTTGTGGTAAGAACACCTAGGATCTGTCTTCTTAGCAAATTTGAGTATGCAGTACAGCCTCAACTATGGTCACATTGCTATTCTTAGATTTCCAAAAGTTATTCACTCTGGGACGTGGGGTACAGAGGGTTGGACCCAGGGGCATTTAGCCAGTGAGCTACATTCCTAGTCCTTTTTATTTTTCATTTTGAGACACGAAGTTGCTGAAGTTGGCTTTGACCTTTTAATCATCCTGCCTCAGCCTCCTGAGTCTCTGGGATTACAAGTGTGGGCCACCACACCAGGCCAGAACTTCTTTATCATCATGACTGAAACTTTGTGCCCTTTGACCAACATCACCCTGTTTCCTTCACTCTTCATCCTAGCCCTTGGTAACCTCCATTGTACCTACTGCTCCCAAGAGTTTGACCATTTTGAATATCTTCTGTAAGTGAAATCATGCGTTATTTGTGTTTCTGTGCCTGGATTATTTCACTTAGCAAGATGTCCTTCATAAAATAGGTTCCTTATAGGTTATCTGGTCTCTTTCCACCCCATGTGATTTCTCCCTACACAGTTGATGGCAACTTTTGCTTATTCAGGTCCATGTCCTTAAAGTTTATGTGTATTGTTAGAAACAGCAAGATTTCCATTTTATCTATTTGTCAATGGATACTTAAATTGCTTCCCTATCTATCTTTCCCATTTTCTTTGAATAAAGCTGCAGTGAATGCAGACATCTCTTTGGGACATTGATCCCACAACAGGCTTTATAACCCTAAAGGCCCTTTGAAGAGTAACACTGGACCAAAGACCTTCTTTGTTGGCTAGTACATTTTTATTTTGAAACCTTTTGTTTTCTTTCATCCTTCTCTTGGTCAAACTCAAATAGGATGTAGTGGTAATGTTTTAGTCTGGTTTGGCTGCTATAACAAAATACCACAAACATAGGTAGCTTTTATTTATTTTTTTTTTCTTTTCTTTTTTTTTCTTCCTTTTTTAAAAAATTTTTATTGTTGGTTGTTCAAAACATTACATAGTTCTTGACAAATCATATTTCACACTTTGATTCAAGTGGGTTATGAACTCCCATTTTTACCCCGTATACAGATTGCAGCATCACATCGGTTACACATCCACTGTTTTACATATTGCTATACTAGTGTCTGTTGTATTCTGCTGCCTTTCCTACATCGATAGCTTTTAAACAACAGAAATTTAGTTCCCATAGTTCTGGGGGTTGGGAAGTCCAAGGTTAAGGTTCTAGCAGATACAATGTCTGCTAAGGAACCTTTTTCATGAGGTAGTTTCTAGCTGTGTCCTCATGTGGTGGAAGGGGCAAGGCAGATCTATTACACTTCCTTTATGAGGGCACTTATTCCAGACATGAGGGTTCTGCCCTCATGACCTGATCATCTGTGTGTGACTATTATCTAGACAACAATGTTGTTAGCTCTATTATCTTCATTGCTTTACTCCTCATGTTTAGACGGACAATTCACTTAGAATTTGTATGGTGAAAGGTAGTGGGGGGGTCAAAATTAATTTTTTTTGAATCTTAAATGGATGTCCAATTTAACTAGCACCATTTTAATCAGACCATTGCTCTTTAGTATCACCTTAATCTTTTAAATAACACTGTTGTGGGGCTAGGGACATAGCTCAGTTGGTAGAGTGCTTGCCTCGCATGCACAAAGCCCTGGGTTCAATCCTCAGCACCCTCAAAAAAATAAAATGTTTCCCTAAATAATACTGTTGTTCACTATTTTATTTTTTGGTGCTGGGAAGTGCTGGCTTTGTGCAGGCTAACACAGCCTTTTCCTCTTCCTTAGCCCATAGTGAGTGTTTTAAATAACACTCACCAAATGGAGTAAAAGCTGAGAAAAATGTTCTTTTCCATTGCCTATATATATTTTTATTTGTGTAAATATCTATCTGGAATCTATCATAAAATTTTTCTCTTAAGTTTTTTTCTACTAAGGCAGACTTATGTTCTAAGATCTATTTTAATGATCTTCAAACCAAGACCACCGCAAGATTTGATCATCATTTTGGATTTGTGCCATGGTCTTGAGAAAACAACTTAAATTGGTTTTTGTTTTGCTTTTATTTCTTTTTGAGTAATTGTCAGGAAATGAAAGGGAAATGCTTGAGGTCAAACTTCTTTCCCAAGGTAAAGTATATTTTTGCTGAAAAAATACGGGGTTCTAAAAAAAGAAAAAGAAAACAGATTTATCATTGAAATGTAGTTACCATTATATAACAGGAAGACATTTAAGTTTCTTAGATCATTGAAATAATGTAAACTTTTTTAAAAAAAAAAAAAGTGTTGACTTTCAAGATCCATGGAAGTCGCACACTCTGCTTAGATGTATGATGAGAGTTGAAAGGACCCTGAACTTGGAGCTGGGCTCCTGGATTCATCCTCATGCTTTGCCACTGAATAGTTCTGCCACTCTTATTCATTGAATCAGATCAGCAGTTCAGTTTTTACCTGATGTGAATGTATCAAACTTGGTTCATTGTGCAACTTAGTTTTGGATCACACCTGGGTCACAGACGAACTTCTGATTATTAAATTCATTTTCAGCTTTATTTTCTAATTAAGGAAACTTCCTTGAAAGCAGAAAAATAAAAGGTTACCTACAATAAACTTCTACCCTCTTTGATTTACTAAAATATCTCTATGACCATATTAATCTGAAAACTTAGAATAGCTTGTGATTATTATGGACTTCTCTCACTTCATCCCCCCACAACTCCCTTTTTTGTTACCAAAAAAATTCCTAGACATAATTGACTTTTGTTGCAATATAAAGATGATTGCTGATTTTTTAGAAGTCCTAAGGAAATATCTTAGCTGATTTTTGCCTTGTGACTGAAAGCATGTATTTATTTGCTATCAGCTTAAAGAGTTAGATAAATGTATAATTATAAAACACAGTGAAATTAATTTACAACTTGTACCACGCACATTTCATTGAAGTGAACATGCCATCAATTTTAAGATGCACCATCATTTTAAGCACCACTAAGAACAACAACAAAAAGGAATGTCCTTAACAAAGGATGAAACACTATTGAATGTAAGCTCTGTCCCAATTTAAAAAATATTAAAATACATAAAGTTTCCTGTAATCTCTAAAATGCAGTAAAGGCATTTCTGTATCTGAATAATTTTCTCCATCATTTCTAAGAATAAAAAGGAATATAGGTATGAGAATGGTAGTCTCCAAATCTAGCTTTGCATTATAACTACCTAGGGATTTCTAGATTCTTCTCTTTGCTTGCTAAATCTGTGTATCATGAGGGGTGAGTCCAAGGAATATGAATCAAAGTAAAGAAACAAATTGAAAAAAAAAGCACTCTCCACTTGGTTCTAATGGTCATTTGGAGACTACTAGAATAGAGGAAACTTGTCTCTGATAATTGGCTTTGTGTCTCTCTTACTGTGTTGCTGCTGTCTCATCTCTAGAAATAGCAAGGAAGGGTGTCGGGGAGGAGCTCTCTGGTGCATTGCTGTTTTTTTCTCTTTTATAAGAAGAAAATGAATTGAGGGGATGTTTTTCACATGTTCCAAAAAATGGGGATGTGAATTTTATTAATGGAGAAATTGATTCTGGGGATAAAAGTATAAAAAAAGTATTAAACCCAGTTTGGTATTTTAGGAAAAAAACTGATCATAAGAGTATAAGATAGATTTGATAATAGCCAAATAAACCTACTGTTTATTTTTCTTTTTCAAGTAAGATTACTAGCTTATCCAGGAATGATAGAAACAGTCTATTTAGAGAGCAGCAAAGCATTTGACACGCCTCCTATGATATCCTTGACAACCTGATTATGAAACATGTACCAGATAATACCAAGTGAATTCAAGTTTCAAGGCTGGGCAAATAAATAAAGCAAGGTTCTAACCTTGACCCTATCTTATCTATCTTTTATTAAAATAAATCATTTGATTGGAGACATCCAATAACACTTGATTGTTCCATTTGTGTATGGCTAAAGCTGGGAGGCCTCACAAGCTCTAAATTCATTCATCCTAAAACTGGGTGTTTGACCTTGACATGCTGGAGCATGAAGGAAAACATCAACTACCACCACCAACAACCAAAAAACCCCATCTAACTGAAAAACTGTGTCTTCATATTTATGTTTTAAGGTATAATTCAGGTTGGGCATGTAGTTCACTGTAGAGTTGAGTGCTTAGTATACACAAGGCCTTTGGGTTCAGTCTTTCTCTCTAAATATATTTCAAGTAAGTATGGTACAGGTATAGTTAAGATGCCTGGGAAAAGGTCTTGAAAAAGTCTTGGATGTGAAACTTGGAAGTTTATCATGATTATAAGGTATAAAGTAATAGCTGAAAATTGAAAAAAAAATTGGTGACACTTACCAGTTCTCTTGATAGAATAACTTGCTAATCCTCCAAACTTGGCAATGGAGAGAGAGCCTTCTATGGGAAGGCCTTTTGTAATCCATGTCATTGTGGATTCTTTTATCCAACATTGTATTTAGTGGATCCTAATATGGGGTAGGCACTGTTTTACACAGTAGGGACACTGTGAAGAAAAGAGACAAAAATGTTTGCCGAAGTGTTAGTGGAGAGATAAACTATAATGACTAAACAGATGAAACAGAATGTGAGAAGGCAGAAGTGCTAAGGAAAACAGGAAAATGGAGGTGGGACAGGGGAGTCAGGCATTCCTGGGGCAGACATGGGGCAGGTTACAGTTGTTAATGGGATTCTTAGTGTGGGTGGGCCTCACTGAGAAGTGGTCTATGAGCAAAGACTTGAGAGTAGTTGCATAAGGACTCGAAAGAAGATTTTATTTAAAAGCAACAGTAAGCCTTTCATTAAAGCAATGCTTTTTATGAATATTAAGAAAGCATTATAAATTTCCTAGTACCCAGTCTCTTTTTATTTTAATCCTAGATCTATGGCTTAACAGTTTCTACATTTCTGTTCTTCTCACACATGTGCTGCTTAAATGTAAAATATATCCTATTACCTTACTGTTTTCCAAATATCATTTTATTAAATTTGTACTAAATGAAGGCCAAAAGAAATGTTGATGAAATGATGCTGTATCTTAAATTAGAAAAGATACACTGATTAATCCTTTCCTTTTACCTTTTAAAAAATGTAGAATATAAATTTTGTCAATAATAATCACAGCAATAATGAGTATTTATTTAATGTTTACCACCTACTGGTAAGACTCATGGGCTAAGTGTTACTCTATGTCATTAAGAGGATAAAATCTTTGGAATAATCCTTTAAGGTAGCTCTTGTTTCATATGCATTGCAAGTAAGGAAACCCAGATCACAGGAGTTAGTAAATGGCAGGACTAGAATTCTAACTCATGTCAGCTTTATTCAGAAATGTGCTCTTTAACTTTCTACTGTTTCCTAAAACATATATAACACAATTTCAGATGGTACGATCATGAACACTTTTTGTCTTAAGAGACTATATTCAGCTGAATGTGGTGGTACACTGCTATAATCCCAGCACATCAGGAGGCGGAGGCAGGAGGATTGAAGGTTCAAAGCCAGCCTCAGAAACTGAGAGAGGCTGTAAATGATCTAGTGAGAACCAGTCTTAAAATAAAAAGGGCAGAGGATGTGGCTCAGTTGTGAAGTGCCCTTGGGTCAATCCCTGTTACAAGAAAAAAAACAATTTATTCATTTTAAAGTATCAAATTTATATTCTCACAAGGTCTCATGAGACTTGCAGGCACTGATCAAGAAAGAAAGCAATCTTGACATCAGGGAGGACTTGAAGGAAGCTAACTGTACAGAAGTGTACATACCACTCACTTCTTCATGTCTTGAAGAAGTAAACTTTACTGGAAACAGCTAAACATTTCCCTTAAGCAAAGGTTGCTTTTACCCCGTTATCAGAATAAAGATTTATAGGGCCTGTGGAATAAAATGCAGGTGTATATTAAGAAAAAGAAAAATTACAACTAATTTTTTTACATATTTTAAAATGTCAGTTATTTTATTTATTCATCCTAAGTAATAAAAATTTATTAGAGGCTATACTTGTATTAGTCAGCTTTTAATTACTATAATAAAACACCTGAGATAAGTAACTTATATAGAGGAAAGGCTTATTTTGGCCCACCATTTTGGAGTTTTCAGTTCAAGGTTTGTTGGTCCCATTGCTCCTGGGCCTGTGGTGAGGCAGAATATCATGGCAGGAAGTGTACTTGGTGAAACAAAGCTGCTCACTTCATGGCTGGTGTGGGAAAAGAGAGGATGAAGAAGGGGTTGGGGTCTCCTTCTTCTGAGACTTAGACATAAAAGTCAGAAGAATACTCAGTGTTCTTGCAAAAGAATAGACCTCTGATTACCTGTGTGTGTCCTGTGACTAGATAGTAGCCATATCTCTGCATTGCAGCTAGTTAATGTGAGTCCTTGTCATGTCCCAAGCACAGTTTCCAAGTGTTTGACATCTTCACAATGACCCCACGAGGAAGGCTTTATTATTGTCTCTATTTTACAATTTACCAAGAAACCTCTATCTAGGCACCAACTCTTTTTTTTTCTTTTCTTTTTTTTTTTTTTTGTACTGGGGATTGAATGCAGGGGCACTTAACCACTGAGCCACATCACCAGCCCTTTTTATATTTTATTTTGAGACAGGGTCCTGTTAAGTTACTTAGGGCTGGCATCAACTCGTATAGTTTCTACCACCTCCCAATAGTTCTAGTCCACGGAACAAGCCCAGGGCCTTGGGCATGTAAACATGTGCTCTGACCCTAAACCACGTTCCCAGTTCAAGGCTACTTTTTTCGTTGTTGTGTTTTGTTGAGACAGGGTCTTACCATGTTTCCCAGGCTGGCCTCAAATTCCTGGGCTTGAGTGACTTTCCTAAGACTGCCCTTTTGTTACTAGGTTTCCTTTTATGGTAATAACATTAATTTTACTTAAAAATAGAGTGAACTTTAATGATTTTACAATAAATATGATGACACATGTGCACCAACTTTCCAAAAACTGTGAAGGTGGTAAGGACAGGACACAGGTCTGAGAAACATTATAGCAGGCCAGAGTTTAGCAAATGATGGCCCTTAGGCCAAATCTGGCTCTGACTGCTTTTGCAAATAACATATTATTGGAACACAGCTACACCCTTTCGTTGACTATTGTCTATGTTGCTTTTCAGTTGAGACCCAGACTGAATGGTCAGAAAGACTAAAATATTTACTGGCCCTTTACAGAAATAGTTAGTTGATCTCACTTTCACATTATTATTATTACCCCTTGAATATTACAGCATTTTTAAAAAGCTTAATGGTTGGTGTAGTCATGACTTTATAAGAAACAGATACATTTAACATCCAGACCTGTGCTACTTTGTCCCTTTTTGCATTCAGAACAGTCTAGTGCCTTTCTGCAGATCTGGAGCATCCCGGGACACCAAAGGCTTGAGGCCATGTGAGAACACTGGGCTTTTATGAGAGTCTCTTTGTTTACTGTTTGACAGGATAGATTCTGTCTTCTCAAATTCTGTTTGATCACAAACACTGTGGCATAATAAAAGGGGCAGATGAGTTACTGAGGCCCTGAAGCTCCACTAAAGATGAGAGTAAAACTTGCACTTCAAAAGATCCTGGTACAGGAGGAAAAGTCAATAGCTTTCCATTCTACATGAGGATGGGACCAGGGGACACTGGGAGCTTCACTCCTAACTGCAGAACAGCAGGAGGCAGGGCACCTCTGGAAGTCACTTCATCTGTCCTTCAAGGTTTCACTGAGCTCCAGCTCATTTTCTGTTTCAATTTAGCAAATATATTCTGACTATCTTCTCCACCCTCTATACTCTCTCAAGAACACACAGCTCCTAGATTACCTGCCTTGGTCCTGTGAATGGATGGTGTTATGGTTTGTATGTGGAGTGTCCCCCAAAAGCTCACGTGTTAGACAATGCAAAAAGGTTCAAAGGAGAAATGATTGGATTTTAAGAGCCTCAACCCAATCAGTGACTTAATCCCCTGCTAGGGATTAACTGAGTAGTAATTGAAGTACTAGGGTGTGGCTGGAGGAGGTGGGAATTGGACGTGGCTTTAGTTATACATTTGTAGCTGGTGAGTGGAGTTTCTCTACTTCCTGACATGATGCCAGCTGCTTCCCTCTGCTACCCTCTCCTGCCATGATTCTCTGCATCATCCCAAGCCCCCAGGAATGGAGTCTGCCTTCTATGGACTAAGACCTCTGAAACTGTGAGCCCTCAAATAAACTTTTCCTCCTGTCCAGATGTGCAGGTTGCGTCCTTTAGTCACAGCAGAGAAAAAGCTGACTAATGCAGATGGTAGGCACATCTAGCTAGAATTACATGTCCTAGCCATGTCCCACGTGCTGTTTCAAGTGTTTGACATTTATTATCTCACTTCATCCTTACAATGACCCCATGAGGTAAGGTCTGTTATTATCTCTGTTTTACCAAAGAGGACACTGGGGTACAGAGAGATCTAGGAACTTGCCCCAAATCACATTGCTGATACTTGGCAAAGCAAACATTTGAATCCAGGACGTCACACGGCAACACATAACTTCCATCAATACATGAGTGTGCCTCTTTTCTGATCTGGACATCCTGGTAAAGCCAGTGTAAAGCCACAGTCCGGTGCCTAGGGGGGAGTCTCCCTTAAAAGGGGTGGGAGTCTCCTTTAAAGCAGGTGGGCATTCTTAGTGTCAATCTCTTGGGAAAAGACAGAGGCTTAGGCAGGAAAATGGGACTAGAAAGATTGGCCTTAGATAGGGTGGAGAAGGAATTCCTGCCCCACACTTGACCATTTTCTCTGCAGGTTGGACAATCTGGGAGGCAGGGGCTCAGTCATCAGCTCTTGGGTGAGGGCTGCCAATCAGCCCCTCTGTGTGGAAATGAGGGATGGAACACAGAGAACGTGTCACCCTGCATCCCAAATTTCATAGTACCCACATTACTGTGTGGATGTGTTTTCCTTTTCTTAATCCCTTAATTTGCTTTTCTTTCCTTTCCTTTTCTTAAATGGCCATCATTTAAACATCTTGTCCACTTATGTGAAGGGAATAAGAGGAAGAGACAGTTCAACCAGGATACTTCAAAGCAGAACCACGTATCCTGATGTTGAGACTAACATGTCGATAGCGACAGCCAACAGAGGATTCCTAAAGAGGAGCTTGACTTTCCAGAAACAGGTTGAAGCTACAAGACAGAAACTTCTTCCATGGAGAAGTCCCCTCAAATGTTAGCAATGGCTGATGCAGTTACACAAAGCTGTAAGATACACAAGGGATGATATGGTTCTCACTCAGGGAGCTGTCTGCAATCTGCTAGAGGAACAAATATGAATATACATAGGGTATATATTAACCACAATGAAGTGTGATGTTTCATAATAGCAATTTAATAAGGACTGGAGAGGGAGGGTTGCTCTCCATTCACATGTAAGGAGGGACAGGGCAAGCTGAAGTGCTGGTGGCAGGCCTTCCCTGGCCCCTGGGGCTCAGCCCCGAGTTTCTTGTTCTGCATGTCAAAGTGGCCAGCTCACAGGGTTGTGATGCAGGCTTGCGGTTTCATGTTTATCTGCCTCAGACATATGTGCCTTTTTGGGAACATCTTGGCCTTCTCGGAGCTTTCTGATAAGGGACGGTCACGGTAACCCAAGAGTAGCAGGTGTTATTCCTCCTCTGTTTTGGCTAAATTTCCACTGCAGTTATAGAAAGTATATAAGGGAACAAACTTGGATAATAAACGGCACACATGCCTCCTCCTGGATGAAGAACCTTGGTGTCCTGTGATTTTTTTTTTTTTATTTTTTAACCTCGACGTCTCTCGCCGGACTCGGTTCCCGTTAGCCGGACGCGGCATCTGGAGGTCCCACCGAGATCCGGAAAGCAGAGGTAAGCGGACGAGGCTCACCTTCTAAGGGAGAAGGGGGAGGATTGGTATAAAGATAATTTAAAAGAGACAGGGTACGTACCATGGGTAACTCAACAGCGAAACTTCGTCTGGCCAACGAAGTTAAAGAACTGTTAAGCAAACAAGGAACAGGAATAAAAACCAAGACAGCAACCGAATTCGTTGAAGCTATAGCCCAGGCTTGTCCTTGGTTTCTGACAGGAGGCTTTCTTAATAACAGTGATTGGGATTTGGTAAAGCAGGATATCCAAAAGTTGTTGAGGGACCAGGGTCCGGATAGAGTCCCGATTGCTACTTTCTCCCTATGGAGATTGGTAAAGGATGCTCTTTTAACTGATAAAGTAAAGATTAAGGAGCAGCTTGCTGAATGTGAACAGGCCCTTAATCAGGTCCAGGAAGAGCAAATGGCAGAGTTCTTACCCCTTTCCCATTATTCTTTCACATCTCCTTCTTCATTCTTAGATCCACCCTAGCTGCTCTCAACCCTGCCTTCTCATCGTCCCCCTCCCTACCAGGCCCACAGAAAAGTCTTAACTGACCTTCTCCAGAATATTCACCATGGCTTATTTTAGGACTTTCAGCAAAAGAATCTCTACAAAAGTTCAATGTAGATAAACTTCCTATTTTCATGTTGCTCTGTTTTATTTGGCTACTGTCTGAAAAAATCAGCACTCCAGGCGCTGGACACTCCCTTACTAGTTTTCCACAAAAATATGTAAACAAGGCCTCTGGCCTTGAGCTGGGCTTCACAGTGCTGACTACATTTCTAAGATAAGGGAGTTACTAACTGGGCTCCATGGTAACAGCTGGCAGGAGGAAGAACTGGAAAGGGAGATAGAGGAACTGGAGGGTCGATTGAAAAAGTCAAGATTTAAAGCACCTATGGCCCCGATCGATGCTGAGCTCCCTCCTTATAACCCCGATTGGCATGAGGACAACCTCAGAAGGTGGGGGGTGTTCAGTGGCAGCCTAAGACGGCCCAAACTTTTCCAGTAATTGAAAACCTGGATGCCAATGGACAGCTGGCCAGAGTGCATGTTCCTTTAGCCTTTAAGGATATTAAACAACTAAAGGAGGCAGTTACTAATTACAGAACCCATGCCCCCTTTACATTGACTCTCTTCGAGTCTTTCTCTGCCAATCAGCTGACACCTAATGACTGGCAACAGCTTTGCAGGGCTGTGTTGTCCGGAGGGGATTTTTTGTTGTGGAAAAGTGAAAATCAAGAGAGGTGTCTCGAGCTAACCCGAGTCAATCAAGACGCCGGCTTCCCACGGCGTAACCTTGAAATGTTAACAGGCTCGGGACAATATGCTATCATAAATCAGCAAATTAATTATGATCCTGGGGTCTATGCTCAGATAGCTACAGCAGCCGTTCAGGCTTGGAAGGCTCTACCTATTTCAAATGCTGAAACAAAAATTTCAAAAATTGCTCAAGGACCCTCTGAGCCTTATTCTGACTTCATTGCCCGATTGATGCAGATAGCAGGAAAAATATTCCCTAACTTGGAACAAGCCATGCCAATCATTAAGCAATTGGCTCTTGAAAATGCAAATTCCTATTGCCAAAATGCCATTAAATCTACCAGAGCAAAGAGTGTTGATGACATGATTCGAGCTTGTAAGGATATTGATGGAGCTCATATTACTGGACAGGTTCTGGCCGCTGCCCTCAAAACGGGAAGCCAAGGTGTACGGGGCAATCCAGGAATGGAATGGTGCCCCAGGGAGTGGGCGGCTTCGTCACCTCCCACGGACCAACCCCTTTCTATCTGTAGACTCCCCAGGGGAACGCCAGGAAGTGCAGGATGTACAGCTGCAACCGCAGGTCGCAGAGACAGAACAAGCTGCTACTGCAGTAAGATCTTGGCCAGGCGGGGAAAAATGCAGACAAAATCAAACAAAATGCAATCGACTAGGAAAACTTGGGAAACTTTTGCCCCGAAAACGGGCAGCAGACTCCATGTTGTTTGCATCACCATGGTAACCATGGGGTGCCTGGCCAGAAGAGCAGCTTCCTGGTCCCACCTCCCACACTTTTGCGGGCTTCTGATTGGTTCTTCCACAGTCACTCAGACAGGACTTCTAGTCCCGCCTTCTAGCCACTAACTGTACTGCTGTGTTTCAGATTTCTACCAGAGCTGCTCAGAGCCTGTATTTTTAAAAAATGCCTACCTGTAAATGCTAACAAAAGATATCTTTTTCAGACAAAATTTAATTCCACAGGTTTCTATGTTACAGTCCTAAATTTAAACTAGTTCTAAGTTAAATAACCTGACTTTTTCTTTATAGTTGTGTTACTAAATAATGTTCTATTGATGAGAGATATCAAATATGCTTTCTTTATATTTTACTTTTAATTTTGGAGGTTATGAGGATGCATTTGCTCGCCACAGGAACAAGCCGGCAAAGTTCCTGTGATGACCAAAAAATCCTTATTCTCATTGCTAACTATAAAAATAAAAATGTATACTCAAGGATCTTATTTCAGTTACATCAAGTGACGTCACATAGAAGAGTGCACTCCTAGTTAAAAATAAATTAAAATGGATCCAAATATTTTAAGACCACGTGGTTACATAAAGTTAATACAATTATAAGTTATGTTCTTATTCTTAATATATATATTTTTAGATATTTAGATAACCTATATTTGTTAATCTATAAATTAATTAGTACATGCCTATTGATTAGTTAATATATATTTGCCTAATTGTTTTTCTTCAACAGGAAGCCCATAATTTATGTTTTATATTTACATTTATCAGATACTCTGCCTTTTCAGTTACAGATATTTGAGATAAACGTGTTTACTATAAATTTGCTTTTAAGTGAAAATACAATCAAGTAGTTTCTAATTCTCAAAGTTACTGTTTAAACTCATAAGATAATAAATTATTATAATTATTTCTACAAAATATCTAAGGGTTTTAACTATATTTTCATTGATGTTTCTTATCAAAGTATAATAATTTGTTTATAGATTCTAAGGTTTTCAGAAATTGTTCCAAAATATTAAAAAGAAAAAGATGCTTCAACAAAGAAAAAGCACACATGGATCCTAAAAAGAAGAAAGAAATCATCTTTGGGTAAAACAAGGTCTTTATATTCATTTTCCTAAGTAAAAAAGATTTTTATATTGTTATCTAAACAGATGATGTAAAAAGTTAGAGCAATTAAAAAAGAGATTTATATATACTAAACTGACTATAATTAATTTAAGGGTATTTCAGGTTATTTTCCTAATTTAACTATACTAATGTGAGCTAAAATTTTGTCCATATTTTGACATGATAAACACCTATTAAAATGTAAGTTTATTTCTTTAAAGAAAGATCCTTATTGCCTAATAATTCTTACTGTTTAAGATAAAGATTAATTTTGGTAAATAAATTCACATTGTTGATTAAACATTAAGTATATTGAACTACTAACGTAAACCCCTGTATGACCTTTTGAGAGGAGACCCCTTACCCACCTCCCCGCAAAAACCTACTCCAGAAGCCTTAAAGGCACTTAGATTGATAGAGACAGCCTTACAAGAGATGCAGGTAATGCAGGTGGACTACTCCCAGTCCTTGTTATTCATTGTTCTGCCGTCAAAACTCACCCCAACTGGAGTTTTTTGGCAGACTGGTCCTATTTATTGGGTTCACTTACCTGCATCCCCCTCTCGGGTCTTGATACCTTTCCATGATCTGGTAATACAATTAGTTTGGAAAGCAAAATATCTAGGAGATGCCTTGTTTGGGAAAACCTTTGATGTTCTCATATTACCATATAATCAAGACATTCTTTCTAAATTAAGACAGGAACATGATCTCTGGTGTCTCTTCTTCTGTAGTTTCATGGGACAGGTTGACAATCACTACCCTAAAAGCAGGCTCCTTGAAAGTCTAAAGACATGTCCAATAATTTTCCCAAAGATCCTAAAAAAGGATCCTCTCCTGGGGGCACAAACCGTCTTCACTGACGGGGCCAAAAATGGGTTTGCTGTCGTTTCAGATGGGACCCAGGTCATCCGCAAGAGAGTGGCCGATTGCTCAGCCCAAAAGGTGGAAGTTGCAGCCTTAACATTGGCCTTACAGACCTATAGCTCGGTGCCCCTTAATGTTTTCACAGACAGTCTCTATATCGCCAGGCTCGCCTCTGCGATTGAGACAGCACCTTAAATTGGAAAACAATCCACTATCATGGACCAACTACAGACAGTACAGCTTCTTATATGGGCTAGGGCAGATCCCCTCTTCATAGGTCACATTAGAAGTCATTCTGGGCTTCCAGGCCCTCTGGCGGCGGGCAACGCCGTGGCAGACGCTGCCACACATGCCACTAACCATGTATATACAATAACTGAGTATGATAAGGCCCTCCAGCTTCATAATAAATTTCACCTAAATGCACAATCCTTACGCTTCCGCTCAGGATGTTCCCGGGATCAAGCTTTAAAAATTGTCTCCCTATGCCCTACTTGTGCATCTTTTATCCATTCCCCTTCTCTGGGAGTCAACCCAAGGGGCCTTCAGCCAAATGACATCTGGCAAACTGATGTAACTCATATTCCTAGTTTTGGAAAGTTGTCCTTTGTACATGTCAGTATAGACACATTTTCTGGGTTTATCTCTGCTACTTTACATTCAGAAGAAAAGGCTAAAGATGTGATACAGCACTATGTAAAAACCTTTTCCTTCATGGGAACCCCCCAATGCATAAAAACAGATAATGGCCCAGCTTATACTAGTCAAACCTTCCAAAAATTTTGCTCACAGTGGGATATTATACACAAAACAGGAATCCCATATAACCCCCAAGGACAGGCCATTGTAGAACGGGCCCATCAACATCTTAAAACCTATTTGCAAAAAACAAAAGAGGGAGAAATATACCAGAGTTGTCAGGGACCACATGCACTGTTAAATATAACTCTGTTCACTTTAAATTTTTTGCTCACAGATGCTGAAGGCCGTACAGCGGCGCAGCGTCACTTCTCCTCTCCCACCATGCAAAAGGCACAAATAAGGTGGAAGGATTTATCTACAGGAAAGTGGCAATCCCCTGCTCCACTCTTGGCTAGAGTGAGAGGAGCTATATGTGTCTTCCCTCCAGGGACAGAAAAACCCATTTGGGTCCCGGAACGCTGCACTAGACCGGTGGACGCAGACTCAGGAAGGAGCGACGACCCTGGGACTTCAGGTTCAACCATTTTCGCTTCTCCAAAGGAGCGACAGAATGAGTTTTGCGGGTTGGATCTTCCTTATAACAGTCCTGGTATGCAGGCCTGTGGATGCAGGAATGGGTCCCCCACCAGGTAATATCTATCAACATCTTTTTGGGACCCCCTGCGAGTGCAGGGAAGGGATTTGGAATCAGGCCCCCAGTAGCTGGATTCAGACGGCTGATTGTGTAACCAAAGTAGCCTACCTCTGGGCTGAAGTTCATCAACAAATTGGGGGATTTCACCCACCCTAAGTGGGTATGCATGAACAAACCAAAGATTAACCCCCCCTAGTCCGGAAAAAACCCTCAGTAACTGCTCCACAACTTGCACTTATACCTCAGCAGTTCATGTCTCTTGCTATGAGACGGCCTCGATTTGTGTACACAAGGGACGACAGTATTTTGAGGCCAGATTGACCGAGACCCGGTCTGGGGAGGGGGTGGGAGTGACTTCTCACTTCACTCCGTTTCTTTTTGGCCAAGGGGGAGTTGAATCTAAACTCCGGTTGGCTGGGTGCCAGGGTCAAGTCAGTAAGCCCTTCTGTTGGCCCACTGCAGCCCCTACAGGGATCTCTGATGGGGGGGGGGGGAACCTACTGATTCTGTTAAACATCTTCAAGTTATCAAGCTCTTGAAACCACAGGTCCCTGACCTCATATACCACCCCTTGGTGCTGCCTAAGTCTCAGCTCCCAGATCTGGATGCCAATACGTGGGATATCTTAAAAACCACCCTTTTCTTACTTAACAACTCTGATCCCACGCTTGCTAGTGACTGCTGGCTCTGCATCACAACAGGGGCAGTCATGCCCGTGGCGGTTCCTATCAATGCCACCATATCTGATGATGAGACCTGCCAGCCCGGGCTGCCTTTCAAGGTCCAACCTATGGGCACTTTCACAGAATGTCTCCTGGGTATGATGCAAAATAACACCTATGATGTTGATGTTGGAGTGACTTCCTTTGGAAACCGGTCAATCTCAATAACCAAGAATTATTCCTCACCCACTCCAGCCCTCTGCCCCCCTAATGGCACTGTTTTTATGTGTGGTGGGAACTCTGCCTTCCCCCAACTCCCTGCAAATTGGACAGGTGTCTGTGTCCTCGCCTTGCTCCTCCCTGATATAACAACCATTGTCCCTGGGGATGAGCCCTTACCTATTCCCAGTCTAGACACCCTAGTAAAAAGGCACAGGCAAGTTATACAGGCTCTACCGCTACTCGCCACACTGGGGATAATGGCTGCTGTGGGCACAGGAACAGCTGGACTGGGTACAGCAATACATTCTTACCGCCGTCTATCTCAGCAGCTTATAGATGATGTGCAGACCCTATCTGGCACTATTGGGGACCTACAAGACCAAATTGATTCTTTGGCAGAAGTAGTCCTTCAGAATAGGCAAGGCCTAGATCTGCTGACCACCAATCAGGGAGGGATTTGCTTGGCTTTGGGAGAAAGGTGCTGCTTCTATGCCAATAAATCGGGCATAGTTCGCACTAAAATCAAGGAGCTTCAAGAAGACCTAGAGAAAAGAATTATTTGAGAACCCTCTTTGGACTGGGATGAATGGGTTCCTGCCCTACCTTCTTCCCCTCCTGGGGCCCTTACTGAGTCTTCTTTTGATTGCAACATTGGGACCTTTTTCCTTGCTCTGCTTTTTGAGGGTTAGGGTTTTTGATTAGTGAATTTCAATTTTGTTTTGTACTGTCTTGTTCACTACTCTTCTTTCCATGTTTCCCTCTTTCTCTTTTCCTTTGCTAACAGCCAAATTTGACTGTTCTCTTTCACTCTTCTTTGAATTTTCACTTCTACTTTTTTCTCCTCCCTCTTCATAAGCAACCCATCCTATAACACCACTGCATTTTCCCTATTCACTTCTTGAAATGGCAAAGAGTTTTCTACCCTCTTACCTCTTAGTCTTTCATCTTAATCATCTCTATTCCTGATATCTCTTAACATTAGTTGGTTTATATAATGCAAGGGCCCACCACCAATGTTATAGCAATACTTAATACAGTGGAAATCGCAGACAATACCTACTGCTTGACCTTATGCCAGACTGTTGCAAATAGGATAACTCAATTCATTAAGGACCAGATTAACATTTTAACCTCCAAGCCAATACAGGTTCACTATCAACGCCTGGAGATGGATGACTCCGCCCACGAGGTGTACTTACGACCCATCCGGAGATGAGATGTAGATGGACAGGAGCCAATACCCAGCCCTCCTATGTGCCTGCTTTTGCCCAGGTCCCTAATTACCCTGCTGACTTGGTGCCGTCATCCCAGACCCTTACGTTCAGAAAGCTCCCTGGTCATAGCTATCCCACTGGCAAAGATTATGACTGGGATCCGCAGTTGTGTCCTGCTGGCCATGACATCCTAACTGAAAAGTGTTCATTTACTAGGACAAGAGCTGATCTTGTAGTACCCAGTGACGGGCAACTTCCACGCTTGCACTGCAACCTAAGCCAGGGGAATGGGGCCTCCCCAGAGACGGGTAAGCAGTGCAGGGGCGGTGGACGACCTAAGACAGGGGCTACTTGATTCCCTTTGACATGCAAAAAACTAAAGAGGGGGACTTGCTGGTGGCAGGCCTTCCCTGGCCCCTGGGGCTCAGCCCCGAGTTTCTTGTTCTGCATGTCAAAGTGGCCAGCTCACAGGGTTGTGATGCAGGCTTGCGGTTTCATGTTTATCTGCCTCAGACATATGTGCCTTTTTGGGAACATCTTGGCCTTCTCGGAGCTTTCTGATAAGGGACGGTCACGGTAACCCAAGAGTAGCAGGTGTTATTCCTCCTCTGTTTTGGCTAAATTTCCACTGCAGTTATAGAAAGTATATAAGGGAACAAACTTGGATAATAAACGGCACACATGCCTCCTCCTGGATGAAGAACCTTGGTGTCCTGTGATTTTTTTTTTTTTATTTTTTAACCTCGACGTCTCTCGCCGGACTCGGTTCCCGTTAGCCGGACGCGGCACTGAAGGAAGTTTAAGATCCCACAGAAAGACCATACAAGGCAGACCGAGTCCGTGCTGGACTTTGCACTGCATTGTTTGCCAGGGTGAGGAATTTTTAGGTGAAAAAAGGAAATGAGGGAGCCATTGGAGATATCGAAGTAAAAGAGCAATTTTATCTTTTAAAAGGAGAAAAACTCTAGAAACTTGTTGAGGATATGTTAGAGAGGAGGTGGTCGGTCCAATTCTTGGAGATCCAAATGCAAAATGTTGCAACCTCACAAAGGAGGAAAAGTTCAGCCCAGCATCAGCACTACTGTCAGCCTCACTGCAGGGAAGTCAGGGGGAAATGAGACTGCCTAACCACTGATTTGGCAACCTGGAGGAGCAATTTCCATGGGTGGTGGAGACAAAATATAGAGTAGAATGAGAATAAGAATGAGGAAATGGAGACTCCGTGTGTGGAAATATTTCATGGAGCTTTGTTGTGAAGGAGAACAGAGGGGAATTGGGAAATGAGAAATAGATTTTTGAAAGGGGGATTTTATTTATTTTGTGTTATTTATTTTTTTTAAAGAAGTGAACTATTAAAGTATGTTTGTTGGCTAATGAGAATGATCCAATGGAGACAGAAAATTTGATGATACAGGTAAAAGTCCTCAGATTTAAGAAGTGATGGGATGTGGTATGTTAGTGACAGTTGGCATTATATAGGATACAGATATTTATTCTTGAGAATAGAATCCATAACATATAAATATACAAACACAATAAGGCTGATAGTTTGATGGTAGGAAGATGAGGACATTTTCTACTCTCATTCCACTATTTTCTACAAACTTATGATTGTTTCTATTTCTTAGTGCATAGGAGTAGGCCAGCATGAAGGTGAGAAGGGGATGGGGCCTCAGAGATTTGAAAGGAAAGGAGAATCCAGGAAGTTGTCAGAGGACTGGTTGACTAGGAGAGACTATTGATATTGCTTATCAGTGTTGAGGCCCAGTTTCGTTTTGAAGTCTAAATTTAGTATTTGACCTTCAACTCATTTCTATCCATCATTAGTTGCTTAAATGAAGGCATGCAATAGGCAAAGAGTGAATTTATCTAGGTTTGGAATTTTTGGGAAAAAAGAATGTACAGTAAGAGTGAAAGAAAGGCACCCCCCCATATATGACTACTAGTAACCATAATGATAGATCATGCCATTTGAGCTGGGTGGAGTGGTGTGAGAACAGGAATTGGAATGGAAAAAGAGGAAAGCCGAAAAATGAGAGGCGATGCCGATGATTTTCACACCTACATACCTAGGACTGGGTCACTTAATTTGTGGAGCTCAATGCAAAATGAAAATGTAGGGCCATTTGTTAAAAAACATTATTGATAAATTTAAGACTGTGACAGTGGAACAATAATGAAAACCAGGAATCATTTAAATGCGGGGTCCTGTTATGTCCACACACACATGTACTAAGGTAGGTGACATGGTAGACTCACCTGAAGCACATGGTCTATAAATTCAACATATAGTGTCATGTTTGAGAATAGGAAGAATTCCTGAGTGGCACACATAAATAATGATAACATGTTGATGATGCTGATGATAATAATAGTAGTACTTATATAGGACATACTATGTGCCAGAAATATATTAAACATATTTATATATTAACTCATTTAATACTCATTATAGCACTATTAGCCTTATAATATAAATCGAAACACAAAGACAACTGTATCTTTCCCCAAATGAAACATTTACTAGGCTTATCATTCAAAAATTTATTTAGTAATTGTGTTGACCCAAAATGCATTATCTACTGGGAATGTGAGTTCATTTGGAATAGTCTTTGCACACACACACTTAATCTAAATGATGTCATACTGGATTAGGGAAAACTCTAAATCCAGTGATTGGCTTTATTATAAAAAAGAGGAGAGGACAGAGAGAAACACACAGGGGAAGAATTTCATGTGAAGACCAAGGCAAGGAATGCAACTACAGGTCTAAGAAGATCCTCACAAGCTGGCGGAAGCAAGCACAGGTTCCTCCCCAGAACCCTCAGGTGGAGCATAGACCTCCTGTTACCTTGGTTTCTGATTTCTAGTCCCCTTGTCTATGAGGATCCATTTCTGTTCTTTGAAGCCACTGAGTTTTGGGCAACTTATTATGATATCCCTAGGAAACTAATGCAGTGATAGTAGGAGGGTTATGATAGAATTATGAGGGTTTCTTATAAACCTGCCTGCATAAGTGAGTCTAAATTTTAATACCAAGCATAAACACAGGCATCTCTCATGCTCCAGGGTTCAAGAGAATGCATTTGCAGGAAGGAATATATTTTTGGAATGAGGAACAGATATTCCAAAATCAGCAACTGAAACCCACTTTTGATTTGCAAAACATTCAACAGTGTAGACATCAGGTAAATTTCTCTTACTCATGTGTGTATGTTAATGGCATGCAATTATCTAGGTAGAGGCCAGGGAGGCTGCTAAACATCCTGCAATGCAAAGGAAAACCTCCCACAGCAGACTTATCCAGTCTGAAACATCAGTAGTGCTAAGGTTGAGGAACCTTAGGGTAAATGCAAATGTAACACCATGATGTCCCCCTCACTCCTTGTTTTCAATTTATAAACAGCACAATTTCTATTTCTATCAAGGCATTATGTTGTTACAACTTTTTACTGCTGAGCCAAGTAATGAAGTATGAAGCACTAACCTCCTTCTTTTTATGTAAATTTACATTTCATGGAGGTACTCATTGCCTTATTTTTTTCCCCATTTACTCACTTTTCTTTGTTAACTACCTTTAAATAATCCCACCTCTTCCATTAGTCTGACAATATAATCTCCACACTGTTAAACTTACCAATTAGTTCAAAGTTATTTAACTCCTAGAGAAACCATCCTTCTGGAGCATTCTGTCTTGATGCTCAAATGGGACAGGCTATGGAAGCAGACACAGAGAGAAGAAATATGCAAAGACCACCTAGCTAGTATGTACCAGAACTGGACTCAAAACCAAGTAATTCAAGTTCCTTGCTTTTCTTTTTTGTTTTGTGTCAGTTATTTATCGCCAAAATAATGTTGTGCAGCAGACTGTTCCCAAACTCTGTCTTGAGAGACAATTATTTATTATTTCTCATTTATCTGGGTTTGACTGGTCTTGGCTGGGGCAGCTCTTCAGAGACTGATGTGCTTCTTTTACCTCCTGGTGGGTCCAGGCCTATTCTTATGTGGACAGCAGAAATGCAGGAAATCATGCCCTACAAGTGCAACTCTACAAGTGCTTTTCATTCCTTTGTTATCACATCCTGCTTCTCTCCCATGGATCAAACCAAGTCATATGGGCAAGCCCAAAGAGAAGGGGCAGGAAAGTTTTATCTACTTTCCTAATGTGGGGAGAGAAGGGAGTGGACACTCATTAATAATAACTTAATCTATTACATCAACTAGCAAGATATAAATGCAAGATATGAGACTCCATCAAAATATTTAATGATTAAGAAATCAGCTAACTTTGAGACTTTTTAATTTGTTGCTTTTTGCTAAAGCATAGACATTTTATCTAACCTTAAATTCTTGCAGAAAACAGATAAGCATTACAATCATATTTCAGTGCAGTATTGAATATATCAAAATATTTCAATTTGATTTTTTCTTCTTATTATTTTTTATAGTTTTTTTTTGTATTTTGTGCCATCCATAGAGCATACTCATTCGAAAAGTAAAATGTTGTAAAAAGTAAAATTTAACTAATTTATTTTAATCTTAGAATATTCAAATATCTTACTGAGTCTATATTTGAATGATAAAAATATAGAGATCAATTTTATTTTTTAATTAATATTCATAGGGATAGACCACATATGCTTCAAATTTATAACAGGACATATTTTAAAAGTATGCTACTAACATATGCTAATGTCATCATTCCTTAGGGGCCCCAAACAAATATATTTAAGAAGAAAGCAAGGAAATTATAAAAGGTCAAAGATGAGCCAGGCACAGTGGCAGATGCCTGTAATTCCAGCTACTCAGGAGCCGAGACAGAAGGATCCCCAAGTGCCACGCCAGCCTGGGCAACTATTGAGGCTCTGTCTCAAAAATTTTTTAAAAGGTGGGGGGTTTGGCCTGGGAATGTAGCTTAGTGGTGAAGCATCCTCTGGGCCAATTCCTAGTATCAAACAACAACAACAACAAAAGAAAAAAGGGAGAAGATGAAAATTTCTGTTTGAAAATTTTCAGTTAGGTATGTTCGGTGAAAAATTATGAATTACAATAAAAACACTGCCCAGACTGACACAAGAACGAGTTATTACTATACATGTATAGTATTATTACTATTCATGTATGTATAAAACATACATGAATTATGTTTGTATTTATCATTTTGGTGGTAGTAATATAACATTTTTGTTTATGTGATGATTTTGGTTTAGAAGAGGACGTCTTTTAAAACTTCCAGATCACTAGTAAGAAAGGCACGTTGAAAGACAAAATGATATATATAACTCTAAATATTGTATCCATACAGGAGGGGATCTTTTACACTAAAGTCTTCCCTTTAACTTGCACTTCTATAGCCTATGGCTAAATGAATTGCTTTCCTTTTGTTTGGACAATGTAAAAGTAGGTACCAGGACCCGCCCTTGTGAGAACTCCCTCGCAGGTGGGTGAATGGCAGCAGGGCCAGCCTTTAGTGGCCAGCCTTTAGAATCAGAACATATGAATGCTTTTGGGGTAGAAAAATAAGAATTCACTGGATTCTCAGTCATTAAACTTGGGCCAGCATGTTTGTGCCCTCCTAAAAGTGTCTTTAGCTTAGCCCTGATCACAGTGCTTGCCTGCAGGCTGCAATTAAGATTGCATCTTACCTCTCTTGCTAAAAATACACACTTTGAAAGCTAGCCCTCACAGTCTGAGGGAAGATAATAGGTGGGGAGCAGACAGTCTGTGCACTTTGCCAAGGAGTGCTGCTTGTGTTTATTTTCTGTCCCCAGGTCCTGGAACTTGCCAGCATCAATCTGTAAATTTGGTTATTTCCTCCTGGGAACAGATTGAAATTGCCCAAACCTGCTTTTCCTTTAGATTACTTCTAAAACCATTTAATTTGCAATTTTGCCAATAGTTGCTCCATGGCTCTCCATTAGTCTCTAGATTGGTGTGAAAATATTAGGATTCTTATACTAATTAAAATATGCTTTGCACAGCTGCAGTTTCCCCAGAGTAAGTTAAGGGAAGCCCTCTGGGCAGCCCAAAACCCCTCCTGGGAGCAGGTTTGTGATTTTACAGTGACCCAAGTGCCAGCCAGGTTCCATTCAGATACCTTGAGGGGTTTTCTAGTCACATCTCACCCTGAACCACTTCCATACCAGGTTGCTAGAGCCCAAAGTACTTTTAAAGAGCTGGCAAGCCAGCATCAGGCCAAACAAATGCTTATTAAAATAAAAGATAAAAAAGATTGAATTATGTAAGCTGCTTATAGAGAATACAGAAAAGTCATAAGAAGTTTTACCTATGCAGTTCTGTTAATCTTGATACTACTGTGTTTTAAAACAAAAAGTTAGTTAAAATCATGAATAAAGAGGTTCAGGGTGGGAGTTGGGGAGGTGGGAGTTGCAACTCAGTGGTCCAGAGGTAGCATGCACATGGCCTTGGATTCAATCCCCAGCATAAAACACAAAACAAAACAAAAAATGGGGGACAAAGGAAGAAATATAAAGAAGAAAGACAAAAGGAAGGATGAAGATGAAACTCTGTTTCATCAGTCAGCTGCTTCGAACAATACTTTAAAACATTCAGTCATACAGTTAAAACAAAATATTGTGAAGGTGAGATAGGGATTTAGGGATAGAAAGAGCACTGAATCTCAAAAGAGAATGAACTAGAGGAACACAGGACAAACAATTCATGAGCAACTCAGGCCCTGTTCTGGATCCCTGCATCATTGCCCATAGCTTCCTGATTGGCTGAAAAGCAGCAAAACTACAAGATGACCACAGGCACATGGAGGAGACGCTCATTTAGGGGGTTTATGCATTAAAGACTGTGACCCAGAAATAAACCCTAGCTTTATTATAGTAGCAAGACATGCACACACCAGGGAGGAGATTTAAGACACTAGAGAGACATGAGATGCAGGAAGTAGCATGATTAGAACATTTGAGAGCAATACACTAGAGTAAGGAAAACTGGTGTGAAGCATTATCCTTCCCTGACTCCTCCTCTGGTTGAGTCCTCTAGCTACTGTCCCTTTGTACATGCCCAAACTCCAGACTAAGACGGCGTCACTCTCTCTCTCTCTCTCTCTCTCTCTCCCTCCCTCCCTCCCTCCTTCCTTCTCTGTATAATAAATTTCTTGCAGTATTACTCATACCCAGTGTGTCCTTAATTTCTGTTCTGTGACATGGCCAAGAACTTTGAAGTTTGGAGTAGCTGTCTCCTCTTCTCCTGGAAACCCCCTCCGGCTCCCATGTGGTGACAAAACCACAGGACTTCCTGTGCCTCTTGCTATATCCTGTAACTTTCCATTGCCTACTTTCCACATAACTTTCTTCCCTTAGCATCTCTCATTTGTGTTAGTGTAGTGACCTCCTAGTTTCTCTTTCATTTATTATCTCACCTGCAAATCAGAGTCATCTTTATAAAATCTGTATCTGCTTGTGGATGGTTCACTTTGCTATTTTCATTGACACTCAGTATCCTAGGATGAACCCAGCTTCAGTATACCATACACATATCTGCAGAGATTGACCCCCTTTTCAGTTTCACTTTATAGCCACTCCTTCCTTGATTCACTGCCTTCCTGACTCTGAATGGAATGTTCCATATGCTCTGTCTCCATCCCAGTTAAGTGTTGATCTATATGCTTGGTTAAGCACAGAATTTTTTTGTGAGACATGTAGTACCCCATTTCCTTGTGAGTGTGGAAAGAGAACTCAGTAACACCTCTCATCAATTAATTAGCAATTAGATTACAATTCCAATCAGACTCTATAGGGAGGCTTAGAAGTGTGGAATTTTTAAAAATTTTTTTTGTAGGTGTAGTTGGACACAATACTTTTATTTTATTTATTTATTTTTTATGTGGTGCTGAGGATAGAACCCAGGGCTAGGCGAGCACTGTACAGCTGAGCCACAACCCCAGCCCCAGAAGTGTGGAAATTTAATAAACAAACATTATTTATGCAGTTTAAAAAGGCAGCCTAACCCCAGTCGATAAAAATGTGTTCAGAGGTTTGTATAAAGAGTGATTCCTGGTATTTAAATTAAGTTGGATCTGGCCCATGATGAGGAAGGAGGAAAATGTATCCTTATACACAACAGATAAATCAAGGGAGCATTCTGGCACAGGCTTATGCCATTGTTAGTATTTTTAATGGAACAAATTTTCATCCCTGATAAATCATATCTGTGACCCCCCCACACCCAATTTGACAGCAGATTTTTAATGGAAGCGAATTAAATTATCAGTTTATACACTTGTTTATTCAATTTTAGGCTAACCTATTTAATTGCCTCTTGAAAATTTTATATTACCATTTTTTTGGTCCATAAGGAAAGAATTTAAACATAGCTGAACATGAAGAGATAGGATACTAACAGGGGTGGCTCCAGCAGAGAGGGTTATTTGCTAATCTAATAGTAATTGATCAGCTTGGAGCCCCATGGACTGCTACCATATCTAGGTGAATGAATTACCCAGAGAGAACACAGAGGGAGCAGGGAGAATTCAAGGAACATCAGAGGAAGTCTTTTAACAAGAGAGATGAAAAAGTCATGGGACTGTAAAAAAAGCACCATCAGATAGGAGAAGAGGTCTGATCTTGAGCAACATTAGGTTTTCTTTACACAGCCCTTTAATTCCCAGTCTACATACTCCCTATACCCCTTGATTTGCAAAATTTACACTTACACACATTTTCTTGAGATTCCTGAAATCTTTTTCTTCCTCTAGTGCTGGAGATTGAACCCAGGGCCTCCCACATGCTAGCAAGAACTGTCCAGCTGAGCTACATCCCCAGACCTTTAAATCTTACTTTGAGAAAGGGTCTCACTGAGGCTCAGGCTGTCCTCAGATTTGAACACTTCTGCCTCAGCCTCTAGATATAAAATCTTTTATTTGAATTTCGAAGTTATGGTCTAAGAGCTTTACTTTACACTAATGCAGCAGACCGAGTAGGAGACCTTTAACTTCAAACTTGGTCAGTTTAAATGTTTTCATTCTCTTAGTCTTCACTTTCCTCCCCATCTCCTATGCAGAATGAGAAATGCAGTGTGTTAAAAAAGACATTCTACATGCCTAGTGAGGGCCAGGCTCACAAGTCTGTCTCCATTTGAAGATATTTTAATGCTTTGTTTAGAAATTTTGTTCTGATAAAGCCAAAGCTTGATGTTCCAACGTCTTCCTCATAGCAGGTTATATAAAAAACTGAAAGTTATACCACTGTTTCTGAAATTTATAGGACATAAACCTGTTAAAGAGAAAAAAATTATTATGGACATATATTTCTATTTGTTTATTATAAGTGTACATAAAGTGTGATTTGTTGTTAAACATTCATTCCTGCACACAATATAACAATATAATTTGGCCAATAAAATTTCCCATGAGATTCCCTCTCCACCTTTGTTTTCCTTTTTTCTCTCTAGCTTCCAAGTATGAGTGAAAACATATGACCCTTGATCTTCTGAGTTTGGTTTATTTCCTTTAACATAATGTTCTCAAGTTCCGTTCATTTTCCTGCACATGACATAACTTCAGTTTTCTTTATGAGTAAATAAAAACTCCATTGTATGTGTGTGTATGTGTGTGTGTGTGTGTGTGTGTGTGTGTGTGTTTATAAGTCACATATATCATGGATAAAAAATATGTCATGGATATATTTTTATCATGAGGTTGCTTAAATAACACAAAACAAAGACAAAATCTTAAGTGTATAGCTCTTACAACATAATCCAAAAAAGAAAGAAACTTAAACAAATCTACACAATTTGTGAAGCAAATCAAATCATAATGCAATATAATGTGTGGATGATATTGCTTTCTGAAAGTCAACTATAGGTATTGGGTTTAGAGTAGGGAGATACAGTTTCTAATATAATCCTTCAGTCATTTGTTTCTATGCAATTGTTCACATGTGTCATGTTTTTTCTGTGTTTTACTAGTGCCAGTGTCTTTAAGGTACTTTTATTGTTGTTATTATGTTCCAATAACCAAATCCACTGAGTAATCACAAAAGTCAATTCTCATAAGGTGCTATAAGATGACTAAAGCTACTCTTATGTTCCCTTGAAGATAAGTTTAACATTAATGTGCTAACTAAATCTACTTTAGATGATCATCTAATTTAATTATTACTGCATTTGGAACATAAAAATGTTTTTGGTACCAATTAAATGAAGTGATTTGTCAAATAAACCTATAGGATGAATGTGGTATCATTGGTGTGGTTTATCTGGGTTCATGTCCCTGCATTCCCATGCACACGGTGACAAATCAATTTTCCTGTCACTTTTATCTAGGCAATCTATTATGAGTCCTTAGTTCATCTGATGTATTTTAAAGTCATTGACCTTTCATATGATATAGCCTCAGTATCAGCCACTATAGTAATTAAACTATAAATAAGGATAATAATATTGCAATATAAGATTATAAGATGTAGGATTTAGATATTATTAAAATGAAAGGGCCAAAGCAAAAATACTGTCTTATAAACTAGTATATCCCCTATGTATAGATATTGGAGGTGAAAATATTGTTGGAGGGGAACAAAAATGCTACGTGAAGTTTTTGTGATATATATTTATACATTATATAAAAATCCATATGTAATATATTACTTTCAAAAAAGCTTTTTCTTTTTTAAAAATTTATTCTTATTAGTTATACATGATAGTAGAATGTAATTTGACATATTATGCATATATGAAGTATAACTTCTCATTCTTCTGATTGTACATGACATAGAATTACATTGGTTGTGTAATCATATATGTACATAGGATAGTAATGTCTGATTTATTCTACTATCTTTTTATTCCCATGGCCCCTCCCTTCCCTCCATTCCCCTTTGTCTAATCTGAAGTACTTCTATTCTTCCCTACCCTACCCCCTACTGTGAGTTAGCAGATATGCAGATATCAGAGAGAACTTTGGATTTTGGGGATTGGTTTATTTCACTTAGCATGATATCCAGTTTCATCCATTTTATATAAGTTCATTTTTCTTTATAGTTGAGTAATATTCCATTGTGTATATATACCACATTTTCTTTATTCATTCACCTGTTGAAGGCTACCTGCACCTCAGATAGAGCATTAATCTCCAGGATATATAAAGAACCCCCAAAACTTTTCCTTATTATGAAAAAAGAGCCATATGATTTAAATGTGGTGGCCTGACTATTCTTTTTCTGGAGGATAGAAAAACAAGACTGAAAATCGGGCAATTCTCTGGGGAATCATTTAATTAATGAATCATAAAGGAGGTCAGAGTAATGAATCCAAGTATAGCTGATTGTTATGAAGTGTCAGATTTAGATAAGCTCAACTTCAAAACAGAGTAAAAAGATATGAGAAGAAATGGTAGATTCGTAGATTCAAATCAAAACCACTGATGGTTCTGATAAAGATAAGTCAAAATTAGGTAGAGAAATCTATTTGGACCTCTAAGAGCTTTCCTAGAAATGTCTGATTCTGAGCAAAATGATTTGGACTGTCTTTGTTCTATTATAATTTGAGGAAAATTAAGTGTTGATGGGGTGATGATAAATAATCTTAGCAATTCAATAAACACTTAGCTCTAATAGTAGCTAAATAATTATTATTCCACAGGACAACATTTATAGTTTAGAATGATTGTATAGAAATGAATGTTAAGGAGATAAACTCTAATACTGTAGTGTTACATTTCTGTTCCTTATGAAGGCTGAATAATGAAAAGAAATGAATAAAAACCATAATTTAAAACATGATAAGATTTGATTTTTTACTACACATGGGATATGCAAGAAGGGAGAGTTCTTTTCACTATTAAATTTTAAGTATTTTTGAATAAATTTATGTCCTGGCAAATGCAGTGCTTCTGTTGTGGTTTCCAACATTAAGATCAGAGTGAAATATGAGATATGCTGAGTATTAGTTGATACATTTAAGGCAGTGTTTTCCCAAGTGTATTGTGACAAAGACCTAAACGTAACAATATGAAAATACTCAGGAAATATGTACTCAAAAATTTGGGAAATAATGCTCTACCAAGCTCTTGGAAGCTCACAAGGAGTCTTAGCTAATAAAATCTCTGATAAATCCTACACTGTGATAGGATGGTTAGTTGGGTTGTCCACCGGATTAAAGGATGCTTAAAAAGTTGGTAAACCACACTTCTGGGTATGTCTGTGAGAGTCTTTCCAAAGATGATTAGCATGTGGGTCTGGGAACTAAGTAGGGAGACTGGCCTGAATGTGGGTGGCTTGGATGAAATCGAAAAAGTGGAAGAAGGGGGAAGCTCAAACACATATGTATTCAACCCTTGAGCAGATGCCTTCTTTCCTGCTGGGATTGCTGTGGACATCAGACTTCAGATTTTCCAGCCTTTGAGCACAAACTTACACCAATGGCTCTCAGGGGATTTTCAGTTCTCTAGCTTCAGTCTGGGGCTGCATTTTTGGTCCCTCTTCTTCTGAGACTTCTGACTCCTTGGTCTTAGTAGCTACCTGTTTCCCTGGCTCTCCAGACTACAGATGGTCATTGTAGGGACTGCCCAACCTCTCATCATGTAAAACCAATCTATTAAATTCCCTTGTATAATTATATATCTATTGGTTCTGTTCCTCTGGAGAGCCCTAGTATATAGAGTAAAACAACTTACTCTGATGTGATTTTTGTTGTTGTTTTCGATGATTTAAAAGAAAAAGGGAGCAGTAGGTTTAGGAAAGCTCCAGGGAACAAAAGAGTGGAAAAATTAAATAAATCAGTTATCAACTTCAAAGTTTTTTTTTCAAGTTTTCAACATTTTTTTTAATTGGTTGTTCACAACATTACAAAGCTCT
This sequence comes from Urocitellus parryii, assembly GCF_045843805.1. NCBI lineage: Eukaryota > Metazoa > Chordata > Mammalia > Rodentia > Sciuridae > Urocitellus > Urocitellus parryii. Next base: position 48,418,170 of record NC_135533.1, read on the forward strand.
TGACATATCATATTTCATACATTAGATTCAAGTGGATTATGAACTCCCAATTTTTACCCCAAATGCAGATTGCAGAATCACATCGGTTACACATCCACACTTTTACATAATGCCATATTAGTGACTGTTGTATTCTGCTACCTTTCCTATCCTCTACTATCCCCCCTCCCCTCCCATCTTCTCTCTCTACCTCATCTACTGTAATTCATTTCTCTCCTTATTTATTTTCCCATTCCCCTCACAACCTCTTATATGTAATTTTGTATAGTAATGAGGGTCTCCCTTTATTTCCATGCAATTTCCCTTTTCTCTCCCTTTCCCTCCCATCTCATGTCTCTGTTTATTGTTAATCTTTTCTTCCTGTAGAAGAAGATCTTAGAAGATGGAAAAATATACCCTGTTCATGGATAGGCAGAACTAACATCATCAAAATGGCGATATTACCAAAAGTTCTCTATAGGTTTAATGCAATGCAAATCAAAATCCCAACGGAATTTCTTGTAGAAATAGATAAAGCAATCATGAAATTCATATGGAAAAATAAAAGACCCAGAATAGCAAAAACAATTCTAAGCAGGAAGTGTGAATCAGGCGGTATAGCTATACCAGATTTCAAACTATATTACAGAGCAATAGTAACAAAAACAGCATGGTACTGGTACCAAAACAGGCTGGTGGACCAATGGTACAGAATAGAGGACACAGAGACTAATCCACAAAGTTATAACTATCTTATATTTGATAAAGTTTTCCACGTTAAAAGCAATCTTATATTCTCACTTATTTTGGTGCCCAGATGCCAAACGCTTTATCTGGTAACTTGAACTATTTTTTTCAGTATTTTTTCTCTTAATTTGATGCACAATAAATATACAGAATAATGGGGTTTATTATACATATTTGTATAATCACTATTAATTTGAGCTTTTTTTATTTGTTCTTTTAATTTGAGCTATCTTAATATTTCAAATACCTTTAGTCCTGAAATTTTTTTTCTGAATTAAATTTTAATTTTGTTTCAACTTAATTTAACTGAAGTCAAGGTCCCTAAGAAGATCATAGGACTAATTATAATGGGAGACTTTCAGTGATCTTAATTACAATAAATAAGAAAAAATTTTTCTCAGTTAAAAATATGGTTTTATGGATTGCATATGTCCTCCCAAAAGGTATGCTGAAGTCCTAGCTCCCAATTTCTCCAAACTTGACCTAATTTGAAAATGGGGTTGTTGTGGATGATTGGTTAAGAAGAGGTTATACTGGAGTGGAGTGGACCCTTAATCGAACATGACTGGTGAGCTTACAAGAGGGGCAGAGTGTCTCAGTCTGTCAAAGTTCCCATAACAAAATAACATAGATTGGGTAGCTGTTAAGCAACAAAAATTTGTTTCTCTCAGTTCTGGAGGTTGAGGAGTTCTGAACTCGATCACGTAAATTTCATGCCTGGTGAGGGCCTACTTTCTGGCTTATAAAAGTTGTCATCTTGCTGTGTCCTCATATGGTGGAGGGGACAGTAGTTCTCTTTGGGGCTCTTTTCTTTCTTTCTTTCTTTCTTTCTTTCTTTCTTTCTTTCTTTCTTTCTTTGTACTGGAGATTTAATGCAGAGGTGCTCTACTACTTAGGTACATACCCTTTTTGTTTTTTATTTGAGACAGGGTCTCACTAAGTTGTCAAGGTTGACCTCAAACTTGTGATCCTCCTGCCTTAGCCTCCTGAGTCCCTGGGCTCTGGGGCATCTTTGTAGTGGCCCTAATTGCAAGTACTCCAACCTCATGACCTAATCACTGGAGTCCCACCTCTTAATGCCACCATGATCTTCAGGATTAATATTTATTTCAACATATGAAGTTTTGGGGGACAGGCAACACAAACATTCAGACCACAACACGGAGACAGAGAGAGAAATGGATATGTGTTGAAGGGGTCAGGGATTAGAGTGATACATCTACAAACCTAGGAATACCAAAGATTGCTGACAAGCACCAGAGGCTAGAAAGGTCAAGGAAGGATTCAGTTTTGCAGATTTTACAGGGAGTCTCCAGAACCACGAGATGACAAATTTCTATCAGTCAGTTTGTGGCTCCTTGGTACAGTAGCCCAGCAAAAATAAATACATATAATATAGAGCTGTATGAGCAATAATCATTAGCTACATGTGAGCATTTCATTTTAAATTAGTTAAAATTAAATATAATTTAAAATGTAGCTCATGGGTGCACTGGCTACATTCTAGGTGTTCAGTCACCACAAGTGGTTAGGAGATATTGGAAAGGGCAGACACAGAGCATTACCATGGCAGAATGAAAAATGGAGAAAGGACTGGTATGAAGTTGATTTCCAAACTCTTTGTCAACATTGAACTGGTTTAATGAATGGGCCCATTCAAGGGAGTTTGGTATCGGAAAACAAAATACTTTTGTAGCAAGGACATTTCTAATAGCTAATTCCAATCACAGAACTTTTTCATTTTAAGGGAATTTATTGACCTCTTAAACTGTTTGGAAGCAATAGGTTGAGATTAATGGAATTCCTTACCATTAATAAACCTATATTACTCCAAAGATATGACTTTTGTAGTAAAACTTCAAAATCTGGAATTTAATTATTCTCATAAAATCTTCTTAGCTGCTTCAACAGCAAGTTTTTATTCAGATTATTTTTAGTGTTTAGGCTAATAATTTCCTAACACAAAGGGTGAAATGAAGAATGTTTCCCTTTATGGTTTTACACTTAATTGAAAAATGAACACTTAAATGAACTCTTAAACTTCAAACTACTACATTCCTCAGAAGGCCACCATTTCCTTTTGATTTGGTATCTAAATTACCCCATTTGTACATGGTTTCCAAAGTAATATAAGATTGTCTGGATCAGAAAAAAAATCTTTCACTTGGCTTAGAAAGTCAAATAACTTATTATCTATATTACCTATTTTGTGCCCCCAAAGCAAAACACCACATTGATAGGAGTATTTGGAGTTATTTGTACATTGTCTAGAAATACTATTAAGAACTCAAGTTTCTGAAATGGAAATAAATACCAAATAACTTGGTGGAAATGAAGTTACCCATTTATAACACATTGAACGTTGATTTTATCTTCTTGAATATCACTGGTTAAATATTTTAAACTTTCATCTCAGAACATAATCTATATAAGTAGACAGATGGGCTTTGAAGACAGTTGCCCTCCATGGTCTTTGTTCCATGGAGACTGAGCGTCTCTGATCATATTTCCAGAGAGTTAGTTTTCTGAGTGGACACATTATTAAAAAATATATATATATATATATATATATATATATATATATATATAGAGAGAGAGAGAGAGAGAGAGAGAGAGAGAGAGATATTATGTTACTTGAAAAAAGAAAGATTTATGAGGCTCACAGTTTCACGGATATCAGTCCATCATGGCGGCTGCATTGCTTTAGGCCTGATCTGAGGCAGAACATCATGAAGAAGGGCATGGTGGAGGAAAGCTGCTCAGCTCAAGGCAGCCAGGAAACAAAGAGAGAAAGGGGCTGGACAGAAAGGGGCATGGCCTCAGTGACCAACTTTCTCCAATTAGGTCCTCCCCTGCCCCAGTAGTCTATTCAGCCATCCATGGATTCATCCATTGAAGAGGTCAGAGCCCCTGTGATGTTCAATCACTTCCCCCAAATACCTACCTATGAACACATGAGACTTTTGGGAACCTCAGGATCCAAAACACACCAGGGTTGACTTAGAAATCTGTATACCAACTTTAAAGAAGGGTTAAAATTAGGCATAGACCAAATGCAGCACTTCCCTGGAGAGAATAAAAAGACAGTGACATTTGGATTACGTAACATCAGAGGGATAAAACTAAAATGCTGCTCCCTCTTTCTCCTTTTGGATACTCTTCTCCCCTGTGAAATGATGCAAAGCTAAGCTTTCTGAAAGAGAGTGCAGTTTGAGATCTGGACTGCTGGAGTTCAAATCTTAGCTGTTTAATTGTGGCCCTGGGAAAGATGGGCACTCTCTTGAGTCCTAGTTATGGCCTTTATAAAATGGAGATAACAGTGCCTACCTCATCAGGTTGCTGTGAGAATTAAGTTAACTGATACATATTGTGTGTAGAAGACAACAGTGAACTCTCAAAAAAAAATTATTAGTTTTCAGTGATTCCTAGCCATGCTTTAACCATGAGACTTTATGTCCAGTTCCTCTTCTGTACCTTTAGTTTCTGGGCTGGCTTACATTCCTTCCCACCAGAATTTGTATCTGCTCAAATCCCCCAACTTGGAATATAATAATTCTCTCTTGACTCCACACCCACCTAGAGCTACAGGGCTGTGTCCTCCCCCTACTTTATATGGAAAAGTTTTCAAATTTTTTGTGCCATTGTTGCCATTTCCTCAGGTTGCTCTCCTGAAAATATTTCAATCTAACATCCTCCCATCCCTGCCTACACTTTGTCTTTCTGAATATATTAAAATACAATAGTCATTGCTTCTGCTCTTATTTTAATTTTAAACTAAATTTGTTGACGCTGAACACATTTTTCTCCTTTTCTCTTCTTGCTGTGGTCTAAATGTTTGTATCCCTACAAACTTCATTCCAGTTTCCAAGATGATAGTACAAGGAAGAGAACTCTTAGTAGGTCATGAGATAAGAAGGGAGGAGCCCTTACAAGTGGGATTAGTGTCCTTATAAAAGAAGCTTGAGGAAGCTTGTTTGTCCCTCCCACCACATGAGGACACAGAAAGAGGGTGCTACCTATTAATCAGAAAATAGACCCTCCCCAGACACCAAATGTGTAAGTATCTTCATCTTGGATTTTCCAGCCTGTAGAACTGTGAGAAATGCTTCTGTTGTTTTTGTTAAACTACTTCTTACAGCATTTTGTTATATTAGCCCCAATGTATTAAGACACTTCTATTGTCAGGGATACGTCTCTGAATTTATTTATTCTTACATCTCTTATAGGATTCCTCTTTTCACTTAGGAAAATCCTGAAGGCTTTGAGTCCATATTCTCTGACATTTGTTCCAGGAGACCCAAAATGCCATTTTGACTTCCTGGTTTAAATAAGGGCTCATGGAGAATAGGTGATTAATAGGTTTTATCTCAGGAGCTGGGGATATGGCTCAGTCAGTAGAGTGCTTTCCTTGCATGTACAAGGCCCTGGGTTCAATCCCCAGCATAAATAAATAAAAATAAATAAATAAAATAGGTTTTATTTCAGGTTTATCTTGCAGTGAGTCCATTAAGTCCTGACCACATTTGGTGGTTATTTCAGTTTCAGATTGCCTAGTTGAGACAGACATATTTAGAAACTGGAAGAATCCCCACATTGGTTCTATGGTGGAGTGAAAATTATTAGGGTGAGAAAGAAGTGGAAGTCATTAAAACTGCCTTAACCTAAGAAATTATAGAATCAAAAGCAATATCCCATCTTTTCAGAGATTTTAGAGCTTGATGCTATTATCAATGACTTGAAAGAGGTGGGTGGGGTGGTAATTCCCACCACACCCCTATTCCAGTCTCTTACTTGGCATGGGTGAAAGATAGATGTATCTTAGAGAATTACAGTGGGTTATACCAAATGGTGACTCCAATTGCTGCTGCTATATCAGATGTGGTTTCATTGATTAAGCAAATTAATACTTCCCTGGTATGTATCTGCCTACCAAGTATAGAGCTATTTGCAGCAAATGCCTTTTTCTCCATACTTGCTAATATGATTCACCAAGAGCCATTTCTTTCAGCTGGCAAAGCCAGCAATACACATTCACTGTTCTATCATAGTGGATATCAACTCTCTAGTTCTGAATTATAATTTAGTTAGCAGGAATCTTGATTGCCTCTCCTTTCAACTAGATATCACATTGGTTTACACCTTGGAGACATTATACTTATTGGAACTAGTGAGTAGGAAGCATAGAATATCCTAGATTTGCTGGTAAGTTATATGTGTGCTAGAGGATGATATCAGTCCACTTTATACTGCTGTAACAGAATAGCTGATGCAGGGTACTGTGAAAGAAAACAGGTCATGTTACTTATGGTTTTGGAGGCTGAAAATCCAAGATCAGGTGGTCCTATATGTTTGACCTCCAGTGAGGGTCCTCCTGGCTACATCACAATATGACAGAGAAGTGGAAAGAAAAATTGTCATGTGCCCAAGAGACCAAGCTCCCTTTATTTAAAAGACAAAACAAAACAAAACTACTGTCCTCATGAGAACACACTCTATGAGATCAGCAGGAATCTCTTCCAAGGGTGGTGACCCCATGAATCTAACTGCCTTTCATTAGGATCTCTGTCGTAAAGGTTCTACTGCCACAATACCACCATACTGGGGACCAAGTTCACAGCACATGAAATTTTAGGAGAAGCACTCAAACCATATTCCAACTACAGTAGGTAGAAAATAAATCTGACAAAAATTCAGAGGCCTTCTACTTCTGTAAAATTTCTAGGGATCCGGTGGTTTGTGGTATGTTGAGATATTCCTTCTAAGGTGAAGAATAAGTGCTGCATCTGGTCCTTCCCACAACCAAAAAGGGCACAATACTTAGTAGGAAACATATTCCTTATTCTATGATGTTATTCTGGCCAATTTATCAACCAAGCTAAAAAGCTGCTATTTGAGTGAAACCCAGAACAGAAGGCTCTTCAACAGGTAGAGGCTGCTATGCAAGCCATTTGGGCCATGGAATCCAGCAAAGTCAATGATGCATGAAGTATCAGTGGAAAATAGTTATTCTGTTTGGAGGCCTGTGTGGGTGAGCTGCAAGGCAAATCCTTAGAATTTTGGAGCAAAACTCCTGCCAACCTCTGTGCGTAACTATTCTTCTTTTGAGAAATAACTCTTGACCTGGTTCTGGGTCTTAGTAGAGACTAAATGCTTAAGGATGGGCTACCAACTTGCCATCATGTACCGAGTGTTAGGTGAACACTGAAACATAAAGTTAGGAATATGTAGAGCAATGCTTAATCATCAGATGCATGCGACTGTTCCGGAGAAGGCCATGAAGTCACAAGTAAGCTACATGAAGAAGGAGCCTACATGCCCATGGCGCCCACATCTGCAATACTGTCTTCTCTCCCAACCAGCATTGGTGGCCAGGAGTCATCTGTGCACAGTGTGTGAACTAAAATGATGTTGAAGCCTTTAGTCAGGAAAGTCTGGAATTGGGAACTCCCAGCAGCAATGCAGCTGGTTTGAGCATGCCTGGTTCTTGTGGCTTCCTACCCAGCTCCATCACAAGTTCAGCACAGCATTGGAAATAAGGTGAAGCGCTGGAGCCACGCAACCTCTTAGAGATGGGTGTGGCTTACCAAAATGCCAGTTACCCTAATACTGCAAGACCCTTGCCACACCAAGAACCAAGCACCAAACCAAGACTACCAAGACTCCTACCTCTGAAACCTTATCCCTGCCTTTCATGTATTCCCCCTTAAATAAAGAAGTGGGACTTTTGTTTAGTTGTTCAGTTCCATCTCCTATCAGGCCTCAAAAACCTATCAGGAGCTCCTCTTTCTATCTAATTTCTGACTCTGTCTTTATTTCTTACTAATTATTACAGAATTATTACTTCCCAGGCAGCTTACACCTCCTGAACAGGAATCTACCCTGGCGGGGTGCTGACACCCCACAATAGGCCTCATGGGGGAGTGCCTTACAATTACTTGACAGAGGATGAGGAGATTCAGGCCTGGTTTACAGATGGTTCTGCCTAATATTCAGGCAGTATCTGAATATGAACTGTTGCAGCACTGCAGTCCCTCTCTGGGAAGTCCCTTAAGGACAGTAGTGAAGGAAAATTTTCCCAGTGAGCAGCACTTTGCTTGAAAGAAGAAATAGCTGGATGTGATATATCAATTCATGGCTGTGGACAATAATTTGGCTAACTGGTTATGAACTTGGAAAGAATATAATTGGAAAATGGGAGACAAAGAAATTTAGAGAAGTATGTGTAGTATGTGGACAGAACTTTCTAAACAGTTGAAACTGTGAAGACGTTTGTATTTCATGTGAATACTCACGAAAGGGTGAGCTCAGCAGAAGATAATTTTAATAATTAAGTTTCTAGGATGATCCATCCTGTGGATACAAGTTAGTTTATAGCCATCTCTCATTGTCCAGTGGGATCATGATCAAAGTGGCCATGGTGGCAGAGGTGGATGTAACATGTAAGCTTAGCAACATGGACTTCCGTTCATCAAGGTTGACTTGGTCATGGCTACTGCTGAGTGCCCACTGTGCAAGCAGCAGAGAGCAACACCAAGTTCCCAGTATGGCACAATTTCCTGGGGTGATCAGCCAGCCCTCTTGGTGGCAGGTTGTTTATGTTGGACTGCTTTCATCATAGAAGGATCAGTGTTTTGTGGTTGCTGGAATAGTACCCACTAGAGATGTGGATTTGTTTTCCCTGCATGCAACGTTTCTGCCACAACTACTACCTGTGAACTTACGGAATGTCTTGTGCAATGGTATTCCACACTGCATTTCTTATAATCAAGATAATCATGTCACAGCAAACGAGGTATGGCAGTGGTTCCAGGCTCATGGAATTCACTGTATTTGCCATGTTTCTCTACATGAATTACCTTGAAACACCTAACTTGATTGAATGGTAGATTGGCCTTTGAAGACTCACTTAGGGTGTAAGCTAGATAGTAATATCCTGCAGGGCTGGCACAAGATTGAGCATCATATGAATCATCTAGCTTTTCCCAAAGCTAGAATTGCTGAGTACAGGCATTAAGGGCTAGACCTGGGAGTGGTACCATTCACCCAATGACCCAGTTGCAAAGTTTTGATTCATATTCCCATGACCTTATGCTTTGCTGGTCTAGCAGCCTTAGCTGTAAGGGGAAAAATGCTTCCTTCAGGAGACATAACAATGACTCCATTGAACTGGAAGTTAAGATTGCTGCCCAGTCGCTTTGGACTCCTTCATCCTCTGAATCCACAAGCAAAGAAGGGAGTTACTGTGTGTTTGGGATGATTAATCTGACTACTAAGGGATAATTGGACTGCTGATTCATAATGGAGGTAGGAAAGAGTACGTCTGGAATATAAGAGATCCCTTAAGGAGCCTCTTAATATTGCTATGCCCTACAGTTAAGGTCAACAACTGCAACGACCCCATCCAGGCAGTACTCCTTAATACCTCAGATCTTTCAGGAAAGATGGAAAAGAACCATGACCAGCAGAAGAATAAATAAAAAAACAGGTAGAAGAAGTCAGTTACAAATGCCAGCTATGACCACATAAACTGTTAAAGAAATGAGGATTATAATTGTCATGCATACTTTCTCCTTGTTTTGATATAGATATGTTTTTGTGTATGTGCACAATATGTGTATACCAAATATTATTGTTTTTGTTCCTTCTACATTGTCATACCCCATAATGTAAGATGTACTGAGTTTATGTATGTGATAGCATCTAAGTATCGTTAAAATTTTTTCGTAATTTTTAAGTTACTGATTATCAAGAAGAGTTAATATCATTCAAGAAGAGGATTTGTCTCCTCTCTGGAGAAGGGATTAAGTGGCTTTGGTTGTGAATAGGATATTTATATCATGTGAGATGGAATTAGGGTCTTGTCATTGTTTTCACTGGGAGACTAAATGTCACAGAGATATTCATGGAGCCAAGATGACAAGGTGTGGACTTGTGATGACTAATTTTATGTGTCAGTTAGACTGACCATAAGGTGCCAAATAATTGTTCAAACATTATTGTGGGTGCTTCTGTGAAGCTATTTTTGCATGAGTTTAATATTTAAATTGATAGATTGCAGAAAGCAAATTGGGTGGATAAACTTTATCCATCAGTTGAAGGACTGAATAAAATAAGACCTACAATATTCCACAAATAAGAGAGAATTACCTATCTGTCTTTGAGTTGAGGCATTATTCTCCCCCCTCCCCCCTTCCCCCAAATTTTCAGACAAAAACTAAAACATCAGTTCTTCCTGAGTCTCTAACCTCTTGGCCTTGGGACTGAAATTATATCATAAGCATTTCCTGATTCTTGGATCTTTGGACTTGGGTGTAGTTACACCATCAGCAGTCCTGGTCTCTAGCTGGCTGACTATGGATCTGGGGAATTGTCAGCCTCCCTAATTACATGATTTAATTAAAAAACAAATAATAAACCTCTCTCTCTCTTTATTTCTCTCTCTCTCTCTTCCTCCACATATACACACACTCTGTATATTGGTTTTATTCATTTCTCTGGAGAACCCTGCTAATATAATCTATCAAAGACATTTATTTGATGCTAAAGTAGTAAGACATGAATCAGATTCATAAATAGTAAAATAAATATTTACCAGCTGCAAGTTCCAGAAATTTAAAAAATTTAACTAACATTTCATTTTATTTCTATTTCTCTATTCAAAAGTTTCAAAAATCTAGAATGTCATCCGCAAAAACAACAACACAGCAAGAAGCTGCAACTGATCAAGTTGGTTTTCAGGGAAGAGTCACATGGTTAAATGTATACTGGCCAACTACAGCAGTTCTTTGCGAATCAGTATTTCTTTTTAAATTGACATTTCAAAAATAATATTTTAAAGAATAATTAAGTTCTCTGACCAGCCTACAAATGTAAAAATCCACAGTGTAGCTAAACTCTCTTAAAGAACTAACAAAGCTTTGTGCTTGAAAAATAATCTCCAAAACAGAGGAGGGGAGAATATGAGAAACTAAACAATGTCTACCTTTTTTCTAGGAACAGGCGATTCTGGAGTATGATTTGTAAATACATCTCCTGTTGAAATCATGTGTTGCCATCTGGGCCATTCCTCATTCCTGCTTCCACTATTGAATTATGTCTGACAAGAAAATTCAGGTAAGTTAATCAATGAAGCATTTTGAGTATCTACCAGTGGCTAAATTCTTCATTATATTTTGAGACAACAGCGAATATGATGCTGTGCCTTTTACAAAGAAGAGAGCAAGAAAACCTAAGAAAGCAAAACAATGAAGAGTGAGTTGACTGGCAACTTTCTTTTCTTCACTATATTTGCTTTCGTGTCTCTCACTCTGAGGTCCTTGTCATGGACCTTGGGAATAACATGATCCTTCCTCTTTACATGAATGTAAAAGTGCCTTGGCTTAATGACACATCAGAGGAAAGATGTTGTGATGTTTAGACAAATAAAAACTCAACCACTGATTTAATTGAGCTGAAAACAACAATAACAAAAATTACTAACCATGGGTAATGTTGTTTATAACTTAAAGAAATAAGATGTCTAGATCAAGGCAGATCAGTTTTATCACTGAACACCTTAGTATATATTGTTCAACTCCTTCTAGAATAAGATGGGTAAGACATGCTTGGAAACTTTCTGCAGATCTTGGGTCTTCTATGGATGAAAAAGTGTGAAAAATGACTGAAAGTTACAGATGTGGTCTTACTCTTAGAAATATTCTAGCAAACTAGGGCAAAGAAAAAAGAAATGGGTTGACCTGGGAGATATGAATATGTACAAAGACCCTGTCTTTGGAAGTGATCAAGAACAGGATGGGCAGACTCCTGTCTAAGAGGATTTGGAAGGAATTACTCCATTGATTAGGGTTGAGCTAGATGATCTTTATCTACCTCCTGAAGCTTTAAAGTTCTGTGATTTGGGATTTTAATGAAGTGTGATCTATTTATTTGCACACTGGGGAGACATTTCAATGACATGATTATTAAAACTCTCTTGCCCAATAATATCATTTCACAAAAAATAAACTCAAATTTCATTTGAAAAATCTTAACACAATTTTGGTGTCCAACCAAACCTAGGATGTGCAGTGTTTCATGAATATAAATTTTTCTAAGGAATGAGAATTCTGCATGCTATTAAGACCTAGAATGTCATTCATATATAGAATTATTTTGGCCATAGAAAAATAACATAGGGGCTTTCTAAGGCTACTGAACACTATGATTTCTACTGTATCTTCAGTTTCTTCCATTTTTATTCATTTAAGTCTGTTTCATTTGTTTGAGAAATGATCATTACAAGAAAGTACAATGATTAAATTGTGTTAAACTCTGGCTTTTCAGTACTTAGAATCTGAGTATATATTGTTTTGCACTCCAGGGAACTCTTTATTTTCTTCCTGTCCATTCATTTCTTCTAATAAAAGGTTAAGACTAAAATAGTTCTTCTTCAGACAATTTCAAGAGCATGTTTAATTTAGTTTTTGTTTCTAAAATTTAGTTGGTAGTCAGAACAATATGATATAAACTTTCTGCATGTTCAGTATTGCTTTCCCATAGTTAAACTTCTGAATCTGAAATTCTATAACTCTTATTCCCACCATTGATATTAACACTATATTAATAAAATATCTTGTATACAGTATAAATGTCTATTGGAATCCCATAAAAGAGAGACTAGTTTTCTTTTTAGTATAGTAAGTACAGTTTTTTGAATGAGCATGCTAATCCACAGCCTCATTCATCCTTGACTAGCTACTTGTCTCTCTGACACCAATGGCCTCTCAATTCCTTTCCAGATGCCTCTGTTGAGATCTGCAGAGGAAGTTACCCAAACTCCACCAGGTGATACCCCACTAGTTAAAAAAAGCATCTGGCCAAAGGCATTTCCTGGGTTAAACCAGGTTCAGATTCTAAGGATTCAAGCTTGGCTCCTACTATTTAATCTTCTATTCCTATATCTTCAATCAAAGTGTTTTTATTTTCTGAAATAATAATAATTTTTCTCAAGGCTCTCAAAACCCTGCGTCATCTGAAAAGATACATGAAGTCTATAAATATGAAAAACAGAATGAAACATTGATATTTTTAAGTGAAGAAAAAAAAGGTTTCTAAAATGTTTCATTATTTTAAATAAACAGATTAAATGGCATATATTAACTCCTGGAAGTTTTGGAAGCCTTCTCACTTTACTGATAGAGAGTAGGATTTAACAACTCAGTTGCTAGTAGCTTTCCCTCCATTTAGTCTTTGTGTGAAAAACACAATAAATGTTTTCTTTAATAGTCATTCCAAATTGAGTTGAGAAATCATCTTTTGGAGATGTAAATTCCTGCTTTGGGTAGAAGACTTAACATTGTTAATCTTCATAGTTTCTTTCAACCTTGAATTCTCCTTAATCACAGTAAACATTTTTTTTTTCTAGTTTGGGAAGGTAATCCATGTGACTTTTGCTTTCTAATAGAATTGTTATAAATAAGAAAAAAAAAAAAAAAAAAAAAACAACTCAAGCCTTTCTTCACATCAGGGACCAAACATTCCCCTTTCCCACACCGTCTGGTAATTAGCTTGACAATTTTTCCAAAGATAGTTTAAAAATTAATGAAAAATTCTCCATATGTATATTTTCTTTATAGTAATAGAAAAAAAAAAGTTCTCTAAGGAAAACTTTCCCAGGTTAATTTGCAATTTGGGTTGCTAGTAACTGGCAGCCTGTGTGATGGCTCAATGCCTCAATGTTAAAAATGAGAATGAGGCCAAGACTAGTGAATAGAGGTCCTCAGACAATTGCTATTTTTATTCCTTCCTCTGGTATCAAGTGTAGGAGAGGAGGGGAGACTGGAGATACAACAGAACCATTTTTTATTGCCATCTTTCACTTCAGTCTAAATGAAAGTATGTGTTAAAGAGATGAAGAAATAATATCCTTTTTTCTTATTTTTCTTCAGTAAAGGAGCTTAACTCCAGTAAACATTATTAAAGTATATTTAAGGCTGGGATGTGGCTCAAGCGGTAGCACGCTCGCCTGGCCTGCGTGCGGCCCGGGTTCGATCCTCAGCACCACATACAAACAAAGATGTTGTGTCCACCGAGAACTAAAAAATAAATATTAAAAAAATAAAGTATATTTAAAGTTCATTTAAAAGATTAAAGAAGTTAATGCCTCTTAATATAAGGAAAATTATTTTATTATAATGTTTTCAGACATTACAATACAATGGCTGATTTATTACTCCAAATCTGTATTGGGAATATATTCATCCTAGATATATTGATTTTTTAAAAATAAATTTTGGAAGGGAAGAAGAGCCAAAGCCATCTACCAACAATTCTTCTTTACCCTTTTCATAAACAGCACTAGGTCCATCCTGCTAACGGAGACTGTTTCAAAGCAGTAGAAATACTTTTTTTTTTTTTTTAAATTGCAAAGGTAGGATTAGTCAACTAAAGACATTTCTTAAATAACAAAAGACAAATAATTTTTCCAAACTATATGTTTTTCTAAGTTGAAGCATGAAAGATCAAGTATTTATGGTAAAATAGTCATAGTTAAATACACTGAATTCTAGAAAAGTATGAAACATTGAAATGGATTATTAATATTATCAGGGTCTTTGTTGGACACAGGAACGTCTGTATTTATTGTTATAAAAATTAAAAAAAATTCTTTCAGATGTTGATAGATCTTTATTTTATTCACTTATTTATATGTGGTGCTGAGAATCGAACCTAGTGCCTCACACATGCTAGGCAAGTGCTCTTCCACTGAGCCACAAACCCAGTCCCTAACATAAAAATTTAAAAGGTTACATTCCTCTTTAGAGTCAGAGAAATCAATAAAATTGATTTAAAATTTAAAACAGCATCATATATGTTAAACATGGAAAAAAAATTTACATTTGTTACTTTTTCCATGTTTTTCGATTAAGAACTTTTTAAGGCTTTAGTAGAAATTAGAATAAATGTCATTGCAAAAATGTTACCTATAATTTTTGGCTATTTAGTTTGTACAACAATACTCAAAAGTTCTAAGTTTGTGATGTATAGCAATAATTACATGAATTTTTAGTAGTTTGTGCTACAAGGTACCTTGCATTTTAGCATGTTATTCTTTTTTTTTTTTAACCTTTGGTTTTTTATTTGTTTATTTTTATGTGGTGCTGAGGATTGAACCCAGGGCCTCCCACGTGCTAGGTGAACAATTTACCGCTGAGCCACAACTCCAGCCCCCAGCATGTAATTCTTATAATTAAAATTATCTGACATTAATCAAGAACTCTGCTTCAGAGCACTGCTTAAATATAAAGGCATACCATCTGAGGAGCAGGATGAGACTGACTGTCAGCCTTGATCCTGCTATTAGCTCCCTTATGGAATAAAAAAGATAATATGAATGCATCTTTTGCTAATGGCGTCTGGTTTTATATAGTTACTCTTGCATGAGCTATACAGGTATGGTATGAAATTCAGAGAAGTTCCTAAATCACTGTGGCTGGTTTACTGAGGTGTGATTGTGTAGCTGTTAGAACAGACCCTGCAGTGCCATTCAAATCTAAATGCCCCATAGCTGTGTGCTTGGGTAGTTAGTTAATCTATTGGGGCTTTAGTTTTGTTGTTTTCATCTGTATAAAGAGGGTTGTTATAGGCTAAGAAAATGTATACACACATATAAATATATATATTTTAAACATGTAAGATATGTATGTACACATTAGACATTTGCTTTTGATACATATGAATGTATATTCACTTACTTAGATATATGTATACATACATATACACACATACACACTTAAAACAGTTCTTGGCATGTGGTCAATGCTACTTAAATATTAACTATAATTACATTGCCTTATTTCTATTTCTGATCTATTAAAGAGTAACAAAATTAAATGATTTGATGTTTCCTTCTTTTCTCTACTTTTTCCTTAAAGGTTTAAAGGGTGCAGCAAAATATCACCATTAAGAAGTTAAGTAAACAAGAATGAGAAGCCCTAAAGCAAGGTGCTGAGTTAATAGGCTAATAACTTCCTGAATGCATACTGGCTCTTTGTAGAACCAGCAGACTATTAATGGGCTTTTGTTTTAGACCTGATAGATTGATATTCCAGGGACAGAACTTATGAGAGCCCTCATAACCACTGCCTCATCATTATCTATTACTAAAACAGCAAATAAGCATAATCTCATATAAATTAAAAAAATAGAATGTGGGCTTTGCAAGGACAGAGATTTTTGTGAGTTCACTGAAGTATCCATAGTCCATAAAATCGCCTAGAAAATAATGGAAGTTCACTGAGTATTTCTTGAATGAATTGAGCAAATGTAATCCCTGACCTTTCCTTTTAACAGGATTAATATGGAAAGCAAAACAAAATGGAATGCTTTCCTATTTCTTGACAGATTTCTATCCTTGGGAATGCTGGTAGGCAGGTAAGCAGGGCTGAAGAGCAGTATGCAAAGGGCATACATGCAAATGTGTACAGTTAGCAAATATTTCAGATGTCATGGATTTGGTTGAGCATTACAGGAAAGGTGTGGTGTGGAGATACCACTCTTAGATTCATGTGCTCTTGTCACATTTGTATATAAAATATTTTATCTGCATAACTTTAGTGTCTATCTATGCTTACACATTTTTCTCCCCAAATTTTCAGAAATCTTTGACTTCTGACCAAGTGTCATAGAGAACTTAAGTGAAACTTTCTCAGCAGTTAGCTTTTTTGAAGTTTCTACTCAGCTTTGACTGTTTAAAATAATCAGTTTGACACAATCCCTTTCACTAGTAGGGTTGATAACATAGCATTACTTATGTTTTAGGTCACAATCTCAGAGAGTGAATTGAAATAATAAAACACTCTTAGAACTAGATCTGACTTAGCCAGATCTAAGTACATATTCTTTTCTATTCCTATAGCAAACATTTTCAAAAATAGAAAAACATCTCTTTTTACAGCATTGGTGCGTGCATGACTACACATTGTAAGTTTTTTAAATTATCTTTTAATGAAAACTGGAAAAGTACTAGTCATCCTTAGCTAAGCTATACCCTATATATTTGCATTTTCTAAATATAAGAAAAAACAATAAATAACCTCAAAGTGCATGATTAATTAATTAGACATGATTTCTTAAAATGATTTCCATCATCTCATTTAACTTTGAACTTTTCAGACATTAACAAATCACCAAAGAGCTATCATTGATTTATAAAGTACATTACCACATCAGGCCTAACCCAGAACTCTGGGCCCATAAGAAAAAAGAAAGGTTTACAAGTGAACCAGGACAGAAATATGCTGAAAACATCTATTTATAATCATAGAAAACAATTAGGCCTACTGTTATTAGAGTGAACATTCAGGTTCATTTTATTTCAAGATACTGTGTTTCTATGCTTGAAGCTTGGGTAGTGTTAACTTTACTTGGCCCTTGGACATATAGGGTAAACAATTTACATTATTGCACAGTAACAAAAATACAGCCACAGATAATACAGGATCTAATCAACATTGATACGCTTGGTAATTAAGGCTAACAAACATTGGAAAACAGTCATTTGTAGGATGTGATCAAATATCCTAACACAGTGTCACCTGTTTGAGTTACTAGAAAAGATTTCTTATTTCAAAATATATTCATAGTATTCTTTTTTTTCACATTTGTCAAATTCTTTTTATGTGTGCAAGACAGAGGCACTTTAAAGAGCTACCAACTGCAACTTCGGAAGTATCAGACTTGTAGTTTCCACCATCATTGGTAAATATGGTAAAGAGTGAAAATGAAATTGGATTAGAAAGCAAGTAAACAAACTATTAAATCAGAAAAAATTTTTAAAATTCCGTAAAAATCATTGTTCTCTGGTTTGAACTTCCATATTATAAAAGAAAAATTAACAGCTATCACCCATCTACATCCAGCCGAGTATTACAGCTTTCTGATGTTAAGGTATAATGGTTTTGCTGTTTGGGCTTGTAAAGGTTTAAAATATCAATGAGTTAATTATTTTTGAGTTTTTCAAAGTATTGTATTTTACATAGGTTCTAAGTAGTCAGAAAAGCTAAGACGTCGAATAAAATCTATTGGAAACGTTTAGTAAAGTATGTAAAAATTAAAGGACTTAAAAAAAAACCCACTTCATTTTAAGTGTAAAAATAATTTGCGTCCATTTGTGGGACTCCAATGACTTTTTCTCTTCTCTTTATTTTTTTCTTATTTCCCCCGGGGTCTTAGTTAGTTGGTACATACTGCACCCGCCACAACACGTTGGAAAGCAGGTCCTGGTACACACTAAGGAATATCCAGCCAGGTAAATACATCAGGGTGATGAGACCCATAAAATTGAGCGGGTAGTGAGAATAGTCCCAGGAACAAGCCCCACATGTGCGAAGTCCCAGACCCCAGGAAAATTCCCAAGCATAGATGAAGATCACGTAGACGGGCACCCGCTTCCAGGTGCTCCAGCCGCGGCTGTAGTGGAGGTGGAAGTAGAGCTTTTCCACCACAAAACTGCA
This sequence comes from Urocitellus parryii, assembly GCF_045843805.1. Lineage (NCBI taxonomy): Eukaryota > Metazoa > Chordata > Mammalia > Rodentia > Sciuridae > Urocitellus > Urocitellus parryii. Next base: position 48,436,388 of record NC_135533.1, read on the forward strand.
GCTGCCATACATAAAGAAGGACCACAATGACGTGTGACCATTGGTTGCCCCGTCCCCATGTCCTAGCACATTAAAGAAGAAGGTAAAGAAGATCTCATCCAAAAATCCATGCATTCCGAAGAAAAGAAAACGGAGCAGGTCTGGTAGCCCCTGGTTAGGGGCTCCTACTGCGCCCTTGGGGCCGCGGGGTCGACGCCGCCGGCCACTCGCTCCCGAAGGGGCTCGGGCTCCAGGAGGGGCAGGGAGGGCGCCCCTCCGCTGCTGTTGCTGCTGCTGCTGCTGCCGGTATCTCAAGCGCAGGAAGCGCTTCATGAACACTTGGCAGTGGTAGAGCGCCAGCACGTACTGCAGCGCCAGGTCAAGTGCCCCCGGCGCCGCCGCGCCCCCCGGCCCGCCACCCAGGCTGAGCAGCAGTGCCTGGCTGGCCAGGGTCTGCAGCCCCACGTGGGCCGAGGGGTAAAGGAAGAAATTGAAAACGAAGGCGCTGGGGCAGCGCGGCTGCTGCAGGTAGATCTTCTCCAGGGCGAAGTGGGTGAGCGAGTGCAGGAGACAGCGGTAGGGCGAGGAGAAGCCTAACATCCGGAGGTCCGGGCTGCGAACGAAGCGCCATGCCGAGGACACCAGCACGTCCAGGGTGATCCCGTGCATCCCATAGAAGTAGAGGCGCATCCAGGCGGGCAGCGCGGTGCCCTCGGCCGGCGCTTCAGCAGTGGACAGCGGCTCCGGGCAGTGGGCGCCCGCCTCTCCTCCCAGCCCGCTGGGGGGCCCGGGACGCCGCACTGCGCCGCCCCTCTGTGTCGGCCCCTCGCTGTCCACGTCGCTGCCGGCCATGGGCTCGGAGGCTACTCGGGCGCCCGAACCCGCGTCGCGGCCGCCGGGTGCGCGGAGCTGGGAGTCGAGCGGCGGAGCCCCGCGTTGCCTCCCGGTAGCTGCCGGTCTCTGGGGGGTCGAGCCGGGAGCTCCGTCTTGGCCGCGGCCCCGTACCGCCGGGGTGTGTGCGCTTGGGGGATGCTAGGGCCGCCTGGCTCGCGGAGTCCCCTACCTCGCCCCTGCCGCGCCCTCCTCCCCAGTCCCGGGCGACGTGCGGCCGGCGACGCCCGCGCTTACTCTGCGCGGCCTAACTAGAGCGGCGGCTAGGCGAGGGGAGGCGAGGCCGGGCTGCGCGGAGAAACGCAGAGGCTGGTACGAGCACCATCCCCTCCGCGGCTCAGCCCCGCCGCCTCTGTCGCAGGCTCTGGAAGCGTAACGCGAGCAGCGACGGCCCTTCCCCCGGCCTTCCCTTACCCCTCTCCGACCTCTCCCGCCTTCGCAGGCCCCCCGCCCCGCCCCGGCCTGGCGCGCCGAGTCTCGAGTCTCGCGGGGGTCCACTCCAGAAGGCCGGGTCCCACTTCTCTGTCCTTTTTCGCCCGCTCTGCACTCGGGTCCCCGGCGGTGCGGGGGTTGCTAGCTGGGCGGAGACGCGGAGTGGAGAAACACCTAACAGGTGTGACTGCGAGCTGTTGGACATTCCCTGTGTAGCGGAAACCAGGGCCAGGCCTTGGCTGGCGGAGACGAATGGCTGGGCGCCACCGGCCGGAGGCCAGGCCCAAGACCAAACTATGGTGCTGTATATTTAATGTTCTTATTCAAAGCCAGCTGTGTCCCAGTCACAGAGAGTAAACCGGGGACTCCACGCCTGCCTGCCCGAGCATAACACGGAATCTGAAATGCTGCTGCAGGGCCTGATCCACTTTTTCAGTCTCTTTCCCTGGTCCCTGTGCTTTCCTAGGGCCAGTTTACTCAGGGTCAAGGACAGAGACTCCAGAAGGTTGAGTTAGTTGGGGTGTTGGAAAAGAGGAAATGTATTGCTCTGGCTACCTTGGGGTGAGTCTCAAGTATCTTTGCTCCGACTGGCACGCCCCAGTGCTGTTTTTTTTTTTCTCTCTTTGTGGAACTAGGTTATCCCAGAAAGAGTGAAATAAAGGGTCTCTTTCTGTCTCTTCTTCTTCCTCTCTTCCTCCCACTCCCCTCTTTTTTCTCTTTTCTTCTCCCCTCCCCTCTCCTCCTTTCCTGTCCCCTCCCCTCCTTTTTTCTCCCCTCCCCTCCCCTCTTCTCTCTCTTAGAAGGAGAAGGTGTAGGGGGTTGAGAATGTTGATGTGTTGTTTTCTACATTTCCCCCCCCCCCAATTTTGTAAGCTTCGAATTGGAAAGAACCTTAGAAGTCAATTATACTGATTAATTCCTTTCCCTACCTTCACCTCCCTAAATTCATGTCTAGGCACAAAGTAGGTATAGCTTTAGTTTAGTTTGTAAGGAGTTCAGATCCTGTCCTCACTGGATAAAAGGTTTTATGTTTCTTTTCCCCCTTAAAAATAATCATTCTAAGGCAGATTTTTTTTCACTTTTTTTATTGGTGCATTGTAATTGTACATAATGGTGGGATTTATTGTTATGTGTTCATATACACACACAATATAACAATATAATTTGGCAATATCACTCTTTGGCATTTTCCCCTTCCTCCCTTCCTGCTTCCCCCTGGTCCCTTTCCTCTCCTCTACTGATCTCCCTTTGGTTTTCATAACATACCCCTTCTACCTTTTTTTTCTCCCTTTTCCTCTCTAGCTTCCACATATGAGAGAAAACTTTGACCCTTGACTTCTGAGTTTGGCTTATTTTCTCAAGTTCCACCCATATTCCTGCAAGTGACATAATTTCATTTTTCTTTATGGCTGAATAAAACTCCATTGGGTATATATATACCACAGACTTGTTCCATTGCTTGACTATTGTGAATTCCACTACTATAAACATGGGTATGCATGTATCACTATATTATGCTAATTCTTTAGGATAAATACAGAAGGGTGCTGTAGCTGGCTCATATAGTGATTCCATGTCTGGTCTTTTGAGGAACTTCCATACTGATTTCCATAGTGGTTGTACTCACTCACAGTTCCACCAACAATATACAAGTTCTTTTTTCTCCACATCCTCCCCACCATTTCTTTTTGTTTGCAGATCATTTCTAAGACAACCTCCACCCCAGTCTCTCCTCTTAATTATTTCAACCCCTCATGCTATAATCCATGGCAGTTATTTGTGAATTAGGTATGACAGAAATTAGCTTTGGTGCAAAGAAAAATTATGATAATAATCAGCATTTGTATAAGGGCAAGATATTTGTTTTTCAGCTTTGTTAACATTGTTTATTTTGCTGACTCTTTGTAACCAAAAAAAGTCAGTGGGTGGAAGTTGTTTTCGTCACTCCAGGGACAGAGGTGTCATATAGCAGGCTCATCAAGCTGCTGCAAAACAAAAACAGGGCCAGTTACCCAATGCTTGAGCAACTACTATGATAATAATAATGTAATAAGATTCACTCTCTCCTTGAGAGGTGTATAATTAATTGAATTGATATGAAAATAATCTTATTATATCTATGTAAAAATTTACTTATGATTAATGTTAATAATCAGCCAGTAGTACATATAAAATTAAGTGATTCTTTTGACTTACTATTTTATTCAATAAACTATCCTGGTCCAACTTTATACATTAAAAACAAAGGTGCTCTTTCTCCATAGTTGATATTCAGACAAGGAAAAGCACTTTATTCTAAATATAGCAATATATAGTCAATATATGCTAGATTAAACTTGAATCATTTTGAAGTAGTAAATAAAACTTCACTGGCACAAGTCTTCTGTTTATTCTAGCTTTGCTTAATAGTGCAAGGAAAACTTGAAAGGTCTTATGCTATAATCAAATCTAGAATTCATCCCAGGGAGTGTTGAAAAATAGTTTGGTTTAAGAAAACTTGGAGGTTCTATTTGTATATTTTTTTTCTTACATTATATTTATTTATTTTTTCTCAAGGGCAGACCCCCAGTGAACTAATCATCTTTCACTGGGCTCATCTCTTAAAAGTTCTGTGACCTCTTACTATTCCCATAAAGGATCAAGCTTCTAGTACGAACCTTTGGAGGACAAATCACATCCAACAGTAGTACACAGCAATTATGCCAACTGTGTTTCTGGATCTATGATTTCTTTTCTTTCTTTCTTTTTTTTCTTTTTAATTTCACGTGGTACTGGAGATCAAACTCAGAGCCACACACATGCTAGATAAGTACTCTACCACTGAACTATGTCCCAGCCCTTTTTATTTTTTATTTTGAGACAAGATCTTGCTGGGTTGCCCAGGCTGGCCTTAAACTTGAGTTCTTCTTGCCTTAGCCTTCTGAGTTGCTGGGATTATAGGTACATGACACATGCCCAGCTTTGAATATATTTTTGAGTTGATTATTGCTACTATAAGCTGTAGAGTTTGCCATAATAGATTTATAAACCCAGGAACTTTAAAAAAGCTTGATGAACATGAGGGTGAAAGGAATGTAAATGAAGAAACAGGAAATTGCAGTAAAATAGCATCAATTTGAGATTCCTTAGGTTTGGGGACAACCATTCAAAACATACTTTAAAGCATTATTCTTCTGTGAAAGATATAGCCTTCTTCCTTGCTAGCAGGGCCTAAGAAGCTGTAACTTGAATGTAGAGATGTAACAGTCCATGAGGAACCAGCACTGACTTTAGTGGACTGGCCGTTGTAGCTATAAGCTGGTACAACTCCTGGAGCCAGGTTAGTCAGTGTGAACAGGAAAAGATTTAAGAGTTGGAAAGGTATGTTCCTTTGGAGGATTGTGATAATCTTTAGTGAATTATTACCTAGTGGCTGCAAGTTCGGTGTTGTAATCTTTTAGATGTATAGCATGCTTGATGCCTTTCATTACATATAGGAGGAACCAAAAAAGTACAGAGGAAACATAGCATTAAGAAGAAAGTTTAGAACTGGCTGCGGTGGCACATACCTGTAATCCAGAGCTCTGGAGACACTGAGGCGGGAGGATCACGAGTTCAAAGCCAGCCTCAGCATCAGTGAGGCGCTAAGCAACTCAGTGAGACCCTGTCTCTAAATGAAATAAAAAATAGGGCTGGGGATGTGGCTTAGTGGTCCCTGAGTTCAATTCCTGGCCCCGTGTCCCCAAGGTTTCCCCTCACCAAAAAAGAGAAAGCTTAGGTAAGTTCAATAGGGTAAGATGTGATGAATTAAGATTGACTTGCAGCTGCCTCCTAAAGGTTTTTCCATACATAGGTAAACCATAACCTCTCAGATGTGTAGGCATATTGTAAACTACTCTTATAACAAGTAGCCGAGTCTCAGCCAATCACAAGTGCATAAGTCCCTCTTCCTCATACCTTCTTGACTTCATTTTGAATGTTTTCCCCTGGATGCCGGGAACAAACCCAGTGCTTGATTAGCACCATACCACAGAGCTATACCCCTAGCCTTAGGACTCCATTTTGAAAAGCTCTTGAATGGTGATTTCATTATAATTTTTCTTTTATTTTCACATTCTCTTCTGTCCTCTTTCCTGGGCCCCTTACCTAGTATTTAAATCGAGGACCTACACAGGCCCCTATGTTCACAGCAGTCCTGGGCAACCTGTGGGTGCTGAGACCCAGGGGGACGAGGAGGGACTTTAGAAGGGTAACTGTGTCTGACAATCTCAGAGGCCTTTCTTAGAATAGAGTAAGCTGATAGAGTTGTTAGTTTGGTTTTGCCTTTTCAAAAGGAAACAAACAAAAGCTTAAAATGATGGCTAGCTTTGCTTTTCATTAGCAATTCAAACATAATTGTTAAAAATGGGCAAAATAGGCATATGTAAGTGACATGGGAATTTATAGATGAACTTTTCATAGCTTCAAAAAACTTTTTTGTGACTTCAAACCTTAAAGTGATTGATAGATAATTAGATACCCAAGTCCTTTCTAAATAAAATACAAAAACATTGACCATTAATTATAAATTTAAAGTTTATGTACTTTATCTTGTTTTTGTATGGTATAGAGAAGCTGATTGTACCTGGATTTGTTCATAAACATGAACAACTTTGCAATTTGAGAAAACACATATCTAGAAGTTATGTTAGCCTACAGAGTACTGGGTGCACAATTGCTAGGAATTAAAATGGTAGATACTGTATGGAAACTAAAGTTAGAATTAGGAAAAACAAAGCTGGGGATATAGCCCTGGGGTAGAGTGCTTGCCTTTCATGCACAAGGTCCTGAGTTCAATCCCCAGCACCACAAAACAAAAGACAAACAACAACAACCCCCCAACACCACCACAAAAATATCTATCACTTTGGGGCTGTGGTTGTGGCTCGGTGGTAGAGTGCTTGCCTAGCTTGTGTGAGGCACTGGGTTCGATCCCTGGCACCACATTAAAAAAAAAAAAATAGGAAAAACAACTGTGCCTGTAGGAAAGGAAGGCCTGTTTTATGAGGGAGGCTATGGAATATAATGTGTTTTGTTTGAGGGAAAATCTTAAAGTAGGCTGGTTGTTCCAATGTGAGAGAAAAGAAAAAAAGGGCAAATGGCTAAAGGTTATGGAACGTTGTGAGTGGTTTGTAGAGAAAGAATCCTGTGAAAGAAATTTCATGTGTGATCAAGTTGGCTCTGATTAGAAGGAAATTGTAAGTGTTTTCATAAAAATTGAGTGATGATATTAGAATTACACTGATGTAAAACTAGAGTTTGGTCCCTTTAGTGAAACAGAAGAATTTTCTTGGAGCATTGGTCAGTTTTGTGTTTTGTTTTTACTTAGGTGGTTAGCATAGGAAGCAAAAGATTCTATGTTCTATGAAGTGTATTTTATCTGTGTTTCATGTTTTCTTTCTTTAGTCTTTGATTACTTAAGAAAACTTGAGTCTTAAAAAAGTTAAGGTTTTTCTATAGCTTTGTGACTTTCCTGGGTTTGCCTTTGTAATCTTTGGTTTTATTTCATAATGGTCTGTGAACCTATTTTAATTAAGTATTTTGAATCTTTTGGTATGTTTTACAAACTTCCCAAAATCAAATTCTAAAATTAAGTCTTTTTGAACTTTTACTTTGGGATTTCCAGGGGGCTCCTGAAAGTCCAAAAAAGACTTCTAATTTTATTTGTTAAATTACATGAAAAGCATTGTCCAATAAGAAATGATACTTAAACTTCTTTTCAAATTATGTTTGTATAGATATGTTGTTAATATGTGATCTAAAATTGTACGTGATTCCTAGAAATTTGCTATATCTTGATATAGTATTATCAGTCATGATTCCAATTATTATATTGTTATGTACGCCATGGAAATAACTATCATCAGATCTCTAATCATGGCTATTCTAAGTCTTTTTCTTCACAATTAAATTGCTTTATTTAGATGCCTTTCTGGACATTTCTTGAATGCGACTATGAAATTTTGTGTTAAGAAGGCTCATGAAAAGGATAAAAAGAACTCTAACAGGTTTCCCATATCTTTGAACTGGATAAGAAATTTTCAAAAAAAAAATGAAGAATAAGAATGAATTATATAAAGCTGAAGGAACTAATGAAGAATTATAGGTATTTAATTATTTGCAGTGCTGTGGATCAAGAACCCAGGCTTTGCACATGCTAGGGAAGTGCTCTATTTCTACTGAGCTATACCCCTGGCCCTTTTCATAGCTTTTTTATTTGAAGCATTATGGGCTACTTTAATATTTTGTTTTCTAAATTTAAGGAAACTATTTCTTTTAAGCTAGCCATAGTTTATTAGATTGTAGACCTGTTCATTGTTTTTGAGTTTTTATGATACTCACAAGCTGGTCCGGATCCTGAATTCCTCTAGTTTTCTCTAATACATAGTCATCTTCAACTCTCCAACTGAGAGTGAGAACTGCTCTGATCTTAAACTCCTGTAAGGCAAAGCTGGACAAGCTGGTGTGAACTTCAAGGAACATGTTTCATGCCTTATTTGTAGGCCACACAAGAGTTCACCGAAATGCCTGACGCCCAATGTGAAAGCTTCAAAATGGAGTTGCTTGTGTCAGTTTAACAAAGAAGAAGAAAAGAAGAAGAAGAAGGAAAAAAACCCTGGTAATTACGAAGGAAGGGTTCTCACATATGGTTGTCTGAAAATAACTTTCACAAAAGACTCTTTTGCAAAAAGGCCACTGCAACCTTACACAACAAATACATTCAAAGGCATCTGCCCAGAACTATTTGTTCATCCTCAGTTTAGTGTTATTAATCCTGGTGGCCAAGGATTATTGTTTCAAAATATCTTGTGAATTCCTCTTTGTTGATGCCTTTAAAAACTTCTTCTTGTTTGAATCTCTTTGAATAAACTCATAATTTATCATGGTATGCATATTGCCATTACAATGTTATTTCATTCTCAGTATACTCAATTAATCTTTAGAGAATCTTATCTCTGATTGTTATTTAGATCAACATCAAAGATATTCAAACTATAAACCAGCATGAGATGTTGCTGATTTCATGATGTGAGCAGATTTCCACAAGACCCTGGTACCAAGACTCCCTGTCATTTTGAGACTCTTCCGCCTCTTTCTTTTTTAGCTTATGCCTGTCCTGTTCACTTGCACAATACTGCTGTAGTTAGAATTCAGTAGCATCTGTGGACAACTTGCAAATTGTCACTTCCTGCTTTAATTTAGAAGACCTACTTGCTGAACTGGGAGACGACTGAGTAGTTGCTACTGCTTCTTGTTGCACAGGGATAAATGCAATGGGCTTTGTAGAGACTCAGCTGCAAAATAACCAGCTACATGGTTGAGATGTAGAATCCTCATCTGGCTCATTCTTTGTTCTATTCAATTTTAGTTGATTTGGTTCTTGAGGATACTGGATAAGCATTCTCCAAATTTGTCATTATTTTGCTCAGAGTCATAGTAGTGTCTCCTTGGTGCACTATTCTCTCAAAAAGTCTTAAATATATGCATTCAGCCATCTGTTGAATGTCAGATATTCTTTCTTTGGCTGAAAGAAAAAAAAAAAACTCAAAGAGATGCATGATCACGAGGACACCATAACCTATGAATAATATGTGGAGACCAGAAACCCAAATGATGGTAACTGAGAGTAACACTAATGCCTTAAGATTTGGGCAATCTCTCACCTAGCTGAGACCTTCTCCCAAAGGGAGGAAATTGTTAAACATGTTTATGGATGGCCATTGTTTCGGACTGAGCTCCTGTACAAGGCTCCAGCAGGTCAGACCAAAGCAAAATGAAGTCACTCATGCTAAGTGGCACATAATCAAACTGAAATTTTAAGGAAGAAGACAGAACCTAAAACACCACTTTTTCCACATTGCCTGAGTCAGCACCAGGAAGTCCCTTCTGTTTTAAGCCTTAAAAAATAAGTAACCTGAAATAACCTGGTGTTGATATTTTTGCCACTACTGTCCTGTTCTCTTGTTGCCGTCTTACAAAACCTACTGCCTGTTGAGAGCTGAGACCAAATAAGTCCATTAATGATGTTAAAGGAGAGAGATACATGCTCTACAAGTTTTGGACAACCTCTCAAAATTGAAAGAAAACCCTGAAATACAAAGTTAGGCCAAAATTGTGAGGTTATCCAAAATAAGAGAATTTCTGAACTGAGTTAAGTTTGGCCTAAAGTTGGGTCTGTACATATTTCAAATTTAGTCTAAGGTGTCCCAGTACATAGCTAAGTGTAACCTAACATGATGTGTAAATACTCTGTAACCTACTTTTGTAATGAGTAGTTGAATCTCAGCCAATAACAGGCCTGTTCAAGCCATGTTCAAATAAAACAGACATGAACTATAACCAATAATGCTGTCTCTGTACCTCATTTCCATTTTCTCTATGTCACTTCCTTGTCTATGGCTATAAATATAAGCCGCCCATGTGGTAGGATAGCATTCTGAACTATTTTTGGTCTGGACTGCTTCCCAATTCTAGAATTGCAATTAAAGCCAACTAAGATCTGCAGAAACTAGATTTATTGTAATTTTGTCTTTTAACAGTTCTTGTGAACCTAAGAAGGAACTGAAGGAGTATTCAGTAACTTCCAAGACCCCTTGGAGAATGCAAGAAAGGTACCTCTGACCCCTTTGAAGTCCCTTGTTTTTCTCATGGAACTCCCAAGATTTGTAAGTTCCTCTTGGGCCCAGCTGTGCTCTTTTTGCATTGAGCTCCACAATATTACCGGCTTTTGAATTCAGGGCTAGTTTGTGGTATGGGAGAGCACTTTGGGATAATAAGAGTTAGCTTGTATTGTAATGGCACTTGGCTTTGGGTTTTTCAGTAACCGGCAGGAAACTGACAGTGGTTGAAGTGAATGGTTATTGCTGTTCCACATTCTTGAATATATGTTAAAACCTTGATTTAAAACTACTGACTGACCCCCATGCACCACTGCTTCCTGTTTATGTATAAACTGCCTGGGCTACTCACCCCAACCCATCCAGAAGCAACAAGTACTTCTCCTTATGGACTGCTGACCTGTCCTAAAACATTTCCAATCTAGTGTTACCCTGCCCTACTTATATATAGCCAATGCAGATTCAGTGTGAGTAGTTGGTGCTTTCCTTCCCCAAATTTTCACTATCAAAATATTCTTGGCTCCTGGGTTCACTGACATATTGCCTGTTGGTAGTTGAGGAGCTTGTCCCAGGACCTGGTCCTTCTCTGGCTAGCATCTATATCTGCTCCATAAACACTTTGATTTCAGAGAACTCTGTCTTAGGAGCTTTGTTTTAACAATCCTTATGGTAAGGTTTTTATATTTACTGCTAAAGTGGCTACTGCCTTATGCAATTTCTCTTATCATATCATTCAGGCCTGTTAAAAGACAAAATAACAACAAATCTAGTTTTTCAGATCATAATTGGCTTTTTTTGTGATTTTAGAGTTTTGCAGTCGTCCAGACCAAACATGTTTCCTTTTGCTGAAAGAAAGAGAAACCCAGGTCAAGGGTAAGTCAAGACTGCCAGGATAAGTACCTTAAATAAAGTGAAGACTGTTTCCCCCCTCCTTGTTTTTTGGTGTAGGGAACAGGACACCTTTACAAATATAGATTTCCTTTATAGCTGTATTTTTATTTATTTTTATAAAGAGTTTCAAAATAACCAGGTCAAATGCCAGGACACTGCACTTTGGAAGCAGTTTAGTTAAACAGTGATCTTTTTAACTCCTTGTGTCTTAAACAATATCACTGGCTTTGTGATAGAGTTTCATAAGGAACAAATCAGACAGGTATTTTTTTCCCCCTCTCAGTAATCTAAAGCAAAGCCATGAAGCGTAGACACTTAGCGCTAAAGCTCATTTGTGCCACAATTCATATCATCTTGAAACCACTTTGAATATGTCATGGCTACAGATCTGATAAAAAAATGAGATCATTCTGTTTCTTCTTCTTCTAAGGGATATTTATTTAACAACCCTTAGGCCTTCTGCAGTTACTTTCTCCCTTTTGTTATCATGCATTTTATTTTAACCATCAACTTACATCATCATTTTGTAGTTTTTTCCTCTTCACAATGTTATGTATTTTATCCTATCTCTTCTTCTACTTCTTTAGAAAATGGTTATGTTTTAGACAACTTTATGTTGCCTGGACCTGAGGTATCAACTTAAAGGAAAGATTCACTTTTGTTCACAGTTTCAGGAGTTTCCTTCCACAGTCTCTTAATTGCATCGTTTTGGGCCTGTGGTGAGGCAGAACATTAAGAGGAAGTGTGTAGTGGAGCAAAGCTGCTTACCTCATGCTAGCCAGGAAGCAGACAGAAAGAGAAGAAAGTGTTGGGGTCCCAATATACCCTTCAAAGACATACCCCAGTGGCCAGCTTTCTTCAACTCTCCCTCTAAAGTTTCTACCACCTCCCAGTAGTTTAATCAATTGGAGGCCAAGCCTTCAACAGGTCCAGACTGTAACAAGCTGTTTATTTGTATGAATGTGGGTATGTGGAAGGGTTGTAGTCTGGTACCAATGTGAGAAAGAAGAGGTTGAAGGTTAGATAACAGGAAAATAGTATGAAATATAGCATGTATTTCTGTCAACTATTAGGACATGTTACTAGATCCAGAAGTTAAGCAAAACCACACCCTCTGTTCCAGTTCTGAACACCCCTGTTCATGGCTCTCAGACTTGTAAAAGTTTAACTTGGTTTAGTACAATGACTTAACAAATAGATGTATGTGTTAATCTATTTAACTATTTATTTGTACCTGGTGAACTTCCCCCAAATTAAGGGATAGTATATTTTGACATTTTGGTATAGAAAAAATAAAAGTCACTAAACATAATTGCTTATCTGAAGACTTTGGGAGAAAATCTATCCAATTTTCCAAGCTTCACATAGCAATGTGATGCAATGACACGCAGATTAAGGTAGGTAAAGAATACAATTTATTATGGGCTGGAGATGTGGCTCAAGCCGTAGCGCGTTCACCTGGCATGCGTGCGGCCCGGGTTCAATCCTCAGCACCACATACAAACAAAGATGTTGTGTCTGCTGAATACTAAAAAATAAACACTAAAAAAATTTTCTCTCTTTAAAAAAAAAACAAACAAAAAAAGCAATTTGTAATGTCACAACAACTTAACTTTAAAACACCAAACAAAAAAGTGGTCCATGGAAACCGGATGTTAGCTAAGCTCTGCATGTGGCTCTAACCTTCTTAAAAAAAAGAAAGAAAAAAAAATACAATTTATGAAATGGAAATCAAGCCTCATGAGTGTCTGGATCTGTTGTAGGGGCAATTTACCATTCATTCTTTGAAGTTTCATTGGAGTAAACTATCAAAGACAGATTCAATAGGAGAAAGGGCAGACAAATTTTTATGTGCAAGGAGGCAGTCGCAGGGTATAATTACCCACCAGTTTAACATGGTTTAAAAGTGCATATAGTCCTTCTTCTATAAGAGAGAGGAAGAATGGGGAATGTAGACAGTTTTGAGGGGCTATAGACGATTATGAGGCATGAATGAATTGTCCTAAATATGGAAAAATAAGTTTGTAGAAACATTCTCTTTGGAATTTGAATAAGCCCAAGAAATAAACATCATCTTGCAATGAAAGTCCGTGCAGGTGTGGCTGCATGCCTCATTCTTCCTTTCTGAGCTAGAAGATGACACTTGAGATGGAAAGCAGTGTGTTCCCTGTTGCAGTCTGGCCTTCAAGCAGATAATGAAAGTCTGGAGAGAGTCTCTTCTTTCCACTTGAGTGGACAGAAGCAATACAAACTTAGAAGGACCTTGATTCTGGGCCTGCTTTTAAGACCGTTTAATTTCCTTTCAATTAAATAATCCACATACCTAATACATCAAATATCTGTCATTCCTTCCTTTCAGCCCCAGTGCTATTTTGTCTCATACATTTATGGAGCACCCATTGCATTTTAGGCATTCTGCCATAAACTGAAATTACAAAGCTGAACACCAACAAGGTGGATCTTGTCCTCACAGAGATCACAGTTTAGGCTGAGTTGTTAAGTGTTATTTTTTAATTATTAGAATCGAGATGAGAAGTTTTGATAGAGCCCAGTAGGTGTGAAGCACTGGAGGGATCAGATTTGATGCCAGAATACAAGAATTGCCGGGTCTTTTCCTCATAAACAAGAACCCAACAACCACTTTCCTAATATGCAAAGCAGGACAGAACACTTGCTAGGTGCTTGCTCACTTTACCCTGGTCTCTTCTGCTCTAGAGGTAGGTAGTGAGCAGGTAGGAAGTCAATAAGATGAGTGGAATTTGCTTACTGCCTCAGGTGGAAATATTTTGCAATGCAAGCTCTTTCTCTTTGCACTACAGAGTGGCATGAATTTACTTCTGTTGAGTCTTTTCTGGAGGCTGACTTGGTGGTAAAATTTTCAACTAGTTACCAGGAGTAAAATTAAGATATTTTATAGTTTAATAGTTATTGCACTTAATTTTTTTCCAGTTATCACCTCATTTTATTCTTGATCTTTTGATGACAGGGCTATTTTTTGGAATTCATACCTAACAAGTAAAAGAAAAAATATGACTTACCAAAATTCATACATGCTGCCAGTGGCAGGGTTGTTTCTCATTTAGAATCCCAAAGCTCCTTCCTCCATACCACACTGTCTCTCTTAGAAGATGTCTTTTGCTAAATAAAGGATTCCAAGTACCCACCTTGTCTGTATGAATGAGCTTACTGACCAGGGGTTTCTTAGTCTAATCAGCCTACTATAACAAAGTGCCATGAACTAGGTGGATTATAAACAACAGAAATTTATCGTGTTTTTGAAGGCTTGAAAGTCCATAGTCAAAGTTCTGGTGAACTCAAAGTGTGCAGCAAAAAAATTGTCTCCTGTTTCAGCAGTCTTCTAGCTGTGTCCTTAGAAGATGAGAAGGATGAGGGATTTTCTGGGGTCTCTTTTGTAAGGGTGCTAATCCCAATCATGAGGGATCCACCTTCATGACCTAATCACTTCCCAGATGCCCCACCTTCCAATACTGTTACCTTGGAGGTTAGGATTCCAATGTAGGAATTTTTGTGGGGACACATTCAGACCATAGGAAGGATCTGAGAAGTTATTTTCACTAAAATTCCTGAAGGCTGGTTAAGGAAGGCTGAGTCAGTCTTGTTGGCTCTTAGCCTGGATTTCTTAGACCCGCAGGTGAGGAGGGTGCAGCTCTTATGAGTCAGTGTACGTGTTACCTTCTGTGTCAGTCAACTTCTCATTACTGTGATCATAAAACCTGACAAGAACAACTTAGAGGAGAAAAGATTTATTTTGCTTCATATTTTCAAAGGATTCAGTCCTTGGTTAGCTAGTTCCATTGCCATGGGCCTGAGGTAAGCCTGAATATCATGGAGGAAAGCTCTCAGTGCATGGCAGTGGGGAAGCAGAGTGTAAGGAGGGGTTGGGAAGAAGATAAACCCTCCAGGGCAAGCTGTGAGTGATCTACCCGTTCCAACGAGGTCTCACTTCCAGTGGTCCATTCAGTCATCAGTGGATTAATTTATCAATGAGGTCAGAGCCCTCATGGTTCAATCACTCTCAAAAGCCCCAATCTGGAAATGGGGGCCATTCCAGATCTAAACCAGAGCACCTTCCTTTGCTAAATTTCAGGCTCTGCCTCTGGCTACCTAGTGATAAGGTAGTTTTGTTCCTTTAGCTATAGTTATTAACTGACCTGTAGGATTACATTTCTCCAGAGATTGGTCATGCTGGCTTTGCATTGCTAACTTCAGTTATCACAAGGCTCCCTATCAATAATTTATTATATTTACATCACAAATAATTTTGATTTAATTTTTAATTTTAATATAATCATGTTTAATATAATTTCATTCCATATTTATTGAACATTTCAGTGCAATGTTTTGTGCTGTGCTGGGGATATACAAAAGTGACTATGATAAAGTCTATGTTCTTCAAACTAAAGATTATTACAAAAGATAGTTTCTTACTGAAGAAATTGGAAATAAATAAAACAAGTACATATCACGATAATAACACAACTGATAGATAATCACTGTTAATATTTTAGCATATTACTTTTTGATAATATTATAGTCTGACGCAGAGGGGATTACATCATATATCCATTTTAAAATTGGTAATTTGTGCTGGTCACTGATGATTCAGGAGCATCTTTCCATTTGATCATCTGTTAAGGCATCATTGGTAAAAATTAGGAAGAATTCCTTCATATCAGTCTTCTGTAATTTGCTTAGCCAATCCTCAGAGAACTTTGCTGTTAATAACTTCTGTGAAAAGCATTCCTTTAAGAATCTTTCATAAGCCCTATTTTTAAAAATTCATTCCTTAAAGTTCAATTGGAAGATAAAACATATTCACATTTTAAACCTTTGTTTATTGTAGCTAAATACCCCTCCAGAAGACTTGCTGAAACCTTTGAACACCTTTTTAGAATAAATATTTCCCTCTAAGATGGGACCAGAGAATCTTGAGAGGTAATTTTATACCAGAAACTTGATACTGAGAATGTATGTTTGGGGGGTGGACAATACCATGGGTTTCACTGAGTGAACAGTAATAAAGATAATCTTTGACAAAATGAGTATGGTTAAATAAAAATATAAATGTATTTTTTGAATGATATACTGTGACTTCCATCTGCCCATGTAAAAAATTCCATTAAATATATCTCCCTCTGAAACAGATATTTCCTTTTCTTTCCTTTCTCCTCCCTTCCTTTCATTTTGTATACATTCAACAATTTCTTTACCAGTTGTAACACATCCAGAGCATGAACTCTACTCCTCAGCATCTCACAGTCTATAAAAGGAGTTGAATAACTAAATAGTGACCACAAAACTTGAAAAATACTAATATAGATTTAAAAGCACTAAGCACTACATGTATTCGTACTCACATGAGGGACATAATTCCAGTTGGGAGAACGAGTTTCTTTTCTCCTAATATAAGAACCTTGACTCCTTAAATCTCTTTCATAATTATTAGCTATTATGTCATGCCTATTCTTACTCCCTAGTTTCTCTTTTTATAATCTATTTTCTTCTCTCTATTTCCAGTGCTATAGTTCTCATTAAGACCTTTATTGCCTCAGCCAGAACAATTCCAGGAATACTCAAATTGACGTACCCAGCACAAGTGTATTGACCCTCCTCCAGTCTGTCTTGGACATTGCTGTCGGTATAACCTCCCTAGATTGCTACTTTGTAGATTTCATTACCCTAGTCAAAAATATTCAAAGGATATTTGTGATTTATAACAGAATGCCCAACAGCCTTAGCTTAATTGTCAAGATCAAATAATGACATTTTTCCAACCTTATTCCTCCTACTTCCATAACTCCTTGGACCTCTCCTGGAGCTTAGGCAAATCCTATCCATTCTCTAAAACCTGTTGATATTGATTGATACACCCTCCATAAAGCTAGGCCTGACTATACTTGCCCAGTTGTCAGTGTGCCACCTTTAACAATTTACCACATGCTACTTTTATCACTAATCTGAATTTATCAAAACACCTCATGTTTAGTTGTTTTGAAACTCACAGGGTGAGTCCCAAGTACTGTTACTGTTGGCAGCTCTTATAGCCATTAGCAAGAAACTTGCACAAAGAGGATATCATGCAACTTCTGTGGAAGCTAATGTTGAATTAAATGAGCTGTTGTTTGAACAAATTCTTGAACTTCCTCGATGAGATTATATGTCAGTACAGTCTGGTGATATTGACATGAGCTAGCTCACTTGTATGTTTCCTGCCCTTCCACATTTTATTTTAATAATTAACCGGTGATGAAGGCATCTAACTGGGCTCCAAGCACGTTCCTCTTCCACTTCTTCATCCTTTCTTCCTCTTAGGGAGTTCTAGGGAGGGAACACCTCTTTCTTTCTCAGTACCAAGCTGCATAAATCCTTATCATGCAACCCTCTTTCCAGGAAATACTTTTATAGAAAAATAGTGTGAGGAAGGGAAGAAAGATTGAAGGAAAAGGAAACGTGGGAACACAAAGAGCATGTATACACAGAGACTGGTCCTCTTGCCATTCCTCATGCTCACACATACAGCAGACAGAATCGCTCCAGTCTGCTTCTCGGTAAGTGCAGACCTACCTCAGAATACTATTCAAAAAAAATAATTCAACAGACACCATCAGTCAAAAGGAGCTGATGAATGAATCCTACTTAGCATCCCTACTGGAGAATGTACATGGCATATTTATTTTTGGGGGGCTAACTTGATGAATGTAAATTTTCAATTATACATATATATCTCATTATTGGAAGAACTGTTTATTTCATAAAAGTTCTTTTCCTTGCAAGCAAAACCTCATAAGAAAGTTCTTTGAGACCACAAATTTTATTATTACATGAAATGCATTATGTGAGTTACACATGGTCATTTTTTAATATTCTGTGACAACAAATCAATTCCTATTTCTGGTTAAGAGTATAGGAGCTAGAATAAACAACTGGCAAATAATTAAAGTTAGAATTTGTATACCATTCTTAAATTTTCAGCCTTAGGAATTGAGTTTCAACAAAAACATCAGCATGCCAGTTACATATTTCACAGTAGTGATCCAGGATCAGTCAATACTGTTAAGTGTAGATGCAATTTTTTTTTTTTGCTTTTATAATGCTTTACAAAGTGCTTTTGTATTAATTATCTCATTTGTTGCAAACCTCACTTTGATATCTGTCTCCTATCTACCCATTTTTCCTCCTGGGACAATATTATTAGTATAGTATTAGTTTCTTGGTTGTCCATTCAGAGTTATTCTCTACAATGAACTTTATATATATATTTATTGGTTGTTCAAAACATTACAAAGCTCATGATATACCATCTTTCATACATTTGACTCAATTGGGTTATGAACTCCCATTTTTACCCCAAATACAAATTGCAGAATCACATCGGTTACGCACTCACATTTTTACCTAATGGCATATTAGTGACTGTTGTATCCTGCTACCTTTCCTATCCCCTACTATCCCCCCTCCCCTCCCCTCCCCACCCATCATCCCTCTCTACCTCATCTGCTGTTGTTCAATTCTCTCCCTTGTTTCCCCCCCCCCTTTCCCCTCACATCCTCTTCTATGTAATTTTGTGTAATATTCTATATACAGGTGAAAATAGAAGCCGCTTCTACCATTTTTAGGCCAATGCTAATATGTACAATTTATTCTGCACCTTCTTTTCCACTTTTAATGTTGTATAGAAATTATTCAAGATGGATACTTAAAGGTCTCATTTTCATAATTTTCAACCAGGTAGACAGTGTGAGTGAATGATTGTTATTTTAACCAGGCCCTCAGTGATGGACACTTGTATTGTTTCAAATCTCTGTCATGGTAAAAAATGCTACTCTATAAAAACTTTGAATGCAAGTCATTTCATACATGTGGGAGCATGTAAGGAGGGTGAATTTCAAAGAGTAATGATGTTAGGTGAAAGGGTTTTGTACATTTGTAATTTTGCAAGACATTGTCAAATTGTCCTCTTAAGAAGTTGCAACAGTTTGCACTCTCACTAGCAATTAGGAAATGGCCTATTGCTACACACTTTGCCAAAGAAATTTTATTATATTTTTGATATTTGCCAATCTAATATGGTGAAAAAAAGTGTCTCATTGCAGTTTTAATTTTCAGTTATTGTGTTATGAGTGGGGTGGGACTATATGCCACGTAGAAAATAACTATTTGTTTTCCTTCTTTTGTTAAGCCTCTGTTCATCTACCTTTCCATTGGATTGGCAGTCTTTTTTTGATTTATAGGCAGATGTGCCTATTTATTAGACAAATTAATTATTTGTGTGAGGCAGAAGACTTCTGAATCTAAATTTCGCCTTCCTGCCACTATCAAAAAATAAACAAAACATGGTTTCTTATGATAGTGTCTCCAGAGCTTTGCATTATTTATTATTTATTTCCCCCCTAGGTTATTTATTCCCTGTAATTAGTCTGCAATGCTGATGAATTTCAATTCCCTCCTAATTTTTCTTCCTACTAAAAATTTTAAAAGAATGATTCTTACCTTTGAATATTCCTTTCTACCAAAAGGTATTTCCTGTTCCTGGAACTTATTATCACCATGTCTAGAAATACATGAGCTTCTTCTAAATCACCTTGAGATTTCACAACAGCAGGAATATTGTTAAATCTAACCATTTTGGACCCTCAAATTTTCCTGGAAGTGTATAATAGCAAGCTGGATTTCCTGAGCTTATTCCTATTCATGGCAGTCCAAGGCCATTGTTCCTCTCTGAATTCAGCTTCTAGATTGGTATAGACCTCCCTAACTGCTGTTCTCCTGGGCCTGTCCCAGAAAGAAAATTTCTACACCTTTCCCATGCCCTGCTGTCCACAGATGTGCTTTAGCAGATCCTGGCAAGCCAAACATAAATTCTGAAAACATAAAGAGCAGATTGTAATTGGCAAAGCCTTTGTTTTCAAGTTATTCATGTGGATTTTCAGCAAAATTCTTCTTGTCCTTGAAAAACAGAAAGAAACTCTTAATTCACTAAGTATTTAATTCTACTGAGTTATGGTGGGTGGGCACGAACCTCGGCTTAGTATAAAGGAAGTGATATGAAAAATTCTTTCTCAAGCCATATTGCTGCTAAATTTGCAACCATGAATAGTATTTAGGCAAAAGATTGAGAGGAATTAAAACATGTTCCAAGATTTACAGTTTTGGGGATAATTCAAGGAGGTGGAAAACCAAGGCTATAAAGAAAAGTGTGGGGACCAGGTTTACAATTAGCTTGCAAAAAAGAGAAGTTGCTAGAGTACTTTAATAATGCATGTTCAAGGTCATGAAATAAACAAACACAGAAAAGACTGTGTCTAGGTGGTCTTTGGGAATAAGGAAAACCAAACATCTAAAAAAATGAGGAATAATTTAGGTTAGAAACGGGAAAATGCTTTGCTTGAATATGTTCCTTGTTTAAAAATAAAACTGCAGTTTTATCTCTTATATTATACTTTAATAAAATGCTTTTAAAAAGAAAAGGCTGATTTTCATGTGTGTAGGATTGCTTTGGAAGAGCCATCTCTGATGACCATCTGACTCAATTTCCTAAAATTTTGTTAATACTGAGTTTGTCTCTACCGTCAGATTTTCTTTGACTAAATCCTAGCATCTTTGCTTCCCCTTTGAATGACCCTGGATCCTCATAGTCTCATTTCTTACTTTCAAAATGGGAAAATGATAGTATTCACCAATTAGTGTTATGAGGATTAGATATCATCTATATCACAGTTGTGATTTACGTTGTTTTAAAAGGTTGATTGTGCAAATATTAGCAGGCTAAACAAAAGACAAATTATTTTTCTATCATGAGTGATTCTCAGTAGGAGTCTTGGGGTGGTTTGATGTCACACAGTTCCTGGTATCTAAGCCCTATCTCATTTGGTTGCTCTACTCTGTATGTCTTACATTCCTACGTGTGTGCCATTCTAGTCATCTAGGGGCTGTCTGAATTCTAGCCACCAGGTAGAATAAAGAAAAGGTTTTTCTTGAAGACACATTCTGCAACTTGCACTTTCATTCTTACCTATTGGTCACAACTTAGTTGCATAGTGACACCTAGCCACAGAAGAGGTTGGGGAATTTTCTTTATTCCAGGTCGCTATGGATTCAGCCAGTTATCAGGGATTCTGTTCCTATAGAGGAAGGGATTAGCACAGACATCTGGTTTTATTTGTTGAAGGAGGAGATATGTAGAAAGAGCTAGCAATTCTGCCACAGTGTATAAAATGCTTAGCATGAAATCTGGCAATAAATGGAAACTCTCGTGATTGTGATCATTGCAAACTCAGAGTCCTGTCTCCAGCAGCTCACAGCTGTTTCCCTGTGAGTGTTCCACAGGCCCTACCAATCCAACATTTCTAAAACGGAAGTCATTATGTCACTATTTCCTTTCTTCCAATGTTTACCCACACAGAGGACATCTGCTTGACCTATTATGTTTTCAGTCTTGGATAATGGCCTCCTGCCCATCCACCTGGGAGTTTTCCTACTACCCTTTGCTTCACTCACAACATCTAATCATTTTCAAGGACCTGTTCATTTTCCTTGGGGAATGCCCCTCAGATATAACCTTTGCTTTTTCCTCTTTAATCTATTACCTTAACTTTGTGACCCGGGTTACAAGGTCCTTTGAAGTCTGACTTCAGTTTATTATTCAGATCAACACATCTACTCCAGCTATTCTGTGTTCAAGATAGGAGAAGCAGGGTTGGGGTGTTCAGTGGCAGAGCACTGGCCTAGCATGCCTGAGGCTCTGTGTGCAGGCCCTGTACCACAAAAAACAAAATCAAAATCAAAACAAAACAAAAACAAAGAAAACATGGGAAGCAAATCTCCTTTATATTTTATATACATGACAAGAGTAAAAACCAAATTAGACTAAGCTTGTATATTAAAGTGCCATAAAGATTTTCTTGTTTAGTTAGACTGGTATATATTCAAAGTTCTTATAGTTCTTTATTTCTGCCTTTTCCTATTCTTTTTTCTCTCACTTGTTATCTCTCACTATAGTTTTTAAGTATATATATATATATATATATATACACACACATATATACACATATATGTAAATATTCATATATTATACACATTCATTAAAAAAGAAAACATATGTATACATATATAAAGAAAACATTTAAATAAGTGGCTGTAAAAATTTTGCTAATTTCTTCCTGGGTCAGAATTGTAATGCTTTTGATCAATCTATTAAAGATTTGGAAAGATGTATTCAATCTCAAATATAGCTGATTTTTCTTATCTACTATTTTATAAGCCATCCTGAGAAACAAACATTTATATTTTGGTTGTTTTAGACAAATTTTGAAGAATGCATTTATTTACTTAATAAAAGGTTTAATTTTTATCAAAAATTGTGATGAAAACCCTAGATAAAAGATGAGTTTTATATGCTGCAATCTATGCAAAATCAGAGGGCCACCTCGGCATGTGCCCAATAAGTGTGAAAGCTGCCAAGAACATAAAAACATGTACATTCTTTTCATTTGAGTCATTTAAATTTCTCTCTCTCCTCTCCAAGGCTCACTGACTCACAGGAAAGTTGAAACATTTCAGAGTTACCTGCTTCTGTACCAACTCCCTCTGGTAGTTTGTTAAATATTTGCAAATGATCCATAAGTGAATTAATCTCTTGCATTAAAAATTAACTTGCTTTGTTTGCTTTGTAAGCAGTTGAAGCCTAATCATTTTGTTATTGTATATTATTTTTATTATTATTGTAGTTGTGGGGATCGAACCCTGGGGGCTCTATCACTGAGCTTATCCCCTCCCCTTTTTGTTTTTATTTAGAGATCAGGTCTCTCTAAGTTACCTAGGCTGTTCTCAAACTTCTGATTCTCCCACCTTTGTCTCCCCAGTCATTGGAATTATAGGTGTGTACCACCACATCCAACTAATTGTTTTGAATTCTTGATGTCTTTCCTGTCTAGTCTAATAAGTATTCAGACTTTTTTTTTAACTTGAACCTCTACCACTGAGCTACACCTTTAGTTGCTTGACCCTTTTCCTTTGCCACTGAAGAAAAATTAATCTGGCTGTGTATGGTGCCACATACCTATAATCCCAGTGGCTGGGGAGATTGAGGTAGGAGGATGCCAAATTCAGGTCAAGTCTTGGCCACTTAGTGAGACCCTGTAGAAATAAATAAATAAATAATAGGGTTGGGGATTTAAGTTAATGGAAGAGTATTTCTGGGTTCAATAAACAAAAGAAAAAAGAAAAAAAAATGAATCTGTAAATGAAAACCGATTTGTAAGTAAAGTTGTGAATGAAATTTGGCTAAGTTTTAATTTTTGAAAATGTGTTTTAATTAATCCTTTTTAAAAAAAAATATCTATTTTTTAGTTTTAGGTGGACACAATATCTTTATTTATTTGGTGCTGAGAATTGAACCCAGTGCCTCAGGCGTGCTAGGTGAGCTCTCCACCACTGAGCCACAAATATATATATATATATATATATATATATATATATATATATATATATATATTTGGTTCACATTTGCTCTATTTATACTAATCTTTTGATTTTATGTTATCACATTAAGACATAAGTAAAGACATATACATATTTGTTGGCTAAAATATTGATTTAAAAGAAAAAATGATATAAAGCTCTAATAATAAAAAATAGAAAAAAATGATTTTTCTTATCTTCTATTTTATAAGCCACTAACAGATACATATCATTTTTGCTTAAGATTAGTGGAGGAATTTAATATTTATATGAATATCTATTAAACTTGAGTATGAAATTTAAGATATTGAGAAAGAGACGTTATTGAAAACATAAGTGTTTCTGATGTCTAGACCAATCTCTTCTTGTGGTCTCTACTGTGTTCCAGGTGACTCTTGCTATTGTAATCAGATGGCAGTGGAACAAACATCTTTTTTTGTATGAGTTTTCTTTAGAGCATTTTTGTTCAAGTGGAATATATAGTATCTAAAGTGATATGTAGTTTTTGTAGTTCTGTATAAATTACTAAAAGGGCAGAACTATATGGAAGTTCCATTATTTTTAAAAAAAAAACATCTTTCAAAGTTATCTGGAGACCATTGGGGAAATTCCAACATGGTCAGCACATTAGACAATATCATTTAGTTACTGTTTTGTTTTCTTAGGTGTGATAAAGGCAGAGTGATTACATGGGAGAATGTTCTTAATTTTGGAGATCCATGCTTAACTAGGTAAGAGTGGGGACGGAGAGAGAGAAAGAAAAGGTGAGAAGAGAGCACAGACAGGCAAAATGTTAACTGGCAAAGAGTATTTGGGTGCTTACTGTATTTTAAAAAAGGTTTTGTGTTATTTTCAACATACTCAAAATGCTAGGAAATTTTAATGTTTGACAATTATTGTGTTTCAGATAAATAAGCAAAAATTACATTATTTACTTAATTAAATTTTTTTTTTTGTTAACACACTAGGGGAGCCATATTCTTAGACCAATGCTTGGTTCATAACAGATACATAATAAATGATAGTTCTTATTAATGCCATTGGTCAAGTATTTACTTGTCCATCCTTGTTACGACCTTAGGTACTCAATTCCTGAGCTCAATTTTAGAGTTTCCAGATAAATAATAGGATACCTGTAAACACTATCAGTTGGTATTATTATTCCTATTTCCTATTTTGCAGATGAGGAAATAGGGTAAAAATGGTTAGAAATTTCCCCCAAATCTTAGATGAATGAATGATAGAACAGTGATTTGAACATGCCAATCTGTCTCTCAATACTGAACCCTTTAATTAAGTTTTGCATTTGGTTTGAAGTTCTAGTGATTTACTTTTTATGAAATTAAATGATAAAATGTCAGCCACTATTGAAATTATTATCTGCTGGATTGATGAATGCCTTAAGTTATTTAGGTTTCCCTTGTTCCCCAAACAGGCATAACTCAAAAATTTATAATTCTAATCAATTAACATTTAATGATTGCCTTTTTAAATGATGACCAAAGCTTTCCCTGATAATAAGAGAGTTTTTCATTCTCTTCAATTTCTCATTCTTTATATTTATATAACGTTGTTATGATTGTTGAGAACTCAGGTTTATCAATACAAGGAAATTTATTGTGTACATGTCATATGTCAAAATGTGACAGATTATTGACATGTACAATTACATTTAACACACATCAAAGTTTAAATGTATAAACATTGGTTGCCAGGACTAATCAACAATTGGATACAATTGGTTTTCAACAATTTTTCCCCCGGAAGATATTTGGCAGTGTCTAAAGAGAATTTTGGTATCTACAACCAAGGGCTATACTGGTGCTGTGTGAATACAGGCCACTCTCATTGCGCTGGTCATATCCTTACCAGAAAGAATTGTCTGGTGTACAATATTAATGGTGCCAAGGTGAGAAAGCATGACCATTGTATTATGGATGAAGAGAGTTCAGAGAGGTTAAATAACTGACCCAAGGTTAATAGCTAGCAAGTGGCAGAATCAGTCTTTGAATGTAGGTATATCGAGCTCAAAGAACATGGTTTTCCCATAGAGAGGCAAAGACAATTTCATTTTAGGGAAGGCAAGTTTGATGCATATGTACCCAAACCACATATTTATTTTAAAGAAGTAAAAAAATTGTCAAAGTGTTTAGCAAAAGCTTCTGATCTAGCTGAAATACCTGAAGTTAATGCCTAAGCATACTTGATATAGATAAATAAAACTGTAATGATGATAGTAAAAGTGGAACCATTTTTTCTTTCATTGTATAACTTCACTTTTTTTTTCCCAAAAATATTGTGACTGGATGACAAAGCTTGGGGGAAAATATATAGGCAATCAAATAAAATTATTCATGTTTCTAGGAAAAGAGGATTATCAAAAAATGTTCCATCATGCCTTCATTAAGAATAGACTCACTGGGGCTGGGGTTGTGGCTCAGCAATAGAGCACTCGCCTAGTATGTGTAAGGCCCTGGGTTTGATCCTCAGCACCACATAAAAATAAATAAAGAAAGGTATTGTGTTCAACTGCAACTAAAAAATAATATATATTTGTAAAAAGAATAGACTCATTATAATGGAACCAAACTTGATAACAAGAAGACTTGATATGTTGGTAAACTGCCTGAATGCTAAACAATATTTTAAATGAGTTAATTACAGCTTAGAAAATAAAAATGGAGTATTTGGCTTATTAAAAAATAAAACTGCCTGTTAACTGGGCTTCCTTGCATTTCATTCCCTGTTCAGTTAAATATAATGTACTAGGGGATATATTTAAAATCTTATACATATTCTCATGTAATTAGTGTACAGAGACTGAGCTTAAATATTTCAGACTTTTCATGGCAAAAAGGAAATAATCCTAACTTTGAACCATTCCCACATTATTTCTCTAGGATTTTCATAGCAGAAAGTGGCAGACTCTGGCTCTGAATGTATATGGGAATGAAGGACAAGTCAGATCTAACTCATCCAACTCTGCCACTTTGGAACTTGGGGAATCTGTAAAATTGCCAATTGCAGGGTAGATGTGGCTTTGAGGATATATATATATATATATATATATATATATATATATATATATATATATATATATATTGGTTGTTCAAAACATTACAAAGCTCTTGACATATCATATTTTTCATACATTAGATTCAAGTGGGTTATGAACTCCCAATTTTTACCCCAAATACAGATTGCAAAATCACATCGGTTACACATCCACATTTTTACATAATGCCATATTAGTAACTGTTGTATTTTGCTACCATTCCTATCCTCTACTATCCCCCCTCCCCTCCCATCTTCTCTCTCTACTCCATCTACTGTAATTCATTTCTCTCCTTGTTTATTTTCCCATTCCCCTCACAACCTCTTATATGTAATTTTGTATAACAATGAGGGTCTCCTTCCATTTCCATGCAATTTCCCTTTTCTCTCCCTTTCCCTCCCACCTCATGTCTCTGTTTAATGTTAATCTTTTCCTCCTGCTCTTCCTCCCTGCTCTGTTCTTAGTTGCTCTGATTATATCAAAGAAGACATTTGGCATTTGTTTTTTAGGGATTGGCTAGCTTCACTTAGCATAATCTGCTCTAGTGCCATCCATTTCCCTGCAAATTCCATGATTTTGTCATTTTTTAGTGCTGCGTAATACTCCATGGCGTATAAATGCCACATTTTTTTTTTATCCATTCATCTATTGAAGGGCATCTGGGTTGGTTCCACAGTCTAGCTATTGTGAATTGTGCTGCTATGAACATCGATGTGGCAGTATCCCTGTAGTACGCTCTTTTATGGTCTTCAGGGAATAGTCCAAGAAGGGCAATAGCTGGGTCAAATGGTGGTTCCATTCCCAGCTTTCCCAGGAATCTCCATACTGCTTTCCAAATTGGCCGCACCAATTTGCAGTCCCACCAGCAATGTACAAGAGTTCCCTTTTCCCAACATCCTCGCCAGCACTTGTTGTTGTTTGACTTCATAATGGCTGCCAATCTTACTGGAGTGAGATGGTATCTTAGGGTGGTTTTGATTTGCATTTCTCTGACTTCTAGAGATGGTGAGCATTTTTTCATGTACTTGTTGATTGATTGTATGTTCTCCTCTGTGAAGTGTCTGTTCAGGTCCTTGGCCCATTTGTTGATTGGGTTATTTGTTATCTTATTGTCTAATTTTTTGAGTTCTTTGTATACTCTGGATATTAGGGCTCTATCTGAAGTGTGAGGAGTAAAAATTTGTTCCCAGGATGTAGGCTCCCTATTTACCTCTCTTATTGTTTCTCTTGCTGAGAAAAAACTTTGAACCAAGAAGACTTACTCCTACTGAAATTTCCTTATCCATCCAGAATAGTTTATGGTAAACCTACCAAAGTGCTTATAGAACACTGGAGTACTCCCTTTCAGAACTTTACCAGAAGTCATTATTTTTGTTTATATCATTTGTTTTCTCTAGATCATAAAATATGTGAGGACAGGGTTTGTCTGCATGTGAATGTGTGTGTGTGTGTGCGTGCACATGTGTGCATGCTCGCATGTACACAGTATTAGATATTTCCTAAATAAATTTCTGAATGTTCTGGAACTTTCTTTTTGGGAACATCAGGTACAAGGCGTTTATGGGCTTAAAAGAGAGCTGTAGCTAGTGCAAAAGATCACGTAGATGGGGAGGAAGGAGGTATGTAATAATAAGCATACAGAGAAACTGAGGGAAAATGAGAAAGTACATGGACTAAAATCAGAAGTGAGATAAGAAGCTAAAATGGACCCCCAGGAAGGGTTAGTGAATGGTACATGAGACAATAAAATGCCTTATTTGAAGATATTTTTGAACCTTTCCAAGTCCATTGAACAGATAAATGATGAACACAGATCTCAATGCTGTCCTTTTCCTCTTCTAGGTTTATGCTATTCCCATCTTCCTTCATTGATGTTGTTGAGAAAAAGAGACTACTTTTGGCTATTGTGATTATTATTTTTCTTTGCATTTTCATTTTGAAGTGAATGCATTTTGACTGTCAGTACTTGTTCTTGGATGGATTTTGACAGCTTTTTATATTGATCATATTACAATTTAAAAAAAAGTTTCATCCCTCAAGAAAATTTTGCTTAAATAAATGATAGGTTACCTGTCTGCTTGTTGGAAAATATGTTAAATTTATTTTGTAGGAACTTGATCATTTATTTATTGTGTATTATTAGAATAACCCAGAAATTTGGTGAGAAGGAGCATAAGTAACTAAAAATATGATATCCTGCATTGCAGCTCACTTGAAAAAGGAGGTCAGTGAAGATCTATGACCTTGGAATTTCTGAAAAATGAGATGAGGAGAAGTCACTGGAAGATGGATTGGAATGACTGAGTAATTGGAATATGTCCTCTTAGCCTGCTCAGCAAGCTAGAGCAGCTTGAGAAGTTTTTACTGACCCATGGTTTTCTGGGTCTGAGAGAACAAAATGTGTCTGAGCAAAAATGGCAGAAGCAAAATCCTCCTGAAGAAGAAAAGTGAGAGGATTAAACACATGGTTGTTGCTGAGTTGTGAATGAGACAAGGACTTGGTGACTGGTTAATTCCCTTGGTTGCATTTTGGTGCGACAGAAGGCTTTAGGCTGCTCAGTGAGTAGAGTATTGCCATTGGAGATATCAGAATTTGGAAAACACTGATATTGTTAAACCTTTGTTGCTCAAGAAACTAGTGACTTGTTCAAAGACACACACAGATTGGTTGCTTTGGTACATCTTAGGTTCAAGTGTCTTCACTTCTGGTGTAGTTCACTTGCTGCCGCTGTGTGCTGACTCTATAAAATGCCAAAGAAAAGAGAGACACAGGTGGAGGTACTTGCTTGTGCCTACAAAAAAGAAACTGTCAGGGATTTTGAATACAGAAACATTGAGATTTATTATCTGGTGCACCTTGTTATTGATAGCATACAGATTTCCTAAAGTAATAAGACTAAACCTGTACTAACAGCATTAGATAGAAAGTGTAGGTGACATAATTTAGGGGCTAAAATATTTTTTAAAGTTAATGGTATAGTTAAGGAATTTAAGTAGAAAATTTACTGTTTTTTTTTTTTGTGTGTGTGTGTGTTTGTTTTACAAATCTGAACAGTAAAACAAAACCCTAACTTATAACTGCATAAAGAATAATTCCTGGAAATACTTTGAAATATCAAAGCAAGGAGGTTTACATTACTGAGAACATTCATCATCATTATCCCTAAATATACCCAGGTGTAACTTAACTGAGGCTTGGAAAAGGAAATGCATGAAATGAAAGGAATAATATAAAAGAAAAGCCAGTGTATCCGTTCTACTTTATCCTTCACTATAGGAAAAGCAAAGGGTCTGTTTTTCATTCCTTTGAAAATTTCTTGATTATTAAAAGGCAAAAAGTAAACAAGTCTAAGATGGGAAACATGAAAAGGAGTTAATTCTTGTTTAAGTGCATATATTTGTTTTGCTGTTGTAATAAATCTAAAAAGCCTGGTGATTTAAATAAAAATCGATTCTCATAAGTTCTGTAGGATAGAAGACTTGGGCTAAAATCAAGATGTCAATAGGGCTGACTTCCTTTCTAGAGTCTCTGGGGAGGACCTATTTCCTTGCCTTTTATTAGTCATGAGAAGCTGCCACCTTTGTTGTGCATTTTCCTCCACCTTCAAAGCCTGCAATATTTCATCTGTCTGATCATGCTTCCAAAACTGAATATCCCTCTGGCTTTCGTCTGCCTTCCTCTTCCACTTTGAAGGACCTGGTGATTACAGGAGGTCCACCTGAATAATGCAGGGTGATTTCCTGGTCACAAGGCCTGCAACTTTAATCAAATCGGCACAGTCTCTTTATCATGTAAGACAACACATTTACTTGATGTCGACTTTATTAGTGGGACCATTCTTCTGCCATCACAGTTCATTTAGTTTTTTTTTATTTGAAATATGAAACAAAAATTTTGATGCTATCTCCAGTAATGCACTGAATAAAATTAGTATATGCCTATGGTTAAAAAAGTTAAATGGCACTAAAGGGTTCATGTTCATCCTACATCCAATATCAGTCCCTAGAAGTTAGTTTTCAGTTATTCTAGTGGTTAACTCCACATCTCCAAATAAATCACACACAATGTGATTTCATGGCTTATCAAACTCTAGACAAGTTTCTAGAGACATTTTGCTAGGTGTGATGAGGATTTATCTCACACTGTTCTTACCTGTCATTACTTCTCAAGTAATTTTCTATAAAAGGGTTTATGGGAATTCAATTTGTCAGTGTTTGCAGACTGAAAAGTTCTTTATTATGCCTTCTCATTTGATTAAAGGTTTGGGAACGTCACCTGTGCTCATCTGCATCTTTAGTTCAACACTGGTCCACATGTATTATGGGAAATTTAATCTGGAGACACAGTGGAAAGTAGCTTGAAAGGAGATAAGAATAGTGTCTCTTGTAAAAATCAAATTGATAACGAATTAGAGCCTCAACCCAGAAATGAGGGAAAGAAGAGGGAATGGATCAAAGATTTGCTAATACAGTAGAAACCATGGACTGAGTGTCTTTCTGATTTTGTTGTGTAAAAGAACTCAAAAGTAATTCCTGAGTCCTTTACTCAGTGTCTGAAACAATGATTTTTCTGAACAGGTCAGAAAATATAGTAAAAAGAGTAGGAAAAAAGTCTTATTTAAGAGATCATTGACTTCTAGGAACTTTGAGTCTGATATTTCTGTTGGATATCCACTTGGACGTAGTAGTGGAAAGTTGAAGATGCAGGCTAGAGAATATAATATTAAAGTATTTTAGTTTTGAAGTGGAAGAGTTCTGAGGTTAAGACTGATAATACAGAAAGAAAATTAAAATCACTAGATTTCAGGAGTTTAACTGTGAATTTAGGACTTAAGGCCATTGGATAATTATTTCAACAGACATTGAAGTTATACAATGTGATGATGAAACATTACAAAAGATGGTGCCAAAACCACCCAAGTTAAGAATTGACCAGTGTAGTGTACCAGTGAAGTTAGATCTGGATAGCATTCCTTTGAGGAGGAAAAGTTTGTTTTCTTTTATTAGAGGAAGGTGGGGAAGAAATGACTTAAAACTCATATAAGGTACTGGGGGAATCCTGTTTCTCATTTAGTGGTAATTGTATTTTATTTTTAGAATCTGAACTTCAGGTGATTTTGCAGGAGTTATCCATCTTAGGGTCCAGTTTATCATATTGGTGAGGTGTTTATCATGTCCTAGGTTGGGTTGGTACATAGTGTCCCCCATAGACAATGATTGTTTGTGACCCAGGTTATTTCAATGAAAGTCCGTTTGCATTGTAGAAGTCCTCTTTGGGAAGAGAATAAAAATGATGTGATTCTGAGGTTATTGCAGCCATATTGCCCTCTGCCTAACTGCCTGGAAGACTGCAAGACAATCCTGAGAAAGGTAGTTCAAGCAATGATAAGTGGAGATGATGGCTCAAAGTTGGAGGGACATTTGTTTATGTCTTTGAGAATACCTCTCCTCCTTCTTCTTTCCTGTAATATAAATACACAAGTAACCTTAATTTTTTTTTCTTAATCTAGGATCTTTGTCCTCTGTTACTACCAACCAAAGACCCCAGTGATGATGAACTAATACATTTCTTCCTCTATCCCATCGCATGACCTTGGGTGATATGAAAGAAAAAATAGCCTTAATTAGCAGTGTTATGGTTTGAATTTTAAATGTCCCCCAAAGGCCCACATGATAAAGGCTTGGTTGCTAATCTGTGGTTCTATTGGGAGGTTGTAGAACCCTATGAATTATGGCCTAGTTGAAGGAAATTAGGTCACTGAGGACATACCCTTGAAAGGGACTATTGAGTACCAGACTCTTTTCTCTTTTCTCTTTTTTTTCTTTCATTTTTTTTTGGCTGTTGTGATATGACAGCTTCCTCTGTCCCATGTCTTCTGCCATGTTGTGCTATCTCATCACAGGTTCAGGAGCAATGAGGTCAGGTGACCATGGACTGCAACCTCAGAAACCATGAGACAGAGTAAACCTTTTTCCCTTACAGGTTGATTATCTCATGTATTTTGTAACAGTTCTGGAAACCTGACTAACACAAGAGGATTGGGGTGAGGGAGAAAGAGTGTGGGAGGGGGATCTTTCAGGAAAAGTTGCTTCAGCTAAGACAAGGAGCTATAGAGAGCCTATTTACAATGGAATAGAATTTTAGAGGCCATGATGGAAAGGGAGGAAGAGTGGGAAGTGTGAGGAGGGTGCCAGGAAAGGAAGCTATTTATTGAGAGGGGCTTAATATATTTAAAAGTGATTTGGAATTATTAAAGAGGTAAATAAGTAAGGTATAAAGTCACCATTGTCATTTTTGTGACCATATATGTAAAAATGTATTTCATATTTTACTTAAAATATCACTTAATGTGAAATATTAAAATAGTCAAATTTATAGCAACGGACAGTAGAGTAATATTTACCAGGAACTTGGAGTAAGGGGAAATAAAAAGTTTTTAAAATCTATTACATAACAATATGCCTATACCTAAATGCACTATGTACTTTAAAATGGTTATGATGGGATATTTTATGTTAGATTTTTTAACAACTATTTTTAAAGAAAGACTTAATTCAACTAACAGAATTTGCATAACACCATAAATAGTTAAAAGGTAGGAAGTATGCTTAGAATTAAATAAAACAGTCTCACAAAAATAAACAATGAAGCTCCATTTTTAGAGCAAGCACAGTGTTTGTTACTAAATATTGAGTTGCAGGTATAGTTTCTGCCTTGGGGAGCTAAAATCTAAATTAGAGCTGGAGATAGATTGAAGGTCAGGAAATAGACTGGAAAGAAAAATATCACCATTAATAGCTAGCTGATGCCTTTGTAAAACAATATGGAACAGACTATTGGAAACAAAGATGGTAGACTCACTCTGGAATTTCAATGAAGTAGCAAGGAATGAATGGTTGAATGAATGAAAAGAAGGAAGCTCCTAGGTAGACAGTGATTACATCTTTGGAGTACTTGTCTGTAGGATGGGGAGGCCTTCTAGGCAACTCCCAGAGGAAAGGTGGGGGAAGCATGCTGTGCTAGATGTGAAGCGGTCTGATTGCTAATTTTGCTCAGGGGAGTAAATACATATTCTTAGTTTATACTATTGAAATAAGCTACAGAAAATTTCTAGATTATTTCATCTGCATCTCCTCTAAGAGGTCCATCTTTATGTTTTACAAATAAAATTTTATAGGATCTTGACTTGCTTTGAAATGGCTTTGATTTCTCAAGTTCACAGTGGCATAGTTAAATCCCAGGTATTTGGATGCCCTTCCTGGTCTTTTGCCCAAATGTGAGTTTGGTTGTCTGTAATGTTCAATTTCCCAGTTCTTCTCATCATCGTAGTCATCAAAAGTGGTATTATGGTAATTATTATACAAAAATTGTCAGTGAAGGGAATGCAGGGAATGCTATTAAAGGTACAAATAAACTCAGCCAACATTAGGTTTAACTTCATGTAGTCTTGGATTAGAAAAAGACATAAGAAAAGGGAAATGGCACTGACCAAAATTTAAAGCACTAAGTATCACTTCAACAGTTTATCCCAGAAATTCTCACAAATATATATCCCAATTTCACCCAGTTCCAAATATTAAGATGCTCTGTATGGCATTTTGATTCATGGAAAATAGGCCATATATTACTGAGCCATCAGATTAGATGCATCGTGAGACAGGCTGAGCGATGATGCATTCTTTCTAACCTAATGTTCACTCTCTTTTTCTGAACAAGAGGTCTGCTACCTGCCTTTCTGCCCTTCTGCCCTCTCTTCCGACACCCTCTGCTCTCTTTAAGAATCCAAGTTGCACTGATGTTGGAGGAGTAAAACCATTCCAATTTCTTGTGTGGTCCCTGAATTAACCTAATAGAGTGACCATATAGTTTCTCACTTATATTGGGACATGAAATGAAATGGGAACACTGTTATAGCTGGCAGGAAGGAGGATTGTCTTGAACAAATTAGGATATATGGTCACTGTTTACATGGCAGGACAAAATTCAGTCATCTCTGAGAGCATCTTTTTTGGTCAAGCCTAGTCGCCCATAAAATTATGAAATAAAATGACCTGATGATGATCAGAATTCTCCAAGTAGGAAGATTCATATATTTGGCACTTGATCTCTGAACTGACTGCGCTTCAGGGCCACCATTGTTTCATAGAGAGCTTAAATGAAATTGTAATGGAGATAACAAGTTAAAGTGTGCTGATCTTTGTTTCAGATGAGCATTTAGGTGTTTGTTAAATATTGTTATTATACTTTTGTGCTGGAAATAGAGAAAAATATTTAGGAATATAATTTTGCATAAATAAAGAAGTAATACTTTGACTCTGGTATGGATTTGTACCAGAACACCTGGAAATTATGCCAAAGTTGATGCTTGTATTTACCAAGAAAATAAGATGATTCAAATTTCATTCGAAAATCAGATTTGATCACAATTATCATTAGAAGAGATTTCCTAGAAATTT
The DNA here is from genome assembly GCF_045843805.1 of Urocitellus parryii. Taxonomy (NCBI): domain Eukaryota; kingdom Metazoa; phylum Chordata; class Mammalia; order Rodentia; family Sciuridae; genus Urocitellus; species Urocitellus parryii. Next base: position 48,471,209 of record NC_135533.1, read on the forward strand.
TCTTTTGCCCTTGAACCTATAGATAGAATAAATTAAGTTTTGTTAATAATTTCTAAATTTCAATATTATTGAATAGAAAACAAACTATTATTAAGCTGCTATGGTATGACCCAGTTTAACCCATTGTGGAGCCAGAAAAATTACAGTTTAACCTTCAGAGTTAATATGATATCTTCATTTAGAACCCCCTTGGTGGGAACATGGTGAAAGGAGCCTTCCCAGATTCAGAAAGAAACACCATTTACTTTTGGCTTAATTTTATTTTGTAGATATGCCAAAAGAGTTTAAAGAAGAAAGGTTTTCATATTTAGTATAAAATTATGGTAACATCTTTATAGTAGTTTAAACCTTTTGGAATACAGCCCTGAATCAGAATTTTTTTGGAAAAGGATTCTAAGTTCTCTAAACAACGATTAGAAAACCTCCATATTAAATTCATGACCATAACAATGATATGACTACTGATTCAACAGCACTGAGCTTGGTGACTCTTGATTAATGTGGGTGTGTTTGTGTATACATGAATATAAAACACTTTAACTGTTGTCTCTAAGAGCAACAGATAAAGACTAAACCCAAAAATGAAGGTAAGAATAGCAGATAAGTGATGAGAGACCTAATCTGCATAGGGTTCTTAGATATACTGTTAATGAACAATTTAAATCAGCAAGAAAAATTCAAAAAATATTTTTTAACCTGTTAATCAGTATAAGATGTCATTTCTTTTAGAAATTAGTTCATAAAAATCAGTATATATATTTAAATAGTTGGTGTTTAAAATAGTGGGCTTTGTTATTTTTTTTAATAAAATTCATTAACATTCTTCTTTAAGTCTAACTACATGAAGTGTTTTGATCATGTAGTTTTTGTAAAAGATAATATAAAATTATACATACCACATGGTACGTGAATATAAAGTTCTATCTTGATATAATTTGCTCTCAAAACAGCTGATTTGGATTGCATTCTTGAGCTCAAGAGTCTGTCGAAAGTGTGGGAAAACTCATGTTGATGCTGGTTCCCTTGGCCCAGATTCATAGGACTGCTTTCAGCTGCTGCTTATCTGTTGCGCTAATTCATGTCACTTTGTGTTGTAGGCTTCTCCAAGCGATGTTTCAACACCAAGTCTAAGTCCACTTCCCCGGGAGACTGACAGGGTTGAACAGGAGAAGGGCAGTAAGTCTGTGGAGGAAGTGCTGGCTGCAAAGCATTACTGCACCACCCTCCCGCTCCCCGTGCTCAGTCTCTCATTAAAAGGGAGTTTTTAAAAACACTGATTGTGAGGGCCATGGAAAAGTGCAAGACATGACTGAAATGACTCCAGCCTGAGGCCCACACCGTTAGGATTCTGTACTCCACACCGAATACGTTCCACTTGACAAACTTCTCTTCCTATTCAAATTATGAATGAATCTTTGAGTTGTTAATATAACCTTGGAGTCATTTTGCTAGCATGGAAATATGCTTTATTAAATTTACATTCTCTCTTTTTGTTTGGGGGCGGGGGGACAACATGAGCAATTAGGATCAGGGTTGTGGAGAGTCTGTGGCCAGGGATTCATTTCCCTCTGTTGAAGCTGAGTGTTAGGAGTCCTTTCTGGCTTTATTACTATTGAGATTTTAACAGATGTACCTGGTCAGGAGCACATGGTTAATGAATACCATCTGTGAGTAAGATGAAACATCTTTCCTTCTTTCAGGTGTCAGATCTGGGACCTACAGGTAACATAAGCGCCAGACTTCAATCTGATATGGAGATTGTGATTGGCCCACCAAAGCTCTTAGCACTTTTTGCTGGTCTTAGATCACAAACTAGATGCTGTGAACTCCCTATTTTGCCCAAGTGAAGTTTTTACCATAATTTCTTTTACATCTGTAGGACACATACAAAGAAGAGAAAAGGGGTTGATCTGTAGGGGTGAAAAAGAGGTGTAATGATACAAGACAAAATGTTTTCTCCTCTGAGCTTAAGGATAAGGTGGAGCAATTTTAGAGATTGGTTGGTGGGAATATTTTTAAACATCAAACTCATAACAGTAACTGCTTTGTAGTTCTCTCTTTTTAAAAAAATATTTTGAGAATAAGGGAGAGGAAATTATTACTAATAATAACCTTCTCATTTGCTTTCATTTCATTAGAATTTCTTGAATAAGGAAGAAAGGAGTATAACTACTACAGTTGGTATGCTGGGAATTCTGTACACTTTGGCCTACCCTCACCACGTAAGTGATGAACTGTTACAGAACCCCGAGTGGGAGTCTTTCACTCCTTCCCTGTCTGGAAAACAAAAACAAAAACAAAAACAAATCCCTGCTTATTCTTTAACATAGAGATGATGTGCCCCTTTCTTTGTAATGCCTGTACCCACTACCCACAGATTTCCTCCTTGAACCTAGCAGAACTTTGCTTTCTTCTTAGCTCTGTGTAGCATATGATGCTGCCAGTGTGACGCTTATCACATCAATTTCCAGCTAGCTATATGAAAATTTCTCCACTTTAACACTGTGATCAGTTAGGGCCAGTTCAGCTTTCTTATTTCATTATTAACTTTACATTGAGTAAATAATAATAAGACCTATTATAGGCTAAAATAATATCTGAATATTCAGGTTATAGCTGGCTATTGAGTTTTCACTACAGTGGAGAGAAAAAATAACCAGAAAAATAAGATAATCATAGATTTAGAAGATTGTTATAAAGAAAATAACTAAATGACAAGAAATTAAGTACCTTAAAAAACAACAACAACAACAACAACAACCCATGAAAACATCAAGGAGGGCCTTGAAGAAGTTCACAGTTGACCACAGACCAGGAGTTTAAGAATGAGTGGCTTCAAAATACTGGGAAGAACACTTTTGGTATACATAATAAGTATTAAGCCAGGAAAAGAATGTGGTCTTGTGGGGTGGAGAGAGGTACAAGTAAATGACTAATCTGGAGACACATAGCTAGCTAACATTAGATGTCACACATCTTTCTGTCATGTCTTCTAAGGTTCTATTATTGATGTAATGTGGTCTAACACATCAAATAGACTATAGAAAGAATTTATCATCATTAAGTCTTCCAATTATTTGATATACTCACTCCACTGGCAGTACAAAAATCAGAACTGTCACCACCTCAACATATAGAATTTTAATCACACACACACACACACATATTAAATTCACTTATAAAAAAGTTTATGATATCATTTGCTTAGTATTAAAGCATTTATTTCCTGAAGAATAAGACTCTAAATGAAGTATTTGGCTTTTGAATAGTATTATTCCTGTGTACTAAGATTATTCTAATTTCCCATAGGTAACAAACTCTGAATTTTAAAAAGATTAATGTATAAATTTGACATCATGCTAGATATTTTGCTTTTCTTTGCTTAACTGAACCAGAGGTGTACATCTGATCCAACTTGAGCCATTGAGATTGTTTTTTATCATGGGATTTTGGAGTCAGAAGCCCGGAAGACCAAGCCCCTCAAAATGGCAATAGGAGCTTAACCTGAAATATCCAGGAGAGTAGGGTCAGAGTCACTGCAGGCCAAAGCAATAAACAAGCTGAAACTTTGGGAGTAGAAAAGAAATTATAGAAAGCAGAAAAAGTCAGTTTATAGAAAGAACAAAGAGAAGAGAACAAACAAGCAGAAAAGGAACACAGACTATGTGGCTCCTTGGAAAATAACTAGTGTCCTTCTAGATTTTTCCATCCTTTCGTGAAAGATCACTTTTAGGTCCAGACAAGTCCTGGACCCTTTAAGCACATAGGCTCAACCTATCACAAACACACATACTAAATTCAATGTATTAAAGAACACAAAGACATATCTGTCATTTAGAAGCCAGTATGCCACCACTGGCACAGCGAGACCTCAAATTACTAATATCTACTTAACCACTAGAAAGATTCAGTCCTAAAGGAAATGATTTCCCACATCTTTGTCTTATCTCCTTAAAACAAAAAGCAACTGGGTCCAATTAAAGTCGTCTTTCTTCCATGTCAGTGATGGGTATTACTTGAGTTCAGGACCAGTTAGGGCAAGTAGAAGCTCTTGGGTAAGAGGACAAACAAACTGATTGCCTACTTAAATGCTTCTCTCAATTGGCATGAGTGCAATACATTCTTGCATAATAAAATGTGATTTGTAATAGTGCAGGCTGTGTATTTTCATGGTTATTCTTCAATGCTCCCATTTGTGATTCCAGAGATCTTCATAAACTAGCATAGTATTTGCAACTGTTGTGTATGTGAGAGAGGACCATTTTACATAAAGCAGTTCAGATTACTTATAAATATGTATAAATGTGAGTTGTAACATGCATGATACTATTTTCTTACATAACTAAGAAGTCCTAGTTTTTGTTTAAGGGAATTTAAAAATAGGTATAAAATATTACCGATAAACATTATAAAGTAAGCACATTTTACAATATATTCTGTGGAATGATAGTTTTCTTATGCAATTTTAAATATGATATATAAATTTTTTGCTTCATTTCTGAGTTATTGACACTTCTGTTTCTACTGTCTCTTTAGAACAAAGTTTCTCCAGTTTGAAATATACAGATATAGTATTTAAGAATGATTGTCTAATTTACCATTACTGTTGATAAAACATAAATTAAATACACATTTTCATTATAACCACAATTTTAGCATATTTGATAAAATTAAAACTGGAATAAATTTAAAGAATAAATATATTATTTGTGCTTATACATGCCTTTATTTCATTAGCCGTCCAAACATCTGTAGCCTACCAACAGAGTACTTGGATAATTACAGTAATACTTAGATTTTTTATATGATATTTTGCCAACTTCCTGTAATAATAAACCATAGGTTTACATTATTAGCAAGTTTGTCAAGTAGGAGGACCAAATATTATTTAACAATTTTATAGCTTATCATTTGTAAATATTTGATCACATGGCATGTTAATCTCTATTGTACTCTTAGACATTTGTCACAGATGTTAGGGGTCAACTTGCTACTCTGACCTGCTTTTACTTTGGTCTCAGATTGGTATTTAGTTGTGTTATTTCTGTGAGATTTCTATTGTTTGTTTTTTAACAATAATCCATTGTTTAAATTGGGCTAATTTAAGTAAGATTCTGGTCTTTTGTGGGGGCTAACAAGTCTTATTTAAGACGATTTATGTTAGCTTTCTGTCACTATGATAAAAATAGCTGAGAAAATCAACTTAAGAGTGGGAAAAGTTTATTTTTGGCTCACAGTTTCAGATTTCAGTTCATAATTACTTTGGGCCCCGTGATGGTCCAGGACCTCTTGGTGGGAACACAATGGAGGAGTTCTATTCACCTCATGGAATCTAGGAAGCAAAGAGAGAAAGGGGTTCAAGCCTAATATCCCCTTCAAAAACACACTTCCTAACTTCCTTCTAGTAGGCCCAATCTCCTAAAATACCATGGTCTGTCAATCAAGCCCTTAACACAAGGCCCTGGAGGATATTTCCAAATTATAACACAATTATAGAGTTATCATCTACCTTCCCAGGTAGATGAAAAAGAAACAGATGTCCATTTAAATTAAAAATAATATATACCACAGTTAACAAAATTTTTATTTTCTGCATCCCGAGAATTTTTAGAGATTGGTACTTCTTAATATGACTAATGATCCTGCCTCTCTCCCCGCCCCTCTCTCTCTCTCTCTCTCTCTCTCTCTCTCTCTCTCTATATATATATATATATATATATATATATATATATATATATATATATATATTTCTGTTTCTCTGGAGATTTAGATTGATTTTAAATAGACTATACAAATGAAAGAAGCATACACAAAAATTATTTTCCTTTGAAGAGCAAGGCTTGAATTTCTGACCTTTAATCTTGTGAATTAAATTGTCATTCTATTACAAGGAAACAGAGTCAGCTTGACACATTAAATATATTAAGGACCAAAGTGACACTAATGGTATTTAACTAGAACTCCAGATAGAAAACAATAATAGAAAAGAAATTCATATGAAATATTAATCTATTCAAAAAAGAAACCTCAATTCTTTTTTTTTTTTTAAATTGAAGTACTAATTCCAAAGTAAATATCCAAGAGAAGCATTTTTTTTTTACTTATTTTCTAGGTTCATGTCAGATTTTGGAAATATTCTCTAATGTAGAAATGGAAGGATTTTATTGTTTGTTTGTTTGTTAATTTACTTATTTGTCATGGAGTCTCACTATTTTGCCCAGGCTGATCTTGAACTCATGCACTCAAACCATCCTTCCCCCCTCATCCTTTTGAGTAGCAGGGCCTACAGGCCTGTGACACCATACCTGCCTAAGAAATTTTAATTGAAAAGATATTTCCACAGTTCCCTAGGTACTCCCTCACCTCGTGGGTGAGAAAGAGACCTTGACTGCAAAACCAATTTGTATAGGTTCTCAGACCATGAGTGGCAGCTCAAAGTACCCTTACTTTTGGATTCTCGTTCAGTGTTCTTTCTCTTAAGGAATACTCTCTGTAGTTTGTCTTTCTGTCTGTCTTTCTTTCTTTCTTTCTTATAAAATCTAAACAGGAAGTGATTATAATGTGCAATAAAATGGATTAATGACCCATTTTATAAACCATTTTTTGCCCTTGCTATTTATGAGGGCATGACTCTGAAGGGAGGGAACATGTAAACAAATGAATCTGGCATTCAATTCAAATTGAAACATGCGTGATTCTACCTAACTCTAAGTACTTTTTCTGATGTGACATAAACATCTAGATTCTGATTGGTCCCTGAATAGACGAAGAGTCAGTCCTGTTATGAGAAGGGCTCGAATTTTTGAAGTCAGTAAAGTTTTATGTATTTCCTAGAGAGTCACTATGGTCAATGTCTGTCTTTTTCCATCCTTCTCAGGACCATTTTCCTGAAGTGTTTCAACACTTGCTTCTCTCCAAGGGGAATCCCTGCACCTATGCTTTGAAAACTATTTACTTGTTTTGTTTTGTTTGTTTTTTTTTCAGGGACCTCATTACTTTAATACTCTCTACCTCTCTCTCTTTAAAAGGTCCCAAAGACATTTAAAGATATTTACACTTCTCTTATCATTAAAGGCAAGCAAGCAATTCTCCTCTATCCACCAAATGGACATTCCCTTTCATTCATCCTCATTCTCACCCTCTCCTCAGGGTCAAGCTCTTTAAAGATGTCTGCAGTTCCTGTCTCCACTTGTTCTTTTCTTGTTCATTCCTTAATGCATTGCATCTTGACTTGATCCTCCCTCTCTCACCTTGTCCTGATTCCTTTCCCAAATTCTTTCATAGAAACTAATGCCTACAAAGTTATTATCACTGGCTGCTTTCATTCGAAGTCTAAAGAATATATATATATATATATATATATATATATATATATATATATATATATATTTAAAAATTAGTTGTAGATGGACACAATTCCTTTATTTATTTTTATGTGGTGCTGAGGATTGAACCCAGTTCCTCACACATGCTAGGCAAGTGCTCTACCACTGAGCCATAACCCCAGCCCCTAAAGAATATTTTTCAGTCCTCCTATTTTTGATCTCTTCAACATCTGGATATGTCACATCTGGAAAAAATACTCATCATTTATTCCAGCCTCCTCAAATGACAGATGGGAAAACTGGAGGCCAGATAGTCAAGGCATTCTTTTTCTTAATCAATCTTGACAGTGTTTGTATAATCCATGAGGAAAAAAATGTCATTTTGGTAAAAGATTCTCTACTGTTCATCTGACTATTTTTCTACCCCAGTAAACATGACAATACATGGTACTGAAAGTGAAATGTTTTCAGGAAGAACATGACTTATGCTTTGCATGTCTACTGAGTCTCATTCATGAACTTCATGGTGGCCAGATATATATATATTAAAGCATGTCAGTAATTCTAGAATTTTAAAATGACTTATTTATGGACAATAGATGTTAAAAAGCCAAGAAAGTTTGGGGAGGAGTAACATCCTTTTCTTAATATGAGTGTCCTTGTTAAGTGGGCAGTGCTGATACATCTCCACAAGTGAAGTTTTCTTGCAGGATAAAGAAGTAAAACATGCCTCTTGCTGCAGCTGTGATCTATCAGCCAGCCAGAAAGATTTCTACAAGAAGAGGAAGAAGCTGTCTTCTCTGCTTCCTTCCTCCAAGAATAAAGATGTTATCTTTAACCTTTGGCTCTGGCCAGCCTGGAGCTCTTCCTGTTAAAACTCAAGTATCTTAAAGTTTCACACCCATCTGGTGTTTCTCAGTTTTGGGAATTAGGTCAGTATTTAAATATAGAGCAACCCATGAGTTAAGAAATCGAGAATTCTTGGAGCCATGTCAAGCTTCATCTCCATGAAGTGTTCTTGCTTGCTTTGCTAATAATATTTGATTGATATTATTTGAAAATTTCCCAGTGCTTACATACACAGCTTGTATCACATATCAAATGTCTGCTCATCCATGAATTATTTTCTAGTTTTCTTCAAGTTTATTTATTCATTTTTTTTGATTACTCAGGTTGTTATTTCCATGAAAAATTGGGAGTCTTTCAACTAGACTAATTGATATGAATAATTTCTTTACATTTCTGAAGTCTTAATCTTCACAATTGGAATTCTGTTCTATGCCTCAGAGAACTATGTTGAGAATTGCATGTGTCCAGTCATGGCAGACATTGAACACATGCTGATTCCTTTTCCCATCTCCCTCATGTTCTCTCTTTCCTCCATTTCTCTCTTCCAGCACCTATGGCTGAGTCAACTGTGGTAGATATTTCTTTTTAAATGCTCATTAAGTGAAGGTACTACCACAGCGGATCAAAGTAGATACTTGTTTTGCATGGTGACATTGAAAACTATGTATGTGACTTGGAATGAGTTGTTTTTTTCATGGTTCAGCTGACAGGGTATATTATGCAAGCTTTTCAGATAATACAATGAATTATTAATCCAAATTAGAGAGTGGTAGGCTAGAGCCCTGGATTCATGCCCAGAGAACAGCTCTGCCACATTATAGACATATGGTCGTCTGGCTGGGATAGCTTTTTGTACACATGCCAAAGGAAACTTTATAATGTATGTTGAAATTCTGTCCTTTCTTTGTTTCTTCATTATTGGGTAACTTTGTTGCTCTTTTTCTTTCTTTTCTTTTTTTAAGATGGATTTTATTCTATCTTATGCCCAAAAGTTACTCCTGGGAAAATGACTGCAAGATAATAGAGCTAGTTTTGTTTGCTGCTTTAAATAATAAAGCTAAAAATTTAAAGGAACTGTACATGAATGGAACTTTGAAAACTATTTACTGAAAGCCTAATTTTATCTTCTCTTCTTTATAGGTTATTAAATACACACTAAGGCAGTCCCTGTGTGATATGAATTGTATGCTGTCCCAAGGGTTCAGAAGACTACCTCTTCTCCCATACAACAAATACCTGCCAGTTAACTGTCAGAGTGCTGTCCTATGTATGTATGTATATATATATCTGGTTTGAAACTCCTGGTTCTGAAGTTCTCCATAGATGGGATCAAGGATTAGATATTTGTGTTTTTACTGCTACATTATGGCTATACATATAATTTCAGGGTCAATGATTAGAAAGCTGTTTTGATCTTCTCAAAAATGCTCAGGTAATTATGTTTGAATTTAAAAACCAATGTCACTTTTTCAAAAAATATTTTCTATATAAAGTAGGTAACAGGATCTAAGTTATAAGAGTATACGTTCTGACCATTCAAGTTAATTGAGGTATATTCAGACCAAATGAAAAAAATAAAAGGAACCAATGAACAGTTTTTGTTATAAGTCACTTTAAACTTCATGCTGGTTGCTTTCCATGGGGCTCAATAACAGACTGAGGCTTACCCTAGGAAGGCCATGGTAAAACCACACACCTGTAGGGAAAATTGTTTAGATACCCTTCCTGAGTACATTGGCAAGGTTAATGGATCAGACTAATGAGCTGTGACTGGACTAGTTGAGGATCTGATAAAGTACTGGTGAACTTTGGTGCAGAAGCAGTGACTGGGTCTTAGCAGAGATGGGTGTAGGTGGTAAGGGCCTAGGAAAGACACCTGGAAGAAAAAAGAGACAAAAAAGGCTTTATTTAAGCACAGTTACATCAAGAGCCTGGCCTGCATTGGAGGAGCTTCTGCTACTGGATATCGACAGATGGTGGGATACTGGCATGGCAGGAAGGAAACGTATCTGGGAAGTATGAATCATGGTTTGATGTGGGCTCTGCATTGATCAGGTATATGGTTTTGTACAGTACCTATTTGAGATAAAGTTTCCATTTCTTCAGTTGGAGAATGATTGAGTCAGACCATTTAAACCATCTGTTGTCCTGGTAATGCTCCATGACTCTAAGATGATCTGATCCTTGTACTGTATTCTGTATGTAATGAGACCTTTTCTTACAGCTGTCAATAAAGCTGAGGAGATACTCTGTTGTCTGCTGAAGATCCTAGTGCCCATTTGCCTTGCATCTCTACTTTTTCATTGATGAAAAGTAATGAGAGCATAAAACATAATTTATAATTATTTTCAGAAACATACTATAAAGCTTTAAAACTTACATGGTTGACAATTGGAAAAGGCTTAGCCAGAACACTATTAGTAATTCTGAATTGTACGTGATCTCAATTGTACATGATTCTTAAAAAAAAAATTGTTAACTAAATCTTACTGTATATTATTATATATTTTAAGAACCTTATAATTCTTGTTTTCACTGAAAGTGCAGATAGAAAACCAATGGAACAATGTGATACCAGGAATTTCAACATAATCTTGTTTCCCTACGATTTGATTATTAAATTGGTTGCCTTTTCTGTTTATTTGGCTTTATTAAAGAAATATTACTCATATTAAGAAATCACATACGAGTTTCTGACCGCTCATATGACGAATTCTGCTTCCTCACATGTTGAAGCATAACATTAGAGAAACACGCTGAGGCAAGCATTCAAAGCAGGGTTTGTTTAAAAAGGGGGTAACATAGACTTCTCCGGGAGGGAGAAGGGGGCCATAACTGGTATTCTGGTATCCCAAGAAGTGAGGTGTTCTGCCTTTTTTATATGTCCTAGGCTTCCTTTGTTTTCCTGCTCTCTTCCCCTTATCTTTCTCCTTCCAGGAGATGCTCAGTGGGATGGCCAAAAGGTGGGGAACAGGTGGGCTGAAGGGGCCCTGGAGGAGTGATTCAGGCAGGAAGCGGGTGTAATTTTCAACTCCTTGTAGGGGGGGAAATTCCTTAGCAACAGGTTGGAGCAGGGGCAGGTTCTCTTGATCAGGGTGGAGGAAGAGCTCTAAAGGAATTAACATTTCAATTCCTTCATTCTCTGGATCCCACCCTTGCCTATCTGCCTGTCTAATTCTGGCTTCAATATGGCATGATCATGCATTAAAAATTAGCCCTGTATTCAATAAGAATGCAGAGAACACATTACCTTAATAAAAGAAAATGCATCATTTAAGGATGGAATGGAATCAAAGGAGTTCTGAAATAGGCATAGAAACCTGTGTGAAGTGAGCATATGGAGGATGGTAGAGGAACAAGCTACAGTTCTTTAGACTGGAAGAAACACCAGCAGCTGGTAATGCGGCTGGCACAGATGGGAAGAAATGACATCTTTTTTAATAGATAAAAATATTCAAAAGCATAGATAATTCCAATAGATAAAGCAAGTTTATAGAGCATCGTCTCAACCTGGCTAGAAATTTTACAGAGCATTGAGAGAGAAAATGAAAGAGGCATTGGTTGTAAAGAGATCTGTGTAATAAGAATCGTAATGCATTCTGCTGTCATATATTAATAAATAAAATAAAATAAAATAAAGTGCAGCCTGTCTAAACTATAAAAAAAAAAGAAAGAAAAAAAAGAGTTACAGGACCCATTTAGTTAAATGTCCAGGCCCCATAGAAGCTATTTCCTCTGACCACACTCTTGAGCATGAGTATATTTGAAGATTTTAACTGAAGTTGAGCTCTGCCAGGGGATCATGAGTGAGAGTAGGTCACAGTTCTTTGGAGTTCAGTCCTCTTAAGACTCTCTGTGGAATCAAGAAAAAAGAAATGGCGAGTGACCTGAAATTCAATGAGACAACGTGACAGTCTCAGTGAAAAAGTTCAACTAGTTCACAGTGGAAAAAAACCAAAAAACAGAAATGGGGTTTTCTGTTGAAACAAGTAACATTTGTAACCACAAAATATATATTTTTAAAAAAAGTAAAAGTGATTTTAAAAAGTAAGCATGATTCTAGGCAAACAAGATGCAGCCACAAAAATCATGGAGATTATTTTCCTGCTCAAGGTCTAGAAGCTACATTGGAGCTGAGAAGGTAATAGTGTGTGGGGGGAGTAGGGTGCGGAGACCTTTCCCTTACTAGGATTTTGTAATCTGGAAGGCATGTGGATCAGGAGAGGGAGCCAGTCAGCTCAGGTGAAATTTGTTTTTAAGGAACAGAAATAATGAGAAATTTCAGTAAAATTATAACTCTGCATTAAAGGCAACAAGAAATTGCTTATTCTGAGCCAAATGTGAGTGACTATGACCCAGGAACACCTTCAAGTTACCTTGAGTGGTATTTTTATGATTTAGATGTAAGGTATCTCCCAAAAGCTGTAAGGTATCTCCCAAAGATGTAAGGTATCTCCCAAAAGACAATGCAAGAAAGCTTAGAGGTGAAGTGATTGGGTTTTGACAGCCTTAACCTAGTCAGCATATTAATCCTCTGATAGGGATTCACTGATGGTAACTGTAGGTAGGTAGGGTGTGGGTGGAGGAGGTGGGTCATTGGAGGTAAGCTTAGGAGGTAAATATTTTGTCCTTAGTAAGGCAGTAGACTCCTCTGCTTCCTACTTGCAATATCCTGCTTTTCTTATCCACACCCTTCTACCACGATGCTCTGCAACATGGTAGAACATGCAACAGAGCTGGCCGTCTACGGATTGAGACCTCTGAAATGGTAAACCCTAAATAGGCTTTTCCTCCTCTAAGTTGTTCTTGTCAGGTCTTTTGGTCACAGCAGCGAAAAAACTAACTAAACAGGCATGTTCCACATTGAAAGAGGTTACACAAACTTTTATAGCCAAAAAACAAAGAAAGCCATAAATCAACATATTTAACAAATGCGTTTGTGGGACATAACATAGGTGGGCCACAGCACAGTGGGCCAATCTTTCCTAGAGGTGTCAGATGTTGTAGCATTGTCTACTTTCCGGTTGGTGGAGGTGATGGGTCTGTTAGCTTAATAGTACATTCAGAAAGCTTTACCTATTAGCCAAGAGAATATGAGGTCAGATGAAAGGTTAAATCTACATGGCCTCTTTTTTTAAGGCCGTAAAATGCCCAAGATAAATTTTGCCTGTTGACCTGTAGCATTTCATCTCTCCACATTCAGTATGTTTTAATCAGCCAAGGTCATACAGTTTTCAGGATCTTTAATATCTTTTTCCTGTTCTCTTCAGAGAACTTTAGCTTCACACTAGGAACCATGACTTTGAGCCACTTTTACTCTAGACTTCTCCCAGATCAGATGTCTGGCTAAGGTAGTACCAAAGTGCTTAGGAATTCCTGATTAGAGATTTAAAGAAAATCCAAGATTTCTGACAAGATATCAAATGTAGTGAAGTTACATGCAAGATGAGCATTAAAATAATCTTTTGGAGTAACTTTAATGTTAGTTCAAGTACATGGAGGAACTGTGATTGAAACGAGTTGGTTTGGCTCCAAAGGCCAGTCATTCCACTGTCTATCTTCCACAGATTGCTATGCTCAAAATTCCCCAAATTCATGTTTTAGAACTTAATCATCATTGTGATTGAACTAACAGGTAGAGCCCTTTGGGAAGTGTATGGTACCTTATGAAAGGGCTGGAAGGAACTGTCTTAGGCCCTGTTTTGCTCCTGTGCCTTCTGCCACAAGAGGGCATGAGAGTTTCTCCCTCTGTAGAATGGAACACAAGGACCTTCACCAGACACCAAACCTCATGATAGCTTCATCTGAAGACTTATCATCTCCAGAACTGTGAGAAATAATTTTTTATTCTTTATAAATTAGAGTCTCAGGTATTTTGTTGTAGCAGCCCAAGTGCACTAAGACAGTAATTATTCCTTAAATATAAACACCATTCAGATGTCTGTCCTGGGACCTCGTTTCTCTTTTGATCACCATACTCTTTCGGGACAGTCCCATGCAGCCCAGCACTTCAGTGACTACATGTGTCTGTCACATGTGACAGACACAGATTTTATCCATGCTTGGTAGACATAAAAAAACTCAACAGTAATTTTACAGTAATTTTCACACCACATCAATTTCTTATATAAATTTAATAGCACATCCCAGGTATTGACCTTACTCCCAATTATCTTCTTATGAGATTCAAAAATTATTGACTTATACCCCAGTATGTTCACATTTTATCCCTAAAATTATCTCACCGTCAGTCACTGACAGCATTAATTAATATATAAAGTATATTAAGAAGTTAGTGAAAACTAAAATCCCACTGCATCTGCACCAGTCCACACAATAATACTTACATACTATTCTGCCTACCACACCCTATATAAGCATCACAACCCACATGTTAATGTAGCTTAAATTTAAAGCAAAGCACTGAAAATGCTTTTAAATCTGTGTCTGTCAGATGTCTTTTCACTAAATTTTGGGCTTATATATAGCCAGCTACATACTTCACAGCTTCTCATGGACGTCTTCAAAACAACCCCAACTTCATGTGTAATAATGAAAACTCAGCATGTAACCCTTTCCAAACCCTTCGCTGTATTTACAGCTCTTTCTTTGCTGCTCTGTGAGAACCCGGCTTATTAGTATTTCATTTTTCCTCCTTGTCCAGTATCTGCTCTTCAGTGTATGTTTCTGATTCTCATTCTTTTAATTTTTGCAGTTTCTAATGTTTGTATCTTTTGGAAACTACTTTATTATGGAAAGAATCTAAATAAATTAGCCCAAAAAATAAAGGTTAAGAGCTGAGTACAGTGGCAAGGAGGGTGTGTCCTCATAAATTGCCACGATCTCCCAGTAGGTGGCGCTCACACTGCACTTTTGCCTCTAGGTTTTTTTTTTATGCTGAGAAATATTTCACACAACTTTCTCTATACAGATGATAAATTTAAGTTAATATGCTATTTTGTGTTTTGTGATCTTTCAAATAGCCCTCTAGGCTACTAATACTATACCTAATGATTTGTGTTCTTATTGTATAAAGGAAGTTAGAGTTTGGGGCAAAGTTGATAGAAAGAACACAATTTATTATGGGGAGAATGTGTAATATGGGGTGAGAGGAAGCAAAGCCCTGGATACCAAAGATCTCAAACAAATAGAATTTAATAAATTTGTATCATCCTGTGGGAAACCAGCAACCTGGAAAGCAGAAAGGAAAACCCAGTTATGGGCAGAGCGAGCTAACTAAACCCATATCAAGTGTTATCTGGAAAATAAAGGGGGAGGACCATACATTAAAATCAGATACATAAGGTAGTCTTGGCATCCATTCACAAGATGTGTGATCTTGGGAAAGTGTTTTCTTTCTGGGATTTATATTTCTTTTCTCCAGAATGTTAACATTGAGCTAAGTGATCTTGAAAATTCCACAATTGCTAAACAGAAATCTTGAGTAAAAGGGAAAAAGTAATTCCATGCTCAGCAGGTAAAAGATACAGGCCAACAGCTTCCATGGTTTAGGATATATTAACCAACAGATCCTTGCGCAGAATTTCTTTCTGATGGGTGTTAACTGTAGGCCACTGTTATGAATCCTGGCTGTATCTAAGGTTTAATTGGGGAGGCATAGCAATGACAGCCCCACCCAGACCAGCTATGGGAGTCTCGGGACGTGGGGCCCAGGTATCTTTGTCAAAAAAGGATCTAGGCAGCTTGAATATACACATGAGATTAAGAACCACAGATGCAGATCATTAGAAAGACTGATGATGCTAAGACCTTTAGTGAGAATAAACAATGTTCTTAGTAGTCATGAAAGGCTTATGCATATGCCTGGAAAGGAAAAATATGCACAGGACAAATGAAAGAGTGAAAAAGAGAGCAGACGATACAGAGAACAAGTCTGGGGGTGAAATATAAAAGCACAAAGTACGGATACCGCCAAATGTAAGTTTTCACCACTTTTGGAAAAACTTTGAAAAATGAAGACATTGCTCCCTTAAGAAAGAAAAGAAAAAGGAAAGAAGAAAGAAAGAAAAAGGAAATTATTTTTTTCACCTTACATTTCATCCTTCAATTCCATTGACTACACGAGGGAAATGTTAAGTGTAAGAAATGACATAATTTTGTTTTTATAACTTTAATCGTCTTATGCGGAATCCCCCTTTCCCTTTCCAGTTGGAAAAAGGCTCCATTTCTTAAACTCTTTTATTATTATTTTTTATTAGAGCACTATATCTTTACATGGTTATCTGGGTTCCTTTTGACATATTATACATAATATAAGGAATTTTATTTCAATCCCCATTTCCTCTCCCCTTATCTCCCCTCTTTTTTCCCCTTTCTCTTTTCTCTGCTCTACTGATTTTCCTTTCATGCCTTTATTCATTTGTTGTTGATTGGTAATTTCTGTGGACAGGTGAAGAAGATATTTCTTTGATACATTTATATATGAATGTAACATGACTTTGTTAAGATTTTTTCCACATTTCTTTCCTTCCTCATTCCCTTCCATTACTCTTACTTCTACTCCACTGCTCTTCCTTATATCTTTGTGATAGCTAACACCCTCCTGCACCGAGAAGGCTCCACTTAAGACATCTCTATGCAGACAGAGTGCTGTGACATCTGCCAGTCTCTTTTTTATTGAATTCTTTGTTAACTTAGGTTGCAGATTTATGGTTCTCAACTTGTTTTCAGTGTCTAAAATAATCTGATAGTGTGTTAATCAATTCTTTGTTACTGTAACAAAATGACTGAGATAATCAATAAGAGAGGTTTATTTTGGCTCACAGTTTTGGAGATTTCAGTCCATGATCAATTGGCCCTGTTGCTTTGGGCCTATGACAGCACACCAAGGTGGGAACATGTAGAGCAAAACCATTCACCCAATAGCTAGAAGCCAAGAGAGGAGGGAAAGGTGTTGGGGTCCCTTCAAAGGCACTTTCCCAGTACCTGAAGTCCTCCCACTAAGACCACACGGCTCCAAGAATACATCACCTCCCAGCTGTGGACCAGACTTTACCACACAAGCCTTTGGTATATATTGAAGATCCAAACTGTAGCAGATAGTATTGTATTAATCTTAATTTCCTGATTGTGATAATAAATGTATTATGGTTATATAAGATGCAAAACCCCGAAGAATTGGGTGAAAGGTATATGTAATACACTGTCATTTTTGCAACATTTTTATAAGCATAAATTATTCCAAATTGAAAAAGCTAGGAGATAAAAATGATAGAATATCAATGAAAATACATTTGCAAGAGACTTGAAAAATATCTAATATATTGCTTTTGTGTTATTTTATAAACTGCTAAAATTTGAGTTCAATTTTATAATAGTCTCTTAATGTAAAAGATATGGAATGTATAATACAGCATTTTCAAGCACTTATCTACAAAAATTAACTTTTGAAACATGCTTTTGGTTAACTAAGCTAACAAGTTGAGGATAAAGAATATAAAAGTTCAGAAAGAAAACTGGGGAGCTTGGTATATTGTGAAAAAAAAAGTTTTTGTCTTCTAAAAGTGTTCATGTAAAAATCAATGAATTGTGTGGCTATGAATAAATGTTTTAAAAGCAAAGATTTTCTTTTAGACAGATAATAAATATTTTATAAAACATTTAAATGTCAATTCAAATACAACTAGGCTGTTTTCAGTTGAATATAGTTGTCCAAATTGTCCTAATTAAAAAAAATAGCAGTTAAAACAAGCCAATTTTGCTCTGGTAAGTATTATTTTCAGCCAGAGACATAGTTGAAGTTGTTGATTTTAACAGTGGTTTGAAAATTCTTGCAATTATTTGGTCACTGTAAAGCACTTATAAAAATAAAAGTAGGCACATTTCCTGAGAAAACACCTTTGAAAAGTCTATGAAACAAGATATTTTAATTTTTATCTGAGTTAATATTTGGATGCCATAATACACAATTGTCTGAGATTTTTAAAAATTATTATTATCAGGTTATAAAGTTGTTTTGAAAGGCTTTACCTATAGATAAAATTTGTTGGCTTTCTCTTGACTTCTTTTCTGCAACATAGATTCATTTGTACACATTGTATACTGTAACTAGCATCTAATACTTAGCTTTCTATTCTTTCTGCTTTTTCTTTTAATTTTGGAAACCTATAATTAAAGGTCAACATTGGAAATTTATCAAATAGTTCTATTTATTTCATATGCATGCTTAAATAGGCCTCTTTGTACATGCAGAAGTCCCAAAGATGAATATCTTTGGTATTTCTCTTTCTCTCATGCTTTCTTCCTCATTCATTACTGCTTTAAACAGTTTCATATTGAGTATTTTTTCTGTCCTCAGTAGTGAGGATTGAACCTAGGAGGACTTTACTATTGAGTTACATCTCCAGCCCTTTTCAATTTTTAATTTTGAGATACATCTAAGTTACTGAGGCTGACCTGGAACTTGGGATTCTTCTGTTTCAGCTTACTGAGTTTCTGAGATGACAGGTGTGTGCCATGCCTTGATCATGTCTGAGTATAAGAGTTTTTAGTTCTGTCTTCAATTGATGATCTATTTCTCTCCTGCCCTTTGGACTTTCCATTCTGTGTTCTGCTTTTGCTCTTTGCTTGTATGTAAAATTCTCTAACTTCAATTTATTTCATTGGCTACTTCAGAATTTCTTCAGATTGCCTACCAGTGGTACCGAGCTGACTCCTTGAAAGTCAGGATGGTCTACCTGAACCATGATAAGGGGAAGATTTTGGAGTAGAGTCTTTATGGAGCCATCTAGGTAGGAGTTTCTAGAACATAGCAAGGCAGAATATGGAAGCCTCCAAATTCCCTCTGAAGTTTTCCCAGCTGGACTTTTAGAGGAAAGAGTATCATTGCTGTCAGTGCAAACCACTATCAGCTAGTACTGAAACATTGCCTCTGTGCTTCAGAGGGCTGTCCCTTGACCTTCCTTCATTTCAGACAATCCATTGTTTGAGGAATCTACACTACACTTAATGTTGCTTATAGATCAGCCAGTTTGTGTTCCTGGGATACATAAGTGCTGAAGGAGGAGGCATTAGATACAAACAATAACAGAGATTCACCCATTCTGTCTCAGAAACAACTGAAATATTCAAAGTATAAAGTAAAAAGTACAGTAGATATTTGTTAAAAATAGCAAGGAAGATTTTATTTAGGACTACTGCAAAAAGGGTCAAAGCTATTGCAATAGGGGAGATTGCATAAATAAAAGGCAAGAGAGTTTGTAAGTGCTAAGATAAGCTGGTAGAAAAGCACTGGAGGATGTTAGGAGGGACACTGGTAAATGTGCTTAGGTCTTTCGTGTTTGCTAATTGGTGTTTATTGCAGTTCAACTCCTACCCTCCCATAGAGACTGGGACACCATCTTTCCTGATGGTTACATGGAGAAGATGTACATCTCAAAGGAGCAGAGAAAAAATTTCTAGTGAGGTTTTCTTGAATAAAAGCTCTAAGAAAAGGGAAGTCAGTGGCCTTGGCCTGTAGTCAGAAGAAAACCCACCTACAGTTAAGTCAAGATGAGGGAATTGTGAAGGCCATCTTGGTCACAGAGGAGGGGAATCTCCAGTGAGCCAGGAAAGGAATAAGGAATCTTCTTGCTGCCTGTTTTCTTCTCCCTCCCTAATCCCAAAGGATTCAGAAATTTAAGAAGTGGGAGGGAAAATTAAAAAAAAAGAGGGAAGAAGAAAGAACAAATGTTTTATACCTCCTTCCTGTAGTTTTCTATGTATAGTATAGATTGCAACTGTGGGAAGGAATGGAATACCCTGATGTAAAATCAGGATGATATTAGATGGAAATGAACACTTTTTAAAGGTTCATGGACAGCCTAATGTTTTCTCAGAATGAACGGGAAAAGCACAAATCATGGGACTTCTGGAGAGTTTTTACCCAGAGTAGATCAAATGTAAAGTGGGAGATGAAAATAAATTTTCTTTTTAAATTCATCTCATTAGTTGTGGTTATAATTATATAATTATTAACAACCAATATAATTACAAACTAATAAAATTGTCCTGTGAAAATGTGACACTCTAAAGACTCAATTTACACAAATAAAATTGTAAATATACTTTAAGAAGAAGAAAAATATTATTGGAAGAGAAAATCTCAAATTCATGAAGAAATGTTAAGAAATAGGTAACTCGGATAAATAAAATTAAATACTGATTACAACTCTCTCTTTGGGGGAGGGGTTAAGATGGTCTAAGATCACATCATTCCTATTTAAATAGTTGTTTATTTAGGGGAATCAAAAGAAGTAATAGACAACAATGCCACATGATGCTAAGAAATGGCATAAAATAATATTTTAAAAATAGTGAAAATAGTGATTTTTCATAAATGTGTATATCATTTGTGAATACTAGGAGTGCTATTTTGGTACAGCGTTACATATACATAGCTATATGACTAACACATAAAACTCTTTAAAAATGTACATATAAATACACTTTGACAATTTTTTCGTTAAGTCAGATTATGCTTCTGTGTTCTTTCTGTTACTGTGACAAAACACTGGAGAGAAATCAACTTAAAGAAGGGAAAGTTTATTTTGCCTAATGGTTTTAGGGGTTTTAGTTCACAGTCACTTTGCCCTGTTGCTTTCAGCCCTGCAGCAAGGCAGTACATTATGGTGAACACATGTAGCTGAGGAAAACTGCTCATCTTATGGTGGTCATGAAGCCAAGAGAACTGCTTTTATGTCAAGAACCCTCCTTCTATACCCATTAAGCTACAAGTCCATAAATAGCTTAATCCATTAAGCCATCAATGAGATTCAAGCCCTCACCAGATGTGGCCCCTGGACCTTGGACCAGAACTGTGAGCCAAAATAAACTTCCTTTCTTTTAATTTATCAAGTCTATGGTATTGTGTTATTGGCAACAAAATATGGTCTAATAAACTTATCTTTAGAATTATCTCTAACTTTTTTTGTGTATTTAATATGTTAAATGAATTTTTGAATTATTTTAGAGGTTTAATGTACCCTGAAAAATATGCCATTAGCACTTTTATTAACAGATTAATTATACATTAAAATTTTATTAAAATTAGGAAAGGTAGCAGAATACAACAATTACTAATTGGGCATTATGTAAAATTGTGGATGTGTAACAGACGTGATTCTGCAATCTGCATTTGTGGTAAAATTGGGAGTTCATAACCCACTTCAATCTAATGTATGAAATATGATATGTCAAGAGCTTTGTAATGTTGTGAACAACCAATTAAAAAAATTATATTAAATGCCCTTATAGGCCCAACTCTCCATCATGTTGGCTTAAGAAAAGATTTCCTTAACAAGACTCCGAAAGTGCAAGAAGTGAAATCAAGAATCTATAAATGGGATGGTATCAAACTAAAAACCTTCTTCACTACAAAGGGAATAATCAAGAACTTGAGCAGTGAGCCTACAGAATGGAAGAAAATCTTTACCCCCTGCACCTCAGATACAGCATGAATCTCCAGGATATATAAAAAATTAAAAAAAAACTCACACTATAAAAACAAATAACCCAATCATTAAAATGGGCAAAGAAACTGAAGAGACACTTCACAAATGAAGAAATACGAGTAGTCAAAAAATATATGAAAAAATGTTCAACATCTCTAGCAATTAGAGAAATGCAAATCGAAACTACACTGAGATTCCGTCTCACTCCAGTCAGAATGGCAGATAAAGAATACAAGTAACAACGAGAGATATGAAAAATTGTGCTCTATATGTGTAATAAGAATTGTAATGCATTCTGCTGTCATATATAAATAAACAAAAAAATAAATAAACAATTAAAAAAATTTAAAAAAAAGAATACAAGTAACAATAAATGTTGCCAAGGATGTGGGGAGAAAGATATTCTCATACATTACTGGTGAGACTGCAAAATTGGTACAACCACTCTGGAAAGCCATAGGGAGACTGAAAACTTGGAATGGAACCACCATTTGATCCAGTTATCCCACTCCTGGGCCTATACCCAAAGGACTTAAAAGCAGCATACTCCAGTGATGCAACCACATCAATATTTTTAGCAGCTCAATTCACAAGAGCCAAGCTATGGAATCAACCTAGGTGTCCTTCAACACATGAATGGACAAAGAAATGGGGTATATATACACAATAGAATATTACTCAGCCATAAAGGAAAATGAACTTATGGCATTTACCAGTAAATGGGTGGAACTGGAGACTAATATGCTGAATGAAATAAACCAATCCTCCCCAAAACTAACTGCCGAATGTTTTCTCTGATATGTGGAAGCTAACCCACAACCAGGAAGGGTGGGGAGGAGAAGAATATAAGCCATTGGATTAAACAAAGGGGAATGAGGGAAGGGAGTGGGGCGAGGGGAATAGGAAGAACAGTACAAGTAATCAGACATAACTTTCCTATATTTATATGTGAATAAACTACCAGGGTAACTCCACTGTCATGTACAACCACAAGAATAGGTTCCTAATTAGAATAAGTTATACTCCATGTATGTATAATATGCCAAAATACATTTTACTGTCATGTACACCTAAATAGAACAAGTAAAATTATATTAAATGAATATATAAGTTTGGAAAAATTTACATAGTTATGTTATTGACTCTACCTAAACAGAAATATTATAAATCTTTTCCATTCACATATTCTGGACTTTAGTAACATGTTTGGGTAAGAATTGAGGTTCTAATTACTTTTATCCAATTCTGAAGAGGCTGGCACAGAAGCTTCCTAACAATAGAGGATGCTCAATATTTCCTCCTTCTGCCTAATCCTCACCTCTCCTTCCTGTTCGTATCTTTCTAGCTTGAAATCAAATTCTTTTTTCTTACAGCCAGCTTATTTGTTTTGGAAGCCTTTCTGGTCTTCCTTTGTCTATTCTGTTGAAAAGAGAAGGGATATAATTTGAAGTCATTATTCACTAAGGATATGAATGAATTTGTAAGTAGCCTTATTTTTATACTATTCTATAGAGAGAAATTCATTAAACACAATAAACATATTGCTTGATCAATGTACTATTTTCCTATGCTCAGTAGATTTGACAATTTCTATAAACTATATCCAGTGAAACAATTAGTTTGGTCAAAATATGGAAGCATATTGATAACTCCACAATTAACTTTTCTTTTTCATTTACTAGTATGATTTTGAAACATTTGCTTTCAGTATTTATTAAATTAATTGAGCAAGTGTTAGTATTGGCTTATAAAAGTCACTTGCCAGCATTCAGAAAAACAGACCTTAAGATTTTCAAAACAGGATAAAATAGGATAAAACAGGATAAAATTGAACCTTTATGCAAAGGTTCAATTAGAAACACTTATGATCTTCAAACACAGTATGTATTGTCTACTAAGTCACAATTGTCTACCATAAAAAATGTGGGAAGATCTGATGAAATACTTATATTGGTAATATTGTGTAATAACATAAGCATAAAAACATTTTCATATTCTAGAAGACAGGATACAAGAATTAAGGATGAAATATTTCTTGTCTCTTGTACAGGCAAATTATTTCAATCTTACTTTCTCTTATTCATGAGCAAATCTCTGAAAACATAGAGGAAAATACATTATATCAAACTTTTTCACTCAGGAACAAAACACAAAGGGTCAGAATGGTCTTTAATTTCTAAATGGTGAAATTCCATTTAATGTTTTGTTTTATATTTTACTAGGCAGATTCTGAACGATAAAGGTTTCTGGGTTTTGGGTCTAAGATTTGGAAAGAACAAACAAACAAAACAAAACTGTCAGAATAAGTGGTCAAATAAGTGAAGGAAAAGTAAAAGGGGGAATAATGTAATCAATGAAGCAAAAGAGAAAAATGGACTCATAGACAAGAGGAGAGAGATCATGCATCAAACTGTCCTACACAGAAATGGACCCTATATAACTCTGTCATATGTAAGCAGTGATATGTACTTTTAGAGAGTTCTTTTTCCTCCCAGAATTTGTATAAAGGCATGTTTTGAGCTTACTTGGATCGAAATGTGGTCAATTGGTGCATTCTGATGTGTGAGGACAGGCTTTGGATGATGTCAGGGCCCTGCTTCCCCAGAGATTCTTCTGGTCCTGATCAGATGACTCACACACCAGAAACCCTGACTCATCAATATGCATTCTGAAATGCAGGAGAGAGGCAGGGAGAAATCATGTGGAAATGTGATACTTTCTGCATTGCAGAGTGTAGTATTCATTTCTATCATTTACATACAACACAGTTCTCTGGACTTAGGGAGCTCCTCTCATACCTTGACTCTCTTTCCTCCCCAATCCAACTCAGCCTTTTCCTTTTTACACCAACTTCATTTTCAAATAGAGAACAAGACTTACTGTTGTTTGTTTTTCCTTTTACATATATAAGGGGATTAGTTTTTATTCCATTTTATTTGTTCTCATAATTTTCAGGTTTTTAAAACGATGTCAGTTACAATGCTTCCTTAATGCAAGTGCTAGAGCAAGAGATAAACATGCTCTGCTCTTTTAGGATTTGCAACCTTGAATTATCGGTGAAAGCCAGATGGGTGCTGGAGACATTGGCATGCAAGAGCATGTCCTCGGGGACTCATCGGTTTCCAAACTTCCTCCACAGTGTCTAGTCCTGAAACAACAAGCATCCTTTTGCTCTTGAAACTGGTTCAGAACAGAATAGAAAGAACAAGGCCTGCTGGTGGAGGCCTTGGAGGCAAGGGGATCATTTGCTTAACAAAGCAAGGCTACAATCTACCTCTCCAAGGCGCTTTCATCTGAAAACTGGGTTTGGAACCAAGTGGAAATAAGCTCTTTCCAGTGCAATTCAGCACTTCCTGGTTTCACATGGACACAAAGAATAGAGACCTTTTTTGTGTTTTGCTGCTATTCACTTTTTTCATCAGGTCTGAAACTGTAGGTGTGCTTAAATAATGAAGGCTTGTACACATTTTCTTTTCTCTAACTGGGGATTCAGATTCTGATTTTCCCAGAGCAAGGTGAAGCTGCTTTCAACTCTGCTCACTAAAAGCTGCTGAAAAATAATACGAAGGGAGAGTCTTTCATAATGAGACAGGTGATTGGAAGAGTACAGTCTCTGCTATCCTTCTGAATGCCTTTTAATATTTTTGTTTTGGCCTTTAAGAGCTTTGGGTTTCTTTTCTGAAAGCAGAGATAAAGAGAGCTCCTTAGCTGTTCAGATATTGTTAAAAATCATATAATTTGTTCTAATGTGACTTCCAAGAGACCACTTGCTCCCCATGATCTTTCTCATTGTTGCATAACAGATGAGAACTGGGTACCAGTTTATGTCTGTACGCACTAGAATTTAGAATGCAACTGAGTCTTCAGCATAGACTCATCTTCATCTTGGTGGCCTTGTAAAATGGCAAGTGTTTTGGAAATTGAAGCATATAAATACAAACTAAAACTAAAACCAAACCTCAGGTAAGCACTGTTTTTACCTTTGTAAGACCATAACCCTAAAACTCCAATTTCTGGATCTGACTCATCATTTCAAATCCTAGATGTTGCAACCATAAATGCATACTGTTCTTGCTCAAAAGGGAGTCTATCCACTCTTCCTTCCTCAAACACCTACTCTTAGGCAGAAGATGTCTGCAGTTAAGAAACTAAAAGCAGCCAGCCACTAATGCTGTGGGTCAGCTGGTGCTAGAACACTTTTAAGGCCATCAAATTCTCTTTTCTTTCAATATAGGAGTACATAGAAACTATATTCTCCTATCATTAAAAGGCTTTTCTTTTTTTTTAAGTCCACAGTTGAAGGAAATATTGCAGGTGGATATTCACTTCTTTTTTATCACAACCTAATAGAAACAAGAATCTCAAGATTTGGGTCTAAAGCAGAAAGCCACCAGAGATAAAAGCATGGAAAATATGAAAAAAAAATAAAGAATTCAACTTATTAGTCAGGTAGAAATCTCATTATGTTTTAAGCAGTTCATTAAATGCTATATAAGATTGTACTAAGTAAATGATATGTTTTCTATCTTTTAGGATCTTTATGTTATAGTAATTCAAATGGAACAGAAGAAGTAAAAGAAGAGTCTCATTTGTTATCAGTTCTGAAAATCACATGAACAGTAAACTAGAACTGTTTGTTATTCCTCTGTTGGTTTCCACATCTAATCCCAGCATGTCCGAACCTTATCTTTAGGCTATGCATAAGATTTATAAGGTTATATTAACCCAGCAATATTGCAAACATAAAAATCATTAACAAAACTTTGATACTAACATATTTTTTAATAGAAGAAAGAGGATAAATACATATTCTATTTGACAATGCCTTCTTTATAAGACTGAAAACTATGTTGATTTTCAAATGCTATAAATAATTAACAATGACCAACTCCAAACTATTTATGGTGGTGAGGTGTTCAAGTGAATATCTTCATCAATTTCTTTGGCCCTTTCATGCCCAAGAGAACTTTAATACCTGGAAGAGGCCTGGCCTGAAAAATTTATAACCTAAACCCAAGCTTAACAAAATAAAACAAAATAAAAACCTCACTATTAGTTCAAGCAGGAATCTTATAGGTTTCAGTGGCTCAAGAAACCACAACCCAAGAAATATCTTAGTTCTACTTTGAGGGATATGCCTTTTATGAGCATCATTGTTAATGATAACTATTTTTAAAAAAGTTATTTTTTGAATAAATAAATCCTGAAGTTAAAATTTATTTTTTATGTTCTTATTCCACAGTTTGTGTTCTTTATTTGTGGCTGCTACAGAAATACAGTTGATTTTTGTATATTGATTTTTATTCAGTTGCTCCACTAAGTTTTCTTTTTAAAACTAATAATTTATCTGCATATTCTTTGTTTTTTCTACATACATAATCATGTGTATCTCTGTGTGTGTAAATAATGAAGATTTTATATTTTCCTCTTCCCCTTCCTTTCTCCCTTATTTCCTTCCTTCCTATTCTATGACTAGAATCTCCAGTACAATTTGGAAAGACAGTGGAGAGGGAAGATGCTAGTATCTCATTTCTGATGTTAGGAAGCTTTCAACATTTTGCTGTGAAGTATGATTTTTGCTATAATTCCTATTTTATTCTTTATCAGATTAAGGAAAATTCATTTTACCATCTGTTGCTAAGAGTTTTATAATTCATGGATATTGAATTTAATATTTTTTTTTCATTCACTGGAATGGTCAGATGAGTTCTTCCTTAGCCTATGTATTAGAAAGCAATTATCACTGTAGCACTGGGTTATGGTTTAGATACGAGGTGTCCCCCCAAAGCTTCTGTGTTAATGCAGGAACATTCAGAAGTGAAATGATTAAATTATGAAAGATATAACCAAATTAGTCCATCCTAGTTTGAATAGACTGAGAGGTAACAGTAGACAGGTAGAGCATGATCGGAGGAGGTGGGTCATGGCCGACATGGCCTGGAAGGGTATATCTTCCCTATAGCCCTTTGACCTTGCTCTGTTTCCTGACTACTATGAATGGAGCAGCACTCCTCCTTCATGCTCTTCCTCCATGATGTGCTGCCTCACCACCGGCCCAGAACCCATGGAGTCAGCTGGCCATGGACTGATCCTCTGAAACCAGGAGCTAAAATAAACTTGCTCTCCTCCTAGTCATCCTGTGCAGGTATTTTGGTTATAGTGAGGAAACGCCTACTAAAACATACTGTACAACAAATTACCTCAAAACTCAATAACTTATAACAACAATCATCTTTGTCTTGTTTTCTAATGTCTCACTGGATGAAGGAAGTAAAATGGCTTAGAACTGGGGCAAGAGGAGAGGAATTCACTCTACCAGCAGTGCAGAGAACCTCAGAGTTCCACAACAAAGGTTGTAGACAGAAGGAGGGTGGTAGATAGAAAGTCCTCTCCTAGACCATAATTATTCACAGCCCTTCCATGCAAAATACACTCATACCCCTTCTTGGATCTCCAGGCCCCCATAGAATACACCATGAGGATTAAACTCCAGGTCAGATCAGGATGCTGTTCCTCTTGACCTAGAGACCTATAGCCAAAAACATCAAATTATCTATCCCATTTAGAGGCACTATTGAGCCATGAATGGGATAAACCCAATAAATGATCTGACTAAAGGGAAAGGGAGACATCTAGCAATTCTGAAATTCCACTGGAAAAATGGAACTTTGTTAGCCAAGAATGGCTTCTTATCAATTGTTTTCCATGATTCTTGCCTCTACCCTCCTTAACATTTCTTTTCCAGTACCCTCCCTGGCCTTTTCTGAAGAAAGCTTTAGGAAAAAAGTACTTTGGTGGGAACAGATGAGAAGTTTTCTTGGCCTGTTTCCTATCTATAGAAAGTTGGAAGCTAAGAGGTTTTATAAAATCTCAAATAATATCTGTCTTGTTTTAGCCCCGCTAGTAACACTTTTACAAATGGAGATCACTCAAAAACTTTGTTGATTTTCTATGATTCAATTTGACTTCTCTTTTCATTAAAAAACTGACCCTAAAAGACAGGGTAAAATCTGTAGGGTTGATTATGAATTTTTTGGGCCCATCAGATTTCCATGGGATCAAATCCTTTGACTTTCTGGAGGTCTCTATGGAGCTAAAAGCCTCTGTTAGGTGTGACACTATTTTTTTTATAGTTTTTAGTGAAGGGCATGACCATTACATCCTGATTTGGTTTTTACCAAATCAGGTTTTTTAAGCTTGATCAAATGGTGCAGTATCAATTTAATTTTTCCCCAGGCTATATCATTATTTGAGAATCTTTAACTTTCTGGAATGGTTTATATGAGAAGCAATTTTATTTTTCCATTTAGCAAGTTCTTGGCTCTTTATATACTAGTCTGCTGGTAAACTGGCAGTTCTGCTCTGAATTTTTGCTTTGTAGTGTCTTACTAAATGAGGTAAAAATCATCAGCTGAAACTTTGACTATTTTGTCAGGACAATATCTCTCCTAAGACAACAGATTCATTAGGTAAGTCTTCTATGTTCCCTGCTATGTCCTTGTTGGTGTTTCTGAAATCAAATCCTGTACTCAACATTTTTTCACCCTGAACACAACATTTGGCCTCAGGTGGATTAGGGATCAGCTTCTTGGTTGAATTGGAGGAAATCCAAGTCTATTTTTGATAAACCATAATTCAAAATGAGTGTTTCAATAAAAAAGAAATATTATTTTTGTATATGTGTTATCCTTCTGCTCTGTGGAACATAAAAAGAACATATGTCTTTTACAATTACATGGTAATAAAAATAAATTAATGTTCATGAGTGAATTATATATATATATATATATATATATATATATATATAGAGAGAGAGAGAGAGAGAGAGAGAGAGAGAGAGAGAGAGAGAGAGATCCTAGAGTAACCAAAAATGTTGTAACCTAAGGCAGAGAAAATGTGTATAGATGGAACAAAACTGACCTAGAGGAACTGTAGAGCAGATCTTTACAATAGGACTGGACTGTCTGGGCTCCCATATCATCTCTTCTCTATAGGAGCTGCTTCACTTGAACAAGTTCCTTGACCTCCCTTGTTCTCATTAATAAGACTAGAGAAATAACAGTACCTCTCTGATCCAGTTGTTAAAAGAATTTAATGAATTAATAAACGTGAAGAGCTTAAACTAGTATTTTGTACATAGTAAACATACAGTAGAAGCTTATTATTTTGTAACTTTATATAAAGCTTTCTACAATTCAAAATAAAAATTTCTGTGATGTGTATCACTTTATGTCTACATTTTCCTCAGACAGCATTTTTGTATGCCTGGGAAGGAGAATAAATTGGCAGTCATATGTTCAAAGTTCCTTTCTTGTTTTATTAAACTTTTGTTTTACTCTACAGATATTTGCCCAATTTCTCATAACTTCAGGGAATATTGACTTAGATGAAAATGCACTATAAAAAAATAGAGACCTGATAG
The DNA here is from genome assembly GCF_045843805.1 of Urocitellus parryii. NCBI lineage: Eukaryota > Metazoa > Chordata > Mammalia > Rodentia > Sciuridae > Urocitellus > Urocitellus parryii. The sequence continues at coordinate 48,501,256 of NC_135533.1, forward strand.
CAGTAAATTACTATAAACAGGAGTTTATTCTCTAGTATTCAGAAGATGAAATTGTCTATTGCCTGTTCCAGATATGTCCAAACTGTATATTGTCCACTAACAACTGCTACCAAACCTGAGGTCCCCACTCTGTGTTATCTTCAAGAAATGATTCCTAATTCCTGGGGGTTTCTGAGAGTTTCAAGACATGTGCCACATTTTCCTATAACACACCTTTTGTTTACAGCTGCAAATGAAAGAATCTCCTGACCAAGTGGCTTTAACAGTTGTGGTATTTATTGTCCACAAAAATTCTCAGGTGAGGTAGCCTCACTTTGGGCTCAGCAGCCCTCTGCTGTTCTCAAAACCCCCTGTTTTCACCATGTTATTTTGAGTATATCATGGGTCTAAAGATCCTATGGAAAACTTGTGGGTGCCAACCCCCTATCTTCCTTTCTCTACTTCTTCTATTACTAACAGAATGACAATTTTACTTGAAGACACTGCACATCCAGTTTGTTTTTAAGAATCCCTATCAGGGCTGGAGATGTGGCTCAGTGGTAGGGCGCTCGCCTGGCATGCGTGCGGCCTGGGTTCGATCCTCAGCACCACATACCAACAAAGATGTTGTGTCCGCCAAGAACTAAAAAATAAATATTAAAAAAATTCTCTCTCTCTCTCTCTCCTCTCTCACTCTCTCTTTAAAAAAAAAAAAAAAAAGAATCCCTATCAAGGGAATTCCCATTAGATGTGACTAACACCCAAATGAATTCTGTAAAATACAACGATATTTTTTAGGTCCAAAGATATTCCTTGGAACATTTGGGGGGCATTAATTTCATTGTAAAAGTGGTTCTTGCATACAGCTTAAAATTATTAGGAGGGAAGGCCTTAAATTAAAAGTAAAAAATTACGTCCCCTCATTCACTCTAACACTTCTAGTTTCCACTCATTAGAAAGAGAACTTCAGCTAATAGTCTCTTTAATGTCCTATAAAACAACACTGTTTTAGTCATTCTATTTACTGCATTGTTTCCTTCTTGGCCTTTTATTTATTTATTTTGCGTTGCTCACCCCAATTCATTGTTGTTCTCTTTTATTCTGCGGGAATAAAATAGAAATCACTTTGGGGACCCCACAGGAAAAATTGGCTTTCTTTATCAGAGTGAATATATTCATTTAGGAAAATGTTTTAAATTAGCAAGACTCTCTTTCAAAACACTAAACCATGTGACCATGATAGTTTTAATAATGATAGTCAATGATGGTCCATGTGTGCATTTTTGTAAATATATCACTGTCATTTCACCCTATTACCTTTGATATTAATAACTGTGACATTGAGAAAAAGTGCTAGATAGTCAGATTTTCTAAATGATCTACCATCTTCAGTCACAAGTAATATGATATATATATATATTTTTAACACAGAATGATGTATTTTCATTGAGACATTTAGGGAATGATGCAAGATTTTTAAATGTTAAGGCCATTGTGGATATGTATGCTGGGTGATTATGGGAAATAAAAACAAACAAAGGTTGTGCATTTGGAGCTTACTATGATTCTTTATAAAGTTATATTTAAATTAGTAAATAATTAATATTAAAATTTAATATTCCTTAAAGTTGAACTATTTTGGATTTCTTCTAAGGCCATCTATTTCTAAAGAACCATGAGAACTTATTAAATATGGTTTATCTCAGGCAATGTTATGATGTCTGTTTAGTCTCTCTAGCCTTATTTTTCCAATAAAATTGTCTCTTTCTCCCAGAGAATATTTAATCCAGTTTTTCAGGGGCTTTTACACTATTTCCCCTTCCCCTTAATATAAAATTTCTAATAGTATTTAAAATTTTAAGTTACTGTGTTAGGATCCCATATGTAACTTTCAGTAACTACAGTGTATTTCACTTTAATTTAAAGAATATAAGTCAGTATTTCACAGGTTAGGGATTTTTCTGAACACCTTAAATTTCTACATTGGTTGAAAAGAAGAACAACCTTTCTTTTCTGTGATTGTCAAAAGACAATCGTAAGTAGCAATTTAGTAATGTTCAAGACTGATATATAGGTCCATAAGATTTGATTAAAGTAGAACAATTTAGTTAATAATTCCAAGGAAATATTCTTAATTTTTTAGTGGCAGGATAGACTTTGTTTTTGAAGAATCTCCCAAGTCTCACTAGGGTTCACTGTTCACATCTACTTTGGAAAGATGGAGTCCCTTATGCTATTATTTAGGTCTTAAGTTTTTTAATATGTTATGCTAATGACTTGGTGGTAATGCTGCATTCCAGAAAAAAAATGGAAAAGCACAGTACTGTGATAACTTCCAATGCTGGCTCCCTGATGTACTGTTTTTGCAATTATTTTATAAAATAAAATAATTAAAGATTTAATTTACAAATAAGAGGCCATAGAAAATACTGCTGTGAAATCAGAAACATAATGATGTGGTGTCTTAGCTTTTATAGGGAGGATTGTTCCTGCTGCTATGTAGCTATTCTTGGGTTAGGATACAGTAGGTATTTCTTTAGGAAATACCTAAAGAACTCCATTGGGAAGATTCATGATTCTCTCAAGAGCTTCTTAAGGTACTTGAACTATCTGGGAAGCTGACTTGTGGGGGAAGCATTTTCTTATTGTCCAGCCAAAGTCTACCTTATAAATTTTTCAATATATACTTTGCAACTATCTTTTCTGCGAATTTAAGTTCCCACTTCAGAACTCCTATTATTGCATATAACCACTCAATTGAGTATCAGAAGTTACTTAAAAGGAGAGCAGATAATATAAAAGGGAGTTAGAGAGTTAGATTGCTGTTTGACCTGACTCCACTAACTTTTAATATTTGGCTAGAGATGATTCCTCTGTATGTTGTGCTTTAGACAGTGTTAAGAGTTTTCTATGTGAGAACTTTGTTTTCGTCAGTTTTTTTTTTCCTGCTGTGACTAAAAGACCTGACCAGACTATTGCAGAGGAGAAAAGTTTATTTGGGGGCTCATGGTTTCAGGGGTCTCATTTCATAGACAGCTGGCTTCATTCCTCAGAGCTCCAGGTGAGGAAGAACATGGAGGGGTATTGCAGAGGGAAGCAGCTCTCACAATGATTAGGAAGCAGAGAGAGAAAGAAATTCTACTGCCATATACAAAATATATACCCCAAAAGCACACCCCCATGCCCCACCTCCTCCAGCCACACACTACCTGTCTTCAGTTATTGCTCAATTAATCTGGTCAGGGCATTAATTTACTGATTGGGTTAATGCTCTCATAATACAACATTTGTCCTCTGAATTTCTTGCATTGTCCCACACATGTGCTGTTGGGGGACACCTCGCATCCAAACTATAACAAACTCCCTGTATCCTGTCTTTGCCAGCTCACCTTTTGATCACATCTCTGTATTTGGTAAAGTGGATATTGAGCTTCTAAATACAAACAGTCTGAGATTCACTACTCTTTTAAGTTATAAAAAAGTCATTAAGAAATTGTAGTTTTGTTGACCACCTTTTGCTTTCTTTATTCAGAGGCTTCCTTTATTTGTTTTTTGAAAGTTCAGAGATTTACCATGTAACTCTTGCCCACACATGCATTACCTCCCCATTATCCACATTCTCCATCAGAGAAGTATATTTGCTAAAACTGATGAACTTATATTGATACAACATATTGTCAAACATTGATGCAACACCCAAGGTCCACAGTTTGCATTAGAATTTGCTGCTGTTGTAAGTTCTATGCACTTGGACCAATATATGATGACTTAGGATCAAACAGAGAAATTTCACTCCTAAAAATCCTCTGCTCTGCCTATCCCTACCTCCAACCCCAACTGTCAGAAACCATGGTTCTTTGTATTGTTTCCATGATTTTCATGAATGTCATATATTGGACTCATACAGACTTTTCAGATTATCTTCTTTACTTAGTAATGTGCATTTAAAGTTTCTCCATGTCTTTTCATGGCTTGATAGCTAATTTCTTTTTTAACACTGAATAATATTCCATTTTCTTATACTATAATTTCTGAAACCATTCATCCAATGAAGGATTTCTTGCTGTTAAAAGTTTTGGCAATTGTGAACAAAGCTCATATAAGCATCTGGGTGCAGGATTTTGTATGTAATTTTTCAACACCATTGGGTAAAATGGTAAGAGTATATTTAGTTTTGTAAGGAACTGCTAAATGGCCTTGCAAGTGGCTATGCTTTTGCATTCACACCAGCAATGAATGAGAGCTCTGTTGTGTCACACCTCTTCAGCATTTATGGCTTTAATTGTTCTAGATTTTGGCCATTCTCATAGGTGTGCAGTTATATATCATTGCTGTTTTTGTTTGCAGTTTCCTTTTACATATGTTGTGTGGAATGTCTTTTTTCATGCTAATTTTCCATGCATTTTCTTTGGTAAATTTTTTTAAAGGTCTTTGGCCCATTTTTTAATCCAGATGTTTATTTTCTTTTTATTATTTTAAATCAGGTGTATCTTTGCAAATATTTTATCCTGTTTTTTTTCCCCTAGTGGTTTGTTTCCTCCTTCTCTTGGCATTGTCTTTCATACAGAATTTTTAAAAAGTTTTTATTCAAGTGTAGCTTATTGATTATTTTCTCCATGGAGCTTGCCCTGAATGGTGCATCTAAAAGTCATTGCCCTACTCAAGGTTATCTCCGTCTTCTGCTATGTTATTTTCTACAAAAATTATAGTTATGTATTTTATATCTAGGCCTAGGGTCTATTTTGAGTTAATTTTGTGAAGAGTGTAAGGACTGTATCTAGAGTACTTTTTGCTTATAAATGTCCAGTCAGTCTAGCACCATTTTTCAACAGGGCTATCTTTGCTTCATGGCATTGCCTTTGTTCCTCTGTCAAAGATTAGCTGAATATATTTATGTGAGTCTATTCCTGGGCTGTCTATTCATTTCCTTTGATCTACTTGTCTATTCTTTCCCCAAAACTACCCTACATGGTTAATATAGCTTCATGGTAAGTCTTGAAGTCAGGTAGCATTTCATTTACTTTTAGAATAATAATCCCTCAATTGCAAAACCAAATTCATTGCAGTGAAGACAGTTTCGGTGTGTATTCCTATTGCTAAAACATTTTTTGAATCGAAGTAATAAAAGTACTTAACATACTGATTTACAAAAATAAATAGAAGAAGAAGAAAAAAAAAGGAATTTAGAAAAAGAAGAGAGGAAACTCCAATGCAATTTTTTTCAGTTTACTATATTACAGCAAATGTGACTCTGAAATTTATCAATTTTGGTATTTTAATCCAACCAGCATGCTTGGTTTGGGAAAGAGATGTGGCCTCATTGAAAGCAAAGAAAGATAACAGTTAACTAGAATGTATACTTGCAGGGTATTTCTGGTTTTAACCTTTGCTGAAGGAAGACAAAGCCAGATTTCTCTGTCCTCTGGGACACCTCAGTCAGCAATGCTGTGTGTATTAAGACTATCAAGCTAACCATGGAGTGAATATTCTCCCTCCCAGGTGAAGGTTTGCAACTGATTCAAACAAATATTGCATTAATAAAAGCTGCTATGTGGATGCCTTGGAGGCAGGAGCTTCTCTGATGGTACCAGTAGAGGCCCCAGCCCTCCTGCCCTGTTGTGCCCCCAGGGAGCATTTCACTTTTCAGCTGTCTGACCAGAAATAAAAATCTTCTCAAATTACATCAATCAAGGTTTTGAGGGGGACAGAAATACAGGTGCTTTTATGAGACCCAGCTTTTAAGTTCAGCTGTGCCTCAGGAAAAAAATAGTCAAATATCTGTCTGTCTCTGTCTGTCTCACATACGGACACATACATACACATGTCCTTCATCTCAGATGTAAATGTGTTTCATTCCTTTCTATTTATAGAGTGACTCCACACACTCAATCCTCGAGTCCATCTGGTCTTTTAGTTCAAATTTTCATAAGGGCTAATGCTATCTCTGTGTCCTATTTTTAGATTCCAAGAAAACAGAATAAGTCTGGTCCTAGGTCTGATATTCACACTGAATCCAGAGCCCCTGAGTTCATAGCAAGAAAACCAGCCTGAGATCTGGCACCAACAACTAGCTCAGAGTGTTGGACATGTCACGTCCCCTCTCTGGGCTGCAATTTGGGGACTGAGGCATGGGGAGGGAAAGCAAAATTAAGGGTAAGTTGGAACCAGGTTTGGAGCTTCATTTTTAGCTTCACCTTCAGAGACTATACCAGACACACAAGAGAAATAATTTCATTTTCTTCATGTGTATTGCCTTCCCACTCTTTGCCCTTTCCTATATTGCACGCAATTTGTTTCTTCTTCTTCTTTCCTTTGTCTGCCCTTTAAACAACAGTCTGAGGAGTGCCAAAGATAGAATCTGGTGCATGCATCAGAGGCGGAAAGGAAAGGCTGAAGGGCAGAAGAAGAGGTTGTGAGGTCAGCCCAAGTCTGGAAGTCTGACTCACTGTACACAGACAGTCAGAGTCACTGTTCTTTTCTATATTAACTATTATTAGGCTTACAGAAATTGACAATTGCTAGTTTTGACTAACTCTGCTTTATTATTGTTGTGAATAACACAATAATTTCTAAATTGTGAAAATGAAAGTTTCTAAACAAACCAATCTAAATTATTAGTCAAAATGAACAATTAAATAAGCAACTCCTACTTAAAAAAAAAAAAAAAAGGAAACCACCAGGTCTGGTAATGCATGCCTGTAATCATAGCACTTATGGAGAGTAAGGCAGGAGGATTGCAACTTCAAAGCCAATTTCAGCAACTTAACAAGGCCCTGAGCAATTTAGTGAAACCCTGTCTCAGAATAAAAAATAAATAAAAAGGGATGGGGATGTGGCTCTGTGGTAAAGTGCCCCGGTACCAAAAAAAAAAAAAAAAATGTAATCCAAGCTGATATTACAGTATTTTTGACTGGGTGTTGCTAATGTCAAGAAAAATAATTTAAGTAATTAAGAACTAAAGGAGCTGGGCAAGGTGGCACATGCCTATAATCCTAGCAACTCAGAAAGCTGAGGCAAGAGGACTGTGAGTTTAAAACCAGCCTCAGCAATGGTAAGGCACTAAGTAACTCAGTGAGATCCTGTCTCTAAATAAAATACAAAATAGGGCTGGGGATGTGGCTCAGTGGTTGAGTGCCCTTGAGTTCAATGGCTGGGATACTCCCATCCCTGCCAAAAATAAAAAAATAAAAAAAGGAATCATATATTCTGAAGAAGCAATCCATATGTATGCTTTTTGATACCCTTGTTTAAAAAAGTCCATCTTGCTTTTTTATGATGATGCCTTTATACTTGTTGCCCTGAGACAGAATCAATCTCAAAGGTCCAAACTTTGAAGGTAGAAGATATCCCAAAAGCAAAACTTGCCCAAGAGCCAGGGGGTAGCATAATTTTTGCATGTGTGTTTTGGCTCTTGAATGTCTCAGTCCATGAATTTTAGGCCCTTTATCAATCTGGTTCATGGATATCTTTTCAGAATTATTCCTCTACTTGTGTTCAACTCTATCCAAATGAACTTTTTATTTACTTGTTGTCCTGCTTGTATGTCCAGTTAAAAGTCGCTAAGGGGAAGAAAATTAAATGGTAGAGACGGACTAAGGAGGGACACAGTCCTTGTCAGCCAAAACAGTCAAGGCTAAAGGAACTCAATAGAAATTCCTTTGTTTAAGTTCCAGTGCCTTAGGCTTGATATGACCTCTTGAGACTTTCTGGATCTGCTCTGTACCTGGTTCCGGCTCATTTCAGATGGACCCTGCTTGGTTACACCTGTGCTCGCCAAACCCTTCCTCTTACTGTATTGAGGCTATTTCTCAATTGCCTACCTGCTGCTGAATAGCCATTTAGCCCAGTTCTCTCCCTCCCTGCATGTTATAGGCCTGGGTGTGATGAGTTTGAGTCTAAAGTTGACAGAAACTTCCTGTATTTGTAAATGCATGTTTTCTTTCCTATATTTGTTTTTAAATTCATTTATTTTAGTTTTTACTTGTGCTTTTGACTTTAGCTTACACAATAGTTAATACTATTTTTTTTAAAACAGAAATGGTGGATCAACTAATTTTGTCCTATTTAAGTTTACATTCTTGAAATGTAGAGGATAATGGCATATATGTGACAGAACAGAAATGTGACCTACTGAGACTGTTCCTTCTAAAAGCGTTCTGTGGAATCTGATGACATTACATAAGAATTTTTGTGTCATTTCTCATCAGAATAAAATATCAATCCTACCTCTTTCAAACTCATCATCATTTTTATTTATTGTTCCATTAGTGCTCAAGGACTAGTTTCTTTTCAATATGTTCTTATTATAGATTAATATGAATAATTATAAATTGAATTATATGATAATGAGACTGCATACTTTGCATACTTTTCATTCTATCAAGTCTATTAGATATTTACATTTATATAGTAGCATTTATACTGTAGTGTTCTATGTCTAGTGCTAATATTCAAAGTGTAGAAGGCAAAGTAATTATGTAGGTGTTTCATTTTTAATGTGGTGTATACTTAATAATAAGAAGCATTGTATGGTGCTTCTTTCTAAGCAGAAACCAGAGAAAACGGGGTAAGATCTTGTTTTTGTTATTGTATTCATCCATGTGGACTGTAAATTCAGTTTCAGTGTTTTGTGTTCATTTTTTAAAACAAAGATAAGGACCCTAGCAATATTGCCAAAGAACTGAAGCGAGTTGCTTACTGACAGACTGCTTTTCAGAAAATACAATTTATTATGCTGTCTGGTCTGCCCACATCCAGATCATTCACAACTTTGTCCAACAGTTAGAAGGAATTAAACTTTTCTATGGCCACAATGCAAATTGCTTCTTTGTAACACTAGAGGGTGGTATTTATAAAGCCACTTAGGACTATACTAGATCGTGACTTAAATTTATCCTGTGAGATTATTTATTCAAATTGTCTTTGAATGAAGACAATGCAAATAAATGATATTTTAATTGCTTATGTGACTAAAGATGATACACTATAATGCAAGTACAATTAATCTGACTTTTAAAAAGGTGATTCCACTTTTCTTTCTTTTTTTTTAAAGAGAGAGAGAGAGAGATGAGAGAGAGAGAGAGAATTTTTTAATATTTATTTTTTAGTTTTCGGCAGAGGTGGACACAACATCTTTGTTTGTATGTGGTGCTGAGGATTGAACCCGGGCCGCACACATGCCAGGCAAGCGCGCTACCACTTGAGCCACATCCCCAGCCTGTGATTCCACTTTTCTTCAGGATAGGAATAATCTTCTTTATTTTAGTTATTTACAGTAAGAATGAAATTTCAGCGCTAATGGTAAATAATATTTCAAAATGGTATATGTGGTTATTCAATGTAAGTTGCTTATTGTTTAATACATTAAAGGAGATTGAAGAAGGGTTAGGAAGACAGCTTCGATGTCTTGAGTTTCATATCCCTCATGTGTCAAATGAAGAAATTAGACTAGTATATAATCTTGAAAGCCCTGCCTGTGTGTTATTTCTATTTGAGCATCGGGGAAGGTGGTCCTGCTTGAGGGTATCCATGTTGGCTCCAATTCATGAATTGCAAGATGTCCTGTGGCAGAGCCTAAGCTAAAGAAGCCTAACTTTGGAAACCTTAGCCCCAAACAGAGTGCCTTTTGTGTTTCCTTTGCTTGGCACTTGATGGGATGGACTTTGGTTTATAGCAAGGCAAGTTTGTTCTTCACTAGAGAACTTTGGACATATTTGCTTCCAGTTGTGCAGCAGCAGCAGGAGAATTTAAATGCAGCACCAGGAGAATCATCCAGATTATTAAATAAATAAGAGATTTCCTGAGGGAACCGTGTCTGCTCTTTCCACTATCCTGGAAGAATTGAGCATGTAGAACTATGTATTGAATAACACCAGAAAAAAATGAGTTAAGGAACTCCCAATCATGGAATACAGGCCATTGGCTTCATATGCGAAATGCTGAAACATACTTAATGATCTTGCTTTTTAACCTTTACAAATAATTTAAAAGGTATTGACTAAGTAAAACAGGGTTTTTATGTTGTTGTGGTTTTTTTTAAACTAAAGATATGGATTTCAGATTTTGTTAGCACAGAAAAAAGTATTGTAAAACCATTCTTGATTGTAGTTCTTTTCCCCCGGCGTTCAAGCTTTCTTGAACAGTTTTCACTCAATATTGTAAACAATTTTTCAGGGCTGCCACTGGAAAGAAGCACAAAGTGACTACAGAGTGTTTTGTGAGCATGAATGCCATTCCAAGGCTAAATGAAAATCTATAACAGAAAAAAATACAGACTATACTACAAGTGGTAAGCTCATTATTTTAATAATTTAATAAAATCATAACAAATAAGCAAATATTTTATCCTTGAAATTTATTGATGGTCAAATAATAGCGACACTAGGAATGGATAATTTTTGAATTCATAAATTATTCGTCTGCTTAAGTCTATGATTCTTGAAACTACATGTTTAAGTCATGCTTCCAAGTTCACTCGTGGAGTTTTGTGAAAAGAACCATTCCTTCTGTCTGCAAAACTTAAATGGAAAACATTTGTTTTATTCAAACACATTTTTCATTATTAATGATCTCAGTTTGGCAGGGGTGAAAGTACAGATTGTTAGTTAAATATACATTTAAATGTGTACAGTTAGTTATTTGATTGAGTTCCTTATTATTATGTAAGCAGAAATGACCACCACTGGATTCTAGTTCCATAAAACTGCATTTTTCTTAATCATAATGTTTTTTTGAATTTGTCTTATGTGATTGCTTTATATGATGATCACAGTTGCTCTGCAGTGATTAGGCAATGATTACATAGCATGGCCTATGTAAGTCACAGACCCTGTGTTATCCATTCAATAGAGGGTCAGGCTTGCACACTGCTTCTTCATTAGTGTAAAATGAATCAGTGGTTGTTTTAATCTCTGTTATGGACTGAAAGGTCTCCCCCACAAATTTATATCTTATAGCCTTAACCTTCAATGTGATTGTGCAAGATCTCCTATCTCTGCACATGCAGAGAATATGTTATCTGAAAACACAGTAGGAAAATGGCTGTCTATAGCCACAAGAAGCTTTACCAGAAATCGAATTTTCTAGCACTTTACACTTGGACTTCTAGATTCCAGGCTGCAAGGAAATATTTTCCTGCTAAACCACCCAGTCTGGTGGTTTATCATAGCAGCCCTAGCTGTGACATTAAAACAAGCTCACACTTCATGATCGCCTAGGATTATCCACATTACCTGGCAGATGACAAACTTCAGATTTTTGTTGAATAAATTTTAAAAAAAATCTTCCTTCTGCTAGTGCTATGACTATTATGTTCAGTAGACACTTTCTGCTCCCACAGAAATTCCTGTTCCTCATGCTCCCCACTGGCACCAATCAAAGGTTGCTAGATTTCTTCATTGACCTGAAACTTCAGGTGCCAAATTGACAAGTACCATCCACTATATGCTAAACTTCAAGTTGAATTAGCATCAATACAACAGATGAAATTTAACGACTTCTATCAGTAGGAGATTTCTTCTCAATTAAGAGATGATTTTGATGGTTTTGATCACAGGAACACAACTATTATATGAGTTCAAATGTTTCTTCTGTACAACAGTATATTCATTTGCTAGAATTTCTATAACAAATATTACAAAGTGGGTGACTTCAACAATAGAAACTTATTTTTTCACAATTCTTTAGGCTAAAAGCTTGAGATCAATGTGTTTGAAGGGTTGATTTCATTCTGATGTTTATCTTGTTGCCATATAGATGCCTGTATTCTATTGTCTTCATGTGGTGTTTCCTTGATGAGTGTTGTCTGTTTCCTAATCTTTCCTTCTCATGATACCATTCATATATGATTAGGACCATCCATGTTTCTTGGGAGTTGAACTCAGGGCTTGCTGGATATGAAGCAAATGCTGTACCTTTCGACTATATCCTCAGCCCTCGGCCCTGTCCATATGACCTTACTTTAACTGCTTACTTCTTTAAAGGTCCTCCAAATATAATTACATTCTGAGGTATCAGAAGTAGGATTTCACCATACGAATTTTGGGGAGCACAATTCAGGCATAAAAAATGGTGAAAACTCTAACAATTTCACAAAATAATTTGTTAACCTCTTTTTATAATATTCTCCAAGATTTGTGCTATTGAATAATTTGGGGGAAATGCTGTTTGTATTTTCAAAGCAAAATTTTTAATGCAATTCACCTTACCTGGGTGAAACACATGCTCAGAACTGATCAACTTTGTTTTACAAACAGATCCTGTTTGCTGAATATGCACTCCTTCTCACTTTCATGACTAACAAAACTCATAGAAGAAATGAGAGGGGAGTTTTAAATATTCCAATCTTCTAGGACAAACTATTCCCCAGAAACCTGAGTGAGTGGCACATTTTAGCAAAATTAGCAGTGAACAGAGCTCCCAAGGAACTGAGAGAAAGGAGAGTGGAATTTGCCTCATTAGTTTACTATACAGATTATTTATTCATTTAAAAAGAGGTCAAAGTCAGTCCCATTTTTTTTTCTTTTTTTGGTTTCACTAAAGCTCATTCTTTGCTTCAGTACTCTTCTTTAATTTTTCTTTCATTTTGTTTCTTTTCTTTTTATTTTTTTTACAATATTCTTGGCAGGATTTCCTATAGCTGCTCTTAACATTCTCTCATTTTCTTAATAACTAGCTTTGGAATTTTCCATAATAAATGCTTTTCACAATTGGTAATTATACACACCATCTGCCTGTTTTATTTAATTTTTCTAAAGGCTTCATCAAATTCAAAAAGTTACTTTTAAGAAAAAAGTTAAAACTGGAATTTATACTTGTTAAAGAAAGACGATGTTTTCTAGAATCCAGGCTTCACAGACAAACTTCTTATGTTCAAAATCCAGCTATCCAATTAATAAATAGCATGTCCTGGAAAAGTTTAACTTCTCTGTACCCCAGTTTCCTTATCTGTAAAATGGAGATAAAATGAGATGTTATTAATATGAAAGTAAATGGTTTATTTAAATGGGCTTATTTGGACCATGCTTGGAACACAGAAATATTCAATGAGCGGTAGCTACCATTCTTGTTATTTTTATTTACATGTAATAGTTTTGGATGTTTCCTGAACAGTACAAGAATTCCATGCTCTTGCTCTTCACTATCAGAAGCAGACACCAGGGGAGCTCATGGGTGCCAGGATAACCCAACCTCTGTAAGTGCAAACCTCTGAAGGTGAACTGTGACTGCCTTGATCAATCTCATCTCCTTTAAACGGGATACAGGACCTAAGTGGGTATAGGAAGAGCTTTCAGATGGTTCCTTCTCCTCAACTCCACTTTTTTCCCTGGTAGTAAAGATGCTGAATTTGTGGGTTTTGTTTTCTCTTTATTTCCACGGGTTTCTTTGCACAGCCTTGGGGAGACATTAAGATTTTTTTTTTTTTTTAAGTTCACATCTCCTTGTCTCCTTTGGCACTTCCGATCATAGTTCCATTCACCACCAGGATATCCCTCTCATGTCCTGTCTGTGCTCAGATCCATTCTGGGAGAATCTTTTGGGGCTGTTTTCCTCAAAGAGCACTAGAAACCATAGCAGACTTTAAACTGAAAGACCAAAGTGATAATGAAATGAGAAAATTAAAACAGGGAAAATCTAGGGGAGGAGGACCAGCCTTGGGAAGATAAGTTAATATGTCAAGGAGAATCTAAGGAGCTAGAGATTTTGGAGGAATTCCTCTTGACAGCAGACTTTGGGATAAGTCAGAACAATTTGAGCCATTAGGCATGTTTGTCAACTTTGCTGATCTTCAGTTTTCTCTCTCTCTCTCTCTCTCTCTCTCTCTCTCTCTCTCTCTCTCTCTCACACACACACACACACACACACATATATATGTATATCTTCATCTGGACTCTGACACAGTGTAAACATTCAATAAATATACTGTAAGCAAAAAAAAAGAAAAGTAGCACATCACTACTCAAAGTGAATAGCTTGACCTGTTTCTGTTCTTTCTCTATTTGTGCTAAGTAATACCCACCAAGGACATTTGTGCAAATGTCCAAAGGAATGTAGGTTGTCTCCTAATAGTGACTACTTCTACTTGAGGGGCAGGCTGTAGGGTGAAGGGAGGAAACAAGTGGAAGAGGTTGATGTTGAACATGCTGAAGGCTTGGTGTTCATGGGAAAGGGTTATAGTATTCTGCATTTATTTTCTACTTCCTAGGAAAACATTAATTTTGTGAAGAAACTTTGGAAGATTGTATCACTAAGATTCAGTTCATCCAAGAGAATTCTATGAATTATAATTAACTATGTTAGTCAGGGTTCTGCAGAGAAACAACCAATAGGATATGTATGCAAAGAGATTTATAACCAGGAATTGGCTCCTGTGGTTATGGAGGCTGAGAAGTTGCACAATCTGCCATCCCAGAGCTAAAGACCCAGGGAAGTTGGTGGTTTAATTCAGTCCAAATCCAAAGGCCCGAGGACAGGGAGAGACCATGGTATAAATCTGAGTCCATGGTCAGGGGAAGATCAATGTCCTCACATAAGCAGTCATAGAGAAAAAAGGGGCAAATTCTCCCTTTCTCAACCTTTTGTTCTATTTAGGCTCTTAATTAATGGATAGGCTGAATGTCCACCCCACATTGGAGTAGACCATTTGCTTTAAACCCACCAATTTGAATGCTAATCTCAAAAATCTCATGGATACATCCAGAAATAATGATTATCTAAATATCTGGGCAATGCACAACCCAGTCAAGTTGGCACATAAAATTAAACATCATGAATACTACATCAGAAACATCTGTCTTAGTTGTTTGATTTGAAGCCTTATTAAAGACCATGATTAAGGTGGGTCTTATTTCAAGGCAGATGTTTTCTTTTGATGTTATTTTCCATTGCTCTAACTGGTTGCTGGTATAACCAGCTCTATTTATAAATTCCTTTACACTATAGGCTGTGAACATTTTAAGTATTTTTGTCTCCATTCACCCACAACTATATCTCCTTTGTTGTATGTCAGTATGAGTTCAGTGTCCCTGCTTTCCAGTAGCACCTGGGACTGTCAATAATAAAGTCTTGCTTCTCTGCCTGTTCCAGACTTTAACACTAAGACACCAGAAATCTTCATGTGCAATATGGGAGAGGGGAAGTAGAAGCTAAGGTGGGAAAAGAAAATAATCTGATTATTCCCACTGTTCTCGACTCCTCTAAGGTTTTGCAGAAAAGTTAGGGCTTTTAAAATTACATGGTCCTGGGTATTGACATTGTTAAGTTAGTCTCTGATTTTTTTGTATGGAATAACTGGGTACAATTTGTTTTACCTACCAGATAAGTCAAGGGACCTGCCTGAATTTCCCTCTAGAGATGTAAGAGAAGAAAGGATTTTGCTAATCAATGTCTATATTGTCTTCCCAAATAATATCAAAGGACTTTGGATGCTAAGAGCCATAGCCAAGTAGTAATGATGCATGGCATTTTTGGTTGAAAGGTGATGCCAGCAAGCCATTGAGATGATATGATTATGTTAAGATTTACATTTAAATGGATATTAGACCCCTGCTGTCCACCTCGGCCTGCTACAGGACTCCTGGAGAGTTCCCATTGGTTGGGGAAGTGCGGTAGGAGGGAATTCCGGAGGAGGGATTTCCTGTTGGTGTGTGTGTCCAGGAGAATGCCGCTTGTGTGGGTCAGCATATTTCCCGGGAGCATACAGGGCATTGGCAGGAGTTTCAAAAATAAAGTTTGTTCCTGTTTGAGTGGCTCGTGATTTTGTGCCCAGCCAGACTGCGGCATTTGGAAAATTGACTTACCCTGTAGTTAAACCTTTGTTTTAAATATTTTCACTCGATTACAATACTAGCTCCCTTTTAGTTACCTGGAGTTATACTAATAAGCTAAATAATGGGCTATGAGAAGAAGCCATGACATATCCTTCTGTGTGTCTCCCCAGGTACTTTATTACCACCCATAGCATCTTAATAGGCTATGTCTTTCTGGTGGACAGATGTGTGAAGATACATCCCCATTATTCTGAATCTCAGAGTGACTAGGTGGAGCAGAATATCTTAGTGACTGTTGCTGGTTTTATAGTTCAAATAAGAAACAAACCTTGTTGTGCTAAGCCACTGAGATTTGGGAATGAATACATTAGTATAAAAATAAATCTATTGTAAACAATAAAAATCACAAATTTAGCATTTTTGTGCTCTTCACCTTACCTTGCACCTCAGACCTTCCATCTAGAATTACTTTCTTTTGTTCTAAAGTATATCTATTATCTTTAATTATGCATGGTAGTTACTATTGGTAGTAACTTCTTAGTTTTCAGTTGTTTGAAAATACCACTAGTTCTTTGTGCTTGAAAGATATTTTTGCTGGATGCATAAGTCCAGGTTGACAATTCCTTCCTCTTGCGTGTGGAAAATAATTCTGTAGTCTTGGGGCTTTCTTTCCCAATGGTGAGAAGTCAATTGATTGTCATTCCTTTAAAGTTAATTTGAATTTTCTGGATAAAAAAGTATTTGCTCTCATGTATTTGTATATATTCATTCTATTTGCTTTCTGACCTTATTTTGGTTTTGTTCAGCCTGACTTGGGTATTTCTAGGGGCAGATTTTCTTTTGCTTATTTTATTCAAATCTTTCAGTTGGAACATTTAATTATTTCTGGAAAATTAACATTTTATCTTGGTTCATTCTCATAGTTATTACCTCTTCAAATATTTTCTCTATTTCATTTTTTCTTCTCCTGGTACTCCAATTGGATGTACATATTACAGTTTCTTACTTCATTCATTTACTTATTGATTCTAGTCAATGAATGATGAGCACTAAGTATTTGTGTTCAACCTATCGTATGTATTTTTAATTCTGTTTCTCACATTTTACAGTTTTTTTAAAAAAATATTTACTTTTTAGTTATAGGTGGACACAATATCTTTATTTTATTTTTATGTGGTGCTGAGGATTGAACCCAGTGCCTCACCCATAGTAGGCCCTCTATAGTAGGCACACAAGTGCTCTACCTCTGGGCCAAAACCTCAGCCCACATTTTACAGTTCTTGGCCACATATTTGGTTCCTCTTCAAATATTCTTCATAATTCTTTGAAGTTTATTTTTCTTTTCACTTATTTTCAATTGTCTAAAAATTTCTTGCAGCATATAATGTACTATTTTGTATCTGTTTTAGATAGTACCAGTATTCGAAACCACCCCTGTCTGTTCCTGCTGGCTCTTTCTTAAGATAACTTATTGTTCACATCTAGGAGTGCTGTATTCATTGTCTCCATTCAGCAAAGAATTTGAAGAACAGGATAAAGAGACAGCAAGCAAGCAGCAGGTTTATTGCACAAGTGACAGAGACAGACTTCTAAGAAGAGAAGGGGCCACAGAGTTGGGAATCCAGTGGGGGAGTTTTGGTTTGTTCTTTTTATGGTTTCTGGAATTTCCTTCTTTCCTCATCTCCTCCCCCTTTCCACGATCTCCTCATTATTATTGATGGATGCTTCCTGTGTCCCTGCTTTTGTTTTGGTGTTTCTATTGGATCCCCTGCTTAAGAGCACAAGTATAGTACAGAAGTATCTGTCTGATTGGTCCCCTGCTTTGTGTCCATGAGGACTTTTGTCAACTAGGAAGTTGAGCTTATTAAGAGACCCTCTCCATGCTCCTTTGTTCTGTCATTCCCCCCCACCCCCCACCTCCTCATTTGCCATCTTGCCCTGGTTGCCTAGGTCCTTTTACATTGCCTTCATTATTTCCTTACATGTTGGTGAAATTTGAAGGTGAGTATATACTTTGCTGATATTTACCTATAGAAATCCTATTTGAATAGGATTTACATCCTGATAATATTTGTGTTTATTTTGCTGGAGCCAGGGAACACCCCCATCTGAAGCCTCTCCATCCCCTTCCAACATCACTAGTTCACTCTCAGAGTTTTAGAGCTGATGTTTTCTTTTCTTTTTTGCCGTGCTTGGGGTTGAGCCCAGGATATTGTGCATGCTAGGCAAGCACTCTGCCACTGATCTAAACTTGCAGTCATGATTTGATATTTTCAACTAATCAGCACTTACCTCCAAGCTCTCCACTCCTCACATGTTCTCAAAGCTTACCTCTGTGGTTTTAGTTCATAGATTGTGTTCATTCGATTGACATTTAGGATATTTCCTTACTACTTATAAAAAATAAAAATTGTGTTATATTCTAGAACTCACTATTTTATAATAAGAGATTCTATAGAAATGTCTGTTTTTTTCATACTGTTTGAAGTACTTCTAGTTATTTTATGATTTAAAAAAATTGATCCTATAATTTTTACCCAGCCGAAATATATGTAAATGTAAAGTTATACTTCCAATTATCCAGCTCTCCATCTCCCTTCTCTGTGTGTGTCAGTGATATTTTACATTTTTCCCTAAATGAGCATGTGCCATATGCAAATGTGTTAGACACGTGGATTATTATTATTTTTCAGCTTACCTAATCAATAGCTCATGTTGTGTGTGTACATTCATTTGTACCATACTCCTAAGGTGACTGTCATCCCAGTAATGAGACATTACATCTAAACCAACTAGAGTGTTTTTAATGAGCCATTGTGTTTGCTGTCAGGAAAACTCTTTTTGAAACTACAAAAAGGCTTATCATTGTATAGTGCGTGCATATATTCTGAATCCTGAAAATGTTCCAAAATTCTGAGAAATACTGTGATTCATGAATTGAAACTGGAGACACTGCTAAAACTTAATAAATGCCCAAACTGAGATATGACACTATGGTGTCAGATTTATGGTAAAGTTAAAGCTATATTTGGAATTCATTTTGGTGACTAAATGGGAATGCATAAAGCATTATTTTGGACATATTGCTTCATATTGTTTAGCATTGTTAAGATTGAGAGGTGGCATTTTCCCATATTATATCAGTATAATATTTGAGGGAAGATATTCATTTCTTTTTAGTAACACTTTTAAAAACTGCTTAAATTCAGCACAGTGTGTCCATTGAGATTTGCTGCACAGATGTGCGCTGCACTATTACTAGATATAGTCTGCCAGATGTTTTTGCTCTTTGCACATCATTTTATCTCCCTTTTCCTTTCCCGTTTCTCCTTGCTTGGTTCACTTTTTTCTCTGCCCACAGATTCAAACCTCCTCCAGTTTCAAGTTCAATTTTTACTTGAGGAGTTGATAATGAATGTCCCTCCCTCTTCAGGTGATTTAGGACAAAGTACCTAGATACTGGTACCTGCCCTCCAAAATGGTGCCTTAAGTCATGCTGACTGACAGCCAGAACTATTTATTGCATGCTATCCCAATGCTGTAAAGTCATAGCCTAGTCTTTTCTTTAAGAAATAGCCTGGACATTACAAAATAGGAAAAGAAGGAGAAAAGAAAACATCAAACCTAAAACTCTGAGAGTGAACCAGTGATGGTAGGAGGAGCTGGAATGCATTTGGATGGGGGTGGTTCCCTGGTTCCAGAAATGCAAACACAAATCTCTACTCTAGGCCCCTGTAGGGTACTATTAAATGCTGATCAGTCAGTCATTCTGCTGAGCAAAGTCTTTGGTTTCATCCCCTAAGCAATTTGAAAACATACATTTCTCTTAGATTAATTTCTTTATCTTGTCATATCTAAGATGAATATAAGTTTAAATATAAGATGCTCTCCAGGATCCCTCCATGGACTAGTCCCTACTTCTTGGAGCAGATTTCTCTAATGCTTGGACTGCCTGTATTTTTGAGCATTACTGGCATTATTCCTATAGCCAAGCTCCTACCCTTTGTCCAATATACCTCTGTAATTTATCCTGAGTTCATTATGCCAACTCTATTGGACCAAAGAACAGTTTTCTGAAACTTTAGGCACTATCTAGCTTTAGTTGGTGGATCAAGTACCAGGTCTGAGATCTTCTTAATCACTTTATCTTTTTACTGTGCATT
This sequence comes from Urocitellus parryii, assembly GCF_045843805.1. Lineage (NCBI taxonomy): Eukaryota > Metazoa > Chordata > Mammalia > Rodentia > Sciuridae > Urocitellus > Urocitellus parryii. The sequence continues at coordinate 48,521,165 of NC_135533.1, forward strand.
TTTGAGGAGTATTACATATGACTTGTTTTGGGGCCTCACTGTCTAGTGTAATATTATATACTAATTCTGTTTTAATATACTAAGTCCTTTGAGTCCTTTTTTATTGAAAAATTCATAATCTGCTAGATGAAGATCTCAGATCATTTTGTTAAAGATTTTCAATATACAGATGGGGAAATGCAGATTTATAATGTCAATGGGACTTACCAAAGATCACACAAAGAGAAACCCAGGCTTTCTATCTCTTACCTGAGAGAAGCTTAGAGGGATCAAGTTTTATAATTTAGACTTTATTCACCAATAAGTAACAGTTTCTTTATCTCAGTGCTCAGCTGATGGATAGCAGAAGAATTCAATGGCTTTTAAATGTCAAGGCATGGACCATTGAATTCAATAAATGCTGGAAAAAAGTTTCAGAGAGTTTCAACTTTATATAATTGCTTTTAGACTCACACAGGAGTTGGGACTAAGACAATGTTAGCAGGATCAACCAATTACTGAAGTTTGGAAATGTGTTTCTTTCTTGGCTTTTTTATTTTATTTTTTTTAGTCTTGAGGTTTCCAAGTTAGGTTTATGAAGCCAGTTCTGAAGAAGTAGTTTATATAATAATGGTGATGTTTGAATTAAATATAATAAAAATCTACTGTACTTCAACTTTAATTGTTCCAAGGACAAATGGTGTACGATGACTTCATTCTGACGCTATCCACCCAGAGTTAGTGTCAGATTACACAACATTAAGAACTGGATTCCCCAAAAACCACTCCCATTTTAGAAGCCACCACAAGTTAGGAGGGTACCTAGGCTATCTATACTGACAAGGTGTAAATTTGGCAGTTCTCACAAACCCTTCAGATGTGATAATTTATTAGAATGACTCAGAGAACTCAGGTGAGCTAAGTATAAGTGTTATAAGTGTTACTCACTTATAACTCATTGCTATGCTTGTATTTAAAAACACTAAAACAAACAACAACAACCACCAAAAATCAGGAAGACCAGCACTAAGAGATCCTCAACAAGACCAAGTCATCAAGTCCAACCAATCCTGGACCTTCAACCTGCAGAACTGTGAGCTCAATACACTTTTTTTTTTAAGTTAGCCTACCTCAAATATTTTGTTGTGCTGATAAAAAATGGAATAATATAATGAGCAATGAAGAAAAATAAGCAAGTTATAGGAGAAAAATAGTGGAGAACACAGAAGGAAAGTTAACTGAGTGATGAGTAACAGTGTGTTTAATTAGGCATAAGAAAGCTGTATTTATGTTTTTTGCTCCATCCCTAGTTGGTTATGTTATCTTAAAGATCTGGCTACTCTCAATTTCTCCATTTCCATTTCCAATATGTATAAATCATATAATTATTTTTTATTAAATTTAAAAATTCATATCCTTATTTTAAAAAGGTAATTAAAAAATCAAGAATACTAAATCCACACTATCAAAAAGGCCAGAATCTCACAGGGTTCTTCTACCTAAAGTTATCAATGAGGTTCCAGATTTTAGTGCCTCAGGTGAAAGTAGACTGAACATATACCACAAGAGACAGGAAACTGGACACTATGCCCATCATCCATGTATAGAATCTGTAAAACATGTATTTTCCTTTCTAAGGTTGCATCCAAATACAACATGAAAACACAAAGAATCCTAAATTATTAGTAACTACACAATTGTTAGATATTGGCTTCAGTTTTGAAAATGTGGAACTCTGAAGAAATATAAAACATGCTTCGGATTGTGAACCATTGGAAAATTAGCCAAGACTACTTCCATACTGCCCGAGAGGAAAGGAGAAATGGGAGAGAAAAAGAAAAATAAATTTATGGAAAATAAACATGACAACAAAAAATTATAAAGCAGTAAATCCAACCCTGAGATATGAATTCTCTCCCACTGCCAATAAACACACTTAATCTCAAACAACAGGAAGCAAGAAAGAAAATAATTTACTAATGACAATACAGAATCAAATAATATAGAATGTACTTTAAATAAATATGTTTAAATTTTTTTTAAGAAGTAAACAAGAAAATAATACCCATAAAACAAATGTGGAGAGCACAGGAACAGAAACAGATATTTCTAAATTTCAAATTGATTATATTCTTTATAATTAAAAAAATTAAAGTGGAAACTACAATAAATCACATTTGAAGAGAGAAATTGCAGAACTTTGAAAACCACCTAGGATACAGCTTAAAAATATAGAAATAAAAATATGATAATGAAGTTTGAAGAAATAGAGCACAGATTTATTTGCTCTAATAAAATTTAAGAGTTTCAAAAGAAAGAAATTAACTATTATTCCAATTGTACTAGAGATTCTAGTCATAGAATATGAATAAATAAATGAGCAAATTAACAAATTCCAGAATTGAAAAGTGAGATAGTCCTTATATTGAATGTATTCTTCAAATACTACATATGATAAACAAATAAAAGATTACTTAGATTGAATAGACTAGACCTTAGATTTTTAAGATTGGGGGAAAAAAACTATAACCATCTAAACGGAAAAATTGTGAAAGAGAAAAAAAAAGTTTAAAAAAAGACAATAATAAAAATGTATTGGATGGAGGTTACTTTGAGAGACCCTGTCCCAAAATAAAATTAAAAACAACAACAACAACAACAACAACAACCAAAAAATACTGAGGATGTAGCTTTATGATAGAGCATACCCTCGAGTCCCTGGGTTCAATTTCTAGTATATCAAAAAAATAATGTAAAGTAAGTAAATCTTTAAAAAAATTGGAAGATAAAAAATAGTGAAGACTGCAAATAAAATTTTTGTGTTTAAAATGAAGAACTAATATTCTGACAAAAATAAGATCACATATAGAATAAATAGCTCATACTTACTGTGTCTTACCTGAGGGAAGTTTGACAATGATTAAATTTTAGACTTTATTAGTATAAACAAAGTTAAATAGAAGCATTAAAAATTTTAAGGGAAATCCCAGTAAAGAATACTGCCACAGTCCGGCTGCAGCAAAATAACCGGGGGTGACGAACAACTTGTGTACATTGATACAGAAGGAGTGGGAGCCGTTTATTGTAGGACAGGAAGGGTATATATACATTCCGCACAGCTTATCTTAATTAACATAAACTAGATACAGCAGTCAACCAATAAGGAATCTCCACACTTAATGGCTCGCTGGCGTTACTTCACAAACCACTCCCTCTGGCAAAATGCCAGGTGCCATCCTGACTTGTTTACAGACCTTAACAGAATACAAATAGGAACTCTCTCGATCCCACAGTACACAGTAAATATATAAAAGGGAAAGATATGATAATAAGAAATATAAGATGTTTGAAATAGTCCAATATACAAGTAATCACAATAATGTAAACTTTTTAAATTAATCTATTATGAGAAAGAAAGATTTGTTCAAGGTTTTGCAGGTGTTAAGTGGCAGAGTTATTATTCGAAACCAGGAGTACACGGCTCTGGAGTTCTTGTTTCTATACTACTTTTCACCTCCTATCTTATTAAATACATGTCAAATTTTAATTTCAAATACCTGCATATTATTATGTCACTGTATTTCTCATCAGTCTCCAATATGCACTATAATTTATCCACATTAAAGTTTCAATTTATGAAATTTCAGGTATTAGTGCACTCACTGGGGCCATTTCCTTAGGCTAAAACATTTCTCCCATTTGTTCTGCTTGTGAAGACCTTTCAAGACTCACCTCAGGAATCATCTTCCATGAAGCCTTTCCTAGAACTATGGGGTGAGGATCAAAGTATTTAATAACAAATAGAGTGGGGTGTCATCAAAGCAGAGTGAATAGTTTGTCCAATTATGCTGGTATAACTCTATGTTGGGATAGAGTATCAGACTTGACTGGTACTCTCCACCCCACTTCAGAGAAGGCCCATCAGTCCATGGAGCTCCTGTCACCACATGCATAGGTGTACAAAAGCTACCAGGTATTAATCTTCCCCTGCATGTCATGAATTCCTGAGGACAAGAACATTGTCTTATTCAATGACAAACAGTACTTTGCCCATACTTAATGTTCAATAAATATTTGTTGACAGCATGGGAGAGAGCTAAAACCACTTAGATTTTGTAGGGTCTCAATTTCCTTTCGTTGCTACATTAAGAAATTGAGAGTAATTAACCCTAAGATCCTTCTAGGAGAAAAAATCGTATAAGCCAAATAAATTTTATGAATTAATGTCATTTGATAAATAGTAACTAAATGGTTTTACCACAAGAGTAACTCAAAGAAAATGCTCTTTAATTAGACATTTTGAAATATTTAATATTTTCAACAGCACCATTTAAATTTTATCAAGTCTACATTGAAGATTCTATAAAAGGCATACAAGAAACTGCTCATTAGCTCATAATATCTTATATTTAAAAAAAAGATAGAAAAGAAACTCAGAAAAATATTTGGTTGATGTTTCATCTAACAAACTTATTTTGCTTTAGTACAATTTGAAAAAATGGTTGAAAGATTACGATATTAAGGAAAGTGGAATAGGAAGTGCTTACAACTGAGTTATTTATAACCACAGCAGCTTGATTAAATGACTTCATGAAAACTGTTTCCTCCATTTACTTCCTGAGACTCACTTGTTTGTCAGTTCAATGAGAATATCATCTAAACACTGAGGGTAGAGGAAGGTAAAAGTCAGAATTAAAAAAAAAAAGAAGAAGACAAGATGCCAATAAAGAAAGTGACAGGATGCAGAGGAAAGTTAGATGGGGTAGAGAAGGACAAGTAGCAGAAGAGGAAGCATGTCTATAGCTGGAAATAAAAATAAGGAAGAACTTTTAAGTCTTAGTGGAAAAATGCAGAAGGTGGAAAGAAGGGCACAGCTTCACAGCTGGAATCATCTGTATCATATATTTATACACATAGGAATCTTGCATATCTCACAGAAAGTGAGTTACATAAATAGGAATCTTGCATATCTCACAGAAAATGAGTTATTAAATATGCAAGTAGAATTAAGTGCCGTGTGTTAAAATATAAAGAATTGGGGCCAGGAAATAGCTTCCTACATTTATTGAAAATTTAATGACACAAAATCACTCTAAAGAAACTATGGTTTACCATGGGCCACTTTGTGTTATTTTTGTTGCCCTACCCAAAGAAAGACAATTGCAAAACCTTGGAAACAAACTAAAACAGAATGGGGGGAGCATTATTCTTTAACCTTTATGCAGTTGTATGATTTTTCAAAGCTAAAGTTTTAAGCCAATGGACACTCTTTGTATGCTTTATTATTATTGCTCTTAAAATTCTCTTTTAAGATCCAATTATTAATTTAATTCCTAGCTTCCTGAACTAAAATTTAGTTGCCCAAATTGTTTTTGGCAATTAAATGTTATATTAATATTCCAATTCTTGAATTGATATCTTAAATTGAATGTCAGTTTCATAATTAGACTATGTGTTAAATCTATTTGATTCTAAGTTTTTAAAATTATTAACTGGTAGCCATTTAATTCTATAGCATAATATTTTACCCTTGAAAAATTTTAAATTTAGATTGACAAGCTTTTATCTTTTTAATGGCTTTTCACATTTAAAATAGTTAAAAATTGAAAGCTGAAAACCAAGAATTGTGTACTTTTACTGTCACACAGTGAAGAAGAGTAATTGCTTACATGAATAATTTGTCGTCTTTGACATAATTTGTCCCTTATCATATTAATATTTTCAACATATTTCTATAAAATATTGAAGTTGAGAACAATAAAGATAATATGAGCCATTTATGTTAATTTATAACTCAAACATCCCAAATTTTGTGATATAGATTCAACAAATCAAGAGCATACTCTACTTGACAAGGTCACTATTTTTTGTTGAGGGGTTTGAAGGATGTAACTAGTCTGTCGAATCAGACTATTATTCACACAGTTATCTAGCAAATGTTGTACACTATGTTTAAAAAAAATCTTAGCATATAGCTGTTCTTCAGTGATGAAAATCTAAAGAAGTTGATAACAAATTTCAGTGTTAATTAATCAAGTGAACTACATTTCCATTATGTAAATTGGTTGCTGATCAGAAACCCTCCAATATTCAGATCCCATTCTACAGGAATGTCATGGTTACTGTTCGATTTATACTGTGCTGAGTGAGGTCTAAATTCTGGAACTGGGTATTGGTAGTAGCCTTCTCTGGTAGTAGCCTTCTAGGTATAAGGCAGTGGTAGCTGTCTGAGGTGGATGAGTGGATGCCCTGTGCTTCCTAGATAGTCTTGTTTTCATTTAGTTTTAAATGGTAATCTGCCTGCTGCTTCTAATTAAGCTGCATCACCCAGGGCAATTTGAGAAGAGCAAACTGTGTCCCTTGGGTTGTCTCTTGCAATGGCCACAGTGTAAATAAAGCAAACAGCCTTTTTATTATTTGCTTCAAGTGCAACAACTTAATAAAATAAAAGGCAATTTTGCCTCTGCCAAGTACATGGAAAGAACTTTGTTCTCAAAATAAATATACCATGGAGATATTTTCTTTGTGTTCAGTTTCTAGGGAATCATATATTGAATATATAATACATAAAATGTGCTGTAAGCACAAAAACAGCTAATGCTTACTAGAAAATTCCTGGGTTGTAGAATTCCTTAATTTTCTAAGAAGAAAGAAGTGTAATGCCTTTATTGTAAGCTCGAGCCTGGACTCACAACCGTTTCCAATGCAGCAGTCCCAATGAGTGAATCCCGGTCCTTTGTTCAGTGAGATTTTATTGGTTTTGGGGGAATTCTCTATCACAGAGCAAATCATTCCATACCGCGGGAAAGTCAAACAACAACTCTTAACATTGATTAGCAAATTCACTGGCGTAAACAAGTTGGGTAGGGGTCATTGGTTAGTACAAGAGGGGGATTTGTTTGAACTGATTGGTTTAAGCCATGAGGGGTGTACATGCTAAACTACATGGTTTCCCAACATGTTATTAACCACCATAAACTACTGGGGGGTCATCTGGTATTTTCCCTGTCTCATGATGATTGGTGGTTGCTAGGGGGTTGCTATGGCTCCTCACCTAGCCTAACTGAGTCAGGGACACCTGGTGCCACAGATCTCTTCTGTTATTTGCAGACAAATAACTCAGCAGGGTGGGTATGTGCCTAGGAGTGCTCTGTGGGTTTTTCCAAGGACAAGGGTCTTGCCCCTTTCCTTGGACAGGCTTTGAGGTAGAAGCTTTTCAAAAATGGAGTCACATCAGTTTCTCAGAAGGTAATACTATCATAGCTTAAGATGATTAAAGAAAATCTCAAGGATATTATTTTGGAGTGTGATGTATAAGAAAAATTAAAAAGTGGATAAAATGGATCAGAGTGGACTGAAAAGTGTCATCTGTTTTTCCTCATATATGTTAGCTAGAGGAATGAAAAGGGGGGAGTAGGGAGGAAGCCCTGGAAATAGAAGTATGAAGGGATGGGGAAAGAACAGAGGAGGGGTGATGTATTGGGGAGTGAAATTGAGCAAATTGTGTTTCTATATATGTGCTAGTATGCCGTATAGAAACTCACCTCGGTGTATAATGGAGCTGTACCTGTCAAAAAATCTATACTAGATTTTGAGGGACTAGAAGAGTCTGAAATTCCCAACACGTAAAAATAATTAATGGCTGAAAGACAATTTTTTTTTTAAATCAGTTATGGCTTAAGTATCAGTTATTCCCCAAAAGCTCCCTGTGTGAGATAATGCAAGAATTTTAAGAGGTGACATGATTGGGTTATGAGAGTCTTAACCTAATTAGTGGATTAATTCACTGATGTGGATTAACTGGACAGTAACTATAGGCAGGTAGGGTGTGGCTGGAGGTGGTAGGTCACACCCGACCTGGGTATGCCTTTGGGATTTGTATTTTATGCCTGGTGAGAGAGTTTTTGCTTCCTGGTTGCCTTGTCCAGAGCTGCTTTCCTCCATCATGTCTTTCTGCCAAGATGCTCCTCCTCACCTTGGACCCAGAGCTCTTGAGTTAGTCATGTGTGCACTGAGACCCCGAAAATCATGACCCTTAAATAAACTTTTCCTCTTCTATGTTGCTCTTGTGGGTACTTTGGGCCACATCAATGAAAAACCTGACTAAAACGTTACCCTAATTTGATTATTACTCATAACATATCCCATACACATATTGAATCACCATAATGTAACCCATAAATATGTAAAAACACTGTCTTAATTTTTTTTAATTGTTAAGTGTCACAAAATTGCATCGTATGCAGTCAAGGAGTGACATAAAGAATGTCCATATGCCTCTGCCCCTTTCAATGCTTTATTCACTCAAATTACTCAATACAATTTCACTCTATAGGTTCTTAATCAAGAAAACGACAATCCTTAATGCTAGGCACTGCAATAGACATAATCAATTCACAGCAAACAATTCTAGATTAATTCTAAGCATTGCAAAACACACTTAATCATGACAGGCTCGTGACAGACATTCCCTCTATATGCTAAGTTCAAATGTCAGATCAAAAGTCTTAAGCCTTAGGCTTTATGTCCAGCAGATGCACACTCACTCAGACCACAGTGACCAGGTCCTGAACCAAGGCAGGCTTTTCCTGGCGTGAACGACCGATTGAGGAGAGGGTCTTAGAAGTTCTGGCTCTCACCAAAGTCCATAGGAGGTGGTAGAGTTTGAAAGCAGGGGGATCACGCAGAGGCTCAGGAAGGATGACAAGTGATGGGCTGTCAGGTCCTCATCAGGCTCTCCAGCTCAAGTGCATCCTTGTTTCGGCTGGCTGAATCCCTGTTCATTTGCTCTCTTATTTATACTAAAATTGGGGGCTTTTGACTCCCCTTTCAATTCTTATCAGCTACCACTCAGTGACATCATTTACCCTGGGGTCAGAAACATCTGGTCTGGTGGTCTCCACCCTGATCTTCTTGGCTTTCCCTCTTATCAGGCTAGGACAGCCTGCCAGGGGCTTCACTCTGTTTATCAGGGTGAGGAGAAGTAACTTGTTTGAGGCCATACTGGAGGGCTCTGTGGGTGTGCCTGGTGAAACTGCAGGTTTCAAACTGGAGTTTTCAAAATGGAGTTGCTTAGGCTCAGGCCTAAGGCCATCCTCACATTAAGAAAATAGAGTAGGGGCTGGGGATGTGGCTCAAGCGGTAACGTGGCTTGCCTGGCATGCATGGGGCACTGGGTTCGATCCTCAGCACCACATAAAATAAAGATGTTATGTCTACCGAAAACTGAAAAATAAATATTAAAAAAAATTCTCTCTCTCGCTCTCTCTTAAAAAAAAAAAAAGAAAAATAAAAAGAAAATAAAGTATGTGTTTGCACCCTGGACCAAAAAGTAAAAACAAATAAACAAACAAACCAACAAATAAATAAATAAATAAAGCAAGCCAGGGAGGTAAACTAGGAAACTCAGAAGTTTCTCTGTGGAATTACACACATAGTTACAGCATTTTCAGCAGAGAAAAGGACATCAGTGAAAATCTTGTGAAGTCTTCATTTTGCAGGTGAGAAGTAAAATCCAGAGAAATTGACTTATGAAAATTAATTGATGGTTGGTTGATTTATCGACCCACGTTTCTTATACCGCTTTTGCCCAGTATGTCCTTTTATTATACCATGTGGCTTCCAAGATTCATTTCTAATAATTAACAGGATCCTGAAACTTCAATATGCTTTGCTGACTTGTTAAAAGAGGAAAAAAGAAAGTGAGACAAAAGACTCCTGTATTAAAGAAATTGTTCATTTTCTCTTGTTCAGTGGTAGACTGTTTTCCTAACAGGTTTGGGCAAAAATGAAAGGAATAAAAAATAAATTGTGGACCAGGAGTTAGTCCACTTGTGCTCAGTCTCAGTTTCTACTGTTGCTGATAATGGACAGAAGTTTCATTATGATTTACTATGAAGTTAATAACACTTTAGCTTTAGATATTTTATGTTCATTTCCATTTCAAGAGGAGTCTTCAAAACATGTCCACATATTTAGTAAAATTTATAGAAGTAAAACAATGAACACAATTATTAATGCAATTTCTATTTTCCTGACAGTCATTTGGTCACATTAACATTATGTGGATGACATTGGAGTGATCATGGCATGTTTGAGATAATGCTAAGGAAAAGTTAGTTGGTAATGAACGTAAGATGGGGATTAATGGAATTTTACTTTTGTGGCTTATAGTCATGTTATGCTTAGGTATTGTTAAGCTGTCCAGGTGGAGGAACTGACTGACCTCCTGAGTAAACACACCCCGTGACAACAGCAATAACCTGATTGTAAACACCATTAATTCAGAGTACCTCATCAGTCACAACACAGCATATTCTGATATGACCTAAAAGGTTATCACTTATATACTATTTAAAATTTTGTTGTGTTCCTGGTACAGTGGTATGTACCCATAGTCCCAGCTAATTGAAAGGCTGGAATAGGAGGATCACAAGTTCAAGGTAAGGCTTAGCATCTTGGCAAAATCCAGTATCAAAATAAAATAAAAAAGGTGTGGACATAATTCAGTGCTAGACTGTGTAACATGTTCAAGGTTCTGGGTTTAATTCCTAGTACTGCAAAATAAATAAATAAATAAAATTAACTTATATTGTTCAAGTATAAAAAATTTGATACATAATTTCTCAAATCAATAATTTAAAAAAATTATATGACATAATAAATTTGAAGCCAGCCTATCAAAAAATAATTAGCAAATTTTCATCAATTATGCTAAAGCAAAAACTTAACTACTTATTTTTTCCCATTTTAAATATTAAACTGACATCTATGAAAAGTTAATGAGAACAGGTGTCCCCAAAATAACCTAGAAAAATGTATGACATTTAGTTAATAAAAATTCCATATTACTTTCCTGAATTTTTTGATCTTTCCATTTTTAAAATTTATAATTCTTACACAATTTCTTCTCCCTGATATATATACATACATACATACATACATACATACATACATACATATATACACACATACATTTATGTCAGGCCTTTCTCTTTATTGTTTTCATTAAAAGAACATCCTCAAATTGCATATTTTAAGAGCACTTAAAACTTGAATTTCCCCTATTGGATGAGTTCTTAGGGATACAGATACAATTTTTAGAAAGAGGGAAAAAAGATATTGAACATTTACCATTTGTCCCTTGGAGAAGTGTTCTCAGAAAAAGATAAACATAGATGAACAAGTATAATATTATACTCTGGAATATAGAAGGAAAATATTTCAATTCCTGTCCATATAATTTTCTTAAAAGTCTAGTTTCTTTACATGCTATGTACACACATAATTTTGCATAAATTTAATGTTATAAATTTTTGCAGTCATTGTTTTTATCTGTTTTTTTTTTTCATTCAGACAATTTCCTGTTAATGAGAGTATCAGAGGGAGTTTGATCAGAATGACCATAAGTGATTTGGAAAAATAAAATGATCATAAGGACTAGACGCAATGCATTTGTGGAGGCTCAAGATAATATTTTCTCCACATATTGTCTGAGTTCAGAGTTCATATAGGTGAGAAATGTTAGTAGTTAGGAAAAAATGAAGTTGGAAATGAAACAAGGCACAGTAAGGGAAAATGGATAATCATAAAGAACAACTAGAACCTATGAGGTCAAACTGGGACCCGGGCTTGCATTTCATCTCTCTAACCTTAGTTCTCTGTGAGAGCTAGAATGAAAAGCTGATGACCTTCACTTCGGAGTTGCTCAAGCCCCTGTCTTTGGTGGTGGGGCAGAGAAGCTAAAGAGAGGATTCCATGAGAGTTGAGGTCAGTATGGGACTACAAGTTGTTCTTGCTAACAAGAAGTCCCCTCAATCACTCCCATCATGTGCATTTGTGATGATGTCATGAATTATATTGGGACTTGGCTACCTAGAGAGGCCTTCAGGATGGGATGACTATCATTTCTTTCTGTTTTTCAAGTCTTGAGAAATTTTGACTTGTGATCAACTCTAATGTGCAACTACAGAGGGCAGGGTATTCTGTGAAATGACTTTCTGGCTTATATAATCCGGTAACTTTCTCCGTTGACTGCTGAGTACATTTTCATGTTTGAATATGGTTTGAATGTGTTCTTCCAGGGTTCATTTGTTGAAATTTAATCCTGTTGCAAGGTATTAATAGGGTACTTAGTGGGGACCTTGGGCAGTAATTAGGATTAGGCTAAATTATTTGGTTAGAGCCCCCATGTTGAATCTCCATGGTATTAGAAGACAGAGAAAGACCAGGGCATTTTGCCCTGTGGTACCCTGCACCACCTCAGGATTCTAACTTTGTATCTTCAGAACTGTGAGCCCAAATCAACCTCTTAATCTTTATAACTCACCCAGTCTGTGGTGTTGTGTTACTGTCAACAGAAAATGGACTAAAGCACTGAATAAGAAATAACACTTTTTTCTCTATCATTTTTTCAGTAGCAATAAACACCGAAAACATGTTTTTATATATTAATAGTTTTATTTCTCTGACATAGAGTCCCACAAGCAGGATGGAGCAAGCAGAAAGTATATTTTTAATTTTAATATATACTGAATAATTGTTTTCCATGAACCTTGTAATAAGTTAATATTTCTACCTCCAGTTTCTTTGTTTCTGAATTCAAATTTTCCTATATCACTATCAATAAGAGAAATGATAGCATTCTTAGACTTATAACAACCTATTGGGTGAACTGTTATCTCATTCTTCATTTATATTTATTTCCTCATTTACTAGAAATTCTGAGTATATTTTCATGATTGAGATTCTGAGCGTATTTTCATAATTGAACATTTATAATTGTCAATCCCTATTTTTGATCATTTATCTATTGTGAATATTTGTCTATCAAATTATTCTGTGCTTTTTTAAAAATTATGTTGGCCCTTGTAATTGGAAAATGGTTTGTGGAAATGATCTAAGGTCCATTGTGATGTTGTCTCTCTATGGAGAATATGTATACTTGCTTTCTCCCGGGCTGCTGCTTCCTGGAGTCTCCAGCAATACAGAACCACTTTGCTTTCAAGAACTGAAATGCTGTAGATCTCAGCTGTAGTCTTTATAAAGACCTAACTACTTCTCATTCACACTCACTGCTAGAATACAGCATTTTCTTTCTTCCCATGAATTCTTAGAGCTTTCAAATCTAATTCTGAATCTCCTGTCCTAAGCAGGCCTTTGGAGGCACCAGACTTTTTATCTTCTGTGAGATTTCTTTTGGTATCTGTAAGGTAAGGGAGAAGCTGCTCTAAACTGGGCTCATCTTCCCAAGTCTCTGGGCAGTCTGCATTGTTGCAGTGTCTCTGCCAGCCTTTTGAGGAGATGTTTTAGAGATAGGGTGAAGAACTTTTTCATGCAGGTTGACTCAAGTGACTCACTCCATCTTTCCCACGCGTGGTGTCTGGCTCAGAAGTTTCAGTGGCACTTGTGCTAGGTATGAAAACATTGTGGTAGGCTGGTGTTTTTGAGTGGGTCCTCAGTGAGCAGCACCCCTCTTTTCCATTTGATGAACAGGGACTTGAGAAATAAGGCAAGGATAACAAGTGTCCCAGGTGCCTCTTGTTAATAGTAGAGTCAGTTACACAGACAGCTCAAGGGGCGTCCCTCTGCTTGCTAATTGAAGCCCAGCCCAGGCCAGGTGCTCCCAGCCAGTGCAGGCCGGGTGGGTGTATGGGCCACCTCTACCAGTATTCAAATCCTCTTTTGACTAAGAGGCATAACAGGAGACAACTTTAGCTTCTTTTAAGCTGACCAACTTCCATTCAGAAGCCCATCCCCCTGCCAAAGAGGGCCTTGATGGTGTCCTCTAAAAAGGAGGCTTTAATAAGGTAATTAAAGCCATTTAATTTGGCTAATTGAGAAGACTGTCCACAAAGCTAATATTTGTTTTTTATACATTTCTAAGCATAAAGAGATTTGTCCTTTTCAAGCACTGAGTATCATTAAATAGTGAATACACCAATACTTGGTGCTTCAGCTGGTCATTTCCTGTGACTTTGAATAAGTCACTTAACTTCTCTGAGCCAATGTTTCTTCAGTAGTATAAAGGATCTCATAACCTTTTGTTACCCGATTCTTATTTAAAACTCCAGTGTGTTTAAAATACTGTACGCCTCTAAGGAAATGCTCTTGGAATTATTTTCTTGTGTGTGCTTGGCATTTCCAAAGCTTTCTGCATGCGGCCTCCTGGGCAACTCTTCTTATTAGGATGCCTGTTTGTGTGCCCTTGGACTACCTGTCAGTGCTGGAGGGACTCCTTCCTCAGTTCCTCGAGGAGACCCCTCACCATCTCCATGCAGCCTGGGCTCTCTCACCTTTATTACCTGGCTTTCTGTATTTTCCCCAAGTACAGATGAATGGCAGATATTACAGATCTTTTCTAACTTCATATTATGTTTCTGGGAAAAAACACTTTTCCATCTGAAAACTTCTCCCAAACTCTGAAGGTTACTTTCTTCTATCAAAATATATCCTATAAGTTCTCTGACAGGCCAGCTTATTAAATTGCTGCTCAGCTATGGTTGCTTCAAAGGAAAACCAGCTGCAGCTTCTGTTTTCTCCAGTGATATGTCTCACTTTAACCAAAATATAAGCAGAGAAGTATCTGAATATCATATGTAAGTAAAGCCTACCCTCTACCCCAACTACCACAGGAATTTCCTCTCCATGTTTCTGTGAATGTTACAGAGATTTTGACTTGTTATTTGGATGACTACTAGGTTAAACTCAGCAGATACTTTCTTTCTCCCTGCAGAATTATTTTGTCAATTACAATGCAGGACTTCAATAGAAAGCTTTTATATGTGAGCTCACGGTACTTATAAATTATGGAAAGAAAATATATATATGCAAGTATACATGCTTCAAATTCTATTGCTGCAAGTTAGAATGCTTTCCCCTAAAACCCTAATGCTAAAATCAGCTCTATTATTAACCCTGGCTCATGAGATAGTTTACAAGGCTGCTGATAAAATGGATGCACAAAATATTGTGTTTTCCCTGGAGCCCTCTGAGTATATCCACTGAGGATCCTCTCAGTTCTGGTCGGCCTCTGCTTCCGTGTTCCACCCATTGCTAGTTTTAGACCCTCTTTCTACAGCTGCTGTCTGAGACCTCTGGTTTTTTTCACTGCACAGCTATCTCCTGCTTTATTCTGGGATGGAGGCCATAGTTCCATTGTGTTCCACTTGCAGCATCTCTACCCTCAGAGCAGCTGAGCATGCTTTTCCCATCCTAACTGGAGGGGCAGGGTGGACTGGCTTCCCTCCGTGTCTCCCAGAATTCCCTGGCTCCCTATTAACAAAAGAAACTCTGACCTTGGGTTAAAGAAACATTCTCCATTATAATTATTCTCCCCAAAGGAACAACTCTGTAGAAAGTTTTTAAATTGGGGTTGCCCGGGGTTTTTTCCCTGTTGGCCAGTAGGAAATTTTCTTTGCTTGGATATATGAAATTTCCTCTTAATTTTTATTATTGGAACCACTTTTTTTTTTCTCTAAGGCTGAGGTTGCGGGGTGCCAAAATATCATGGTTTAAATGTCATTTGGACAAATGGTTGTGTCAGTTTACTAACAGTGGAGGAGTCTCCTGATAGCCATGGGGTCAGGAAGCTGTTTAACTTTTGTATGTATTTCTTGGCAGCTTCAAAACAAGAAGGTGAGGGTTCTTTTTTAGTCCTAAGATACGTGAGTACTCGTGTGATACTGTGTGTGTGGTTACTGAAAATCAGTAAAACTTGTTTTCCAACCTGCTGTCCTCTAAGATCATCTGGTCACAAGTACTTTTCACCTCCAGCACCCCAACATTGAGCCCAGCAGACTAGAGCAATTTGCTGACACAGCAGC
The DNA here is from genome assembly GCF_045843805.1 of Urocitellus parryii. Classification (NCBI taxonomy): domain Eukaryota; kingdom Metazoa; phylum Chordata; class Mammalia; order Rodentia; family Sciuridae; genus Urocitellus; species Urocitellus parryii. The sequence continues at coordinate 48,536,968 of NC_135533.1, forward strand.
TTGCGTCCAAGAGCCTGGCAATAACATTCAGGAGATCTTCAACTGCAAGGACAATTAACCCACATGCAGCTTGTCTATTGAAAGCAACACAGGAACACTAAAGTTAGATTTTGATGTTTATTTTCCTCCACCAGCTCACCTGGAGAGGAATGTGACTGAGACCACTGAACTCACAATGAGCTAAGCTATTTGGTGTGACCACTCGGCATGTATGTGTCTCCATGAAGTAGAAAAGCATCAAGCCAAGCCCCCCTGCTGGCAGTGAGAAAGGCCCTTTGGCTTGAAACCCATGACTGCATGTTTACAAAGTGCTAAGGTGATTTTGAGAGCAGATAGTGGACAGTAGGGAGCCGGAAGTCCTGTCTTCTCTTAATATTTCTTCACTAACTCTGGAATGATACCGGCCAAGTTATGTCTATCTCTTAGCTTCAAACTACCTATTTGCTTAAATAAATGGCAGAGGAAAAACAGCACTAAAATGGGGATTGCAATGCTGTATAGGATTGTTGTGAGGAAGAGCAGATCACAAATAACCAAAGTGAAACCTCAGTGGGCTCCACACCTCTTATTACCTGGCACTCGGGCATTCACTTTAACTGAATTCCTAGAATTGTTGACGCTTTGGAGTGCCTGCAAATGTCTGATTTCATTATTTAAAAATTTATGTTAAAACTTGAATAAATATCAACACTCACTGAAGTAGGTTATGAACTGGTTTTCACACTGTGGAAATCACCAGTGCATTAGCTGGTGGTGTTGGGCTAAGTAGATTGGGGGTTGCTCTAAATCAGAGGTTTTTCCTGTCATCATTGAACCACAAAGACTGTGGCTGCATTAGAAAGTCTTAGAATATCTACCTTCCTTGTAGCCACTGAGCCAAATTTGTATTAGCAAGTACTCAGTAGAGCACATACACACTGAGCTTATAATATGTCAGATGAAGCTTGGGCTTCCTGCAGCCCAGGCCCTCCTTACTCCTTGCTGCATAGAGAATCCAGCCATGTGCAGAAACTCTCCAGTGCCACGTGGAGAAGAGAAAATGCCCTGACAGTTATCTGTACGAGGGGTTCATATTTTATAGCAAAGCAAAACAGAAAGAAAGTATTCATTTTCTCCATGTATTTTGTACACTGAAGATTTGTCAAACATTTGTTAGCCCTGTAAGTTGCAATGGCATTTTGAAACCCAGCACAGTAAGTTACTAAAGGAAGTTCTCCATTTCTTTCAAAGTTAAAATTTATAGCAATAAATGGAAACCTGACAATGCAAATGTGCTTTTAGCATAAAGCGATCACTTGATAGGTAAGGGAAAGGATAGCAGTGAGGAAAATCTCATTAAAGAATATGCAAGTGATTTGCATATATGCAGGTTTGCTATATGAGCTTTTTTTTTGGAAGATTATTACTGTCTGACAGTTTAGAGAAGCTTCTATGCATGCATGATGTGGTAGTTGTGGTAAGTGGTCTTTCCTAGTATCCCTTGTTTCCTTTCTCAGAGAAAGGACCATGTTTCCCATCCGGGCACAGACCACTTTGAAAAGACTGCATTGTCCAGCCTTTTTTGTACTAGGTGGAGTCATGTAGGATGAAATTTTATATGGAAAATTTGGGATGTTCCTCTGCTTTCTTGCCCCTTTTCTCCAACCCATTACCTAGAATATGAATGTGACTGCTGGAATACTTGCAGCAATCTTGCTCAGCTGAGGAATGGTAGAGCCGTATCTTTGTGGAGCTTGAGAAGTATACACGTTATTAACTCTTGCCTCCCTATTATTGAATTCTTTTCTGTGGAACACTATAAGTGTCTGTCTTGTCTAAACCACCATTGTTTTGTGAATATAATATTCAGTTATACAAACTGCCATATTCAGTTACACAAGATCCTAATTGACTTATATTCCCTCTGTTTTGAAGGCAGAAATTAACATTTTTACACTTCCACTGACAGCAAATCAAAAGCTGTGCATTACTGCACTTGACTTTTTTATGCCATTTTTTTTGGCTGAATATAAGGAGGATGTGTGCTACTTTTAAAATGAGTGACATATACATAATAGGAGAGAAAATATTAATTATTTTAAATTACTTTTTAACATGCTACCAAGTAAATTGTCATGTAGTGGCATCTGTGCTGATATAATAATTATAGAAGTAGTTAACCCTGCAGATAAGGTAGTTCCTATAATGTTATGTCCAACATGACTTTCAGAAGTCCTTGTAAAGTAGAGCTGCATTTTGCACAAAAATTGCATTCTCAAATTAGCACTGCTGCAAAATCATATATGGTTCTAATTATCCTTTAGGTCCTCTTACAATTCTCAAAAAATTTGAATATATATAGCTTCAAGATAAAGCCCTTTTCAAATGTCTGGGAAGTCAAAACATTCTTCATTTGTATTTATTGTAAAATTTACTCCTGAGCACAAAATTCTGAACCTCGTGGCATTTTTGCTGGCTTTGCCTCTGATTAACATAGTCAGCTTCTAAATTCCAATACATGTGTAGATTTGCTCGTTCCAGTGAATCTTAAACAAGGTAGGCGAGAGGCATCATGACCTGTAGGTAGGTTCAGTGTCAGCGTAGGTGTTTTCCTTGTTTGGAAATGTCAGTGGTGTGTGCTTTTACCTGTCTTACAGGTTTTAGCTATCCACACCTCTCTAATCAACAGGGTCTAATTTCTATGCAAAATGTTAATGTACTTAGGGTACATTGTTTATTTTCAACTCTTCCAGATTATTTGTAATTCTGTGGGCAACAAGTTCCAACATTACTCTTTTATGTTCAAGTTTGCTTTAGTATAAATAATTTATCAAATATATTATTGATAAAGAATATTGACTATTTTTCTTTCGTATTGTACTATTGTACTTTCTTTGTCCTGGCTTTTTATCATGCAGTTTTCTTTTTGGTTGTTTTTGTTTTGTTTTGTTTTGTTTTGTTTTCCAATGCTGGGGATTGAACTTAAGGTCTCATGCATGATGCATAATAGGCAAGAGCTCTACTCTTAAATTGTCCAGGCTGGCCTCTAACTTGCAGTGCTCTTGCCTCAGCCTCTTTTGCCAATATTTTTAATCCACTGAGCAAATTCAGTGGCCAGGCAGAAATATATTTGGTCTCTGGGGATAAAATCTTAAGAATAAAATGAAAACTTTAAGTTTGTGTTGATGTGAAAAAAAGCAAATGTGATTGTTTTCTTTAATGATTTGACAAATGGGAGCACTGAAGAATCTTTTAATTCTGAATTAATTTTTATTTGATGAAAATATTGGGAGAAAACAATTTTCAAAGTTATATCTTGCTAAGAGTTATAAAAAGCATTATGAGTCTTGCTCTCTTTAGACCCTTAAATGTCACCCCATGGAAAAGCTTTCAATTCTTTAGCTGTTCCTTCTGGTATTCAGTTCTATGGATGTAAACAGTGATGGTTGCTTCAGTTTATTGACTCATCAATTTTAGGAATTATCATTGGATTCTCATTATGAGAGCTTAGGATTTGGTCTCCATTTGTTCGTCTTGTACTCTACCATTATTCTTATGAAAAAGATTTTGGTAAAACCCAAAGGCATCTTTTTTTCTGGTTATAATTTAAATATTTTTTCCTTTGAGCAAAATAATATTTTATGATTATTGTTCTCTGAATGACTTTCTATATTTTCCTGGAGATAATGGGCTTATTTTACACATTGATTTAATTCTCTGAATATGTAGGCTGTATGCCACCATACAATCTGAAATTGTTTCTCAGATCATTTATTAATTGCATTTCTGTTTGGACACCCAGCTCCTTGAGCCCTTTGTCCTCCTGCAGCTTTGGAACTCATTGCTCACCGGACTTAATGAAGTGCTGGTGTGACCACATGGCAGTTCAAAGACTGCCTCTTGACTCTTCCTGCATTGGAATGGTGGTTTCTTGATTCCCATGCCTTCTTCTCTGGTTTATTCTTTATGTTGGTAAAGCATACCATCTAATAGCTTTCTGAGAAATGGTGCATGAGAAATATTTTTAAATTTTGCCTACATAATTTAGCATATTCTAACTTCACATGATCAATAGCCCTAAGGTTCTATAATTCTATTTTAATATTCTTTAGTTGTCGATGGATCTTTTATTTAATTTACTTCTTTAAGTGCAGTGCTGAGGATCGAACCCAGGGCCTCACACATTCTAGGCAAGTGCTCTACCACTGTTCTATGTTCTTTTTTAAAATATTTTTTAGATGTTATTGAACCTTTATTTTATTCATTTATTTATATATGGAGCTGAGAATCGAACCCAGTGCCTCACACATGCTAGGCAAGCACTCTACCACTGAACTACAACCCCAGCCTTGTCCTATAATTCTTGATTAAAAATAAGTCAATTGCAGCACTTTTAGGGAAATGATTTTTTAGGCTCTTCTAGCTGCCAATGTTTAAGGTGAGAAATCCAATGCTATTCTTACTCTTCATCTTTGTTAATTGCCTTGCCTTTCTTTCTTTTCTGAATGTTTTTATAACTCTCTGTATTGGGGGAATACATCAGAATTACCTGTTCTATGTAACTCAAAATAACTGAGATCATATAGGCCAACTTGTAGTTGTTTATATCAAAATTACTTTTCCAAAGTAATATAAGTAATTTTCTAAAGAAAATTAGGAGAGGAGAAGGGTTAAGACCGTATATGGAATTAATTCATTTTCCAAATTCTGCATCTTTCTGGGTGCTTAGTGATATCCATTCTTCTCAGTTTTATTCAAAAATATTTCTCATCTGCCTTAGACCATAAACCAGTCCTAGAAAAGATGACTAGTGACTTTCCCTGCACACTAAGGTAGCTCCAGGACCAGGCAGCTACTTCCTTTGCAATAGAAGTCTGCATGCATCTACAGGAGCTGAATTTTGGAGACATCATCAGGATAGCCTGGCTGAGAGTCAATATTGAAGATGGTCAATGTTCTGACTGTGGGAAAGTACACAGGCTTTGTCCTTCTGTAACTTATAAAATTATATTTTAAATTGCTAAAATAATACATATTAAATAAAGATAACCTGGAAAAGGCAAAATTTATTTATGATTCCAGAAATGATAACTATTCAGATTTTGACATATTATAGAACATTATGAGCTGTTTTTCATTTTAAAATTATATAAAGAACCTATGTCAATAAATATTATCGTACATATTGCATGATTTTTTTTAATGCTTAGCACGTTTTTTATTGACACAATTTGCACGTTTATGGTATATGGCATGTGCTTTGGTATGTGTATCACTGTGGAATGACTTAATCAAACATGCTAAATCTTAACATATACATTATTTCACATATTTGCCACATTTTGGGGGAATGAGAACACTTAAAATATAGTCTTATCATATATCAAATATATGATACATTGTTATTAGCTATAGTTACCATATTTATACAACTTGATTTTTTTTGGGGGGGTGGGTACAAGAATTGAACTCAGGGCACTCAACAACTGAGCCACATCCCCAGCCCTTTTTTGTATTTTTTCATTTAGAGACGGTGTCTCACTGAGTTACTTAGCACCTTGGTTTTGCTGAGGCTGCCTTTGAACTCACAATCCTCCTGCCTCAGTCTTCAGAGCCACTGGGATCACAGGCATGCACCACCGTGCCCAGTCAACTTGATTTTTGGTGGTTGAATAGTATTCCATTTTATGGACATGCCATAATGTATATAACCATTTTTATAGGCCTTTCGAGTTCAGAAGTTTCTGTTTGTTTGATAATTTCTGTCGTCAAAATATTGCAGAAAGTTGTGTGGCTCAAGATCTGTTGAATTGAAAATGAAAATGAGGTCATGCTAACATTAAATTATAATATCTCCTAACTCCTTCTTGTATAATTCAAATCTCCATTCATTATTTCTGGAAGACCCTGTAGATGTCTTACTGGTGCATAGGCACAAGTCATATTTGCTTTTACCCTCATCTAATCCCCAGCCATAGTAATTTGTGAAGAGGTCTTGACTCTCCTGCTAATACAGGAGCTATCTGGATACTGCTGCTTCTCAGAGGTCCTCTGTAGGTGCTTTGCAGTGTTCTCAGAGCCTCATCCAAAAGTTTTTCACAAAGAAATTGGTAGACTATGGCTTCTTCTTAGTTTTTGAGCTGGATTTTGTTTTCTGGACTCTCACATAGTTATGCTTACGCCTAGAATCTCCACTGGCATTTCATAAAATCAGTCCTCAGCTCTGGCTCTGCTCTCTTTTTAGTATAGTGGTTCTTTATCTTGGCTGCCCATCAGAGCTACAGGGTGGGGATTTAGGAGATACAGATGCTCAGGTAATACTTGAGACCTACTAAAATAATCTTTCAGGTGGAACCCTGGTATGTGTATTTTGGAAGTTCAGTGGGTAGGCTTTGCTGGATGTAATATATCCTGTTGGTGCAGGACCACCCAGGAAGGCCCCTCTATGAGGGGTCTTTCAACTTCTATCAACTCTTAGTTGATAGTTTACACTAGGAATCTTTCCTAGAGGATTGCTACTTTGTGCAGACACTTCAGGGAAGTTACGCCAACACCACAGGGATTTAATTATAGAGCACCAACTGTCAAATCATATCTACCTGAGTCTCTGTGATAGGCTCCACCTCCATGAAATCTGACCTAAGTCACTAAGTCAATGTGCAACAAGACTGCCACCCAAGAGGCTCCTCTGCAGCCCACATAACTGGGTAAGGGCCTAACATCATGTTATTTCAACCACTGATCTGACTTCTTCCTCTCCCCATCTGGAGTACACCTGTTCATGGAAGCACACACGCACACAGAGGGACACATACACTCAGGACTATTCCTTCTTTCTTGTAACAGATTAAAAAAAAAAGCCACATAGCTCTCAAGTCATCTGCTACTTTCTGCTGCTGCATTTACTGACCAGTCTTTAGACCTATCTCTTTTTATTTCCTAAGTGTCATGGGCTGATCATAAGGCTTTTTCTTTATATGGCTTGTCGTCTTTCTGAAAATGTATTCTTACTTAATGCCTGCACTGTAGAAGTTTCCATTCCTCACCCCCTTTCTAGGATAACTGTCTATCCTAGTTTCTCTGGGTAGGGGGGGTAGTCAGGTAGAGTGATTGTCTATAGTTAGTAATTACTAAGTGACATCGAGTGTGTGCATTGGTCAACCGGGAGGAATGGGGGGAGAGGATTTAGAGAGTTAGAATAAGTGCCACTTTGAGACAAAGATGATAGCAGGTAAAATAAAAGATTCTCAGCTTGTGAGGGAGAAACTCAAATGAGATCAAAGCAAGACGAAGAACATATGTGTTTTTTGGGGGACATTGCCTAGATTTCCTTCAGGGACCATATTCCAACTCTGAAAGGTGGGAAAGGGCTGATGTGGTTGAGTATTGTCCAAGACAGGGACTCTACACTGTTATGAAACATGGTAGTAAAAAGAAAAGAGCAAATAGCTTTTGTATGGAGCAAATTTTTATCCTCCTCCTTCTTTGAAGTATTTTTTCATGTACTTACTTTATCTTTGGCTTTGAAGTTAAGGACAGTTCCTTAACTGTTGTGAGATTTGGGTATAAGGTGTAAAAATATATAAATCCTTTCCCTCTATAGGGCTTCAAGCCTGCCCATAATATTCTGTTTCTTCCATTGACAAATGAATACAAATTTTGAACATCTGTATCTGCTAATAACAGCTTAATTTCAAGGGAGGTCAGGAAGTGGAATGTGTTCTCTGACATGAGGGACTCTCTATCCTACAACATTCAGATTATGTATATTATTCTGATTATAATTGACCTAAGCTTTAAAGCAGAGGGGAAATATAATCTTTAAGAAAAAACAAAATCACTTTGTGTGTGTGTGTGTGGGGGGGTGTTATACTAATTTTAATCATCATTGTCTTAATTCTCATGAAGAATTAAATCTAGTAAGATATACATGTTCTTTAGTTCCTTGCCTTAAGGGTGCTTGAATGAAGTTTTTAAGGTTTTTCCTGGAAGAAGGTTAGCATAAAAAGACTTTGCTTATTTAAATATCATGTCTCCATGGTCTCTTCTTCTAAAACATCTTCTTAAAAGATTGAATATGGCCTGGCTAAAAATCAGAGGGATCCAGCTGCATTTCCTCAGGTCCCACTCCCTGCTCAGAAGTGGCCACAATCAATGCTTTGTGTCTAGCAGAAAGCATGGATTCTGCTGCGCAAATATCTCCACCGAGACACTGAATGGTCCTGGAAAGCCAGAGAAGAGCTTTGTGCCAGCAACTCCCCTAAACTGTCTTTGAAACTGACCTTATTAAATTTCTGCTGGGGTAATGTGCTCTGGGGATTTTCTGAGTTACTTGAATGGATAAAAAATGAGCTCTCAGTCTTTGACCCAACTCCACTTAGTAGAACTGGGTTCATGAGAGGTGAGCAGGGCTTCTGTTTCAGGCTGCAGGGAAAACTCACAAGGGGCTCACTCCATGCTACAGGCTTCTATTTCTTTCTGCCTGCGTCACAGACTCCTTATCTGCTCCCTCCCTTTGTCTCTTTCTCCCCGTTGAAAATACAAAGGTCATGTTAATATAAATAAGAGAAAATAACAAGTATATTATTTTTTTTTCCTCTCTTTTCAGGGAGTGTATACACTGGGGACAAAACTAGCACAGCTTCTTTCTAAACCTGTGGGCTTGAGGCTGGGTTTCCTCTTTGGATTTGACCCAGCATCACACTCTTCAGGTCGGTGACAGATGCCTGGACCTATGCAGAGTATTCCCAAACTTCAGCCACTGACATAATTCTAGTTGCTGTCCCAGGAGGCTCCTCTTTTCCTATATGTGGCAAGGGCTGTTAACAGTGGAGTCAGGCACTCTCTGGGTTCACGCAAGAATCTGCAATTAGACTTTAGCAAAAGAAATAAACTATTATTGAAAAGAAAGAATAATTAGTGATAAAAATGTGTTTAGCAGGATGCCATATGAGAATGATATGATAAAATGATGTGTGAACACACAGTCCTTGGGGTATGGGCCTCTACCTGAGAGCAGAACCATGAGGTTGAGGCAAGACTTGTCTCTCTCTCACGCTGACCTGCTTGCTGACCTGATGGGCATGTGGAAACACATCAAAATCTGTGGGAGACAAAGAAGATTGGGGAAGAAACCAAGACGACATCGATGTAGTTACTGAAAGTGGCTTACATGAGTGAAGAGGAAAATAATAAGGCTAATGTTCTGTCAATAATCCTGATGAAATTTTTTTAGGTCCCTGGAGGAAAGGGTAAGAGGAAAGGAGGAGGGGAGAGGCAAAGCAGAATAGTGCAGATAAAGCAGAATGGTGAAAGAGAGGGGTGTTGGGTGGTCATGGAGAGGATCCTTCCTGTTAGGAGGGGCAGGGTAAGGAGACATCCACTAAATTTTATAATCCACCCTTCTTGTGTTGGGGAAACATTAGCAAGAATGTCAATCCAATTAACAGGATGGAAGGGGATGTACTCTATGCCAGATGCTGTGTTCCATGTCCTGAGGGATAAGAAAAGGAAGGAACAGTTCTGTCCTCGAGGGTTTTTTGCAGTTTCAAGGGAAATGACACATGCACACACCATGAAACAATAATTCATTCCCACTGATGTAAAATCTAAAACGAAGATGCAAGCAGGTAGGTGCATGGAAACATAAGGGAGTGATGCTCCCTCAGGAAAGGCTTCACAGAACAAGCGTGACTATAGAAATAACCTGGATTCCAGCTGACACCAGAGAGGACAGTGTCCTTCCAGACTGAGGGGCGAGCTTGAACAGAATGAGGCATGGAGCTGGTCAGGCTACTGGTGTGTGGAGAAAGGTGAACTCTCTCACAACCAGGCTGGGCCAAGTTGTGCTGAGCCTATATTGTCAGGCAAGGAGGCTTGATTTGTTTGTTGCATGAGATGGAGATATCTTGACAGTGATCAAAGAAAAGACTGATAATCCCATAGTTGGGCTTAAGGAAGAGGAAGCTAAGAGGTGTTCTGCACGATGCTACTGTAGATAAAGAGCTTTTCCAGGCAATGCTCATGTGTCTCTTGCATTTACGCATATCTTGTGAGAAGAGGCATTGAGTGCCTTTGTTCTGGACCATCTTTATGGTGAAAAGCCTTGGAAGATATACACAGTTTCTTCTTCCAGGGCAGAAACAACAAGTTCTACTTTCTGTTATAAAAGATTCAATTCCCTTAAGTTCAGGACTTGCTCTCTTGTAATGAAACCCATTGGATGAACAGGGATTCAGCTGGGCACTTCTTCAGTGCCCCATAGAACTTGAGGATAAGGAGAACTGACACAAATATGCTGCTTGCTTTGCTGTGAGCAATGAAGTCATCTGTCTCTGCCCAGCAGTCTCATGACTTCTGTCTAACTCCTGAGACCATGGCTGGCTAACTTATTACCAGCAAATAGTGTAATATCACAATCTCAGCATAGCTTTTTTAAAAAATAGTTCCTGGGGAGATACTAAGAAACTCTTAGTAATCTTAATAGTAAAGTCTTATGTTAGGACAGAGATAAAATATTGCTCTATTTATTTTTGTATCTAGGAACCTGACAGTTGCCCAGCATTACAGTGCCTAGAAAATGCTATGTCTTTATTAGAAGGTAATGTGGACAACAGAAATCCTACCTCAAAACCATCCATGATCACCAATTCATCCCCCACCTATGTCTGAGATTTTCTCAGTTGAATCTTAGAAAACCAGGCACAGAGTGGGTTTCCAGGCTGCCTATAATATATATAGAATCCTTTTACACTTTAAGTTTGCTCTTTCAATTACCCAAATAAAACCAAAATAGATGTCTCAGAATATCTTCTCTGTTGTTACTATCCAGGTGTTTAGCAGCAGGCTAGCACATAGCAGATAATCAGTCAATATTTAGAGCCTGGAAGAGCAATTTAAAAAGTAGCTGAGATTTAGACTAGGACTAGTTGAGAAATTCTGAGAAATCACTCAGGCCATTTCCATATTTTTCCCTTTTGAAAGTATAGCCAGAAAAGTTATTTCAACTGGTAAGAAGAAAAGATAAGTATCTGAATATGTGAATATATTAAATAAAATTCTCATTTTTTTCCCTATAAATTGCTTTGGGGCCTTTGGCTTCATTATGAAGCACATCTTAAATTAAAGGATAACAGTTTTTCAACTTTTGGATAGATTCACAGTATCTTTAATTTCTTACAGAGATGACAAAGAATGGATTCTGATAAGACTCAAATATGATGATTTCTGACTGAAATATCGAAACACTGCTGAGACTTCATCCTTATTATTTGCAACCAGTAATTAGCTTTAAGTGTTTCTCAAAAGTGTGAAAAATCAGATTGACAACTCTTCACTATTGGAAGGAACGGCTTCTTAATTGTGATTGCACAAAAACAAAAATGCTTCATGGTGCTGCTTCTCCTGTCAAGTGTAAAGATGGACATATGGCTGGGAGACCTCCATTGGTCACTGTTGTTTAAGACCAAAGTCATAGATTAGAATCTTATATTGCCCTATGTGCTCTGACCTCTTCTGTCCTGATCACTACCTTAGGAATAGAAACTTAGTAGAGGTCTGACCCTCTTGATGACATTACACAAGATGATGGTAAAAGGAGCCATTGAGTACACATGTCCTCTGCTTTGAGTTCATAACTTTTTCATGTGCAAGTGCAATTTAGCCCAACAAATATTAATTGCTCTTATATACTTATGACCATGTTGTAGGCCAAGAAAATCTGAATTGGTATACTACACATTCCAGAGAAGCTAATAAACTGAAACAAAGAGAAACTCGTAAAACTTTGAATCAAATCAAGTCAAAATAAAATAGAAATAGTATAGAGTAGCACATAACTAAATTCTCAGAGCAGTAGTTTATATCTACATTTTCTTGAAATAATTTCTCTCAAACTATTCATATGTATGCTTGACACTAGTACCTTCATCATTTCTAGAGCTATGTTTTTGAATCAATCCCTGTTTTTACAGAACAGATCATCCTCACTTCCGATTAATCTGATTGTGCTATCAACCTAAAAGCAAAATCTAGGTATGCTTCCATTTTAGTTAACTTTGTGTCTCTATAACTAAAACACCTGAAAGAGCAACAGAGGAGTACATGTTTATTTTGGTTCACAAGTTCCATCCATGGTTGACTGACGCCATAACTCTGAGTCTAAGGTGAGACAGAACACCATGGCAGAGGGCTTGGTATAGGAAAGCAGCTCAAGACATGGCAACCAGAAAGCAGAGGGAGAACTCTGCTCACCATGGAAAAAAGATAAACCCCCAAAGCATCCCCCCTGTCTGGTGACCTACTTCCTCTGTCCACACCTTATATAACTGCAGTTACCATACAGTTAATCCACAGCAGTGGATTAATCCATTGACATGCTACAACTCATAATCTAATCACTTTACCTCTGAACATTCTTGCATTGTCTCACACATGAGACTTTGAGGGCGACCTCATGTCCAAACCAGGACAAATTTTGTTCCTAGAAATGTCCCCTAAGCATGAGTTTTCATTTTTGAAATATGGGGATATTAGAAAAATCCCCTTTCCTTTGCCTTTTATCTTGTCTGTGCACAATTTCTGTCTTCAAAGTGCATTTACTATATTGTTTTAAAAGTGATCTTTAGAAGGTTGAAATTGTGAAATCATACTCTCAGGAATAATAATCAGATCTTCCTTTGTCCCCTTTTTAAAAAATATGATTTTTTTTCTAAACTGACTCCACATCCTTAAATATTCTCCTCACTCTTATACTTCTCCATGAACATTTGAAAACTATATTTTCCTGTCTTAATCCAAAGAATGTTCTAAGACTTAGCTTAGATATGTACTCTTGCCTTTTACTTAACAATTATAATTTTTCTCCAGAAAGCAATGCTATTTAGTGAAGAGTTGTTACAATTAAGGTAAGCTTTCTCTGTGAATGCCTTCTATCCCAACATCAGATAATCCAGCAATTTTCACAGATATAAATTTTTAGAGATAAGACACTAGCAATTAATCAGTTCATATAAACAAAAGTAATGAAGCATAGATTTGCATCTATATGATAAAATGTAGCAAAAATTTATTGAATCTGCTAAATTGATGATAAATGCTGGAGTTGGGAGAGTATGATAGAATCACTCTTGAATGTTGATACTTTTTTCTACATGGTCTCATTAATTTTACAAGCTTAATGTGTCTTACCATTGTCTTGCACAAAACTGAACTTAAAAACAGTTGTGGCACAGAAAAATCGCATTTAGGTCAAAATAAAAGCTAAACACAAGAGGGCTTTGATGCCTATGGAAAAAGTACATGTGCACAATTTCCTACAAAGAGTCACAGAGAATCCAAACTTTTTCATCCAGACTCATTCAAATTCATATCCAAGGAAAAGTGTTTCCTGTTTCTCAGAGCATGGGACACAGGTAAAATTTCTTCCACATTAGTCTCTGATGACTGACTTTTATGTTGAATAAACTTGTGGATCTTTGCCCCAAACTATCATTTCAAATTATTACTTCTTAGAGAATAATTATTTAATGAGTTTTTGGATGAAGTAATCATTATGGGACAAAACCCAGATAATTTGAAGGAAAGAATAATTTTGAAAGAAAAATTTTGTCTTTATGAAAACTAGACCAATCCTGCAGTAGTTATGTGAGGTGAACCTGTTTCCCAACCTAGATGCCATCTTTGGTGACTCAGCCTAAGATGCTCCTTTCCTCTTTCACCCTCTGTGTGAATGTTCCCATTTTTTGTGCACTATTTTCAATGATCTCTTTGTGTATTTCCTGTACTGTATCACAAGATCTTTAAGTGAAAACCTTGTGATTTTTTTTTTTCCTATTGGGGTTTGAACATAGGGCTTCCCGCATGCTGGGTAAGTATCTATTATTGAGCTACATTCCCGTCGTATTTTTTAACATTTTATTTTGAGACAGAATCTTACCAAGTTGTCCAGGCTGGCCTAAAACTTGGTAATCCTCCTGCCTCAGCCTCCTGAGCAGCTGGGGTCACTGGCACATGCCCCCACATCTGGCAGGATCACAATCTTTTTGTCTCTAACATTTAACTTTGTACTTGACCCATAATTTGTTTATTTGTTTTTTATGATCCTGGGGATCAAATTAAGGGCCTCATACATGCTAGGCAAGTGCTCTACCACTGAGCCACACCTCCCACCCAAGTTCTTGATCAATGGATGTATCAGTTCACTTTCACTACCTGGTTCCAGATTAATATAAGTTTCTGTGCTACCTACTCAATAGACTAAGAGAAAGTTGCCCATCTCAAGTTATCCCAGTAGAATGATTAGATCATTTTATGCCTAAGAAAACATTTCTTCCTATCAAAATTACACTTGGTAACTTGAGTGGAAAAATATTTTGGAGATCAATGTTTTACCTTTTGTTCTTTGTTTTACCTATTTCAATTGGAGAAAAATCTTGGCTTCTTTCTGTAGTGATCTGAGACTATTTGCTCTGGTACCAGATGGCCTGTCTTCTACTTGAGATGGTAAATATCTGGCAGACCTTGTCAGGGCATGTGTCAGTAATGTTATTCATGGGGAAAGTCTTCTAAGTGACATGCCCATCTCTGAGGGCGTTTATCTGGAACATTTGCTACCTCTTTAGATACCTCGAGTTCCCGTATTAAAGACACCAGTTTAGTTGTAAATGGTTGCAGGTCATGGGCTTAGGGCCTGGAAGAAATCACACTCTGGGAAATGATCAGATAATTCTTTTCCTTTCTCGGGTTCTGAAAAGTGCTTATAAACTATTGGTGGGAACAATCCCATTTTCTTTTTACAGACTGTCCACCTTGCACTGTTTTCTTCACATACTGACAACCGATCAAAGTTTCTTAGCAACTTCAACATCTGCTAAGAGATTGTGCCTGGGAAAACATCCAGACTGTCTTCTTCCAGGCCTTTCCCTGCACTCAGCAACTGATAACCTCTCAAAACATCAGGATGTGCTATGACAATATGTTGATGTCGTGAGTAGAGGCATCCCTGTCAGCAGTACCATATGGCTTTTTATAAAATGAAAATGGGTTTGAGTAGAGCCATCCCCCTCTTTCTACCTCTTGTCACAACTGACAGTCATTGGAAAGTGAGGTATCCAGAGATGGCAGTAAGGATCCTGGAACACTCTCTTTAACGTTCTGATTATACATCCCTAACTTCACTAGCATGTGCCCAGCCCTCAGAGAAAGGATCACTGGATGGATCACCATTTCAGTATTAGGTAGGTATATGGACTCATTTGAAATGTGTGTGTGCGTGCGTGTGTGTGTGTGTGTGTGTGTGTGTGTTTTGTTTGTTTGTTTGCTTTTAATTTGGACTCATTCCTGCCTATCACATGACCACTACAGAAATAATGGCAGTTGACATTCATCAAGCACTTATGTATCAGGTTCAGTTTGAAGGAACTTAAGGATTTTGACTCCATTTTGAAATAATCTTATGGGGTGCACACTTTATCGCCATAAGTGACTTCTCATTGAGGTACAGAAAGGTGAAATTGATTCTGTAAGTTCCACAGCTAGTAAGTGGTAAAGAGGGGCTTTCAGGAGTAGAATCCACATTCTCAAATCATTATACCAAGTAGTAGAGTATGAATGTCTCACTTACAGAGTCTGAGTTGCCTCAGCTTTTTATTTACTCTTTATTTTTTTAATTTACTCTTTAGCTTACAAAGATGCTGTTTCCATCGGGAAATCATAAGGATATACTTCTCCCTTAAGAATTTGTCTTTTCAGTTGGATAAGTTTCACAAATGGATAACAGTTTGCTCTTTGGAGCCAGTTAGTCTAACTCCAGAGTTAGACTAATGGAAAAAATATAAATCAATAGCATGTTAACAATGGAGACATAACACCTCTTACTGTTTCTTCTGATAAAACTCAATGCCAATTCATAAGAGAAAAGGAAACCAGTAATAGGAACTTTAACTCCATAAAAGTCATGCAGAAAGAATCTATAATAAGTATCATGCTAAATGGGGAGAAGAAGAAAACATTCTTTTTTAAATAGTCAGGAAAAAGATAAAGACTATACTCTTCCCAGTTCTTTTTCAACATTGCCTTGAGCTTTTAGACAGTGTAATAAGAAAACAGCAAGCAATTAAAGAATTGGAAAAGAAAAAATTAAAAAAATGAAATTTTTCAAAAATAAGAGTATAAAAAATGCTTGGAAATAAGGTCAATGCATAGCAATAACAATTAGAAAAATGTTTTTGAGAGCACTTATTTGTAGTTGAGTATATCCAGCATTGTAATGGACTGAACTGGGTTCTTCTAAAATTCATATGTTGAAGTCTTCACCTGTAATACTTCTGATTGTATTTGTGTTTGGAAATAGGAGCTTCAAAGAGGTAATAAAGGTTAAAGGGGATTGTATGGTTGGGTCCTGCCTCCAACCTTATAGAAGAAGAGATTAGGGCACAGACCCATCAGGGAAGGACCCTGTGAAGACAAAAAGAGAGCTGTCAGTCATGTTCAAGCCGAGGATAGAGGCCCCAGGATGAAGCCAACCTTGACAATGCCTTAATTCTGTTTGTAATTGTATCTTCCAGGACTGTGAGGAAATATATTTCTGCTGTTCACATCACCCAGTCTCCTTTGCACTGTTGTGGTAACCTTAGTAAGTTAATAGAAGTGTCTTCTGGTAGTAAATGCAACAAAAGATGCATAAGTGTGACTTTACTAAAAAAATGTTAAGTTATAAGTAAATTATAATCACATCAGTGGAAAAGCAGGCTTAATATTATGAGGCCATCAATTCTCCTTAAATAATTGAGAGATTTAGTATTACTTCCATCAAAAGTAATAAAATTGAGAAAGTTGAATAACTTGAGATTCTTGATTCATTTCAAAACATCTGTAAAACAGCAGGAAATAAAAATAGTTTGAATATATCTCAAGAAGAAAGACAGAGGATTTCTCATGACAGTGTAATAAAGTCATTTTATTACACTGTAATAAGATAAAATAAAACCACAGTGAGAAAGAATTTATCACTCTTTTAATTACCTAAAATTAAAAATTATGAAATTAAAAAGTGTTGAAGGACATATGTATCAATATCCTCTTTTCCATTGCTGGTGGAGACATGTATATTAGGATGATAAATTTGGAAAACAATTTGAATTTATTTTTTAAAGTTGAATATCTGCATTTACTATAATGTTAGTACTCCTATACATTTCCAAGAAAAACATTTACACTATGTACCAGAATATAATAAAACTATTCTTAGCAGCTTTGTTCATAATAACAAGCATTAGAAACAACCCATATGTCTATCAAAAGAAAATGCATAATTATAGTGAAATATTGCACAGCAATGAAAATTATTATTCTACTTTTATATAACCATGGATACATTTTAGTTTTTTGATGATTGAAAAAGAAAAATCAAGTCTCAGAAGACTTTTATAGGATGGTACTTTTGAAAACCAAAGGAGGCTGGGTTTTGAAGTTGTACCCCCAGATACTGATGTGATGTTCCTTAGCTTTGCTTCATGTTCTGTGATGTTTTCCCGTTGGGGAATGTACATAGTACAACAGATAAGTGGCAAAATTTGGGAGTTTGGCAATCATGACTTACCAATCTAACTCTCACTTTAGATATATTTGCTGGGATGATATTTTGATCTTTTATAGAGATTTATTGTCCACTTTCAGAAGTATGTATTTGGCTTTTCTGCCCTCAGACCATTTTGGCACTATTTACACACTCATGTATTCATTGTCTTAAAGTCCACTAATTTCTGTCTTGGGTGTGGATGGCAATTGGAAGAGAAGACTCATCTTATTGTATTTTATCCTTAAGTCAATATCTAGAAAATCACTTCTATGCAGTACTACAAAGCTAATAATCATTACAAGAATCTATTTGCTGATTACCTGTGCTGTTAATTTTTAAAGTTTAAATGGATTAATTTGTAATAATATTTGACATTTACTGAGGAGTTAATGTGTGCCAGTTATTTTACATGTATAGTTTATAGTTCTTACATTTATGGTTCAGAATAGACATTATTTTTACTGTTTTATAAAGAAAGGATTTAAGGCAAAGAGATCCTTGTGAAAGTCGCATTGTTAGTAAATAAAATAACTCTTCTCAATTCTTTCTGTCTTGAAAATATATTTTGTTATAATATCCCCAATTTTTTGAGAATAATTATAGCAAAGCCAATAATCAGAGCAATTTACAAACTTCCATATGGCATTTTTGCAGAATCGAGAAAGGATTAAAATTGTGATGTTCAATTAGATTCAAATTTTGTAGCAAATAATTCAACTCATAAAAATTTTGTTTAGTTTTTATGGGAATACAAACAGTTTTTAAAGTCCTACCAACATAAGGACAGATCCCTCACGCATCACAATGACATAGCCTCATGGCATTCAGAAGTAAACTTTCTTTTGTCTGAATTGTTATAATTCTGACCGATTTGACCATTTTTGTAAAACTTGTTGTATAATCCAAATATTATAATTATTTCTGTGGGAAAATAATCCACAAAGTTCAAGGTTATAATTTACATTACTTATAATTCTCTGTATAGAAGACTGTTGTAGGGAATAAATACTCAAACACCAGATGCATTAATTTTCAAATGTATTTTAAAATACAAATGTTGATGGAATTAAGTACAGCTGTGTACCACAATGATGGATGTTGATAAAAACAACTCTCCAAGCACAGAGGACTAAGTCAGAAACATTAGTTCTCATATTTCAATTTAAATGGATTTATGCTGTCTGTTACAGAGAGAGAACATTATAATGTTGACAAATGTGAGTTCAAGTCTTTGTTTTTTCACTGAGTTTTTAACCAACACCACTAACCTCATGGAACCTTTGGTAGCTTAACATCTTTCAGAAGACTTCTTTGTTTTCTGTAATGTGGGGATACCATGTGCTCTGGTTATTTCAAAGGATAGCTATCTAGCTCAAAATACATTATGTAGAAGCGTTGCTTGCATATTTTTGAGTAATTGTACCGGGTCAGGGATGTAGGAATGGCTAGCTAGCCAGTAAATTTCTCCATACTAAATTTGATTGATTCCATCATAATCCTAATTATTTTATTTATATTTATTTATTTGGAGTACTGAGGATTAACCCAGGGGCACTTTACCCATTGAGCCATATCCTCAGCCAATTTCCTTCCTTCCTTCCTTCCTTCCTTCCTTCCTTTCTTTATCTTGAGACAGAGTCTCACTGAGTTGTTGAGGGTAGCCTTGAACTTACAATCCTCCTGCCTCAGCCTCCTGAGTTGCTAGGATTACAGACATGAGCCAACATGAAGTGGTGCCTCCTTGTGGTAATGGAGATGAAACATTCCAGGCCATACCACAGGAGGTGCTTTTAACAAAACCAAGAAGCACATCCAGGATTTCTGGCTTTGAATCATCCACTAACTTCCAGTTTCTCTATAAAGGATATCAAAATAATATCCATTGTATAACAATTTTGGATATCTGATAAAGTCAGATTTTTCACAACCAGGACCATTTTTTGCATATAAACTTGTCTTTCAATGTTGCTAATCTCCACACAGATACTCTTAACAACTCCCATTCAGTTTGTGCATTTCATAGAAAAGCCTTTTTATTGCATCATTTGCATATTTAAAAAATAACAACAAAGTTGCAATGCAATTTCCACAAACCTAAACTTAAAAGCTAAAATTTCAATCTTTTAGAAGAGAGCATAAGTGAACGTTTTTAGAACCTTGGAATAAGAAACAGTTTCTGAGCAGAACATTTAAAAAGTCATAAATTGTATTTCATAAAATGAAACATTTTCGATCAGCCATTTTTGATCACCATTAGGAAATGAAAAAGCCAGCCAAACAATAGGGAACTATTCAGAATACATATATTTGAAAAAGAATATGTATCTAGCTGTATGAAGAATAGGTACAATTTAATATTTAAAAAGAGAATATCATAAAATTGGCTTGGAAAAAACATTTTATAAAATAAGATATATAAGTGACCAGTGGAATGCAAACTAAAGCCATAATAAGATACCTCTCTATCTTTAGAATCGGTAAAATTAAAAAGGTATATAATATCAAATATCGGTGAGTACCTAGAACAACTGGAATCTTCCACATGACTAGTGGGACTAAAAACTAAAATCACTCACCCACGTAGGAAAACCGTTTGGCAATTTATTATTTTACACATATAACTCTACTATGACCCAGTAATCTAACTTTTGAGTAATTAATGTAGAAAAGTAACCGCATAGAGTCATAGAACAAAAGCCTTCACAAGAATATTCATAATATCTTTAGTTGTATTAGTTCAAGTCTGGAAGCAACTCAAGAATCCATGAGCAAGTAAGTGGATGAGCACATTATATTAGACTCATATTTAATGTAAAAGATAGATATTTCTTAGCAATAAAATTACTGATATATGTAACAACTTAGATGAAATTCATAGACCTTATGCTGAACAGAAGAAGCTGAACACAAAATTAATTTGTGGTGAAAAAAAAATGGACAAGTTGTTCCACTGAGGAATTAGAAAATGGCTAAGAGAAGAAAGAGGGAAATATCAGGGATGGTGAAAATGGTCTATGCTGTTCTATTACCTGTATTATTAAACAATCCCTAAGGGTAAGATTTCGAAGCCAAGCCTGACTTCACAGTAATTTCAGTCCTGTAATGAAAACAACCTTTGTCAAATATTGATAAATTCTGCAGCTACATTTTGTTTTGGAAAATCTCTCTGTGGTTCTTGCTAGATTACAGCATATAATAGAAGGTCTTTCTGCCATGAAAATATCATTTTTTCCAAGGTCAATTTTATGCAACTTTTACTATTTTAAAGCTATAGCCCTAATCTTCTCTATTTCATGAGATTGTAAGAAAATCCTATAAAATCTTTATTTAAAGCCAATAACAAAATGATCTTTTGGTACTCAATAAATATTCTTCACCCCCAACTGGTTGTCACTTTAATTATTTTAAAAGTTACAATTGTATATTAATGTGAATTAATGTGCTCTTAGAAATATATACAATCATGCATGGGTCAGAAAAAGGAAATCTCTGTGCTCAAAAACATGGCAACATGTACAGATTTTACAACTATTAAATATCAAAGATTTTTTAAAACTGATTGCATCATTGCTTTCTTGTGAGAAACTTGTGTTAACATTTTCTTCTAAGGGGCTGCAGTACTCTAACATTTCTCCCCTTAAAAGTAATTTAGCATTTTATCAAGAAAGTCCATTGAGGTGGAATTAGAACTGGATCAAATGTAGCTCAACTGAATTTTCACAATGTAGAGAAAGCCTTAGAGAGAAATGACCAGTTGCTGGTGAATGTTCCACTGGTTAAGGACAGAGTATGCCATGGAACTAATTACTGCAATTAGAGAGTTGATGCTGTAGTAGACTTGAGATGTAAGGCAGAGATGGCAAAGTTTGGCTTTAAAACATGGCACAGAGAAGTACTTTGATGGGAGTGATAGCTCACCCAGACAACCCAACAAGATGTGATCCATTTAGTTTCCAGGTGACAAGATGCAAAGGGAACATAGAATACAGTATCAGTAGTATAGCAGGGGAAAGGAATCAAAATGCCATTTTCATGGCTTCAGATTATGTCCTTTGAATGGCTATAGCTTACAGATGAGCAAAAAATCAGTAGCTTTGAAATATTTGAGCTCCAAAGATATGTTTGACTTTGGCAGGAATAGCTTACCTATGACTCTCTCCAGTCAGCAGTCTAAGCATTCTTGATGACTGAGAAGCTGATCTCCCTTTCATGCTAGAGAAAGGGAACACAGCAAGGTCAAAGAATGACACAAGATGTCAGTGGTCATTTTGGAATGTCCAGCTGCATGATTGGTCCATCTATTTTGCTGTTGCTGATAATGCATCTTCTTGTCAAGGTCATATTTTCAAGAGTACTCTTTTCATCACCAATTCTTAGCTACTCCCAAGGGCAGTTTGGAGAATGCATTTAGATCAAGAAGATTGGAAAAATATAAAATAGGGGCTTGGTTTCCATTTGGAGGACCACAGATCCTCTAATGGGGAGGGGGTCTTTAAAGGTCTGTATGCACATTTCCAAACTATTCCAGGACAGTTCGGCAGGTTTAAGAATGACAGCTCTTCTGCTTTTCTATTGCCTCTATGCCATCCCATCCCTCTTCCCCAAATCCCAAAAAGTCTATGAGAGTTATTCATTCAGGTGTAACTGATCCAGGCAGACCTAAAGATTTCCTAAGAAAACTCAATTTCTTTGGCCCAGCACTTTTCCTTGCAGAATCTTGTTTCCAAAGGTTCCTAGAGTCTTTCCATTGCTTTTATGTTGCTATCACAGAAGTTGTGGCAGAAATTGCTAAGGCAAACAGGCTGGAATATTATTTTCAGCCTGTCTAGGACCAACGTTTACCTTAGGCTTATAAACTGCATTAATGAAACCCACTCTCATTTCAGATAAAAATGACGTCAAGTGAGGAAGAAACAAAAGACATCAATCATATGCCATCTTCAACACTGTAGTCAAAACAATGGTGTAATTTAATACAGATGTTCGTATTTCAAGTTGTTATGATAAGGGGATATATTGTATTGTATCTAAATTTGTGTGTGATTGGAAGGCCATTTATCACCAGTATAGAATATGCCGTCATAACTTTCCAAAATGAAACTTATGCCAAAATAGTTCTGAAATCATAAGCTACAACCTCCTGTGTGACGCGGCTTATTTCATGTCTGAATTTCTTATCTCACTTACAAGTCAGTCCTTGAGGCACAGTGTAGTCTGTCTCTGAGTCTGTGCCATCTCCATCAGGGAGATGTCAGCACTATAATAAATAATTAATCATTAATAATGCCCTCATGATCTTTGCCTCTCTCTCCTCAGCACAGCCAGTGCTTCTCTGGTAAGCCACAGGGAACAGGTTGATTATTTGCTTGCAGTGATGAATAGGATGTAGCAAGCATGCCCAGGGTCACAGAAAAATTCCAATAATAGTGATTGTGTAGAGGGGCTTCTGTGCTACATGAAAACAAGGCTACTTGACATACATTTTTCAGTGACTTGGAAAATATAATTAGATCATGCAGAATTTTAGGATCTATGAAGTGCCAGAAGTTTAACTTATGAGATTTAATCAATCAGTAAATATTTTTCAAGTTCTTCTGACTTGTGAAGTAGCTTAGGCAACCCATTTGAAAGAGTGTTCTCCCTTGTTCACCATGTCTGAGGCTAAGCTAATGCCTAAGAATGTCTTCCCTTTCATAAACCTCCCAAACTATAGCTAAGGTCATCCTTTCATCTCTGTGTGATTAAAAAATTAACACTGTTACCTACAATAATACTAATTATATTGATATGACTTCTTCCTATTTCTATAGAAAAAAAGATTAAAATCTGAGAAGTTTGTAAAAATTAATTAAAAAACCCATTCCTGTTTCTCATCCCACTTAAAAGAACTGTCAGAATGATTCAAATATGTGTATTTCTATATATTGTTAGTTAATTTCATTAGCTATTAATACAATGTAGTCAGAACTGGTGGAGTATACATATATGCAGTTACCTTCAACCTATAGGCATTTGTATGTGTATTTATATACATATATATGTATGTGTATGTACATGTGTATGCACACATGTGTATATGTGTATATGTATGTATACATGTATATATATTTTAGATTAAAATACATGCATATACACATATGTATATACATATATACATGCATACATATATACATATATGCACTTACGTATATATACACACATATAAAGATACATATATGTGTATGCATATATATATATATATATAGTCAATTTTTTAGTTGTTAATAGACATTTTATTTATTTTTTAATTTATTTTTATGTGGTGCTGAGGGTCAAACCCAGTGCCTCACACATGCTAGGCAAGCACTGTACCACTGAGCCACAACCCAGCCCAATGGTCAATTTTTAATGAAAAGAAAAATACCTTTACATAAGAAAAATGAGATGTACCAGCTGTGACATACAGAGCAGTGTCTTAACTAGGTGCCTTAAATCTCATGAGGTGGTAATGAGGGCAGAGTCCAAAGATTCAGAGCAGACTCACTCTCACTTCTACAACCACCTTCTAGAAGCCATCTGGGTGACTTGAAGGCAGCCTGAAAAATCTCATAAATAGTCTGTTATTTACAGAAAGGTGACTGGGGTAATTTTCTCCCTTTTTTTGCCTATTTTGGATGAGGGAGAGCAGAAATAACTGGTGGGGAGATGCCGACAAAGCACTTGGGGCTAAACAACTCTCACCAAGCCTTGATTCTAAGTCATTTGAAAAGATCTGCACTCTGAGGGTCTCTTGGACATTTGACCCAGCCAAGAGGACAGAACCAAGTTCCCACAATGCAAGTTGCACATGTCTTTGGAATGACCTTTATTTCTTCCCCATTTCCCACTGTCACTTCCCACAACTATTAAATACAAGACACCACTTATAACCCATGGGGCCATCACGGGATTTAAATGTGCTATGTCAGAGCAAACAGAAATTTTAAGCCAACCAAGATGAAAATCAGCAGTATGATAAGTGTAGAAAAATAGAACAAAGAAAAATCGAAATCAATATGCAAAATAAAAGGGTAGACTTTCTGAATCAAAGGTCACCTGAAGAACATCTTTTTTAAAAGCCCCATAGAACATATTTTAATGAGAATATGAATTTAATAAAATGTACAAATGTGACTATAGCATATTTTTTGATTAAAGACTACATGATAGAAGAATGACACAGGATGAGAAGGGAGATTGCAGACTGAAGGAAACTGAGCCCGTAAGTAGCACCAACTCACAACTAGTGCATTAGAGATAGCAGGGAAGGAGATATGATAAAAATAAAGCTCACTATGCTGGATGGTTCCCATTTGACTCTCATTGTGCCACATCCCTAGGGGCTAATTGGAATAAGCTAGGTATATCAAAGATCCCTCATTCAGGGGCTTCTGATTGAGGTGGCTAAAGGGAAGTACCTGCCTAGAAATAGAACCAGGTAGAAGAATGAGGTCTGGGCATTTTATTTCCTGTCTGCTCCTCATAGATCAGGGCAAGTTGACTGCCTTCCT
This sequence comes from Urocitellus parryii, assembly GCF_045843805.1. NCBI lineage: Eukaryota > Metazoa > Chordata > Mammalia > Rodentia > Sciuridae > Urocitellus > Urocitellus parryii. The sequence goes on from NC_135533.1 coordinate 48,562,054, forward strand.
GTCCAAACTGTAGGTGATCACCACACTGTGTTCTCTCTCTCCCAATGGGTCTCACCACTGCTCACTTTGTGCATTTCTTTTTGAGTTTCTAGAACCACTTCTTTACTTCACACTTGAGGTCTAGGACAAGGTAAGAACCCCACACCAACACCAACCCTCTTTTACTGCTCTATCCCTTGTGATTGTCTTCTCACACTTTTATAAATTTTCTTTCTTAAAGTCCCTTGAATCACCTCCATTAGAGTGTGCTGTTTTCTGAGTGAAATGCTAAAGTTGAAGAAAGACTTGTGAGAGATAGTGAATAAGAGATGATAATGGAGCAGTAGATATCACAGATAAAATGCTAAGATTACTAAGCAATTACTAATGTCACAGGTACTTCTTAAGTGCCCCCACACAGATCCTTCTCTGATAATCAACACAACAGTAGTCCTTATTTCTTCATTTCTTACATGAAAAGTCTATGGCCTCAAGAGTTTAAATAGCACATGGCTAAACCACATTACTGGGAAGAGGAGAAGCTGCGGTGTGAACTGAGGCAACTGCACTCCTGCCTGCACCATTGTCACTGTAAGGCACTGGCTTCCCTTTCAGGTACCGGTCCTGTGAAGGCTGATGAGCATCTCAGAAATGAAGAACTCAATGAATGGGACAGAAAAAGCATTAGTTTAGTATGCTTGAGGAGGCACCCTACACTCCAGGAGAATGGATTCAGACCAACAGATGCCAGGAGTACCTGACTTTGAACATAAGCACACGACTCTTTCTAGATTTAGAAAATAATGTCTTCTGTAGTGAAGAGAAATTTATGTGAAGTTCACATTCTTCTAATTTGACTTGTAGTCTTCCTTCCTTCTGTTTAATTCAGAAATTAAAATACTTTTATTACAATGTAGTATTTGGAATATGATTGAAGTCTTATGAAATTATTTATGTCTGTCTATTTTGTCCATATGCATTGTGTAGGACAATTTATGGAATGGAGACTATGTAATATTAATAAAGATTATTTCTGATCCACTGTATTTGTGTATTTTATTTTATTCTTTACAGTGAGCATGAGTCCTTTTGACAAGAGTAACACTATCATTCCTAACATAAAAGAATATGTGATGCATAACTTGAAGAAATATTTTTAACTACAAAAAGAAAAATTTTCCCTTTGTTACATGCACATTTAAGTCTGTCTCAGGCAGGATTAGATGGATGCTTAAGGAATGCTATTTTACATGTATAGATTCTTGGTTACTCAGAATTATTATAGCACGTATCTTTATGCTTCTGGAATATTAGAGTGCTTTTCAACATTCCTAAATAACCTGTTGAACTTAACATTTTTTTAAAATCTGAAACTCTTGTAGAAGTTAAGTGCTGTCATTTTGAATTTAAAATCTCAACTATCATATAAGACATGCAAAATTATGAAGCACTCATTTATCTTTGTCCTTATTCCATGGTATTCATTAGATTTAATAAAAAACAAAAGTCTTTGCCTTTTTTGTCTTAGTTGTTCATATTTTCTTTCCTTTAAATCAAATTCTGATAAAGGAAGAAGCAAGGATTTTGAAAGGTTTCATTATTTTCTAATGCATTTTTTTTTACCTTGTGAAGGGGTTATACAATAAGCAAGTGATTTGATTTGCATTACTCATTAAAGACAGATGATTATTAAAAATACTTTAATTTCAGTTACTGAGCATCAAGCTTATCCCTGTCCTCACCAGAAAAAAAGAAATGCAGAAGGAAGTTAACTTTTTGTGCATCGATGTTATGTGCTTAGCTCTTTGATTATTCAATTATGAACTGTATGCCTGCATTACAATAATGTGAGTGATTTAAAATATTAAATATTATTTATTGAATAAAAGTTGAATGCTGAAAAGTTGGCTCTATGGGAAACTATTCAGATTGCAGCGTAGCCAACACATTCACTCAGTTAGCAGATGTTTATTGAACCCCTACCCTCAGCAGGTTCACTGAGGGTTCAGCACTGAGTAAGAGAACACCCCTGCTGCATGGAGTTTACTTTCCAGCAGGAGAGAAAGCCAAGCCAATTAATTGTGCTGTTTGAGTCAACTGGAAACACAAATGAAATTGTAGTTATTGACCTGTATAAATGTAATAAAAAATCACATGGATTGGAAGATTTAAGGAAAGGCAGATTTAAAACCAAATGCAAATTGCATTTTAACCCAAGACAAATATAAAATACAAAATAAATCAGTAATAACAGCCACAGTAACAAAACCTTTATCTGAGATAAAGTCCCATGTCAGCATGCTTGATTTCATTAATTATTTCCTGGAAAGGCTCAGTTTTAATCATCTTAAAGTGGTCATTATAGGGACCTTTTAATATTTTTATTAGTGCACTATAGTTATACATAATCTTGAGGTTCATTGTGACACAACTGTACATGCATGGAATATAATTTGCCCCACTTCAATTATCAGTACTTTCCCTTTCCCTTCCCTCCTAACTCTACTTGTTCCCATTACTGAATTCTCATGGTCTTACTTCTATTTATTTATAGTTTCTTTTTTTAAATTAATGCTTTATTTGGGCTTTTAAAATAATTTGCTCCTAAAACATTTTAGTAATTTCAGGGTATACCTTGTAACAATCAAAGATTCTAATTTCTTAATCAATGGAATTTAAACTTGTTTAAATTTAAAAATAAAAACATATTTTTAAAGGAAGCATCCATAAGTTAAACTTTTAAAAAATCTTTTGTTTCATAGATAATGTCAAGGAAAATTTATCAGATTAAGAAATGGGCAATTTCCTGAGTGTTCTTTGGGTGGACTTCTGGGTATGATCTAGTAGATCTTTGGGGGAATTAACTGATTTATTAGGACATGCACCTCTGCTTGTTTTTCAGTTGCTAACATGATTTATAACTCTGTAGGGACAAAATATTAAGGGTTATTGAAAATTATTCTTCTCCAAGGTGATTTATACTCTGTAGAAAAGATGATTCTAAGCTTTACATTTTATTACCCTATAAGAGAGGGTAATACTAGCAAATGTATTTTAGCAATTCCAGTTGCCTTTGTACATAACTGCCTAGTTCTATTTTCATCACTAATTAATGAGTTAAATAAAATCTTTTCACTTTCTTGTTTGGTATTTGTATGAGAGTTACGGCTTAACATTTGGAATATTGTATTTAAGCAGAATACATATTGATCTAAGTAATATTTTGCGGAAGATGGAGACTATTCTTTAAATTCTTTTTTATGTGTTTTGATTTTTTTTAAGAAGGATTTTTTTTAAGAGAGAGTGAGAGAGGAGAGAGAGAGAGAGAGAGAGAGAGAGAGAGAGAGAGAGAGAATTTTTAATATTTATTTTTTAGTTCTTGGCGGACACAACATCTTTGTTGGTATGTGGTGCTGAGGATCGAACCCGGGCCGCACGCATGCCAGGCGAGCGCGCTACCGCTGAGCCACATCTCCAGCCCCGTGTTTTGATTTTAATAACAAACAAAAAACAAAAGAGTCATTTGTATTTCAATGTTTATAGATACTGCATTTAAAATTAGCACTAGAAGTGCTCATTTTGTGAGTATTTACACTTGTGTTGTTTGAGTCTCTTTAACTTTTTTTTTTTCTATTTTGAAGATGAAACAATGAAATCTGTTGACTAAAACACTAGGCACATAGAAAAAAGTAGACAATAAATGGTTAATAGCCCTTTGATAATTTTACATGTGACACATCTTTGTGATTCTGCTTAAATAAGTACACTTGAATAGAGGTACTTACTCTGAAATGAAATTTATAACATTTTATAATTGTTGTACAACTAAAAAAGTACTTCCAATTTACTATTTTATGTATATTCTCAGCACTAGCAGAGGCACAGAGGGTTAATGCATCATCTTTTGTGATTATTAGAAAGCACCAAGAGATTAACTGGCTTTCATGCTCTTAATGAAGGAGTGAAGTGCTCAAGTACCATGGACAGATCTCTGCTCTCCTGTTACAGGAGCAGGTTGTGCAGGCCTCCTTGTTCTACAATATGTGCTGAAATCATGGATGAAATATCACTCCCTCCTTTTCAGGTTTTGCTTGATGAGTGCACGTTACTTGGCTGGGTCGTCGAAGGAATTCCTTTTCACTAAATAATGCAAGCGTTGCTAGTGACACGGAGGAGGACGAGGAACTTTTGTTTCACCAGCATAGTTTATGCCGTATTTGATTATTTCACAATTTAAACAAATTTCAAAGTAGCTTAGATTTAACACACATTTCTCTTTTTGTATAATTGAGACCATTCTGTATCAAATTCAATTTTTAATCTGTTTTGAAGAGTGAAGAGTGGGCATTCAGAGCAGTTTTATGAAGAGTTTTTGTTTGTTTTCATTTCACAAAGGCTTGAGATCCTATGGTGGTGAGGAAATTAGGAAATTCAGGGTATACTTTGTAACAATGAAACAATGAAACCTAATAGCTTCTTCCTTCTGATAATCTGAGCAAAATAAAGGGTTAACATTATCATGAAATAGTCCTATTTTCAATTATGTAATGCAAATTTTTATTGATTTTTATTTTAAAAAATCTTTCCCAACTCATTGTCTCAAAATCTCTTACACTGATGCTATTAGTATAAATAACTGGTTGTTGTTATAGTCAAAATGACCAGGAAGTGGACACCCATATGTCTGTCTTTATTGCTTCATACCCTCATGTCCATTCATCAAATGGATACTAGACTATTTATTAAACCAATTTGAGTAGGAATGAGAAATCTCTAAGGAAGAAAAATAATCACCAAGAAGGGAGCAATGTATTAAGTTTCCAGATAATTTGATCAGAAATGGAACTAAGAAAGCATCTGGGTAAGAGAAGGAAGAGTAACATCAGTCTCTTGTTTAACATATCCTCAACATGTGGGAAAATAAATGAAGCAGTGGGTGTCCCTGGCATTCCTTTTTGTTTGTTTGTTTAAACACTTTTTTTGCATACTATTTGCCAGAATTTTATTGAGAATTTTTGCATCTATGTTCATCAGGGATATTGGTCTGAAGTTTTCTTAATGTGTCTTTTCTGGTTTTGGTACCAGAGTGATACTAGCTTCTTAGAATGAATTTGAAAGGGTTCCCTCCTTTTCCATATCATGGAGTAACTTGAGAAGTACTGGCATTAATTCTTTTCTGAAGGTTTTGTAGAACTTGGCTGAGAATCCATCTAGTCCTGGGCTTTTCTTGATTGGTATTTGATGGCATCTTCTATTTCATGGTTTGAAATTTATCTGTTTAAATTGTGTATGTCCTCTTGATTCAGTTTGTCTAGCCCTTTTCTCTAGAAATTTTCAGGTCTTCAAGTTTTAAAGTATAAATTTTTAAAATAGTTTTTTATTGTCCTCTGTATTTCATTAGTGTCTGTTACAATAGTTCCTTTTTCATAACAAATTTTAGTAATTTGAGTTCTCTCTCTCTCTTCATTAGTGAGGTTAAGGATTGACCAAATTTATTTAGCTTTTCAAAGAACAAACTTTTTGTTTTGTCAATTTTTTTGAATTGTTGCTTTTGTTTCAATTTCATTGATTTCAGCTCTGATTTTAATAATTTCCTGTCTTCTACAGCTTTTGGTGTTGATTTTTTTGGGGGGGCTTTGAGATGTAATGTTAGATCATTTATTCATTGACTTTCCATTCTTTTAATGAATGAGCTCAATGCATTCAATGAACTTTCCTCTGAGCAGTGCCTTCATAGTGTCATAGAGATTTTGATATGTTGTAACACTATTATCATTCAATTCTAAGTATGTTTTTAAATTTCATCCCCAGTTTCTTCTGACATCCATTCATCATTCAATAATGTATTATTTAGTCTCCAGGTGTTAGAGTAATAACTTCTATTTTAAATTCTATTCTTGATTTCTAATTTGATTCCATTGTAATCTGATAGATTTTAGGGTATTATCTCTATTTTTTTTGTATTTGCTTAGAGTTGCCTTGTGGCATAAGATGTGGTTTATTTTAGAGAAGTATCTGTGTGCTGCTGAGAATAAAATGTATTTGCTCATTGATGGATGAAATATTTTATATATGTCTGTTAAGTCTAATTATTGATTGTAATGTTTAGTTCTATAGTTTGTTTGTTTAGTTTTTGTTTGAAAGATCCATCCAGTGGTGAGAGAGGTGGTGTGTTAAAGTCGCCCAGTACTATTGTGTTGTGATCTATTTGATCCTTGAAGGAGAGTTTGTTTGATGTAGATAGATGCTTCATTGTTTGGGGGAATAAACATTACGATTGTTGTGTCTTGCTGATGTATAATTACCTTAAGTAGTATGAAATGTCCTTTGTGCCTTCTGATTAGCTTTGGCTTGAAGTTCACTTTATCAGATATGAGGATGAAAACCCTTGCTTGTTTAAGTGATCCATGTGAAATATATGTATTTTCCCATCCTTTTACCTTTAGTGTGTGGATATTTTTGCCTATGAGGTGAGTCTCTTGGAGACAGCATATTGTTGGGTTTTGTTTCTTAATCCAATCTGCCAGTCTATGTCTTTGAATTGATGAATTTAAGCCACTAATATTTAAGGTTATTATTGAGATGAGATTTGTAGTCTTGGTCATTTTGTTTTATTTCTGGCTTTAATTTGACTTTGTTTACCCTTTGATTGACTATTCCTTTAGTGTGGTTCCTCCCTTTGCTGGTTTTCAATTTTTGAAAATTTTATCTTTTTTATTTTTTTAAAGAGAGAGTGAGAGAGAGGAGAGAGAGAGAGAGAGAGAGAGAGAGAGAGAGAGAGAGAGAGAGAGAGAGAATTTTTTTTAATATTTATTTTTTAGTTCTCGGCGGACACAACATCTTTGTTGGTATGTGGTGCTGAGGATCGAACCCGGGCCACACGCATGCCAGGCGAGCGCGCTACCGCTTGAGCCACATCCCCAGCCCTGAAAATTTCATCTTTATGGACTATTTTGTTGAGAATATTGTATGCAGGCTTTCTAGTTTTGAATTCTTTAAACATTTGTTTATCATAGAAGGTTCTTATTTCATTTTTATATCTGAAGCTTAATTTTCTGGATTCAAAATTTTTGGTTGGCATCCATTTTCTTTCAGAGATTGGAATATGTTATTCCAGGACCTTCTGGTTTTTATGTTCTTGTTTAAGAAATCAGCTGAGATCCAAATTGGTTTCCCCCTATATGTAATTTGATTTTTTTCTCTTGTGGCCTTTAAAATTCTTTTCTTATTTTGTATGTTAGTCATTCTCATTATAATATAATATGGTGTGGTTTTGTTGTAATTTTTAATTTGGTTTATTGATTCCTTTATTTCATGGATTTCTACTCAGAATCTGTGTCTCTTTATTAAAGTGATTTTCACCTTCTGAAATTTATCTCTGATTTCCCTCCTTAGCAATGTTTACACTTATGTTATAAATCAGTTTAACTAAGTACATTCTCAACTCCTTCTCTGACATTTCTTCTACTCTGTTGTCAATGGATTCTATTATTGGAGCATCTTGATTTGTTTGGGACACTTTATTCCCTTATTTTTTTCATGTTGCTTGTATGTCTTCCCATCTAGCAGTGCAGATCTGAGGCTTATAGAGTTTCTACCCTGTAGATTTATAGTGTCCCTGAAGGTTTCTAGTATCTCACCTTTATTGGGGGAGACCAATATTAACAGCAAACAATGCAAATATATACAGTCTTAAACCAATAGCTCCTATTAAGATGTCTAATGTATTGTCATTACAAACAAAAATGATGTTTAAATTATTGTCTATAATGTAAACAGTAAGTTTGAAAAAGCATTTACAATTTTTAATAGTGGACAAAGAGAGAACAGAGTGGTATAGGATATGATGTTTATGAGGAAGAGAACACAAAAGTAAAATATAAGAATAGTGAAAGAGAAATCAATAAAGGTTGGCTGCTAGCAGGAGAAAAGAGAGAAAGAGAATGCAGGAAAATAGATAAGTTAGAGGAAAATATATATAAAGTAAGAAAAAAATTAAAATTCAAAAAATTTAAAATAAGAGAATATACAACAAAATTGCAATATAGTATTCAGACATCCTAGTCCTCAATAAACTTATGCATGACAAGTATTTGGTTTCAAAATGGTAGAGATTTGAGGGAGAGAAAAGAAAAAAAGAATTTGTATGGAAAATTAAACAATTGTTTCCATTGGAGTTCACCTTATCAGCTGATAGGTGGTATTATCTGGAGTTTGATGATAGCTCCACATTTAGGATGGTGAGTTTTCCTAGGTGAGAGGGTTAGTTCTGGAGGCTGAATTCCTGGAGGTGCAGTATAGCAATTGCCAGTATATGTTGGAAGGCTGTACCCCAAGAATCTCCTTTTGATTCCACTCATGTGATGTAGGAACCTGTTCTTAGTCTCTTACATTGCCTGTGGACCTCACAATTCCTGGTCTCTAATTTAGTCTCCAAACTCAATCTCTCCTGCCCCTGCCTTTAGAATTCCCAGTCAGGCACATCTCTCCCTGATGGTCCTGAGGGCTAATCCCTGGGACCTGTGAGCCTCTCATGGAGAGATGTTCTGTATGGATGGATCAAGGCAATGAGTGTGTGGGCCAGTGACATAGCTGTGAGTGCTAGGCCAGACTGGTGGCTAAAAAGGGGTTGGGAGACTGGAGAATGGGAAGTCTGAGGGCTCTTTTGGGTGCCTGACCTGGCGGGACCAGGGGATTGATAGATGCCAGACTTGGGTAGGAGTCTAGGAGCAGGCTGGTGATGGGGCCTAGTGAGTGCTGCCCTTATTAGGCCCCAGGAACCTAGTGGGTGCCCCCTCCTTCTGCCTAGGTGAGATGAGAGCAAGATGCTCTCACACTGTCTTCCAACCTTCCAACCCACTGTAACCAGCCCAGTACACCTGCCGTGCTTCAGGGTTTGCAGAGCTTGGGAGAGCCTGGATCTTTCACCCCCTCCCCCTAGTGAAATGCTCCCAGTTGTTGACTTTCCACAGGATTGCTAGACTCAGACAGGTCCACACAGACCGAGGTGCAAAATCATAGATATGGGTTTCAGTTTCCATAGGCTCCATTATGTTGCAGGTCCAAGATCTCAATGTTGTTTTAATTTGCAATTAGAGAAACTACCAGGGATGTGCTCACATAAAGGAGTGACCATGTGAAGAAGCAGCAAGATGGTTGCTATTAGCACACCCAGCAGGAAGACCTCAGGTGTAACCAAACCTGCAGGCACCTTGATAGTGGACTTCCAGGCCCTGGACCATGTTCCAAGATGGAGGCTGCTGCCTCTTGAGATGGCGACAATGGAGGTGATGGCAGTGGTATCCCAAGATCCCTATAATTCCTTTCTTGTGGTTTCTGACCCCTGGAAATCCTGGAAGATATGAAACCAGCATAGGATAAGATTTTGGAAGTGTCAAATGTTTTTCCTTTAGAAGATTTTCTTCTTTAGGAATCTCAGAGAAACTTTCCTTAGTTGAAAAAGGTTCCTTTAAAACATCATCTTTTAAAATATGTTCTATTCCTATAGGTAACTAGTACTATATTCTGGAATTGAAAAAAAATGTGGTTTAGTTGATAAACAATTTTTTTCAGGTTCTTTTCAGCTGAAAATATTTTCTGGCAGTAGTTCATATTCTCTTTCTTACTTATAAAATAATTATACTTGCAATACATTATCTCTGGTTTTATATCAGGACCAAAGCAAGATAGAACACATGGAAACATACTGATATTTAATTTGTATTTCAGATTATGGGACATTCTGTGACAAATGCCTCTGTATATGAGATGTGCTAAACATACACCAGAGGAAATATAGTGTTGTACCCTTCTCCCTCCACCTTCAGAGGCTAAGGATAGGCCTTTCCTGATGTGACTAGGTGAAGTCTATAGAAATGCATAGCACACAGTTCCTTGGAATTCAAACTCCATAAAAAGTAATTCTGTTGTTTAATCTCTCACTGGCAAGAAAACCATGACTAAATTAGTTTTATATTTTTATAGAATTTCTGTCTGGCAAAAGAGTTATGGACATAAGTTTGCAAAGATCTTTAATATTATGAGAACAAATGACTTCCAAATGCTTTTGATGCAGTACCTTACAAATTCTTGATATAGTAATGTTATACAATTGAATAATAAAAAAATTCTCATCAAGCTAATAGCCTAAGAACTATTTCTGGGAATGAAAGTCTCCAGAGTTTTTGTGCTCAGTACCTCCAACTCTGCAATCTTCAAAGTGAGTAATCCTTAAAATTGGCATGTATTTCAAGTTAAATAGTCTCCACCAATCTCTGATCATCCATCAATGGGTATTGCTTATTTTACCACTGAAATATTGAAAACATGATTGAAGATGAAAAATGATAGAGGAGTTCAGTTTGGTAACATTATAAAGTGCTGCATTTTGCCTTTTATTACTTTTTTTTAAAAATGTGGAATATAGTATAGCATGGTGACTTCATTTAACAGCTCTTTAATTATGTTTTTTTTCAAATAACTTCAAATGGAATGATTAAAGAAACTCAATTGAAACATCTTTCATTTGCTTTACCATAGAAGCATGAAAAGAGTGGAGAATGGCCTAAAATGATAACAATTTTAAATTTAATAACATTTCACATTTAAATATTCAATGGAGTAATATTTACAAGAAAGCAGCATTGAAATATAAGCTACCAAATTTTTTAAAATCAAACAAATGTACACATACTTACATTTTCTATACTATTTCAGAATGGTGAAAATGGTGTGGTCCAAATGACATACAACTACCAAAGCAGAACTCCATAGGATGGGCAGTATGGTTTGGGTTAATGCTTCTAATCAATGACTCTTGCTGTGTTTCACTTTGGGATCAAGAGCATGCTTTGATCACATGGTTGGTCAGAATTAGGAGTATTTGGCTTAATGAATTTATTCATCAATCTTTTTCCAAAAAGCATTTAGTACAATTTATAGATACAATATTGAAAATCATGAACATATAATGTCAAAATTTAGTGAGGCTGAGACAAAGAAAATGAGGACAGATAACTAAAAGGAAGCTGAGAGTAAGCCTATTGCACCAAATGACCAGTACAGTATTTGTTTTAGTCAGGTATTTTGCTGCTGTGACTAAAGGACCCATTCAGAGCAATTGTATAGGAGGAAAAGATGATTTAAGAGTGCACAGTTTCAGAGCTCTTAGTGCAAGGCTTGCTTCATTCCTTGGGGCTTGAGGTAAGGCAGAGAATCATGGCAGAAGAATTTGGCAGAGGGAAGTAGCTCAGATGAAAATCAAGAAGCTGAGAGAGGTCTCCACTTGACAAATACAAATATGCCCCAAAGCTCTGCCCTCAATTTCCACCTACTCTAGCCAAACCAGACCACTTCAGTTACCACTCAGTTAATCCCTAACAGGGAAACAATTCACTGAATGGGTTAAGACTCTCACAACCCAATCATTTCTCCTCCGAACCTTCTTGCATTGTCTCACATGTGAGTTTTTTGGGGACACCTCACATCCAAACTATAATAGTATTCTAAACCCTTCTTCAGGAGAAGCATACATTTCATTATTGGTTTTCTGGCACCCATGAAGTAGAAAAACACAAAATCACACAATTCACAATGAGTGACTTAAGTGGTTCTTGAGGAAAACCACAACTGTGTTAAGAAGAAAGACATGTTTCCTAGAGAACTAGCTTGTACTGTACTAAATGACAACTTCAGTGGTATCTTAGAGTAAACGGAACAAAAACCTGCATAAAGCTTTCCTTATCAGATCCTATGATGCCTCATCACTGAAAACACAGTTTTATAATCATATTTTGCTCTTCAGGAGGAGGGGACAAAGGATGGAAGGGGTGGGGCTCTGGACCTCTGATCTCTCAGGGATGACCAGTCAGTCAGGTCAATGAATCTTATTTTTCTAACTAAGTTTTTCATAAGAACTGGGCTAGAACTAAAAAATAACAAGATCGTGGCATTTTCAGGCAAATGGATGGCATTAGAGCAGATTATGCTAAGTGAAGTTAGTCAATCCCTAAAGAACAAATGCCGAATGTCTTCTCTGATATAAGGGGGGTGACTCGAAATGGGATAGGGAAGAAGAGCATGAGAAGAAGACTACCACTAAATAGGGAAGAGAGGTGGGAGGGAAAGGGAGGGAGAAGGGGAGTTGCACGGAAAATGGAAGGAGAACCTCATTATTATACAGAATACATATATGATGTGTGATGAGAAAAAGAAAAAAAAATGTGTCACATTAGATTGGATAGAAAGGATGGGAGAGGAGGGGAGGAGTAAGGAGGATAGGAAGGGCAGCAGAATAGAACTGACAATATGGATTGATGTATGTACATTCCATGTATGTATTATATGTCAAAATTCATTCTGCTGTCATGTATGACTAAAAAATAAATAAATGAATGAATAAATAAATAAATAAATAAATAATTTAAAAAAAAGAACTGGGCTGGAGAATTTCTTTAAGTATAGCTCCTTAGTGCTGCATCAAGGGAAAGCTCTAAGTGTTCACAATCTAGATATTCTTTCTTGGCCTAGGTCTTACCAGAAAGCTCCACTAGTTCTGCTTGGGCATGAACTATTATGTACAGTTCTAAGAAAATGCTCAAGAGATCATTTGAAGCCAGGTGTAGTGATGTATTTCTGTAATCTCAGCATCTTGGGAGGCTGAGGCAGGAGAGTTGCATGTTCTAGGCCACCCTCAGCAACTCAGTGAGGCCCTAGGCAACATAGTGAGATGCTGTCTCCAAATAAATAAATAAAATAAAAAGGGCTGGGAATCTGGTTTAGTGGTTAAGTGCCCATAGGTTCAATCTCTGGTACAAAACAAACAAACAAAAATCATTTGGGATGTTTAAAACACATTTTCAAAGTAGTGATTACTTTTTCAAATTTGTATGCTACAGAGTCTGAACAGAATTTTAAAACATATACAACTTGGTCGTCTTAACTATGATTCTTGGTCTTAGTAAACCATTTACAAAATATCTTGTGCTGAACCATATAATATATACTCTAATCTCCAAAGTAGGCAGGTTACGATGTGTGAATTTCAGTTTCATTTACTACATGAAACTTATTTTAATATTTGGTGATCATAGAGAAAATAATTAAATATAGAGACTACAGCAAGGAGAGCGTCTGCTATGGAGGGAAAGTCTTGAAAATTTATCTACAACTATTCTTTTTAAACTCTATTGTTTTATTACAAAAATAAATTCTGTTTTTGGTGGATAAAAATGTGTGGAAATATAATAGACACATATTATTATTAACCAGAGAAAAGCACATATTTTTGTCTGTTTCTTAGTGTTCTCATTATTATTACTTTTATACTTCACAGACTAGTTTTGAGTACAAAGCTGGAGAGAAAAAATGTGCCAACTAGCTTTTTTGTTTGTTACAGATTTTCTGTGAGTTGTTAAAAATATAACATTTTAATAGAAGAAATATTGTAATTTGGCAGCTCCCAATGTAGAACATTGATTGGAGAAGACTCCAATTTATCTAGGAGGAAATAGCATACATTCTATGTTAAATATCTAGTGAGCTAATGGGTCTATAATTATAAAAGAGGAAAGAATTCCATTTAAAAGCCTAGGCAAACTATACTTTGGGCTTAAGCTTATGTGCATTAATAAAGGTAAATAAGTAGGCCATGTTGGGACTTACATAACTGGAATGGTCTTTGTATCATTTGGGTGTGGGAAATATCTCATATCTAGACAAACTGCTGGTTTTTTTTTTGTTGTTGTTGGGTTTTCTTTTTTGTTTTTTTGATTGTTTTGTCATTACTAGCCTTGAGTATGTAAATAATGTCTTTACCTATATGCAAAAAAGTAGCTTAAAGGTGGCCACAAATTCTCTGCTTTTCTGCATTGAAAGATGGAATCTCAACTGATGGTTTGACCAATATTCTTTTGTCCTGTAGAAAAGAGTACAAAATCTTATATAAAAGAAGTATCATTTGGGGATTCTGGGACTATTTTTTCTTCTTCTTCTTCTTTTTTTGTTTCAGGATTTAACCCAGGAGCACTGGACCATTGAGCCACATCCCCAGCCCTTTTTATTTTTTGTGACAGAGGCTGCTAAGTTGCTTAGGGCCTCCTTAAATTGCTGAGGCTGGCTTTGAACCTGAGCAGAGCTGCTGGGATTACAGGTGTGTGCCAGCATGCTGGATGTGTAGTGGGACTTCTGAAGCTAGAAAAAAAATGTAGTTTTTATAGTGGTCGTTTGAAACACTTGTTCTGGGGAAGTCACCCACCATAGAAGTAAAGCAACCCTGAGACTCAGTGCTGCAGAGAAGCCCAAACCAGTCACATGAGGAGGAGCAGACTCCTGACCAGCCTCCAGCTTTCCATCTGTGACAGCCCAGGTACCAACTGTGAATAAAGAAGCTTGCAGATGACCCCAGCCTCAGTGTTACATGGTTGTACTTTTAAGAGGGACTCCAAACTGAGCACAATGTTTGCAGAACCATGAGAGAAAGAAATGATGAAACGAAGATTTGGAGTAGTTTATTACACAGCGAACCATCTGGGTTTTAACTAAAAAAGAATCAGCCCATAGTCAACTTACTGGTTTCATAACAGTTTTTATTTCATCATCTGTAAAATAAATAAATGGAACAAAATGATTTCTAAACGATTGTGGAGATACAAAATCCCATGAGTTAATAACTTGGAATCAGTAACTATCAGTCCCTGGTTGTATGTACATCCTAATTCCCTTTAGGTTTTTATGTGCCATTATAACTAAGCAGGAAGGAAATAAAGAAATTATGATCCCCATTTATATTACTTTCCCTGTTTCATATATTCCAACTGATAAATTTTGAACTACATCAGAACAGCAGCCATTTTGCTAAATCATAATATCTTAGGATAAAAAATATTGGATTCATGCATGATGGGCATGCCATGCTTCAATATTGTTTTTTTTTTTCCCCAGGGAAAGCATGATGAGAGTCCTTGCCACATGGGAAAGCATTTTTGTTTTAGAAATATGAAAGTTATAAATTTGCTGAAGGAGAAAGCACAAAACCCATGATTGACTCAAATGTTCATTTACTGGAGGAAACTTGGAATCCCCTTTTATGCTTGATGTCCCAGCACCAAAACCAATATAAACTTCAACCTCTGAGGAGGCATTCAATAAAGACTTACGCCATGTGTTAGAATTGTTGGGTGTGGCAGGGTACAAGTATAAACCTATGTTTTTCTTTCAAATAGTTCATAATTTTTCAGGAGAGATGGGTAATTTTTCAGTAGGCAATAGAGTAAGATGGGAGATGTTGAATATGTAAACATATATATAAATAACCACCTTCAAAATTTTAGATTGAGATTCATGTCCCCTTGGCTAGAGCAATGCTCAATTAAATATGGAGGTCCAGCTGCATATTTAATAGTCATTATGAGTACAAAGTCCAAAGGCAGGAGACAAGTAAGATGGGGAAAAGGAAGAAAGAAAGACAATAGGGGAGACACATTTCTAAAAAGATTTTAACTACTTAGAAAGGGTGGGAGTATGACCTCCTAGCCATGTAGGCGTGTGCACACACATACACATACACACACCATCTTCTTTCCCTTCCTATTTCAAATGTTGAATTGGATGTAGTTACTTGGAGAGTTCTATCCCTAACATCACTTCCTGTGCTATTTCTCTAGCAAGGATGGGGTTGGATTGGGCGAGTGTTTCCATTCTGTCCCAAATTATGCACAAAGCGTTTCCTCTTCACATCACCATAGAGTTACAGCTGTGACTGACTAGGTGTGTATATAAGGGGGCAGGGTTATCAGCTTTTCCAGTGTTGGTGTCATTTCCAGTGAAGCTCTCTCTGAACACATCTGGAGATGGGAAGATTAATTTGCATGAAGACCAGGTACTTACAGTAGTCCTGGATGCCTTTAAGTTGGGAGTCATTTTTGAAGCAAAAGACATGTGCTATATACCATTGTAGTGTTGCTGAATGACAGCTGAGTGGACAGGTACAGCTTGAATATCTTAGGACTTGCTACTACTGCTTCATTTGTATCTGAGCTGTCCAAATAGGAATTACTTATACCCCTTTCCTATACAGAATTATTTATTATTATGTTTACTATTTTTTACTTATAATATTTCGATTCCTATTCATTCACTTCTCCCTATTGTTTCTATTCCTCATTCTTCAATCTCTTCCAGCTTATAGAGGAGGCCTGAATCCTTTGGTTCATGCCCCTTTTTCTTTGAAGCAGTGTGGCACTTTCAAATCCTTTTTTCATTTATAAGGACCTTCATGATCAAATTGGAGTTACTTTGATAATTCAAGATAATTTTCCTATCTTGTGATTCCTAATTTAGTGACTTCAGTAAACTCCCTTTTGCAAAATGGGCAACATACCCACAAATTTTGAGGATTGTTACACCTTGGTAAGGCCATTTTTTTTGTGTATCATAATATATAGTCAGGAAGTCCATTAATAAACATAGTCTAGTGAGTGGTACTCTGGTTAAGATTGGAAGGTGCTTACCACCTGACAAAATAAAGAGATATCTTGCTCT
Source organism: Urocitellus parryii (assembly GCF_045843805.1). Classification (NCBI taxonomy): domain Eukaryota; kingdom Metazoa; phylum Chordata; class Mammalia; order Rodentia; family Sciuridae; genus Urocitellus; species Urocitellus parryii. The sequence goes on from NC_135533.1 coordinate 48,578,572, forward strand.
GGGAGTGGTGATGCATGCCTCTAATCCCAGCAACTCTGGAGGCTATGACAGAAAGATTACAAGTTCAAGGTCAGTGTAGGCAGTTTAGAGACACCCCCATTTCAAAACAAAACAAAACAAATTTTAAAAAAGAAAGGACTAGGGATAGAGTTTAGTGTTACAATAGCTCTGAGTTTTATCTCCAGTACTAATAAAACAAAACAAAACAAATGTTGAGGGCCTGGGGGAGGGGGGAACTTGCACATCTAGCTTTAGAAGTTTGCCTCCTTGGGTATAATTATAGTACTTCATAGATATCTTGGAAGAATCCATGACATCATGATCCCTCCTCTCATATTGAAGATTCTTTCTTCAATACACTAAAGACTACTCTGCAGATGAATGATAATAACATTAATGACAACATCGATATATCTCCATTCTTGAGAATAAGAATCATTGCTTCACAAAATAGCCTTTTGTATCCTAAAACAATCATTTCTACCTGCACATTTATGTCACCTGAGGAACTTTCGGAAGTACTAAAATCTTGAACACATCCCCATCAAGGATTATGATTTAGTTGGTCTAGGATGGGGTTCTCGATATTACTACTTAAAAAGCTACCGCAGTGATTTTAGTATTATAGAGATTTCTATTAACATATAAACATCAGAAATGATTTATTGTAAGTTATTAAGCTAGTAATTGCTCTGGTGTCAAGTTGAAAGGACTAAACAAATGTGCGAACTGTGCAAGTTTAGCATGACTATACCATATTAAGTTCTTCTAGATAGCTTTCTCATATTTCAACAAGAAGGCATAATTAGGAATTTGAGATGTTATGCATTGACCTGTAAGTTAAGTTCTTGAATCTCACTTTACTTGTGACATAGACACCAGTGATACATTTCAGGAGAAATGATTTAAATGTATTCAAGGTGTGATGGAACTTGAGAACATATAAAGCAAAAAGAAATTGAGCGCTGATCTTAGTTTATTCTGCAAATAGATAAAAAGAAAAAGAACAGAACTTAGCCTCATTAATCATTTCATAATGGTTTCACTCAAAAAGCAATGTAAGGCAAGAAGGACTGGGGGATTTAGGGTGTATCTGAGAAAACCATGGAGATTAGAAATAAGGAGAAAACCTCAGTTAATTTCTTTATAAGGAAAAGGCTTTCCAAGGCATCTCTGCTTTGGCAAGGTGGGTGCAATTACAGTCCCTTTAAAAATGCCCTGCAATTTGTGTTACCTGTCAGAATGGTTCCACTTTACTTCTTAAATCACCAGAAATTTTATTGTACAGGTAGATAACCATATTCTAAACTAGGAACCTCAATATCTAAGTTGCAAGATGATGTGTTTTATTTGCATCTTATCAACCCAAACCACTAGATCCTAAATATAATACCTATATGTTTGATTGTGTAGCAGTGATAACTTCACAAAGCAATTTTGGGTAATGGTTTTAAGTATTAGTCCCTGGCTGCACAGCTGGATATAATAGAGGAAATTCAAGAAATATTCTAGGTCTTTATGCTAGAAATTGAAATGTCAATTTCTGCCGAATATGACTGTTTCATTAGTTATTTTATTAGTTTGGATTTCTGAGTGTTGTTAATTCAGATAGTACAGTTAGTCTAAATGTTGTTAGTTCAGATAGTTACTCCTGGCATACTTCTAAAAAAATGGTTGCCTTCTAAACTTTTCATTTATGTGCATCTGTACTGCTGCTGGCCCAACAAGAGAAGAAAAGTCATGTCAATAATTTGAAGTAACAGAACCTTAACAAAGAAATGCAAGTAATGTGTTAGGAATGGAATGTGCTCTGTTTACTAGAGGATCTATGACTTTGAAGCCAAGCACCTTTTTATTTTTTTTTAAAGAAAGAGAGAGAGAATTCTTTAATATTCATTTTCTAATTTTTCAGTGGACACAACATCTTTGTATGTGGTGCTGAGGATCGAACCTGGGCCACACACATGCCAGGCGAGCACGCTACCGCTTGAGCCACATCCCCAGCCCCACCTTTTTATTTTTAACTCTTAAAAATTTTTATTTAATTAGATGGTAAAGATGCTTGGGTTTTATAAAATAATATTTACCAGATCATTGCTTTCCAAGTCTCAGAAATAAAAAAAAATTTTGAATAACTCAAGGCTCTACCAACAATGAATCTCAAAGCAATTGCATAAAAATCTTAACCAACTTGCAACAGTGATATAGTAAAAAATTGACATTTCTCATCTATCTATGAAAATGGAACACCAATATCTTCATCTATAAGGAGTTTTATGTATTTTATTAAAAGATCACATTATATTCTAGGGAAAAAACTCTTAATTTGTTGGCGATATTGATACTTGCCTGCTTTCTATGAACTAGATGGCATTATGAAACAAAATTCCAAAATAATTTTTATTTATTTCTTGCCAGGTATATACTGTGTCTTCCTTCTTTTTCTCTCTGCCTCTCTTTTCTCTCTCACACATATGTGTTCTCTTTCTTTTTATGTATCCACATACATATAGGAAAGCACAATTCCTTTGTTTCAACATTCACTTGGGTTCTTGCCTATTTGCATAAGTCACTTGGGTTAAGAGTTGTGCACAGTGTCTTTTGCTAATATGGCTCTACTAGTGAACGTAATCAATGCTACTTTGAATTTTCCTATAAATGAATTAACAGATATCTGACAAGTGCTATTTTCTTCATTTAGCTCTGTATTGATATTCAATTATGAATCTAATATTTTTAAAAAGTTGCCTACTTCTATTTCACTCCCTCTCTATCTAAAACATTACTGAGACATTTGTGTTTTTTTCTGCTATTGCTATTTCTCCCCAGGCAACAAAGCAGAAATAGACCGTAATCATTACCCTACATCTACTTATGTGGAAACAGAACACATCAGACGTAGAAGATCCACCCTAAAGATAAGATCTTCCATGTATGTTCTCTTTATTTCCAGTTCACCAGACTTTGGCCTAATTTTAAATGAAAAAAGAAAAAAGAAGAAGTGTTTTATTTTTCCATAATACAGTCAGATAAAGGGATGAGGAGAAAAAATGGAATTCATCTTGAAGGTGCTTTTATCCCTGTGCTTAATTGTAAGGTTTAGCAAAGGTGAAAGCACACATCAGGAGGCAAGGGGTGCGTCCATTTCTCTAATGCACTACAATTGCCAGGCGCTAACGTTCACCACTGCAGTCTCAGTGGCTTTATTGGTAAGAAAGGAAAAGTGCTTTAGTATTGTCTCCTGGGCTCAAGAGTAAAATTTGTTCAAATGCAGAATGAGGCTATTTTCCTTTCCCGTTTATGTTGGGTTTTCATGCCTCTTTATGAATACTTATTGCTTGTTATTTGTGCCCTTTTATTGTAAAAGGTTTAAAGCTTTGTCACAAACAGCACATACAACTAGGGGCAGGAGACCACCTCCTTGAGCAAACAAAAGCAGGTGAAACAGAAAGAAATGAGAGGGGAACAAGTTTTGGAGCACTGTACACCCAGAGCACCACTGTAGGAGACACATGGTCTTCCATCTCCAAAATTTCTTATGCTCTCAAATTTCTGCCTTAATTTGTTTTCCCTGGGATGGTAATCATATACAGTGTTGGAAAGATAATTATGATGGTATTCTTCAACTTGGCTGCTGTTCTGCAGTGCATCCTGGGACAAATCCAACCAGGATCATAAATATCATCAAGTTCTGATGCTGTGTGTCTGCAGAATCATAATATTTTAGTATTGCACCAGGCCTTGGAGATAATCCAGTTCTAGTCTATCATTTTTTTTTCTGAAAAAAAAAATGAAAAATAAAAAATTGAGGCCCTCTAGTGAGAAGTTTTTAGTCATGCTTGTAACTTTTGAGTGGAAGCATACATTGAGCTAGTTGATGGCTTTGCTCGGCTCCCAAAGGCTTTTTTGGCAGGTCTGCCTTCTTCAAAAGTGCATGTATGCACCAAAGGTCCTTGTTTTAAAGCACAATGACCGGAACATACATTTGTTGATTGCATCAATAAAATGAGACATCATCTCTGAAAGACTGCTTGGAATGGCTGCCATTGGAGATTTGTTACTGTGATAAGACCTTAAAGTTCCCCTACTCTTCTGAAGGAGGAGGCACATAACATTAACAGGTAATGTGGGAGAGCATTATTCCGAAGCTCCTTCCATCCAAATCCACATGGTAGAACCCATGCTTCTCTAAACTGTCTCAAAACTGCTACTAATTCACACCAAAGTTTTATTGTCTCAAGCCTAAATGAAAATTGAAATAAATATAAATAAAATAAAATCATCTATGAATATTTAAAATTCATTAGTTTAAAAAATAGCACTTTTCTCTGAGATGAATTCCTTTCTATGTTTCTGTATTAAAATATCAAATGTCTTATGAAATAATTATGCTACTACCTGATTTTTTTTCCTTCTGTCATCTTTATTTGAAGAAAAAAAAAAAGAACAACTGACAGCATTATATTTCATTGGTGCGTAAAACCAAAATTGTGTACTTCTTCTCTACCTTTATATATAGGATGGCTTTTGACATGTCAGAGGCAGGTGCTAGTAAGTGGGAGAAAGACCTTGCAGCCTGGCTATTGGGGCTGATGATGATCAAGCTTTTACTGTAGAGAAAAGTAGGGATCTTTATAAGCTGCCACCCTGAACCACAAAACTGTAGCCCTTGGCTGTCCACAGCACACAGAAATTCCAGGGTGTTCCTTTACTGCCATATATTATGACACATCCTTTATCTTTATGGTTTTTTTTTCTCTGCTAGGTTCTATAGGTTGATGTCCAAGGGGTGACTCAAGAGATAATTTTGTTTTCTGCCTGACTGAGACACACAAAGCTGAATTAAAAAAAAAATACATAGAACTGTTTGTCAGTGGTGGGGAGAATAATTAAAACTGCATTAGTTTAGGAAGGCATATGAGACACATGAATGCTCAGATTCCACCAGCCTGGGAGCACCAGTAAAGTCAATTGAATTTCTAGTCCATTGGTTGTGGGCTCTAATAGGCCTGGTGGAAAACATCCAGCATCTTCCCCAAAGTCTCTCTTCTCTGTCGTATCTTTCACACACTTCAGAGGAGAATATCAAGAGTCCCACATCAGCTTGTGCTGCAGACTGTGTTGTTGGCATTGACTGACACCAGGTTGCTGACCACAGCTTTCTGCCCTGTTGTTTCAAATCTCCAAATTGTCACTTCCCATTTCCTTCATGGAACACTGCTTTATTCCTTTCTGCTGTTCCAGGGTTCTGGGCCTTTCTCAGGCCACTGCTTTCCCAAACTATCCCCAGGACAACTGTTCTTCTTTCTATCATCTTAGTTTAAGCATGGATGCAGACCTCTCCCTGCATTTCCCACCCTGCAGCTGGGTCCAAGCCTCTCATCTCAGCCCATGAATGTCTCCTACATGAAATGTCTCTGCATGTAGCTGTTGGGCTGTTATCTTGTGTCAGAGAGCAATGTGTACTGTTCTCTGTCCTGAGGAATATAACACATAAACTCCTTAGAACATAGGCAGAAAACTTAGACCTAAAGAGAAAGTCCCTTCCTCCTTTCTAAGACCCACCAAGAAAAAAAAAAGTCCTTATTCAGAGTCCCAAGATCTGTACATATTCAGGGTTACTGAGAATTTGAATTTCCAAATCCTTCAGAGGAAACTCCACTATACTGTAGTGGGTGTGTCATCTTGCCCACCAGCCAAACCAATACTGTAACATGAGCATGTAACAGTCTCATAGGAGAATATTCAGGATCACTCTGTGATAACACATGGCCTAAAGAAGGTGGTTTATTCAAAGTTCTACCTCCTGTGAATGGCTTGCATTAGATCTTTCAGGTGTTTCCAAATTTTTAAATGTCACAGAAAACTTATAAGTTTCTAAGGTGACCTAGACATCTGGAGTGAGTTTGGGATTTGCTGGTGGAAGAGGATATGTGCTAGTTTGGGAAAGGACCAGGAGAAAAAAGATGGTGATTTTCTTCACTCTGACAGTGGAATTAGAAAAAAAATGAAAAAGATGGTGACTGTTGGGTCTTCAGAATTTCTCCTGAGGGGTGATGCTCATTGACTATACCCAAAATAAGACCATGAGAAAAATCCCTGATTGAGAATGAGAAACACTCAAATAAGGATGTATTGAAAAATTTTTTTTTAAATCATGATAACAGATTTTTAGCATTTTAAGTTGGGTTTCTTGGGAAATAGGCTCTGAGATGAAGATCTGAGTGCAGGACGTTCATTGGTGAATAATTGAGAAGTGACAGAGCAGGATCAGGTGAAGAAGAAGGTGCTGCAATTACAAGTCTTAGGCTGTAAAATTTAGATGACTCTTCAGAGATGTTCTGGATTAAAACAAGAAGTCCAGGCCTTTAGATCCCTTATTCACTAGTCATTGACAGGAACTGTCAGCAGGGAGGCATAGGTTAGGGAGACACCCCCCTCCAGCCAGGGGCAATGTCTAAGAAGAGTCTAAGCTGCCAGCTATCAGCAGACAACACTCTCTGCATCTATGGAAATGAAGATTCAGTTCAGAGGGGGGATGTGGGCAGTGCACCCAGGATTCACAGCACCCAGGAAGCCCTGAGTGTGAGCTAGAGAAGGAAACCATAAAACAGGTAAATGCTTTGAGGTCATAAAAGTATTATTATATGGATAAATTCTTACTGTGTATATACCATTTGACAGCACATGTATCTTTTTAGATTACACATGTGTTGTTATATAAAATGAATTTCACATAAAAGTCCATAAGGATGAAGTAGAAAAACCTGTATAGTAAATTTGTAATTGACACCGGAATGAAGAGAAGTGAGAGTATCCAGGGCAAAGGAAGGAGGCACTGGAGGAAGAAGGAGCTGGTCTAGATGTCAAGGGAAGAGAAAATTACAATTGGATGAACTTGAGAAAAAGTTAAAGTCCATCCTATTCTAAATGGGAAACATACCTCCTAAGGCTTACCATTATTGTTTTTAAGAATTCAAAATGATGGTGTTAGTGGTTTTCTTTCTAATTTTAGATGAGGCTTTGAAAGGTTACTTTTCTCTGTTGCTATTATGATTCCCTCTCCAGGGCCTTGTGAATGCCCAACATTCCCCACACTAAACTAAGAGTAAGTATTTCATCAATTATAAAAATGCTGTCTAGTTAGGCTTTTTCTAATATCCACTTATTTCACCCCAAAAGGTATGCTAACTTACACTTGCAAAAATCATTTTCTACATGTAAAAAAATGTAATTGGAATAAATAGCAGTTCAACTTGCCTTACCAAGCAATTGATGATTTGATTACTTGCATTGAAGTGACAGACCCTGCCTGCCTGTTGCAGTGATAATCTTTACAAATGCTATTTTGAGTCTCAGTTTGACATAGAGGCTGACAACCTGGAATGCCAGCAGCAATATTAATGTTAATATGCTGTCGCCTAGATAATTTGATTTGCATGTATCTAAGTAAACACAGGATCTGTTCTGAGATTTTATGTATTTAAAAAAAATCTGAAGACTAAAAGTTAGTTCACTAAGTCCCTTGCACAAAGTTATTCATTCTTATTTCCAAAGTACATTTGTTAAGCACTTAATATAATTGCTCTGTGAGACATACAGGTTCCTGTGTCCTCAAGGAATCTATAGTTGCTACCTAATCAGGCTTCAGATTCAGAGCATCTGAATTTCTAATTCCACCTTCACTTCTCAGTACTAGCTGTGGAATTGTGTAAAACCCACTTAACTTCTCTAAATGCCCATTGCTTTTGTATAAATAGAAATAATATTAATGACCAACTTATAGCATTATTGAGAGGACTGAAAAATATTATGGATGTGTTAGGGCCTGCACATAGTAAGCATAAATAAATACAATACTCTGTATATGTAACTCTACATGATCTATCTACCATCTATCTTCTGTATGTATTATGTATATATACATATGCAAACATATTTGTATACATCTGTAATGCATACACACATAGAGTATATTGAAGGATAATAAAAATATGATTAAATGGTAAGAAAATCATGTAGATTCAAAAGAGAGACAAATAACGGGATGCAAAGTATATGCATATTTAAAAAATATTCATGAAAAGTTGAAGCTCCTATGAAGGCTAGAAAGATAAAAAAAATTAGAATAAATAAATGAACATATATTTAGAGGTAGATTGGATCTCCTTGAATAATAACAGGAACTGAATTTAGAGGCCTTACACTTAATAAAATAAATTGTATTTGTTTTTATTTAAAATATTGACACAGAGCTGGGAATGTAGTTAAATGGTAAAGTGCTCACCTAGCATGTGCAAAGTCCTGGGTTCAATCCCCAGTACTACAAGCAACAACAACAACAACACAAACCAATGAAATAATTTTTTAAAAAGAAAACACATTTTGGCACACCTGATCACTAACATTCTTTTTAAAGCTAAACCTTTATCTGTGTGGAATACGTGCATGATGGAATATAATTATCCATAAAAAGGAATGAAATCCTATCAACATCAATGAGCCTGTATCTTTCACATTAAGTGAAATAAGCCAGGAACAGATGGACAAATACCACAGTTTCTTACTTATATGTGAAAGGTAAAAAAAGTTGATTTGAAGCAGAGTTGAAAGTGGTTATGGGAGGCTGGAGAGGGTAGAGACTGAGGATACACAAGTGTGGACTAATGAGTACAAAAATACAGCTAGGTAGTAGGATGAAGTTCTAGAGTTCTATAGCACAGTAGGGTAATTATACTTCATAGTCATTTATCATCTATTTCAATCTAGCTAGAAGAGAAGATTTTGAATGTTCCCAACACAAAGAAATGATAAAGGTTTGAAGTGATTGGTATGCTATTTAGCCTGACACAATCATTGCACGTTTTATACATGTATTGAAATGTCACTTTAGTCTGTCAATATCTCTATTTATTATGTGTCATTGAACAACTGAAAAACTAAATATTTCTCAATTATGTTAGTTAAAAATTTAAAAGACATAAATTGTATTTATGTCACACTCACTGAAGTCCATAGATAAAATAGATACAAGAATAAATAAAAGCCGGATACAGCGGTGCACACCTGTAATTCCAGCAGTTTGGGAAGCTGTGGCAGGACACCGGTGAGTTCAAAGCTAGCCTCAGCAAAACTGAAGTGCTAAGCAATGCGGTGAGACCCTGTCTCTAAATAAAATACAAAATAAGGCTGGGGATATGGCTCAGTGGTTGAGTGCCCATGAGTTCAACCCCTGGTACCACCCCCCAAAAAATTAATAAAAAGGTATTCTTCAGCTCTGCTTTTTTGAACAACAAATGTAATTGTTAAAACGACCTATAAAGTTAGTAATATAAGCATCTGTTTTGCATTTCATTAAGGAAATCAAGGGCAGATTTGTAGTTTTTCTCATTTTTTCTTTGGCAATAACAATAATACAAAGAATTTTGAAATGATCTTTTATTTTTGGAATTCTTTTGTCTAAATGTGGAAGGCATACTAAAGGCATTTGTTTGGAGAATGATTGGACTTGTCTTTGGATGTTGTTCATTCTAGCTCTTTTCTAGAGAGATAAAATAGTATTAAACATGATTTTATTTCATTATATAATTGATCTATATAAAGTTTTCTTAAAGGTTACATTTCAGTGGGCTGTGAGAGCCCAACTCTTCCATATTTTGTGTGTGTGTGTGTGTGTGTGTGTGTGTGTATGTGGTGGTGGGGATTGAACACAGGGCCTTGTGCATGAGAGGCAAGCACTCTATCTACTGAGCTATATCCCACTCCACTTATGTAATATTTTTAAGAGATAAAAATTCAGAAATTCACACTCACCCAAATCATCAAATACATGGAGGTACTTTTAGAACATATTTCCTTGCGAAGGACTCTCTACTGATGGGAGTTTGAGGATAGGAAACAACCACAGGTTCGGTTTACAGAAGCTGATGTTACAATGGTTCTGTTTCAAAATGAACAGCCGCTCTCCTGCCTCCTGTTCACTTTGATGGCATTTGCTATGGCTTTGTGCTCAAATCATTCTCTCAGATGATTCACTGCTGCTCAACTGTATTTCTCATTGTATTCCATCTAGGCTTTTCTACCCACTATTCTATCATCATTCCTGTTGATTTGTCTAAGACCAAGTTTGTATTGTCCCCTTTCCAAAACAACTGTAACAACAACAAACAAAAATCAGAAACACCAAACAAGAACACTAAATATAGTTTTAACTCTGCATCTTGATAGTCAATAGAAACATCATTTTATAGGTTGGAGAAGTAAGCGCCTCCTTTCTGTTTCTCTCTCCTGTGTAGTCCTTTGAAGTGTTATTCAGATTTAGCCTATTCTTCTTAAGGCATTAAGCCTTCCTTATATTCAGTCCATTAGATGGCAAGGTGACTCTTGAAGGCACATTCTTCAACCTGCTTGGCTTCAGCATTTCTGTTACTTAATCCATAGATTGTAGTCCTCTGTTTGATTTTCAAGGTCATCTATTCCTTGCTCCCACCCCACCTACCAATTAGCTCCCAGCCCCCGGCTACTGTGCTTACACACATGAGCACCCACCTACCCAAGTGAAGCCCACTAATCCTTCGATGAATGCCGCACTCGGCTTCCTTTCCCTTCACTGATTCACACTGTTGACAGTCTGGAAATATCCTCCTTTTATCTTCTTCTGTATAAATATCATGACTAGGTCGAGTCCAGTTGAAATATTGGACCAGTTCATCTTCACTGATGTAGCTTCCTGTAGTACCAGAGTTCTATTTTGAAATCAGATTGCAAGCAATGGAAAAAAAAAAAAAAACAACTCATGAACTACTGCTTAATTGTATTCTGATTATTTTATGAACATTATTGAGTTTTGAAACCTATTATCTAGCATGACTCCACACATAGGGATTATTTGGGGAGTAGTTAATTGATTGTGCCTCTCTTTCAAGACTTAAATATCATATTCAGGTTATTGACAACCACAGTCTCACTCAAACAGAATTTGTATAAAAATCATTCTTTGAAAAAACGTAAGACTAAATCAATCCTTTGAGAAGCAAAAGTACCTTTCAGCTCAGGTCTCAAAATCATCACACCTTTTAAGAATTATACATGAGAAATTCAGAGAGAACGCTTTAAAGGATAGATAATAAAGATGCACACTTAGGCTTTCATCATTATCCAAGTACATCGTGCTGAAGAGACAGAACACAAACAGAAAAGGCCCTGAAGGCAGCAGCTGAAGATGCTGAACAAAGAACAAAAAAGCAGCAATATAAGGACTGTGGGACCATACACTGATCATTTGAATCCTATTTTCAGTTGCAGTAGAGTACTTCATGCTACAAATACTTATTTAACTCTTATATGAAGAGGCTCAACCATCTAGGTATTATGGGGCTCAGAAAATAAAATATTAAAATACAATAGAGACATATATATATATATATATATATATATATATATATATATATATACAACAATTATATATAAGACATACATAGATATATAATCAGTTGATTAATTCAATAACTGATATTTCTTAGAACCTACCACATAGCATGCACTATTCTAGGTATTCCACGTATTTCATCTAATAGTTACAACAATCCTACAAAGTAAATATCTTTTTTTTCTGTTTAAGAGATTTTTTTAAAAATTAGCTATTTTATCCAAGTTATACAATAACTAGTGGAGATCTAATTCAAGTTCAATTCTGCCTGACTTCATATGAGGCTATGTTGCCTCCTGAAACAGAATGAAGGAGGAGTTGCTAACTTTTTCTGAAAAAGGGGAGATCATTAAACAAGGTTATGAATATAACAGCAGAGGCAGAATTGAGGGAAAGATAATGACTTGGTTTGAGATATCAAGAGGTGTCCAGTGATGCCCTCTAGGTAGTTGGAAACAGGAAAGACTTTAGGTGAGAGAACTGGGGAAGACACAGAGAGGCATAAAAAGTCTGAGTAAAAAAGAAAAGTGGATTCCTGGCTTACATCTCAAGAGAAGAAAGTAAAGTATAAAACTGAGAGAAGGAGCTATATTTCCTGGGTGATTAAAGGACAAGGAAAAATCAGGGAAGTGCAGAGAAATTGAACCAAATTGCCTTAACAGACCATTTGACATTATTTCCCTTCTGAGAGCATGGAATTAAATTGTGGGCCACTCTGTGAGATACCTAATATAAATTATAACAAAAGGAAATAACAGTAGAAGTTGTTCTTCAATGTTTTTGAATTCTAAAAAATGTAAGGAGAAGTTTTACTCATTTAAAAGTGTTAAGTATATCTTTTAAAAACAGAGGAAGTTCAAATTACCCATAAAATGAAAAAAAGAAAAGTTATAATTACTTGGTGTCTTTCTCATTCATCATTGTGCCTTGCATCTGGAATGTTCCTCACAGTTTCCTGTGTTCAGAGATGGTGCTTTTAGACAGTGATGAGATCATGAGGACTCTGACCTCATCTGTGGATTAATCCCTGGGTAGCTGACTGGACTCCTGGGACTTAGAAGAAGTAGATCACTGGAGGCATGGCCTAGAGGGGTTTAACTTCTTCTGCTATGAGCTGAGAGCTTTCCTCCATCATGATGTTCTGCCTCACCTCAGGCCCAGAGCAAAGTAGTTGACTGACCATGAACTGTGAACTTTGAAATCGTGAGCCAAAAAATAATTTTCCTCCTCTAAATTGCTCTTGCCAGGTGTTTTGGTCACAGCAATGCAAAGCTGACTAACAGTCATCTTGGATGCAAACTAGGAAACTGGTATATTCTAAAGAGTGGAATAGTCTTTTATGGATGCAGACTGACAGTAAATTTCATTATGCCTAGTCTTTGGAAAAGAGGGAGGTAGTTAGAGGTTCTGATTCTGTTTAAACCTTTGGGACTGAAAGACTTCAACAGCTGTATAGTGATAGTTAACTAACATTGTAGTGATAGTTAACATTTATTGTTACTTTCATTATAAAACAAAGGGATTTTGTTTCAATCAGTAGTAACACCACAAAATATTTGAGTCAAATTTTTCCCTAAGTGTTCTGAGTTGCTTTATAAAATACTATGTTAATTAATTTAGAGCATATTAAGAATGAAATATCCCCTCAATTTTGACCAAAATATTTCCTGAACTATACTGAAAGAGCCCAATAACATCATCATGTATTTTGGTCACAGTGACGATTAGCTGACTAACACTTTCAATCTTATAAAAGTACTTTCAGTGGAATGACATGGAAGCAGATAAGTACATTGATTGAAGAGTAATTATGAACTAATGGACTTGGGATAGTAAGTGAAGTTATTAATACTGTCTCTTTAGTCTTTCTTTTGAAAATCCTTTCAAAAATTTTAAATACTAGCACTTTAACATATCATATATGAATTAATCCTACTAAATTGGAAGTTCCTTCATTACAGAAACTGTGTCTTAGTATCTTTACATAGCTCCAGCTCCTAATGAAATATGTAGCCATATCTTGCCTTCATGAATATTTGTTCAATCAAATATTTGTGCAGAAATAATCATAATACAAGGTAACCACTGTCATTGTGTTACATTTTCTGTTGTTAGTAATGTGACAAAGATTCAGTAAATTATAAATAAGAGAGAGATTTTTTTTTTATTTTGGCTTATAGTTCTGGCCCAATGTTGAGGTGTCACATCTGGCCTTAATGGAGGCAGAAACTGAGATGGCACAGGGCACTGCAAGGAAAGAGGCAAGGAGTCCACATGTGTGTGTGTCTCTTCTCTCCTCTCTCCCTCTTATAAAGTCACTGGGGTTCAATCACTGGGGCTTTACCTTGATCACCTTGTTTAGACCTAAACACTTGCTAAAGATCCCACTGCTAAATATAATTGTCACATGAATTTTCACTCTAAATACTACACAATAAGCTTTAAATTTCAGTACATGGTTCCTTTTGGGATACTCTCAAACTTTATCCACACCATAGCAGTCACATAAGAGATAAAATAAAATGCTCTGATGACAATGATGGCCACTGAAATGAGAAAGATATTAGTGAAAATATCTAATTGAGTTCTTTATTCTTTATTTTGTAATTCTTCAAAATATAATATTATTCACAGTTTTATAAAGAAAAAGCATCAGGAATCTAGAAGTAAAATGTCCATATGTTGAGTTTTCAAATAATAGGAGCCTTTCGTTTAAGTTACTAATATCAATTTGGAAGTTTTCTTTCCCCTAAAGTTAAAGAAAAATTTTAATTGTTGATATAGAGGAAAAACAAAGTTAAAAATGTAGGGAATGTTCTTTATTTTTTTTCCTGTATTTTGTTGAAAGAAACATGGCAATTGGAAATAAAATTCTGGCAATATTGCAATCTGCTTTAGATACTTTACAGAGAGTAATGATCAATAATAGTATGTATAAGCATCAATACAAGAAGACAGTAAAACCTTTAAATCTCATTCATTCATTTCCCCCTAAAATTTCCAGTATTTACAGAATACTGCTTTAATTACCCAGAGACAATATATTCAGTTTAGAATTATACTGTTGAAATAGAGCATGTTCCTTCATTTTAAATGTATTATATACTCTTCCCAAGTATGCCATTTCATTCTGATAGTTTCCTTAATGATGTAAATTTGAAGAAACAGGCCTTATTAAAAAAGATTAATGACTTAATTTTGAACAAAAATGACAGCTTTTTTTATATCAAGAAAATAGAAAACTAAAGAAGTTAGCATCAAAAAGATATCCAATGGAGTGTAGGTTGATAGGGGAGGCACAGGGAATCTTTTAGGGTGGTGAAACTATTCTAATGCTATAACAATACTATATGAGATTATGTAGTAGTTAAAACCCACAGAACTTATAGCACAAAGAGTGAATTGCATTGTATTCACATAAAAATATCATTGAGGAGACTAAGGGATCATATATAGAATACCATTTGTGAAAAAAGACCTAACTGTATTGCAAATATATGAACAATCTCAGTGAAGGGTATAGGGGAAAATCTGCTCATCTAAATAATTGTTGAAATGAATGCCTTCTATAAAATTAAGAATAAAAGAAACTAAAATGAAAATACTATAAAGTAGTTGATAGTTTTTTTTTAATGTGGTATAAGTTCTGAAATTACTATAAGTGTGCACTGGAACTAAGAATCTAAGGATATGAAATCATGGGAACCAGATTTTTTACTGTTAGACTGAAAAGTTTCTGTTCTGCAGAAATAGAAGGTTAGAATAATCTACAGAGTTAGACATCAGTTTTAAGTCATGTGTGTCTTAATATAAAGTCAGATAGGTATATATAGAAATATTTATAGATATGAGTCCATTTATGGGTTAGTGTACACAGAATCTCCCTTGCTCTTTTAGCTGAGAGGGATGAGTAGTAATGGCACTCCATCATAATCATGACACTTCACACCAAGTATTGGTTCCTCATGCCAATAAAAGGATTCAGGGATCCTTGGAGAAATAATTCTAGAATTGGGTGGGGGGGTTATAAAAGATGATCTTGGAGAAACTTGTAGTGCCAGAAAGTAATTAAGCATCTCCCAAAATACACTCACAAAACCACAATGATGAGGAGTTGGTCAAAGTTACTTAGGAACCAACAGGAAGAACCAGAAGAAGAACTAGCCAAAGCTAGAATAATTTGAGCGATAAAAATGAAGTAGAATTCAATTATAATATAAAATAAAACCAATCCATATGGATATAAGTAAATGTAAAAAATATTAAGTAGGGAAATAATAGAGAAATTTTCCATTCAGGAGTTCCAAATGATTTGTGCTCTCAAAAGATGAAGTCTACCTTTCCATTCCAGGAGCTGTGCATAGTGAGTTCTGATCAAAGAGTAGAATGTAAAAGGGTAGATCAAAGAGTCAACTTACAGTGGAGAGGTGTGATGAACATTATCTCTGAGAATATTAAGATTTGTATCAACAGTGATGTGGTATCAATGCTATCATCTCATGTACTTCAGCATTGTCCCTATTTTTGCTAGGCAACAAAAGTTCACTTTTGCTCTTATACTTAAATTGTAACTTGACTGGAATGCATGACTTCTGCATATTTTCTTTCCCTTATAACTTACATAATAAGCTGTTATATAAATAGCTGTTGTTCTGTGTTTTCTGACATTGTATTTAATATAGAGAAATATAAGTAAAGCTTTGTTTTGGGGCCCTTATTGAACATACTTTACATTTTCTCCCTGGATGTTCCATGGATTATTTCTTTATCCTCAAAACTCAATAGCTCAATTAGAATAAAACTAGATATTCTGCATGGAGAGTTCAAGTCATCTCAGTGAGTTGACAGACACAGTGTGATTTCTTAAAAAAATATTCTATCATTTCTCTTACTAATGGCCCTCTGACCTCTAGACAAAGTCCCATCTTTCTAGAAATATTTTAGTGTTTGGTGCATCATCTTCTCTTCAGTATATTTCCTGTTGTTAGGGAGGACCTTTTTTGAAAGATTGGAACCATCCACTAAACTAAGGGCCTTTGATGCTCTTAAAAACTATCTTCTGGAATATTGTGTACTATTAAGATTCAAATACTTAGAATCGTGCAAAACAATTTCAAAATGATGCACTGATGAGAGAAGTTGGTTTCATCACAATTAGTTCCCTAAATCCATAAAGGCCAAAACCACATCTTAGTATTTGGTATTTGATAAATGCACCCCACATATACTTCCTATATAATACCTAGTTGAAATATTATTTTAATTTCTTCCCTCAATTTAACCTCTGACAAACATTATTTCAAGATAAGTTTCTTTGTCTCTATTTTCTTTTTCTTTTCTTTCTTTTTATTTTCTTTGTAGGAGATGGTCTTTGTTTAAAGATTCATGATATGAGTTTTAAATTTCATGTTCATCTCTTGGTATAAGCTTTGTCAATAAATAAATACTCAAATTTAATTGAGCTTGTAAAAGCTAGGAAGCTCTTCCGAAACCTCACATAGATGCTTCTAGTTCCTTCTATGTAGATGTTCTGTTCGGTAAATGGACATAACTTTCATCTTCAGTGCAACAATATTTAGTCTTACACATTTACTTTCCTTTTGCTTATTCTTAATATGGATTTTTTATACTGGTTATATGATTTTTTTCTTTAGCTCTGCATGTTTAATAAACATTGCATTGTCTATAATGTTTATAGCCTGCAAGAAGTATGTAAATGAACTATTTCAAAAACAGCTTTGTTAAGATATAATCCACATAATATATGCATATATTTAAAAAGTAAGATTTGATATATACACATATTTGTAAAACTGTCATCAAAATCAAGAAAATTAATATATTCATCCTTCTCCAAGGTTTCTTCCTATCCCTTTGGAAGTATTAACTTCTACCATTTTATGTTCTTCTGCACTCTTCCCAAGGTAATCATTAATCTCCTGAAACTATAAAATCATTTGCCTTTCCTGAGGTTTTACATAATCATAAATATGGACTAGTTTCTATTTGACTTCTTTCACTCTGCATAATAATTTTGAGATTCATCAATGATGTAACACATATAAAGATTTAATTATTTCAGAAAAAGTTGTTTTGTAATACTTGTAGATTTATAGAGCAGTGGCTCCTATATGTACTTTTTTTCTGTTATCCTGAATGCCAGCATCAAACATGGCCACAGTACACTGCTTACAGCTCAGAAATTAACATGCTCACAACACTAATCCCTAAAAATAGCATTTATTTGAAATTCATTTATTTTTACTCGTTATTCTAATGCATCTGTTTTGGGCATGGGAGGGAGAAGGGTAATTTGAGTTACTGAATAGCTTTTTCTCAGAACAGACCCATGAGCTGTGTTTTTTATTTTGTTTGGTAGATAACTTTGGCATTTGGAGAATCTTGACTCACACTGAAGTCACAGTATATCCCATACCTTTTCCTTCACTGAGCTTCTTATGCAATTCTCCTTGTGCAGGTTAGAGATCGCAGGAATGACCAGTGGGCATTAGTTGGGCTTCGATCTTACCTTCTCTGTGACTCTGTGCTGCCCCACTGGACTCTCTAGTGACATTTCTTGCTAAATTCATGTTGGTTTGGGACCCCCCATCTCAGTGGCTAGCGAGTCTTCTTATTATTGGGAATCTACAGTTTTCATTAAGTTTGAGTTGCTGTCCTTAGTTTTTAGGAAGGAGAACCCTCTCTAGACTCAGACTGCATCTTCTTTAATAGAATTGCTTTTTCACATAAGGCTGGGGATTGTGACATGGAACGTTATTTTATTTACATATTTTTTTCTGAATTTTGTATACTTTGATACCTTGTATTTTTCCTTGGGTATGGAAAGAGGTGAGTAGTGTTTGTCTACATCACCGGTCTTACTTTCATTCAGTAATCTCCTAGATTGATTTTCAAATGACAAAAAATATATATTGTCCTTTAAAATAGTTACTTTGAATATCAGTATGCTCATACTAATGATACTAATGTTTCCTCAAGCTTTAACAAATTTCCTCCTTTGAAAACAAGGACAGGGTTAGCTTTTGTGCCATATAAAATCTACTATTATTTTTTTTTTATGTAAAATGATTCCACTTAAACAAATACCCTTGATCTTCGGATACTATTTCTGGACCATACTTGAAAGTTAATCACCAAACACTAAAAATTTAACACTAATAAAGAATTTCAAATAAATGTTACTAAAACAAGTCATTGCTTTTCTTTCAGATAGCTCAAAAGGTATATTGTTATTTTATTTTCCCCAAGTGTACATTTTCCTTATAATTAATATTAAGCATAGTTGTCTATTCCAGTTTTAGTGAAGCATGACTATTTTGTGGGATATACACTTACAACTTATTTTTTAAATTTATTTCAAATATTTCATTTTCATTACAGAACTCACTAGGACAATTCATAATGATACTCAAAAAATAAGGGCCTTACTGGTGAACAAGTTTGAGAATAATGGATAAACACAATTCAACAATTTTTTTTTCCTTTTAGTACCTTTGGGAGTTTTTTTTTCCCTAATGTGCACTGTGAATATAAAAGACAGAAATATACTACAGCATTTCCAGATCTGGTTCACTAATGGAATTTTCTCCTTCCTTTTTAATTATTTATTTTTTGTCTTTTCTAATATAATGTTGTAAAAAAATCTCATCTCTACTTTCTATTATTTTTCTATTAAATCATTATCTGGTTCATCAATGGAGAATAGTACAGAAGGTTGAGAGGCACAGACAGATGCTAAAGCATTCAAAAATTTGCATTAGCTTATTTAATTGTTAAAAAATATTCTGTAAGATGCTAATTTGGTCTTATCTGTCTTCTGTTTAAAAGTCCTTAAAAGCTGTTCATTGTTAAAAGAATTTCCTCTCACTCCAGCCCCAAATCAAAAGGTTTTCTTCCTGGAGGAATAAGACATATCATTTCTCATTCTGCTCCAACTACCTATTTAAATAAAGTTTGAAATAGATATGGTGGTGAAATGGGACTCCCTTTCATTCTTGCTCACAATCTGGTGGCTCCACAATGAGTAAGGGTAGCTAAGAAGACCTTAGGCTCTGCCTAATCCATCCACTATGTGCTCAGTTCCTTAAAAAAAAGAGTCATTCAGAGAAAGAGAAAGGGGCTGATAATATGTTCTATGAAATCATCGTTGTAAACTTAACATATTTGTTAAAAAATATATTCACATCCAAGTAGGATAAACAAACTTCAATATACAAACATATATTAGTAGAAAATGCTGAAAGTCAAGGAAAGGTAATAAATCTTGAAAGAAGCAAAAAGAAAACAACTTGTCACATGAAACTATAAGATTAACATCTGACTTCCCAGTGGAAACAATGGAGGTCTGAAGGCAGTGGGATTATGCATTCATGTTAAGAAGTGAGATAAAAACATCAAATTTGTCTAACAAAATCCTATATCCAAGAAGTGTATCTTTAAAAAATGAAGAAAAAGTAAAGATATTACCAAATAAACAAAATAGAGGGAATATTTCACTAGCAGACCAAATCTACAAGAAATATGAAAGTTCTATAGGAAAACATCTATGCCAAAAGGTGGAAATTTGACTCTATACAGAGAATAACGAAGACCTCCAACAATTATGCAATTGTTTTAAAAATAGTACAAATACATCATTTCTCCTTTCTTTTCTTTTTGGGAGCCAGGGATTGAACCTAGGGGTACTTAAACACTGATCCACATCCCCAGATAATTTTATATTTCACTTAGTTACAGGGTCTCACTGAGTTACTTAGGACATCACTAAGTTGTTGAGGCTGGCTTTCTACTCACCATCCTCCTGCCTCAGTCTCCCTGGGATTAAGGTGTGCACCACCATGCCCGGCTTCTCCTTTCTTCCAACTTGTTTTAAAAACAGGTGTATAAAATGAGGTATTTTTGGTTCTGTACCACACAGAAATGTAATATATTGGTCAATAACAACACAAAAGAGGTAGTTGGAAGCAAAGTTGTGACTAATAAAATTAGTACATATAATATAGGAATAATCAGAATAATATATAGTTGGATTTATAATATTAAGAGATGCAATATGCATAACAGTAAAGCCACAAAGGTGGGGAAAAGGAAAGGTGTATAGGAGAAATGTTTCTGAATGTCATTGCAATTAAGCTATTATAAATCTAAAATCAAATCTGATAATTAAAAGAACATATTGTAAACTCTAGAATAACAGTTTAAAAAACTAAAACAAAAATACCCTCAAAATATAGTAAAAAATTCATTTGAAAATTTTATATAATACATTAGAAAATATTCATTTAATGTCAAAGAAAGCAGTAAGGGGGCAGACACAGTGGTTCATGCCTGGAATCCCAGAGTTTGGGGAGGATGAGACAAGAGGAACCTGAATTTAAAGCCAGCCTCAGCAAAAGCAAGATGCTAAGTAACTCAGTGAGACCCTGTTTCTAAATAAAATAGAAAATATAGCTGGGATGTGACTCAGTGGTCAACTTGTCTCTGATTTCAATCCCTGGTATTGCCCCCCCACCCCCCCCCCCACACCACCAAGAAAAGAAAGAAAAGAAAGCAGTAAGGAAAGAATAGAGATACTAGAAAGATATGAGACATATATAAAAACCAAAGATAAAATGGTTGCTACAAATCCAACTATATCAATCATAGTGTTGTGGATACATTAAATTATCAGTGAGCTCTTTCTTCTCTTAGAGCAATACAAATTATGATGCTTTCTCTCTGGAAGATTTGATCATAAGAAGATATTCACCCAGACTCAAAATGGAGGAGGCAGCATTTGGACAGAGTGTTGCAGGGTTCAATGTATTTGGAACTTAAGGGTTATGGCTCTGAGTGACCATGGTCTTTGCCCCCAAACCTTTCTGACCAAGGTGAAGGGATGTGGCCAAAAGAGGCAAGAGTAGAAAGAACAGGACCAATTGACACTTGTACCATTGAACTGAATACTGATAATATTACCTGAATAAGCCTTAGGATGCTACAAGTTTCAGTATTAATGATATGAAAAGAGTACATAGGTTACTAATAAAGCAATTGACAATTCTCATCTTTCAGTTTTCTCTGGTGATTCTTTTACAACAGCAAAGAAGGTACAATTGGTAACCACACACCATAACATCTCTTCCATTGTTCATATTGTTAATCAAGGCATTCACATATCATAGCTATGCCCAAATCTTTCTCTTGTTATTTTTTATCTTTAAAAGTCAATTTAAAAATTCCCCCTTTCCCTCCTTCATTCCTTTCTTATGTTTCTACTGATTTTTTTTCTCTCTTGTTAGCAAACTTCTTTTTATTTGGTTCTCTGCCTACAACGTACACCAGTTATCACAACAAGGTCTAAGAAATATTAAAGAGAGGGGAAATCTAAGCAAGCATTATAGAAATTTCCTTGTGATTTGGGTAAATAAAAGTCAGAACACTATCATTAAAATTAAGCCCTTTGAAATTCTTTTTGGCTTTCACATCCTCTTACCTTCAATACCTAATAAAGTACAACATCTTGGTGATTGGGTCTTCTAAAATGTTGAAACAGCATAATGTCAGACATAGTATTATTATAAAAAAAACATAGTTGATCTTAGCAAGACTTTTATAACTGTGGGGGTTATAAATGGAAGACATGGTACAAAACGTTGAGTAAGGTGAGAAAGGGTGAGGAAATGGGGAAGGATAGAAATAGAGCAACATTTTTAAAAATCTGCACAAGCAGTGAAGAAGAATAAATGAAAGTCCAAGTTGTGAACTTTCATTTTAAGGCTCCAACCTAGTATCACAGGATTTTTTTTCAAGCACAGACTAATAAACTTGATAAAGAGCTTATAGGAAGGTTAAATCATCGGGTGAGTGTTTTAAATGATGATAATCTTTATGATCTCTTTCAGTTCTGAAATTCTATTATTTTATGATTTAAATGGACATTCAGACATAGAACCAATTTTTTCCCTAAATTTATTGTCATGCTAATCACATTCACTAGTTGTAAAATGGAAATACTGTTGCCTGATTTAGAGACATTTGGTTTTACTTTACTTAACCAAGCATGTTTTTATAAAATGAAATTTAAGAGTACTAGGTTAGAAATTTTAGATTCAGACACCTGAAGGAAAATTCCAGAATTCTTAAAAACATCTAATAATTCCTGATCCTTATGAAGCCTATATTGTTTTAAGTTTAGTAGTGAACAAGACATAATGGCATGAAACCTGTCACTAGTTTTCAAACTTTTTAAAATAGAACCTCTTATCCCCAGTGAAACATTATGCCAAATTCTAACATAGTTAACAAGTAAAAGAGGAACTGTTCTCATTAAGGCCCATAGTATCTCCCACTTAACTTTTTTATTTAATCTTTCCCCCAAACACCCTCACCACACACAAAACATATTCATACACACACAACACCTTGGGACTCTGCCAAACACCACCTGAAGATGACCACTTAACACTAAGTAAACAATGCAAGACAATTCGAATTAACTCACAAACTGAGTGCTATCATTCACAGATGAGAGAGATTAATATCAACTAGAATCATTTTATGTAGTGTTATAATTTACTAATTATATACTATATCCATAGTTATATAACAAATTGTGCCAAAACTTAGAGACTTGAAAGAAAGTTTATCATCTTTCTGCTTCTATGGGTCAGGAATCTGAGCACAGCTTAGCTGAGTTCTCCAGCTCAGTGTCTCTCACAAAATGTGAAGGCATTGGCCAGACTGCATTCATCCTAGAATTCTACATGCAAGTTGTGCTCGTTAGTTCTGTTTTCAGTTAGCTTCAATTCATTGCAAGATCTTGGACCAGATGACATCTCAGAACATGGCAGCTGGATTTATCAAAGGAAATGATAGGGTAAAAGGAGAGTGCATGAGATGGAAGATAACCTCAGGAAAATGCAAATATATATACATTTACAATCAATATTATTTAAGCTCTTATACATGAAAAATGGTTTGCTAATTGTAATCTTCAGGGGACTTATCTTCTTTAAACTTTTTACAAAATTTTTCTATTTTTTTTCAAAAGCTTATTAGTTTTTTTCTAAAATAATAGTGTTTCAAATTAACTATGTTCTATGAAATATTTCATAGCCTCAGCATGTGTATTTTATGGGGAAGATGCAGAGTTAATTGGAGACATGATGGAGTTCAGACAAATTTTAACACCTTGTTGTGTCTAAGACTACTCCTGTGTCTCTGTTTGAGTTGTGGTCAATGACTTCTGCCGCAATATTGAGTCTCACAATCAGAGACTGATGAAGAACAAGAACCACTGCTAGCGGTGATTACTTGTCCCTTCAGAGCAAATTATTCTAAAAACAGCAAAACCAGAAAGGAAGTTGGAATGAACTGCCTGTTTATGGCATTAGATAACATGGCATGAACGGCTGTGAGCCATAGATTACTGATACTAAGTGATCTACATGAACGGCATAAAAATAAGGCACATTTTGAAAAGTGAGTTTCCTCCTGCACATCTCTTACTGAATTCTACCCAAAGGATTTCTAAGTGCAACATGATGGAACTCTTTCAGAAACACTTCAGTAATCACGCCTCATTTTCCCTACAAGAGATGGATACAAGAGAAGAAAGAAAGCTCTATTTTCCTAAAAGCGAGACAAGAGAGCACTGGATAAATTGCTGCTTTTCATTTTATGCTGCCTTATAAACATCTGGAACCACAGAGCTGGAAGTTAGTGCTAGGCTTTGAAAGCATTTTCCCTCTCCGAGAAGGAATCTTTTCAAGAACAGAAATCCATGACATCCACACCTGGGGCCGCCTCATCTCCCCAGGAGCTTACTGCGTTTGCATGGAAGTGGTCTATAAATGTTGTCAGGATTCCCCCACTCCCACTTTTGTGCCCAGTTTGGGTCCTTACAACTTCATCCTTCCCTCTACCAGCCAGGACTGATTCTACAGTGATGGGTGTGGCTGAGCACTCCCTCTAGTGGGAAACCCCTCCACCCTACCACCTCCTGCTCCACCCACCTCCATGTCCTGTGCGTGTCCATGTCACCTCACTGGCTTTCTGCTGGACTCTCAAGATGCCATTGCAGCTCCTTCTACCGGTACCACACTTCGAACTTTGAAAAGTATTGCTTTTTCTTCAGCACTTCCAAGGACTTAATAAAGTCCCTCAAAATGTTTTCCGTTTTTACCTTCCTTTGGGAAATTGATTCCAAACAGTCAGTGATACTTGTCTTCTACTTTTGACGGGAACATAAATTCTCAGCTCTTGGAGATCTCCTCACTTTAGAAGTCAGGACCCTGTAAAGTTGCATCTTTCTTGTCCCTCCCTCTAAATCAAGATTCAAGATCACTTGGGGGCAGCCCTGAAAGAGGAATTTCAACTTTTCGATCGATCACATCCTAAGGCATGATGCTGTCAGTTGTTGGAGTAGGGGACATGCCAGTGACCCCACCAGTCTCCAGATTCCTCATGTCTGGCACTATAATTAAAGTATCCAGGAGACAGTCTAGATTACCTAAGCTTCTATCATCGTATTTCCTATTGTCCTCAGTCCTTCAGTGGCCACCTATTGTCTAGTTAATTCCTGGAGGACAGAGTTACTCAGGAACCCTTTCCAAGTCTTTCTGCCTGTTTTTCATGTGAAAGAACAAACCCTGTGGGACTCAACACTATATTGTGTGGTCCAGACCGTTAGGAAACAATGAGAAATAAAGGGCTAAAGTGAAAAGTATTTTGAGAAGGAAAAGATCATGGTTAAGTCGAGCTCCAGATGTGTTTTACAGAATGAGCAGTTGAATAAGAATAGCAGGACATCAGAGGGTTTGGATGACTCTCATGAAAAGTTAATTTCATCAAAAGCACCTTCATAGAAGCATTGAAAATAGTGTTTGGTCACATAATCTGGGTACCATGGTCAAACCAAATTTGACACATAAAATGAAACCTAGACACTCTGTTATTTGTCTCCTTATAATCCTTGTGAAAGTAGATAAATCACTCATTCATTCTTTCTAGCCCTTGGGGCCCTTTAAGATGAAAAGACCTTCTCTATGTTCCCTCCTATTTACCTTAAAATGAGCCTTACCCTAAGGTAATATCTTTCTCATTTTTTTATCCTTCTTCCCCATAAATGTATTTTAACAGATACATGACTATACAGGAAAAACGATTGATTATTAGTTGGTCTAACTAAAATAAACTGTGACACCAATAACTGACCACTTCCTAGTCTATGTAAAGATAGCTTTCCACTTACTGCCAGGAGAATGTTTGAACAGTTTACTTTTTTCGAATGCTAATGGGTTTAAGGATGTCATTGTCATTTTCTCAACTGGTTTACCTTGAAACTATAGGTCTACATGATGAGAAAACTTGCTGTTATTCATTGTGGACTGTGCCCTCAGGACTGAGATAACTGAGAGATTTAAAGACTTTATTCACACCACAATTGCTGTTCTCTAATCAACTGAGCCTGCTAGGCTAATTACCCAAGGTTTGTGGCATAGCTAACACAGTAGGATTCATGAGAAAATGTCTTACTAGTTAAAATGCCAAAGTCAAATGGCAAAGTGATGTTAAACAGACCCTAACAAGATTTCTAATTTAAGTGCTGAGAGCATTCATCTCTTCTGACGTAAGAAGTAGAAAAATAGGGAATTAAGAAATATAAGCTTACTGAAAGTGCACCATTATTGATCCATGTACCTACTTTTTTAGTGTATGCTAATAACTTTCTACAGTCATTAATTAGAAATGGACATAATCAGAAATTTTTAAAAAGTTCAGCCTTCTCTCCAAAATGTAATGGCACTGCTGAAAGTTTAGCCAGTGCTGCATGAATAATTGGTTCTAGTGATTTCCATAAGACTCAGCTTTACATGTACTTCCTTGGATCTTCTGTCCTCATGAATAATGACTCTAGGGAGAACACATGTAAGGCAGCTGGAGTGATGTCATTTCTAAAAACAGAATTTTATCAATTGAGGCAGGTAAGATACACATGATAGAGAAGACTGGGGTTAATATTTCCTGAAGGAAAATATTACAATATGGGCAGTATTCCATAGAAATTAATTAAAAAATTTATAGACATATTATAATTTTATAAGTAGGGAAATCCAGGCTTCTGTTAGTATAGAATTAATTCAGATACCTTTAATCAAATGATCTATATAATATTTTTGTAGTATTTGTAGAGACCATTTTCCTTAAAAATATATATATTGAAGACATTTATCACAGAGCCCTAGAGCATTCAAATAGGATGCCTAAAACTGACTTATCAAGACTCAGGAGTTTAACTAGAATTGATTCCCAAAGAATAAATGGATATGTTAAGAAGATTATATGTTTATATTCTTAGAGCATAAATCTTCACAAGGCATCTGTAGTCTTTGAACATATACATTTCTTATAAAAATTTATTGTGTTATAATCAAAAGCATCATAACAAATATAATCAAAGCAAAATTTATTACGTATATGTGTGTGCCATCAAAATCCCCCATTTAGCCTAACATTGTTGCATTTCAGTCTAAATTTTCTAATATGTTGTTTTGACAATATGTCCAGAACCTGAAGTCATTTTATAGTCAAAAAATTCTGATCCAGTTAAGTAAGTATTTAAATATGTGTGTGTTTAATTTTGATTTGTTTCCCTGGAAATTTGTGTTCATAAGCTCTCCCACATTGTCTTTGAATCCAATCCAGTGGACATTTTTTCTCCACTAACAAATGCACAAATGAGTGCATAAATTGATTATGAAAATCCCCCTGTTTTCTTGAAGTTCAACTTCCATGTAGGCCTCTGGTGACATCCACATTTCTTTGATTGTATTATTATCTTTCCCGTTCCTGGTTTCTTTTTTCAAGGTATAGAAATGGGTTCCTTCTCCCTGAGGTAAGCAGCTTCTGCATTTCTTCCCTTGGGAACCTTGTCTCTTACGTGAATTCTGTTATATAGAAATTACTCTCTGTTTAGCTCTTTCATCCAGATTAGATGCACTCTCTTAAGGGACCCATAGCCTCCTTGCTGAATGGTCCTGTCATGACCAAAAAAGGAATATGGATGATATAGGATAAGATGTCTAATAAAAGAAACTCCAAAGTTGAAGAAATAATTGGTTAGTATTTCTTACATTCTAACAATCTGCTATGAAATTCTTTAGCTTTGGAATTCCATTACAATTTAAATTTCCAATTCTACTATTTCAATCATTCATAAGTAAATTGCCTGGTACCTTACTTAAAAACTTACCTATTATTAGCTATAGAAATAGAATCATAAAGATAATATTCTAGGAACTTGTATAAGCTTAAATAACAACAATTTAATAATTTTCAGTTAAAAAGGACTCTCTTACAATACAATAACCATCACAATTTTCTCTGTGCATTGTACAGAATAATAAGCAAGGTGAAGTTAGATTTTTACTGTAAGCAGATAACTTCTGTCTTAAAGTTTTTACCAGGACTTGAAAGAAAGGGCTTCTGATGAAGGCTATTCATTATAATGAAGGCTGATCCATCTCGGTCTGAATCCTGTGAATGTGACTTCTGTGGTGTACATCCATCCCCAATGTTCAGACGTGGAAACTTAATTGCCAATGTGATTGCACTGAAAGGTGCAGCCTTTAGGAGGTGATTAAGTCCTGAGGCAGAGCACTGGTGAGGGGATTAGGACCCTTATACAAAGGCCTGGGGTATTCTATTGTTCTATTCAGCTCTTCTACCAGGGGAGGCCAGAGCTTCATCCCCCTGAGAAAACAGCATTCAATGTGCCATCCTGGAAACAGACAGAAGCCTTCACCAGACAACAGACACCAGACCTTCAGAGCCTTGATCTTGAACTTCTCAGCTTCCAGAACAATGGGAAATACATTTCTAACACTTATAGATTATGTGGTCTGTGGTATTCTGTTACTGTAGCATGGATAGACTAAGACAGCAGCAAAAGCTCAATAACTGTAAAGGAAGAGGATTGTTTTATTTTTCCTACTCCATTTGCAGCATTCCTGCTCTTATTCCTCTGTTCCACTCACCTCTTCTGACAGTTCCTCAACTGTGCCTCCGTCCTTGCCTCAGGATGTTCCCCATGCTATCTCTCTGAAATGCCCTTCCTTCCCACTCTTCCCCTGGATAATACTCACATATGCTGCAGAAAGTCCTTTATGCATCCTCTCAATCTAAGGGGAGTCTCCTTTATTGTTTACTTTTTTTGCATGTGGACTTTTTCCACTTTTTTTTTTAAAGATTTATATTTCATGTGTTTAAAGCTGCAAATTTCATGAAGTCAGGGAAAACACTTCACTCTTATGATGTGCATAGCACATTTTAAGTATTCAGTCAGTGCTTATTGAATGAATGAAAAGGAGAGTAGTCATGGGAATTTCAACTCTTTAAATAGCTCCTACATGATGGCTAAAGTGGAGCATAGGTAATGGTCTTGACCTGCTTTCATAGCAACCTCCCTCCTTAAAGAGGAGGTAAAGTAAAATGGGTACCCGCCTTCAGATACAATTAGTAAATATGCTTTAATGATAGGAAACTTGGGAAAATATAGGGTTAGAAGAGGAAGACATTATTAAACATTGATATAATGATATATTCACAAATCCATTTGTAAAGAGAGGGAGAGACTTATTCTGCTTAAATCCTGAAGTCTTTGTGCAGGTCAAATAAGCTAAGGGGCATAAGAAAATTTTGGAAACTGTGGAGCTTTAAGATAAAGATGGCAGTAGTAGTATGTTAGATATTGGGAAAGAACATTTTACATGTTCAAGTAAATAAAAGGTCTAAAAAAATGAAGATAAAGGATTCTAAAAAGTATGAACCAAAGAGGTTGAGGGATTTTATTTTAGTTTTGAAATAATGTTAATCATAGAAAATATAAGCAATTATGATAAAAAGAATGGATTAAATTATTCCTTTTCATTTAAGAAATAGGAATAATTTAGAAATAATCATTTTTAACATTCTGTGGATATTTTGACAACTGATTTTTTGTTTTGTTAAGCAAATCGGTGCATTTGCTTTCTTTCCTTCTCAACGTATATATGTGGCTGGGGGTTCTGGCAATAACCAAGGACCATTATGTGTTCTGGGAAAGTGTTCTACCACTGAGCTACATCTCCAGTCCAATGATACATTTGGTACAATTTCTCTATGATTTGAAAAACTTAATTACATAATTTTAATGAGTAAAATGGTATTTCCTACATAAAACTATTAATTCATCTATCAATCCAGTAATTATTGAGCACCTACTCCATGCAAAGTATTGTGCTTAGTCTTGAGAAGATGGTGGTTAAGACAGGATATAACCAAAAAGAACTCCACTAAATATCTAGTTCAAGTACTGATAAGTGCTAGGAGGAGAAACACATGCTACAAGTCCATTTATGGGGATGCTGTCCTCATTGGAGTCTGAGAAGTTAGGAAAGGCATATTTTGAGTTGGGCCTTGAAAGAGAAGGAGAAATTACCTGATCAAACAATGAAAAGCTGGCATTTGCAAAGGCCTTAATATAGGAAGGTACCTGCAAATAGGGTGATTTTCAGAATGGGAATAGACTATCATTAAGAAATGACACTCTGAGTAACCTTTAAAAAATAATTCCAGTTATGAAGAACCAGAAGGGAGCCTTAAAGAATTCAAAGAGCAGGAAAATTGTTCATTACTAAGATTTTAGAAAAATACCTAAAAGGTATGAAAGAAGGAGAATATAATCAAAAAGTCTTATTATTCAAGGACCAATTCAAATGTTCCACAATTTGGAACACGGGTCTCTGATCCCCTAAGCAGAACTCAACTGAGTTATTAGATTGAGCCTGAAATATTATAGTCATTTCCTTTCTCTGGGAAATAGATTGAGTTATTGAACAGACCTTGTTACCTCCCAAATGTGTGCCATACACTGTCTGCACAAAGAGATCTGTCTGAATTATTTTCATATCTTCTTTGATGGATGTTGAACTTAATCATATACAAATATTTTTAAAAGCATAACTCCCTTTTCGCAACTATGCCATCCACTTCTACTTATGCCTCTGACCATTAGACCACCTTCTTTCTTGTCCACAAGTATCTAAATTTCAAACATTGACACTCTTTATAGTTTTATCTTTCATATCCATAATGAAATTCAATATTCATGTAGACAATTCTTCTAACATTGTGACCTCTCGGTTACTTGACCTACATTCCCATTTTCACACTACTGTTTGCTCCTTGTCTTTAACTTTTACCACTCTCAAACAATTTCCAACTCTCACATCCATCTATGACAAGGAGATCTCCATGGGCAGACCATTTTCTATGGGAATACTTCTTGTTTAAACAAAAAATTGTTCTAATTAGTTATACATGACAGTAGAGTGCATTTTGACCCATCATACTTAAATGGAGTATAACTGCTCATTCTTCTGGTTATACATGATGTAGAATCACACCAGTTGTGTAATCATATATGCACATAGGGAAATAATGTCCAATTCATTCTATTGTCCTTCCTACTCCCATTCCCCCTCCTCTCATTTTACTCCCCTCTGTCCAATCCAAAGTACCTCTATTCTTCCCTAGCATCCCCCTTATTGTGAATCAGCAACTGCATATCAAAAAAATATTCATCCTTTGGTTTTTTGGGATTGACTTATTTTGCTTAGCATGATATTCTCCAGCTCCATTCATTTTCCGGCAAATGCCATTATTTCATTCTTCTCTAAGGCTGAGTAATATTCCATCGTGTATGTATGCCACATTTTTCTTTATCCATTTATTTATTAAAGGGCACCTAGATTGGTTCCATAGTTTAGTTTTTGTGAGTTGAACTGCTATAAACATTGATGTGCCTGTGTCACAGTGGTGTGCTGATTTTAAGTCCTTTGGGTATAAATTGAGGAGTGAGATAGCTGGGTCAAATGGTATTCCACTTCAAGTTTTCTGAGGAATCTCCATAACACTTTTCATAATGCACCAAATTGTAGTCCCACCAGCAATGTCTACGTGTACCTTTTCCCCCACATCCTTGCCAACATTTATTGTTGCTTGTATTCTTGATAATTGCCATTCTGACTGGAGTGAGATTAAATTAGAATAGTTTTGATTTGCATTTCTCTAGTTGCTAGACATGTTGAACTTTTTTTCATATATTTGTTCATCAATTGTACTTCTGTGAATTGTCTGTTCAGTTCCTTAGCCTATTTATTGATTGGGTTAATTGTTTTTCTTTGTGTGTGTGTGTGTGTGTGTGTTACATTTTTTTGAGTTCTTTATATATACTGGAGATTAGTGCTCTATTTGAGGGGCATGTGGTAAAGATTTTCTCCCATTCTGTAGGCTTTTTCTTCACATTGTTGATTGTTTCCTTTGTTGAGAAGAAGCTTTTTAGTTTGAATCCATTCCATTTATTGATTCTTGATTTTATTTCTTGTGCTTTAGGAGTCATGGTAAGGAAATCAGGTTCTAGGCTGACACAATGAAGATTTAGGCCTACTTTTTTAATGTTAGGTGCAGGGTCTCTGGTCTAATTCCTAGGTACTTGATCCACTTTGAGTTGAGTTTTGTGCAGGGTGAGATAAAGGCTTAATTTATTTTTTTCTGCATATGGATTTCCAGTTTTCCCATCACCATTTGTTTAAGAGGCTATCTCTTCTGCAATGTATGTTTCTGGCACATTTGTCTAGTATGACATAACCATATTTATGTGAGTTTGTCTCTGTGTCCTCTATTCTGTACCATTGGTCTATAAGTCTATGTCGGTGTCAATTCTATGCCATTTTTGTTACTAGAGCTCTGTAGTACAGTTTAAGTTCTGCTATTGTGATGCCTCCTGCTTCATTCTTCTTGCTAAGAGTTGCTTTGGCAATTCTGTCATATGAAGAATAGCATTGGGGTTTTATTCTGGCACACTACAAAGGCAGTGCTAAGAGGAAAATTCATTGCTGAGTTAATTCATTAAAAGGATAAAACGTCAACAAGTAAATGACCTGACATTACATCTAAAAGCTCTAGAAAAAGAACAAATCAAATACCAAAGTAGTTGAAGACATGTACATTTATGCACTCATGCCTGCATACATGTTTTCCCAACAGATTATATGGCCTTTATCTCATTTTATCCACCTAGTATCCCTTAAGACAAAGTTACTCTTGTGTATAGCACTGAATACGACTTCATAATATCAGCCATCATATTATATCCTTATTACAAGTAGTGCCCTCCTATATTCCTTTATTTAAAAATAGTCTGCCCAACCCCCAACAAATTTACAGTTAGTTCTGCACTCCATGGAGAGTTATCTCAATTGTGTTCCCTCCTTCATCACCCACTTCCTGTTACAACACAGGGCACAGAGGAAGACAACTTTATTTGCTCTTGAGTTGTAGCTTGCTATTGTTGATTAAATCACTTTAAGAGCTGTCTTTTGGGCCAACTATTCTTAAGAACTAGCAGGCTAGTGGGTAAGGCAGAAATTAAGCATAATACTAGATAACAAATATTTATGGAACAGAGGTGCAGACAGAGGCAAAAATAGGTACATATGTGGAAGGTCAGGACCTGAAGGAGATGACTCTTATAACCTCTGGAATGATACGATCAGCCCTTGAAGAAAAAACTGGACACCTTCTTGGGCTGCTCTGATATTTTGTTAACTTGAATTCTCTCTGTAAAGTCATTCTCCCACATCTTTCATCTTCGAATACCCAGTGAATCATCTGTCTTGACACAGCCCATCTTCCCTAGAGTATTGGAGGACAAAAACAAACTAAATTATTAAAACTTGAACACTGGAGATAAACTTATTTATTCTTTAAAAAAGGAGAAATAAATATTATGTTAATTGTAAGTGTCCTCAATATATATTCTATTCACTAAAGTAAAAGTTGAAAGAGGAGAAAGTGTATTGAAGATCAAGGATAGCTCATGCTAAGACCTGGAAGAATAAGTGTGCTCAAATCTCTAGGGCTTAGTCATGGTGGCTGGAACAGAACACCAAGGAGGGTGTTATGTCATGAGGTTGGAATGCAACCAGATGGTGAAACAGGTGATTGGGTTTTATTCTATTGTCAATGGAACCCCAAAGTAATTTAGCTGGGGCAGTGATGCAACCTGCCTTGTGTTTTGAAAGAACAACTCGTGGTAGTATAGATGGTGGACTATTAGGAGTATTTTCCAGATGGAGAAAAGGAGCTTCAAAAAGTTTTGCAGGAATTCACATAAAGTCAATAAATTCCATATCTATTTTGTATACCTTGGTATATGGTAAACATTTAATTAATATTCTTTTTCAAAACAGTAACTAAAAAATGAAGTTCTCCCATAACAAAGATCTTTACATGCCACAGTCCGGCTGCAGCAAAATAACCGGGGTGGGGGGGGTGGGGGGGTGGGGTGATGAATAACTTGTGTGCGTTGATACAGCAGGAGTAGGAGCCCTTTATTGTAGGACAACAGAGCTATTTATACATTTTGCACAGCTTATCTTAATTAGCATAAACTAGATACATCAGTCAATCAATAAGGAATCTCCACACTTAATGGCTCGCTTTTGTTACTTCTCAAACCACTCCCTCTGGCATTTTGCCAGGCACCATCCAGACTTGTTTACGAACTCTAACATTCCCCTGGCAAAATACCAGGTGTTATTTTGACTTGTTTACAGACCTTAACATTTACATTTAATTTATACAGTTTAAACAAATAATTTAAAGTTCTAAAATGTGGGAAGAGTTATTATTTGATAAAGAGGTAGTCAGAAACTGTGTCAAATGGGAAGGTGGGGATTAACTAAATTATAACTGATTAAACTCTGAGTATTATATCCAGGATGTAATAAGCAGATGAATGGAACATATGTGTTTAATTTTAATTGTTCTAAAGTTAGTACCTAAATCAGATGCTTTGGACCAAAAGTTATTTTAAAACATTATTGAACATGTGTACATGTTTTCCTTTTATGTATTTAGTTCTGCTGTGAATTTTTTACTAATCTATTTAAACTCCAAATAAATTTATAGATCTCTGATGCCTTTGTCAAGCAATCATTGAATACCAGATTCAAATCCAACTGTACTTTCATTGTAAAGATAGCTTCTTCCTTTTCCCTGACAGGATCATTTGAGCTCCATTTGAAGGAAGGAGATAAGAGGTCCAGTCTGTCATGTGGATGGATACCTGATGTTGAACCACTGCTGTAATGGGAAGCTTGGCTGTTCAGTCATCTCATTTCCATCCAAAGCAACAAACATCCTTTCACTTCTATTCCACAACTCTTCAGATATGTAGAGATGGCTATTATGTTTTCCTTCAATCTGGAAGCCATGCAGCATTTCAGAGGGAATTTTAATTTATTACTCATATTTTTCACTGCTGTGACTAAAAGACATGATCAGAACAATTATAGAGGAGGAAAGTTTATTTCAGGGCTTATGGTTTCAGAGGTCTGAGTCTATAAACAGCTGACTCCATTCCTTGAGGATTGAGGTGAGGCTGAACATCATGGCAGAGGGAAGTGGCTCACATGATGATCAGAAAGCAGAAAAATTCCACTCACCAGATAAAATATATATACCCCAAATGCATGTCCCTCATAACACACCTCCTCTAGCCACACCCTACAGGTCTTCAGTTTCTACTTAGTAAATCCAGCGATGGGATTAATTCACTGATTGAATTAAGGCTTTTATAACCTATTCATATCTCCTCTAAATTGTCTTACACTGTCTCACACATGAGCTTTTGGGGGGATATCTCACATCCAAACCATAACAGTTAAAAAGACCATGGAGTACATTGACTCCTGGAAGAATGGAAATGGGTTATTATGAACAATTAAAAATTTTTGTTCTAGGGTACAGGAATAAAAGAGGCTAAAGGTACTCCAAAATATAGTTTCAATCCTGAGAAAAGAGGATATGCCATTGATAGAGATAGGGAGTTGAGAGCAAATTGACATGGTGGGAAACTCTATCTCAGAAGATAGAATAGAATATCCCATGAAATACTGCTCACACAATTGAACTCTCTGAGAATATGGGGAGTTATAGAGGTTTCCAATGCACAATTGGGTCTGTGTGTGTGTTGACAGAGCTGTTGTTTCCTGTATGAACTGAGTTAAGCTTTCTGCATGGTCCTGATGCCAGATTTGAGGGTGATTCTCCAAATCAACAATTTCCAGGGACTGTGAGACCCAACTCCTCAGCAGAACAGCAAAGCAAACCTCCTAAGTTTGTGTTCCCATTTTAAAAATCAGTTAACAGACTTGCATTCAGATTATGTTTCTTCTAAATTCAAACACATGCTTACTTTGCAATTCTTGAGGCCATAAATGACCATTATGTTTTCCTGCCTAGAAACATTCACATATTATACTAATCAGCCTCCCAGGGCCAATATAATTAGGCAAAATTAGTTGGCACCTTAATTTCTTGGCCTCTTCCCCTAGAGTCATTTTATTTTGAAGATTATTATGTTTCTCAAGCACTAATATTTAAATAATAAATACGAAAATTCCTAAGTGAATTCATTAAGAAATGTCTACAAAGTGTTTTTTAAATCTGTGATAAATGCAATATCCAGCACCTTGAGATGGGGGAGGTATCTGGATTCTGTAATATTAGCTGAAGCGTCCCTGGTGATCAATGGAGTGACAGACAGGCATGCAAGAAAAATGATCAAGCTGATAGGACTCTAAATATATCTAATAATGATCTTGTCAAACTCCTATTGTGTTAATAGCTAATGATAATGCACTATTCATTTAAGAAATATTTAGGTGGCTAGATCTCATGCCATATTTTTTAAAAGTTAAAAATAAAACAAAAGTCAAAGGAAAAAAACAAGGCATGACTGCCTTATAAGCCCTCCTTAATAGCTAGGGCTTATAAGGCTCTCCAGTGTCCTTCCTCACCTTTGCCATTCCACAATCATTGCACTGTGGTCCAATTACCTTGAGTAGTTCCCCAGATGCACACCAAGCTCACAGACTGACTTCACTTTAAGACCTGCTTTACTTGCTCTTCTTATCCAACTCCTAAGCCATCTTGAACTTACTGACACTCATGGTTCAGGTGTCTGATTATGTCTTTTCTCCATTATGCTGCCCCTTGGATGTCTTTACACTAGACCAGTTTTGGTTCTGCTTTTCCCTACAACACTTCTAAGGTAAGAAATAATAGCTCTATGCTTCCATTGCTGCTTACATCATTGGCTTCTCACCCATCCTAGACAAGAAATTTATGATATATTCTTTCATCTTCATGTTCCAAGAATTCAGTGCCATGCCTAGTATAAAGGAGACCCTAATAAACTTGTGTTGAATAAACAAGTAAATAAATCAATGATTGCTAGCTAGTGGTATTTAAAAAATACTTATCTGTGGCTTAAATAACACATACAGCTACATGCACTTCAATATTTTCTTGAATTTCAGGACGATTTTCAAATGCAACAATGCATTTTGACCTTTCATATATAAATGGGTATGCATTGAGAAATTAGACATTTTTATTATGCAGGAAATAATTTTATAGTGTATTCTGTCTGACATTTCTTATTGAAATAGTTAGATCCTAAAAAAAGCAATCAAATAACCAAAATTTTTAGTAGATTTATTAAATGGATAACTCTGAATTAAACTTTTCTGGCTCTAAGCCAGTGAGGATAAGCAACAGAAGTTAAACACTTTGAGTGATATCTTAAGGTTAAAAAATAGTATAACAGTAAAAAACAGTATAACAGTATTAACAACAATGTTAATTTTCCCCAACCCTAGCAATGTATGTGTTGCCTATAACCATTATAGTTTTCTCTCCTCCTTTTTTTCCTTTACTTTCTTTATTTTACCTCAAAGCTTCAATAAGCAGAAGTTTAATTTTTATTTATTTTCTGTGCAAAATGTTATCCTTTGTCACTCTCATAGAATGTCCAAAAAATATATGGACAAAAGTCAAGTGATTTTTATAGGCCATCTATAGGACATAAACTAAAACCTCAGCTTTGCCTGTTCCTAGGGCTGCAAGAGGATCTGGATGAGTAGTATCCAGTGACAAATCTAAGGGATGAGTCATAAGAGAATGCTTTGTTAGTCATAGCTCCTTCTGTAGATTTACCATATATATCCCTTAATTCTGAGAAACATTTCCAGAGATTTTCTCCCATTATAT
Organism: Urocitellus parryii; assembly: GCF_045843805.1. Taxonomy (NCBI): domain Eukaryota; kingdom Metazoa; phylum Chordata; class Mammalia; order Rodentia; family Sciuridae; genus Urocitellus; species Urocitellus parryii. The sequence goes on from NC_135533.1 coordinate 48,616,163, forward strand.
AGACTCTCTCTTCACATTATTGATTGTTTCTTTTACTAAGAAGAAACTTTTTAGTTTGAATCCACCCATTTATTGATTCTTGATTTTACTTCTTGTGCTTTAGGAATCTTTTTAAGGAAGTCAGTTCCTAAGCTGACATAGTAAAGGTTTGGGCCTACTTTTTCTCATCTTAGGCACAGGGCCTCTGTTTCAGTGCCTAGTCTTTAATCCACTTTGAGTTGATGCACCTCAAATATAGCATTAATTAATAGCATTAAATTTTTTATAATATAAAAAACTCAACACTAATACAACCAATAAATGGGCTAAGGAACTGAACAGATAATTCACAAAAGAAGAAATACAATCAATCAATAAATACATGAAATATGTTCAACATCTCCATCAACTGGAGAAATGAAAATCAAAAGTACTCTAAGATTTCATCTCACTCCAGTCAGAATGGCAATTATTAAGAATACAAGTAACAATAAATGTTATCTAGGATGTAGAGGAAAAGGTACACTCAGACATTGCTGGTGGGACTGCAAATTGATGAAACCATTATAAAAAGTGGTATGCAGCTTCCTCAGAAAACTTGAAATGGAAACACCATTGAGACAGCTATCTTACTCCTCAACTTATACCCAAAGGACTTAAGACCAGCATATCACAGTGACACCCATATGGAACAGATGAATGACTAAAGAAAGTGTGGTACATATACACAATGGAATAATCTCAGCCTTAGAGAATGAAATTATATCATTTGCCAGTAAATGGATGGAGCTAGAGAATATCATGCTAAGCAAAATAATCCAATCCTAAAAACCAAAGGCCAACGTTTTCTCTGATATGGGGATGCTGATCCATAATGGGAGGGGTGGCAAGGGAAGAATGGAGGAACTTTGGATTGGATAGAGTGGAGTGGGGGGGGAGGAAGTGTGTATGGGGATGGGAAGGATGGGGGAGGGAGATGGACATTATTACCCTATGTACATGTATGATTGCACAAACAGTGTGACCCCGCATTGTGCAGAGTCAGAGAAATGAGAAGTTGTGCTCCATTGTTGGAGGTTTCCCTGCTCAGGAGCTAAGAATACCCTTCCCCCAGCCCTGAGTAAAGGTGGTATTGGACTGTCATCTCGTGCCCCCTGCCCCCCCCCGCCCCCCCCCCTGCATTAAGCAAGTGGCCTTTACCTCTGATTGGCAGGGAAGTGCCTCAGCTCTGGGCTTGAGCATTACCTAATGAGATTGGGCAGCCCCCCCCCCCCCTTTTGAAATACTATCCCTTGCCTTATTTGGGTGGAATATTCTACTGAAGATCTTCTCCCTAATAAATAGAAGGGTTCTGGGTGCACCCCCTCTCTTGCTTTCCACAGTAGAAGAGGACCATTGAGGTTGCAGAGCAGTGCCACCCTTAGCCTGAAAAACTTACCTCCGTGTGTTGTGAGATTTCTTTGCCATTTTCTTAGTTTAATGTTGCCTCCGGATCCTTTGAACCAGCTCATCTGGCCAGGGTGGGCAGCTGGCGAGACTCCATTGGTGTACAATGAGTTGAAATACATTCTGCTATCATGTATAACTAATTAGAACAAATTAAAAATGTACACGTCTTCAAACATGATACATAATAATGTGACTACAACAAGGCCGGCATGGAGGATGTATTTAATTAATAGTGTTTCTGATTCAGGATCATAGTGTTACATCCAAAATCCCCCAATGTAGTAGACTTTGCAAACTGAAAGAGGAACAGCAAGACCACAAGAGCCATCAGAATAGGGACTGTGTAAGTGACTTTGGAATCTTACTGGCTCATAGTGTGCTTGGACTCTATGGTGCTAGGGTTACATTCCTGGTTCTTTCTTATCTCATCTGTTAAATCGATCCCTTCTGTGATGAGCAGTGACACTCCATAGGTACCACTCTGTAATCAACTGTGCCCTGCTCATATAAACATACACACTCTTCCGTTTAAAAAAAAATAACTTTTCACTTTTATTTTAGTAAAAATTAATCTTTATTAATTGAAAAAATAACAATTGTCTATATTATACATTCAAGAAGTAAAATGTGATGCTTTGCTATATGTTTGCATTGTGGAATGATTAAATCAATTAATAAATCACCTCACATCCTTTTTTTTTAGTTGTGAAAATATTTAAAATCTACTCTTTCTAATTTTGAAAAATACACAATAAGTATGCCCAAGAGATATCTGCATTCCCCATGTCCACTGAAGCATCATTCACAATAGCTAAAATATGGAAGAAACCTAGGTGTCCATTATCAGATGAATGAATAAAGGACATGTCACACACACACACAGTGGAATGCTATTCACATTTCAAAAAGAACATTCTGTCATTAGTGACAACACTGATGAGTCTGGAAGACATGATGCTAAATGAAATAGCCAGAACAGAGAGACGAATCCTGCGTGAGCTCACTCACCTGTGGAATCTAAAACTGTTCAGCTCATAGGAGCAGAGAGCAATATAGTGGTTACTAGAGGATGGGGGAAAGGGCAGAGTTGATCCAAGAATACAAAGTCTCAGGCATGAGCAATGTTTAGCTCCAGTCTGGATATTTGGGGGAAGAGTGGTATTTTGCTTTTTGCCTTCATTAACTACTCCAGATATTCTAATTAGAATAGGACAAATTTGTTCTCAACATTAAAATTTCATATTTTCCAGGAAGGTTGAATGTGGATTAGTTTCGAAATCCAACAATAAGAAAAGCATCATTCCCGAAGAAAAATAGATGAATTTCAAATAACAGTTTTATTAATGTGGGCAGAGAAAACTGTCTTATTTAAGTAAAACAATTTGATCTCTTCAAAAACTGAAAAAAAGTTTCCATTTTTATTATCTTTGATTTAGAGATATAATAACTTAAAAATACTTCTGAATATAAATATAGATTATACTCAAGTCAATCTGAGTGTGCCTATTCACTTTGAACACTGGTTTAAACACAGAACGATAAAGTACTTATTAGAATTCCAGTGTTTTGCACACCAGCACTAATTGTCTTCTTCCCTCAGATATTTATATTAGTTAAGAGAAAATATTTTCTTAAAAGCATAATAGAGAATCAAGAAATCATGCAAACAAGTTGCACAAAAACCAGTGGAAAATTAATCATTAAATTTAAGATTCTCAGAGGAAATTACTTCAGTTGTAAGAGCAAACACTTTGTTCTCATCAATCCAAATCAGTTCTGTTACCAGCATGTGCAATTAGGTTCTCAAAACAAAGGTGATCTTTGTTTTTCTCATAAAATATAAGACAAATAACTTATTTTTCAAGTAGACATTACTTCCCTATAGAAAACCATTTTTTTCACTCATCCCTAAGTTTGGAGCTGACATAACTGAGCTCACCCAATTTAATGTCTTAATGCCAAGATACAAGTGTCCTAGGAGCCTAAGGGAAGCTCCCTGCTTCTCTCAAACATTAAGGCAAACAGCACTCCAATGATAAGGCCGCCTTCCTGTGGTTAAAATGGACTTTTCAGGGAAATGGAACAGTGTGTGGCCAACATCAAAAGGACATGACATTGCCCTTCCAAGTTGAGGCACACAAAGAGTCATTAAAAAAAAAAATCAGTGCCTACTTATGAGATTAAAGAAGGTACAAACTTGTTATGTGGGTTTTGCTATTCAGATGGGCATCACCAGAAATTCTGATCATAAGAGGATGAGAGAGCATTATAATTGCAGAAGAGGGAGGCCACCAAAATGTCAACCTCTCAGGAGGGAAATGGAGATTCATGACAGCAGTGGAGAGGCAGGTGAGAGATGGATGCGGTAGTTTAGTGTCACTTCAGTGAATTTAGTGAGGAAGTGAAAGACAGTCTTCGAAGGGTGGGTCAAGAAAGAACTGGGATTTATCAACTAAAATATGAGCTGTAATGGAATGTATTTCAGGACTGTTACTCTTCTTTCAGTCACAGCCAAAGCATTATGAATGAGCCTGACAGTATTTTAATGAAAACTTTCAAATCAATTAAATATACCTTATCACCTCCATGCACCTACACGTAGAATACATCTGAACTTCAGGCTGATGCCTGTGTGTTCCACAAAGGTAAAGATTTAATTATGCATTAAAATTTTCTTTCTTTCAGTAAAGATATTTGCTAAATAACAAGCTAACAAAATTAGATTTGTTGTCTTTTGCTTCCCAAGCCTATGTACCCCCATCTGCATTTAATTATTTACAGTGAGTATATGGAAGCAATCATGGTGAAGACCGAGAAGTCTCAAGCAGGAGATTAAAAATCAGGAGCCTCCTTTTTGCTTCTGTCTTTCCTGGTCCTGGGTATTTAAAGACCACAAAGTGGATTAGCAAGAGGAGAACTTCAAAGTCCTTCTTATTCTACCATGTCATGAAAAAAGAAAGGGACCATTTCATATAGTAAAATTACAGAGTGACTATAGACTAATGAAAAATAAGACCAAATACATAAAATAATAACAATAACCAAATGCTGAATCATACAAATATCAAAACATTAGTATAGAATATAGACAAATAACAGGGATCTGGATGTCTGAAGTAAAAGTTACACTGTCTCTGCCTTTATCACATATATTTTATTACATACCCATTAGGATAGTTGTTCCTAAAATCAATACAGAAATTGGCAAGCATTGATGAGGATCTGGAGAATTGCTATCTTTGCCCATCGTGGGGGATTTTACAAGGGTGCAACAACAGTGGAAAATGTTATAGCAGGATCACAAAAAAATTAGAATAGAATTACCATATGATTTAGCAAATCCACTTCTGGGAATATATGTAAAAGAAATGCAAACCAAGACTGGAACAGATATTTGTATACTGACATTCATATTCACATTCACAATAGCTAAATGTGGAAGCAACCCAAGTGTTCATTGACAGATGAGTGGATAAATAAAATGTAGAGCAAGGTCAAAGTGTGGGAGAAAAGACTACAGGGATGCTTTCTTTTAATCTCTACTATGTAGCTCTTTAGCTCACTGTCAATACTATGCAGATAGTGCTGCTGGCTACTTAAGGCTATTATGTAAAATTTATTTCAGGATACCTTTTCAGTTCTGGAAACCCAGGATATAATCCATGTTTTTTTTTTCTAATTATCCATTTTCTAAGTGCTAGAATTAATTTTCAAAGTTTCACTTCTATTATGTTTTTGTTCATTTTGTCCCTTGCAAAATGAAATATAATGAATAACACACATAGAAAAACAATGTGGTATATAGATATAATGGGAATTATTCAACCCTAAAAAAAAGAAGGAAATTCTGATGCATTTTACAACATGGATGAGCCTTGAAGACATTATGCTAAATGAAATAAATCAGTCCCCAAAGGACAACCCTTGTGTAATTTTACTTACCTAGAGTAGCAATCAAATTTGTATAGACAGAAACCAGAATGGTGATTGCCAGAAGGAGAAGGGAATGGGGAATTTATGTTTAACGGGTACAATGTTTGAGTTGGGGCTATGAAAAGGTTCTAGAGATGGATGGTGATAATGGCCACAAAAGTGCCACAAAACTGCGCACTTAAAATGGTTAAGATGGAACATTTTATGTCATGTCTATTTTACCACAAAAATATTTTGACATAAAAAATTTACATAGAAGTTCCAATTTAACTTTGGGCATAGGGTTAGGACACATTTTTAGTTGGCTACTTGTTTGGACAGATTTGGAGCTAGTTTGCATTTCCAATTTTTCATTACAAGGGAATTATTTCCAGAAATGAGAGGGAAAGATGCTAAATAAGGTAGTAAATTCTTTCTACACAATGTCTCCAATGCAGCATGTAGTGTTGAGATAGTTAGATGAATTTTAAAAAAAAGAAAAAAGACAAGTCAGGTTAGAGTTCTAGCCATCACAAGCATACCTGTGGAGTTCTGAAGAAGCAGAAGGGCTTTCAAAACAATGGTTTTTAGTTTTGGATTCTCTATATACATTCATAATAGGCAAACTTACCAGTTGTTATAATTTTTTTATACCATTTCTGTCACCTCATGTATCTATTTTCTTTCTATTAATTTGGTAAAATATTTTTGGCACTTCATTGTATTTTTAATTTTTTATAATTAATTAAGTTTTATATTTAATGTTTTTGTATTTCATTTCCCTCCACTATATTGTAAGAGCTTTTCAGAATACAATTTGTGATATATTTATTCCTAAATCCTTGACATTTATAATGGATACTTTCTTAATAATGAATGCATGAAGGCAAGCTAAGTAACACAGTATACTCACTTTATCAGAATTTGCAGTTCAGGGAAATATTGTTTTATTCATCAACAAAAAAGTTGAAACGCATCTCAACTAATTAGTTAGAACACCTAATCAATCCAGAAAAAATATTTAAAAATTTTTGTTAATCTACACATGCAAAGTGAAATATAAAGTTTGATTAATTGAACCTATTACAAAGAACAGAACACATAGAGGAAGATAATAAAAACATAGCATCTAGCATTCATTTGGCATTTGCTAAATGCCAGACTGTCTTAAACACTTGCCATGGATTTTCTTTTTTAAATTTCACAACAAAATTTTAGGCACTTTCTTTATTCACAGGTAGAGAAATCCAAAGATATAACATTAAGCACTTGTCCAAATCCAAAATAAATATTAGATTAATTATTCAAACCCAGAGAAGTGAATCCAGAACCTACAGGGTTTAAGACCAGGTATTTCCTGCTGGAGGGTTGATGGCATCAAAAGACAGGAACACTTACTTGGCACAAAATTTGGCCACAAAGCCCATGACTTCTTAACTCAAAGATTAGTGACAAATTACAGAATGGCTATCTATGTGATCCTTATCAGTGATCACAGATGTCAGTTTTGTATTATTTTGTTTTTCTAAAAGAGAAAAAATTTTGGTTATTATCAGAGGAATAGTCATTTAAGGTTTATTAGGAACATCTGCAAGCCCACAGGGTTTTGTGAAGAGCAATGGGGCCACATTCATATTTAAAACAAAAGTGACAGGCCCACTCCTATAAAAGATAAGCTAAAAATGTTTTTATGGAAAAGATTAGGTTTTTAAAAGAGATGGCTAAAATAATTATTTTTAGTGGAATAAAATTATTTAACCTTTCAAAATACATTACTTAGTTATTTATGCCAAGGCAAGGTACATGAGTTATCAGTTAACATGCTCATTTGAGACTATTTCTTCTCACAAAGCATAGGATATGGGAGTTTCTTTAACATGAGTCCAGCTCCAGCCTTACATGCAACTTCTCCATATGCTAGGTATACATGAAGTGTACAGTATTGCTGACCAGCTGTAGACAGTAAATATTGTCTTGCCTCTTTCACTCTTTTGGTTTAATACTACCAATAAGACCTTGCCAGAGAGTCATTTGTCCAAAGACCAGTTAGTTCCATTCACACTCAAAAATACATTTGCATAGAGTCATCTTCTGCACTTTTAACTTTACTTGACACTTATCCAAATGTGTCATGTTATCTCAGGCAAGACAGCTTCATTTGCGGAAACAATGAATTAACTAAAACAAGAACGGCCACCTCCATACCCATCAAGCAACTCAAACAAAATACAGGCTCTGATTTATCAATAGTATTTTTATTATATTTCTGCAACATTTCATAAACCCAGCAATTCTTATAATCTATTTTTCAAATTATCTTGTTGAAAGATGATAAACATGGGGAAGAAAAATAAAAAGAACATACTGTGAGCATTCCCATTTAACTCTCTCCAAGGTAAGCATGATCTTAATTTCTAACACTATAGTGTTTCCCCCCAATGTTTTGTTGATATGGATAAATACACACTCACATATTTGTTGGTATATACTAAGGAATGGGAATTGCTGCATCAAAGGGTAGGCTTATGTTTCATTTTAAAACATAACACCAAACCATATTGCATCCTTGATTGTTTAATTTTACACTCCTACTAGCAGTGCATGAAGGTTCCCATTACTCATATCCTTGCCAACCTTCTTACAGGCAACATGGGGCTGAGTTTTATTATTGGACCAGTCTGGCAAAAATGTTCTTTTAATTGGGGCATTTCATGTATATACATGCAATATGGTTACTGGTAATTTGTGATATAAATCTAAAGTCTCGCTCTTTGCTTAGTGTGTGTTCTACCCATTGCTCCCTCTCGTTCACAAGTCTGTCCAATGCTGTGCTCTGCTTCCTTACTGTTCTGTCTCCTCCTCCATCTTCATCAGGGCCCCAGTAAGAAGACAGCCCAAATGTAATTTTTATAAGCATTTCATCCTCTGCTTTGATATGTTTGGTGCTTTTTATGTGGTAGGCATTTTATATATCTTATCTGTTTTCTCCTCAAAAAAATTTTATGAAGGGGGGCAGGGAGAGAGAGAGGATATGAGGAGACAGAGAAGTCATGGTCAGATTCACTGATTTAGGTGACTGTTCAGGGCACAAAACCCACATTTTATAATCCCCAAGTCTGTACCTTTTCAGAGCATCACAGTGCTTTGTTGGCGATAGACTGCTGACACACACTTTTTAAATAGAAAGTGTAAGGAAAAGGTTAATAGATTTCATGGTTTTAGTTAATAAATAATCTTTTCTTTCTCTAAGAATATTTACTTACAATTTCATAATTTTAATTAAATTTTAGAAATTCTTCCAATCAGGAAATCAGTGTGTCTCTACACACACACACACACACACACACACATACTTAAACACATGTATAAAAATTTGTACACCTCTAGCACATATATTTATATGATTTGGAATGTGTTTTCTCTCTTTCAACATATGTGTGTATGTATGTGTGTGTGTGTGTGTGTGTGTGTGTGTTTATTTGTGGTGTATGGTACTTTATGATTGTTTGAAATACTACTATATATACACACATATATGTATCTGTATATATAAGTGCTTTTATGTGCATACATAGGATATTCAGAATATATTCTCTTTAACTTCTCTGTGATAAAAATACAACCAACAAGTCAACAAGACATAAATACTTAGTTTATGCTCCTTGTTAGATAAAATACTTTTAATATAAAATTAAGGATTGCTTATATGAAACTAAAAGGGTTTCAGGAAATCCAACCATTTTTAAGAAGGAATATTGAACTTACGCTTTAGAATATTGAAGCTTCTTTCACCATGGAATATTTTGAAAGAAATCAAATTATTTACTTGGTTTGGGATACATGGTGTTGCTCATGTCCAGCATCTTAAAACTGTCCACATTAACTGACATAGGCTGAGTTATCTTAAATATTAAAGAGAAAACAAAACGAAACAAAACAAAAAACCCTCAAAACAGTTAACATAGATCCCTGAATTGTTGGTGTTCCGATTATGCATTTACATAATCATATTTTCTTAATATTCCAAATAATCATGAAGTACCAGTAAATCAACACTAGTATTTATTTCCTATGTTGAAACTTTCCTGTTACCAAGATCTAAAATTACACTTGGCAAGTGAAACAGTGAACTACCATTAGGAACCTGATGTGTAATATTTTAGATTTTGTTTTTGCTTTTCTTTTTATTTTGAGTACATGAACCCATGAGGTATAAGAAGTTACCAAGATGTTTTTATAGAACTGTCTTTCTTTTCAATGTCCAGGCAAGTACCACATAAACACAGGACAAAGAGACACATCTGAATCACATGGAGCACAAGTGTCTGCCCTTGGCCTGATTCTGAGCAGTTCTTTGAGGATTGCTTTGAATAACGCCTTTTTCCACCTGTGTGTTGTTGGCACATCAGTTGCTTGCACATTAGTTGTTTGTGATTATTCTTTCCCTCAGGATTCCCTTTGCCACAATTTCTACTGTTGTTTGTAATAACACTTTCAGAACAGTTGACTTGAGTTTTACCACATTAGAATATTTTAAGGTCAATGCTTTTAGTGTGATTTTTTAAAAAATGGAACCCTAATTTTGCTATGGTATTTAATGAACCCTAGGTCAGAATTTAAAGTTAAATATTGTGTTGTTCATATTTAAGGATGATCTAGATTGGAGTTCAGTCTTTCTATACAAAATGTTATGGATGGTTGAAAAAATATAGATAGGAAAAAAATTAGTTTGAGCCTATTTTGGGCTAGCTATTGTAACATATTGTTTAACACAAAAATTCTCAAAGTAGTTACCATCAACCTTATTTTGCAAATAAATAAATGGATATTAAAAGGGGCAGGTAACATAAGGTACAGAGCATTCTGGGTCTAATGGTTTCAAGTCATCCCAGATCAGCCTGGTTCCACAGCCCTTTTTTACAAAAACATCCCAGACTTACAACATCCTAGATGTATAACTCATGTTGATGTCTATTATTATATAGATAGACATCAGAAAATAAAATCTATGTAAGTAATTTTTTTCATGCTATTTGTCTGCATGCATCAGGAGCAGGATGGCCCCTGATCATGAATCAGTGTAGACTTTGGGTTGTTAGGTAAGCATAGATTCCAATCTTGTCTCTAATGCCTATTAATTACCTTACCTCTAATATCTAAGAGAGTATTAAACTAAACAGTGAGACTCTGCTTTCTCATGTGTAAAATGTGAATGATAATGACATCTCCATTACACGGTTGTTTAAGTTATAAAGGAGGTAATGAAAATTCAGTGCTTAACAATGAATAGTAGTTAGCAAGCATGCAAAAATATTACTATTGACTGTGAACTTAAAAACATTTTAAAACAATCTGCCTACTAATAGCAGAAATATAGGAAATTAAATAACAGTTCTAATAAATTTAAGTGTGCAAACATTTATAATGAAATATGCTTATGTAAAATTTTGGTCTGCAGCCTTCTATAAAAGAGTTATGTGATCAGAACCCCAAAACACAGCACCTCTAGCAATGAATCATAAATAATCGTTAATACAAGGAACTGAGGGGCTCATCAAGTTTGACATTTTATTTCAGCTCAGCAGTGGTACAGTGGCAAATTGGTCATTGAAAGACTGAGTTTACTGGTTGTCATCACTGCAGTTCTAAGTTCTCCTAGGTGTTTTCAGCCTCAGGGGTAACACAGAAGGGATAGTATATCATTAATTATAATTTCTTTTCCTTTTTATTTGTCATACTTTCCATAGGGACTTTTTCAATCTTATCTAGATCATGAAGGAGAGAGGGAGAATCTGCAGAACTAATCTGTCTTCCCTCCATAGGAAAGATACAAAGTTGTACAGGAAATAAGAAAGATTTCCAATCTCTGGAAAGGATGGGAATCTTGGTAGATCCAATTTAGCTCCACAATATGATTTTACCCTCAAGAGTAACCATTTACATAAAATAATTATGTTCAAGTGAGTATTTTGACCCCTTCATATTAAAAAAGGATCATGAAAATAATTTTTACAGTGTAATAATTATTTCTATTGTACCAGATAAAAATAGCAATTTTATATCTACTTTACATTTTTAATTTATCTACAAAACAACCCTGTGACTTGCAGAAGATATTGCTATGTTCTTCATTGTTCCAAACAGGGACAATTCTTTTACAATGAGCAGAACTGTATATCTCTGAAGTTTTTTTTTTAATGGGTATTATAATTTAGATGTTAAATAATTTTCAGATGTCACAAATATTATTCTTTTAGTTTTCAACCATTTGAAAGCGAAAAAAAATTCTCAGCTCATCTATGATCCAGCTGATAGGCTGGATTTTGTCCATGGGAAGTCTCGTACATTGGAAAGTGAACATACTGTGATGCTGATTTACCTTACTTGTACAGTTATCCTGGACATTCCCTATAAGGAACATTCCCAAACTCTTCCACTAAAACTAAACACACTCTCCTTATTCCTACTTGAAAAAGTAATTATTTGATAAAATACAATTAAATCATTTTTTACATTCTCTGAGACATAATCTAGTAGGAAGTTATCTATATTTGTGTTCTACATTTTCTAATGATACTAATGTATTATTTATTTTGATTTACTAAGACTTCATATTCTTGTGTTATTAATATTGTCAATTATTTTATATCTATGTATCCAATAACTCTATAACCAGGTCTGCCTGATAAAAAACTAATGTATTATGGGATGTTGAAATGTTCATGGAGGTTTCCAAAGGTGTTAATATTTAAGTGTCAAAGAAGCTAATTTCTAGAAATGATCAGGTAGTGAATTTAATACAATTGATGATGCTGGTGATGTAATAGGATGAAGACTCTAACCTCATCGCTTTAACTTTGGACCTTGTTGTTTTTAATCATTGGAAAACAGAAAGTCTCGTGGAATTATGGAAATTTTTTGTAAATGGTGACTTGCTAGAAACGTGTAAAGGACTATAAACATTAATATTTTTAAAAGGACATCTATTTTAAAGATCAAAGCTTGTGGGAATATATACGTGTAATTTTAAATGAAACATACTTAGGTAGTTTTTATATTTATTCAAAAATTTAAATAAATTTCTTTCAAAGTCCATATGTTTGTAGGTATGACATAAGATGGATGAGTATTTATTAGTGAGAGTTTAAATTTCTATTTTAAACACATGCTTTTAATGAACTTGCCTAAAAATCTTTTAAACCTGCACTTTCTCCGTAGAGAAAGACAGAGAGTTGTGTTAGGGAATATGACCCAGTATTCCACATCAGCATTCATGAAGTTTGGTGGCTGAGACTTAGCAGAGCATGTTGAAAATATGGCTCTTATTGTTTATAATCCTTTATGCTTTCATGTTTTTTAATATCAGCATTTAGAAAGCCCTCAAGGAAACATTTTTCTGAATTAAGAAGACTTACAGTCATGTAGTTAGGTGACTGTCTTTTCTTTGTTCTAAAGATTTATTATCACAAAAACAAGTTTCTATTTTGTTACTGATTTAAAGGATAAAATTAATGCATGTTCATTTTTTAAAAGTTGAAAACACTGGAAGATTTAAAGACAAAAATTCACACATTGTCTCACTCCATCAAAATAAAATCACAGATAATATTTTGATGAATTTTAGATGAACTTACATTTAAACTATTGAAATAAGAATTTACATAAACTTTGCATACTGACTTTTAAAATTTCATGTTATGACATAATGCTTTTTTAATACTATCATATAATGTACGTAAATATCATTTTAGCCATCAGGGCTTAATTAAAGCAAGATATATACTTAGTATCCTTCAACCACAAAGTGTATATGCACACACATATATATTTATATATGCATATATATGTGTGTGTCATATATATAAGAAGAAGGAATTTGCTATAGATATTTCATTGCATGCAACTGAGAAAGCAGATCAACAGTCTCTTGGAAGTTCTTGCTCTGTGTCTGGAACAAGAGCCTGAAGGCAGCTGGGCAGGCGTTGAGAAAGATGGATAGCTGAGAAGTAGAGGTGCAAAAAGGACAAGCTGTGAACTGCTGAAGATAAGCTGTACCTAGGAAGCTGGATTAGGCCCCTGTTGGTCTCTCTGGACCTCCCAGCCTCCAACCTTGATGATGCAGTTGACCTGCAAAGAGAAACTGCCATCCACCCTGATAAACAAAACACATGCCTAGCCCAGGACTTGACGAAGCTGATGGAGAAACACTGAACTGCAGGGGCAAGGGACTGGCTGCTGATCCAGTCAACAGGGGAAACCAGCAGCTGAACCACCACTAGCAAGTGCTCTTCCTTTTGAAACAATATGCCTGCCACAGCTTTGCTTTGCCTTCCAAATTGCATACAAAATGTACTTTTCTGGTATTCCTAACTCAGAACTATACAGAGCAGGGAATTCTTGGAAATCCAGATCCTGTTTAAGTAAGTGCAACCCTCTACAATCTTTTCATTTCCATACTTATAAAATATTACATGAAATGCACATACCATATTCTGTGCCACCACACCCAATTATTGAATATTTGGAAACACTGAGATTTCTAACAACATTTACATATATTCTCTATTATTTTGCATATTACCTCAGGATCCTGGTGTCTGACATTTGTTAACTGTCAAATCATACTGATTTTTCTACTTTGTTACCTATTTGACTCTACTTCCTTTCTGATCTCACCTTAAGAATGAAGATCAAGAATAAGTCTTATCTAATTTTGGAAACCTAGTTTATGGTTCTTCACTCTTCTCCTCAGAGAGCAGCTACAGTACACATTCTGCCATTGCACCCTCCGGGCCTGGGTCTGTGTCTTTCATTACTCTGTCTACTTGAAGGCAGATGAAATACATTGCTTATTGTGGATCTCCAGTTCTTAGGAGGGTTCTTGGCACATAGTAGGTAGCAATCAATGAATTAATGAATTTATATCATAAGATAAACTCAGATGATATTATATTTTTCTTTTTGTTACTTTCCCCATTTTCAAAATACACTCTGAGATTAGCTACCTGAATTTCCTTCAGAAAAATGGAATACAAGCTGCTTTTTCCTGGCCTCATTGAGTGTTGTGACAGTATCAATGGATGAAAATCACTTGAGACATTTGTCATTAAAGTCACATGATTGGCTACTAAGTTTAAAGCCATTTCACCATGAAGTAACAATCTTTTGAGAATTTCTGGTATGAACTGACTACTAATGTTAATAAGCAGTTTCTATGTACTATGTTTTTTCTAAGACTTTGAAGAAACTCGAGATAATTCATTGCTCTTCTTTTGGCAGATATTCATGTGAAATAAATATTAATTTTGATATTTTTGTCATTGTCCCTGATTCATCTGTTATTCAAAATGCTTTTACAAATAATAATTTCAAATTAGCAGAGGGGGAGGAATTATAAATAAAGAATAGCCATAGGAAGTTTAATGCCCGGATATTTTGTTTTTTGTTATTATTCCCAGTGTGTTTAAAACATTCACTTTTGTGCTATTCTAAACATATAAATGATAGAAACCCTAAATATGTAAGTGAATTGTTTCTGATGGGAACCAAGCAAGCGCTTCTTCAAAATTCATGAGATAGAATATGTACTACATTATTTCCTGGAGATAGTTGTTTTCTTCCTGTTTTTAGTTTTATTTTCCATTCAACCTAGTAACTTTTAAAATAGTTAACTATTAAATTGATGTCACATTTATTTTTTAGTAATTTTGTCTTCAATAACTCATTCTTTTTATCACCTTAAACATTAATTCTATCCTATTAGTTTCTTTGATAATACTTTTGGTCTTATGAAGTGAGCTTTTTAAAAAGTATGATCATTAGACTTTAATTTTAATTTTATTTTCTAGCATTCATGAGCAACTAGGGATGAATTGCAAAACAAGCTAACACTCAAATATCACTGGAGGAGTTTTGATGCATCCATTAAAACAAATCTATTTTCAGTAATCTAGGTAGTTTTAAAAACCTTCATTTTCTCATTGGGTATTTTTAGATTTGGTGGGTTTAAAAATTTTGAGATAAACAGCTTTAATTCCGGATATGTTTGTCTTTTATATTTGTTCTTGCAATTGAACTTCACTGTGCTCCCTGTGTTCTTCATCTCTGACAAGTAGATTACAATGTAACTCATCTCTGTCAAACCAGATGCCCTGAGATGTCAGCACCAAGATGTCATGCACCCGCAATGAAGAGGCAAGCCGCAGCAGGAAGTGCAGTTGTGCTTGGTGGGCTCATGGCACTGTGACACTTTCTTTTCCAACTTTGGAGTTTTCCTAAGGAACAATTTTCAGTGTATGCATTGGCCTCTAACCTTGGATAACAACCCAGCTTTTTCCTATTGTTGAATAGTACATTGACATTCCTAATAGTACTCATCCATATGGTATTATTTTGCTTATTGGAATTAAAAGAAATATAATATGTGAAAAATATTACTTATTGGATTATAGTGCTTCAAAACATTATTTTTCTCCTTAAGTGTTCCCTTGACATATGTGTCCTTTAAACTTACTTCTTTCTTTTCCCCTTTGGCTTAAGAGAGACTATAATTCAGTGAACTAAGTGTTCATGGCTTCACAGTTCCTTCCTCATAGACTTAGATGAAATGTCATTGTTAGATTCATTTCATTTCATTTTATAGGTCTCCTCTTACTTGAGTGGTATCTCAGAGGAGTGATTGTCAGTTCACAAAAAGTAAGTGGCTGATTTGCAGAGTGTGAAAGAACAGAGAGCAAGAGGTTATGACTGTCGCTATTACAGAATCAGGCACTTTCCTCTCCAGATCCATTCATTATTTCTTTTTTTTATCCCCAACACTTAGAGTGATGCCAAGAACACAGAAGATAATCAATAACTTTTACCCATAAAAGAAAGAGCAATAACTCCTGAAAGAGAAACAGACATTGCATTAGAAAGAAGCCTACAGCTGATATTTCTGGGAATATGGGTTAGATGTCTTATTCTTTAATTTTGGTGGCTATATGAGCTGGGAGACAAGAGACAGAGAACGTTGTTTGCTGAACTCTGCATCACCTCTTCTGCCAAGAAAAAGTTGGAAGTAGTGCAGTATGAACTTCCTGTTGCATATAAATGGGACTAGAGCTCATCTGGTTCTTCTTCCTACCACTACAAAAAGCATGAGCTAAATTCTGAAGTTTCATCCAGCATCCTTTAACTTCAGTGATTCTGCTCAGATTAATAGTATAAATTTAGAGCCATATTTCATTTTTCCTCTAAAATTCTCTTTATCTGTACCTTTAAACTGCAGGCATGGAAGGAACATAGCCCAGTTATGGAGATAAGGAGAAAAGTCATATTCTGCATGACAGAGACCATACAATGTGCCTGGAATAAAGTGAGGGGCAAAATAATGAAATTTGACAGACATTCTAGTAGGTCAGATTACTAATACACACACACACACACACACACACACACTCTCTCTCTCTCTCTCATGCATACATACACTGTAAACTAAACTAACACATAACAGGAGCCACTAAGTTCCTGTCCTACCTCCCAATTAGTTAAAAGAATGGACAATGACAGTCATATATTTAATAGTTGTTTAAACAAAAGGTAAGTGATTTTATTCTCAGTAGTAAAATCTATTTCCAAAGATGTACTAAATGTACTGCTTTATTTAGATTTTTGTGTCATTTTTCAAATAGGGATTGATGTAATACAAAAATATGGGTTGAGCATAGAAAACCTGAAATCCAAAATGCTTCAAAAACTGAAACATTTTGCACACAGACACAGTAACACGTGGAAATTCCAGACTATGAATCTTTGTTTTATGCACAAAATTCTGAAAAATACCATATAAAGTTATTCCAGGCTATGTGTGTAAGATACATATGAAACACAAATGAATTTTGGGTTTCATTTTCTGTCTTATCCCCAAGATATTTTATTGTATATGTAAAACTATTCCAAAATCTGAAAAAAAAATTCAAAGTCTGAGATATTTCAGATCTCAAGCATTTTGGATAGGAAATATTCCACCTAAATACTAAATTAAGGGAAAACTGACAATAAATTTGAAAAATAAAGTGCAATCTGGAGTAAGGACAGTCCACAAGGATACGACCATACAATAAGGCTTTATATGGACTTCTTAGAGTTGATCAATGAAATATTCTCTTTGTATTACTCAGGATTCTCCAGAGAACAGAATCAATTTTATTTCTATCTAAGGATTCATTGGTGAATACAATTATGGAGACTGAGAGATCCCACAATCTTTGGTCTGCAAGATGGAGACCCAGGAAAATCATTGACATAATCCATAGGTTTAGGAGCCTGAGAGGTGGTGGTATATATTACAGTTTGAAGGCCTGAAAACCAGGAGAAGGCCCATGTCCAGCTGAACTAGTCAATAGATGAAATAGTACTTGCTCACATTGGGAACATGATCTGCTTCACTCAGTTTATCAGTTCAAATGCTGATCTCTTCTGGAAACACCCTCACAGACACACCCAGATGTTGTATTTAACCAGATACATGGACAGCTGGAATTGAGTCAAGTTGACAAAATTTAGCTATCATCTCTTTTTTTCCTAATGGTACAACTCTAGAGCTTTGAAGATGAATGTATATGCTTAACTAAGAAGACACATTACTCTTCCCCGCATTGAAATTTGTAGACTATTTCTTCTGCAGTTTCTTATAAAGGTGAGAGAGTATACTGCACTTAACATTTCCATAATATAATATTAAGTTTCAAATAGCTGTTCCTACATGAAAGCCAATGTCACAATGCCAACCTGTAGATCACGAGGGGCTAGAAATTCCCAAATACAGTTTTCTGTATCCAACTTCTCCCAAGAATAAATTAAGTGTATAAATGTATGGTTTTCAGTGCTTAGTATGGTATCCCACAGGGTAGACAAACAGATCAATGGAATATTAAAGATTCCCCAAATATTCCTACATTTAGTCAATTGATTCATAATGAGAGTGTTAATGAGCAATGAAACCCTTTCAACAATGAGATATTCATATGAAAAAAAATTCATCTCAATCAATATCTCACATAACATAAAAAATTAATTTTTATGTGTCAGAGACCTATGCTTAAAACCTAAACAACAATGTTTATATAAGAAAGCACAGTAAAATATCTTCACAATCTAGAAATGGACCTGAATTTTTTTTCCTGTCTAAGCAATGATCATAAAAGAAAAAATCTTATAAATCTAAAACTTGTTTATCTGAAGATATCATTGGGAAATGCATAGTCAGGTCACAAGCTAGAAAAATATATTTATAAAACACGCAGGGCTACAGCTTATTATTTAATTTATAGCTCTTTAATTGGACAGATTGAGGGAAGCCCTCACTCGGGGGAAATCTTATAAATGTGGGTTAGTAGTGCACCATTTTGCTTTCAGGAGTGATTTCCCTCAAGTTTCTGCCTGATTTTGGCCTTGCTCCAGTGGGTTCAAATAATTCTTTTAAATTTTGGGAGGATGAGCTTACTCCAAATTTTCTTTTGGTGATTCCTATGAAGTTTAAGAAGCAGTACCAAATTGAGAAGATTATTGTATAAAGTCAGTCATAATTGAAACCATTATTTCAAGTGAAATATTCATAGTGTTCCCTTTCAGCCAACATTTCAAAATCTTACTTAGCAAATGATTGTATAATGTAGCTCAAAAGAAGTGCAGAGAACCACACTGAGGATATTAATGTTTAAAGATTAAACAAACAATCCTTTAAAATACAATTAAATTGGTATTTGGTTAAAAAAGTAGCGATTAATAAATAAATGTTCATGGCTTGGTTTTCTATGTCAAAAAATCCAGAATTGACCTTTTGAGTCATTTTTAAAATCCTGGAGCTGCCTTATGGAATTACCGAGTTATTTATCTGGCATAGGAAGAGTAAAATATGAGTCTCACTTTCATTTCATAATAGCGTTGTTGTCTTAGGAAAGTTTCATAGTCTCTGTGACCTATAGTATAATAGAGGTTGTAGTGTTATTGACCTTAAAAGATATTGTGAAAAGTAAATGAGGCAATAGTTGCAGGAGAAATTACAAATAGAGATGTAAAATTACTATTATTTTTTTATAGATGTGGCTAGAAATCATTAATTTGTATCTTAAGTTTTTAAAAAAATTATTGAAAATATTTATTTATTTTTTAAAGCATAAACAAATTTACCAAAATAACTGGAGGCTCATCACCCAACCTCCATAGTCATCAAACTTCAGCCTTTTTATTTCAACTGTTGCAATCCCAGTTTTCTTTTTCTTTCTTTCTTTTTTCTTTTTCTTTTCTTTTCTTTTTTTTTTTTTTGGAAGCATTTTAAGCCTTAGGGCTTATATCATCTCACCTGCAAATATTTCAGAATGTTGCTCTATAAATGAAGAATTATTTAAGACATAGCCATAAACACAAAATTAACAGTAATTTCTCTTTCTCCCTCCCACCCCTCTTGTAGCTCTGGGAATTAAACTCATGAGTGTTCTACCACTAAAATGTATCCCCAACTATTTTCTTTCTTTTTTTTTTTTTTTTTTGTTTTGAGGTATGGTCTATAGGGTCTCTTTAACTTGCCAAGTCCAGCTTATTTATTCATTTATTTATTTTAGATTTGATCTCTCTTTTTTAAAAAAATGTTCTTTTTAGATATACATGACAGTAGAGAGTGTGTCTTGGCATATTATACGTACATGGAGTATAACTTGTACTAATTAAGACCATATTCTTGTGGTTGTACATGATGCAGAGTTTCCTTGGTCATGTACTCAATCAAATATAAGGATGGGAAAGTTATGTCCAATTAATTCTACTGTCCTTCCTATTCTCCTCCCAACTCCCTTCCCTTCATTCTCCTTTGTCTAATCTAATGGACTTCTATTCTTCTCCCCACCCTCCCTTTTTTTAGGTTAGCATCCACATCAGACAGAACATCTAGTCTTTGGTTTTATGGGACTGGCTTATTTCACTTGGCATGATATTCTCCAGTTCCATCTATTTACTAGCAAATGCCATAATTTAATTCTTCTTTATGGTTGAGTATATATATACATCACATTTTGTTTATTCATTCATCTGTGGAAGGACACCTAAGTTGGTTCCATAGCTTGATTATTGTGAATTGAGCAGCTATAAACATTGAAGTGGCTGCGGCTCGTAAGATGGAGCATTTACCTCCAGGATATACAAAGAACACAAAAAAATTAACATAAAAAAACCACAAATAACCCAATCAATAGATGGACAAAGGAATTGAACAAGCACATCACAGAAGAAGAAATAGGAATGGTTAAAAAATATAAGAAAAGTGTTCATCTCTAGCAATTAGAGAAATGTAAATTTTAAAAAATTAAAAATTAAAAAAAAATCCCATCACACTCCAGTCAGGATGGCAATCATCAAGAATACAAATAACAATACAAGTTCCTTCATTGTGGATTATGTAATCTCATCATTTACCTCTGAATAGTCCTACATTAATAGAAACTTTAGTGGGATACCTCATATCCAAACCATAGCACTTGACCATCATTAATATTGGGACAATGAAGCATATTTCTCCTGCTGAATATATAATTACAAAAAGAAGTATTGCTGTAACATTTGAAAGACTGATTGAAAACTGATTCCTTTAAAATCAAACAAAGATAAAAAGATGATTTACATTTACACTCCTTTTATAGACTCAACACAAATAAGCCTATAAGGAAGAATATTTTACTCACTAGGGACTCAGCCAAGGCATTGAGCTGTGGGTGTTTCCAGTTGGAAACCTTTAGAAGAACAAAATGCCAAACCCGGTTTGATGTATAATTTATCTATCAACTTATATATCTATCTCTGTCATTACCTGTACACATATTGATTTTCCAGAACCATTATCAAGTTACAAAACATAATTTGGAGCATTAGGCAACTTTTTATGTATCATGTATTTATCTTTCCTCCAACATTTCATCTATATCTACTTTCTAATCTTTTTTATTAATGACAAAACTGTTTTATGAATTCATTTTCAATCTCTTCCCCTTTAGACCCTACATCCAAATAATCCCCCAAATTTTAATTTATTTCACTTACACAGTATTTCTGATCATTCACCTTTCTATTTCCACCAGTATAAGTCAAATCCTTTGCAATATATTATTTCTCTGAATGGACAAAAAGTTTCCATAAGGTCTGGCACATAGTAGATAGTTAGCGATATATGATAAATAAAAAAATTAATGCATGGTTGAATATTAGTTTAGCCAAATAATTGCTGTAACCTTGGTTTTTCTCCTAAACTACCAATATATTCAGATTAATTCTCCCTAGAAACAGATACACTTACAAGTTAAGTCACCCTGATTCTCTATAGGAAAACTGTTTTGGCTGAAATGCATTTCTACAAACCTGATTTTCATCTTCTTCATCCTTCCCTACCCATTTCTTTCCCCTAACATGAAGATCCTCTACTTCTCATTTCTACACAATGAAATTTTGTCTGCATTTAGAATCTAATTTCTAAATCCTTGCTCCAACTGCATTTTCCCAATTGTATTACAGATAAATGTTTATCTTTACCTCTGAAATTATACTTAACTTTTAAAACAATGCATTTATTACATCCTGCCCTTATATTTAGTTAACTTCTCTTTGTGGATTATAATCTAGGTAAGATTGGGACTTATCTGATTCATTTGAATATAAACTGATTAAATAAAACTTCAATAGATAAATGAAAATGACAATTAAAAACATTTGTGGATAGTTGATCAGTAATATAATGAGATTGTGAAAATTTTAATACTACCTTAAAATACACTATAAATCATAGCCTACTCTTAGAAAATCTTAAATGTCTTTCCTTCTATGTTTTCCCATATCTCTCTCCCTAATCTCTTCCTCTTTTCCTCTAGCATTTATTTTTTCTTCTACAATAAACACTCTTGACTTATCGTTCCTTACATAGGCAAGTCTGGGGGCCTACTGAGACTAATGATTCTTATACTCTGTCTGAATTCAAAAAGATGAAGACTAGGTAAACCAGGAAATACCTATTTCTTCGGAGATGCAATAGTGTGGTCAGCAATTTTTTTGTATTGTGTTAAAATACATACAAGAGATATACCTTCTTAATAATTTTAATGCATTATGAATTTTAATATACTTTTAATTTTAAGGCACTATAATTTTAATGCATGATGTTGTTATATATTGTTATACAGTAGATGTCCAGAACTTTTTCATCTCGCATGACTTTTCATTGTATAGCAACTCCTCATTCCCCTCCTCTACCCACTAGCTACCTTCTGCTTCTATGATTTGACTACCTAAGGTGTCTCATAAAAATTGTATCAGCAATATTTGTCCTTCTGTGACTGGCTTATCTCACTAGCATAATGTTCTTATTTATAGTGGTCAAAGATTAAAAGAGCCTAAATGTTCATCAACATATGAATAAATCTCATATGATACAATTTAGATGAAACTCGAGAACATTATCTAAATTGTATCATATGAGATGATCTTCTTTTTAAAAATGAAAAAGCATGCCATTGTATGAAAATACCACATTATCTTTATTTATTCATCTGTTGATTAACATTTAGTCTCTTTGACCTCTTGACTACTATAAATAATTCTGCAATAATTCTATCTCTGTCATTACCTGTACATATATTGATTTTCCAGAGCCATTATCAAGTTACAAAACATAATTTGGACCATTAGGTAACTTCTTATGTATCATGTGTTTATCTTTCTTCCAACATTTCATCTACATCTTCTTTCTAATCTTTTTTATTAATGACAAAAATGTTTTTATGAACTCATTTTCTTTTTTTTATAATATTTTATTTATTTATTTATTTTAGTTTTCAGTGGACACAACATCTTTGTTTGTATGTGGTGCTGAGGATCGAACCTGAGCGCTCTACCGCTTGAGCCACATCCCGAGCCCTATGAACTCATTTTCAATTTCTTCCCCTTTAGACCCTATATCCAAATGATGCCAAAATTTTTTATTTATTTCACAATTCTGCAATGAATACAGATGTGAAAATATGCCTCCAAGATCTTGTTTTAAATTCTATTTTTAAAACAACTTTATAGGAGGGTCATGTTAGTGTGTTTCTTGTGACAATACAATATTTCTACATGGAAGGATTTAAAGAAATGCTATGTGTTTTTCCCTTTTCAGAGCTTACATTTGTTAAAAATTAATAATTTTGCACAGTTGAGAAATCAGTGAAATACAGAGACCTTAAAGGATACTGAAGTTTAGCATGTGAAGTATGTAAGTCAGATTAACATTTTCTTGTTTTCCCGAAAGTTTTATATTTAACACATGTAGAGTAGTAAGTTTTGGTAAGACTTGCACCAAACCAGGTGGGAAAATTAGAAAGCCATAAATAAGTTGAATGACTTTAGTCTTTTTTAAAAAAAATCAATGTAAGAAAGAAGTTGAGAAAAAAAAAGGCATTGACTCATTTCTAAAAAATAGAGGTTGAATTTGATTTAGTTAGAATTTATCATTAAATTAATGCCTTTAAACACTTCTTGAGTATCTGCTGTTCAAAAGATTCTGTGAAAGCAATAATTTTTATGAATAACTCTTTGTTTCATATACAAATAACAATGATAAAATTATTTGTGGAGTACAATAATTTAGATCTACATTGTTCACCAAAGTCCCGTGTGTTAAAGCCTTGGTCTCCAGCTTGGTGCTTTGGGATGTGCTGAAACTTTTAAGAGGTGGGGCTTAGTTGGAGGTATTAGGTCACTGGGGCTAATACCCAAGGTATTATGTGTCTTCCTGCGAACGTATGTGTGTGTTTGTGTGTTTGTGTTTGTGTGTGTGTGTGTGTGTGTGTGTTTTCTGGCCATGAGATGAACAACATTTTCCCCGATATGTTCTCTGCCATGATGATTCAATAATGTGCTGCCTTGTCATAGGCCAAGAAGCAAAAGGAATAAATGATCATAAGAATGAATCCTCTAATAACATGAACTAAAAGAATAGTGTTTTTAGAAATTGATTATGGCCATTTTTTTTTTGTTACAGTAACAAAGCTGACTAACACATGGAGTAAATACCTTGGATAAGAAACCATGTGTTACAAAAGTTCAGGAGATTGAATTTCAGTGGAGTAAAGAGCTTGCAAATGTCTAAAAGGAATAAAACATGCTTAGGTCACATTGTATCACTAACACATTTCAGGAGCTCCAGAATTGGTAGGAAAATTAGAATGGGATTCTTTGATAAAATAATTTTATTTAAGCTGTGTCCTGACTTGTAGAGAAAGAAAGAAGAGGCACTTGACTAGTTCATTTTAAGCCACATTAGAGGAAATTATAAGAAACATTCTCAAAATAATTCAACTTCAGTACAAATGGTATGTGATCAGACTGGCAAGGTGGATTGAAGCCATCTATTACTCAATAGGAAATGGAGAGCTAGAGCGGTTTTTGAGCAATAGAGCAGAAGGGCAAAATATCTTTCGAAAAAATCAATTGGAGAAATATATAGAATAGCTTGGAGGTAAAATAAATAAATTAGTTTCTCAGCACTATTTGTGACAAGAGCCAATAC